>NW_025950385.1:132729-1467729 GCF_021028975.2 Sphaerodactylus townsendi
TCCACAGATGCAGGCGAAACGTCAGGAGAAAATGCTACTAGAACACGGCCATACAGCCTGGAAACCACACAACCCCCCAGTGATTCCGGCCGTGAAAGCCTTCGACAATACATTAAACAAACAATTGTTAGCCCATCTTTGGATCCTTTGCAGAGATATTGCCCATGCAAGCACCCCTGTCCCAACCAGGGGGGTGGGTGGGGGGAGTCTTGGGTTTAAATCCTGGTACAAACCTGGTAGAAAATATGGAAGTTCCTTTCTTGAGGGGGCTGATAGGCAACTCTGGTTTTCTCCAGTAAGAATGTCTGAATGGAAGCGCTGGTCAGATGCTGTGATCTGTAAGAGGTTAGAGATTGTTGCTGCTTGATCTTAAAATGAAGCTCTCTACCCATTGGTAGCAACATTAACCAACTCTGAGACCACAGCGTCCTTCTTTAAGAACATAAGAACAAGCCAGCTGGATCAGACCAGAGTCCATCTAGTCCAGCTCTCTGCTACTCACAGTGGCCCACCAGGTGCCTTTGGGAGCTCACATGCAGGATGTGAAAGCAATGGCCTTCTGCGGCTGTTGCTCCCGAGCACCTGGACTGTTAAGGCATTTGCAATCTCAGATCAAAGAGGATCAAGATTGGTAGCCATAGATCGACTTCTCCTCCATAAATCTGTCCAAGCCCCTTTTAAAGCTATCCAGGTGAGTGGCCATCACCACCTCCTGTGGCAGCATATTCCAAACACCAATCACACGTTGCGTGAAGAAGTGTTTCCTTTTATTAGTCCTAATTCTTCCCCCCAGCATTTTCAATGAATGCCCCCTGGTTCTAGTAAACTCTAGTGATACCTGCTCAGTTGAAGCTGGATGTACTTCCCAAAACGGCTACTGTTATTGTTCCGTAGAGTGCATGCGTTTCCTGAAGTCAGAGCGGGAAACAGACAAAGGCATCATTACCAATGTATTCAAGAAAAGAAGAAGAAGAGTTTGGATTTATATCCCCCCTTCCTCTCCTGTCTCCTGCAGGAGAGAAAGGGGGGATATAAATCCAAACTCTTCTTCTTCTTCTAAACCCTCCTAGGGTCGTGATTCACCCATTGGAAGAGTTGCACGGTTGCTTCAAAGGAAAACCACCGACTACCACCAAGCTTACTCCTGAGTAACGCATGCCTCGGAGCCAACCATTTTTCCTAAACTAAAACCTCAGTATTCAGGTTGAATTGCCGTGTGGGCCCTTTGCGATAACCAAGCGGGTTTGGGGTTGCAATTTGGGCACTCGGTCTCGAAAAGGTTCGCCATCACTGAGCTAGACCGAGGTCCAGTACAACATCAGAGACCAACAAGATTTGGGGGGTATATAGCTTTCAAGAGCCAAAACTCTCTTCAACAATTTTAAGCGGGTAGTTGCGTTGGTTGGCAGCAGAAGAGCAATATTGAAGCCCAGCAGCACCTTAAAGACAACAAACTGGGAATCAAGTAAGTTTCCAGGGTATATGTTTTTGAGACCCAAAGCTTCCTTCATCAAATACAAAAAGGAAACTACTTGTTTCCTCCTCCTATCTGACGTCGGGAGCTCTGATTCTCAAAAGCTATATATCCTGGATACCTTGTTGATCTCTAAGATGTAACTACCGTGTTTCCCCGAAAATAAGACAGTGTCTTTTATTAATTTTTGCTTCCAAAGATGCGCTATGTCTTATTTTCAGGGGATGTCTTATTTTTCTGCTCCACAGCTCTGGTCGACGAGCATGCTTCCAAACAAAAACTTTGCTACGTCTTACTTTCGGGGGATGCTTTATATTTAGCACTTTAGAAAAACCTCTACTACGTCTTATTTTCTGGGGATGTCTTATTTTTAGGGAAACAGGGTAGACTGCCATTTTGCCAAAAACTACATTAAGTGGAGAAAGCAGGCGCTGCTTCAAAATGTCTGAAATGGGATCATTTTTATCGCTTTCCCTTTTCAACTCCTCTGTGGCCGATGAGAGACTGGAAACTTCTTGGGGGCAGAGACAGATCTTGTTTACCACTCAGAACAACACAAGCGATGATTAGTGGTGCTAAAACAAAATTTCCCATAGCAAGTTATCGGCTGAAGTGTACTCTGCGTCGATTCTCCCCTCTCCCCTCCTTGGAAGAACTCTATAATTCCCGAAGCCTAAGGAAAGCCCAACATATTCCGAGAGACCCGTCTCATCCGGCACACTCTCTTTTTGAACTGTGACCATCCGGCAGACGATACAGGTCTATCGAAACTAGGACGAAGAGGCTCAGAGACAGCTTCTACTCGAGAGCTGTGGCTATGATGAACTCCGCGGCTTCGTGTTGATGTGTTTGGGGCTGTGTAGGGATGGGTGGAGGAAGGGGACAGTGATGATGGGGCATGAGTCTGGAATTGTGTGCATCGAGGGATGCTGCTGTAAATTTTGTTGTGCGTGCACAATGACAATAAAATGCTTATGCTTATTCGTTCATCTTTACCAAAGGCCTCCATCACAGGATTAGAATCCAGCACCCTTTTCTCTATTCTCTCCACTTCAACGCTGCCTTCGGGGGCGGAGGACGAAGAGGCTACAGTAGCGTAAAACTTCATCAGGCATCGTGACGTCCAGGTCTGGAAAACAAACCAGAAAGAGGAGCCCTTGGCTGGCATTCATCCAGCAAGGGGTATGCCAGGGAGGGGGAAAGATTGCTTTGAATAAGATCACTCGAGGAGGGTTGCTTTTGAGACAAGTGGCAATTTGCCAGCATTAAAACTGGTGAGTGATCTATCCAAAGCAGCAGATACCTGGAGTGCAACTCTGCAAGGGTGTGTTGCATATTTATTTACATCCAAATCCAAAACCTTTATTAGGCATAAAAATTTATTGACATTTGTATGCCACCTTTTCACCCAACCAGGGTCTTCCAGGTGGAAAACATTAAAAAAAAAACATTTAAACTATTAAAATAAAATCAGCAATAGCAGAACACTTGATAAACCAACCTGGACACAGAATATTATTTGAAAACACAGAAATTCTGGACCACTCTGGCAACCGCTACGTCAGACTACACAGAGAAGCCATTGAAATCCACAAGCACATGGACAATTTCAACAGGAAGGAAGAAACCATGAAAACGAACAGAATTTGGCTGCCAGTGTTGAAAAACTCTAGAATCAAGACAGTGACTGATCAGCTCCACACAAACACAGGACAACTATAGACTATAGCAATCAAAGGGAACAAAGACCAGGATACTTCTATTCAGATCCATTCACCTATTGACCTTGCTATCTTCATTGTTACTCCCAGGCTACAGACTTCTCTGCGACTCACATGCCAGGCTACTCTATTCAGATGGCCTCACCTTTTGACCTCACAGTATATATACTCCACTTGCTTTCCATTCCTACCATCAGATCCTCTGAAGATGCCAGCCACAGATGCAGGCGAAACGTTAGGAGAGAATGCTGCTACAACACGGCCATACAGCCCGGAAACCACCCAGCACCCCAGTGATTCTGGCCGTGAAAGCCTTCGACAATATATTAAAATAAAGTTAAAATTATAAAATAAGGCAATAAAAAAACCCACAAACAAACAACACCAGAACCAGGAAGGAGGGCTAGTAACCCTTGCAGTGAAATTGCCAAACAAAACCAAAGTCTTCACCTACTGGCATGAGTCACTGATAGAGCCCACCACTCAGGTGGAGGAGGGGGGAATCAAACTCCAGATGAGAGTCCTCCTCTCTTCACCACTACGCCGCACTGGATCTCAAGAACGTTCTCTGGCTGAAGGAGCCTTCTGCTGGGAGGAAGCTCCTTCACTAGCAGAACAGATCCACAGGATTCAACCCATTGAAGCTTTATCTTTATCTTTATTAACCTTTAATAGGCATAGATAGATCAGGATTTTCACAGACACATTCTGCAGTCTCTAGTTCAGTAGCAAGGAAATAGTC
Source organism: Sphaerodactylus townsendi (assembly GCF_021028975.2). Lineage (NCBI taxonomy): Eukaryota > Metazoa > Chordata > Lepidosauria > Squamata > Sphaerodactylidae > Sphaerodactylus > Sphaerodactylus townsendi. Next base: position 136,667 of record NW_025950385.1, read on the forward strand.
CACATAACTTGAAGGTTGACTTCGAGGGATTCAAATCACTTCAGATTTTTTTTTAAGAAATAGCCAGAGCAAATGTCAGTAAATACCCCTACACATCAATGTAAAAATACAATCTAATATAAAATTGCAATAAAAATAGATCTGTTTAGCAAGTTAAAAGCAAAATATAATGAACCAATTTGGTTTAGTGTACTGGTATAATATATTTTTTTAAAAAAATACAGTTAAAAGTAATAAAGTAATAAAATGGGAATAAATTAGCACTTTAAAATGGTTGTCAGATACGTGTTGTATGAGCATTGTAATCTCCAAGGAGAAAACGTATGGCACCCACTGAAGCTTTTAGGAACAGTAAAAATGCATTCGATTTTTGACACAACAAGAAGAAACCTTGCAGAATCCTCGACACATGCAGGCTGCCAGCGAAAGGGTGCGTCCAGAGATGGGCACGCAGCCAGCCAGAGAGGCGTTTCGTGAAACTCTTCCCTTACCTTCCCTGCACCGCTTTCGCCGCTAACGATTATGGACTGGTTCACAGGTGGGATCTGGCTTTTGACATTTCGGTAGGTTTCTTCGGCCACCGCAAAAATGTGAGGTTTTAATTCCTAGAAAATCAGAGCACACCAATGACACTTGGAGGGAAGGAAGACATAGTTGGGTATAACTGAGCATTAGTTCCCAACTTCTTAATAAGAGGGATTGGACTAGGGGTGGCCAACCTATGGTGCTCCAGGTGTTCGTGGAGTACAGTTCCCATCAGTCCCTGCCAATTGGCCATGCTGGCAGGGGCCGATGGGTGTTGTAGTCCATGAACATCTGGAGCACCATAGGTTCGCCACCCCTGGATTAGACCTTGTGGACCTAAATTGGGATCAGACGAGGGCAGTACGATGGAGCATGACAGAGACCCCTTCCACACGAGCCAATAAACACGGGCTAACCACAGTAAGAACATAAGAACATAAGAAAGAGCCTGCTGGATCAGACCAGAGTCCATCTAGTCCAGCACTCTGCTACTCGCAGTGGCCCACCAGTATAACACCCGTGTTGGGGGGAACATCACAAGTCTGCTTCATGTCCATCACACACACACACACACACACACACGCAACCCAGGTTTTTCAAGAATCGCACTATCAGCGATTCTTTACTTTTAACATGGATTGCAGCAAACGGCTTCCCTGGGAAGTACATTATTTGACCGCGCTTCCTTTTTTCAGTCCCCACCTCTCTGCTGCGTAGCTACGGAGGGGCACAGGGACGGCAGCATGGTTGTGGAGGTCCATACCTGCCTGGCTTCAATAGCTATGCAGCAGAGGGAAGGCCATTGCTTTCACCTCCTGCCTGTGAGCTCCCAAAGGCACCTGGTGGGCCACTGCAAGTAGCAGAGTGCTGGGCTAGATGAACTCTGCTCTGATCCAGCAGGCTCGTTCTTATGTTCTTATGTGTGAAAAAAATGTGCCTCTGTGTGAAGGCCTGCATTGCCTCTGTGGACTCTGTTCAGGCAGTGACCGCCCCAACAACAACGCAGGTTGCTTAACCCCAACTGCAACCTGCTGTACTTTGCCCATGCAGAAGGTGCCAGGTGACCCAGAACATTCCAGGATTCATGTCTTAATGTTCCTAAACAGGGCTTTTTCGCACACACGGTTTGTTCTTGATTTAATATATGAGGTCGTCACGGTTTCTGCCTTTTTTTCACACACACTTGAGCCGTAATGTGCCTCGACCCCTAATCTGTCGCTCATTTCAGCCTTTGTCTCACATTTTTCCTGTCGCTCGATAATTGTGCAACTTTCTTGGATAAAACGGATTCCCCCCACCATCTGGTGGTATGGTGCAAAGACGTTCAGCGCGGTTTCAGCGTTTGCGAGGGAACAAACTGGTGAGGCGATTTCCTCCAACCAATCAGGATGGGGCGGAAAGGCGGGACGTGCGCACATTTCACTGTTTCGTTTCCGTCCCACTCTCCTCCCGCCCCTCCTCGCAGTTGCTCATGCAGTGCATTGCTTCCAACGCCGCCCCGATATCTCGAGATAGCGAGTTCTCAACGCAGTGGTACACTGAGATAGTGAAATCACGCTGACTCGTTAACTCGTTAGCTCATGATGACGGGGGCCAAGCGTCACACGGAACACACCTGTAAGGAATTCCATAGAAGCAGAAATAAAAGGCTTTTTGGATGTAAAAGTCCGTTTATTAAGACATCTTAGAAAGCTCACGTACACGTAGTGGCAGGAATGAGCCGCCTTCATAAGAAGAGCGCGGAGTTGCCGCGAACTTCCCCTCCTGCTGTAGGGCCGGAGTCTTCATCATCAAAGCAAAGATAAAGTCTCCGCCGATGGAAGCTAAGCCCATCGAAATTTACATGCGGGCACAACAGGAATACACTCAAGGGATTTACTTCACCATCAAGCACTATTGAATCGCTTTACATCCCTGCCTCCCACATAGAAGACCCCTCCCCCCCAGGTTTACATGTGGAAAGTGATTGGAAAGCAGAAATAAATTGGGAAATCAATATTTTCGGCCTAAACCCATTGATTATACCCAGAGGAATCTCCCACCCAAGAGACTACCATCTTACTGGCGTTTGCGATTCATGCGAGAATACAGGATGGCGTCAATTACGTGGTGCTTATGACCATCAATAATAGTCGGTGGGGGGCCTCTCCGGTAGGTCGTGCGCCAGGCTTTGTCGGAGCGCGGGAGCCTCCTTGAGCAAGCTGGAATGGAAGACAGGATGAATGTTACTAAGAGAGTTAAGGCAAAATCTAAATTGGGCAGTGACATCGTGATGCACTTTAGTAAATCTGAAAAGGTCCCGCGAATCTTTTGCCAAGTTTGGAAGGTATACGCACGTCTCTAAGATTTTTTGTGAATAAATACACCCAAGACCCCTGCGCAGAGGGAAGTCGGCCCGGTAGGCTATCCGCTTGCAGCTTAGAGTCCATAGCATGTTGTAAGGCGGTCTGGACCGTTTTCCATCCCTCGGCTAGGGATAGAAATCCATTATTGAAACTCTGGAGGGTCCAAAGCGGCAGCGGGTAGTTGTATGCCATGGCGGGAAGGAGCGACCAGACCCACAATTTCAAAGGGTTTTTTTCTTTGTACTGCTATGAACCGCATTGTTGCCAAATTACTCCGCCAAGCGGAATAAGCTTTCGCACCAATTGTCTTGGTGGTGGTTAGTGTATATTCGCATTAAATACTGCTCTAGGGTTCTGTTAGTTCTCTCGGTCTCGCCGTCACTTTTGAAGAGCGTGGTAGGCGGCGGCGACGGCCGGGCCGACTAACAACCCCAAAAGCGCCTTCCAGAACTTTGAAGTGAATTGGGGGGGCCTTCGGAGACCACCGAAGTAGGGGCCAATGGACCGGTAAACATGTTGAATGAACAGTGTTACCAACTTAGGGCCGGAGGGGATGGGAAGCACATGGAATAAAATGCGACTGTTTAGAAAATAAGTCCACCACCTACAAAACCGTGTTGCCATGACTTTCGGGCAAATCCGTAATGTAAATCCATGGAGATAACTTCCCAAGGGCGGGAGGCCACCGGGAAAGGTTTCAACAGTCCTTGGGGCTTTCCTATGGTTTAAGCTTCTGCAGCCAGAGCAGCCATTAATGTAATGCCTCAATGTCATAGCGCATTGCGCCTTCACCAGAACTGTCGGTGGGCCAATTGTTACAGAGTTTTCAGAAAACCAAAATGTCCAGCCGAGCGGGCATCATTGGCAAGCTTCAAGAACCTGCTTGCGGAGGCGCGGACCACGTACCAGCATTCCCCCCTCAGCCAAACTCCATTCTCCAAGCGCGTGGGAGTCACCTTCTTCCGCTGGAGGCTCGAGGCAGCCCATCCTGGAGTTCCATGCAGGAAAGGAGAGACGAGACTGGGAATGGGGTGAAGAAGGGAGGAGGAGTGGGCGTTTGAGATCGGGTGACAGCCAGCCCCAACTGGGAGGGGGAGAGAACGGTCGCGTGGAATGTCTGCGTGAGGCAGCTCCACCCCCCTCCCCGGGTAGAGCGTGAGCGCGTCCAGCCAGTTGTGGTGCTTTCCGGGGAAAAAATGGACTGTAAAAGAGAAACGAGAGAAAGAAAATGTGTGCCAGCAGGGGAGGACTGTTTTGCGGACATCTTGAGGGGGGTGGAGGAAGAGCTCACCCGGAGTTCTTGTGATCCGACCAAACCTGAAAGGGGTGTTTAGCCCCTCTCCAGCTGTGTCGCCAAGTGGAGAGTGCTACTTTTAATGGCACTTGGTCTCTTTATCCCCTACAGTCCAGCCCAGGTTCAAGCGCCAGAGAATTTCTTGAACAAATAAGCACCACGGAACCAGCCTACCATCTTTATTTTTTTCTGCAACGGGGCTGCGCCAGAATTGCTTAGCTGTCCGAGGCATCTCATTGAACCACAAGCCTTGGAGATCTGGGTCAGGGTGCTTTAGGATAGGTTAGGTGATGCTTATAGGCAGACTTTAAGAGTTGAAAGGCTGTTTGGCGTACTCGGACCAGGAAAGAGGGGCCCCGAACTTGGCGGACAGTGGATCTTTACCCCTTAGTGCGTAAGAGGTCTGCTTGAGAGGGAGAGTCAGTTCAGCCGGTTGGGGTATAGATCCGCGGTAGAAATTAAGCCGAACCAAGAAAAGATTGGAATGCTCTTTGCGGTTGGGTAGAGCGAGCCATTTGATTTAGCGTCAATCTTAGCAGGATCCATTTCCAGAAGCCCTCGGTGAGGATCATTAACCCAAATAGTCAATGGAGGTCTGGTGAAAACAGCATTTTGGAGAGTTTGGCAAAGAGGAGGAATTGTAGAGCAAAGCGTTTCAGTACCTCTCGACCCAATGTTTGATGCTCGTCTATGGTTTGTGAGTAAAGTAAGCACGTCATCTAAGTATACCACAACTCCCTTGTACAATAAATCATGGAGAACTTAGTTATTAAGGCCTGGCCGCCACAAAGGCCCAGGGGGCCCCACTTAACTTGAATGGCATTATCAAGTAGTGGCAAACTGTCCAAACTTTGTGATTAGGCGCGGTCAAGTGTTCATAGCCTTCAGCAATTCGGACCCTGTAGTAAGCTTCTCTTAAAGTCCAATTTAGCAGTAAAATGCGCCCTTTGCGGAGTGCATCTAAAAGGTCCTTGATCAAAGGCGAGGTGTATTTATTGTGACAGAGGGGCCGCATTGAGATCTCGATAATCTGTGCAAAGCCGTGAAGACCCATACTTCTTTTTTACAAACAAAGGCAGGGGCAGCGTGTGCGTATTTGGTAGCCCGCCGTATGAACCCGTGGGCCGGGGTTCTTATCCAAGAGGCCACGGAGTTCCTTCTCCTCATTCTGGGACTCATGCGGTAGATTCTACCTTTGGGCAGTTCTAAGCCCCTGGTTGTATAATGATTTTGCAGTCCAATTGTCTCTGTGGGGTGCTTAACTGATCGCATTCCTGCTCCTGAAAAACTCAGGCTAAATCATGATACGCCGGAATTAGGTTGCCAATAGAATCGGGAGCAATCGCTGAAGAAAGCCAGGGAGGGGGGTGTGTCAGGAGAAGTTAGGTTTTCCCCCCAATTCATGTAATGTTAACCGCAGGGAGGGTCAGTGAATTCTAAGATCCGTTCTTTCCAAATGAACTTTGGTTCATGTAACAATAACCATGGCATGCCCAAAACTATGGAGTGTTTGGCCACTGGCGCCAAAATAAAACTAATTTTCACCCAATGAGGCCGGCTGCTTGACGGAGGAGAACCGGCTGTGTTTTGAACTGGGCCGGTCCTTACCGTTCCCGAGGAGGCTACCGTCCACGGGTGTCAGGCATAGACTTAGCCAGGGGAATTTGGTCCAGACCTGGCTCTCCTGCCACCTGGGAGCCGCATTAAGCGAATTAGGAGCCAGAGTCCACAAGGGCCGAGGCTATAATCACCAGTGTGTTTAGCGGGGTTGGCAAGAAACGCTTGGACAGTAATGGGAGCTTTACCTTCACTCACCGCGTCAGGAGTCGGACCCCATGTCCATGGGGGGGCTGAAGAAAGGCAAAACAGCCGCTTCCCCCTCCTCTGGGTAGCCTTCGGTGACCGCTTTAGGCGAGCCCGTCGGAGGCTGACCCCTGATCTGCGTGGCGGCTTGGCAGGAATGGAGTGCGCGTAGCTGGAGGCGGTTGGTTTTTGTTTCTCTTAGGACAGTTGGCTGGCTAGATGACCTACAGCCCTCCGCGGTAAAGACACACACAATCCCAGTCGGCGACGGCGTTCAGAGGTGGTTTTGGTAGAGGCGGCTGGGCTTGGCTTGAATGGCGCAGTGGTGGGTTTTAGGCGTGGGCGGCCTCCGGCACGAGCGTGTTATTCCAAGCGAGACGCATACCTGGGACCCCAACTGGATCCAATCCGCCAATGGTCACGAGGAACCCGAATTAAAGAAACACCGTTTCACGCATAGCTTACCCGTCCACAGCATCCGAGAAGTGTTCGCATTTCATGCGTTCAGGCCACTCAGGAGGAAGTCGAGCAACCGCCCTTACGAAGTCCGCGGGCAAATTCTGCCAGCGGGCGGTTGCCTTGCTGGATAAGGTGTTGATGGTCACGGATAGCTTCATTCTCGGCGCCTGGAGCGTGGGAGCGCGCGCTTAAGGCTTGGAGGAATGCGTTACCGTCACGAGAGTCTTCATCTCCTGCAAATCCAAAAGAGTCCTGAACCAATCGGCTGCTGCTTGCATCCCGGGACTGAGCCGATGTCCCGGTATTTTTTCGCGCTCAGAGCGGTATAAATCATCATAGTCTTCCAAGTGGGCATTGGGTTGCAAAATGAAGTAGGGAAGTTTGGAAGCGGTCCCATCGAAACGGGCTGGTATCGGGGGCCGATGGTAGCCCCGTTCCATGGCTCTTGGCGCCTGCTGGGGCGGTGGTTGCGCGGGGTTGAGCAGGTTGGGCGGAGCAGCTGTTGTCTGGGGGGTGCGAGGAATCGAGCGCTGGCTGACGGTGCGGCTGGCGTTTGGGTAAGCAGGACCCAGGTCACGTGGCCCCCCCTGGCGCCAGCGTGATCATTGCTGTATATGGGCGCTCAACTTGGGGCTTCCTGGTCTGCTGCCTCCTTAGCTCCCTCTCCAGCGCAGCCAGCTCCCTCTCGCTGCGGATCAATGCATCCGAATTAGCATGCAGAGCAGCTTTTTCTCGTTCCAATTTAGTAGTTCGTCCCGTTTAAGAGCTTCAATTGAGCTCGCTTTTCGCGTATAGGAACCTGAAGCGCTTTAGCGTTACCGTTAGCCATCCAGTCTAGAGTGTTCCAGGACTTTGCTTATCATGGACTGACAGATTTTGAGCATATTGGCGTTGGAAGCGCATCTTTAGCCGCGGTCCAACTTTCGAGGCCTGAACTTCTTTGCGTTGCCGTTCCCGGTCCCTCTGCAGGTTTTGGCGCTCTTGCTGCAACTGTGCCCGTTCCCTCCTCCCATAGCTAGCGTTCCCGGGTCCATGCTTCTTGGGCATCTACGCGGTAGCCCCAGCACTTCCTCATCCCAGGTCTCCTTCGATGGGAGAGGGAACAGATCCGGCTGGGAGTGCAGGCTTTCTTCGGACTCTTCCGTGCGTCTAGAAGCGAGACGCCGGAGACGCAGTAGCCACCGGTGGCTCCCGGGGGCACCTCAGGTGCGATGCACAGGCCCGGGATCAGGGGGGTCGGATTGGAAGACGAATACGGATACCCCTCCCAATCCCAGGTTTAGTCCCAGTATCGCTTCGGACGGGCCCCAATTAACTGTGCCACGGTGGTTCTTTTTTGGGAGCATCACTAAAAATACGAAGTCCAGGAATCGATTCAATGGGATTCCTGGGTTGCCACATGAAAGGTGGTCAGGCCCGTCTCCTCCATGACAGGTTGCATCTGAGGTTTGTAATCCACACGAAAACGGGCAGAGATCCGATCCACAGGCGCTCGATCCATAGACAAGCGCCCCCAAACGGCTCCATGGAAGTCCCCATGGTGCGTCGTCACGTCCCTCGTTCCAACGGAGTAAAGGGAAGACTTCGTTAGGCTGATACGAGGACAGGAAAGAGCCACCAGCGAGGCCCGCTTCTCCTGCCGGTTCCTCCAGATCCAGAAGGGAAAGGTCGGAGCCCTAACTTTGGGGGCTACCGCGACCTTCCGCAAGTAGTAACATTCCCAACCTCCTCCATGTCAAGACACCAGAGGTCCACTGTACTAGGAATATATTGAATTGGATTCCTGCCACAATGTAAGGGAATTCCATTAGAAGCAGAAATAAAAGGCTTCTTTGGATGTAAAGTCCGTTTATTAAGACATCTTAGAAAGCTCACGTACACGTAGTGGCAGGAATGACACTTCCCGCCAGAAGCACAGGTTATAACACCATTCACCCCATCCCCCCTCCTGCTTCCCATGGGAACGGAGTCTTCATCTCCCGCGCAAAGATAAAGTCTCCGCCGATGAAGCTGGCCCATCGCCCGGGCTGTGAAATGCACTCAAGGTTACTTCACCATCAACACTATTGAATCCTTTACAACACCCTTGGATGGCACAACAGCCAATCGGAACTCTCGTTTGTACTGCATTCCAGGGCAATGCAAAACCAAGAGGTTTCTGAAGCAACAAGAATATCCACAACAACCTGGTGATGTGTGAATGATCTAGAGCGACGAAACAGCAACAAAAAGGTCAGGATGTCAACACCGATTGCCTTAATTCAAGAACAAACCGTGTGTGCGAAAAAGCCCATTGTCGCTCTCTGCATCAACCCCCGATCTACAACATACGGGTAACAACACCGGATATACCCTTGTTGGGTTGTTGCTGGTGGATCTGTGTTTAATATTGGATACCCGTTACAATCTAAAGCTGACTCATTGCCAGCATCTTAGTCTGAAATTATCTAGAGTTGGATCTCAGGATCCGTGAAAACCAGTTTCTTGATAGAAAAGAAAGAATCTTCAGTTTAGGAAACGGTTGTTGCTGGGCCTGGGTATAATGGTGTCTATATGGGCTTGGGTAATCCAAGGACAATCACTATACATTTCACACAGCACTTATACAGTGCTCTTAGTATTGAAAATGCTTCCCTCATCTGATCTTAACCATTCTGAAGAAGAAGAAGATGAAGAAGAGGAGGAGTTTGGATTTATATCCCCCTTTCTCTCTTGTAGGAGACTCAAAGGGGCTTACAATCTCCTTTCCCTTCCCCCTTCACAACACACACCCTGTGAGGTAGGTGGGGCTGAGAAAGTTCAGAAGAACTGTGACTAGCCCAAGGTCACCCAGCTGGCGTGTGTGGGAGTGTACAGGCTAATCTGAATTCCCCAGAGAAGCCTCCACAGCTCAGGGTGGAAGAGCCGGGAATCAAATCTGGTTCCTCCAGATCAGAATGCACCTGCACTTAACCGCTACGCCACAGCTTAGCAACTTAGCATCTCTTGCGGCTGCTATTTGGGCGAGACTCCCAGAAACCCTCCCATGGTGATCCTTGACAACAGAGAGGGATGGAAAACAGCCTCTGTGCTAGGCCAGAGCATCAAAACTCGACTTCTACTGGTCCAAGTTCAACAAGGTCATTTTTGATTGGTTGACAATGGGGCTTTCCCCACTGACGGAGTTGTACTGGTTTCTACCTAGGTTCGCCTCAGTGAATCCCCACTGCCACCGAGCTCAACATTGTTTTGTCTCAGCCCCCCCCCCCAAACTGTGACATCCTTGTCGCAGTTACGAGCTACACTTTTCTGCCGGAACAAGGTCGATACCGCTTCGAAGCTTCGAAGTGGGGAAGCATCGAAACGACACCTCATCCGTTCAACCAATCACGAGCCGCTTTTGTGGCATGCGCAGAACGGGAGAGTCGTGGCGGGCAGAAAGCGCATGTAACTGTAAACTGTAAAAACTGTAAAAAAAGAGAACGCCCCCGTTTCCCGCCGTAACACAAGCGCCAATCACGACCGAGGAGCGAAACAGGCACCCAGATGATCCCGCCCACTTAGCTCGGTTCCAGGGGGCCAACTCAGTTGCTGTGGGGACAGCCTGGAATCACCCTCCACTGAAGGGAACCGAGTCGACCTTAGCTCCCTTCTGAAGTGGGGAAAGCCCCAATGACTGTTTCGACAGTCTCCTCTCTCACCTGAGGATGGGGGGCAGCATGGTAGTCTCTCATGAGTTCATGCGAGTAGAGTGACGGCATTGGCTGGAAGGGGTTGACGGCCACGAGGCTGCAGCCGGCGTTGGTGTAAAAGACGTCTGCGGTGTACCTGGCTTGCAAGCATTTCAGGACTGAAGGAGAAAACGGAATGTTTCATCAACAGCTCCTGTGCATTTTTATTCCAACTTCCCCCACAGTATAAGACAAGGGATGTGATCACCTCCAGCACCAAGGCGCCTTCCCATATTATTATTATTGTTGTTGTTGTTGTTGTTGTAGGAAGAAGAAGAAGAAGAAGAAGAAGAGGAAGAGGAAGAGGGAGGGAGGGAGGGAGGGAGGGAGGGAGGGAGGGAGGAAGGAAGGAAGGAAGGAAGGAAGGAAGGAAGGAAGGAAGGAAGGAAGGAAGGAAGGGAGGAAGGGAGGAGGGAGGGAGGAGGGAGGAGGGGAGGAGGAGAGGAAGGAAGGGAGGGAGGGAGGGAGGAAGGAAGGGAAAGGAAGGAGGGAGGGAGGGAGGGAGGAAGGAAGGAAGGAAGGAAGGAAGGAAGGAAGGAAGGAAGGAAGGAAGGAAGGAAGGAAGGAAGGAAGGAAGGAAGGAAGGAAGGAAGGAAGGAAGGACGGACGGAAGGAAGGAAGGAAGGAAGGAAGGAAGGAAGGAAGGAAGGAGAGGAGGAGGAGGAGGAGTTTGGATTTATATTCCCCCTTTCTCTCCTGCAGGAGACTCAAAGGGGCTTACGATCTCCTTGCCCTTCCCCCCTCACAACAAACACCCTGTGAGGTAGGTGGGGCTGAGAGAGCTCCGAAGAACTGTGACTAGCCCAAGGTCACCCGGCTGGCGTGTGTTGGAGCGCACAGGCTAATCTGAATCCCCCAGATAAGCCTCCACAGCTCAAGCGGCAGAGTGGGGAATCAACCCGATTCTTCCAGATTAGAATGCACCTGCTCTTAACCACTACGCCACTGCTGTTAAGCGTCCTTTGCCTGTGACTTGTGCTGATCTCCTTTCAGGCCATACCTGTCGCAGTGGTGACAGGATTCACTTTGGTAAGGTCATCAAAGCTGTCGAGCGAGCCAGCGTCACTCAGGAAGGATTCCACCTCCTCCCCAAGATGGCCGCCGACACCATTTCTGCAGCTTTCTGGGCCGTTCACCTGGAAGCAGAGACAGAGAATGCCACAAAGGGACTAAGCGCACGGTCACAGTCTTCTACTATCCTGCAAAAGCAGCAACACTTAAATCGTGCGACACGGCAGACCAGCCGCTTCTACTACAAAATAAAAGTTCAAACTCACACACACACACACACAAATCACCAAATTATAAAGCATTTATTTCATATAGACTTCCTGTTTCTTCTCCACCAAATATTAACTATTAAGCCCTGAATTTCCTAGCACTTGACCTTATTAATATTATTATTAATATTAATATTATTATTATGATGCATCAAAATGAAATTAAATCTTCAGCATCACTTTTAAATAAAAAGTCTCACTTTTCTCTATTGGAGCTGGCAAATCAGATCCTTGTAAGCTTTTATATATGAGCAGCAGGAGCAAAATTCAAACCAGAGGTTCCCTAATTTATAGCAGCAGTGAGGTTATGAATTAGGGAACCTCTGGGTTCGAATTTTGCTTCCACTGGACAAGCCATGCTCTTTCTGTCCATGTCTAACTCCCTGTACTGACCTACCTTGCAGGACTGTTGCAAGGATGTCTGTAGAAGTCTTAGAGTTGGAAGGTGTTCAACAGGGAAAACCAAAGTTTCAAACGTCCCCGATGGAGGATGTCTCTGCTTGAAAGCATCCCTCTTCCCTAGGTGGGGTCTCAGTTCTGAACAGTTCTCACCATTCTGAATGGTTTGGCTTTTTGGAATGCCAAACCAATGTCCACTTCAGCCTGCTGATCTAGACTTGCTTTCTGGAACATCTTTTCCCTCTCGCGATAGACATCTAGGTAGTGGGAGAGAGAGATCGCGTCCCCCTTCATTTTCTCTTACCCGAATTAGATATACCCTGTTCTTCCGCCCTCGTTCTCTTGGAAATTGTGCCCCAGACCCTCGACCGACTTTGTTGCCGTCTGCAAAACCTCTCTCTCTCTCTTACAAAATGTTTGCGAAACACTTGGAACATTCAAAAGTAGCACACAGGTAAAATTTACCTCCATGGGGGAGGTTGCTAGCAAATGGATCTCCTTCCACACTCCAAAGCAAAAGACTGACTGCATTAAGGGAAGAGTTGCTAGATGGTAGGTGATAAGCCACAGGAATGGTTTCCAAACAGTGGCCTGTATGCAGGGGAGGATACGTGCCTCAGTGGCAGAGAATGTGCTTGGTTAAAAGGATCAGGTGATCTGATTCTGATATTTAGAGAGAGCTGTTGCCAGTCAGAGCAAACATTGGTCTAAAGCAGGGGTCTTCAAACTATGGCCCTCCAGATGTTCATGGACTACAATTCCCATCAGCCCCTGCCAGCATGGCCAAGTGGTAGGACTCATGGGAATTGTAGTCTATGAACATCTGGAGGGCCACGAGTTTGAAGACCCCTGGTCTAAAGGCATAGGTGCAATAGAACCAAACAACTCAAAAATTCAAAATTGGCACACTGACCTGGATTTGTATGTAGACATCATTTACAATAATTCAAAGCAACATTTACTCAAAGTTATTTTTTCATTGTTATTGCACACATATAAATCCATTTACACTAATGCTAACCCTATTCTCATATACTATAATGAAAAAATTAAAGTGCATAATATATATAAAGTGCCAGTATCAACAAATCATATCAATGTACAATTTCATAATTTCGTTCAAGATATAATGACAAGGTCCATATGAGACTTCAAACTAATGAGTTCCAAAAATTTCTTGGTATGTCCATATTTTGTATGGTTTCAAAATGGAACTACACAAATTTTCACAAACTGTATTGACAAACAATTATTCACAAGTCCATATCAGACCAATAAAAATTCCAACGGAAATTTTATATCTCCATTTTTTTGTGATTCCCAAATTGAACTTCACAATAAAGCTGAATTCTCCTGTGCCTTGAGTCCATTCATAGATGGTACATGGAAAAATGAGAATCCTGTATAGAATCGCACCACGCGTCTGAATGCGTTTTCGAAGGTATCTTCCTTAGTATACCGATTCTCTAGGGGAAAGGTATCTTCCTTAGTATACCGATTCTCTATAGTATTCTCTAGGGGAAAGATGACACTATAGAAGAACGTTAACCCCAGGATGAAATCAAGCTATTGAGAATCGGCATACTGAGGAAGATACCTTCGAAAACGCATTCAGATGCGTGGTGCGGTTCTATACAGGATTCTCATTTTTTCCATGTACCATCTATGAATGGACTCAAGGCACAGGAGAATTCAGCTTTATTATGAAGTTCAATTTGGGAATCACAAAAAAATGGAGATATAAAATTTCCGTTGGAATTGAACAGTGTGGTCTCATATGGACTTGTGAATAATTGTTTGTCAATACAGTTGGTGAAAATTTGTGTAGTTCCATTTTGAAACCATACAAAATATGGACATACCAAGAAATTTTTGGAACTCATTAGTTTGAAGTCTCATATGGACCTTTGTCATCATATCTTGAACGAAATGATGAAATTGTACATTGATGTGATTTATTGACACTGGCACTTTAGATATATTATGTACTTTAATTTTTTCATTATAGTATATTAGAATAGGGTTAGCATTAGTGTAAGTGGATTTATATGTGCGCAATAGCAATGAAAAAATAACTTTGAGAGTCCTATAAACAATAATGCTAGACAAAAAGGACAAGAAGCACGATAAACGTGTTTCTCGCTATTTCTTTCCCTCTATTCATTATTTCTACTCTTTTTTAACTCTTATCTCATCTTGATAATTTTACAACAAACCCTCTCTCTCTCTCTCCCTCTCTCTTTATTTTGGTAATTCTGTATAATTGTGATAAAAATCTGTAGTTAGGTCAATTCATAGAACTGTAACCGAATTACTTATTTTAATCATTCTACTTGTCTTTCTTTTTCTGTAACTGCTGATTGAATTTAATAAAGCATTTATAAAAAAAATAACTTTGAGTAAATGTTGCTTTGAATTATTGTAAATGATGTCTACCTACAAATCCAGGTCAGTGTGCCAATTTTGAATTTTTGAGTTGTTCGGCTCTATTGCATTGTGCTTGGCACACTGTTTTGTATCTTGCGGGCTGAAGGCATAGGTGTCAATCTCGTGGCCCTCCAGATGTTATGGACTACAGTTCCCATCATCCCCTGCCGGCATCATGCTGTGGTCTAAGGTGATCAAGTGCATTCCTGTGACCATAAGCTGCATTTGGACCTGCTCCCCACATAACTTGCTGGCTCCGCTGAGAGATTCTCCACACTCCTGTCTTAGTTTTTTCATAAACATACCTGCTTTGGCAGCTCCCCCCTCGTTTCCCCATTTTCCGAAGCTTGCCCAGGTGAGTGCATTCCACTCCGCTGCCACCATGCAGTCTTTACGGAGTTTAGATTGCAGAAGATCCGGCAAAGCAGACTGGCAGCCCTAAGCAGAACAAAGAATGAATGAAATGACTGAAACAGAACAAGTGAATGAATGAATGTGCTTATTGCTCAAAGCCAAAGGCCATCCCAATTCAGAATTTTTTTTAAAAAAAACCAGGTACACAATTAATATACAACATTTCATCCTATCCAGAGGTGGGATCCAGCAGGTTCTCGCAGGTTACTAGTTATTGTCGAAGGCTTTCACGGCTGGAATCACTTGGGTGCTGTGTGGTTTCCGGGCTGTATGGTCGTGTTCTAGCAGCATTCTCTCCTGACGTTGTTACTCACAGACAATGTTTCTCCACCCACCCTGGACACTCCAACAGATATATATACTCCACTTGCTTTCCTTTCCAACTATCAGATCCTCTGAAGATGCCAGCCACAGATGCAGGCGAAACGTCAGGAGAGAATGCTGCTAGAACACGGCCATACAGCCTGGAAACCACACAGCACCCTAGTTACTAGTTATTTGTGTGTGCCGAGAGGGGGTTACTAATCGGTGATTTTGCCACGTGATTTTTGCCTTTGTTACGCCCCTCCTCTCAGCAGTAGCGCACAGAACTTGAAGCAGTCTAGCAGGAGGTGCACCAGCGTGCGTGGCAGCCTGCGCCTGCGTGCATTCGTTTCCCACCCAAGGACCGGCGCAGCGGCTGCGTCCTTGCAACAGCCCCGCCCAGCAATGCCACGCCCCCGGAATGCCCCGCCCAGCCCCATTGGCACTACGCCACTGTTTGAATCCCACCACCATGGGAACCTGTTACTAAAATTTTTGGATCCCACCACTGATCCTATCTCAGTAGCTGAACTCAAATAGACCTGTTCTGATAACTGATGTCTGACTTGTATTTTCCTGGCAGCCATGGCAAAAAGCTATACGTTTATTTATTTGTTTAATATGTATTTCTAGCCAGCTCTATGCCCAAAGGTCTCAGGGCGAGTTACAACATAAGATAAAAGCCATACAATATTGATAAATCAAAAAATAATTATACTATATGACAACAAAACTTATTTAAAATCCATTAAAACCTATCAAAGTTCATAGAACTTTAACATTCATAAAAACCTGTTTAAAAATCATAACACCTATTTGAAAATGCATATTATCAGAAAAAGGAAACCATCTCTTCAGCCAAAGGCCTGGGGAAACAGATGCACTTTTACTAGTTTTCTAAATGCATACAAAGAAAATGCTTGATGCACCTTGGGGAGAGATCGTTCCACAATCTCGGGGCCACCACTGAAGAAGCCCTATCTCAGGTCTCACTTTTTTTTTTAACCACAGAAAGTGGTGGTACTACCATTTGTATGTAATCAGAGGGTTGGAGTTTGATAATAGAAATATCACTTTATCCAAATCAGATGACAAATTGCGGTCCATTATAAACATAGAAGAAGAAGAAGAAGAAGAAGAAGAAGAAGAAGAAGAAGAAGAGTTTGGATTTATATCCCCCCTTTCTCTCCTGCAGGAGACTCAAAGGGCCTGACAATCTCCTTGCCCTTCCCCCCTCACAACAAACACCCTGTGAGGTGGGTGGGGCTGAGAGAGCTCCGAGAAGCTGTGACTAGCCCAAGGTCACCCAGCTGGCGTGTGTGGGAGTGCACAGGCTAATCTGAATTCCCCAGATAAGCCTCCACAGCTCAGGCGGCAGAGCTGGGAATCAAACCCGGTTCCTCCAGATTGGATACACGAGCTCTTAACCTCCTACGCCACTGCTGCTCCATATCCAAACAGTTGTGAAAGTGGTTTGAAAACGCATTATTTTGCATATGCGGAAGGGGCCTAAGTCTCAGCATGTTGGCCTTCATACGCCCCAAAACTGCCTCCAGGTACTTGTTCTTGGTTTCCACAGCCTCCCTGAGATCTCTGGAAGCATGCCATAGAGAAAGAAGTGCGAGATTTGTGTTCTAAATATGGGTGAAAATATCCCCAGCCGACGTCACTGAGAAAAATACGTTTTGCAATTTTGCAAGATATCCAATGCTTTGATTTGGGCCCCTGAGCAAAGTCAGCGTTCTCTACTTGCAATTTAAAGTTTTCCAGCTGTTTTAAGAATGGAAAAGGGGAGGAGCCAGGAAAGGGCAAGTAACTCCGGAACATTTCTGCACAGGGTGTGGCTCACGGAAAGTTCGACGCGAGGGGAAAAACTATGCCCACTTGCCGAACGCTGATTCCACCCTGCTCTAGCATCCGCATCGCAAACTGTGTTGGGACTCAGCCAGAACTTCGTGCTGACTTTTTTGTTCCATGTCCCCAATCAGCCTATTTATTAAGACCCCCCCACCGTGAAGAATGATGTAATAATCTTACGAAGCTACAGCTCCCTATGAGTCAGCCTTCATCTCTTAAAACCTATTGTTGTCTCCTTGTGGATGAGTTACCCTTTAATTTACCAACTTGTCCTTGCAAAGAGGAGTTTATCCCTCAATTCCCTCTCCCTTTTGCTCCTTTCACCTATTTTACCTGGCGAGGCTTCCGATTCCCACCCTAATACAGAAGAACTAGGGCAGTGGTGGCGAACCTATGGCACGGGTGCCAGAGGTGGCACTCAGAGCCCTTTCTGTGGGCACGCGTGCACAGAGTTCATCATGTGGGGGGGGGAGCAGAAAATCACCCCCCACACACACATCTAGGCTAGCCTGGGCATGATCCTTTACCTGGGAGTAAGCTCTGTTGCTGGCAATGGGGCTTGCTTCTGAGTTAACCCACTTAGAGTCATGATTCACCCATTTGAAGCGTTGCACGGTTGCTTCACCAAGCTTACTCCTAAGTAACGTGTGCCTCAGAGCCAACCGTTTTTCTAAACTAAAGCCTCATTATTCAGGTTAAATTGCCGTGTTGGCACTTTGCGATAAATAAGTGTGTTTTGCGTTGCAATTTGGGCACTCGGTCTCGAAAAGGTTCGCCATCACTGAACTAGGGCAAAGGTGTCAAACTCGTGGCCCTCCAGATGTTACGGACTACAGTTCCCATCATGATGGGAACTGTAGTCCATAACATCTGGAGGGCCGCAAGTTTGACACCTGTGAACTAGGGTATGACTGCTATCAGGTCTGAGAGAACTGCTTTGCTGGATCAGACAACTGGTTTTTATTTTTCTTCGCTTATACCCCGCCTTTCTTCCTGATGGCGACCCAAAGCGGCTGACATTGTTCTCTTCTCTTTCCTTTCGCCTTAACCACCACCTTGGGAAGTAGATCAGATTGAGCGTTCCCACAGCAGAGCTGGGGTTCAAACTTGGGCCTCCGAGACCCTGGTCCAATATTATTCCAAAACGGGTGCTGGAGGCAGAGCTATCTATATTTTGATTGGACGTACGATCCGGCCACTGGGAGAACAAAAGTACTGGAGAAGGAGTGTTGGGCTTCTACTCCTGAGTAGTACTCTCCCCTCCTGCCACAGCCTGGCTCCTGAGACCCTATGACTTGGACAGGGTTCTCCAGTGTGGTCCCTAAGACTCACACTGGTGCCCAGTGGCCCTGCCAACTTTCTGGAAAGCTTGGGGAAAGTACTGGTAGGCACTATGGCCGTGGTGGCGAACCAATGGCACAGGTGCCAGAGGTGGCACTCAGAGCCCTTTCTGTGGGCACGCGTGCACAGAGGTTGTCATGTGGGTTGGCGGAAAATCACACCCACCCACACACACATCTAGGTTGCCCTGGGCACGATCCTTTACCTGGGAGTAACCTCGGTTGCCTCCTAGGGTCATGATTCACCCATTCAAAGTATTGCATGGTTGCTTCACCAAGCTTACTCCTGAGTAACGCATGCCTTGGAGCCAACTGTTTTTCTAAACCAAAACCTTAGTATTCAGGTTAAATTGCCGCGTTGGCACTTTGCAATAAATAAGTGGGTTTTGGGTTGCAATTTGGGCACTCGGTCTTGAAAAGGTTCGCCATCACTGCACGATGGCATCCATAGGTGTCTCGCTAAGGGAACAGTATCAAGCAGTGAACAGCTAGATGTCTCTGGAAGCTCCTAAACAGGACACGGTGGAGGCTGGCTGGTCCTTTCTATAGGCTACTGTAAAGTATGGACTGGGAGCCCATAAGGAATTGTGGGGCCAAACTGAGACATCCATAAACTCACGCATGCAGAAAGGTCAACCATGTGGGTGGGGCTGAGAGAGCTCCAAAGAACTGTGACTAGCCCAAGGTCACCCAGCTGGTGTGTGCTGGAGTGCACAAGATAATCTGGTTCCCCAGATAAGCCTCCACAGCTCAGGTGGGAGAGTGGGGAATCAAACCCGGTTTTCCAGATTAGAGTGCACCTGCTCTACACCATGCTGGCTCTATAGATTTATCCCCTGCCCTACACAACAGTCTCAGGACAGGTAGCCAGAAAAGATCCTCCACTTCATGCAGGCTTCCAGAGACACCTCGGTTAACCTATGTTGGATTTCTAGTTTGGTGCAGCAAAAGTTATCCACGTTGCGACAAGCTGGTGTAGCACAGCAACTCTGAAAGGTACCTGGTTCAAATCTCACCTCTTCCAAGAACTGTCGAGGCAAACCTGAGTCTCAGCCTCCTCACTATGGGGATAAGAACACTACCCTGCAGAGTTGCCACAATCCAGGTCAATCTGCACCCTCATTAACACACAATACACTGTTGTCACAATGATGAAACTCCGCAACTACATCAGCTGCATGCTATGTGTACCAAGCTTGCTTCTGTCAATAACAACCAGGTTCAAAACCCCGGCCTGAAAGATTAAAGAAGCCCTCCTCTTTCTCCTTTCTGCCACCCAGTTCACAAAGAAAACACAGTCTGGGATCTGCATAGCAGGTTTGTGGCTGACATATCAAACAAGAAATGGGCTTCAGGATAGAAAATAAAGGCTACCAGATTAGGCTACCTGCAGCCAAAGCCTGGGCCTGTTCACAGTTGGGGGGAATTCCCCGAAAGCTGCCAAAATCACTGTCTGAGCATTTGCAGGAGACCCAAAATACTGATAATCCTTGAGAGTTGGTTGAAAGGAAAAGGCCGGTCCAGAGGACGGAACCTGTAACCCATGAGGACCTGAAGGGGGAAACCTTGGAGAGATTTTCAAATGTCTGCCCCTTCATGCAACTTGCTGTTTCGTAGTGGCCAGTCAAACAGCTTTGCCCATATTTTCTGGCTCCTCCGCAGATCCAGACCCCTCTGGAATTATTTAAGAACATAAGAACAAGCCAGCTGGATCAGACCAGAGTCCATCTAGTCCAGCACTCTGCTACTCGCAGTGGCCCACCAGGTGCCTTTGGGAGCTCACATGCAGGAGGTGAAAGCAATGGCCTTCTGCTACTGCTGCTGCTCCCCCTGAGCACCTGGTCTGCTAAGCCATTTGCAACCTCAGGAGGATCAAGATCGGCAGCCATAGATCGACTTCTCCTCCATAAATCTGTCCAAGCTCTTTTTAAAGCTATCCAGGTTAGTGGCCATCACCACCTCCTGTGGCAGCATATTCCAAACACCAATCACACGTTGCGTGAAGAAGTGTTTCCTTTTATTAGTCCTAATTCTTCCCCCCAGCATTTTCAATGGATGCCCCCTGGTTCTAGTATTGTGAGAAAGAGAGAAAAATTTATCTCTGTCAACATTTTCTACCCCATGCATAATTTTATAGACTTATATTTTTATAGATTTATTTATTCACTTATTTTGATTTATATGCTGCCCTCTCCAAAAAGGCTCAAAGCGGCTTGCAATAATAAAACATAACCTATAAAACTCAATTTAATAAACAATGAAAACACCTATTGATAACTTAAAATCCAATCCAAGCTAGATAAAATACAATTAAAATCTACTTAAAACTTAAAAATCAGAATTAGGATTAAGGCTGGCAACAGATGTTATTGAAAAACAGATAAGAGATTTGAGCCAACAACAGAATGTCTACCTTGTGCCCGACACACTGCACCACTTACCTGGCGTGTGAAGTTTTGTCTCTTAGTTCTCATTCCCAAACCATGTGGGGGGGGGGGGGGGTGGGGGGGGGGGGGGGTGGGGGGGGGGGGGGGTGGGGGGGGGGGGGGGTGGGGGGGGGGGGGGGTGGGGGGGGGGGGGGGTGGGGGGGGGGGGGGGTGGGGGGGGGGGGGGGTGGGGGGGGGGGGGGGTGGGGGGGGGGGGGGGTGGGGGGGGGGGGGGGTGGGGGGGGGGGGGGGTGGGGGGGGGGGGGGGTGGGGGGGGGGGGGGGTGGGGGGGGGGGGGGGTGGGGGGGGGGGGGGGTGGGGGGGGGGGGGGGTGGGGGGGGGGGGGGGTGGGGGGGGGGGGGGGTGGGGGGGGGGGGGGGTGGGGGGGGGGGGGGGTGGGGGGGGGGGGGGGTGGGGGGGGGGGGGGGTGGGGGGGGGGGGGGGTGGGGGGGGGGGGGGGTGGGGGGGGGGGGGGGTGGGGGGGGGGGGGGGTGGGGGGGGGGGGGGGTGGGGGGGGGGGGGGGTGGGGGGGGGGGGGGGTGGGGGGGGGGGGGGGTGGGGGGGGGGGGGGGTGGGGGGGGGGGGGGGTGGGGGGGGGGGGGGGTGGGGGGGGGGGGGGGTGGGGGGGGGGGGGGGTGGGGGGGGGGGGGGGTGGGGGGGGGGGGGGGTGGGGGGGGGGGGGGGTGGGGGGGGGGGGGGGTGGGGGGGGGGGGGGGTGGGGGGGGGGGGGGGTGGGGGGGGGGGGGGGTGGGGGGGGGGGGGGGTGGGGGGGGGGGGGGGTGGGGGGGGGGGGGGGTGGGGGGGGGGGGGGGTGGGGGGGGGGGGGGGTGGGGGGGGGGGGGGGTGGGGGGGGGGGGGGGTGGGGGGGGGGGGGGGTGGGGGGGGGGGGGGGTGGGGGGGGGGGGGGGTGGGGGGGGGGGGGGGTGGGGGGGGGGGGGGGTGGGGGGGGGGGGGGGTGGGGGGGGGGGGGGGTGGGGGGGGGGGGGGGTGGGGGGGGGGGGGGGTGGGGGGGGGGGGGGGTGGGGGGGGGGGGGGGTGGGGGGGGGGGGGGGTGGGGGGGGGGGGGGGTGGGGGGGGGGGGGGGTGGGGGGGGGGGGGGGTGGGGGGGGGGGGGGGTGGGGGGGGGGGGGGGTGGGGGGGGGGGGGGGTGGGGGGGGGGGGGGGTGGGGGGGGGGGGGGGTGGGGGGGGGGGGGGGTGGGGGGGGGGGGGGGTGGGGGGGGGGGGGGGTGGGGGGGGGGGGGGGTGGGGGGGGGGGGGGGTGGGGGGGGGGGGGGGTGGGGGGGGGGGGGGGTGGGGGGGGGGGGGGGTGGGGGGGGGGGGGGGTGGGGGGGGGGGGGGGTGGGGGGGGGGGGGGGTGGGGGGGGGGGGGGGTGGGGGGGGGGGGGGGTGGGGGGGGGGGGGGGTGGGGGGGGGGGGGGGTGGGGGGGGGGGGGGGTGGGGGGGGGGGGGGGTGGGGGGGGGGGGGGGTGGGGGGGGGGGGGGGTGGGGGGGGGGGGGGGTGGGGGGGGGGGGGGGTGGGGGGGGGGGGGGGTGGGGGGGGGGGGGGGTGGGGGGGGGGGGGGGTGGGGGGGGGGGGGGGTGGGGGGGGGGGGGGGTGGGGGGGGGGGGGGGTGGGGGGGGGGGGGGGTGGGGGGGGGGGGGGGTGGGGGGGGGGGGGGGTGGGGGGGGGGGGGGGTGGGGGGGGGGGGGGGTGGGGGGGGGGGGGGGTGGGGGGGGGGGGGGGTGGGGGGGGGGGGGGGTGGGGGGG
Organism: Sphaerodactylus townsendi; assembly: GCF_021028975.2. Classification (NCBI taxonomy): domain Eukaryota; kingdom Metazoa; phylum Chordata; class Lepidosauria; order Squamata; family Sphaerodactylidae; genus Sphaerodactylus; species Sphaerodactylus townsendi. Next base: position 158,997 of record NW_025950385.1, read on the forward strand.
GGGGGGGGTGGGGGGGGGGGGGGGTGGGGGGGGGGGGGGGTGGGGGGGGGGGGGGGTGGGGGGGGGGGGGGGTGGGGGGGGGGGGGGGTGGGGGGGGGGGGGGGTGGGGGGGGGGGGGGGTGGGGGGGGGGGGGGGTGGGGGGGGGGGGGGGTGGGGGGGGGGGGGGGTGGGGGGGGGGGGGGGTGGGGGGGGGGGGGGGTGGGGGGGGGGGGGGGTGGGGGGGGGGGGGGGTGGGGGGGGGGGGGGGTGGGGGGGGGGGGGGGTGGGGGGGGGGGGGGGTGGGGGGGGGGGGGGGTGGGGGGGGGGGGGGGTGGGGGGGGGGGGGGGTGGGGGGGGGGGGGGGTGGGGGGGGGGGGGGGTGGGGGGGGGGGGGGGTGGGGGGGGGGGGGGGTGGGGGGGGGGGGGGGTGGGGGGGGGGGGGGGTGGGGGGGGGGGGGGGTGGGGGGGGGGGGGGGTGGGGGGGGGGGGGGGTGGGGGGGGGGGGGGGTGGGGGGGGGGGGGGGTGGGGGGGGGGGGGGGTGGGGGGGGGGGGGGGTGGGGGGGGGGGGGGGTGGGGGGGGGGGGGGGTGGGGGGGGGGGGGGGTGGGGGGGGGGGGGGGTGGGGGGGGGGGGGGGTGGGGGGGGGGGGGGGTGGGGGGGGGGGGGGGTGGGGGGGGGGGGGGGTGGGGGGGGGGGGGGGTGGGGGGGGGGGGGGGTGGGGGGGGGGGGGGGTGGGGGGGGGGGGGGGTGGGGGGGGGGGGGGGTGGGGGGGGGGGGGGGTGGGGGGGGGGGGGGGTGGGGGGGGGGGGGGGTGGGGGGGGGGGGGGGTGGGGGGGGGGGGGGGTGGGGGGGGGGGGGGGTGGGGGGGGGGGGGGGTGGGGGGGGGGGGGGGTGGGGGGGGGGGGGGGTGGGGGGGGGGGGGGGTGGGGGGGGGGGGGGGTGGGGGGGGGGGGGGGTGGGGGGGGGGGGGGGTGGGGGGGGGGGGGGGTGGGGGGGGGGGGGGGTGGGGGGGGGGGGGGGTGGGGGGGGGGGGGGGTGGGGGGGGGGGGGGGTGGGGGGGGGGGGGGGTGGGGGGGGGGGGGGGTGGGGGGGGGGGGGGGTGGGGGGGGGGGGGGGTGGGGGGGGGGGGGGGTGGGGGGGGGGGGGGGTGGGGGGGGGGGGGGGTGGGGGGGGGGGGGGGTGGGGGGGGGGGGGGGTGGGGGGGGGGGGGGGTGGGGGGGGGGGGGGGTGGGGGGGGGGGGGGGTGGGGGGGGGGGGGGGTGGGGGGGGGGGGGGGTGGGGGGGGGGGGGGGTGGGGGGGGGGGGGGGTGGGGGGGGGGGGGGGTGGGGGGGGGGGGGGGTGGGGGGGGGGGGGGGTGGGGGGGGGGGGGGGTGGGGGGGGGGGGGGGTGGGGGGGGGGGGGGGTGGGGGGGGGGGGGGGTGGGGGGGGGGGGGGGTGGGGGGGGGGGGGGGTGGGGGGGGGGGGGGGTGGGGGGGGGGGGGGGTGGGGGGGGGGGGGGGTGGGGGGGGGGGGGGGTGGGGGGGGGGGGGGGTGGGGGGGGGGGGGGGTGGGGGGGGGGGGGGGTGGGGGGGGGGGGGGGTGGGGGGGGGGGGGGGTGGGGGGGGGGGGGGGTGGGGGGGGGGGGGGGTGGGGGGGGGGGGGGGTGGGGGGGGGGGGGGGTGGGGGGGGGGGGGGGTGGGGGGGGGGGGGGGTGGGGGGGGGGGGGGGTGGGGGGGGGGGGGGGTGGGGGGGGGGGGGGGTGGGGGGGGGGGGGGGTGGGGGGGGGGGGGGGTGGGGGGGGGGGGGGGTGGGGGGGGGGGGGGGTGGGGGGGGGGGGGGGTGGGGGGGGGGGGGGGTGGGGGGGGGGGGGGGTGGGGGGGGGGGGGGGTGGGGGGGGGGGGGGGTGGGGGGGGGGGGGGGTGGGGGGGGGGGGGGGTGGGGGGGGGGGGGGGTGGGGGGGGGGGGGGGTGGGGGGGGGGGGGGGTGGGGGGGGGGGGGGGTGGGGGGGGGGGGGGGTGGGGGGGGGGGGGGGTGGGGGGGGGGGGGGGTGGGGGGGGGGGGGGGTGGGGGGGGGGGGGGGTGGGGGGGGGGGGGGGTGGGGGGGGGGGGGGGTGGGGGGGGGGGGGGGTGGGGGGGGGGGGGGGTGGGGGGGGGGGGGGGTGGGGGGGGGGGGGGGTGGGGGGGGGGGGGGGTGGGGGGGGGGGGGGGTGGGGGGGGGGGGGGGTGGGGGGGGGGGGGGGTGGGGGGGGGGGGGGGTGGGGGGGGGGGGGGGTGGGGGGGGGGGGGGGTGGGGGGGGGGGGGGGTGGGGGGGGGGGGGGGTGGGGGGGGGGGGGGGTGGGGGGGGGGGGGGGTGGGGGGGGGGGGGGGTGGGGGGGGGGGGGGGTGGGGGGGGGGGGGGGTGGGGGGGGGGGGGGGTGGGGGGGGGGGGGGGTGGGGGGGGGGGGGGGTGGGGGGGGGGGGGGGTGGGGGGGGGGGGGGGTGGGGGGGGGGGGGGGTGGGGGGGGGGGGGGGTGGGGGGGGGGGGGGGTGGGGGGGGGGGGGGGTGGGGGGGGGGGGGGGTGGGGGGGGGGGGGGGTGGGGGGGGGGGGGGGTGGGGGGGGGGGGGGGTGGGGGGGGGGGGGGGTGGGGGGGGGGGGGGGTGGGGGGGGGGGGGGGTGGGGGGGGGGGGGGGTGGGGGGGGGGGGGGGTGGGGGGGGGGGGGGGTGGGGGGGGGGGGGGGTGGGGGGGGGGGGGGGTGGGGGGGGGGGGGGGTGGGGGGGGGGGGGGGTGGGGGGGGGGGGGGGTGGGGGGGGGGGGGGGTGGGGGGGGGGGGGGGTGGGGGGGGGGGGGGGTGGGGGGGGGGGGGGGTGGGGGGGGGGGGGGGTGGGGGGGGGGGGGGGTGGGGGGGGGGGGGGGTGGGGGGGGGGGGGGGTGGGGGGGGGGGGGGGTGGGGGGGGGGGGGGGTGGGGGGGGGGGGGGGTGGGGGGGGGGGGGGGTGGGGGGGGGGGGGGGTGGGGGGGGGGGGGGGTGGGGGGGGGGGGGGGTGGGGGGGGGGGGGGGTGGGGGGGGGGGGGGGTGGGGGGGGGGGGGGGTGGGGGGGGGGGGGGGTGGGGGGGGGGGGGGGTGGGGGGGGGGGGGGGTGGGGGGGGGGGGGGGTGGGGGGGGGGGGGGGTGGGGGGGGGGGGGGGTGGGGGGGGGGGGGGGTGGGGGGGGGGGGGGGTGGGGGGGGGGGGGGGTGGGGGGGGGGGGGGGTGGGGGGGGGGGGGGGTGGGGGGGGGGGGGGGTGGGGGGGGGGGGGGGTGGGGGGGGGGGGGGGTGGGGGGGGGGGGGGGTGGGGGGGGGGGGGGGTGGGGGGGGGGGGGGGTGGGGGGGGGGGGGGGTGGGGGGGGGGGGGGGTGGGGGGGGGGGGGGGTGGGGGGGGGGGGGGGTGGGGGGGGGGGGGGGTGGGGGGGGGGGGGGGTGGGGGGGGGGGGGGGTGGGGGGGGGGGGGGGTGGGGGGGGGGGGGGGTGGGGGGGGGGGGGGGTGGGGGGGGGGGGGGGTGGGGGGGGGGGGGGGTGGGGGGGGGGGGGGGTGGGGGGGGGGGGGGGTGGGGGGGGGGGGGGGTGGGGGGGGGGGGGGGTGGGGGGGGGGGGGGGTGGGGGGGGGGGGGGGTGGGGGGGGGGGGGGGTGGGGGGGGGGGGGGGTGGGGGGGGGGGGGGGTGGGGGGGGGGGGGGGTGGGGGGGGGGGGGGGTGGGGGGGGGGGGGGGTGGGGGGGGGGGGGGGTGGGGGGGGGGGGGGGTGGGGGGGGGGGGGGGTGGGGGGGGGGGGGGGTGGGGGGGGGGGGGGGTGGGGGGGGGGGGGGGTGGGGGGGGGGGGGGGTGGGGGGGGGGGGGGGTGGGGGGGGGGGGGGGTGGGGGGGGGGGGGGGTGGGGGGGGGGGGGGGTGGGGGGGGGGGGGGGTGGGGGGGGGGGGGGGTGGGGGGGGGGGGGGGTGGGGGGGGGGGGGGGTGGGGGGGGGGGGGGGTGGGGGGGGGGGGGGGTGGGGGGGGGGGGGGGTGGGGGGGGGGGGGGGTGGGGGGGGGGGGGGGTGGGGGGGGGGGGGGGTGGGGGGGGGGGGGGGTGGGGGGGGGGGGGGGTGGGGGGGGGGGGGGGTGGGGGGGGGGGGGGGTGGGGGGGGGGGGGGGTGGGGGGGGGGGGGGGTGGGGGGGGGGGGGGGTGGGGGGGGGGGGGGGTGGGGGGGGGGGGGGGTGGGGGGGGGGGGGGGTGGGGGGGGGGGGGGGTGGGGGGGGGGGGGGGTGGGGGGGGGGGGGGGTGGGGGGGGGGGGGGGTGGGGGGGGGGGGGGGTGGGGGGGGGGGGGGGTGGGGGGGGGGGGGGGTGGGGGGGGGGGGGGGTGGGGGGGGGGGGGGGTGGGGGGGGGGGGGGGTGGGGGGGGGGGGGGGTGGGGGGGGGGGGGGGTGGGGGGGGGGGGGGGTGGGGGGGGGGGGGGGTGGGGGGGGGGGGGGGTGGGGGGGGGGGGGGGTGGGGGGGGGGGGGGGTGGGGGGGGGGGGGGGTGGGGGGGGGGGGGGGTGGGGGGGGGGGGGGGTGGGGGGGGGGGGGGGTGGGGGGGGGGGGGGGTGGGGGGGGGGGGGGGTGGGGGGGGGGGGGGGTGGGGGGGGGGGGGGGTGGGGGGGGGGGGGGGTGGGGGGGGGGGGGGGTGGGGGGGGGGGGGGGTGGGGGGGGGGGGGGGTGGGGGGGGGGGGGGGTGGGGGGGGGGGGGGGTGGGGGGGGGGGGGGGTGGGGGGGGGGGGGGGTGGGGGGGGGGGGGGGTGGGGGGGGGGGGGGGTGGGGGGGGGGGGGGGTGGGGGGGGGGGGGGGTGGGGGGGGGGGGGGGTGGGGGGGGGGGGGGGTGGGGGGGGGGGGGGGTGGGGGGGGGGGGGGGTGGGGGGGGGGGGGGGTGGGGGGGGGGGGGGGTGGGGGGGGGGGGGGGTGGGGGGGGGGGGGGGTGGGGGGGGGGGGGGGTGGGGGGGGGGGGGGGTGGGGGGGGGGGGGGGTGGGGGGGGGGGGGGGTGGGGGGGGGGGGGGGTGGGGGGGGGGGGGGGTGGGGGGGGGGGGGGGTGGGGGGGGGGGGGGGTGGGGGGGGGGGGGGGTGGGGGGGGGGGGGGGTGGGGGGGGGGGGGGGTGGGGGGGGGGGGGGGTGGGGGGGGGGGGGGGTGGGGGGGGGGGGGGGTGGGGGGGGGGGGGGGTGGGGGGGGGGGGGGGTGGGGGGGGGGGGGGGTGGGGGGGGGGGGGGGTGGGGGGGGGGGGGGGTGGGGGGGGGGGGGGGTGGGGGGGGGGGGGGGTGGGGGGGGGGGGGGGTGGGGGGGGGGGGGGGTGGGGGGGGGGGGGGGTGGGGGGGGGGGGGGGTGGGGGGGGGGGGGGGTGGGGGGGGGGGGGGGTGGGGGGGGGGGGGGGTGGGGGGGGGGGGGGGTGGGGGGGGGGGGGGGTGGGGGGGGGGGGGGGTGGGGGGGGGGGGGGGTGGGGGGGGGGGGGGGTGGGGGGGGGGGGGGGTGGGGGGGGGGGGGGGTGGGGGGGGGGGGGGGTGGGGGGGGGGGGGGGTGGGGGGGGGGGGGGGTGGGGGGGGGGGGGGGTGGGGGGGGGGGGGGGTGGGGGGGGGGGGGGGTGGGGGGGGGGGGGGGTGGGGGGGGGGGGGGGTGGGGGGGGGGGGGGGTGGGGGGGGGGGGGGGTGGGGGGGGGGGGGGGTGGGGGGGGGGGGGGGTGGGGGGGGGGGGGGGTGGGGGGGGGGGGGGGTGGGGGGGGGGGGGGGTGGGGGGGGGGGGGGGTGGGGGGGGGGGGGGGTGGGGGGGGGGGGGGGTGGGGGGGGGGGGGGGTGGGGGGGGGGGGGGGTGGGGGGGGGGGGGGGTGGGGGGGGGGGGGGGTGGGGGGGGGGGGGGGTGGGGGGGGGGGGGGGTGGGGGGGGGGGGGGGTGGGGGGGGGGGGGGGTGGGGGGGGGGGGGGGTGGGGGGGGGGGGGGGTGGGGGGGGGGGGGGGTGGGGGGGGGGGGGGGTGGGGGGGGGGGGGGGTGGGGGGGGGGGGGGGTGGGGGGGGGGGGGGGTGGGGGGGGGGGGGGGTGGGGGGGGGGGGGGGTGGGGGGGGGGGGGGGTGGGGGGGGGGGGGGGTGGGGGGGGGGGGGGGTGGGGGGGGGGGGGGGTGGGGGGGGGGGGGGGTGGGGGGGGGGGGGGGTGGGGGGGGGGGGGGGTGGGGGGGGGGGGGGGTGGGGGGGGGGGGGGGTGGGGGGGGGGGGGGGTGGGGGGGGGGGGGGGTGGGGGGGGGGGGGGGTGGGGGGGGGGGGGGGTGGGGGGGGGGGGGGGTGGGGGGGGGGGGGGGTGGGGGGGGGGGGGGGTGGGGGGGGGGGGGGGTGGGGGGGGGGGGGGGTGGGGGGGGGGGGGGGTGGGGGGGGGGGGGGGTGGGGGGGGGGGGGGGTGGGGGGGGGGGGGGGTGGGGGGGGGGGGGGGTGGGGGGGGGGGGGGGTGGGGGGGGGGGGGGGTGGGGGGGGGGGGGGGTGGGGGGGGGGGGGGGTGGGGGGGGGGGGGGGTGGGGGGGGGGGGGGGTGGGGGGGGGGGGGGGTGGGGGGGGGGGGGGGTGGGGGGGGGGGGGGGTGGGGGGGGGGGGGGGTGGGGGGGGGGGGGGGTGGGGGGGGGGGGGGGTGGGGGGGGGGGGGGGTGGGGGGGGGGGGGGGTGGGGGGGGGGGGGGGTGGGGGGGGGGGGGGGTGGGGGGGGGGGGGGGTGGGGGGGGGGGGGGGTGGGGGGGGGGGGGGGTGGGGGGGGGGGGGGGTGGGGGGGGGGGGGGGTGGGGGGGGGGGGGGGTGGGGGGGGGGGGGGGTGGGGGGGGGGGGGGGTGGGGGGGGGGGGGGGTGGGGGGGGGGGGGGGTGGGGGGGGGGGGGGGTGGGGGGGGGGGGGGGTGGGGGGGGGGGGGGGTGGGGGGGGGGGGGGGTGGGGGGGGGGGGGGGTGGGGGGGGGGGGGGGTGGGGGGGGGGGGGGGTGGGGGGGGGGGGGGGTGGGGGGGGGGGGGGGTGGGGGGGGGGGGGGGTGGGGGGGGGGGGGGGTGGGGGGGGGGGGGGGTGGGGGGGGGGGGGGGTGGGGGGGGGGGGGGGTGGGGGGGGGGGGGGGTGGGGGGGGGGGGGGGTGGGGGGGGGGGGGGGTGGGGGGGGGGGGGGGTGGGGGGGGGGGGGGGTGGGGGGGGGGGGGGGTGGGGGGGGGGGGGGGTGGGGGGGGGGGGGGGTGGGGGGGGGGGGGGGTGGGGGGGGGGGGGGGTGGGGGGGGGGGGGGGTGGGGGGGGGGGGGGGTGGGGGGGGGGGGGGGTGGGGGGGGGGGGGGGTGGGGGGGGGGGGGGGTGGGGGGGGGGGGGGGTGGGGGGGGGGGGGGGTGGGGGGGGGGGGGGGTGGGGGGGGGGGGGGGTGGGGGGGGGGGGGGGTGGGGGGGGGGGGGGGTGGGGGGGGGGGGGGGTGGGGGGGGGGGGGGGTGGGGGGGGGGGGGGGTGGGGGGGGGGGGGGGTGGGGGGGGGGGGGGGTGGGGGGGGGGGGGGGTGGGGGGGGGGGGGGGTGGGGGGGGGGGGGGGTGGGGGGGGGGGGGGGTGGGGGGGGGGGGGGGTGGGGGGGGGGGGGGGTGGGGGGGGGGGGGGGTGGGGGGGGGGGGGGGTGGGGGGGGGGGGGGGTGGGGGGGGGGGGGGGTGGGGGGGGGGGGGGGTGGGGGGGGGGGGGGGTGGGGGGGGGGGGGGGTGGGGGGGGGGGGGGGTGGGGGGGGGGGGGGGTGGGGGGGGGGGGGGGTGGGGGGGGGGGGGGGTGGGGGGGGGGGGGGGTGGGGGGGGGGGGGGGTGGGGGGGGGGGGGGGTGGGGGGGGGGGGGGGTGGGGGGGGGGGGGGGTGGGGGGGGGGGGGGGTGGGGGGGGGGGGGGGTGGGGGGGGGGGGGGGTGGGGGGGGGGGGGGGTGGGGGGGGGGGGGGGTGGGGGGGGGGGGGGGTGGGGGGGGGGGGGGGTGGGGGGGGGGGGGGGTGGGGGGGGGGGGGGGTGGGGGGGGGGGGGGGTGGGGGGGGGGGGGGGTGGGGGGGGGGGGGGGTGGGGGGGGGGGGGGGTGGGGGGGGGGGGGGGTGGGGGGGGGGGGGGGTGGGGGGGGGGGGGGGTGGGGGGGGGGGGGGGTGGGGGGGGGGGGGGGTGGGGGGGGGGGGGGGTGGGGGGGGGGGGGGGTGGGGGGGGGGGGGGGTGGGGGGGGGGGGGGGTGGGGGGGGGGGGGGGTGGGGGGGGGGGGGGGTGGGGGGGGGGGGGGGTGGGGGGGGGGGGGGGTGGGGGGGGGGGGGGGTGGGGGGGGGGGGGGGTGGGGGGGGGGGGGGGTGGGGGGGGGGGGGGGTGGGGGGGGGGGGGGGTGGGGGGGGGGGGGGGTGGGGGGGGGGGGGGGTGGGGGGGGGGGGGGGTGGGGGGGGGGGGGGGTGGGGGGGGGGGGGGGTGGGGGGGGGGGGGGGTGGGGGGGGGGGGGGGTGGGGGGGGGGGGGGGTGGGGGGGGGGGGGGGTGGGGGGGGGGGGGGGTGGGGGGGGGGGGGGGTGGGGGGGGGGGGGGGTGGGGGGGGGGGGGGGTGGGGGGGGGGGGGGGTGGGGGGGGGGGGGGGTGGGGGGGGGGGGGGGTGGGGGGGGGGGGGGGTGGGGGGGGGGGGGGGTGGGGGGGGGGGGGGGTGGGGGGGGGGGGGGGTGGGGGGGGGGGGGGGTGGGGGGGGGGGGGGGTGGGGGGGGGGGGGGGTGGGGGGGGGGGGGGGTGGGGGGGGGGGGGGGTGGGGGGGGGGGGGGGTGGGGGGGGGGGGGGGTGGGGGGGGGGGGGGGTGGGGGGGGGGGGGGGTGGGGGGGGGGGGGGGTGGGGGGGGGGGGGGGTGGGGGGGGGGGGGGGTGGGGGGGGGGGGGGGTGGGGGGGGGGGGGGGTGGGGGGGGGGGGGGGTGGGGGGGGGGGGGGGTGGGGGGGGGGGGGGGTGGGGGGGGGGGGGGGTGGGGGGGGGGGGGGGTGGGGGGGGGGGGGGGTGGGGGGGGGGGGGGGTGGGGGGGGGGGGGGGTGGGGGGGGGGGGGGGTGGGGGGGGGGGGGGGTGGGGGGGGGGGGGGGTGGGGGGGGGGGGGGGTGGGGGGGGGGGGGGGTGGGGGGGGGGGGGGGTGGGGGGGGGGGGGGGTGGGGGGGGGGGGGGGTGGGGGGGGGGGGGGGTGGGGGGGGGGGGGGGTGGGGGGGGGGGGGGGTGGGGGGGGGGGGGGGTGGGGGGGGGGGGGGGTGGGGGGGGGGGGGGGTGGGGGGGGGGGGGGGTGGGGGGGGGGGGGGGTGGGGGGGGGGGGGGGTGGGGGGGGGGGGGGGTGGGGGGGGGGGGGGGTGGGGGGGGGGGGGGGTGGGGGGGGGGGGGGGTGGGGGGGGGGGGGGGTGGGGGGGGGGGGGGGTGGGGGGGGGGGGGGGTGGGGGGGGGGGGGGGTGGGGGGGGGGGGGGGTGGGGGGGGGGGGGGGTGGGGGGGGGGGGGGGTGGGGGGGGGGGGGGGTGGGGGGGGGGGGGGGTGGGGGGGGGGGGGGGTGGGGGGGGGGGGGGGTGGGGGGGGGGGGGGGTGGGGGGGGGGGGGGGTGGGGGGGGGGGGGGGTGGGGGGGGGGGGGGGTGGGGGGGGGGGGGGGTGGGGGGGGGGGGGGGTGGGGGGGGGGGGGGGTGGGGGGGGGGGGGGGTGGGGGGGGGGGGGGGTGGGGGGGGGGGGGGGTGGGGGGGGGGGGGGGTGGGGGGGGGGGGGGGTGGGGGGGGGGGGGGGTGGGGGGGGGGGGGGGTGGGGGGGGGGGGGGGTGGGGGGGGGGGGGGGTGGGGGGGGGGGGGGGTGGGGGGGGGGGGGGGTGGGGGGGGGGGGGGGTGGGGGGGGGGGGGGGTGGGGGGGGGGGGGGGTGGGGGGGGGGGGGGGTGGGGGGGGGGGGGGGTGGGGGGGGGGGGGGGTGGGGGGGGGGGGGGGTGGGGGGGGGGGGGGGTGGGGGGGGGGGGGGGTGGGGGGGGGGGGGGGTGGGGGGGGGGGGGGGTGGGGGGGGGGGGGGGTGGGGGGGGGGGGGGGTGGGGGGGGGGGGGGGTGGGGGGGGGGGGGGGTGGGGGGGGGGGGGGGTGGGGGGGGGGGGGGGTGGGGGGGGGGGGGGGTGGGGGGGGGGGGGGGTGGGGGGGGGGGGGGGTGGGGGGGGGGGGGGGTGGGGGGGGGGGGGGGTGGGGGGGGGGGGGGGTGGGGGGGGGGGGGGGTGGGGGGGGGGGGGGGTGGGGGGGGGGGGGGGTGGGGGGGGGGGGGGGTGGGGGGGGGGGGGGGTGGGGGGGGGGGGGGGTGGGGGGGGGGGGGGGTGGGGGGGGGGGGGGGTGGGGGGGGGGGGGGGTGGGGGGGGGGGGGGGTGGGGGGGGGGGGGGGTGGGGGGGGGGGGGGGTGGGGGGGGGGGGGGGTGGGGGGGGGGGGGGGTGGGGGGGGGGGGGGGTGGGGGGGGGGGGGGGTGGGGGGGGGGGGGGGTGGGGGGGGGGGGGGGTGGGGGGGGGGGGGGGTGGGGGGGGGGGGGGGTGGGGGGGGGGGGGGGTGGGGGGGGGGGGGGGTGGGGGGGGGGGGGGGTGGGGGGGGGGGGGGGTGGGGGGGGGGGGGGGTGGGGGGGGGGGGGGGTGGGGGGGGGGGGGGGTGGGGGGGGGGGGGGGTGGGGGGGGGGGGGGGTGGGGGGGGGGGGGGGTGGGGGGGGGGGGGGGTGGGGGGGGGGGGGGGTGGGGGGGGGGGGGGGTGGGGGGGGGGGGGGGTGGGGGGGGGGGGGGGTGGGGGGGGGGGGGGGTGGGGGGGGGGGGGGGTGGGGGGGGGGGGGGGTGGGGGGGGGGGGGGGTGGGGGGGGGGGGGGGTGGGGGGGGGGGGGGGTGGGGGGGGGGGGGGGTGGGGGGGGGGGGGGGTGGGGGGGGGGGGGGGTGGGGGGGGGGGGGGGTGGGGGGGGGGGGGGGTGGGGGGGGGGGGGGGTGGGGGGGGGGGGGGGTGGGGGGGGGGGGGGGTGGGGGGGGGGGGGGGTGGGGGGGGGGGGGGGTGGGGGGGGGGGGGGGTGGGGGGGGGGGGGGGTGGGGGGGGGGGGGGGTGGGGGGGGGGGGGGGTGGGGGGGGGGGGGGGTGGGGGGGGGGGGGGGTGGGGGGGGGGGGGGGTGGGGGGGGGGGGGGGTGGGGGGGGGGGGGGGTGGGGGGGGGGGGGGGTGGGGGGGGGGGGGGGTGGGGGGGGGGGGGGGTGGGGGGGGGGGGGGGTGGGGGGGGGGGGGGGTGGGGGGGGGGGGGGGTGGGGGGGGGGGGGGGTGGGGGGGGGGGGGGGTGGGGGGGGGGGGGGGTGGGGGGGGGGGGGGGTGGGGGGGGGGGGGGGTGGGGGGGGGGGGGGGTGGGGGGGGGGGGGGGTGGGGGGGGGGGGGGGTGGGGGGGGGGGGGGGTGGGGGGGGGGGGGGGTGGGGGGGGGGGGGGGTGGGGGGGGGGGGGGGTGGGGGGGGGGGGGGGTGGGGGGGGGGGGGGGTGGGGGGGGGGGGGGGTGGGGGGGGGGGGGGGTGGGGGGGGGGGGGGGTGGGGGGGGGGGGGGGTGGGGGGGGGGGGGGGTGGGGGGGGGGGGGGGTGGGGGGGGGGGGGGGTGGGGGGGGGGGGGGGTGGGGGGGGGGGGGGGTGGGGGGGGGGGGGGGTGGGGGGGGGGGGGGGTGGGGGGGGGGGGGGGTGGGGGGGGGGGGGGGTGGGGGGGGGGGGGGGTGGGGGGGGGGGGGGGTGGGGGGGGGGGGGGGTGGGGGGGGGGGGGGGTGGGGGGGGGGGGGGGTGGGGGGGGGGGGGGGTGGGGGGGGGGGGGGGTGGGGGGGGGGGGGGGTGGGGGGGGGGGGGGGTGGGGGGGGGGGGGGGTGGGGGGGGGGGGGGGTGGGGGGGGGGGGGGGTGGGGGGGGGGGGGGGTGGGGGGGGGGGGGGGTGGGGGGGGGGGGGGGTGGGGGGGGGGGGGGGTGGGGGGGGGGGGGGGTGGGGGGGGGGGGGGGTGGGGGGGGGGGGGGGTGGGGGGGGGGGGGGGTGGGGGGGGGGGGGGGTGGGGGGGGGGGGGGGTGGGGGGGGGGGGGGGTGGGGGGGGGGGGGGGTGGGGGGGGGGGGGGGTGGGGGGGGGGGGGGGTGGGGGGGGGGGGGGGTGGGGGGGGGGGGGGGTGGGGGGGGGGGGGGGTGGGGGGGGGGGGGGGTGGGGGGGGGGGGGGGTGGGGGGGGGGGGGGGTGGGGGGGGGGGGGGGTGGGGGGGGGGGGGGGTGGGGGGGGGGGGGGGTGGGGGGGGGGGGGGGTGGGGGGGGGGGGGGGTGGGGGGGGGGGGGGGTGGGGGGGGGGGGGGGTGGGGGGGGGGGGGGGTGGGGGGGGGGGGGGGTGGGGGGGGGGGGGGGTGGGGGGGGGGGGGGGTGGGGGGGGGGGGGGGTGGGGGGGGGGGGGGGTGGGGGGGGGGGGGGGTGGGGGGGGGGGGGGGTGGGGGGGGGGGGGGGTGGGGGGGGGGGGGGGTGGGGGGGGGGGGGGGTGGGGGGGGGGGGGGGTGGGGGGGGGGGGGGGTGGGGGGGGGGGGGGGTGGGGGGGGGGGGGGGTGGGGGGGGGGGGGGGTGGGGGGGGGGGGGGGTGGGGGGGGGGGGGGGTGGGGGGGGGGGGGGGTGGGGGGGGGGGGGGGTGGGGGGGGGGGGGGGTGGGGGGGGGGGGGGGTGGGGGGGGGGGGGGGTGGGGGGGGGGGGGGGTGGGGGGGGGGGGGGGTGGGGGGGGGGGGGGGTGGGGGGGGGGGGGGGTGGGGGGGGGGGGGGGTGGGGGGGGGGGGGGGTGGGGGGGGGGGGGGGTGGGGGGGGGGGGGGGTGGGGGGGGGGGGGGGTGGGGGGGGGGGGGGGTGGGGGGGGGGGGGGGTGGGGGGGGGGGGGGGTGGGGGGGGGGGGGGGTGGGGGGGGGGGGGGGTGGGGGGGGGGGGGGGTGGGGGGGGGGGGGGGTGGGGGGGGGGGGGGGTGGGGGGGGGGGGGGGTGGGGGGGGGGGGGGGTGGGGGGGGGGGGGGGTGGGGGGGGGGGGGGGTGGGGGGGGGGGGGGGTGGGGGGGGGGGGGGGTGGGGGGGGGGGGGGGTGGGGGGGGGGGGGGGTGGGGGGGGGGGGGGGTGGGGGGGGGGGGGGGTGGGGGGGGGGGGGGGTGGGGGGGGGGGGGGGTGGGGGGGGGGGGGGGTGGGGGGGGGGGGGGGTGGGGGGGGGGGGGGGTGGGGGGGGGGGGGGGTGGGGGGCAGGGGGAGTTGTGGGGGGGGGGAGTTTTGTTTGTTTTTCCGGGGGGGGGGGGGGTGGGGGGGGTTGTTGGGGTGGGGGGGGGGGGGGGGGGGGGGGCGAGGGGGGGGTGGGGGGGAAGGGGGGTGGGGGGGGAGGGGGGTTGGGGGGGAGGGGGCTGGGGGGGGCGCGGGGGTGGGGGATTACCCCAACTTTGGGATTTGTTGCTTTCACAGTTGGGAACAGAACCCAGAAGAGGACTTAGCCATTGCGGTCCACTCTGTTGTCTTCTGCCAGAGGTGGGATCCAGCAGGTTCTCACCAGTTCCCGAGAGTGGGCTACTAATTATTGGTGTGTGCCAAGAGGGGGCTACTAATTGGGTCCGCTTTTCTGTTAGAAATTCCACTAGGTCCAAAAATCACGAAGTCCTGTTGTTTCCTATGTGGCTGGTTAGCGAAGGTAGAAAACGGGATAATTCTCCCTGTTGGGCTGTTTTAAAAACTGGGGGGGGGGGGGTGGGGGGGGGGGGGGGTCGGGGGGGGGGGGGGGGGGGGGGGGGGGGGGCGGGGGGGGGGGGGGGCGGGGGGGGGGGGGGGGGGGGGAGCCCCTGCCAGCATGGCCAATTGACCATGCTGGCAGGGGCTGATGGGAATTGTAGTCCATAACATCTGGAGTGCCAAAGGTTCGCCACCACGGATCTAGACAAAATGATTGGCCCAAGATCACCCACCATGGTATGGGGGTTAAGAGTGGTGGACTCTAATGTGGAGAACTGGGTTTGACTCCCCACTCCTACGCATGAAGCCTGCTGGTGATTTTGTGCTAGTGACAGTTCTTTCAGAAATCTCTCAGCCCCACTTACCTCACAAAGGTTCTGTTGTGGGAAGAGGACGGGAAGGAGTTTGTAAGCTGCTTTGAGACTCCTTAAAGGTAGAGAAAAGTAGGGTATAAACAGAGGTGGGATCCAGCAGGTTCTCACCAGTTCCCGAGAGTGGGTTACTAATTATTTGTGTGTGCCGAGAGGGGGTTACTAATTGGGTCTTCTTTTCCGTTAGAAATTCCATTAGGTCCAAAAATCATCAAGTCCTGTTGTTTCCTATGTGGCTGGTTAGCGAAGGTAGAAAACGGGATTATTCTCCCTGTTGGGCTGTTTTAAAAACATGTTTTAGAAATACGGTCAAGTTCCTTGTTTAAGGAAAGGATCCTTCTTTTGAGTTCTAGAAACAAAATTAAGTATTTGAAAGTATTAAGTATTTGACAGGCAGTCAATTAGAGGAGAAGTAGATGTTTCTGTTGGCAGTAGGCGATAGGACTTGCTATAGTGAGTTTAAATTATGGACAGAAAGATACCAGCTGGAAATTAGGAACTTTTTTTTTACAGTAAGAGTTTTTTACAGTAACAGAGAAATTATTAATGCCCCGCCCCCGGAATGCCCGGCCACGCCCCCGTCGTGCCCCGCCCAGCTCCATTGACGCTACGCCACTGTTTGAATCCCACCACCATGGGAACCTAAAATTTTTGGATCCCACCACTGGGTATAAATCCGAACTCATCACAAAGTTAAATATTTGCACGTAGGTCTCTTCTCAGCCTCAGGCCTCAGCTCTGTGTTCATGACATCTTCTGTGCTTGTTTTAAGCAACTTCCTTTTTTGAAACTGGCTGCCAGGATTGCTTTATCAAGGAGAAGAATGTTGTACATTTATAGGGGTTGGGGCAAGCATGAACCCTTTTCTTTACTGTTGTTTTCTTGTTGGAAAAAACCATCCCCGACCGACTTTTATACTTGGCGAGGGAAAAATGATACCAGAAGTACAACATTAATGAAAGGGAAAAAGAATGTTCATTGTATTGTCGAAGGCTCTCGCAGCTGGAATCACTGGGGTGCTGTGTGGTTTCCGGGCTGTATGGCCGTGTTGCAGTAGCATTTTCTCCTGATGTTTCACCTGCATCTGGGGCTGGCATCTTCAGAGGATCTAGAACACGGCCATACAGCCCGGAAACCACACAGCACCCCAGAAAAGAAGATAATGGGGGGAAACAGTCCTGCTTATAGGTTACCTATAGGGGTTGGAGAAATCCTTTTAACCTGGCTCTGGGCCTACAGCAGCTTCCTTTGTCCTCAGCCAGAACTGTTCGTAACTAGGAGGAAGGGGCTCTGGTCTGCAGCTGGCCCTAGATATGCCGGAGGGCTGTTTGACTGCTTCTGCCCCCCGCCTCCTCCTGTCTTTGCTGGTAGCAGCCAGGAGGAAGGAAGATGGATTTAGACACAGCGGAAGAGAATCCTGGCTTCTGCTGCTTCAGGGCGGCTGGGCGCAGGGGCCACCGAGCCAGCCTCGATCATACTGGCACGGGTTCTTTCACCAAAGGATCGCGAGTTGCGATTAAGCAAGAGTGTCCTCTTTTTGCAAATGGAAAGGAAGAATGAGGGCAAGACTAAACAAGGAACAAGGTTGGCCAAACCCCCCAAAACTTGCCACACAACAGGAATTGCACAAGGAAGTGTTAATACCAACAATGACTAAAGTACATGGAAAACACTGGGAAACATGGAAAAGGCACCGGTTCAAGAAACAGCCACCTGCCGCCAAATTGTACAAGTTCAAAAGAGCAGCAAGGTTCAAAGGAGCAGCAGCAAACTGCCGGCGTGCTGGAGTGCGTTTTCGCTAATCTTCTTCAGTTCATGTGTGTCCTCTTCAGCGCATAGGTATGGTATTAGTACTTATTTCCATCATTCAAAAATTGTTATAGGCTACCTATAATAATAAATAGTGAAATTAATATTGCTAATCATTGCTAAACAGTGAAATTAATATTGCTAATGCTCGCCAGGTTTAATGTTATGCCTTCTGCCTTGTTACATGGCAGATTTAATAAGCAAGAAAAGGCTAAAAGATTGTGCCCATGTAACGATGGCTCAGTTGAATCTCTGGCCCACCAATTACTTCACTGTCTCAGATTCAAGGAAATCAGATCCAAGTATGTGAATCTTACTCCTTTACATTTACCCGATCTCCCCAATTTAATTAGATTACACTACTTGTTGAACAACCCTGATCCTTCTCTCTGTATGATAGTGGCAGACTTTCTCCTGGAAATTACTAAATGCCAGTAGATTTCCTTCGTCCTAACATGTATATCCTGTATTGTATATGCTTTTCAATCTGTTTTTATTATTGTTGTACTGCTGTCTATACCAATAAAGGCTTGCTTATCATATTGCTAATCATTACAATACTGCTCCTTTGAACTGGTACAATTGGGCGGCAGGTTGCTGTTTCTTGAACCGGTGCCTTTTCCATGTTTTCCACTGGACTGTGAATGAAATATTGATAGAGGGGGAACCTTACGGGCTCATGGAATCGTTCCTGATTATGTGATTTTGTGAATATTGCATGTATGCACTTTAGTCATTGTTGGTATTGACACTTCCTTGTGCAATTCCTGTTGTGTGGCACGTTTTTGGGGGTTTGGCCAACCTTGTTCCTGGTTTCTCTTTTTGCAAATGTCAGCGCTTGAAGGGAGGCTGGCAGTTTTGAAAGGTCTCTGGCTGCTTAGGAGGCCAAAGGGGCCGTTTCCTGTTTCGCAGCCAGCGCCTTGTTCAGAAGAGCTGCCTCCTGACAAGCTGAAACACGTCCAGTCCAGGTGTGTGTGGCAGGGATGTTTCCAGGGACAAAAGCTGAAATCGAACCAATACTGGATTGCAGGATGCTTTGCAGATCTTTGGGGCCAGGGACCATCAAATCACTTCCGATCTATGACAATCCTGTGAATCAGAGGTGGGATCCAGCAGGTTCTCACAGGTTCCCGAGAGTAGGTTGCTAATGATTTGTGTGTGCCGAGAGGGGGTTACTAATGGGTGATTTTGCCACGTGATTTTGGCCTTAGTTACGCCCCTCCTCTCAGCAGTAGCGCGCAGAACTTGAAGCAGTCTAGCAGGAGGTGCACCGGTGTGCGTGGCAGCCTGCGCCTGCATACATTCGTCTCTCACCTGCTGAGTCCTTGCCACAGCCCCGCTCAGGAATGCCCCGCCCCCGTCGTGCCCGGCCACGCCCCCGTTGTGCCCCGCCCAGCCCCATTGGCGCTACGCCACAGTTTGAATCCCAGCACCATGGGAACCTGTTACTAAAATTTTTGGATCCCACCACTGCTGTGAATTAATGTCTTCCCAAATGTCATCTTATTAACAGCCTTGCTCAGGTCTTGTAAACTGAAGGCCACGGCAGCCCTTGTTGAGTGGATACATCTCATATGTATCAGCAGCGGTGGCATAGTGGTTAAGAGCAGGTGTACTCTAATCTGAAGGAACTGGGTTCGATTCCCAGCTCTGCCGCCTGAGCTGTGGAGGCTTATCTGGGGAATTCAGATTAGCCTGGGCACTCCAACACACGCCAGCTGGGTGACCTTGGGCTAGTCACAGCTTCTCGGAGCTCTCTCAGCCCCACCCACCTCTCAGGGTGTTTGTTGTGAGGGGGGAAGGGCAAGGAGATTGTAAGTCCCTTTGAGTCTCCTGCAGGAGAGAAAGGGGGGATATAAATCCAAACTCTTCTTCTTCTTTTTCTTCCTGCCTTGGGAATACACAGTTGTGATATTCAGTGGCCCAGCTTGGATGTCTGTTTGCTTTGCTCATTCTGATATCCTCTACCTTAACGTTGCACAGGTCTGAGCATGTCGCAGAAATTCTTAAAAGAAGAATTTGTAAGTAACCTGAATGGGACGACCTTGCTTGAGATCTCCATTGGTTTAACTCTAGCGCCGTTATGTCTGCTATCGAGAGGACTGCTGTTGATCTTGTATTTTCTTCACCGGGGAAGAACTCTGAGTTCAAAGAGCATCCATTTCTCCCTGGACTTTGCTGTTCTCGTTGTCCCTCCCATATTCTGCTGTACGGTTCTGGCTCCCGTCCTCCCCTGGGCTATACTTTTGATTATGACATTTTGTGCCGGCTTGGTTTATAAAATATATTGCAGAAGAACCGCTTACCTCAAAGTGCCCTTCCGGCAAACCCTACGTGACTTTCTGAACACGAGTTTAGAACCGGAGTACGTTCCTTCCATAACCGTCTTCCGAGTGTACGTCAACGTGTTAACGTCCATCAGCATTCTGGCTGTGGATTTCCCACAGTATCCACGCCGGTATGCCAAGACGGAGACCTACGGAACAGGAGTTATGGATTTTGGAGTCGGATCTTTTGTTTTCGGGAATGCCGTGGTTTGTCCTGAAGTGCGGAGGAAGCCAGGCGCGGTGCGGAGCAAGTTCTTCTACCTCATGAGGCAATTCTTTGCTGTGTGGCCGCTTCTTCTCCTTGGCTTTGGACGACTGATGAGCGTTAAGGTGTTCAAGTACCATGAACACGTGTCAGAGTACGGCGTACACTGGAACTTTTTCTTCACGCTGGCCATTGTGCGAATGGCGGCATCTTTGCTCTTGACCTTATTTCCCGTGCGCAAAGCGTGGATCGTAGCTGCAGCCCTTGCCGTAGTTTATGAATGTTTTCTCACCTTCACACCCCTGAAGATGTACATCCTGAAGAAGAGGGACGACCGAGACTTAAGGGATGGATTTTTAAATGCCAACAGAGAGGGTGTCTTCTCTGTCATTGGCTACCTTGCGATCTACATGGCGAGCGTCCAAGTGGGCTTGTACCTGTTAAAGAAAAGAGGCTCGGTCCGGGAGTGGTTTGGAGTGATACGATCCTTCTTGTGGACAATTCTTATTCTCTTTTTGTTCCTCCATGCGGCGCAGACATATGTAGAAGCCGTATCCCGGCGAATGGCAAATCTCTCGTTTTGTATCTGGGTCGTCACTTACGGCCTTTTGCTCTTTAGCTTATTTTTAGCGGCTGATCTTGTTTTGGTGTTTGCAAAGCTTCTGGTAGCGGGAGCCACTGTTCCTTGCAGTTGGAATTTTACCCAGCCATCTGTAATGAATAAAAAACATGATCTGGAACCCCAGGACAGGCAAAGGCTATCCCAAAATGTATGCATGGTCAGTGCTGTTAACAAAAACCAACTGCTTTATTTCTTGCTGGCAAATGTCTTGACGGGCCTTGCGAACATGATGGTCGATACGATTAATAGTAACACTGTTTTTGCCATGTTTGTTCTGCATTTGTACATGCTTGCGAATTGTCTGGTTATGTATATATTGCAAACAAAAAATGTCGTCCTAAAGTGGTGGTAATTTATAGATTTATAAAGGGCGGGCTATGGAGAGCACAAGGCAGGAATGCTCACGAAAGAATTGGGACTTTCTTATTCAAGGGTTTGTTTGTTTTTAAAGATCCCATTTCTGAAACTTGGGCACCAGGGCCATTAAAATCCAGGTGTATTCATGTCAGTTTGCATGGAACATTTGTAGATGGATTGGAACCAAAGGTCTGGTTTATACGCACGTTCAGACCTAAAGCCAATTTGTCTGTTTGTCACACTGGGTTTGTCACACTGGGTTTTTCTGTGAATCCTGTCCTCATGTCTTAAAAGTTACCTGCAGACTAAATCCCCAGCTTTAGAGTTTAGAGATTTTTGGAGAAATTCTTGGAGATTTGTGGGGAGTGGAACCTGAGGAAGACAGGATTTAGGGAATGGGGTGGCCTACCTATGGTGCTCCAGATGTTCATGGACTACAGCACCCATCAGCCCCTGGCACAGGCTGATGGGAATTGTAGCCCATGAACATTTGGAGCACCATAGATTGGCCACCCCTGGAGGGTGTATATGGAATTGAACGTTAAAAACACATGGGTCGCTGTATTTTTGGATTATTATTATTTTTTAATTGTGAACGATGCTGAGCAGTTTGGGGAAGGCAGGATAACAATAAAGCAATTCTAGGTTTGTTTTTAACAAGTATTCTGTTCACAGATGCTGGTCTGGCCCAGTTCTATCCTTGTTTACTTAGGAGTAATCCCACATTTCAGTCTGTTCCCCTCATACTTTTTCTACTGTCTGCAGTAGTGAGAAGGATTTTTTAAAATTTTTTACATTATTGAAGGTGGAGGGCTCTATGTAGGTCTGCCAGCTGTACCACCTCTGGCTTGATTCTAGTACATAAAGTCTATCATGTATTCTTTTTGTGAATTTTTGTAGCCTGTGTAAGAATGGCCACTTTACTGATTTTCTTGAATTGATTGGACCAAAATGCAATTAATATTTTATGTTGTGGGTCACCAGCACGATACAAGAACACCATAAGAACATAAGAACATAAGAACAAGCCAGCTGGATCAGACCAGAGTCCATCTAGTCCAGCTCTCTGCTACTCGCAGTGGCCCACCAGGTGCCTTTGGGAGCTCACATGCAGGAGGTGAAAGCAATGGCCTTCTGCGGCTGTTGCTCCCGAGCACCTGGACTGTAAAGGCATTTGCAATCTCAGATCAAAGAGGATCAAGATTGGTAGCCATAGATCGACTTCTCCTCCATCAATCTGTCCAAGCCCCTTTTAAAGCTATCCAGGTTAGTGACCATCACCACCTCCTGTGGCAGCATATTCCAAACACCAATCACACGTTGCGTGAAGAAGTGTTTCCTTTTATTAGTCCTAATTCTCCCCCCCAGCATTTTCAATGGATGCCCCCTGGTTCTAGTATTGTGAGAAAGAGAGAAAATTTTCTCTTTGTCAACATTTTCTACCCCATGCACAATTTTATAGACTTCAGTCATATCCCCCCTCAGACGTCTCCTCTCCAAACTAAAGAGCTCCAAACGCTGCAGCCTCTCCTCATAAGGAAGGGGCTCCAGTCCCTCAATCATCCTCGTTGCCCTTCTCTGCACTTTTTCTCTTCAATATCCTTTTTGAGATGTGGCGACCAGAACTGAACACAGCATGCGGCTAGCAAGGAGCATGTTCACTGGCTGAGACCCCCAACCACTAGATCTCACTTCAAGCCTTAGAAATATATGCCTATATGGACCTACACAGATAATTCATTTTCAAAGCTATATATTAAGTCAGGTCATTTTGTACTGAACTAGTGAGGCTGATTATTAGCTTTTGTGGCTTAGCAATTATCAAATATTCTGTTCACAGGTGCTGGTCTGGGCAAGTGGCGGTTGATAGTCACAGGGCAAGGCCCTGTCCACAGAGCAAAAGCTCTGACCGGTTACAAAAATAACCATCCAAAAGCTTCTTCAGTGTTCAGAGATCTATTGTTTTCATTCAATTCTGCGCAGAAGAGGGAACTCTCCTCTGTTAGCAACAGGGAGGAGGTTCAAGGGGCTGTTGCTTGCGTAACATAATTTATACCCTCTTACAAACATCCCTCCTTGTCTACTGACCATTGGCTAGATTTGGAATACGTACACATTGCCATTTGAATCTCCACTCCTCTCCAAAGCCCACCTTGCTTTCCGCAATTGGGCGTGTATTCTTTATGTCATCTTGCCCCGTTCAGAGATCTTGGTTGCTATATCAACCCAGTTTTACTTCGCCCTTATCTGTATTTGTGAGCTTCAGCTAATTCCTTATCTCCTTGATGGGGCCCTGTTTTCCCAAATCAAAGCTCAGTGTCAGGCTGCTCTATGAGTTTCGTTTCTTCCAATGAAAGTAAGTTTTTGAAGTGCTTGGTACCCAGTGAATTACTCTAATATAACTTGTATGATTAAATACAATGGCTTAAAACATCATAAACTAAATGTCCATATCACGGTGGCGACCGAGGTATGCATGGTTCGTTGCCTACGGTGTGTTCCAAAAACAGTTGCTACCATTTTGTACATCAGTCTCAAGCATGATACAACTTCTGAGCCATTTATTGAATAAGAAGGAAGATATTTGGCGTTTTTAGGGCCAAACATCGTCTTGCCTCTCTTCTTCGGCTTTTGATTTGTGTGCATCATTTCCCTTTGCACCTAAATGCACATAAACGTTGAACCATAAAGTACCCTGAGCCAAATTGTCACCTCAGCCTTCATTCAGCTTCAGTCTCTCTATGAGAGAATAACCATATCGGCCTACCTTTCAAGACTGTTGTGAGGATTGGTGCAACATACACAAAATGTTACGAAGACTCAGATGTGTTGTAGAAATGCCATTGTATTAACCAGTCAGAAAGTTCAACATGGGAGACTTATTTTCAGGTTAAAGGCTCAAGCCACCATGATCTTAATCTTGTTTTCTTGAAAGTAAAAACTGGTACTTCTGGTTTATGCCTAATAAAGGTTTTTGGATTGGAAAGTAAAAACCTCACTGATTTCACTGAGGCTTATTTCCAAGTAAGAATGATGAAGGTGGAAACCTGGCTGCATATTTAATTGGAATTAAATATGGTATTTTAGCTGTGCGTTTGATTTCAGCTTTGCAATGACTATTGTTTTTTATTCCATAAATGCGGCTAAATTCATTCAGGTACGTTTTGCCCCTCTGGCTCCCTCCGATGTCAGTTACAAAACCATGCCTTCCCTCTGGGAATTAATTATGCATATGCATAAACATTTGTATATATTGCATAAAAATGCATTGGTTTTCATATGTGTATGTGTTTGTATTACAAAAAGGTCTACATAATGCATTCAAGTTTGTATATATTGCATCTGATGTATGTACTCCTATACATGTATAAAAGACTATGCACATAAATAAAAATATGCACACAGTATCTACTGCAGTTAATCCTTTAGTATTTAACTGCTTTTTAAAAGCAGAATCACACTCTTCTAAGTCCATTGAACACAGCTGATTTACCCTGTTTCCCCGAATATAAGACATCCCTGGAAAATAAGACATAGTAGAGGTTTTGCTAAAGTGTGAAATATAAGGCATCCCCCAAAAGGCTAGACGTAGCAAAGTTTTTGTTTGGAAGCATGTCCGACGAACAGAACACAGAAAAAATAAGACATCCCCTGAAAATAAGATGTAGCCCATCTTTGGGAGCAAAAATGAATATAAGATACTATCTTATTTTCTGGGAAACACGATATAATGACAGCACTATATACTTCCTTAATGCAAAGGCTTCCAAATTGGGTTTCTCAGATCCTAGATTGATGATCTAATGACTGTACCTTCTCTATGTATTTATTTGTTTGTTTGTTTACATGTACATACCTTAAAAAATACAAGAAAATTTGAAGATTAAAACCACTAAGAAGACCCTGACACTAAAAGAGAGCAGCAGTGGCGTAGGAGGTTAAGAGCTCGTGTATCTAATCTGGAGGAACCGGGTTTGATTCCCAGCTCTGCCGCCTGAGCTGTGGAGGCTTCTCTGGGGAATTCAGATTAGCCTGTGCACTCCCACACACGCCAGCTGGGTGACCTTGGGCTAGTCACAGCTTCTCGGAGCTCTCTCAGCCCTACCTACCTCACAGGGTGTTTGTTGTGAGGGGGGAAGGGCAAGGAGATTGTCAGCCCCTTTGAGTCTCCTGCAGGAGAGAAAGGGAGGAGATAAATCCAAACTCTTCTTCTTCTTCTTCTTAAAAACAGATGGTGTTTAAGCACTCACATTCAACTACAGCTGTTATCCTCTATAACAATAGGGGGGAAAGGGGAGATGAAGAGGGAGGCCAGATTGATGTTAAATCAATTTGCTGAACTGTTTCTGCCTCTGTCTTACAGGCCCCGTGGAACTGCATCAAATCCGGCAGACATTGGTCTCATCTGATAGAGTGTTTCTCCAGGCTGGGGACAGATCTGAAAATACCTGGCCCCGATTGAGGCCAGATGGACATCTTTGGGGCCAGGGATCACCCATAGGTGGTTGCTCACTGAACACACACTGCTTTTTGGCGGGTTGTACAGGCAGTGTGGGTTCTGTAGATAAGATGGCCACAGACTATTTAGGGCTTGAACCTAATTTGGTCCTCCACCTGGTGAGGACCCGCACCGTTGTGTTTTGCCCGAGCTGGAGTTTCTGGAGGAGACCCAAGGGCAGCCCTGCGTACAGCGAGTTGTAGTAGTCCAATCTAGAAGTGACCATTGTGTGAATCACAACAGCCAGGTTGGTTCAGGACAGTTGCGGTGCTAATAGTCTCATCCAGCTAAGACGATAAAAGGCCAGGTGAGCAACGTGTGTGAGCTGATCTTCTGCTGTTGTGGAGGCATCAAGGATCACAACCACACAGCTTGACGGGTGTTGGTTGCGCACTGTCAAGAGTCAGCCTTTGGTCACCGCCAACCGTTCCTCACTGGCCCAGTCACAGGGTCTCCATCTTCAATGGATTTTGCTTCAGCTGGCTCTATTTCGGCCATTTAACCCTGGTCTCAATGCAGCTGTTAAAAACATCTGGGTTGGAACCTGGTTGCCCATCTATTAACAGATGTCGCTGGCATATTAATACCCTAGCTCTGTGATGGCGAACCTTTGGCACTCCAGATGTTATGGACTACAATTCCCATCAGCCCCTGCCATAACGTCTGGAGTGCTAAAGGTTCGCCAATTGGCCATGCTGGCAGGGGCTGATGGGAATTGTAGTCCATAACGTCTGGAGTGCTAAAGGTTCGCCAATTGGCCATGCTGGCAGGGGCTGATGGGAATTGTAGTCCATAACATCTGGAGTGCCAAAGGTTCGGCCAATTGGCCATGCTGGCAGGGGCTGATGGGAATTGTAGTCCACAACATCTGGAGTGCCAAAGGTTCAGCCAATTGGCCATGCTGGCAGGGGCTGATGGGAATTGTAGTCCATAACATCTGGAGTGCCAAAGGTTCGGCCAATTGGCCATGCTGGCAGGGGCTGATGGGAATTGTAGTCCATAACATCTGGAGTGCTAAAGGTTCGCCAATTGGCCATGCTGGCAGGGGCTGATGGGAATTGTAGTCCATAACATCTGGAGTGCCAAAGGTTCACCAATTGGCCATCTTGGCAGGGGCTGATGGGAATTGTAGTCCCTAACATCTGGACTGCCAAAGGTTCGCCAATTGGCCATGCTGGCAGGGGCTGATGGGAATTGTAGTCCATAACATCTGGAGTGCTAAAGGTTCGCCAATTGGCCATGCTGGCAGGGGCTGATGGGAATTGTAGTCCATAACATCTGGAGTGCCAAAGGTTCACCAATTGGCCATGTTGGCAGGGGCTGATGGGAATTGTAGTCCCTAACATCTGGACTGCCAAAGGTTCGCCAATTGGCCATGCTGGCAGGGGCTGATGGGAATTGTATTTTTATTTATTTATTTATTTATTTGTTCCACTTTTATACCGCCCTCCCCCAAAGGGCTCAGGGCGGTTTACATCACAATATAAACAAGCGGATAACAAAATAGAATACTAAAATTCATGTCAGTTAAAAGCAGCGCTCTTAATTTATAATCAGTTAAAAAAACAGATGGCATTCAGGAATTGTAGTCCCTAACATCTGGACTGCCAAAGGTTCGCCACCACTGCAATAACTTAAGCAAGAATAATCTACGTGAATTACTATGTACTACATAATAAATGTGTATTATTGCTGTTACTATGCGTACTATTACTATATATTAGTTTGTACTACATAATAAATGGGCTCTCTGAACATGCCTGGAAAAGCGTAACTAAAATATGTACTAAAAACTGGTTTTTTAAAAAATTCTGTTTATTTTTTAAACTTAGCAGTTTTAATTTAAAAAATATTTTACAAAACTTAAATTTTTAAAAAAGTGCTTCCTTCAGAAGTGTGGTATCTTTCGCGTGCATTTGGTGGACGCGCATTCTGACGTCAGTGCAGACACATGTAGGGAGAATATTTGGGGTGATTCAGGGCTCAGTTTTTGTGGAGTTTTTTTAATGGGGGAGAACTTGGGGACGAAGCCGCCCCCCGTCGCTCCCACCCATCAGTCAACGAACTACTTTTCAAGGCGGAAGGATCGGGCTGCGAATTTACGCACGCCGCGGAAGAGCAGCGGCGTTCTCGGCGACGGCTATTTATGACACCTTCGCCGAGTGCGAGATTGGGCGAGGGGGGGCGGGCGGGCAGGCAGCTGGGCGGGGCTTCTCCGCTACATTAACCTTCCCTCAGTCGAAGCGCGCAGCATGCGCGAGAAGAAGCCGCGAGCCGGGACCTTTTTCTTTCCCCACACCCCTCCCTTTCTGAGGGAAGCCCCCCTAGAGCGCGGAGGGAGAAGAGAAGTTACGGAGGGTGACGCGACATTACGAAAAGGGGTGGGACCTTTGGCCCAAAAGTTGGAGGCGAGGCTTCGAGAAGGAGCCGGGAAAGAAAGACCCCGAGGCCAGGGGGCGGGGCTTTAAAAGCGGGTAATTAGGCGGGGGTTGGGAACGGGGCGGGGCGGACGGTTGGGGAGAAGGCGGGGCCGGCCTCCTTCTCGCGAGAGGAAGGCGGAGCCACCGCGGGACAAGGAGGCCCGAGGCTGGAGCAGCTCTCTTCGCAGGGGGGGCTGGGGAGGGAAAGCCAGAGAGGCCAAAAATCCGCCGTCGCGGCCCCTTGAGGTGTGTAGCCCGACAGCTACGGGGGGGCGGGGGGGTGTAGGAGGACGAAGGGAGCCAGCCAATAGGAAGAGAGGGAGAGAAATGAATTTAAATGGCGGTGGTGCCTTTGACAGGGGAAGGGGCCTGACCCCCCCCCTTTGCTTTCCTCCAGTTGAGGCTTCTTTGCCAGCTGCCCCTTCAGCCAGAGCCTCCTTTAGGAGTCCTGAGTGACAGTTGGTCGGGGGGGGGGAGGGAGGAGGGTAAGGCCTCAGACAAGTCTAAGTAGCGGGGGGGGGGGGTCTTCTTGAGGAACTGAGACTGCAGCTCTCTGTTTGCTTCCCTGGAACAAGAACCCTGTTGGAGCCGTGGGCCTCTTTGCTGAATTAAATCTGCAGGGTTTGTAGGGCTGCCCTGTGTGCAGTGGCGTATCTGCCTAGGGACAAGGGGTATCCCTTGTCCCCGGGCGCCACTCTTCTGGTCACATGGGGGCGCAAAATCAGCCCCCCACGTGACCAGGAAGTCCTGCTATCTCCTTGTTTTCGGGTGCCTCGACTCCGTCCAAGGCACACAAAAACGATGAGGCAGCAGGACTTGCCTCCAAGCACCCTCAATCCCACCCTGGACTCCTCCCTCCCTTCCTCCCCCCTGCCAGCTGGGCTCCCAGCCGGCAGGGGGAGTCTGGGGGGGGAGGTGGGCACCCTAGACCTTTCCCATGTCCATGGTGACATGGGCGGGGTCGAGGGCAGTGGGGGGTGGAGCCTGGGGGCATCAGGGGCAGAGGGGGGCCAGAGGCTGGGGGCGTCCTGGAGACAATTTGTCTCCGGGCGCCATTTACCCCTGGAACGCCTCTGCCTGTGTGTGTGGGGTGGTGGTGGTGGTGGTGGTGGCTTTGTATGGGCCCCATTGGAGTCAGGGAGGCTGGCTGTTGAATATAGGTGTGGAGGATCAGGCCATAACAGTGATGGCGAACCTATGGCACGGGTGCCAGAGGTGGCACTCAGAGCCCTCTCTGTGGGCACACACAGAGTTCATCATGTGGGAGATGGAAAATCACTCCCCCCCCCCCCCACACATCTAGACTGGCCTCGGCTGCTGGGCTCGATTATTAGCATTAAACCTAAGACCTAGTTAAGAACATAAGAACAAGCCAGCTGGATCAGACCAGAGTCCATCTAGTCCAGCTCTCTGCTACTCGCAGTGGCCCACCAGGTGCCTTTGGGAGCTCACAGGCAGGAGGTGAAAGCAATGGCCTTCTGCTGCTGCTGCTCCCGAGCACCTGGTCTGCTAAGGCATTTGCAATCTCAGTTCAAAGAGGATCAAGATTGGTAGTTTTGGGGAAGCAGTGTAGGTAACCCTGTTAAGCGATGTTAAACCCCACAGATTTTCATGCGAAGAACTGAAGCACAATCCTTTACCTGGGAGTAAGCTCGGTTGCTGGCAATGGGGGCTCGCTTCTGAGTAAACCCTCCTAGGGTCGTGATTCACCCGTTTGAAGAGCTGCACGGTTGCTTCAAAGCAAAGCCACCAAGTACCACCAAGCTTACTCCTGAGTAATGCGCGCCTCAGAGCCAACCGTTTTTTCTTAACTAAAACCTCAGTATTCGGGTTAAATTGCCGTGTTGGCACTTTGCGATAAATAAGTGGGTTTTGGGTTGCAGTTTAAGCACTCGGTCTCAAAAAGGTTCGCCATCACTGGGCTATAAAATAAAAAAAAGGGGGGGGGAGGTTTGAGGAAAAATGAGGAAGGAAATTCCCTCCCCCCCACCCCCAATAGCAAAAACTGGTTCTTGGGAATGGGGAGAGGAGCTGGTGGGCGGCAGCTTCAAGACATCTTCAACATAGTTTATTTCATTGGGGGTGTGGAGACGAGGTGAAAATGCGTTTTGAAGTATCTTCCTGATTTGTCATGCCCAATTCAGTTGCAAGTCATTGTTCAAAAAGGAACACACACACACACACACACACACACACACACACACACACACCCCTCCTGTTTGTCTGTGATCACGGGACTGCCCAGAGACCTCTGCCCCTTCAAATGCTGCAATTTCTACAGGAGGAGATATTTTCACTGAAAACAGTGAATGTGATGATGCATGAGGGTGGAATTGTCTAGCACAGTGGTTCTCAACCTGTGGGTCATGACCCCTTTGGGGGTCGAACGGCCCTTCCACAGGGGTCACCTAAGACTCTCTGCATCAGTGTTCTCCATCTGTAAAATGGATAAATGTTAGGGTTGGGGGTCACCACAACATGAGGAACTGTATTAAAAGGTCGCGGCATTAGGAAGGTTGAGAACCACCGGTCTAGCATATCTGCGATCTGAAACCTGAGTGCGTGCACGCTCCACATACCAGCCCAAGGGTTCTGAACACATTATGTGGCGATTGATGCACAGGGCATTGCTTCAGTGTGTGTCCAGTGGAACCTGCGTCCAATTCTGGCTCCTTGAGGAGCATCCTTATTTAATCTCTGGCTGTGTTTTTTGCATCTCCATTGGGATGTGAAACCTTTTATGTGTGCATGTAAAAGTACAAGAAGAAGCTCTCATTTGCATTGTCCAAGTTGTAAAACGTTCAATTTTTTCCGCTCGTGAGAGAGCACTTTTGTCTTGCTAATGAAGGCCCGGTCTCAAGGCTGTCTGTCCCAGCAGCTGTCAGAGCTTTGCACGGAGTTGCTGGAAAGGGGAAGATACAGTGCAATTGGAAATCAGGCTAAAGCTGGCAGCTTTTACTTCATCACGGACTGAGTTTGCTCTCTGAATTCTGTAGAAACTATAGAGCAGTGGTGGCGAACCTTTGGCACTCCAGATGTTATGGACTACAATTCCCATCAGCCCGGTCTCGCCTATTTAGGCAGCTCATTTCTGCGTTCTCTTGCCTCATGAAGCGACGGGATCCTGCTCTGAACAGCAAGCTTAGGACTTTGAGAGAGGTTAAAGAATTGCAGGGAAGATTGTGGAGATATATCCCTTCCCTCTCTGTGTTTTGTAAAGTTGAAGCTATCTTGTGTCAAATTCCTCTCTCCCGTCATATGCAATGTTGTTATTCTACGGGTAGTTGTGGTCATGCATTCATTTTGTTCTGGCGCTCTCTTCCCGATGCTAGTGACCAGTACTGGGTGCGAATTGTAATGGGTGGGGTGAGGGAAATCAGCCAGTGTGAAGGAATATTAAAAGTTCTGCAGAATATATTTTCCCAGCGGCTGTTGCTGCATTCCCAGTTGAAGAGGTTTTTTGGGGGTTTGAAGTGTCTGTACCACGGTGTGTTATGCTGCTGGTATATTCTGGAAAAAATATCCTGTTAGAATGTTGGTGGAAGTACCCTGTTTCCCTGAATATAAGACATCCCCTGAAAATAAGACGTAGTAGAGGTTTTGCTGAAGTGCGAAATATAAGGCATCCCCCAAAAGTAAGACGTAGCAAAGTTTTTGTTTGGAAGCATGCCCGTCGACCAGAACAGAGAAAAATAAGACATCCCCTGAAAATAAGACATAGCGCATCCTTGGGAGCAAAAATTAATATAAGACACTGTCTTATTTTCGGGGAAACACGGTAAGTATAGTGGTTTAAAATAAGGCACAGGTGTCAACACCATCATGCTGGCAGGGGATGACGGGAACTGTAGTCCATAACATTTGGAGGGCTGCGAGTTTGACACCTATGAAATAAGGGATAAATGTTGCCTTTGATGTTAGCCATTGGAATGCTCTGCCAAGCAAGCAGAGCATCCTCGTATCCTGCCACACACACTTATTCTTACGCAAAAAGAATCCACCCTCCTGATTTGTCCAAAACTGCTCCGTCTCAGTTCTCTAGTTTACATACTTACCTTTCTAATAATATACTTACTAACAGTGTCGCTCCAGGAATGGCTAGATATTTTTTCTCCTCTGTCCTCCAAACACTCGTATAGATGGAACTCCTGCTCCAGAGCGCGCGGCCACCAGAAGATTCCTTGCTTCTCTCTGTGTCGAATCGTTCAGTGCAATAAGGCAGGCTTATTTCCCCTTGTGGTGAAAGTACATTACCCGAACCGCAGCACGTATTTACTTGCCCTGGGGTTTGGCTGTTTTCAGGCTGAAAGCTGGGAGGAAGAAGCGAGTGGAGCGGCGGCAGCAGCAGCAGCAGAGATGGCGCGGCTGGTGGCAGTTTGCAGAGACGGAGAAGAAGAATTTCTCTTCGAGAAGCGGCAGATCCCCCTTTACATCGATGACTCCCTGACGGTGAGCAGCTGCTTTGCAAGTTTAACTACGTGCCCGGTGCACCTTGTGCTTGCAACACACTGGGGTGGTGTGTTGCAATTCTGAAGCGAGCCCCCCCCCCTCCACCGCCCGCCCTGGCCTTTAGAAAAGCCTTGGGCCCCGCCTTGGACTTCTTCCAGTTGTACTCCTTCCGAGCTTTGGTACGCAGTGTTGCATTAAACGCACACAATGTGCTTGTTTCTCTACCGCGTCTCTTATCGGAGCCACAGCGACACAAAAAGGAAAGGCCTCACCAGGAGATAGTCGTAGCCATTTTGGAACCTGTGTATCTGTAACAAGGGCTAGGCGTTTGTGCTGCTCCCTGTGCGTGCAAAAGACAGATTTCTATTTTCAGTGGCAGCGCTCGTCGCCTCTTTCTGTCGATTTCCTCAGTCCCAAGTTGGTTTATGAACTCTTAAGACTTGTTCTGCAGGTCCTGGGCTTCTTTTGAAGATCCTGGGAAGATGTGTGGTTTTGAGTTGCGGCTGCGGGGAGGGAGACAGCACTTTCTTGGAGGGGTTTTCAAACCTGCTGGCGCTTCTTTCACAATTTCTGTAGCGTGCATTTTTCAGGGGGCAATAGCTTGGCAGCCCACTTACTTTCCCGAATGTGTGTTTCAATAAATTTTAGGGAGAGTGGTGTAAGGCATACCTGAAACACTCGCTCCATAAAGACGTTAAATTTCTAGTATCCAGATTTTTTCTCCAGTTGTGCTTCACTATTTCTCTCCCCCTTCTTTATTACATCTCTCTCCCTCTCCCACCCTTTGGACTTCTTCAGTAAGGACAGTCAGAACTGCAGCCAGGAGTCCCAGCAGTGGTGTTCTGCTAGCTTTGCACTTCCTTCATGATTGGCCTTTATGTGGTTTCCTGACATTTTTTCTGAGCTTTGTTTGGAGGTGAGACTGTTGGGTCAGATGGTGCCCTGCTGCTGGTACTATACGTCTAGTACTGTTGTGGAGTACTTGGGGGGGGGGGGGTGTCAGCATTTTCCAATTCTGTGCTCCCCCTCCATACTCTTAGTGCCTGAGAAATGCCACTTCTGTTCTGGAGTTTTGTTGCTGGTTTAAGGGCACACTCCTCTCCACTTCTGCTCTGTAAAAACTGGGGCACATTGGTGCTATCCTGAGAAATCCTCCTTTTAGATCCTCCTGTAGAAAGAGTTGCTTGCTTTGGATTGTGGATTCCTCAGTCTTACATAAGGACTTTTTCAGGTGCCGTATTTATCTGTACATGCTTTTCCTGCAATTTATTCCGGGGGCTAAAGGTGGCATTCATGGTTCTGTTCGCCTGCCTTCACGCCTCCCTTCCTTTGTTCTCTTCAACAATCCTGTGAAATAGGTTAGAATGATTGACAGGGAGACTGGGCCCAGCATTGCCAGGTGAGCATCGTGGCTGAGTTAGGACTTGAACCCAGATTTCAATTCTAGTCCAACGTCCTGTGGGTGTCACAGCTTTTCTTTTGTGTATATTTTCTTTTATTCATATGTATCCTGCATTCCTCCCTAATGAAAACCCAAAGAAACTTACAATGTTCGCCACTCCTCCTTTTTATCCTCACAACAACCTTATGAGGCGGATTAAACTGAATGCATGTGACAGGCCCAAAGTCACCCATTGAGCATCTACGGCAGAGTGGGGATTCAAACCTGGGTCTCCTAGATCCTAGTCTTTTGCTCTAAGGCGTGGCCAACCTATGGCGCTCCAGGTGTATATGGACTACAATTTCCATCAGCCCCTGCCAGTATGGCCAATTGGGAATTGTATGGCTGATGGGAATTGTAGTCCATGAACATCTGGAGCTCCATAGGTTGGCCACCCCTAACCCCGTACATCATGCACCTACCGTTTTTTATAACCTGATGGAATGTTTGGTTTGTGGAACAAATAATTCTGAGGTGTCTAAATTTTGCCCTGTGTTAAAACCAGAGCAGACACTAGAGTTATTTTTACCCAGCTAGCAGTTGCTTGCAACTACTGAATGGGAGACAGTTGCAGTCAGTTGCAGCACGGAACCCTTCTCAGGCTTATTAGATTTCAAAAGTTTAAAAAATTCTTGCCTTGTCTGTATTTTGGGCTGTCAAATGGGTACTCTGGCTGTTGGCTTATGGGCATGGAGGGAAAATCACCTTATCGGCATAGCCATATATTTTGGCTACCTGTGGGATGTTGGGTAACTGTACAAGAATCCACTGTCCTCGTCATAGATTTGTATATGGTAAATTCCGGGTTGCATCTGTCCTGGGAGAGCGCAGGGCTGTTTTACCCATGACCCTGCCTTTCCTTACGGCACACCTTAGAGGTGACTTGAGCCTGTGGCTTCTCGCCCATGGAACTTTTTCCCTTGCAGCTGACCCTACTCGAGTAACGTCTGTTTTAAGGCAGTTTTGCAAATCACAGTCAAATTTTGCTAACCCCACTTGCCTATTCATACCTGTGTTGTTGGTTTGTGGCACGCCAGCTGCACGGGGCGGGGAAGGGAGGGAAAACCCGACTTGTCTCATTTATAAAAGCTTCCTTGTGGAGTCTTCTGGAACCTGTTCATTTTCTGCTTGGCTGACCGGGACAATGGCTGTTACAAATTGGGAAGGAGAGGAGGAGGAGTTTGGATTTATATCCCCCCTTTCTCTCCTGCAGGAGACCAAAGGGGCTTACAATCTCCTTGTCCTTCCCCCCTCACTACAAACACCCTGTGAGGTAGGTGGGGCTGAGAGAGCTCCGAGAAGCTGTGACTAGCCCAAGGTCACCCAGCTGGCGTGTGTAGGAGTGCACAGGCTAATCTGAATTCCCCAGAGAAACCTCCACAGCTCAGGCGGCAGAGCTGGGAATCAAACCCGGTTCCTCCAAATTAGATACACGAGCTCTTAACCTCCTATGCCACTGCTGTTAGCAAGCCAACCCAGGGGAATATCTTGTTTCCTTTTAGGTTGCCACCACCAGAAAATAACTTTCACTTGTCTAACCCAGGTGTTTAAAACATGTGGCCCAGTTGCCGGATTTGGCCATCTGTGGGAGCTTATCAGGCCCAGTGAGGCAACTTTCTGGGGAGTTTGACTCACGGTTCAGATAAGGCAGCCATCTCACTCCGCTGTGGGCCTGCCAGTTCAGGGACACCCCCTCACTGCCTTTCCAGGGCCAGGTGAGGTAGCCCCCTCCCCACCAGGGCCCTGCCTGACCAAGCCACATTTATGTCCTATCTGGCTCTCGTAACCAATGAGTTTGACAACGCTGGTGTAACTTTTTTGAGTCAGGTTATTGAGTCTGTTTTTCAGATATCGCAACCCCGGTGGAATCCAGCCGAGCAGGGGTTTGCCACTGACTTTCTACCACCCTCAGAAGGAAGTTAAAGTGATGCACATAGGGGCAAAAAATCCAAACTTCACATACACGCTACAGGGGTCAGTGCTATCAGTCACAGACCAGGAAAGGGATTTGGGCATCTTAGTTGATCGTTCCATGGGAATGTCAACTCAATGCATGGCAGCTGTGAAAAAGGCAAACTCTATGCTGGGGATCATTAGAAAAGGAATTGAGAATAAAACTGCAAAGATTGTCATGCCCTTTTATAAAGCCGTGGTGCGACCGCACTTGGAGTCCTGTGTTCAGTTCTGGTCGCCACATCTCAAAAAGGATATTGCAGAGATAGAAAAAGTGCAGAGAAGGGCAACGAGGATGATTGAGGGACTGGAGCACCTTCCTTATGAGGAGAGGCTGCAGCGTTTGGGACTCTTTAGTTTGGAGACGAGACGTCTGAGGAGGGATATGATTGAAGTCTATACAATTCTGCATGGGGTAGAAAATGTTGACAGAGAGAAATTTTCCTCTCTTTCTCACAATACTAGAACCAGGGGGCATACACTGAAAATGCTGGGGGGAAGAATTAGGACTAATAAAAGGAAACACTTCTTCACGCAACATGTGATTGGTGTTTGGAATATGCTGCCACAGGAGGTGGTGATGGCCACTCACCTGGATAGCTTTAAAAGGGGCTTGGACTGATTGATGGAGGAGAAGTCGATTTATGGCTACCAATCTTGATCCTCTTTGATCTGAGATTGCAAATGCCTTAACAGTCCAGGTGCTCGGGAGCAGCAGCAGCAGCAGAAGGCCATTGCTTTCACATCCTGCACGTGAGCTCCCAATGGCACCTGATGGGCCACTGCGAGTAGCAGAGAGCTGGACTAGATGGACTCTGGTCTGATCCTGCTGGCTTGTTCCTCTGTTCTTCTGTTCTTAAGTTGCTCTGTTGGGTGCATTTAGTAGTGGCATAGATCAAGGGACTTCCCTTCGCGTTGGCATCGGTTTGCAGTGATATTTTGAAAAATAAGGCAAAACCCAGAAGGGCATTTTGTGTCTTCTCATAATTTCAGGTGACTCTGAACTCAGGTGGGGGCTGAAGGTCAAGGAATTCAGCAGCTCGGCTGAGTGAAGGTGGCTCAGCACACCCAAGTCTTTGGGCGGAGGCTGTGGCATAGAGTGTGGGTGTTGGCTGTGTCCAAAGGCACAGCTTGTCCTCTGACTTCATAATGCCTTGTAAGGTGCTGGGACTTTGCCCACTGATGATAGAATCACAGAATGATGGAAGAGACCACAAGGGCCATCAAGTCCAACCCCCTTGCCATGCAGGAACACAAACCAAAGCACTCGTGGTGCCACCTCAGCCAAATGGCAGCCTTTTTGCCTTCTGATCCAGTCCCCTGTGTGCTAAGAAGGGGCCTTTGCGTTCTAAAGGTCAGGTCTGTTGGTTGAGGCCAAAGATCACTCCTTTGCTCTCTGGGATCCAAATCTTTGTTGTCCTTCTAGGTGCCTTATGAAGGAGCCACACCACTCGCTTCTGTAGGAAAATGAGTCCCCTGGAGCTGACAGGGAAGTTGATTTGGCAGGCAGGGTACAATCATTATCTCAGTAGATAATGAAAGGAGGCTTCAGGAGAAAGAGGTCAAGGGCTGTTGTAGGCGGAACTTGAAGCTACTCTTTCCAGCCCTATGACCTGACTGTGCAAGTTGTTCGAACTGACAAAATATTCTCAAATATACAAACAAATGGCAAAGGGAGAAAGGAAAGAGAACCCCTTAATTTTCACAAAACATTGTCATACGGCTCCCAATCTTGATCCTCCTTGATCTGAGACTGCAAATGCCTGAGCAGACCAGGTTCTCGGGCGCAGCAGCAGCAGAAGGCCATTGCTTTCACATCCTGCATGCGAGCTCCCAAAGGCACCTGGTGGGCCACTGCGAGTAGCAGAGTGCTGGACTCTGGTCTGATCCAGCAGGCTCTTTCTTATGTTCTCATTCCACTGTCAATTCACTCTAAATCTATAGTGGCAAAACGTTTGGTTATGAAGAAAGACCTAGAATGTGCTCTTTTTTTAGGATGGCTTAGCACCTGTAGTTCGGTAACTAGATGTCCACGTGAGCTGCTTTTGTGTCCATTCCCTCTTCTGAGGTCTCCAAGAGGAAGCAAAGATGGCGTAACAACCTGTTGTGATTCTGTCTTGTCTGTCTTCCAAAGAATTCAGCTTACCACATACACTTCCTCCACCTCCCCTTTGCTTTGTTCTCAAACCAACCTTGTGAGGTAGGTGAGGCTGAGAGGAAGCCATTAGCCCAAGATCATTCAGTGGGCATCATGGATGACC
This sequence comes from Sphaerodactylus townsendi, assembly GCF_021028975.2. Classification (NCBI taxonomy): domain Eukaryota; kingdom Metazoa; phylum Chordata; class Lepidosauria; order Squamata; family Sphaerodactylidae; genus Sphaerodactylus; species Sphaerodactylus townsendi. The sequence goes on from NW_025950385.1 coordinate 195,335, forward strand.
AAGGATTTTTGCCTTTGTCTCCTAGCCTTCGCCCATTATTATAGCAGTTGTGCCACCCGAGTGTGGTAAGTAGGTTCTCATTTGAGACTCGCAAACAGTAGGAGTATCCCTGCTGAATGGAGTTCATGGCCAGACATTTTGTTTGGTTATAGTGATTGATCCCCACAGAGATCCTGAAACTTGTTAGCTGTCAGATCCTCAATGATAGAAACAACACCTTGTAGAGAGCAAAGGTTTATTCAACCAGAGGACAGCTTGGAAAAGCCAGAATCGACTTTTCCCCGCGCAAACAGTAGTATAAAGTCAAAGCATCACAGATCCATCCCCCAACCAAGGACCCACCTCCCATGAGAACAGACAATGAAATATGTAGACAGTTTGATAAGAGCAAGAGTCCGTTGGAGCTGACCTTGGCCAGCACCTGGTGGTGAAAGCAGTTAGAAACAGTCACACACAGTGGTGGGATCCAAAAATTTTAGTAACAGGTTCCCATGGTGGTGGGATTCAAACAGTGGCGTAGCACCAATGGGGCTGGGCGGGGCATGACGGGGGCGTGGCCAGGCATTCCGGGGGAGGGGCATTAATAATTTCTCTGTTACTGTAAAAAACTCTTACTGTTAAAAAAAAGTTCCTAAGTTCTAGCTGGTATCTTTCTGTCCATAATTTAAACTCATTACAGCAAGTCCTATCGTCTACTGCCAACAGAAACAACTACTTCTCCTCTAATTGACTGCCTGTCAAATACTTAATACTTTCAAATACTTAATTTTGTTTCTAGAAATCAAAAGAAGGAGACTTTCCTTAAACAAGGAACTTTACCATATTACTAAAACATGTTTTTAAAACAGCCCAACAGGGAGAATTATCCTGTTTTCTACCTTCGCTAACCAGCCACATAGGAAACAACAGGACTTTATGATTTTTGGACCTAATGGGATTTCTAACGGAAAAGCAGACCCAATTAGTAACCCCCTCTCGGCACACACAAATAATTAGTAACCCACTCTCGGGAACTGGTGAGAACCTGCTGGATCCCACCTCTGGTCACACAGTATGAACATAAGAACATAAGAACTAGCCTGCTGGATCAGACCAGAGTCCATCTAGTCCAGCACTCTGCTACTCGCAGTGGGAGCTCACGTGCAGGAGGAGAAAGCAATGGCCTTCTGCTGCTGCTGCTGCTCCTCAGCACCTGGTCTGCTAAGGCATTTGCAATCTGAGATCAAGGAGGATCAAGATTGGTAGTCATAGATCAACTTCTCCATAAATCTGTCCAAGCCCTTTTTAAAGCTATCCAGGTGAGTGGCCATCACCACCCCCTGTGGCAGCATATTCCAAACACCAATCACACGTTGCATGAAGAAGTGTTTCCTTTTATTAGTCCTAATTCTTCCCCCCAGCATTTTCAATGGATGCCCCCTGGTTCTAGTATTGTGAGAAAGAGAGAAAAATTTCTCTCTGTCAACATTTTCTATCCCATGCATAATTTTATAGACTTCAATCATATATAGACTTCAATCAGGTCCCCACCCTGCCAAGTTTTTATAAAAAGGTTCATTGTAAAAGGGGAAATGAAGGATGGTAAAATTCAAAAACGGGTGGAAAAAGCACAACAAAAATACAGGGAAAACACAGCAACACAGTGCATGTGCAGAGTTCCAGTTTCCACGGAAGACAAGGGAAATCCCAGTTGTCCAGATATTAATGCTAAATGGGCTTAAGCCAGCCTCCTTTCTAGGAATGACAGTTTTCTCCAGTTCCAGATAACTCCCCATCTCTGATGTCAGCGGCTATTTTTACGAATCAGAGCCATTTCCCATATATTCCCCCCCTCTACCAAGCACCTGGTAACGGTTCTGAAATTCCATGGCAAATCTGCTCCAAACCAGATTGTCCTTTGTCCAAAAGGGATCAAGTCTGCCAGAGTGGTCTAGTGTGGAATGAAAGTGAATACATTTATTTTGATGTAATCTGTGGTCCATAAGGTCTAGGTGGCATTCCTGAGCCCAAGCGAGTTTTAAGATTTCTGCTACTCACCCCACTTACCTGCACACATACCATTTTGAGACCCTTATTTTTATTTTTATTTAAGATCCCACTTGTTAACACTTGATTTCTAGCTTATAAATACCCATTTGCCTGGACACAGTGTCTGACAAAGAAAAAGAAGAAGAGTTGGATTTATACCCCCCCTTTCTCTCCTGTAAGGAGACTCAAAGGGGCTTACAATCTCCCTTCCCTCCCTCACAACAGACACCCTGTGAGGTAGGTGGGGCTGAAAGAGCTCCGTAGAGCTGTGACTAGCCCAAGGTTACCCAGCTGGTATCTGTTGGAGTGTACAGGCTATTCTGAATTCCCCAGATAAGCCTCCATAGCTCAAGTGGCAGAGCGGGGAATCAAACCCAGTTCCTCCACTGCGCCACTGCTGCTCCCCACTGCATTGGGAGCTGGCAAAGCTTTTAAGCTTTCTGGGTGCCCCAAATGCTTAATACAGGAATGCTTCAAGAAAAATATTGAGAACTAATGACATTGGTTGCAACTTCTTTGGTGGTACTCCTCAGCAAAGTTTGGGGATACTTCTCAGTTAAAAATGCTTCTTCATCCCCTTCCTGACCAGAGTGCCTGACTGTTTTACCAGGTCTTTGTACCCCTGCAACGTTTGTCAAAGTGTGAAAAAGGCATAAAACCTTTCAAAATGGAAGTCTGCAGCAAAATGAACTTCTCTATCCCCGAATCTCTAGTGATGAAGTCTCCAACCTTTTTGAGTCTGCAGGCACATGTGGAATTCTGGCATGGCATGCTGGGAACAGCAACAAAATGGCTGCCATAGGAGGCAGAGCCTGCCACAAAATGGTTGCCACAACTTCACTTCAGTGGCACGGTGTAGAACCACGTCCAGTGGTGGCAACTGTTGCTAAAGTAGTATTTTTTTAAAAAAATCTGAACAGCCAGTCAGAAGCCTTGCTAGGCAAAAGCCTTATTTGGCTCCACCCACTTCCTAAAACCACTTGATGGGCGCCACAGAAGGGGGCAGTGGGCACAGTGTTCTAATATGTAGGCAGGTTGTTGCTTCATGATACCCCAAGGGTACTTTTGTGTGTATCCTGTATAAAATATTGTTCAGGTGTTTTTTTGTGGAGTTTGTCCTACTCAGCTGACCTTTAGAGCTTTCAGACCGCGTTTAACGACCAGCCCGCTTGATGTCTCATGGGTTTGTCCAGACTCTTCCAAAGTGCAGTCGCACTTTCTCCCCAACTATGAGATTGTGAATCTCTAAATGGCAAGCTTCCAGCTTCATGCACAGGTCTGTTAGTTGTCGGTACGTCGAAAGCAGGAACTGAATAGAACCTGTGGGGCTGGCTGTGTCTGAGCCATTTGTGGTTTGCAGTGACAGGAATAGAAAGCATTATACCTTGGAGTCGTTTGTTTAATTAATGTGCTCCTAAATTGGCACTTGGAGAGAATCAGCTTTTTCCCCTCAAGTCATTAGGCTGTCACTCTTGCGTGACCGCTGCTCGGTAATTTCTGTGCTGTAATTAAGCCATTGGATCACTTTCCCTTGCCTGATGCAGGGATGCCGCGGCCTGCTTTAAAAATTGCCCTATAGCAGGGGCGGGGCCAACCTATGGCACTCCAGATGTTCGTGGACTACAATTCCCATCAGCCACTGCCCGCATGGCCAGTTGGCAGGGGCTGATGGGAATTAGTCCATGATGGTCTCAAGGCTGTCTGTCCCAGCAGCTGTCAGAGCTTTGCACGGAGTTGCTGGAAAGGGGAAGATACAGTGCAATTGGAAATCAGGCTAAAGCTGGCAGCTTTTACTTCATCACGGACTGAGTTTGCTCTCTGAATTCTGTAGAAACTATAGTGAGCATATGTTATTGAAGTGTCCCCTTTATGAGGAGGCAAGGAAAAAAAAGCCTGTCACATCTACTACACAAGATGACATATTGTTCTGATAAAGTTTGTTGTGAAAAATTATTACAAGATAAGAAGGAGAATATCACTAAATGGGTAGCAAAATTCTGTCTATTCATTATGAAAAAGAAAAAATGATCTGAATATGGTATCCCCCTTAGATATTTTTGTTTTGTTTAGTATTTTTATGCTGTTTGGTGTGTTTACAAAGTATAATGATATATAGATGGATAGTGCTGGATTACGGGAGAGAGATCTGCATTCTTGTTTTGTTGTAGATATTTTGGAGATTTGTAATATATTTGGTCGTTGACCGTAAATAAAGTCTTCTTCATACGGACTGAGTTCCTGTGAGGATCTGCAGGAGAGGGAAGGCACGGTTTGCAAATTCTGTGAGCGCTTGACAGTTTAGGGATCCTGATTCCCTTTTCCCTCTCTTCCCTTCTCTCCTCCTTAACTGATTTGTGTGTGTTCAGTCCAGGCAGTCCCGACTGATGGCAACCCTTCAAACTGTTGTCGCTGACAACTTTGCTCAGGTCTTGCAGACTGAGGGCCAGGCCTTTCTATATCAAGACCAGTGGTGGGATTCAGCTGGTTCACACCAGTTCCAGTGATGGCGAACCTTTTGCACTCCAGATGTTATGGACTACAATTCCCATCAGCCCCTGCCAGCATGGCCAATTAGCTACCATCTAGAGTGCCAAAGGTTCACCACCACGGGGTTAAGCCAAACTGGTAGCTAATTTTTCCCCCATTGGCTGAATGCCATCACCCCAGGGGAGGGTGAGTGAGAGAGCTTTCTGAGCCCCAGAGTGGCCTGGCGCCAAGGCACCAAGCCACTCCAGGGCTCAGTAAGCCCCCTCTCTCACCCTTCCAGGCCAAGCCGCAGCCTTCCCTCACCTTCCCCGCCCCAGCGGCCCAACAATTGGGAAGTGGAGGAAAAGGCCCCAGCCGGCCGCATTCCTCCACAGCAGCCAGGTAAGTGGGCAGTGGGGGGAGGGGGTGGTGAGGGATGCAAATAATTAGATTATTATTATTATTGTTATTGTTAATATTTATATTTATATTTATAAACCGCCCTCCTCCGGAGGGCTCAGGGCGGTGAACAAAACATATAGATAGAGCACAAAATAAAATCGATGATATCAAAATTAATTAAATAGATCATTAAATAGTGGCTCTATACATGTTAAAAACCAACCCCATTAAAATGCAGCGTCCTAATATCAGATATACCAATGGCGTCCTACTAATAAATCCCCTAAGAAAAGGGGGAGGGGGGACGGCAGGGTCCACAGATGTTATAGAAAGGGGGGGGGGGCATCAGCGGCCGGTCTCCCCAAAGGCCCGGTGGAACAGCTCAGTCTTGCAGGCCCTGCGAAATTCATTAAGATCCCGCAGGGCCCGCATAGCTGGAGGTAGGGCGTTCCACCAGATAAATTAATAGAATCCCACCACAGATCAAGTCAGCCCATCTCAGGTTGAGTCTTCCTTGTTTCCTGCTGCTTTCACCTTTTCCGCATCGTGGGCAAAGTGATGTCATCATTCAGGGCCATGGATCGCCCCTCACCTACCTACCTGCTGCCTAAAACCTGGCAACCTGGCAACCCTAACCTCATGGAATGCATAGTGAATCACACATGGGCTTTGCTGCTTTCCAGGGGAAGCCCAAGCATTGGGGTGTGTGGGGGGGGGGGGTCACAACCAGAAGTTCTGCAGAGCCTGGGGGCCCATTGACATGCCTGGTCTACACTATTTCGGAATAATAATAATAATAATAATAATAATAATAATAATAATTATTATTATTATTATTATTATTATTATTATTATTATTATTATTATTATTATTATTATTATTATTAATTAAATTTGGTATACTGCCCTATCCCCGAGAGCTCAGCACAGAAACAAACATTACAGCACAGAAATAAACATTATCCTTCATTACAACAAAGAACCTTTATTGGCATAACAACATTATATACACAGATCCATTTAACCAAGTAGAGGGAAACTAAAATAAATGTACAGGTAGAGAAGGCTGATGTTCAGGATTTGCTCCTAAAGCGCTGTTTTATATACAAATCCAAAAATTTGGTGACTGCATCGTTTGCATCGCTACTGGGGCTGTCCAACAGAAAGGTAATCTTTTGCAAGTCAGATGCATACTCTTTTTTGAGTAGCAGAGGTGACAAGTATTTAACTCTGGGTACTGTGTAAAGTGGACAATAAAGTAAAATATGGTCTGTAGAGTCAACACAATTCCCGTTGCATATGCGTAGCCTTTGGCGGAAAGGGGTTTTAGTGAATCTCCCTGTTGATACGGCTGATGGAAGGGCATCGCAACGGGCCAACATCATTGCTCTACGGAGCCTGGGCACGGTTATCTGGTGCAGGTATTGAGCCCCCTTATTACCAATGTAGGTGATACCTAGAGCTAAAGGTGGCGTAGTGGATAAGTGTTATCCTTCATTAATTCATGACATTTGGAAGTGGGGAGGACTAGGCTCTGTGGAATATATTTGCCTTGGCCTTAGGCCTTGCCTACGCATGACAGTAGCAAACCTGTGTCTTTAAACATGGGTCAGTGCGGTATAGTGGTTAGAGTGCTGGGTTGGGGTCTGGGTAGTCCAGGTACAACTCCTTATACCAGCGATTCTCAACCAGGGTTCCGTGGTACCATGGGGTGCCTTGAGCAGGTCCCGGGGGTACCGGGCACAGTTACCAGTCCCCCTCACTTTTGCGGTGTCTTCCGCCGGTGCCAGCAAGGACATGGAGCTGGCCCAGGGGGCAGGAAGTGCTGCAAGGTCAGTAGCCATTTCCTGCCCCACAGTGCTTCCCTTCACCCTGGGAGGAGAAGGGGGGTAGGGGTGGCAGGCAAGGAAGGTGGGGGGGATGACAGGGGTACTGTGAGATATGAAGAGTGAGGCCAAGGGTACCGTGACGTTGAAAATGTTGGGAAACACTGCCTTATATTGTGCAGGTTTTTTCCACTTCCAGCTTAAACTAGTGTGTGGAGGGATGGGGTTTGAAGTAAAATGGTGTTGGGGGGGGGGATCCGCAAGCCACGCTCAAGTGACCTTGGTTGGCAGGGGGCGGGTGGGTTCTGAGGGAGCAGCAGTGGCGTCGGAGGTTAAGAGCTCGTGTATCTAATCTGGAGGAACCGGGTTTGATTCCCCGCTCTGCCGCCTGAGCTGTGGAGGCTTATCTGGGGAATTCAGATTAGCCTGTACACTCCCACACACGCCAGCTGGGTGACCTTGGGCTAGTCACAGCTTCTCGGAGCTCTCTCAGCCCCAACCCACCCACCCACCCCTTCCTCTTCCTCTTCTTCTTCTTCTTCTTCTTTCTTCTCTTTCTCTCTTTCTTTTCTTTTCTTCTTTCTTCTTTCTTCTTTCTTCTTCTTCTTCTTCTTTCTTCTTCTCTCTTCTTCTTCTTTCTCTTCTTCTTCTTCTTTTCTTCTTCTTCTTCTTCTTCTCCTCCTCCTCCTCCTCCTCCTCCTCCTCCTTCTTCTTCTTCTTCCTCTTCCTCTTCCTCTTCCTCTTCCTCTTCCTCTTCCTCTTCCTCTTCCTCTTGTGGGAGGAGAAATGGCGTGTGTGAATGAAGTTCCTGGTTAAAAAGGGGAAGGAGAGGTAGAATTTGGTGGCTCTTCTTTTAGGTATTTGGAGAAGGCCCAAACTGAGATCTAAAGACTCACTTAAACATTTTCATCCTGCTTTTGTTCTCACACGGGGAGGAACCCAGCAGCACAGCACACCAACAACCAAAATTCAACAACAGCTCACAACCCAGCGGGCCCCCAGAACACAGTGGCCCCAGGGACGTCCTGGGCTGGTGCTTGTTGTCCTGGCACGGCTGACTGCAGGCCGCGGGCCACGGGCCGAGAGCCCTCTGGCTCGCTCCTTGGATCAGGCCTGGGCTTTAAGCCACCTGCCAAAAGAGGAGGGGCAGATATTCAGGCCAGGCCTTATTCAGCCCGGGGCGCAGGAGGAAGGAAAGTGCATCTGAGTTCAAGCTGCAGTAAGTGAGGCCTCAGCTGGGGGTGGCAGGCGTCTTTTTGGTTTTTTTAAGTAAAAAAAGTGTGATGTATTGTCGAAGGCTTTCAGGGCCGAACTCACCGGGGTGCTGTGTGTTTTCCGGGCTGTGTGGCCGTGTTCCAGTAGCCTTTTCTCCTGACGTTTCGCCTCCATCTGTGGGCACAGGTGCAGGCGAAATGCTACTGGAACACGGCCACACAGCCCAGAAACCACACAGCACCCCAGGAAAAAAGTTTGGCTGATCAATAAGTTCTTGGCTCTTTTGAAAACCGAAGCTGAATGTCGAGAGGAGGGGATGCTGTTCTTGGAGGAAGTTGTCCTGTTCCATGACTGTTAAATTGTGTTGTGCTGCGGCTTCCAAAAGTCCACGGGACACGCACAAAGACTGTAGCACAATCCTAGCAGCACCACTGGTGCTTTGGCCTCCCGTGGAGTCTCCTTTTCTGTGGGTGACTTCTGTGGTCTTGTTTGGGCAGTCTTTGTATTGGATGGCTCTTGAAATTATTCAGAGGCGGAGCTTCCGCGGGGACATCTGGGGACAAATGCCTCTGGCAGCCACCATTCAGTCACGTGCTCCCCCCCCCCCCGGATAATCGTCCCCCATACAGCCACACCCCCACCCCAGGGCAGCCGTGCCTTGCTGCCACTGCTCCTGGGCTCTAAAAGCACCATTGTCCCCCTTCCCCACCCCCAGGAAACCCTCTTGGGCTCACCCCCCCCCACAAGGAAGCCCAGGCCCACAGAGCAGCTCCACAAGCCCTTCCCTGCCTCCCCCCCCCGTGAGGAAGCCCGAACCCCGCCACCCCCACCCTAACCTACAGCTTCCCACCTTCCCCCCACCCAAGCCTGATTTTCTAACCTTTCCCCACCCCTACCCTCACTTTGCCTCCCTCTCCCACCCCAACACTAACCTGCTAATCCTCCCCACCCTCATGCTCTCCTACCAACCCCCAGCCATTTTCAACGCTCCCCACCCCAATCCTAATGTTTCCGCCCTCCCCCCCACCCCGTCACACCTTCCAACCCTCCCCACCCCAAGCCTTACCTTCTAACACTCCCCTGCCCCAACCCTCACCTTGCCACTCTCCCCCACCCCAATACTAACCTGCCAACCCTCTCCTAACCACTCCTTCCAACCCTCCCACCAGCTAAACGCAGTGGGGCCAAACCTTTGGCACTCCAGATGTTATGGACTACAATTCCCACCAGCCCCTGCCAGCATGGCCAATTGGCTATGCTGGCAGGGGCTGATGGGAATTGTAGTCCATAACATCTGGAGTGCCAAAGGTTCGCCACCACGGACCTAAAGCCTTACCTTTCAACCATGCCACATCAAAACACTAACCTGCTAACCCTACCCACCCTCATACTCTCCTACCAACCCCCAGCCATTTTCCACTCTCCCCCACCCCAGTACTAACCTGCTAACCCTTCCCTCCCCTAGCCACTCCTTTGAACCCTCCCACCACCACACCCCTCACATTGCCACCCTGCCCCACCCCAATACTAACCCGCTAACCCTACCCACCCTCATGCTCTCCTACAACCATCCCCCCACCCCTAGCCTTACCTTTCAACCCTCCCCCATGCCTCACCTTGCCCCCCTGCCCCACCAGAACCCTCACCTTTCTGACCTCCCCCAGCTGAAGCCTCCCATTCCACCCTCTCCCAATCTGCCACCCCAAGGCTGCCCTGTCAACCCTCCCACCACCCCAAGGCACTCGGTTCCACCCCCCTCCACTCCAGCCCTCACTTTGCCACCCTCCCCCCACCCCACTCCTCTCCACCCTGCACCTATCTTCACGTACCTTCCTACTTCAAGCCACACTCTTCAACCGGTCCCACCCCCGAGCCGCAGATGCACACCCAGGTAAGTGTCGCACCTTGAGCAAGGGTGGGGTGGAGGCTGCTACAGCCCCCCTAAAGCCCATTGCTGGGGAGATCCTTCCTCTTCCATCCTTTTCTAGGGCCCATTGCATCTCCCCAGCAATGGGCTTTGCTGCTAGTAGATTGTTTGGTCGTGGTGAAGGAGAGTGGCAGCCCATATGTGTGTGGGGGGGTGGGGGTGGGGTGGAGGACTAAGATTTTTGCCCCGGACGCCATTTTTCCTAGATCCCCCTCTGAGACTAATTCAGTTCTGTGACCTTTGTGGGCCCCAGCCTGTTGGACAGCGGGCAGTGTGGAGGGTTTTTGTGTGCATTGAACCTGAAGGAATGCTGACTTGTTGGGGAGCCTCAGAGTTCAGGTCCAAGACTTTAACATCTATGCGTTCTACTTTGGTTTGAAAGCCTTGTTTTTCTGTTCTCCTGCAGATGGTGATGGAGTTTCTTGATAATGTGCTAAACCTTGATGGACATCAGAATAATGGAGCACAGCTAAAGCAGTTCGTCCAGGTGTGTACGCCTTCATGCTATTTGATATCTCGCCCCTTGCAGAGATTCCCAAAGGAAACTCTAAATAATAAAGGATGCGCAAGTACAATCATTTGTACGACTCAGTAAAATGCGGCAGACAGACTATCCCAATATGTGTGTTAGATCAGCAACGTATACCGATCAACGTAAACCCGGACCGTGTGAACATCAGCAAGCAAGAAAATGAGCCAATTTCAATAGACAGCAAATGACAGGAAAAGAATTATTATTTTTTTATTTTTTAAGCACACGGATATCTTCTTGTTTAAACATCTGCTACCGAAGAGCAAACAGGATAAAATGCACTTCAGTTTTGTTACTGGATCTGATAAGTGCCCTATCTATCCAATCAAGACAAAGGCCCATCTAGTCTATTTTCAGCCCCTACTAGCCAGATGCTTCTGCTGATTCCACAGCTTTTGTAATCAGTGTGTATGAAGTCGCCTTTCAAAGTGATGTACCTATAAAATCAGCTCGAAAACTGCAGAAATCAAGACCTGTAAGGCAGTGGTGGCGAACCTGTGGCACGGGTGCCAGAGGTGGCACTCAGAGCCCTCTCTGTGGGCACACGCAAACAGAGTTCGTCATGTGGGGGGAATCCCCCCCCCCCACACACACATCTAGGCTGGCCTGGGCCGCTGGGCTCGATTATTAGCATCAAACCTAAGACCTAGTTTTGGGGAAGCAGTGTAGGTAACCTTTATAAGTGCTGTTAAACTCCACTGATTTTCATGCGAAGAACTAAAGCGCAATCCTTTACCTGGGAGTAAGCTTGGTTGCTGGCAATGGGACTTGCTTCTGAGTAAACCCTCCTAGGCAGAGGTGGGATGCAGCCTATTCGCACCTATTCGGTAGAACCGGTTACTAAAATTTTCTCAGTTCAGAGAACAGGTTATTAATGATTAACTCCACTAGGGACAAGGGGGTAATCTCTCTCCCTGGGTACAACAAATCTCGTCAAGTGGGGGATGCAGTCCCCCCCCAGGGCCCCCTGGCCCCCCCCCCCCCCCACGTGTGTATGAACTGTATGAAATAATACAATATATAGTAATTCTATTTTTTTTCGTTCATTGGTATAAAGGGTGGGAAAGTATTATAGGTAAAGATTTTTCATTTTCTTTTTTCCCCTTGAAATTTATATTGGGAAGAGAGGAGTTTAAACCACTCTTTTAGATTAAGGATTTTGATCTCTCCCCCTGTTAGTTTTCTTTCAAATGGAATAGATAAAGTAGTATAGGAATCTGAAGGGGAAGTAGAAAGTAGGGAGGGAGGGAAATATGGGAAGGGGGAGGCAATATAGGATGTTTTAGTTGGGGTGTGTGAGAGAGATAGACAATTAGATACGTTTGTAATATGTTAACAATTGTAAACAGTTTTTGGTTTCTCTCCTTATGTTATTATTTAAAATCAATCAATATAATTATATAAAAAAGAAATAATATACTACCTTTTGGTATATTGCTTTTTTAATACTTTAAACAGTCATTATTTGAATCTAGAGGCAGGGCGAAAGGGAACTGCACCAAGGGCACACACGCCCTGCGTCCTTGCCACAGCCCCGCCCAGGAATGCCCCACCCCCGGAATGCCTGGCCATGCCCCCGTTGTGCCCTGCCCAGCCCCATTGGCGCTACGCCACTGTTTGGATCCCACCACCATTGGAACCGGTTACTAAAATTTTTGAATCCCACCACTGCTCCTAGGGTCATGATTCACCCGTTGGAAGAGTTGCACGGTTGCTTCAAAGCAAAGCCACCGACTACCACCAAGCTTACTCCCGAGTAACGCGCACCTCGTAGCCAACCGTTTTTTCTAAACTAAAACCTCAGTATTCAGGTTAAATAGCTATGTTGGCACTTTGCGATAAATAAGTGAGTTTCTGGTTGCAATTTGGGCACTCGGTCTCGAAAAGGTTCGGTATCACTGCTGTAAGGTGTCAAAACAACATGATTAGTTCATGTGTGAATGACCTTGCACTTGAAGCTTTTGGTTTCTTGTCCGCAGCTGTGGGTCTTATCAAACCTGGCTCAAGGCCCAGGTTGAGCCTGTGAACACTGATTGCTGTTATAGCTATGTCTGGAAGGTGGGAGGTTGGCTGGGAATGCGTTGTTCCTGTGCAGTTGTGCGAAGCCTTAGATTTCTGCTTGCCACCGTCTGCGAATGAAAAACTTTTGTTACAAGTTACTGATGTTCGTCCGGTCTCAGGTGAAAACAACTATCAGAGACCCTTGAAATCTTAACCTGTCAGCTAAAAGAAAAATCTTTGAAATGGAGGAATGTTTCCTAAAAATGACCACAGCCGGTGCACTACATGTATAGAATCATAGAGTTGGAAGAGACCACAAGTGCCATTGAGTCCAGCCTCCTGCTGTGCAGGAAACTTGTTTAAATGAATATGCCCGTGGTGGCGAACCTTTGGCACTCCAGATGTTATGGACTACAATTCCCATCAGCCCCTGCCAGCATGGCCAATTGGCAATGCTGACAGGGGCTGATGGGAATTGTAGTCCATAACATCTGGAGTGCCAAAGGTGGGGGGGGGGGGGGGTGGGGGGGTGGGGGGGGGGGGGGGGGGAGCCGGGGGAGGGGGGGGGGGGGGTGGGGGGGGGGGGGGGTGGGAAGGGGGGGGGGTGGGGGGGGGGGAGAGTGGTGGGGGGGGGTGGGGTGGAGGGGGAGGGGGGGGGGGGGAGTGGAGAGGGAGATGGGGGTGGAGGGGGGGGGGGGATGGGGGGTGGGGGGCGGAGGTAGGTGGGGGGGGGGGGGGGTGGGGGGGGGGGGGGGTGGGGGGGGGGGGGGGTGGGGGGGGGGGGGGGTGGGGGGGGGGGGGGGTGGGGGGGGGGGGGGGTGGGGGGGGGGGGGGGTGGGGGGGGGGGGGGGTGGGGGGGGGGGGGGGTGGGGGGGGGGGGGGGTGGGGGGGGGGGGGGGTGGGGGGGGGGGGGGGTGGGGGGGGGGGGGGGTGGGGGGGGGGGGGGGTGGGGGGGGGGGGGGGTGGGGGGGGGGGGGGGTGGGGGGGGGGGGGGGTGGGGGGGGGGGGGGGTGGGGGGGGGGGGGGGTGGGGGGGGGGGGGGGTGGGGGGGGGGGGGGGTGGGGGGGGGGGGGGGTGGGGGGGGGGGGGGGTGGGGGGGGGGGGGGGTGGGGGGGGGGGGGGGTGGGGGGGGGGGGGGGTGGGGGGGGGGGGGGGTGGGGGGGGGGGGGGGTGGGGGGGGGGGGGGGTGGGGGGGGGGGGGGGTGGGGGGGGGGGGGGGTGGGGGGGGGGGGGGGTGGGGGGGGGGGGGGGTGGGGGGGGGGGGGGGTGGGGGGGGGGGGGGGTGGGGGGGGGGGGGGGTGGGGGGGGGGGGGGGTGGGGGGGGGGGGGGGTGGGGGGGGGGGGGGGTGGGGGGGGGGGGGGGTGGGGGGGGGGGGGGGTGGGGGGGGGGGGGGGTGGGGGGGGGGGGGGGTGGGGGGGGGGGGGGGTGGGGGGGGGGGGGGGTGGGGGGGGGGGGGGGTGGGGGGGGGGGGGGGTGGGGGGGGGGGGGGGTGGGGGGGGGGGGGGGTGGGGGGGGGGGGGGGTGGGGGGGGGGGGGGGTGGGGGGGGGGGGGGGTGGGGGGGGGGGGGGGTGGGGGGGGGGGGGGGTGGGGGGGGGGGGGGGTGGGGGGGGGGGGGGGTGGGGGGGGGGGGGGGTGGGGGGGGGGGGGGGTGGGGGGGGGGGGGGGTGGGGGGGGGGGGGGGTGGGGGGGGGGGGGGGTGGGGGGGGGGGGGGGTGGGGGGGGGGGGGGGTGGGGGGGGGGGGGGGTGGGGGGGGGGGGGGGTGGGGGGGGGGGGGGGTGGGGGGGGGGGGGGGTGGGGGGGGGGGGGGGTGGGGGGGGGGGGGGGTGGGGGGGGGGGGGGGTGGGGGGGGGGGGGGGTGGGGGGGGGGGGGGGTGGGGGGGGGGGGGGGTGGGGGGGGGGGGGGGTGGGGGGGGGGGGGGGTGGGGGGGGGGGGGGGTGGGGGGGGGGGGGGGTGGGGGGGGGGGGGGGTGGGGGGGGGGGGGGGTGGGGGGGGGGGGGGGTGGGGGGGGGGGGGGGTGGGGGGGGGGGGGGGTGGGGGGGGGGGGGGGTGGGGGGGGGGGGGGGTGGGGGGGGGGGGGGGTGGGGGGGGGGGGGGGTGGGGGGGGGGGGGGGTGGGGGGGGGGGGGGGTGGGGGGGGGGGGGGGTGGGGGGGGGGGGGGGTGGGGGGGGGGGGGGGTGGGGGGGGGGGGGGGTGGGGGGGGGGGGGGGTGGGGGGGGGGGGGGGTGGGGGGGGGGGGGGGTGGGGGGGGGGGGGGGTGGGGGGGGGGGGGGGTGGGGGGGGGGGGGGGTGGGGGGGGGGGGGGGTGGGGGGGGGGGGGGGTGGGGGGGGGGGGGGGTGGGGGGGGGGGGGGGTGGGGGGGGGGGGGGGTGGGGGGGGGGGGGGGTGGGGGGGGGGGGGGGTGGGGGGGGGGGGGGGTGGGGGGGGGGGGGGGTGGGGGGGGGGGGGGGTGGGGGGGGGGGGGGGTGGGGGGGGGGGGGGGTGGGGGGGGGGGGGGGTGGGGGGGGGGGGGGGTGGGGGGGGGGGGGGGTGGGGGGGGGGGGGGGTGGGGGGGGGGGGGGGTGGGGGGGGGGGGGGGTGGGGGGGGGGGGGGGTGGGGGGGGGGGGGGGTGGGGGGGGGGGGGGGTGGGGGGGGGGGGGGGTGGGGGGGGGGGGGGGTGGGGGGGGGGGGGGGTGGGGGGGGGGGGGGGTGGGGGGGGGGGGGGGTGGGGGGGGGGGGGGGTGGGGGGGGGGGGGGGTGGGGGGGGGGGGGGGTGGGGGGGGGGGGGGGTGGGGGGGGGGGGGGGTGGGGGGGGGGGGGGGTGGGGGGGGGGGGGGGTGGGGGGGGGGGGGGGTGGGGGGGGGGGGGGGTGGGGGGGGGGGGGGGTGGGGGGGGGGGGGGGTGGGGGGGGGGGGGGGTGGGGGGGGGGGGGGGTGGGGGGGGGGGGGGGTGGGGGGGGGGGGGGGTGGGGGGGGGGGGGGGTGGGGGGGGGGGGGGGTGGGGGGGGGGGGGGGTGGGGGGGGGGGGGGGTGGGGGGGGGGGGGGGTGGGGGGGGGGGGGGGTGGGGGGGGGGGGGGGTGGGGGGGGGGGGGGGTGGGGGGGGGGGGGGGTGGGGGGGGGGGGGGGTGGGGGGGGGGGGGGGTGGGGGGGGGGGGGGGTGGGGGGGGGGGGGGGTGGGGGGGGGGGGGGGTGGGGGGGGGGGGGGGTGGGGGGGGGGGGGGGTGGGGGGGGGGGGGGGTGGGGGGGGGGGGGGGTGGGGGGGGGGGGGGGTGGGGGGGGGGGGGGGTGGGGGGGGGGGGGGGTGGGGGGGGGGGGGGGTGGGGGGGGGGGGGGGTGGGGGGGGGGGGGGGTGGGGGGGGGGGGGGGTGGGGGGGGGGGGGGGTGGGGGGGGGGGGGGGTGGGGGGGGGGGGGGGTGGGGGGGGGGGGGGGTGGGGGGGGGGGGGGGTGGGGGGGGGGGGGGGTGGGGGGGGGGGGGGGTGGGGGGGGGGGGGGGTGGGGGGGGGGGGGGGTGGGGGGGGGGGGGGGTGGGGGGGGGGGGGGGTGGGGGGGGGGGGGGGTGGGGGGGGGGGGGGGTGGGGGGGGGGGGGGGTGGGGGGGGGGGGGGGTGGGGGGGGGGGGGGGTGGGGGGGGGGGGGGGTGGGGGGGGGGGGGGGTGGGGGGGGGGGGGGGTGGGGGGGGGGGGGGGTGGGGGGGGGGGGGGGTGGGGGGGGGGGGGGGTGGGGGGGGGGGGGGGTGGGGGGGGGGGGGGGTGGGGGGGGGGGGGGGTGGGGGGGGGGGGGGGTGGGGGGGGGGGGGGGTGGGGGGGGGGGGGGGTGGGGGGGGGGGGGGGTGGGGGGGGGGGGGGGTGGGGGGGGGGGGGGGTGGGGGGGGGGGGGGGTGGGGGGGGGGGGGGGTGGGGGGGGGGGGGGGTGGGGGGGGGGGGGGGTGGGGGGGGGGGGGGGTGGGGGGGGGGGGGGGTGGGGGGGGGGGGGGGTGGGGGGGGGGGGGGGTGGGGGGGGGGGGGGGTGGGGGGGGGGGGGGGTGGGGGGGGGGGGGGGTGGGGGGGGGGGGGGGTGGGGGGGGGGGGGGGTGGGGGGGGGGGGGGGTGGGGGGGGGGGGGGGTGGGGGGGGGGGGGGGTGGGGGGGGGGGGGGGTGGGGGGGGGGGGGGGTGGGGGGGGGGGGGGGTGGGGGGGGGGGGGGGTGGGGGGGGGGGGGGGTGGGGGGGGGGGGGGGTGGGGGGGGGGGGGGGTGGGGGGGGGGGGGGGTGGGGGGGGGGGGGGGTGGGGGGGGGGGGGGGTGGGGGGGGGGGGGGGTGGGGGGGGGGGGGGGTGGGGGGGGGGGGGGGTGGGGGGGGGGGGGGGTGGGGGGGGGGGGGGGTGGGGGGGGGGGGGGGTGGGGGGGGGGGGGGGTGGGGGGGGGGGGGGGTGGGGGGGGGGGGGGGTGGGGGGGGGGGGGGGTGGGGGGGGGGGGGGGTGGGGGGGGGGGGGGGTGGGGGGGGGGGGGGGTGGGGGGGGGGGGGGGTGGGGGGGGGGGGGGGTGGGGGGGGGGGGGGGTGGGGGGGGGGGGGGGTGGGGGGGGGGGGGGGTGGGGGGGGGGGGGGGTGGGGGGGGGGGGGGGTGGGGGGGGGGGGGGGTGGGGGGGGGGGGGGGTGGGGGGGGGGGGGGGTGGGGGGGGGGGGGGGTGGGGGGGGGGGGGGGTGGGGGGGGGGGGGGGTGGGGGGGGGGGGGGGTGGGGGGGGGGGGGGGTGGGGGGGGGGGGGGGTGGGGGGGGGGGGGGGTGGGGGGGGGGGGGGGTGGGGGGGGGGGGGGGTGGGGGGGGGGGGGGGTGGGGGGGGGGGGGGGTGGGGGGGGGGGGGGGTGGGGGGGGGGGGGGGTGGGGGGGGGGGGGGGTGGGGGGGGGGGGGGGTGGGGGGGGGGGGGGGTGGGGGGGGGGGGGGGTGGGGGGGGGGGGGGGTGGGGGGGGGGGGGGGTGGGGGGGGGGGGGGGTGGGGGGGGGGGGGGGTGGGGGGGGGGGGGGGTGGGGGGGGGGGGGGGTGGGGGGGGGGGGGGGTGGGGGGGGGGGGGGGTGGGGGGGGGGGGGGGTGGGGGGGGGGGGGGGTGGGGGGGGGGGGGGGTGGGGGGGGGGGGGGGTGGGGGGGGGGGGGGGTGGGGGGGGGGGGGGGTGGGGGGGGGGGGGGGTGGGGGGGGGGGGGGGTGGGGGGGGGGGGGGGTGGGGGGGGGGGGGGGTGGGGGGGGGGGGGGGTGGGGGGGGGGGGGGGTGGGGGGGGGGGGGGGTGGGGGGGGGGGGGGGTGGGGGGGGGGGGGGGTGGGGGGGGGGGGGGGTGGGGGGGGGGGGGGGTGGGGGGGGGGGGGGGTGGGGGGGGGGGGGGGTGGGGGGGGGGGGGGGTGGGGGGGGGGGGGGGTGGGGGGGGGGGGGGGTGGGGGGGGGGGGGGGTGGGGGGGGGGGGGGGTGGGGGGGGGGGGGGGTGGGGGGGGGGGGGGGTGGGGGGGGGGGGGGGTGGGGGGGGGGGGGGGTGGGGGGGGGGGGGGGTGGGGGGGGGGGGGGGTGGGGGGGGGGGGGGGTGGGGGGGGGGGGGGGTGGGGGGGGGGGGGGGTGGGGGGGGGGGGGGGTGGGGGGGGGGGGGGGTGGGGGGGGGGGGGGGTGGGGGGGGGGGGGGGTGGGGGGGGGGGGGGGTGGGGGGGGGGGGGGGTGGGGGGGGGGGGGGGTGGGGGGGGGGGGGGGTGGGGGGGGGGGGGGGTGGGGGGGGGGGGGGGTGGGGGGGGGGGGGGGTGGGGGGGGGGGGGGGTGGGGGGGGGGGGGGGTGGGGGGGGGGGGGGGTGGGGGGGGGGGGGGGTGGGGGGGGGGGGGGGTGGGGGGGGGGGGGGGTGGGGGGGGGGGGGGGTGGGGGGGGGGGGGGGTGGGGGGGGGGGGGGGTGGGGGGGGGGGGGGGTGGGGGGGGGGGGGGGTGGGGGGGGGGGGGGGTGGGGGGGGGGGGGGGTGGGGGGGGGGGGGGGTGGGGGGGGGGGGGGGTGGGGGGGGGGGGGGGTGGGGGGGGGGGGGGGTGGGGGGGGGGGGGGGTGGGGGGGGGGGGGGGTGGGGGGGGGGGGGGGTGGGGGGGGGGGGGGGTGGGGGGGGGGGGGGGTGGGGGGGGGGGGGGGTGGGGGGGGGGGGGGGTGGGGGGGGGGGGGGGTGGGGGGGGGGGGGGGTGGGGGGGGGGGGGGGTGGGGGGGGGGGGGGGTGGGGGGGGGGGGGGGTGGGGGGGGGGGGGGGTGGGGGGGGGGGGGGGTGGGGGGGGGGGGGGGTGGGGGGGGGGGGGGGTGGGGGGGGGGGGGGGTGGGGGGGGGGGGGGGTGGGGGGGGGGGGGGGTGGGGGGGGGGGGGGGTGGGGGGGGGGGGGGGTGGGGGGGGGGGGGGGTGGGGGGGGGGGGGGGTGGGGGGGGGGGGGGGTGGGGGGGGGGGGGGGTGGGGGGGGGGGGGGGTGGGGGGGGGGGGGGGTGGGGGGGGGGGGGGGTGGGGGGGGGGGGGGGTGGGGGGGGGGGGGGGTGGGGGGGGGGGGGGGTGGGGGGGGGGGGGGGTGGGGGGGGGGGGGGGTGGGGGGGGGGGGGGGTGGGGGGGGGGGGGGGTGGGGGGGGGGGGGGGTGGGGGGGGGGGGGGGTGGGGGGGGGGGGGGGTGGGGGGGGGGGGGGGTGGGGGGGGGGGGGGGTGGGGGGGGGGGGGGGTGGGGGGGGGGGGGGGTGGGGGGGGGGGGGGGTGGGGGGGGGGGGGGGTGGGGGGGGGGGGGGGTGGGGGGGGGGGGGGGTGGGGGGGGGGGGGGGTGGGGGGGGGGGGGGGTGGGGGGGGGGGGGGGTGGGGGGGGGGGGGGGTGGGGGGGGGGGGGGGTGGGGGGGGGGGGGGGTGGGGGGGGGGGGGGGTGGGGGGGGGGGGGGGTGGGGGGGGGGGGGGGTGGGGGGGGGGGGGGGTGGGGGGGGGGGGGGGTGGGGGGGGGGGGGGGTGGGGGGGGGGGGGGGTGGGGGGGGGGGGGGGTGGGGGGGGGGGGGGGTGGGGGGGGGGGGGGGTGGGGGGGGGGGGGGGTGGGGGGGGGGGGGGGTGGGGGGGGGGGGGGGTGGGGGGGGGGGGGGGTGGGGGGGGGGGGGGGTGGGGGGGGGGGGGGGTGGGGGGGGGGGGGGGTGGGGGGGGGGGGGGGTGGGGGGGGGGGGGGGTGGGGGGGGGGGGGGGTGGGGGGGGGGGGGGGTGGGGGGGGGGGGGGGTGGGGGGGGGGGGGGGTGGGGGGGGGGGGGGGTGGGGGGGGGGGGGGGTGGGGGGGGGGGGGGGTGGGGGGGGGGGGGGGTGGGGGGGGGGGGGGGTGGGGGGGGGGGGGGGTGGGGGGGGGGGGGGGTGGGGGGGGGGGGGGGTGGGGGGGGGGGGGGGTGGGGGGGGGGGGGGGTGGGGGGGGGGGGGGGTGGGGGGGGGGGGGGGTGGGGGGGGGGGGGGGTGGGGGGGGGGGGGGGTGGGGGGGGGGGGGGGTGGGGGGGGGGGGGGGTGGGGGGGGGGGGGGGTGGGGGGGGGGGGGGGTGGGGGGGGGGGGGGGTGGGGGGGGGGGGGGGTGGGGGGGGGGGGGGGTGGGGGGGGGGGGGGGTGGGGGGGGGGGGGGGTGGGGGGGGGGGGGGGTGGGGGGGGGGGGGGGTGGGGGGGGGGGGGGGTGGGGGGGGGGGGGGGTGGGGGGGGGGGGGGGTGGGGGGGGGGGGGGGTGGGGGGGGGGGGGGGTGGGGGGGGGGGGGGGTGGGGGGGGGGGGGGGTGGGGGGGGGGGGGGGTGGGGGGGGGGGGGGGTGGGGGGGGGGGGGGGTGGGGGGGGGGGGGGGTGGGGGGGGGGGGGGGTGGGGGGGGGGGGGGGTGGGGGGGGGGGGGGGTGGGGGGGGGGGGGGGTGGGGGGGGGGGGGGGTGGGGGGGGGGGGGGGTGGGGGGGGGGGGGGGTGGGGGGGGGGGGGGGTGGGGGGGGGGGGGGGTGGGGGGGGGGGGGGGTGGGGGGGGGGGGGGGTGGGGGGGGGGGGGGGTGGGGGGGGGGGGGGGTGGGGGGGGGGGGGGGTGGGGGGGGGGGGGGGTGGGGGGGGGGGGGGGTGGGGGGGGGGGGGGGTGGGGGGGGGGGGGGGTGGGGGGGGGGGGGGGTGGGGGGGGGGGGGGGTGGGGGGGGGGGGGGGTGGGGGGGGGGGGGGGTGGGGGGGGGGGGGGGTGGGGGGGGGGGGGGGTGGGGGGGGGGGGGGGTGGGGGGGGGGGGGGGTGGGGGGGGGGGGGGGTGGGGGGGGGGGGGGGTGGGGGGGGGGGGGGGTGGGGGGGGGGGGGGGTGGGGGGGGGGGGGGGTGGGGGGGGGGGGGGGTGGGGGGGGGGGGGGGTGGGGGGGGGGGGGGGTGGGGGGGGGGGGGGGTGGGGGGGGGGGGGGGTGGGGGGGGGGGGGGGTGGGGGGGGGGGGGGGTGGGGGGGGGGGGGGGTGGGGGGGGGGGGGGGTGGGGGGGGGGGGGGGTGGGGGGGGGGGGGGGTGGGGGGGGGGGGGGGTGGGGGGGGGGGGGGGTGGGGGGGGGGGGGGGTGGGGGGGGGGGGGGGTGGGGGGGGGGGGGGGTGGGGGGGGGGGGGGGTGGGGGGGGGGGGGGGTGGGGGGGGGGGGGGGTGGGGGGGGGGGGGGGTGGGGGGGGGGGGGGGTGGGGGGGGGGGGGGGTGGGGGGGGGGGGGGGTGGGGGGGGGGGGGGGTGGGGGGGGGGGGGGGTGGGGGGGGGGGGGGGTGGGGGGGGGGGGGGGTGGGGGGGGGGGGGGGTGGGGGGGGGGGGGGGTGGGGGGGGGGGGGGGTGGGGGGGGGGGGGGGTGGGGGGGGGGGGGGGTGGGGGGGGGGGGGGGTGGGGGGGGGGGGGGGTGGGGGGGGGGGGGGGTGGGGGGGGGGGGGGGTGGGGGGGGGGGGGGGTGGGGGGGGGGGGGGGTGGGGGGGGGGGGGGGTGGGGGGGGGGGGGGGTGGGGGGGGGGGGGGGTGGGGGGGGGGGGGGGTGGGGGGGGGGGGGGGTGGGGGGGGGGGGGGGTGGGGGGGGGGGGGGGTGGGGGGGGGGGGGGGTGGGGGGGGGGGGGGGTGGGGGGGGGGGGGGGTGGGGGGGGGGGGGGGTGGGGGGGGGGGGGGGTGGGGGGGGGGGGGGGTGGGGGGGGGGGGGGGTGGGGGGGGGGGGGGGTGGGGGGGGGGGGGGGTGGGGGGGGGGGGGGGTGGGGGGGGGGGGGGGTGGGGGGGGGGGGGGGTGGGGGGGGGGGGGGGTGGGGGGGGGGGGGGGTGGGGGGGGGGGGGGGTGGGGGGGGGGGGGGGTGGGGGGGGGGGGGGGTGGGGGGGGGGGGGGGTGGGGGGGGGGGGGGGTGGGGGGGGGGGGGGGTGGGGGGGGGGGGGGGTGGGGGGGGGGGGGGGTGGGGGGGGGGGGGGGTGGGGGGGGGGGGGGGTGGGGGGGGGGGGGGGTGGGGGGGGGGGGGGGTGGGGGGGGGGGGGGGTGGGGGGGGGGGGGGGTGGGGGGGGGGGGGGGTGGGGGGGGGGGGGGGTGGGGGGGGGGGGGGGTGGGGGGGGGGGGGGGTGGGGGGGGGGGGGGGTGGGGGGGGGGGGGGGTGGGGGGGGGGGGGGGTGGGGGGGGGGGGGGGTGGGGGGGGGGGGGGGTGGGGGGGGGGGGGGGTGGGGGGGGGGGGGGGTGGGGGGGGGGGGGGGTGGGGGGGGGGGGGGGTGGGGGGGGGGGGGGGTGGGGGGGGGGGGGGGTGGGGGGGGGGGGGGGTGGGGGGGGGGGGGGGTGGGGGGGGGGGGGGGTGGGGGGGGGGGGGGGTGGGGGGGGGGGGGGGTGGGGGGGGGGGGGGGTGGGGGGGGGGGGGGGTGGGGGGGGGGGGGGGTGGGGGGGGGGGGGGGTGGGGGGGGGGGGGGGTGGGGGGGGGGGGGGGTGGGGGGGGGGGGGGGTGGGGGGGGGGGGGGGTGGGGGGGGGGGGGGGTGGGGGGGGGGGGGGGTGGGGGGGGGGGGGGGTGGGGGGGGGGGGGGGTGGGGGGGGGGGGGGGTGGGGGGGGGGGGGGGTGGGGGGGGGGGGGGGTGGGGGGGGGGGGGGGTGGGGGGGGGGGGGGGTGGGGGGGGGGGGGGGTGGGGGGGGGGGGGGGTGGGGGGGGGGGGGGGTGGGGGGGGGGGGGGGTGGGGGGGGGGGGGGGTGGGGGGGGGGGGGGGTGGGGGGGGGGGGGGGTGGGGGGGGGGGGGGGTGGGGGGGGGGGGGGGTGGGGGGGGGGGGGGGTGGGGGGGGGGGGGGGTGGGGGGGGGGGGGGGTGGGGGGGGGGGGGGGTGGGGGGGGGGGGGGGTGGGGGGGGGGGGGGGTGGGGGGGGGGGGGGGTGGGGGGGGGGGGGGGTGGGGGGGGGGGGGGGTGGGGGGGGGGGGGGGTGGGGGGGGGGGGGGGTGGGGGGGGGGGGGGGTGGGGGGGGGGGGGGGTGGGGGGGGGGGGGGGTGGGGGGGGGGGGGGGTGGGGGGGGGGGGGGGTGGGGGGGGGGGGGGGTGGGGGGGGGGGGGGGTGGGGGGGGGGGGGGGTGGGGGGGGGGGGGGGTGGGGGGGGGGGGGGGTGGGGGGGGGGGGGGGTGGGGGGGGGGGGGGGTGGGGGGGGGGGGGGGTGGGGGGGGGGGGGGGTGGGGGGGGGGGGGGGTGGGGGGGGGGGGGGGTGGGGGGGGGGGGGGGTGGGGGGGGGGGGGGGTGGGGGGGGGGGGGGGTGGGGGGGGGGGGGGGTGGGGGGGGGGGGGGGTGGGGGGGGGGGGGGGTGGGGGGGGGGGGGGGTGGGGGGGGGGGGGGGTGGGGGGGGGGGGGGGTGGGGGGGGGGGGGGGTGGGGGGGGGGGGGGGTGGGGGGGGGGGGGGGTGGGGGGGGGGGGGGGTGGGGGGGGGGGGGGGTGGGGGGGGGGGGGGGTGGGGGGGGGGGGGGGTGGGGGGGGGGGGGGGTGGGGGGGGGGGGGGGTGGGGGGGGGGGGGGGTGGGGGGGGGGGGGGGTGGGGGGGGGGGGGGGTGGGGGGGGGGGGGGGTGGGGGGGGGGGGGGGTGGGGGGGGGGGGGGGTGGGGGGGGGGGGGGGTGGGGGGGGGGGGGGGTGGGGGGGGGGGGGGGTGGGGGGGGGGGGGGGTGGGGGGGGGGGGGGGTGGGGGGGGGGGGGGGTGGGGGGGGGGGGGGGTGGGGGGGGGGGGGGGTGGGGGGGGGGGGGGGTGGGGGGGGGGGGGGGTGGGGGGGGGGGGGGGTGGGGGGGGGGGGGGGTGGGGGGGGGGGGGGGTGGGGGGGGGGGGGGGTGGGGGGGGGGGGGGGTGGGGGGGGGGGGGGGTGGGGGGGGGGGGGGGTGGGGGGGGGGGGGGGTGGGGGGGGGGGGGGGTGGGGGGGGGGGGGGGTGGGGGGGGGGGGGGGTGGGGGGGGGGGGGGGTGGGGGGGGGGGGGGGTGGGGGGGGGGGGGGGTGGGGGGGGGGGGGGGTGGGGGGGGGGGGGGGTGGGGGGGGGGGGGGGTGGGGGGGGGGGGGGGTGGGGGGGGGGGGGGGTGGGGGGGGGGGGGGGTGGGGGGGGGGGGGGGTGGGGGGGGGGGGGGGTGGGGGGGGGGGGGGGTGGGGGGGGGGGGGGGTGGGGGGGGGGGGGGGTGGGGGGGGGGGGGGGTGGGGGGGGGGGGGGGTGGGGGGGGGGGGGGGTGGGGGGGGGGGGGGGTGGGGGGGGGGGGGGGTGGGGGGGGGGGGGGGTGGGGGGGGGGGGGGGTGGGGGGGGGGGGGGGTGGGGGGGGGGGGGGGTGGGGGGGGGGGGGGGTGGGGGGGGGGGGGGGTGGGGGGGGGGGGGGGTGGGGGGGGGGGGGGGTGGGGGGGGGGGGGGGTGGGGGGGGGGGGGGGTGGGGGGGGGGGGGGGTGGGGGGGGGGGGGGGTGGGGGGGGGGGGGGGTGGGGGGGGGGGGGGGTGGGGGGGGGGGGGGGTGGGGGGGGGGGGGGGTGGGGGGGGGGGGGGGTGGGGGGGGGGGGGGGTGGGGGGGGGGGGGGGTGGGGGGGGGGGGGGGTGGGGGGGGGGGGGGGTGGGGGGGGGGGGGGGTGGGGGGGGGGGGGGGTGGGGGGGGGGGGGGGTGGGGGGGGGGGGGGGTGGGGGGGGGGGGGGGTGGGGGGGGGGGGGGGTGGGGGGGGGGGGGGGTGGGGGGGGGGGGGGGTGGGGGGGGGGGGGGGTGGGGGGGGGGGGGGGTGGGGGGGGGGGGGGGTGGGGGGGGGGGGGGGTGGGGGGGGGGGGGGGTGGGGGGGGGGGGGGGTGGGGGGGGGGGGGGGTGGGGGGGGGGGGGGGTGGGGGGGGGGGGGGGTGGGGGGGGGGGGGGGTGGGGGGGGGGGGGGGTGGGGGGGGGGGGGGGTGGGGGGGGGGGGGGGTGGGGGGGGGGGGGGGTGGGGGGGGGGGGGGGTGGGGGGGGGGGGGGGTGGGGGGGGGGGGGGGTGGGGGGGGGGGGGGGTGGGGGGGGGGGGGGGTGGGGGGGGGGGGGGGTGGGGGGGGGGGGGGGTGGGGGGGGGGGGGGGTGGGGGGGGGGGGGGGTGGGGGGGGGGGGGGGTGGGGGGGGGGGGGGGTGGGGGGGGGGGGGGGTGGGGGGGGGGGGGGGTGGGGGGGGGGGGGGGTGGGGGGGGGGGGGGGTGGGGGGGGGGGGGGGTGGGGGGGGGGGGGGGTGGGGGGGGGGGGGGGTGGGGGGGGGGGGGGGTGGGGGGGGGGGGGGGTGGGGGGGGGGGGGGGTGGGGGGGGGGGGGGGTGGGGGGGGGGGGGGGTGGGGGGGGGGGGGGGTGGGGGGGGGGGGGGGTGGGGGGGGGGGGGGGTGGGGGGGGGGGGGGGTGGGGGGGGGGGGGGGTGGGGGGGGGGGGGGGTGGGGGGGGGGGGGGGTGGGGGGGGGGGGGGGTGGGGGGGGGGGGGGGTGGGGGGGGGGGGGGGTGGGGGGGGGGGGGGGTGGGGGGGGGGGGGGGTGGGGGGGGGGGGGGGTGGGGGGGGGGGGGGGTGGGGGGGGGGGGGGGTGGGGGGGGGGGGGGGTGGGGGGGGGGGGGGGTGGGGGGGGGGGGGGGTGGGGGGGGGGGGGGGTGGGGGGGGGGGGGGGTGGGGGGGGGGGGGGGTGGGGGGGGGGGGGGGTGGGGGGGGGGGGGGGTGGGGGGGGGGGGGGGTGGGGGGGGGGGGGGGTGGGGGGGGGGGGGGGTGGGGGGGGGGGGGGGTGGGGGGGGGGGGGGGTGGGGGGGGGGGGGGGTGGGGGGGGGGGGGGGTGGGGGGGGGGGGGGGTGGGGGGGGGGGGGGGTGGGGGGGGGGGGGGGTGGGGGGGGGGGGGGGTGGGGGGGGGGGGGGGTGGGGGGGGGGGGGGGTGGGGGGGGGGGGGGGTGGGGGGGGGGGGGGGTGGGGGGGGGGGGGGGTGGGGGGGGGGGGGGGTGGGGGGGGGGGGGGGTGGGGGGGGGGGGGGGTGGGGGGGGGGGGGGGTGGGGGGGGGGGGGGGTGGGGGGGGGGGGGGGTGGGGGGGGGGGGGGGTGGGGGGGGGGGGGGGTGGGGGGGGGGGGGGGTGGGGGGGGGGGGGGGTGGGGGGGGGGGGGGGTGGGGGGGGGGGGGGGTGGGGGGGGGGGGGGGTGGGGGGGGGGGGGGGTGGGGGGGGGGGGGGGTGGGGGGGGGGGGGGGTGGGGGGGGGGGGGGGTGGGGGGGGGGGGGGGTGGGGGGGGGGGGGGGTGGGGGGGGGGGGGGGTGGGGGGGGGGGGGGGTGGGGGGGGGGGGGGGTGGGGGGGGGGGGGGGTGGGGGGGGGGGGGGGTGGGGGGGGGGGGGGGTGGGGGGGGGGGGGGGTGGGGGGGGGGGGGGGTGGGGGGGGGGGGGGGTGGGGGGGGGGGGGGGTGGGGGGGGGGGGGGGTGGGGGGGGGGGGGGGTGGGGGGGGGGGGGGGTGGGGGGGGGGGGGGGTGGGGGGGGGGGGGGGTGGGGGGGGGGGGGGGTGGGGGGGGGGGGGGGTGGGGGGGGGGGGGGGTGGGGGGGGGGGGGGGTGGGGGGGGGGGGGGGTGGGGGGGGGGGGGGGTGGGGGGGGGGGGGGGTGGGGGGGGGGGGGGGTGGGGGGGGGGGGGGGTGGGGGGGGGGGGGGGTGGGGGGGGGGGGGGGTGGGGGGGGGGGGGGGTGGGGGGGGGGGGGGGTGGGGGGGGGGGGGGGTGGGGGGGGGGGGGGGTGGGGGGGGGGGGGGGTGGGGGGGGGGGGGGGTGGGGGGGGGGGGGGGTGGGGGGGGGGGGGGGTGGGGGGGGGGGGGGGTGGGGGGGGGGGGGGGTGGGGGGGGGGGGGGGTGGGGGGGGGGGGGGGTGGGGGGGGGGGGGGGTGGGGGGGGGGGGGGGTGGGGGGGGGGGGGGGTGGGGGGGGGGGGGGGTGGGGGGGGGGGGGGGTGGGGGGGGGGGGGGGTGGGGGGGGGGGGGGGTGGGGGGGGGGGGGGGTGGGGGGGGGGGGGGGTGGGGGGGGGGGGGGGTGGGGGGGGGGGGGGGTGGGGGGGGGGGGGGGTGGGGGGGGGGGGGGGTGGGGGGGGGGGGGGGTGGGGGGGGGGGGGGGTGGGGGGGGGGGGGGGTGGGGGGGGGGGGGGGTGGGGGGGGGGGGGGGTGGGGGGGGGGGGGGGTGGGGGGGGGGGGGGGTGGGGGGGGGGGGGGGTGGGGGGGGGGGGGGGTGGGGGGGGGGGGGGGTGGGGGGGGGGGGGGGTGGGGGGGGGGGGGGGTGGGGGGGGGGGGGGGTGGGGGGGGGGGGGGGTGGGGGGGGGGGGGGGTGGGGGGGGGGGGGGGTGGGGGGGGGGGGGGGTGGGGGGGGGGGGGGGTGGGGGGGGGGGGGGGTGGGGGGGGGGGGGGGTGGGGGGGGGGGGGGGTGGGGGGGGGGGGGGGTGGGGGGGGGGGGGGGTGGGGGGGGGGGGGGGTGGGGGGGGGGGGGGGTGGGGGGGGGGGGGGGTGGGGGGGGGGGGGGGTGGGGGGGGGGGGGGGTGGGGGGGGGGGGGGGTGGGGGGGGGGGGGGGTGGGGGGGGGGGGGGGTGGGGGGGGGGGGGGGTGGGGGGGGGGGGGGGTGGGGGGGGGGGGGGGTGGGGGGGGGGGGGGGTGGGGGGGGGGGGGGGTGGGGGGGGGGGGGGGTGGGGGGGGGGGGGGGTGGGGGGGGGGGGGGGTGGGGGGGGGGGGGGGTGGGGGGGGGGGGGGGTGGGGGGGGGGGGGGGTGGGGGGGGGGGGGGGTGGGGGGGGGGGGGGGTGGGGGGGGGGGGGGGTGGGGGGGGGGGGGGGTGGGGGGGGGGGGGGGTGGGGGGGGGGGGGGGTGGGGGGGGGGGGGGGTGGGGGGGGGGGGGGGTGGGGGGGGGGGGGGGTGGGGGGGGGGGGGGGTGGGGGGGGGGGGGGGTGGGGGGGGGGGGGGGTGGGGGGGGGGGGGGGTGGGGGGGGGGGGGGGTGGGGGGGGGGGGGGGTGGGGGGGGGGGGGGGTGGGGGGGGGGGGGGGTGGGGGGGGGGGGGGGTGGGGGGGGGGGGGGGTGGGGGGGGGGGGGGGTGGGGGGGGGGGGGGGTGGGGGGGGGGGGGGGTGGGGGGGGGGGGGGGTGGGGGGGGGGGGGGGTGGGGGGGGGGGGGGGTGGGGGGGGGGGGGGGTGGGGGGGGGGGGGGGTGGGGGGGGGGGGGGGTGGGGGGGGGGGGGGGTGGGGGGGGGGGGGGGTGGGGGGGGGGGGGGGTGGGGGGGGGGGGGGGTGGGGGGGGGGGGGGGTGGGGGGGGGGGGGGGTGGGGGGGGGGGGGGGTGGGGGGGGGGGGGGGTGGGGGGGGGGGGGGGTGGGGGGGGGGGGGGGTGGGGGGGGGGGGGGGTGGGGGGGGGGGGGGGTGGGGGGGGGGGGGGGTGGGGGGGGGGGGGGGTGGGGGGGGGGGGGGGTGGGGGGGGGGGGGGGTGGGGGGGGGGGGGGGTGGGGGGGGGGGGGGGTGGGGGGGGGGGGGGGTGGGGGGGGGGGGGGGTGGGGGGGGGGGGGGGTGGGGGGGGGGGGGGGTGGGGGGGGGGGGGGGTGGGGGGGGGGGGGGGTGGGGGGGGGGGGGGGTGGGGGGGGGGGGGGGTGGGGGGGGGGGGGGGTGGGGGGGGGGGGGGGTGGGGGGGGGGGGGGGTGGGGGGGGGGGGGGGTGGGGGGGGGGGGGGGTGGGGGGGGGGGGGGGTGGGGGGGGGGGGGGGTGGGGGGGGGGGGGGGTGGGGGGGGGGGGGGGTGGGGGGGGGGGGGGGTGGGGGGGGGGGGGGGTGGGGGGGGGGGGGGGTGGGGGGGGGGGGGGGTGGGGGGGGGGGGGGGTGGGGGGGGGGGGGGGTGGGGGGGGGGGGGGGTGGGGGGGGGGGGGGGTGGGGGGGGGGGGGGGTGGGGGGGGGGGGGGGTGGGGGGGGGGGGGGGTGGGGGGGGGGGGGGGTGGGGGGGGGGGGGGGTGGGGGGGGGGGGGGGTGGGGGGGGGGGGGGGTGGGGGGGGGGGGGGGTGGGGGGGGGGGGGGGTGGGGGGGGGGGGGGGTGGGGGGGGGGGGGGGTGGGGGGGGGGGGGGGTGGGGGGGGGGGGGGGTGGGGGGGGGGGGGGGTGGGGGGGGGGGGGGGTGGGGGGGGGGGGGGGTGGGGGGGGGGGGGGGTGGGGGGGGGGGGGGGTGGGGGGGGGGGGGGGTGGGGGGGGGGGGGGGTGGGGGGGGGGGGGGGTGGGGGGGGGGGGGGGTGGGGGGGGGGGGGGGTGGGGGGGGGGGGGGGTGGGGGGGGGGGGGGGTGGGGGGGGGGGGGGGTGGGGGGGGGGGGGGGTGGGGGGGGGGGGGGGTGGGGGGGGGGGGGGGTGGGGGGGGGGGGGGGTGGGGGGGGGGGGGGGTGGGGGGGGGGGGGGGTGGGGGGGGGGGGGGGTGGGGGGGGGGGGGGGTGGGGGGGGGGGGGGGTGGGGGGGGGGGGGGGTGGGGGGGGGGGGGGGTGGGGGGGGGGGGGGGTGGGGGGGGGGGGGGGTGGGGGGGGGGGGGGGTGGGGGGGGGGGGGGGTGGGGGGGGGGGGGGGTGGGGGGGGGGGGGGGTGGGGGGGGGGGGGGGTGGGGGGGGGGGGGGGTGGGGGGGGGGGGGGGTGGGGGGGGGGGGGGGTGGGGGGGGGGGGGGGTGGGGGGGGGGGGGGGTGGGGGGGGGGGGGGGTGGGGGGGGGGGGGGGTGGGGGGGGGGGGGGGTGGGGGGGGGGGGGGGTGGGGGGGGGGGGGGGTGGGGGGGGGGGGGGGTGGGGGGGGGGGGGGGTGGGGGGGGGGGGGGGTGGGGGGGGGGGGGGGTGGGGGGGGGGGGGGGTGGGGGGGGGGGGGGGTGGGGGGGGGGGGGGGTGGGGGGGGGGGGGGGTGGGGGGGGGGGGGGGTGGGGGGGGGGGGGGGTGGGGGGGGGGGGGGGTGGGGGGGGGGGGGGGTGGGGGGGGGGGGGGGTGGGGGGGGGGGGGGGTGGGGGGGGGGGGGGGTGGGGGGGGGGGGGGGTGGGGGGGGGGGGGGGTGGGGGGGGGGGGGGGTGGGGGGGGGGGGGGGTGGGGGGGGGGGGGGGTGGGGGGGGGGGGGGGTGGGGGGGGGGGGGGGTGGGGGGGGGGGGGGGTGGGGGGGGGGGGGGGTGGGGGGGGGGGGGGGTGGGGGGGGGGGGGGGTGGGGGGGGGGGGGGGTGGGGGGGGGGGGGGGTGGGGGGGGGGGGGGGTGGGGGGGGGGGGGGGTGGGGGGGGGGGGGGGTGGGGGGGGGGGGGGGTGGGGGGGGGGGGGGGTGGGGGGGGGGGGGGGTGGGGGGGGGGGGGGGTGGGGGGGGGGGGGGGTGGGGGGGGGGGGGGGTGGGGGGGGGGGGGGGTGGGGGGGGGGGGGGGTGGGGGGGGGGGGGGGTGGGGGGGGGGGGGGGTGGGGGGGGGGGGGGGTGGGGGGGGGGGGGGGTGGGGGGGGGGGGGGGTGGGGGGGGGGGGGGGTGGGGGGGGGGGGGGGTGGGGGGGGGGGGGGGTGGGGGGGGGGGGGGGTGGGGGGGGGGGGGGGTGGGGGGGGGGGGGGGTGGGGGGGGGGGGGGGTGGGGGGGGGGGGGGGTGGGGGGGGGGGGGGGTGGGGGGGGGGGGGGGTGGGGGGGGGGGGGGGTGGGGGGGGGGGGGGGTGGGGGGGGGGGGGGGTGGGGGGGGGGGGGGGTGGGGGGGGGGGGGGGTGGGGGGGGGGGGGGGTGGGGGGGGGGGGGGGTGGGGGGGGGGGGGGGTGGGGGGGGGGGGGGGTGGGGGGGGGGGGGGGTGGGGGGGGGGGGGGGTGGGGGGGGGGGGGGGTGGGGGGGGGGGGGGGTGGGGGGGGGGGGGGGTGGGGGGGGGGGGGGGTGGGGGGGGGGGGGGGTGGGGGGGGGGGGGGGTGGGGGGGGGGGGGGGTGGGGGGGGGGGGGGGTGGGGGGGGGGGGGGGTGGGGGGGGGGGGGGGTGGGGGGGGGGGGGGGTGGGGGGGGGGGGGGGTGGGGGGGGGGGGGGGTGGGGGGGGGGGGGGGTGGGGGGGGGGGGGGGTGGGGGGGGGGGGGGGTGGGGGGGGGGGGGGGTGGGGGGGGGGGGGGGTGGGGGGGGGGGGGGGTGGGGGGGGGGGGGGGTGGGGGGGGGGGGGGGTGGGGGGGGGGGGGGGTGGGGGGGGGGGGGGGTGGGGGGGGGGGGGGGTGGGGGGGGGGGGGGGTGGGGGGGGGGGGGGGTGGGGGGGGGGGGGGGTGGGGGGGGGGGGGGGTGGGGGGGGGGGGGGGTGGGGGGGGGGGGGGGTGGGGGGGGGGGGGGGTGGGGGGGGGGGGGGGTGGGGGGGGGGGGGGGTGGGGGGGGGGGGGGGTGGGGGGGGGGGGGGGTGGGGGGGGGGGGGGGTGGGGGGGGGGGGGGGTGGGGGGGGGGGGGGGTGGGGGGGGGGGGGGGTGGGGGGGGGGGGGGGTGGGGGGGGGGGGGGGTGGGGGGGGGGGGGGGTGGGGGGGGGGGGGGGTGGGGGGGGGGGGGGGTGGGGGGGGGGGGGGGTGGGGGGGGGGGGGGGTGGGGGGGGGGGGGGGTGGGGGGGGGGGGGGGTGGGGGGGGGGGGGGGTGGGGGGGGGGGGGGGTGGGGGGGGGGGGGGGTGGGGGGGGGGGGGGGTGGGGGGGGGGGGGGGTGGGGGGGGGGGGGGGTGGGGGGGGGGGGGGGTGGGGGGGGGGGGGGGTGGGGGGGGGGGGGGGTGGGGGGGGGGGGGGGTGGGGGGGGGGGGGGGTGGGGGGGGGGGGGGGTGGGGGGGGGGGGGGGTGGGGGGGGGGGGGGGTGGGGGGGGGGGGGGGTGGGGGGGGGGGGGGGTGGGGGGGGGGGGGGGTGGGGGGGGGGGGGGGTGGGGGGGGGGGGGGGTGGGGGGGGGGGGGGGTGGGGGGGGGGGGGGGTGGGGGGGGGGGGGGGTGGGGGGGGGGGGGGGTGGGGGGGGGGGGGGGTGGGGGGGGGGGGGGGTGGGGGGGGGGGGGGGTGGGGGGGGGGGGGGGTGGGGGGGGGGGGGGGTGGGGGGGGGGGGGGGTGGGGGGGGGGGGGGGTGGGGGGGGGGGGGGGTGGGGGGGGGGGGGGGTGGGGGGGGGGGGGGGTGGGGGGGGGGGGGGGTGGGGGGGGGGGGGGGTGGGGGGGGGGGGGGGTGGGGGGGGGGGGGGGTGGGGGGGGGGGGGGGTGGGGGGGGGGGGGGGTGGGGGGGGGGGGGGGTGGGGGGGGGGGGGGGTGGGGGGGGGGGGGGGTGGGGGGGGGGGGGGGTGGGGGGGGGGGGGGGTGGGGGGGGGGGGGGGTGGGGGGGGGGGGGGGTGGGGGGGGGGGGGGGTGGGGGGGGGGGGGGGTGGGGGGGGGGGGGGGTGGGGGGGGGGGGGGGTGGGGGGGGGGGGGGGTGGGGGGGGGGGGGGGTGGGGGGGGGGGGGGGTGGGGGGGGGGGGGGGTGGGGGGGGGGGGGGGTGGGGGGGGGGGGGGGTGGGGGGGGGGGGGGGTGGGGGGGGGGGGGGGTGGGGGGGGGGGGGGGTGGGGGGGGGGGGGGGTGGGGGGGGGGGGGGGTGGGGGGGGGGGGGGGTGGGGGGGGGGGGGGGTGGGGGGGGGGGGGGGTGGGGGGGGGGGGGGGTGGGGGGGGGGGGGGGTGGGGGGGGGGGGGGGTGGGGGGGGGGGGGGGTGGGGGGGGGGGGGGGTGGGGGGGGGGGGGGGTGGGGGGGGGGGGGGGTGGGGGGGGGGGGGGGTGGGGGGGGGGGGGGGTGGGGGGGGGGGGGGGTGGGGGGGGGGGGGGGTGGGGGGGGGGGGGGGTGGGGGGGGGGGGGGGTGGGGGGGGGGGGGGGTGGGGGGGGGGGGGGGTGGGGGGGGGGGGGGGTGGGGGGGGGGGGGGGTGGGGGGGGGGGGGGGTGGGGGGGGGGGGGGGTGGGGGGGGGGGGGGGTGGGGGGGGGGGGGGGTGGGGGGGGGGGGGGGTGGGGGGGGGGGGGGGTGGGGGGGGGGGGGGGTGGGGGGGGGGGGGGGTGGGGGGGGGGGGGGGTGGGGGGGGGGGGGGGTGGGGGGGGGGGGGGGTGGGGGGGGGGGGGGGTGGGGGGGGGGGGGGGTGGGGGGGGGGGGGGGTGGGGGGGGGGGGGGGTGGGGGGGGGGGGGGGTGGGGGGGGGGGGGGGTGGGGGGGGGGGGGGGTGGGGGGGGGGGGGGGTGGGGGGGGGGGGGGGTGGGGGGGGGGGGGGGTGGGGGGGGGGGGGGGTGGGGGGGGGGGGGGGTGGGGGGGGGGGGGGGTGGGGGGGGGGGGGGGTGGGGGGGGGGGGGGGTGGGGGGGGGGGGGGGTGGGGGGGGGGGGGGGTGGGGGGGGGGGGGGGTGGGGGGGGGGGGGGGTGGGGGGGGGGGGGGGTGGGGGGGGGGGGGGGTGGGGGGGGGGGGGGGTGGGGGGGGGGGGGGGTGGGGGGGGGGGGGGGTGGGGGGGGGGGGGGGTGGGGGGGGGGGGGGGTGGGGGGGGGGGGGGGTGGGGGGGGGGGGGGGTGGGGGGGGGGGGGGGTGGGGGGGGGGGGGGGTGGGGGGGGGGGGGGGTGGGGGGGGGGGGGGGTGGGGGGGGGGGGGGGTGGGGGGGGGGGGGGGTGGGGGGGGGGGGGGGTGGGGGGGGGGGGGGGTGGGGGGGGGGGGGGGTGGGGGGGGGGGGGGGTGGGGGGGGGGGGGGGTGGGGGGGGGGGGGGGTGGGGGGGGGGGGGGGTGGGGGGGGGGGGGGGTGGGGGGGGGGGGGGGTGGGGGGGGGGGGGGGTGGGGGGGGGGGGGGGTGGGGGGGGGGGGGGGTGGGGGGGGGGGGGGGTGGGGGGGGGGGGGGGTGGGGGGGGGGGGGGGTGGGGGGGGGGGGGGGTGGGGGGGGGGGGGGGTGGGGGGGGGGGGGGGTGGGGGGGGGGGGGGGTGGGGGGGGGGGGGGGTGGGGGGGGGGGGGGGTGGGGGGGGGGGGGGGTGGGGGGGGGGGGGGGTGGGGGGGGGGGGGGGT
The DNA here is from genome assembly GCF_021028975.2 of Sphaerodactylus townsendi. NCBI lineage: Eukaryota > Metazoa > Chordata > Lepidosauria > Squamata > Sphaerodactylidae > Sphaerodactylus > Sphaerodactylus townsendi. The sequence continues at coordinate 229,048 of NW_025950385.1, forward strand.
GGGGGGGGGGGGGGGTGGGGGGGGGGGGGGGTGGGGGGGGGGGGGGGTGGGGGGGGGGGGGGGTGGGGGGGGGGGGGGGTGGGGGGGGGGGGGGGTGGGGGGGGGGGGGGGTGGGGGGGGGGGGGGGTGGGGGGGGGGGGGGGTGGGGGGGGGGGGGGGTGGGGGGGGGGGGGGGTGGGGGGGGGGGGGGGTGGGGGGGGGGGGGGGTGGGGGGGGGGGGGGGTGGGGGGGGGGGGGGGTGGGGGGGGGGGGGGGTGGGGGGGGGGGGGGGTGGGGGGGGGGGGGGGTGGGGGGGGGGGGGGGTGGGGGGGGGGGGGGGTGGGGGGGGGGGGGGGTGGGGGGGGGGGGGGGTGGGGGGGGGGGGGGGTGGGGGGGGGGGGGGGTGGGGGGGGGGGGGGGTGGGGGGGGGGGGGGGTGGGGGGGGGGGGGGGTGGGGGGGGGGGGGGGTGGGGGGGGGGGGGGGTGGGGGGGGGGGGGGGTGGGGGGGGGGGGGGGTGGGGGGGGGGGGGGGTGGGGGGGGGGGGGGGTGGGGGGGGGGGGGGGTGGGGGGGGGGGGGGGTGGGGGGGGGGGGGGGTGGGGGGGGGGGGGGGTGGGGGGGGGGGGGGGTGGGGGGGGGGGGGGGTGGGGGGGGGGGGGGGTGGGGGGGGGGGGGGGTGGGGGGGGGGGGGGGTGGGGGGGGGGGGGGGTGGGGGGGGGGGGGGGTGGGGGGGGGGGGGGGTGGGGGGGGGGGGGGGTGGGGGGGGGGGGGGGTGGGGGGGGGGGGGGGTGGGGGGGGGGGGGGGTGGGGGGGGGGGGGGGTGGGGGGGGGGGGGGGTGGGGGGGGGGGGGGGTGGGGGGGGGGGGGGGTGGGGGGGGGGGGGGGTGGGGGGGGGGGGGGGTGGGGGGGGGGGGGGGTGGGGGGGGGGGGGGGTGGGGGGGGGGGGGGGTGGGGGGGGGGGGGGGTGGGGGGGGGGGGGGGTGGGGGGGGGGGGGGGTGGGGGGGGGGGGGGGTGGGGGGGGGGGGGGGTGGGGGGGGGGGGGGGTGGGGGGGGGGGGGGGTGGGGGGGGGGGGGGGTGGGGGGGGGGGGGGGTGGGGGGGGGGGGGGGTGGGGGGGGGGGGGGGTGGGGGGGGGGGGGGGTGGGGGGGGGGGGGGGTGGGGGGGGGGGGGGGTGGGGGGGGGGGGGGGTGGGGGGGGGGGGGGGTGGGGGGGGGGGGGGGTGGGGGGGGGGGGGGGTGGGGGGGGGGGGGGGTGGGGGGGGGGGGGGGTGGGGGGGGGGGGGGGTGGGGGGGGGGGGGGGTGGGGGGGGGGGGGGGTGGGGGGGGGGGGGGGTGGGGGGGGGGGGGGGTGGGGGGGGGGGGGGGTGGGGGGGGGGGGGGGTGGGGGGGGGGGGGGGTGGGGGGGGGGGGGGGTGGGGGGGGGGGGGGGTGGGGGGGGGGGGGGGTGGGGGGGGGGGGGGGTGGGGGGGGGGGGGGGTGGGGGGGGGGGGGGGTGGGGGGGGGGGGGGGTGGGGGGGGGGGGGGGTGGGGGGGGGGGGGGGTGGGGGGGGGGGGGGGTGGGGGGGGGGGGGGGTGGGGGGGGGGGGGGGTGGGGGGGGGGGGGGGTGGGGGGGGGGGGGGGTGGGGGGGGGGGGGGGTGGGGGGGGGGGGGGGTGGGGGGGGGGGGGGGTGGGGGGGGGGGGGGGTGGGGGGGGGGGGGGGTGGGGGGGGGGGGGGGTGGGGGGGGGGGGGGGTGGGGGGGGGGGGGGGTGGGGGGGGGGGGGGGTGGGGGGGGGGGGGGGTGGGGGGGGGGGGGGGTGGGGGGGGGGGGGGGTGGGGGGGGGGGGGGGTGGGGGGGGGGGGGGGTGGGGGGGGGGGGGGGTGGGGGGGGGGGGGGGTGGGGGGGGGGGGGGGTGGGGGGGGGGGGGGGTGGGGGGGGGGGGGGGTGGGGGGGGGGGGGGGTGGGGGGGGGGGGGGGTGGGGGGGGGGGGGGGTGGGGGGGGGGGGGGGTGGGGGGGGGGGGGGGTGGGGGGGGGGGGGGGTGGGGGGGGGGGGGGGTGGGGGGGGGGGGGGGTGGGGGGGGGGGGGGGTGGGGGGGGGGGGGGGTGGGGGGGGGGGGGGGTGGGGGGGGGGGGGGGTGGGGGGGGGGGGGGGTGGGGGGGGGGGGGGGTGGGGGGGGGGGGGGGTGGGGGGGGGGGGGGGTGGGGGGGGGGGGGGGTGGGGGGGGGGGGGGGTGGGGGGGGGGGGGGGTGGGGGGGGGGGGGGGTGGGGGGGGGGGGGGGTGGGGGGGGGGGGGGGTGGGGGGGGGGGGGGGTGGGGGGGGGGGGGGGTGGGGGGGGGGGGGGGTGGGGGGGGGGGGGGGTGGGGGGGGGGGGGGGTGGGGGGGGGGGGGGGTGGGGGGGGGGGGGGGTGGGGGGGGGGGGGGGTGGGGGGGGGGGGGGGTGGGGGGGGGGGGGGGTGGGGGGGGGGGGGGGTGGGGGGGGGGGGGGGTGGGGGGGGGGGGGGGTGGGGGGGGGGGGGGGTGGGGGGGGGGGGGGGTGGGGGGGGGGGGGGGTGGGGGGGGGGGGGGGTGGGGGGGGGGGGGGGTGGGGGGGGGGGGGGGTGGGGGGGGGGGGGGGTGGGGGGGGGGGGGGGTGGGGGGGGGGGGGGGTGGGGGGGGGGGGGGGTGGGGGGGGGGGGGGGTGGGGGGGGGGGGGGGTGGGGGGGGGGGGGGGTGGGGGGGGGGGGGGGTGGGGGGGGGGGGGGGTGGGGGGGGGGGGGGGTGGGGGGGGGGGGGGGTGGGGGGGGGGGGGGGTGGGGGGGGGGGGGGGTGGGGGGGGGGGGGGGTGGGGGGGGGGGGGGGTGGGGGGGGGGGGGGGTGGGGGGGGGGGGGGGTGGGGGGGGGGGGGGGTGGGGGGGGGGGGGGGTGGGGGGGGGGGGGGGTGGGGGGGGGGGGGGGTGGGGGGGGGGGGGGGTGGGGGGGGGGGGGGGTGGGGGGGGGGGGGGGTGGGGGGGGGGGGGGGTGGGGGGGGGGGGGGGTGGGGGGGGGGGGGGGTGGGGGGGGGGGGGGGTGGGGGGGGGGGGGGGTGGGGGGGGGGGGGGGTGGGGGGGGGGGGGGGTGGGGGGGGGGGGGGGTGGGGGGGGGGGGGGGTGGGGGGGGGGGGGGGTGGGGGGGGGGGGGGGTGGGGGGGGGGGGGGGTGGGGGGGGGGGGGGGTGGGGGGGGGGGGGGGTGGGGGGGGGGGGGGGTGGGGGGGGGGGGGGGTGGGGGGGGGGGGGGGTGGGGGGGGGGGGGGGTGGGGGGGGGGGGGGGTGGGGGGGGGGGGGGGTGGGGGGGGGGGGGGGTGGGGGGGGGGGGGGGTGGGGGGGGGGGGGGGTGGGGGGGGGGGGGGGTGGGGGGGGGGGGGGGTGGGGGGGGGGGGGGGTGGGGGGGGGGGGGGGTGGGGGGGGGGGGGGGTGGGGGGGGGGGGGGGTGGGGGGGGGGGGGGGTGGGGGGGGGGGGGGGTGGGGGGGGGGGGGGGTGGGGGGGGGGGGGGGTGGGGGGGGGGGGGGGTGGGGGGGGGGGGGGGTGGGGGGGGGGGGGGGTGGGGGGGGGGGGGGGTGGGGGGGGGGGGGGGTGGGGGGGGGGGGGGGTGGGGGGGGGGGGGGGTGGGGGGGGGGGGGGGTGGGGGGGGGGGGGGGTGGGGGGGGGGGGGGGTGGGGGGGGGGGGGGGTGGGGGGGGGGGGGGGTGGGGGGGGGGGGGGGTGGGGGGGGGGGGGGGTGGGGGGGGGGGGGGGTGGGGGGGGGGGGGGGTGGGGGGGGGGGGGGGTGGGGGGGGGGGGGGGTGGGGGGGGGGGGGGGTGGGGGGGGGGGGGGGTGGGGGGGGGGGGGGGTGGGGGGGGGGGGGGGTGGGGGGGGGGGGGGGTGGGGGGGGGGGGGGGTGGGGGGGGGGGGGGGTGGGGGGGGGGGGGGGTGGGGGGGGGGGGGGGTGGGGGGGGGGGGGGGTGGGGGGGGGGGCGGTTGGGGGAAGGGGGGGGTGGGGGAGGGGGGGGGTGGGGGGGGGGGGGTTTGGGGGGGGGGGGAGGTGGGGTGGCGGGGGGGGGGTTGGGGGGGGGGGGGGGGGGGGGGGGGGGGGGGGGAGGGGGGGGGGGTGTGGGGGGGGGGGTGGGGAGGGGGGGGGGGGGGGGGGGGTGGGGGGGGGGGGGGGGGGGGGGGGGGGGGGGGTGGGGGGGTGGGGGGGGGGGGGGGTGGGGGGGGGGGGGGGTGGGGGGGCGGGGAGGGGGGGGGGGGGGGTGGGGGGGGGGCTGATGGGAATTGTAGTCCATAACATCTGGAGTGCCAAAGGTTCGCCACCACTGGCCTAGGTTGTCCACCCCTGGTGTAGAGGTTTGATAATGGTGGTAATGGTAAGCATCGTGACCTCAGCTTGGTTCTGTAGGTAAACTTTTTCCACAAGTCATTCTGATGGCTGTGCAGGCTGTTGATTGGTTGGCCCAAGTGTCTGTCACCAAACGTTCCCTCTTCCTGGTTCAGTGTTGTCAGGTTAAAAAGGCATGTCAGACGCTTGGTGATTTGAAAGTGCTTCTGCGTGGTGTCTCGATGTTGTTTGAAACCGCTTATAGGAAAAAAATGGTTTTGAACTAGCAATTTTTAAAAAAAATATATCAGCAGATGATCAATTCAATTCAATAACCTTTATTAGGCATAATTTAAAATAAAACAAAATAAATAAATAAAATATATTAAAAGGGGAGGAAAACGGAATAAAACCTAATCAGGTTAACTAAGTTTTGTTCGGGGCCAAAGCAAGAAACATTGCCGCATCCTTGGTCTGTTTAGAACAACGATCGTTGAGGAGTAGCTGAGTCTTAACCCTGTCAGAAAGAGCAGGTTTTGAATGTATATACGGCTCAATAAATTGTTTATGTGAGTCAGTGTGACGGGGACGATACAATAGAACGTGTTCTGTCGTTTCCGTCGTGATTGAGGAAGAAGAAGAAGAGTTTGGATTTATATCCCCCCTTTCTCTCCTGCAGGAGACTCAAAGGGGCTTACAATCTCCTTGCCCTTCCCCCCTCACAACAAACACCCTGTGAGGTAGGTGGGGCTGAGAGAGCTCCCAGAAGCTGTGACTAGCCCAAGGTCACCCAGCTGGCGTGTGTGGGAGTGTACAGGCTAATCTGAATTCCCCAGATGAGCCTCCACAGCTCAGGCGGCAGAGCTGGGAATCAAACCCGGTTCCTCCAGATTAGATACACGAACTCTTAACCTCCTACACGGACAGGTCCTTTTAAGCGGCAGCAGAAGATCTGTGTTTTCGGTAGTGCAGATGGATTCTAACCTCAGTCAGAAGCCAGAAGGAAGCCACATGGAGAGGGGAGGAAACATTTTCTTTTTTGGGGGGGGGAAGTCTCCCCTGACCCTGATGGTCAGCCTTGAAGGTTTCAGGTGACTCTCTTTCAAAGACTCCTTTACTGCTCACCTGTGGAATGTTCACGGGGATGCCAGCAGGAACGGTCTCCAATGGAGATCCAGTGTGTGGGATGGAGGGAGAAGGCGTGGAACCTTCGTTTGTACCTGCATCCTTTTGAGGAATGCAGCTAGGAGGAAGTGCAGCAAGATCTGGGCACAAGAGTGTCATTTTGCGATGTCCTCTGGAGCAATTCACCAGTGTTCGGAAACAAATTGCCATGAAATCCAGCAGCTCAGACCTTCCTTCCTTCTCTCTTCCAGATCCACAAAAGCTGCCTTGTAGACTCAAGTAATCGAGAGAACTCAGGGAATCTGGCTCCCAGAGAGTTCCACCGAGACAAGACCAAAGACCTGCGTTCTGAGCCTTGCTGTCGGGCAGAGAAGGGAGGGCAGTCGGTGCCTTGGTTGGAGCACAGGAAGGCGGCAGTGCTGTGTGCAGAACCCCCAGAAGCGGCCCCCGGCCCCGATTCTGGAAAGGGTGCCAAGAGCTTGGTGGAGCTCCTTGTAAGTAACACAGAACTCTGCATGTCCCTTCTTCGCTCGATCTGGCCCGCTTATCAGGGCTTTGGTGCTGGAAAACCCTGTAAGTTGTCATTTGGCTGCTAGTTTATTTGGATTGGGCTGATCTGGAAGTAGCGATTCATTGGATTCTTCACCATAACCTAAACATATGCATGAAGCTGGCCTTACTCTGAGTCAGATCGTTGATCTGTCAAGGTGGGTGTTGCTGTGACGGGCAGCTGCTCTCAAAAGCTTCAGGGAGACCCAGCCCTCAGGGAGATCCAAAAGCCTCAGGGAGATCCACCTCCCTTGTGACTAGATCCTGTTAACTGGAGATGCCAAGGGTTGAACCTGGAGCTCTTTGCAGGCTAAGCAGATCCTCCACACTGAGCCATGGCCTGTGCCCTAGAACATCCCTGTAGAGCAGTGATGGCGAACCTTTTTGAGACCGAGCGCCCAAACTGCAACCCAAACCCCACTTATTTATCGCAAAGGGCCAACCCGACCATCTAACCTGAATGCTGAGGTTTTAGTTTAGAAAAAACCGGTTGGCTCCCACTTCCTCTGCCCCCCCACCCCCCCAGCTCGAGCAGGGGCCAGCCTGCTCTAGCCTCCAGCCAGTCCCGCACGCACTGCTCTGTGCTCCTCTAGCATCTCTGCCTCCTCTGCGCCCTCCCCCTCGGGCAGCAGCCACCGGGAGCACAGGCACCAGGCCCACCAGCCGAGTCCTCCCTGCTCACCGCGGTGCGCGCATGTTGTGCTCAGTGGCCCAGGTCAGTCTAGATGTGTGTGTGGGATGTGTGTGTGTGATTTTCCACCCCCCCCACATGATGAACTCTGTGTGCACATGCCCACAGAGAGGGCTCCGAGTGCCACCTCTGGCACCTGTGCCATAGGTTCGCCATCACTGCTATAGAGGCAGTCTACCCTGTTCACTAGGCTGGGGACTATTGACAGATAGTCCTGCTCAGCAGGTGAATGTATGATGTAGCGCTTGGAGAACTGGATTAGCACCTGAGAGCCCTTTCTTCAGATCCCCACTGAGCAAGTTGGGTGATTCCTGAGTCCGTCCATTCCTCTCCGTCTACCCCGCACCTCAGGCTTGTCTTGTCACCCTGCACTCCTGGGATGAGGGATCAGATAAAAGCACGTGTAGTCTGGGGCCTTGTGGGGTTTCCGGGCTGCACGGCCGTGTTCCAGTACGCATTTTCTCCTGATGTTTCACCCACATCTGTGGCTGGCATCTTCAGAGGATCCTCCGAAGATGCCAGCCACAGGGGCAAGCGAAACGTCAAGAGAAAATGCATACTGGAACACGGCCGTACAGCCCGGAAACCACACAATACCCCAGTGACTCCGGCCGTGAAAAGCTTCAACAATATATGCGTAGTCTGATTTTTTCCTAATTCAGAGTTTTAAGCAAGGAAGCAGCGGCTCTTGTGATTGCTGAATGGGGCAGATTTAGAGGCCAGGATTTGAGCCCAGGTCCTGTGATGGTGAGGAGCCGTGTTAAGAAGTGGTGAAGAAGAAGAAGAAGAGTTTGGATTTATATCCCCCCTTTCTCTCCTGCAGGAGACTCAAAGGGGCTGACAATCTCCTTGCCCTTCCCCCCTCACAACAAACACCCTGTGAGGAGGGTGGGGCTGAGAGAGCTCAGAAGAGCTGTGGCTAGCCCAAGGTCACCCAGCTGGCGTGTGTGGGAGTGCACAGGCTAATTGAATTCCCCAGATAAGCCTCCACAGCTCAGGCAGCAGAGCTGGGAATCAAACCCGGTTCCTCCAGATTAAATACATGAGCTCTTAACCTCCTACGCCACTGCTGCTCCTAGTGCTTGCACTGTCCAAGTGCAATCCAAGTGCTTGCACTGTCACTCACACAGTCAGGAGTTTGAGCCCCCTGTAGGTCAGATATCCTGGCAGCTGGCTCATGGTCAACTCAGCCATCCATCCATTTCTTGGTCGGTAAATAAGTACCTAGCTCATAGCTAGGGGGTAAAGAATAGTCGGGGAAAGTAATGGCAAACTACCCCACAAAAACGGCTTGCCTATAAAATCGCTGCTCGCAGTGGTACCCCAGGGTCAGACACGACTGAAGGGGAAACTTTACCTTTACCTGTGATGGTGGCTCTGCTGAAGGTTCCGTCTCTCCCCCTCCCCTCCTTTCCGTCTCCCGTGTTTCAATTTGCAGGATGAATCTGAATGCACTTCTGATGAGGAAATTGTCATCTCCCAAGATGAGATCCAGTCCTTCATGGCCAACAACAAGTCCTTCTACAGCAACAGAGAACAGTACCGGCAGCATCTGAAGGAGAAATTCAACAAATACTGCCGCTTGAATGATCACAAGAGGCCAGCCTGTAACAGCTGGCTGACGACAGCCGGAGCAAACTAAAACCAATAAAACTAGCTCTGTCTTTCAACGAAATTCTTCAGATGACTACTGCGCCTTTTCTCCTTCTTTCCCCCTAAAGCATTTTTCTTTAGTGACTTACTCTTTATCTTTTGAAATCAATGTGGCTTTATTTTCGTTTCTCCCCTCTCCCGCTTCTACTTTCGGCAGAGGAGGCTGGTGGAGGGGATTCCTTTAATTTGTGATCGTCTCTCTTTTTTTTCCCTTCAAGATTGGGTTTTTATTTTTAGTTTTGACTAGATTGGGGGAAAACGCCTACTGTCTTTATAATTTAAAGCCATCTCTTTCACTCTCTTCATTCTGTGTTTCTCTTAACTGTGACACTTAACAACGACAGCAATCATCATAGTGGCGAAAGTAATGTTGTACTGACGATTCTGTACAGAAATGGCCGTGAGCACGACCTAAAGATTTTTAGAGTTAGGCATCCGTTTGCTAAAATGTTCAGGATGGAATATGTTGGAGCGCAAATGTGCAAAAATTTAAAAATAAAGAATATTTATTAATATGCATAGTAAAAAAAAAACAAGCAATGATTGCATATTTCCAAGTCTGGTGTGGTGATCTTCAAAAGTACTAAAACATCTGGAAAGCCAGGTGTGGTTCCCAGCGATCAAAATTCAGTTGAGAGACTTGTATCCAACCATGTAGTTCAGAGGTCTTCTATGGCCCTCCAGATGTTCATGGACTACAATTCCCATCAGCCTCTGCCAGCATGGCCAACAGCCAGGGCTGATGGGAATTGTAGTTCCTGAACATCTGGAGGGCCATAGTCTGAAGACCCCTGATGTAGTTGGTGGTGGAAGGCCAAGTCGCAGCTGACTGACAACAGCCCCTCGTGGGACTTTCAAAGCAAGAGACGTTCAGAGTGGTTTGCCTCCATCTGCGTAACAACCCCAGCTTCCACAATCTGATGAGATCAGGCTAGCATGGGACATCAGGAGATCAGGGCAGAGACAAGTAGAGGTGGTTTGCCATTGCGTGCCTCCATGTAGTAGACTTTCTTGGTTGTCTCCCATCCAAGTATTAACTAGGGCTGAATTACCTTATTCTTAATTACCCTTAATTGGCTAGCCTGATCTTGTCAGACCACAGAAGCCAAGCGGGGTGGATCCCGACTACTATTTGGATGGGAGACCTGCGAGGTAGTCCAGGGTGGCTACGCAGAGGCAGGTAACGGCAAACCACCTCTTGCCTTAAAAACTCCTGGGGGGGGGGGTTTCCCATAAATCAGGTGTGACTTGATGGTACACCCCCTCCCCATATTTTCAAGAGGGGACAGCATAGATTCCTCTTCCCTATTTCTGGAACTGCCCCCCCCCCCCCGCTGTTCTTCAAAGACCACTGCCCCCCAGGACCAAAGTTTGGGGGGTGGGGTCTGGGCTGCCGCAGGAGAAGGGAATGGGCACAGATCACCGCCTCCTAAGAGAATTCAAGGATTTAAATATTCTTAACTCCGTGGATGGGGTGCGGACAGCTGCTCTGTGCAAATAAGCACGTGTGGGTGTGGCCTGGGGGAGGGACTGAAGTTGAAATGAAAACCGTTTGGATGGTAGTTAGCCGGCACAGGTGCCTGACGCAAGTTTGCCTACCTGCCGGGTCTCCTCTGACCGTGGCCTTGCTCTCTGCCCCAGATCGCCTGTGGCCTGTCTCGGTCTGGAGCAGCAGTGGCGTAGGAGGTTAAGAGCTCGTGTATCTAATCTGGAGGAACCGGGTTTGATTCCCAGCTCTGCCGCCTGAGCTGTGGAGGCTTATCTGGGGGATTCAGATTAGCCTGTGCACTCCCACACACGCCAGCTGGGTGACCTTGGGCTAGTCAGAGCTTCTCGGAGCTCTCTCAGCCCCACCTACCTCACAGGGTGTTTGTTGTGAGGGGGGAAGGGCACGGAGATTGTCAGCCCCTTTGAGTCTCCTGCAGGAGAGAAAGGGGGGATATAAATCCAAACTCTTCTTCTTCTTGTGTTTGCCGCATCACAGCTCCAAGCCTGCAGCTCCAGAGCTCTTTGAAAGGAGGCCACACGGGGTCCTGGAAACATTTGCTCAGTGCCGTGGCAACCCCTTGGATATCACCTGTTCTTATGCAATTAGGCAGGTTTGACCGTAAAGTGACCAATTACTTCCGAAAAGTTCGCTTCATCGGGGGGAAGGAAGATTGTATGGAAATAAGCATTTTTTCCTTATCTCCTGTTTGCTGCTAAGAAAGCTCAAGCAAGTGTTCTGCTCCATTTATTTATTCGACTCATGAGATGTCCTTCCCCAAAGGGCTTAGGGCAGTGATGGCAAACCTTTTCAAGACCAAGTGCCCAAACTGTAACCCAAAACCCACTTATTTATCGCCGTGTGCCAACACGGCAATTTAACCTGAATACTGAGGTTTTAGTTTAGAAAAACCGGTTGGCTCCGAGGCGTGCGCTACTCAGGAGTAAGTTTGGGGGTAGTCAGTGGCTTTGCTTTGAAGCAACCGTGCAACTCTTCCAACGGGTGAATCACGACCCTAGGAGGGTTTACTCAGAAGCAAGCCCCATTGCCAGCAACCAAGCTTACTCCCAGGCAAAGGATCGCGCTTTAGTTCTTCGCATGAAAATCAGTGGGGTTTAACAGCGCTTAACAGGGTTGCCTACACTGCTTCCCCAAAACTAGGTCTTAGGTTTAATGCTAATAATCGAGCCCAGCAGCCCAGGGCAGCATAGATGTGGGGGGGGGGGGGCACTCTGCACGTGCCCACAGAGATGGCTCTGAGTGCCACCTCATAGGTTCGCCACCACTGGCTTAGGGTGTCCTACAACATTAACCATAATTAAATGCAATTAAATCTCATAAAAATTAACCCATTTCTACGAGACAAACCCCATAACGCATTTATGGAGAGGGCAGTAAAAATCATCTCTGCCACCTGATTCATACTCGTCTAAAAAAGAAGCACAAGGAAAATGAAAACAAGGAAGAGGAGCCCAAACGAATGGATTACTGTCGCTGTCCTGAACTATAAGCCTGGTGGAATAACTCCTAAGAACATAAGAACAAGTCAGCCGGATCAGACCAGAGTCCATCTAGTCCAGCTCTCAGCTACTCGCAGTGGCCCACCAGGGTTAACACAGTGTTAACTCGCAGTGGCCCAACTCTTGTCTTACAGGCCCTGCAAAACTCTACCAGATCTCACCGATCTATACCAGATCTACCATCCCCAAGTGTTTTAACAGGGAGATGCTCTATCCCAAAAAAAGAAGCTTGAAAATTTAGGTTGGGGATGTAAAGATCAGTGGCAATTTTGGACTAATAAATTAATAAATCTGCACAGCGTTGATCAAATAAGTAACTGACTGGTTGAGAAGATCTCCAGAGGTGTTTGGGAAATTTCCAGGCAGTTCTGTGTAGAAAGAAAGTCCATTTCTCAAGGAGAGCCAGTAACTTTAGATTTCAACCCTGACTGTTTTGACTTCTGAGACGCGAGAATTATAAGGGTAGATGGACCTCAGAATTCCCAAGTATTGCTGGGCACCTCTCCACAGACTGAGGGGTTTCATACAGAGTTAACACTAGGATTTGAGTTTTGGGGGTCTCAGGTTAGAAAGATGATATCAAACAGATGTTTAAATAAAGCACTATTTGCGTGGTATGTAAGAAACCTTAGCCCTTCAGAGGGAAAATTAAAACTAATCTTAGAAGCAGGCTAAAGGTAGCAAGATGTTAGTTCACGTTGATAAGAACATAAGAACATAAGAACAAGCCAGCTGGATCAGACCAAAGTCCATCTAGTCCAGCTCTCTGCTACTCACAGTGGCCCACCAGGTGCCTTTGGGAGCTCACATGTAGGATGTGAACGCAATGGCCTTCTGCGGCTGTTGCTCCCGATCACCTGGTCTGTTAAGGCATTTGCAATCTCAGATCAAAGAGGATCAAGATTGGTAGCCATAAATCGACTTCTCCTCCATAAATCTGTCCAAGCCCCTTTGAAAGCTATCCAGGTGAGTGGCCATCACCACCTCCTGTGGCAGCATATTCCAAACACCAATCACACGTTGCGTGAAGAAGTGTTTCCTTTTATTAGTCCTAATTCTTCCCCCCAGCATTTTCAATGAATGCCCCCTGGTTCTAGTATTGTGAGAAAGAGAGAAAAATTTCTCTCTGTCAACATTTTCTACCCCAGGCATAATTTTATAGACTTCAATCCTATCCCCCCTCAGACGTCTCCTCTCCAAACTAAAGAGTCCCAAACGCTGCAGCCTCTCCTCATAGGGAAGGTGCTCCAGTCCCTCAATCATCCTTGTTGCCCTTCTCTGCACTTTTTCTATCTCCTCAATATCCTTTTTGAGATGCGGCGATCAGAACTGGACACAGTACTCCAAGTGCGGTCGCACCACTGCTTTATATAAGGGCATGACAATCTTTGCAGTTTTATTATCAATTCCTTTTCTAATGATCCCCAGCATAGAGTTTGCCTTTTTCACAGCTGCCATGCATTGAGTTGACATTCCCATGGAACTATCAACTAAGACGCCTAAATCCCTTTCCTGGTCTGTGACTGATAGCACTGACCCCTGTAGCGTGTATGTGAAGTTTGGATTTTTTGCCCCTATGTGCATCACTTTACATTTTGCTACATTGAACTGCATTTGCCATTTCTGAGCCCACTCACCTAATTTATCAAGGTCCACTTGGAGCTCTTCGCAATCCTTTGTGGTTCTCACCACCCTACATAATTTGATATCATCTGCAAGATAGAGAAGAGCAAAAGACAACAACAACACCACAAGCCTTAATTGGCATATAAAACAGGACAAAATTTTAAAACAAAACAAGGTTAAGAAATATAGTTAAAACTACTAATTTCCAGTATAAAATTTGCAACCGTTTCACAAAAGAGCACATCAGAGCTGTTCAGGAGATTGGGTATCTTATAACACTCATGCCACTGAGAACATTGCAAGAAAATGGAATTCATGCATTTCATGCGTATCTTATTGTATTTAGGGCATAGAAACAAAGAATGGTCAAGTGTTTCAACCGTAGTCATATCACATGAACAAACCCTTTTAGAACGTTCCATATTCTTAAATCTTCCCTCCAGCAGAGCTGATGGCAGCACATTACATCTTGCAGTAGCCAAGGCTCTCCTCTGGGTGGGATTAATCAGCAGACGAAGATATGCTGCCATAATTCCATGCTCGCGTGGGATTAATAATGTAGTCGGAGAACAGGTTGTCTTGGCAGCAAGAGTCAAATTATGAAAACCAAGATCCAAGAGCCTATTCTTAACTAGTCTGAAGGCTTCCACCTTTGTGAGCATAAGGAGTGATTCCAAGGGGAAAAAGAGCAAAAGACCTTTTTCCCAGGTGGAAACGCCTACTCTGTCAAGGTTACCTGTGTCTTAGGGCTGGGTAGCCTTTTTCATCCAGGTAAGAGGTCTAATTAGTTCCAGAGAATCTCTGTTCTAACAGCAAGAGTGGATCAAGGTGATTCTAGAATTTGCTGGATTGGGGAGGAAGGAGGGGCAAATAAGATGGTTGGGAAAGACATGACCAGAAACCTTGAAATGGCATCAGTTGGGGGGCGGGGTTAGCCCTGTGCGAGAAGATCTATGAACATCACCATCTTGCGGGCAAAGGTGAGATGGCACCGTTCAGAAGTTGCAGAAACTCTGTTCAGACCGCCAATAAAACGTTGATTTTAACTACCGCATAGCTAGTTGTTCATTTCTGGTTCATCCATCCATCCAAACCTCCCTCGGCATTTTCCAGTGGCACCCTCTGAGTCCGTGTGGCGAACCTTTGGCACTCCAGACGTTATGGACTACAATTCCCATCAGCCCCTGCCAGCATGGCCAATTGGCCAAATGTTATGGACTACAATTCCCATCAGCCCCTGCCAGCATGGCCAATTGGCCAAATTGGCCATGCTGGCAGGGGGCTGATGGGAATTGCAGTCCATAACATCTGGAGTGCCAAAGGTTCGCCACCACTGCTTCTGAGTAATAAAGCCCTGCATTCTCCATAGTACCAACGGTGCCGCAGGATATCCAAATGCAGGGGCTAAATACGTTCTCTTTGAGTTGGGCAGGAATCGGGAGAAAACAGAAGGTGGTTCTCTAACCTGAAGCTTGGCTGGGCTGCCATTCTCCCTCTTGGCCTAGCCTACTTCACAGGGTTGTTGTGGAGAGGGTAAAATGGAGGAAGGGAGACCAGCGGGCCGAGCTGCTGTTGGGTCCCTTGCTGCTCAAAAAGCACCAGGTGCAAATCAGAATTGGAGGACGACTTTCCCCAAAGTCCACTGAGAGACTGAAACGGCTCAGCTGAGTTTCTTGACCGAAGGGGCTGAGTTACCTCAATTCTATGAAGTTTAGATGTTTGTTTTCGTTGTTGGCTGATACTACATTGGAACGTGAAGAAGAGTTGGATTTATATCATAAGAACATAAGAAAGAGCCTGCTGGATCAGACCAGAGTCCATCTAGTCCAGCTCTCTGCTACTTGCAGTGGCCCACCAGGTGCCTTTGGGAGCTCACCTGCAGGAGGTGAAAGCAATGGCCTTAAGAACATAAGAAAGAGCCTGCTGGATCAGACCAGAGTCCATCTAGTCCAGCTCTCTGCTACTTGCAGTGGCCCACCAGGTGCCTTTGGGAGCTCACCTGCAGGAGGTGAAAGCAATGGCCTTAAGAACATAAGAACAAGCCAGCTGGATCAGACCAGAGTCCATCTAGTCCAGCACTCTGCTACTTGCAGTGGCCCACCAGGTGCCTTTGGGAGCTCACCTGCAGGAGGTGAAAGCAATGGCCTTAAGAACATAAGAAAGAGCCTGCTGGATCAGACCAGAGTCCATCTAGTCCAGCTCTGCTACTCGCAGTGGCCCACCAGGTGCCTTTGGGAGCTCACAGGCAGGATGTGAAAGCAATGGCCTTCTTCTTCTGCTGCTGCTGCTCCCGAGCACCTGGTCTGCTAAGGCATTTGCAATCTCAGATCAAGGAGGATCAAGATTGGTAGCCATAAATTGACTTCTCCTCCATAAATCTGTCCAAGCCCCTTTGAAAGCTATCCAGGTTAGTGGCCATCACCCCCTCCTGTGGCAGCATATTCCAAACACCCATCACACGTTGCGTGAAGAAGTGTTTCCTTTTATGAGTCCTAATTCTTCCCCCCAGCATTTTCAATGGATGCCCCCTGGTTCTAGTATTGTGAGAAAGAGAGAAAAAGTTCTCTCTGTCGACATTTTCTACCCCAGGCATAATTTTATAGACTTCAATCATATCCCCCCTCAGACGTCTCCTCTCCACTCCACCTGATTGAATCCATCTGAATCCCGAAGTCACTGCCTTGTCTCTCAGGGGCTTAACGAGGCAGTCCTGGGCAAACTGTAGCCCTGGGCAAAACCTGAGTTGGATGCCCCCCGCCCCCCATGGGTGGCCACTCCACCATGACCAAATTTTTTTTGCACCAGGACATTGGTGCCTGCAGGGGGTGCATTTTTAGACATATCAGCACCAATATTTCAGCATATGATCGGAAGACTGTCCTTATGCTACTCCCCAAGTTTGGTGAGGTTTGGTTCAAGGAGTTTCCAATGGGAGCTAATAGGAGATGGGGGCTACAGTTTTGAGGGTTCATACCTTTGGCCCCCCTGAACCAAATTGCGCCAAACTTGGGGGGTCCCATAATCTCCAGATGATACCCTGAAATTTTGGTGCCGATACATCCAAAAATGCACACCCTGCAGGAACATCCTAGTAATTTGCCCAAGAATCTTTGTTCTGCATTGAGTTTTCTGCATTGCTGTCAATGGAGGTTGTAGGCTGTGGGGGGCACATTTCTGAAGGCACAGTCTCAAAGCTTTCAGGGTCTCATCAGGAGACTGCCCTAATGATACCCCCCAAGTTTGGTGCTCTTTGGTTCAGGGGGGCCAAAGTTATGGACCCTCAAAACTGTAGCCCCCATCTCCTATTAGCTCCCATTGGAAACAATGGGGGATGGGGCACCCCCTTTGGGAGTCCATAACTTTGGACTCCCTGAACCAAACTTCACCAAACTTGGGGGGGTAGCATAAGGACAGTCTCCTGATGATACGCTGAAATATTGGTGCTGCTAGCCTAAAAACTGCGCCCCCGTGGCACTGGCATATCCGTGGCCCTCGCATTGCTCGTGTGCATGCTCTGGCAACTTGGTGCCCTTGGATGCCAATTGGTGGGGAGACTTTCATGGCTGGGAGACCCCGTCAATATCTAGGGCTGGTGCTGATTTTATTTCTCCTTGATATCTAGGGTGAAAACCCTGGAAACCGGCCTCATGGTGGCTAAAGAAGCAGCAGTGGCATAGGAGGTTAAGAGCTCATGTGTCTAATCTGGAGGAACCGGGTTTGATTCCCAGCTCTGCCGCCTGAGCTGTGGAGGCTTCTCTGGGGAATTCAGATTCGCCTGTGCACTCCCACACACGCCAGCTGGGTGACCTTGGGCTAGTCACAGCTTCTCGGAGCTCTCTCAGCCCCACCTACCTCACAGGGTGTTTGTTGTGAGGGGGGAAGGGCAAGGAGATTGTAAGCTCCTTTGAGTCTCCTGCAGGAGAGAAAGGGGGGATATAAATCCAAACTCTTCTTCTTCTTCTTCTAAAGCAACCACGGCCGAAGATGAAGCAACAGGTATTGCAGACACGATATCCGAGGACACACCCAGGGCTAGACCTGCGAGGGATAAATCTGCAGTGTAGGACAGTCCGATGCATCGTAGGGACAAATCAACTGGGACAGCTCCGCAGGGTAGCGAGGCATTAGGGTGGTTGTGGCCAGTGGTGGGATTCAAATAATGTAACAACTGGTTGTTTACAAGCACCAGTTTAACAGCCGGTTCTGCCAAAGTGGTGCGAAACAGCTGGATCCCACCACTGGTTGTGGCCCTTGCTCTCCCTGGAAACAGAATCCACGGCCTTTTGATCTGCCAGGCATGACTGAGGCAGCCACAGGGGACATTTGAGACGAGTTACTGCAAAGCCTGATCGTTCTTCTCTCCACACAGGTGCGTCAGGTACTCAGGGTTTGTCGGCTGGATTCTTAGCTCGGCTGGAATATCAGTCGGCCTTTTAAAGCTCTCTCCTTATGGCAGTGATGGCGAACCTATGGCACGGGTGCCAGGAGTAGCACTCAGAGCCCTCTCTGTGGGCACGCGTACACAGAGTCTGTCATGTGATAATAGTGTAATTATTTCAGGGAGATTATTAGAATTAAACCTGAGACCTAGTTTTGGGGAAACAGTGTAGATAACTCTGTTAAGCGCTGTTAAACCCTACTGATTTTCATGGGAAGAAAGCGTGATCCTTTACCTGCGAGTAAGCTCGGTTGCTGGCAATGGGGCTTGCTTCTGAGTAAACCCTCCTAGGGTCGTGATTCACTCGTTTGAAGCGTTGCACAGTTGCTTCAAAGCAAAGCCACCGACTACCACCAAGCTTACTCCCGAGTAACGCGTGCCTTGGAGCCAACCGTTTTCTCTATACTAAAACCTCAGTATTCAGGTTAAATTGCCATGTTGGCCCTTTGCGATAAATAAGTGGGTTTTGGGTTGCAGTTTGGGCGCTCGGTCTCGAAAAGGTTCGCCATCACTGCCTTATGGCGAGCGATCCTTATTTCCAAGCGATCGTCTCCTGCCAGCAACGAAGAGGAAAATCTTGTGTGGGGAAGACATTGAGCTGCTGTCCTGGTCGCACTTATTTGTAACTGTTGTTCTTTGTGTCTCTTCTCTGCAGGAACGCAGAAAGGTCTCTACCGCAGCATCAAACAGAAGCCATTGGAGACCGGTTTAAATGTTGGAATCAAACGTGTTGTACAACCCAATCAAATGGCACCAACAGTACATCATTTGATATACCAGAGGGGGAAGATCTAGAACAGCAGCAATAAATCACCTCAATTATAAGCGAAAGACAAAAAGAGTCTTGAATGCACTTCCAAGGAAATCTTCATCTCTCAAGACAAGATCGAGTCCTTCGTGGCCAACAACAAGTCCTTCTACAGCAACCGAGAACAGGACCGGTAGCATCCAAAGGAGAAATTCAACAAATGCTGAAAGATCACAAGAGGCCAGCCTGTAGCGACAGCCGGAGCAAACTAAAACCAATAAAACTAGCTCTGTCTTTCAACAAAACTCTCTGGATAACTACTGCACCTTTTCTCCTACGCAGTGGCGTAGGAGGTTAAGAGCTCGTGTATCTAATCTGGAGGAACTGGGTTTGATTCCCAGCTCTGCCGCCTGAGCTGTGGAGGCTTATCTGGGAAATTCAGATTAGCCTGTACACTCCCACACACGCCAGCTGGGTGACCTTGGGCTAGTCACAGCTCCTCGGAGCTCTCTCAGCCCCACCTACCTCACAAGGTGTTTGTTGTGAGGGGGGAAGGGCAAGGAGATTGTCAGCCCCTTTGAGTCTCCTGCAGGAGAGAAAGGAGGATATAAATCCAAACTCCTCCTCCTCCTCCTCCTCCTCCTCCTCCTCCTCCTCCTCCTCCTCCTCCTCCTCCTCTTCTTCTTCTTCTTCTTCTTCTTCTTCTTCTTCTTCTTCTTCTTCTTCTTCTTCTTCTTCTTCTTCTTCTTCTTCTTCTTCTTCTTCTTCTTCTTCTTCCCTTCAAAGCATTTTCTTTAGTGACTTACTCTTATCTTTTGAAATCAATGTGGCTTTATTTTCGTTTCTCCCCTCTCCCGCTTCTACTTTCGGCAGAGGAGGCTGGTGGAGGGGATTCCTTTAATTTGCGATCGTCTCTTTTTTCCCCCCTTCAAGATTGGATTTTTATTTTTAGTTTTGACTAGATTGGGGGAAATGCCTACTGCCTTTATAATTTAAAGCCATCTCTTTCACTCTCTTCATTCTGTGTTTCTCTTAACCGTGACTCTTAACAAAAATCATCAATGGTGGCAAAAATGGTGGTCTTCATGGTTACTCACAAGCTAAATGGGTGGATCCACCCAACACCTGCAAATCAAGCTTGCTAATTGCACGCTTTGCACTTATTAAACCGGCAAATGGTTCTTTCTCCCACTCTGGACATTCCACAGGTATATATACTCCACTTGCTTTACTACCATCAGATCCTCTGAAGATGCCAGCCCCAGATGCAGGCGAAACATCAGGAGAGAATGCTGCTAGAACACGGCCAGACAGCCCGGAAACCACACAGCTTCCAAATCCAAATCCAAAACCTTTATTAGGCATAAAACCGGTTTGTGTGTCAAGAATTCCAAATACAATAAGAAGATCATTATTGCACAACTTGCAATACACAGAGTAAAAATATAGCAACAGCTTCAGAGATTTCAACATTAGAGTTATTTAGAAGCTTAGCCGTTTTTATCTTATCAGAAAGGAGCATAAATCCTGTTGGTCATACAGTTCTCAAATCAGTTCTGATGTTGTTGTATTTTGAACAGTGAAGCAGAATATGAGAAAGTGAATCAGTTGTATCAGGACAAAATCGACAGCGACGCTCATTTTGTGGGATATTAGAGAAGCGACCTTGGAGATGTGCTGACGGAAAAGAGTTACACCTTGCTCTAGTCATGACCCATCTGCAATTGCAATTAACAAGTTGTTCCAGGTATATAGCAGGGCTAGATTGCTGAGGGATAATCCCACACAGCTTGCGGTTGTACTTATGATTCGGTACCGAATGGCAATGAGATAAGATTTTTCAGAGTTAGACATCCATTTGCAAAAATGTTCAGGGGACAGCACAGATTCCTCTTCCTGACTGCTGGAATCCCCCCCTGTTCTTCAAAGACCATTAACCCCCCCCCTCCAAAGTTTGGGGGAGGAGTTAGGAGAAGGGAATGGGCACAGATCACCACCTCGCTCCTAAGATAATTCAAGGATTTAAATTCTCTTAACTCCGTGGATGGGGTGCAGACAGCTGCTCTGTACAAATAACCATGTGTGGGGGTGGCCGGAGGTGGTGTGGGGAGGGGGGGAAGGGACTGAATTGACCTGGGGGTGATCTGTCCCATTCATTTATTTGATTCAGGAGATGCCCTTCCCCAGAATCCATGTGGGTTTTTTTTCTCCAACTTGGTGAAGTGCTTAAGAGCAGATGCAATCCGGAGGAACCGGGTTTGGTCCCCCGCTCGGCCACTTGAGCTGTGGAGGCTTATCTGGTGAACCAGATTAGCTTGTGCACTCCAACACCTGGGGGACCTTGGGCTAGTCACAGCTCTTCGGAGCTCTCTCAGTCCCACCTCACAGGGTGTTTAATGTGGCAGGGGGGGGGAGAGAGAAAGGAGTTTGTCACCCCCTTTGAGTCTCCTTACAGGAGAGATTAGGGTGGGGGATATAAAGGAGCAGCAGTGGCGTAGGAGGTGAAGAGCTCGTGTATCTAATCTGGAGGAACCGGGTTTGATTCCCAGCTCTGCCGCCTGAGCTGTGGAGGCTTCTCTGGGGAATTCAGATTAGCCTGTACACTCCCACACACGCCAGTTGGGTGACCTTGGGTTAGTCACAGCTTCTCGGAGCACTCTCAGCCCCACCCACCTCACAGGGTGTTTGTTGTGAGGGGGGAAGGGCAAGGAGATTGTCAGCCCCTTTGAGTCTCCTGCAGGAGAGAAAGGGGGGATAGAAATCCAAACTCCTCCTCCTCCTCCTCCTCCTCCTCCTCCTCCTCTTCTTCTTCTTCTTCTTCTTCGTCTAAATCCAACTCTCCTCCTCCTCCTCCTCTTCTGCCTGGGTCCTTCCCAACCCAGTCTTGGCACCCCTGGGTAACTCTGCTTAGGAGTGGCGGGACTCCCTCCTGGGCATCCCTGTGGGGGCGGGGCCAGCTGCTCTGCAAAGCCGGGCTCTGCCAGCTTCTCCTCCGCCCTCCCCTGGCCAGGAGGAGGAGGAGGAGGCGGAGGAGGAGGAGACGGGGCGGTTCCCAGCCAGCTCCTCCTCCTCCTCCTCCTCCTCCTGCTGCTGCTGCTGCTGCTGCTGCCGCCGCCGCCGGGGTCCGGCGCCGCCGAGCGAGAGGGGGGCGGGCAGGGCGGGCATGGAGCGCTGGCAGGGGCGGGTGGCGCTGGTGACGGGCGCCTCGGTGGGCATCGGGGCGGCGGTGGCGCGGGCGCTGGTCCAGCAGGGCATGAAGGTGGTGGGCTGCGCCCGGAGCGTGGACAAGATCGAGGTAGGAGGGGGCGGGGTGGGGGCGATGGAGTGAATGAATGAATGAATGAATGAATGAATGGACGGGGGATACGGAGCCAATTGGGGGAGGGTCCCCAGCCCCCCTCCCCTTCTGGGCCTGCCTGCCCCGGACAGACAATGCGGGTGCCGCCTCGTGGCCGGTGGGGCGGCGGCTGCCCGGAGCCCCCCCCCCCCGCCTGAGGGGTGGGGCGGCTGAGCACGTGGCTGGGGGCTGTGCGGGGGGGGGGCAGAGAGAGATCCCTCCTCCCCTTGCAGAGGGGACTGCTCCGGCGTGGCCCCTTTTCTTTGTCTGAGCGAAGGGGGAGTTGGGAGCTGGTGCTCGAGGCGCCCCCCCCCCCCCTTTGCATTCTCCCTATGACATTGCATGGGGAGAATTCAAGGGGGGGGGGGCCGCTTTCGGCAGCCAGCTTCCACCCCTCCCCTGTATTTGTTTGGAAAGGTCCCCTGGATGTGGGCAGCGACTCTACCACACCCTTTTTTTGCGGGGGGGGGGGGGTCTCTCCCTACAAGATTCCCAGCCGGCGTCTCTGCGATTTCCCCTGCAAACAGTTCTGCAATGTCTTAGGATTTCCTGACAGATCAAATCAAAGGGTGCTCCCCCCCCCCCCCCCCCCGTCTTTTCCTACCTTGGGAAAAAGGGGCTTGCCGTTTAAGCCTGTTGACTTTGGGGCTGCGAAAACTTCAGTCCTCCCTTGGATCCCTTCTGCGTTGTGGGTCCGCAGATGACAGGGATCCTTCAATAGAGCACAAACGAGCCAGGATCTTGTGATACCTGGTGGCAAAATGTACCCTTAAGAGCAGCAGTGGCGTAGGAGGTGAAGAGCTCGTGTATCTGATCTGGAGGAACCGGGTTTGATTCCCCGCTCTGCCGCCTGAGCTGTGGAGGCTTATCTGGGGGATTCAGATTAGCCTGTGCACTCCCACACACGCCAGCTGGGTGACCTTGGGCTAGTCACAGCTTCTCGGATCTCTCTCAGCCCCACCTACATCACGGGGTGTTTGTTATGAGGGGGGAAGGGCAAGGAGATTGTAAGCCCCTTTGAGTCTCCTGCAGGAGAGAAAGGGGGGATATCAATCCAAACTCTTTTCTTCTCCTTCTCCTTCTCCTTCTCCTCCTTCTCCTCCTCCTCCTTCTCCTCCTCCTCCTCCTCCTCCTCCTCCTCCTCCTCCTCCTCCTCCTCCTCCTCCTCCTCCTCCTCCTCCTCCTCCTTCTTCTTCTTCTTCTTCTTCTTCTTCTTCTTCTTCTTCTTCTTCTTCTTCATGTGAGCTTCTGGGGACAGTCCCCAAAATCTGACTTAGGAAGGACACGTTGCTCGGCATTCAATTGTCACATGTGTTTCTCCAGCAACCGACTCACACACCTGGTGTCAGGTAGGGTTGGCGAGAGACATTCACAGGTGGTTTGCCCGGCCCTGAAAAGTGACCCTGGATTTCCTTGGTGGACTCCATTCTAAGCATGGTGGACTCCCATGCTGGCAGGGGCTGATGGGATTTGTATTCCATGGACATCTGGAGAGCCGCAGGTTGCAGGCCCCTGATTGGGACCAACCTGGCTTGCCTTCTGAGATGTGATGTGATGGAGTTTCACACAGTTGTTTGTGTAAATAAAGTGCCACCAAGTCACAGCTTCTCGGAGCTCTCTCAGCCCCACCTGCAGGAGAGAAAGGGGGGATATAAATCCAAACTCTTCTTCTTCTTCCACATAGTCTGCCTAGTCCAGGGGTAGGGAACCTGCGGCTCTCCAGATGTTCAGGAACTACAATTCCCATCAGCCTAGTCAACATCGTGACGACCCCGTGCTTGCTTGCTTTTGCAAGTCCGTCTTCCTTTCGTTCTTTTTTTTTTTTTGCTTCCCTTTTGCTTGCTAGAGTTCCTTTCATTAGCTTTCTGGCCTGCTGTCTAAGGAACCACGACTTCTGCAATGCAAAGTGGCTCTTCATTTTACGCCCTGTCTGCACCACGTTCCCACTTCCTTCAACTCAGTGACCAAAGTTCCCGGTTCTGGGTATTGTCTTTGCTCTTTCAGTCTTCCTTCTCTCCTGGTACCAAATGACTCCTTCCCTCTCACTATGGAGGAGGAGGAGTAGTTTGGATTTATATCTCCCCTTTCTCTCCTGCAGGAGACTCAAAGGGGCTGACAATCTCCTTGCCCTTCCCCCCTCACAACAAACACCCTGTGAGGTAGGTGGGGCTGAGAGAGCTCCGAGAAGCTGTGACTAGCCCAAGGTCACCCAGCTGGCATGTGTGGGAGTGTACAGGCTAATCCGAATTCCCCAGATAAGCCTCTACAGCTCAGGCGGCAGAGCTGGGAATCAAACCCGGATCCTCCAGATTAGATACACGAGCTCTTAACTTCCTCCTGGAAGCCGAAGACTGAGCCCGGATGCTTTGGTTTGGCCCTGCAGGGCTGCTCATCAATTCAGTCTCAGAGTCCTCTTCTGATAATACTGAGAGGAACTTAGGACGTTTGACGTAGAAATGATCTCTCCCTATCTAGAGCAGGGGTTTGCAACCTGCGGCTCTCCAGATGTTCATGGACTACCATTCCCATCAGCCCCTGCCAGCATGGCCAATTGGCCATGGCCAATCAGGGGTCTGCAACCTGCAGCTCTCCAGATGTTCATGGACTACAATTCCCATCAGCCCCTGCCAGCATGGCCAATAGTGCATGAACATCTGGAGAGCCGCAGGTTGCAGACTCCTGACATAGAGGAATAAGAAATGTTAATATTGGTAAATATTCATGTATTTGTGGTAGTCTTACAGCAACCTGATAAGGTAGGCCAGTATTAACACCACGTTTGAAGGGGGGTGGTTGGCTGGCGCTGACGGATTGTGGCATGACTGAGTTAATGGGAACGGTGACATTTGACCGGGGGACATCTTGATTTGACGCACAGTCCCTCGGTCACGCTTAACTTTGAGTCTCCTGCAGGAGAGAAAAGGGGATATAAATCCAAACTACTCCTCCTCCTCCCTAGTGAGAGGGAAGGAGTCATTTGGTACCAGGAGAGAAGGAAGACTGAAAGAGCGAAGACAATACCCGGAACCGGGAACTTTGGTCACTGAGCAGGAGAGAAAAGGGGGGTTATAAATCCAAACTCTTCTTCTTCTTCTTGGATCAAAGGGTAGCAAGGAAGAAAAGGGCTGTGGGCTTTTTAAAGAATTGACCATCCGAGGCCGTGGCTAATATAACGGGAGGCAAAAATAAAAACTGGGATTTGCTACTTAAAGCTTGGATTTTTCAGACTCTGAATGGGTTGTTCTGATTTACCACGCAGTTCTGGGCTTGGTCTACCTTTTGTGATATGGTCTTATCAAATCAGACTATTGAGTCAGGGCGATCTGGCTGACACTTTCGCCAGCTCTCTGAAGTCTCGCACAGAGGAAGGCCCCTCCCAACACCTGAGATCCTTTCAACTGAGCATGCTGGGGGTAGAACCTGCGGACTTTCCGCATGCCAAGCATGTCAGTCCTGTGACATGAGGATTCCTCTCCAGATAAAGGTATATTGCCAGATGATCGAGCCGGTTATTGTCTAGTCTGGCTGGCACCATCTCTGGCAGAGTCTTGGGTGGAGCTCAGTGCAAACTGAGCAGGTGCTTAACCACGCAACCAGAGGTGGGATCCAGCAGGTTCTCGCAGGTTCCCGAGAGTAGGCTCCTAATTATTTGCGTGTGCCGAGAGGGGGTACTAATGGGTGATTTTGCCACGTGATTTTTGCCTGAGTTACGCCCCTCCTCTCAGCAGTAGCGCGCAGAACTTGAAGCAGTCTAGCAGGAGGTGCACCGGCGTGCGTGGCAGCCTGCGCCTGCGTGCATTCGTTTTCCGCCCAAGGACCGGCGCAGCGGCTGCGTCCTTGCCACAGCCTCGCCCAGGAATGCCCCACCCCCAGAATGCCAATTGGCCATGCTGGCAGGGGATGGTGGGAATTGTAGTCCATAAACATCTGGAGTGCCATAGGTTTGCCACCACGGCCCTGTGGCATTCATTTCCCTAGCTCTGTCCTATCCAGAATCCTGTTTTCCACAGTTTTTTCCTTGGGGGGCGTGTTTGTGTGACAAGATAAAAATATGAAGTGTGAATGTCTTGGGGAATGTACAAAGCAATCCATCTAGGCTTCAGGGCTTTCCTGTAGCTGGCATGTTGATATTCAGAGGTAAGGTGCCAATTTCATAGAAGTTTCAGTTCGAGTAGGGGTGGCCAACCTATGGTGCTCTAGATGTTCATGGACAACGATTCCCATCAGCCCAATCGGCCATGCTGGCAGGGGCTGATGGGAACTGTAGTCCATGAACATCTGGAGCACCATAGGTTGGCCACCCCTGAGTTAGAGGTTATGGGCTGTCCAGAGACCCACCCGCCAAACATCTGCCTACCTTTCAATTGTCATTTAAACAAGCATTCGTCTTTCTGATGCTGATCCTGGCTCATCCTGAGTTCAGAAAGCTGAGGCTCACCCCATTTCCAATGGTGGGCAAGACCAGGAGAAAGACATACCCATCCTATCCCCCCCGCCCCCCGATCTGTCCATCTCTCACCCGAGAAAATAAGACAGTAGCCAAATGCTCCCTGTTGTCCGTTTTTCGCCCTCCAAGAGTTGTTTGTATGCAGTCCGTGGACAAACGCGAGCTCAGAAATTGTAAGTGGGCCGGGTGGCGGCCCTCGCTTATCATATTTACTTTCGGCCGGCGTGCAACACGCGCTCCTGTGATGCTCGGGTTTGAAATCGGAAAGGTATGTGTGTGAAAGGGCATGGAATGAGGAAAGATGTGCTGTCGATCAGAGGTGAGCTTTATGATCCCGGAAGGTTATTTCCCAGGTTGGGACTGGCCTACGGGAAGAGATCGGAATAATTCTTCTTCTTCTTCTTCTTCTTCTTCTTCTTCTTCTTCTTCTTCTTCTTCTTCTTCTTCTTCTTCTTCTTCTTCTTCTTCTTCTTCTTCTTCTTCTTCTTCTTCTTCTTCTTCTTCTTCTTCTTCTTCTTCTTCTTCTTCTTCTTCTTCTTCTTCTTCTTCTTCTTCTTCTTCTTCTTCTTCTTCTTCTTCTTCTTCTTCTTCTTCTTCTTCGGCACGTTGTGTCACCCCTGGACACCAGGTTGGGGATCATCGTGCTTTGGCAATTATATAACTGGCAATGAATGGGTGTTGTTTGCTGGCGCAGGTCAGTTTCGGCTTCGTCATCTGTCTCCGACTACAGCCGGCAGGACGGTCCTGGAAGCTCCCAGCCGGGCACAACAGGTCCCCACCCCTTCGATACTTTCTGTGTTTACTTTGAAATTCTTTGATTGCACCTCATAAATGCAGCATTTACTCCCAAACGGAGACCTCTTCCATCCAAAACAAGCAAGTTACTATCCCTTAAAGATGCAAAAGAGAAATTGAAGTAAAGACTTTGAAGTTGGGGTGGGAGCTGGGAATCTATTTCAGGAGTCAGCAGACAATGTACAGCACCTGTTCCTTGTAATTCTGAATTTACACATAACGTCTAGTTTTTATTGGTGCAAAATGGAAATTATATTGAACGATGGTGTGTAGGTGTTTTTAATGCTATGTTGCCCTTCTATTTGTGCTGGGAATTACCTGGAATTACTGTGGGAAATCACAGGCACAATTATTTGTAAGTCCAAAGTTGCTATTCATGCAGAAGAAAAGAAGAGTTTGGATTTATATCCCCTTTTTCTCTCCTGCAGGAGACTCAAAGGGGCTGACAATCTCCTTGCCCTTCCCCCCTCACAACAAACACCCTGTGAGGTGGGTGGGGCTGAGAGAGCTCCGAGAAGCTGTGACTAGCCCAAGGTCACCCAGCTGGCGTGTGTGGGAGTGCACAGGCTAATCCGAATTCCCCAGATAAGCCTCCGCAGCTCAGGCGGCAGAGTGGGGAACAAACCCGGTTCCTCCAGATTAGATGCACGAGCTCTTAACCTCCTACATCACTGCTGCTCCTGCTGTCTCTCAGTATGATTCACTTCTCTGCTGTTGCCTTTTCTCTGTCGACTTCTGCCAGGAAAGCAGGGTTATTCTTCAGGCAAAATTGGAATCACCCAGTGTTTCAGATACAGAGGCCCAGCATAACTCATTTATGCTCGGCAGAGTCTGCCCGACGCAGCCCTGTGTGAGTCCCTGCTCTGCGCCCAAATCAGTGGCTAATTTAGAAAAGGAGTAGGCCCCTTCTCTGTTGCATGTTGTAAAGGCAAGCTTTAAGGGAGTAAGAGAGGAATACACCTCCTGTTTTTCATTTAGAGAAGAAATAGATTTCGCAAGCTTGGCAAACAGCAGCTCAGTAGGGGATGTTTTCTTGTAGGTCTTCTTTGTTAGCCTGGTTCTGCGCTACAAAGCCCAGGGAGGAGTGTCCCCAGAATAGCGCCAGGCACTCCCGTCTTCCAGTTCAGTGTCCAGTTTATATTTAGCACAAGGATTATACACCCAGGCGTTATCAGGCAGTGCTGTAATCTTGCCTCTCAAGGTAAATCAGGCTGGAGCCAGGCCAGGTTTTGTGGAAGAGGCAGGAAGTCCAGAAGAACAACGTGGGTGAGTCCGAAGCAAAAATGGTACCAGCCCCCGAGTCAGCACCTTTGCGGATGGTACAAGGGTTGGAACCAATTTCCGAGCCTCCGCGCCTGTCGAGTGTCATAGTTTGCCAGCCTCTGTTGACCTTCATAGCTAAGAACGGAGCCTCCAGGTTTAGAGTTAGTAGAGACCCCAAAAGTTTATCTTTGCTAGAAATGAGGGAGCTTCAGCTTTCGAAGTGGCGGCTCCATATTGGAAAAAAAAAATCTTCTCCTTGGGTTTCTCATGGGAGTCTCACTGTGCTGTAGAGAGTGTCTTAACCTACTGCATCTGCGTATGGTTCTCCAGTTGCACAGTGGCAGATAGGAAGGCGCTCCAAAGGGTGATCGCTACTGCCCAGAGGATTATCGGCTGCCCTCTCCCCTCCTTGGAAGAACTCTATCATTCCCTAAAGAAAGCCCAAAATATTCTGAGAGACCCGTCTCATCCAGCACACTCTCTTTTTGAACTGTGACCATCCGGCAGACGATACAGGTCTATCAAAACTAGGACAAAGAGGCTTAGAGACAGCTTCTACTCTAGAGCTGTGGCGATGCTGAACTCCGCGGCTTCGTGTTGATGTGTTTGGGGCTGTGTAGGGATGGGTGGAGGAAGGGGAAAGTGAGGATGGGGTATGAGTCTGGAATTGTGTGCATCGAGGAATGCTGCTGTAAATTCCGTTGTGCATGCACAATGACAATAAAATGCTTATGCTTATGCTTATATGCTTACCACCACGGAAATCTACCATCATCTAAAGATCAAACTGCACGACCAGGAATGCCAGTCTCTCCTGAGTGCTGCACAAAGCTCCTGTTCCCCTCTATACTTTGGGATCACCCCCCACCCCCCCGAAATCTAGCCTTGCTGTATATTTAGAACAGCTTGTTAATTATAAGTGCAGATAGGTCATGACGAGAGCAAGGTGCAACTCATTCCCCTCTGTCTATCTTCAAGGTCGTTTCCTGAACATCCCACAAAGTGAGCGTTGTTGTCGGTACTGTCCCAACGCTATGGACTCCATCCCTCATATCCTGCTTTACTGTTCGAGGTTTAATGATACTAGAACCGATCTGGGAGCTTTACTACCTCTAGAATTTATGTTTCTCTCAAACTAAAAATGTCTAAGCCACAGGTGTCAAACTCGCGGCCCTCCAGATGTTATGGACTACAGTTCCCATCATCCCCTGCCAGCATGATGCTGGCAAGGGATGGTGGGAACTGTAGTCCATAACATCTGAAGGGTCACGAGTTTGACACCTATGGTCTAAGCCAGTGGTGGCGAACCTTTGACACTCCAGATGTTCATGGACTACAATTCCCATCAGCCCCTGCCCATGCTGGCATGGGCTGATGGGAATTGTAGTCCATAACATCTGGAGCGCCAAAGGTTCGTCGCCACGGGTCTAAGCTATTGAACAGCCCTAATGTAGAAATTTCTGAAGCAGTCGCTACATTTTTAATCCGTGTTCTACGTGAAGTATAACAATGATCCTGTTTTTGTACTTGGAATGTAGGGTACTTCTGGTGTATGCCTAATAAAGGTTTTTGGATTGCATTGGATTGGAGATAATCGAGGGTCAGATATTAGGGGACAGAGGGTTGCAGCTTTGGGTAGGATAACCTTTGGTTCACCTCTGCCCTTGGCCTATGGAACTGCCTTAATGCCGTTTGGACCCTTGGTCCATTTTGCTAAGTATTGTCTTCCCTGATCTGTGGCAACACTCTAAGGCAGGGGTGGCCAACCTATGGTGCTCCAGATGTTCATAAACTACAATTCCCATCTTCCCCTGCCAGCATGGCCATTGACCATGCTGGCAGGGGCTGATGGGGATTGTAGTCCATGAACATCTGGAGCACCATAGGTTGGCCACCCCTGCTCTAAGGCCTTGGGGCAGAGAAGTCCTTCTTCTGACAGCTGCTGGAATCAAATCTTTGGCATTGTCTTGAGCTATAACCTCTACTGATACAGCACACTTTTTGCCTATTGAAGTGTCCCAGGTTTGATCCTTGGCTTCTCCTCTTAAGGAATCTCAGTGATTGGGGGAGGCTCCAATCTCCCCAACAGCCTCGCTGCTCAGAGCAGAGAAGAGTGAGAAAGACAAACCAGTAGTAGACTGATTTGGCATAAAGTAGCTTCATAGGTTTGGGAGGATTTCCTTGGTTTCTCTAACGTGAGAAAAAAATATATCGCTCTTCTACGTGTATTACCCAAACGAGCATTGTTATGATGGTCACGTTGCCCAACCAGAGGTGGGATCCAGCAGGTTCTCACAGGTTCCCGAGAGTAGGTTACTAATTATTTGTGTGTGCCGAGAGGGGGTTACTCATTGGTGATTTTGCCACGTGATTTTTGCCTGAGTTAAGCCCCTCCTCTCAGCAGTAGCGCGCAGAACTTGAAGCAGTCTAGCAGGAGGTGCACCGGCGTGCGTGGCAGCCTGCGCCTGCGTGCATTCGTTTCCCGCCCAAGGACCGGCGCAGCGGCTGTGTCCTTGCCACAGCCCCGCCCAGCAATGCCCTGCCCCCGGAATTCCCGGCCACACCCCCGTCATGCCCCGCCCAGCCCCATTGGCACTACGCCACAGTTTGAATCCCACCACCATGGGAACCAGTTACTAAAATTTTTGGATCCCACCACTGTGCCCAACACACACTGAGTAAAGTCACTGGTCTGTCCAGGTCCGAATTCTCTACTCTGGCGGCAGCTCCCTGGGTTTTCAACCTTCCCCACTTACGGAATCAAACTAGGTCAAAATTCAGAGCAAGAGATCGACAGAAGGACCTAGATAAGAAAGTCTGTAACCAAGAATGTATCATTTAATATTACTGATAATGAGCGGGTTGATAATTAGCTGCAAAGCTTTAGCAAACTGGCACACTCAAGTTATAATAACTGATATATATACACAAGAGGTTCCCTGATTATTGTTTTAGTACACTGGCGTGAATCTGTGCATGGTTCATGCTCGGATTATTGGCACTTTTCCCCCTCTGCCATTTCCCCATCTGTAAAGTATGTCTAAACATCCCACCTGCCTGACGCTCTGTTCACACACTGGCTATTCTTAGTTTCCACTTAAAAAGTAAAGCTGGTTCCTTGTGCAAGCACTGGGTCTTTACTGACCCCTTGGGTGGCATCACATCACAACATTTACTAGATAGGCTATGTTTAAGAACATAAGAACTAGCCTGCTGGCTCAGACCAGGGTCCATCTAGTCCAGCTCTCTGCTACTCGCAGTGGCCCACCAGGTGCCTTTGGGAGCTCACATGCAGGAGGTGAAAGCAATGGCCTTCTGCTGCTGCTCCTCCTGAGCACCTGGTCTGCTAAGGCCTTTGCAATCTGAGATCAAGGAGGATCAAGATTGGTAGCCATAGACCGACTTCTCCTCCATAAATCTGTCCTAGCCCTTTTTAAAGCTATCCAGGTTAGTGGCCATCACCACCTCCTGTGGCAGCATATTCCAAACACCAATCACACATTGTGTGAAGAAGTGTTTCCTTTTCTTAGTCCTAATTCTTCCCCCTCCCAGCATTTTCAGTGTATGCCCCCTGGTTCTAGTATTGTGAGAAAGAGAGAAAATTTCTCTCTGTCCACATTTTCTACCCCATGCATAATTTTATAGACTTCAATCATATCCCCCCTCAGATGTCTCCTCTCCAAACTAAAGAGTCCCAAACGCTGCAGCCTCTCCTCATAAGGAAGGTGCTCCAATCCCTCAGTCATCCTCGTTGCCCTTCTCTGCACTTTTTCTATCTCTTCGATATCCTTTTTGAGATGTGGTGACCAGAACTGGACACAGCACTCCAAGTGCGGTCGCACCACGGCTTTATATAAGGGCATGACAATCCTTGCAGTTTTATTATCAACGCCTTTCCTAATGATCCCCAGCATAAAGTTTGCCTTTTTCACAGCTACCAGGCATTGAGTTGACATTCCCATGGAACTATCAACTAAGATGCCCAAATTTACAGGGTGGTTTGCCATGGCCTTCTCCCAGGGGCGCAACAAAGGGAAACTGCGTTTGGGGCATGTATGTGCCCTGCATCCCCGCCTGCCCCGGAATGCCCACACTAATCCCACGCACCGCCCATGTGCTGGCGTATGTCCGGGGCAAGACATCCGCCCCGTCCCCCAGCAGCTACGCCTCTGCCGTCTCCGGTTGTCTACACTTTACTCCAGCAAGGTGAGGGCTCATTTTATCAACCATGGGAGGATGGAAGGCTGAGTTGATCCTGAGCCAGCTACCTGAAACTGACTTCCGTCGGGATTGAACTCAGGTTGTGGGCAGAGCTTGGACTGCAGTACTACAGCTCTGCACCACAGGGTCTCTGGATTCCGCTTACCCTTGCAACAAACCTTAACTTAAAGATGCTGTTTTCTTTTAAGCAGCCATATTTGGTCCTTTTCTGAGACACGTCTGGCTCCAGAACCATAGATTGCAAAAGGGACTTCCGCTCCAGCATCTCAAGCGGACAACTTCCCCATCACTTGATAACTGGAGATGCCAGGATTGGAACTTGGGGCCTTCCACGTGCCAAACAGGTGCTCTGCTCCTGAGCCACAGGACGATGGTTGTCCATGCGTGTTTGTAGAAATGAGGCCTGCATGTGGTATGATGGCTGGAGACATATTATGTTCATGCCTCCTGTTGAGACAGGGGCAGAGCGAGGGGGCACTGCGCCCAGGGCACGCGTGCACCCTGCGCCCCTGCTGCGGCGCCGCCTGCCCACACCCCAGAATGCCCCCTCCACACTCTGGCCATGCCCCCACACTGGTGCATGCCCGGGGCATCATCCCCCCCTTTCCCGTTGGTGCTACGCCATTGTGTTGAGATCCCTATCATAGGCAGCAAGGCCATACAAGCATTTTGGGGGTGGGGGGCAGCTCTGCTGTTACTGAAAGAAAGTCCCCACCTTGCTGCTGCCGCCGCCCAAACAATACTTTCCATTTCTTCCTTCTGCAGGAGGGAGCATCTAGGAGCAATTGTCTCACAGACAGATTTGCTTGCAAGGAGAAAATCTGTGGTTACAACAAGGACTCCTTGGTGACCCAAGCTTAGGAGCACAGACTTGGGGACTTGTCTAGCTGTGTCCCTGTTTCGGTTGCTTTCATATGTGCCAAAGGACCGTGTGTGTGTGAGTAAGTGAGTGAGTGAGAGTGTGTGTGTGTGTGAGAGAGAGAGAGGATTGTTGTGTGGGTTTGCCCTCGCCAGTTGGCGGGGTTTTGAGGTCGTTTTCTCAAAATGATTCAGAGAGTTTCAGACATAGACTCAGTGGTGGGATCCCAATATTTTAGTAACAGGTTCCCATGGTAAATTTTTTAGTAACAGGTTCCCATATGACTGCACTGCGAGGGAAGCAGGCTCAAAAAGAACATCCTTTCCAGAGAAAAGAAATGCTGTAATTCTCCCCCCCCCCCCCAAAAAAAAAAAGTGTTCCAGAAACATTTCCAAAACCAAAGCAGGGAAAAGCAGTGCAGAACTCCACGGCGGGAAGGTTTCATTTCCAGCCTGAAGATATCATTAATGGTATGTGTGGAAAAAGGCCGTAGACAGAGGTGGGATCCAGCAGGTTCTCACGGGTTCCCGAGAGTAGGTTACTAATTATTTGCGTGTGCCAAGAGGGGGTTACTAACTGGTGATTTTGCCACGTGATTTTGGCCTTAGTTACGCCCCTCCTCTCAGCAGCAGCGCGCTGGACTTGAAGCAGTCTAGCAGCAGGTGCAGCGGCTTGTGTGGCAGCCTGCGCCTGCGTGCATTCGTTTCCCGCCCAAGGACCGGCGCAGCGGCTGCGTCCTTGCCACAGCCCCGCCCCTGGAATGCCCCGCCCCAGAATGCCCGGCCACGCCCCATCGTGCCCCACCCATCCCCATTGGCGCTACGCCACAGTTTGAATCCCACCACCTAAAATGTTTGGATCCCACCACTGGCCGTCGACCAATTCATTGCCCTTGGATAGAACGGGATGTAAAACTGGAACCTTTTAAAAGGGGCAGTGGGCTTCCAGCGAAGAAGGCCAGTAGTCATTGAACCCGGCGAACAATGTGAGCAGCGAGTTAATTTTCTCCTTTTGCCGGCGAGGCAGGCAAAATCCCGGGATGTTTTGGTCCTGTCTGTTTTGACTTCAACTCGCCTCCTTCAGGCAGTAGAATCCAGACATCACGTGATGCTGCTTCTCAGACTACAAGTTTGTTGAGTGTTGTGAAGTTGACACGTCTGGGGCAGGTTTGCCTGTTCTCGTCAGCATCAAAACCCCGTCAGCAGAGGGGAAAGACGGCTTTTTCGGGGTTGGGGGGGGGGGGTGTCGCTGCCGCTGGCTAAATCATCTCCTCTAGCATCATAACAGGCAGCTGAGCCAATGGCTGCAGTGGAAGGATTTGTGGATTTATTTGTGCAAGAAAACATTTTAACCCCCACCCCCCCTTCAGCCACTGCGACACTCCAGTGACTACTAGCACAACCGAAAAGCCATTTCCAAGACCCGAAGGGCATTCACGATCCTTTCTGCTGGTACAGCCCATCAGAAGTGCAATCCAGAGAGACAGGGCAGAAATAAATCCAAATTAGCAACTTTGAAAAAGGACCCGTTTGACGATAAAAGCTCGAATATAAGAGAAAAGGAGCAGCCCCAAAATGTAGTCAGAACTTCAAATTGTCCAGTGCATTTTGTTCTACTTCTTGCCCAAAGTCCTCCAGAAAAGGACAGCTGTTATCCCTCCGTAGATCGGCAGAACCATACCGATTTGCCCAGTTGCTGGATGTTTTATTGAAGGACTCTCGCCGCCCCCGAAGTTCAGTAAGGCTAATTGCGTTGGTAAAGGAACGGGCTTCATTTCTTGATCGCTGGGCTGCACAAAAAATAATGAAGTGGATCTAAGTATTCAGTTAGTTTCCATGCAGTCAATCAGGGAGAAGGAAAGGTGTTGCCTGATGTCTATCGTTATTGTTATACTAGCGGGGCCCGGCCACGCGTTGCTGTGGCAATTGTCCTTCTCATCACAGTCCGCAACCCACACAGGTGTCATTGCAGGTCCAATGATCCGCAGCATAGCCTTTTGGGGTGGTCAAATGGAATCCCTCTTTCCCTTTTCAATTCACATTGTTATATGGTGGTGTCTTGTTTTTTTAGTATAATTTAACCCTTTCCATTCCACACCGGAACTGTCCAGAGTGCGAATCCCGCTGTCCATGAGGCTGGTTGACACGCACAGTCCTGGCTTGGGTAAGGTAGAACTGGGGCAAGCAGGCTATCCCAGTCAGGCAGCAGAGGCACGGTGGTGAGGCACTCAGATCGAGGCCAGCTCCCTGGGTTCTTAAAGGGCCACGTGCAAAAGAAGCGGAGCCGGTAGTGTTGGTTCGCCCCCACCCCGTGGATTTTCTTAGAAGAAAAAGGCAAACTCCAGCTCGCTTTTAGTAAAAGAGAGCTGTGGCGAATATGGGTGAGGAAGTGGGTAAGTGGTGGTTGGATGTGAGAGAGAGCAGAGCGAGGTGTGTGAGGATGAGCTGGATATGTGTTGTGTGGTAGCAGTGGGTGAGGCACAGAGAGTGAAAGTTACCTGCATGTGTGTGTGTGGGGAACCCCACTTGACGTCTCACATGGCAAAGTGTGTATGTGTTTCACTTCCACTCGTATTACCTAACAGTATTACCTATTTACTGTTTTCACTGCTCATCTCTGCCCATCTGAGCGAACATCCTAAGCCCTCAGGCCACAGACAGACAGGCTGCACGGACATTCTAAGGGTGACAGTTAAACACAAACAGCTTCATGGCCTGGTGTGCCAGGAAAAATACATTTTACCTGGCTCAGGTATGGACTTTTGGCGATTTGAAGGTCCGATTACCTGCCTGCAACAGGGAGGAACGTCATGTGAAAATTTGGGGGCAATCCGTCCAGCCGTTTCGGTGTTAGGGAGTGACTAACAAAGTCACTGTTTGCTTTTTATATATATAGATTGTCAAATACTTTCATGGCCAGAATCCGGGCTGTGAGGCTGTGGTCTAGTAGTTTTTGCTCCTGATGTTTCACCTGCATTTGTGATTCGCATCTTCGGATGTGTTTCTCTCCCCTGGAGAGAAACACACCTTTCATGACATAACTCTGAAGATGCCAGCCATAGATGCGGGCAAAACTGTAGGAACGAAAACTAACCTCCGTGGCCACGCAGCCTGGAAAACCCACAACGGCCTAATATTCTCATTATCAATTTTTGTTTAATATCCGTTCTTTAGCTGGTTGCTGGCCTTTCACTACAATTCTAGCCTCACCCAGAATTAGGAACCTATGTTTCCAGATGTTCAGAATCCAATTCCTATCAAAGCTCTGTCAGCATGTGGCCAATTGGCCATGCTGGTAGGCTGATGGGAATTGTAGTTCCTGGAACATCTGGAGAGCCGCAGGTTCCCTACCCCTGGTCTAGACAGGGTAGAACCCGCGCCTCTCCAGATGTTCAGGAACTACAATGCTTATCAGCCTGGTGGCATACGGTTGGCCATGCTGGCAGGGGCTGATGGGTATTATAGTCCTTGAACATATGAGAGTACCAAAAGGTTCACCACCACTATTCAGGGATGTTCTAATGCCGTGGCGGCTAAACCTTTTGGCACTCCAGATGTTAAGTGGACTACAATGACCCATCAGCCCCTGCTGCATTTTCAAATTGTGGTATTTAGTGACCTTATTTTTTTTTCAGCGACCCTGTCGACGACGGTCACTTGATGGTCTTGTCCTTGGTCATTGTGATGTCCAGTGTGTTACGTCTCAATACTGTCTGTTTGAATTTTGAAAATCCCACAAGATTTTGACTTTCTCATTTTCCGTGACTTTCTCTGGACAGTGTTCCCACCAGTTCTTAGCTGATGTTATGTTGTCATTCTTGCCTAAATTCCAGTGGATCATCTTGGCCACTGAGTTGTGCCTCTGTTTGTACTCAGTCTGGGCAATCTTTGTGTCATACATTATTATTGTTATTGCAATTATTATTATTTTAGATAATTTAAATTGTTGGTTGTTTCTCCAAAAAGCAAATGGAATTTTACTAAACTGAATGACACGAACAGCCCAAAAGCAGCATGGCAGCAAAAACTCAACATAAAATGATAAAGGCCAATCCAAAACAGCCCTTGAAACCATCACAGAATAATCCACGGGCGTTTTTAGCTGTGAACCCAGCCCAAAACCACGCCAGTCCCCAAAGACAACTACAGGAGCAGCAGTGGCGTCGGAGGTTAAGAGCTCGTGTATCTAATCTGGAGGAACCGGGTTTGATTCCCAGCTCTGCCGCCTGAGCTGTGGAAGGCTTCTCTGGGGAATTCAGATTAGCCTGTGCACTCCCACACATGCCAGCTGGGTGACCTTGGGCTGAGTCACAGCTCTCTCCAGCTCTCTAGCTCCCACCTGCACCTCACAGAGGGTGTTTGTTGCGCGAGGGTGGGGGGAAGGGCAAGGAGATTATCAGCCCCTTTGAGTCTCCTGCAGGAGAGAAAGGGGGATATAAATCCAAACTCCTCCTCCTCCTCCTCCTCCTCCTCCTCGTCTTCTTCTTCTTCTTCTTCTTGTTCTTCTTGTTCTTGTTCTTCTTGTTCTTGTTCTTCTTGTTCTTCTTGTTCTTCTTCTTGTTCTTCTTCTTGTTCTTCTTCTTGTTCTTGTTCTTGTTCTTGTTCTTGTTCTTCTTCTTCTTCTTCTTCTTCTTCTTCTTCTTCTTCTTCTTCTTCTTCTTCTTCTTCTTCTTCTTCTTCTTCTTCTTCTTCTTCTTCTTCTTCTTCTTCTTCTTCTTCTTCTTCTTCTTCTTCTTCTTCTTCTTCTTCTACAGATTGTCTGGAGGGCAACATGTATATGGTCCCTCAAAACCCAGATCTGTCCCCTTCCATTGGTGACCAGGCTACCAGATATTGACCGGCCCGGCCTTCAAAATAAATTCTCCCATCAATTCAGATCTGTGCTGCTGACTCCTTTTGCCTGCCTCCGGATGGAAAGTGAGTTGATTTCGAAAGTGGAGGATCGGACATCTGATAATTGCCCCCCCTCCCATTTCAATCAGTATTATTATGGGATGGGCCTTAATTTACTCTGGAGTGCTTTGCTGAATCTGCGCCAGGACATTCCGCATCTCAGTGTGGGAGATTAAACATTCACAGGGGAACATTCCCTGAACAAAGCTGTGGTACTTACTGGTAGTTTGATCGATCTGGGACTCTTTCTCTCCCCCAGTGGTTGCTCTCAGGTGTTTACATTTTTTTAAAAATGACGCTTTTAAGACTCCCTAGCCGGTCAGAAAGCTCCAATAAGACCAGGTGCAGCCCGCCTTCTAGCTTTTGGCGGGTGGCAGAATTATGTTGGCTCTGCTTCTCTGGTTGGAAAAAGGCAACGGCATTTGAGTTATGTCATACTCTTGACAAAGAGTTCTGTGTAAGGGCCAAAGCTTGCATATTCTGTTACTGACAGTATTAGTTCTTCTGGCCACAGAGACTGCCACTGGAGAGGGTCTTCTCAGTCATGGCTCCAGAGCCCTCAAACTCACTTCCCAGAGAAATCTGTCTATCCCAGGGGTGTCAAACATGCTGCGCAGGGGCTGGATCCTGCCCGATAAGCCCTCTCCAGGCAACTCCTCCTGCAGACTCCTTAGTGTTCCCCCCTTCCCCCATGCTGCACTTACCTAGCTGGCGGG
Organism: Sphaerodactylus townsendi; assembly: GCF_021028975.2. Classification (NCBI taxonomy): domain Eukaryota; kingdom Metazoa; phylum Chordata; class Lepidosauria; order Squamata; family Sphaerodactylidae; genus Sphaerodactylus; species Sphaerodactylus townsendi. The sequence goes on from NW_025950385.1 coordinate 267,685, forward strand.
GCAGGGTCTGGTGGCGGGAAGCTCAGGTGGGTGCCACGGCCGCAAGCCAGATCTTGCCCGAGAATCACCCTCCCTGTCAGCTGGGAGTTGGCCTTGGACGTCCGCCTGAGCTGCTGACCGCTTAGCCACGGCTGCAATACATTTACTAGCTCTCTCTATACTGGTCGCCACATCTCAAAAAGGATGTTGAAGAGATAGAAAAAGTGCAGAGAAGGGCAACGAGGATGATTGAGGGACTGGAGCACCTTCCTTATGAGGAGAGGCTGCAGCGTTTGGGACTCTTTAGTTTGGAGAGGAGGCATCTGAGGGGGGATATGATTGAAGTCTATAAAATTATGCATGGGGTAGAAAATGTGGACAGAGAGAAATTTTCGTCTCTTTCTCACAATACTAGAACCAGGGGGCACCCATTGAAAATGCTGGGGGGAAGAATTAGGACTAATAAAAGGAAACACTTCTTCACGCAACGTGCGATTGGTGTTTGGAATATGCTGCAACAGGAGGTGGTGATGGCTTGGACAGATTTATGGAGGAGAAGTCGATCTATGGCTACCAATCTTGATCCTCCTTGATCTGCAGAGATTTGCAAGAGAGCCTTAACCAGACCCAGGTGCTGCGGGGAGCAGCAGCCGCATAGAAAGACCGTCGCTTTCGCATCCCTACGCTTGAGCTCCCAAAGGCACCTGGTGGGCCACTGCGAGTAGCAGGGAGCTGGACTAGATGGACTCTGGTCTGATCCAGCTGGATTGTTCTTATGTTCTTAGGAAGCAAGTAAGTTTATATCAGCCACATTTTAACGTTTCACTTATTTATTGCAAAATTCTCAGCTGCCTTGAGTTTCCCGAATTTGTTCCTTTTTCTAACGTATTTCAATTGTTGTATTGTTAGGTCTAAAAGCCTCTGTGGTCTGCAGACCTCCTTGTGTAAACGAGTGAATGAATTCCCCAAATACAATTGCATTCCGACCCCTTCTATCCTATTTCTTTTGCTCTAGAAATTGGCTGCGGAGTGCCAGAGTGCCGGGTTTCCGGGCACGCTCATTCCATACAAGTGCGACCTCTCCGTTGAAGAGGAGATCCTGTCCATGTTCTCTGCCATCAAGACGCTCCACCAAGGGGTTGACATCTGTATCAACAACGCTGGGCTGGCTCTGCCGGAGCCCTTGTTATCCGGCAAGACGGAAGGCTGGAGAACAATGCTGGATGTGAGTAGGAGAGAAACATGATTTTGGTGAAACTGAGCGGATTCGAAACACGTTTCAGATGAAAGAGAGGTCTCTTTCTCATAGAGGTGTGAGCTGTCTTCTTCTTCTTCTTCTTCTTCTTGTGTTCCGCCTCTTAAGTAGCTTACCTTTTCTTTGCCTTAGACTTTTATGCATTACTTTTTTGCTCTTTCTGAAGCCAGCATGAGACAGAACAAGAAGCTGCTTAGTTTCCAAATGCTTTGGGAAAATGTGAATTTTCCTGTTGTTTCCTTTCCTCATCATGTGAAGCGGCTGGCAGGCTGTAATTCTTTATCAGTTTTGTTGCTCCTTCCTGCCTTCGCAGTTCACCCAGTAGCAATATTTTCCTCCTCTGGCCACATTTCTGAGCGATCAAAAGGACTTTTGTTTTGGGTTTTAAAATGCCGAGGTCTAATATTAGAGCAAAGGAGATTGGTCTGTTGAACTATTAGTTCAGGAAGCAGGGAGGCAAAGGTCCCAAATGGGCTCATCTGGCCACCATTTCCAAAAGATCAGAAGGGCTTCTGTGTGTGTCTTGTTTTTTTTTTAAAAACACAATGCTGCTGACTAATGCTGGAACAAGGGGAGGGAGTTTAGAGGCAAACAGTAAGTGCACAAAGAGCCCTAGGAGTTGTCATAGTGAGTGTCTTTTGAGTGGTATTCTGATTCTGCAGCCCTAACCCAAGGATCCAGCTTAAAGTAGCAGTGTGTTTTACCCTGAGCCACCAATTTAGGCGTCAACCGAAGATGATGCTTGATTTCTTAGATTATATTGAAGGTTGGATAGAGGCCTGCATGCATTGAGCATGTGAGATTTGGAAGAGCATTTGTTGCAGCTGCTTTTTTGGTACCCTGTGCTACACTTTTGAACTGGTCCCTTCTGCATGCTTACTTCAACTGTGCAATGGCATACTGCTAATGGGGACATGTTCCTGGGCACCGCGCCGTTTAGAGTCACATGGCGAAGCTTGATGTGTCAAAGCCACCAAGTCCGCCTCCCTGGCCTCCCAGTGGCTCCCTGTAGAGGAGGTGGGGCATGGGGAGTGTGAGAGCCAAGATGATGGCGTGAGGAGGCAGTCATGCCCCAGAGCCATTTAGGCCTAACTGCAGCTGCTGCATCTTTTAGCTGTATTCAGTGTGTGTTTTACCTGAGTGTGTAAAACACTCAGGTAAACAGTCCCATATTCAGTGTTGTCATCAGAGTCAGAGATGAGCTCAGTCCCAGATTGTTCCTTGGACTCCTCCTTCCCTCACTGACAGAGCTGTGGTCAAATAAGTCCTGGTTGAGGAAGACCCTCCACGTGACATCTCAGCTCAAGAGCCCTAATAAATTTCAGTTTGCTTCCTGTGTGTAGCCAGCTACTGGGATTCTGAACCTTGAGCTAATAATCTCAGTTGCGAATAGAAAGCGGTAGATGTCAAAAGAACCCACGAGAGTGGACTTCACAACATCCTGGAGCTAGAACAAAATGTTCAGTTGTGGCTTCATGTGCCTTTTGTGGTAGAAGGTTAGAGCTTGTGTGTATCAAATCTGGAGGAACTGGGTTTGATTCCCAGCTCTGCCGGCTTTGTGGAGGCTTATCACAGAATTCAGATTAGCCTGTACTCCCACCGCCAACTGGAGTGACCTTGGAGCTAGTCACAGCTTCTTGGAGCCTCTCTCAGCCAGCCCCACCTACCTCACAGGGTGTTTGTGCGTGAGGGGAAGGGCAAGAGTGTAAGCCCCTTTGAGTCTCCTGCAGGAGAGGGGGATATAAATCCAAACTCTTCTTCTTCTTCTTTGGCGAAGGAGGGCCAGCCCTTGAAGAAGCTGAGCCTCAACTCTGCAAAGGAAGCTTTGGTTTGGGATGTCTGAACCTGGACCTAGAATAGTGGCAGACTGATTCCTTGGCCACTGGAATAGACTGCTGAAGAGGGGCTGAGAAGGGCACCCTTTCTGGGGTAGTCCATGCATATTTTCATTTCCTTCTGTTGCCTCAGGTTCTGAAGATATTTGGAAACTGTGTACAATTAGAAGCTTTTAGGAAGGGAAGTGAGAGAACATGTGCCACTAGCAGTCATAATCCCTCTGCCTTGCTGCCTTCAGCTCTTTGTAATCAACCAAAATCACTGTTGTTTCCTATTTGGCCACCTCACCTCTCGCGGGCTTTCCCCACTACAGAAGGGGAGCTAAGATGCATTCGGTTCCCTTCGAGGAGAGTGGCAAACCTGAGTAGAAACCAGTTCAACTCTGTGTCAGTGGAAAGGCCTCAAAGTCTACTCAAAACTTCTGCGTGTCTCTCTTGGTCTAGTACAGCGGTTCTCAACCCTGGGGTCGAGCGGTCCTTTCACAGGAATTGCATACAAGACTCCTCGTGCCCTTCCTGGGGAGCTTAGAGCAAAACATGGGGAGCTCTCCCTTCCCGTTTGACCAACCCTCATCTCCGCTGTGAAGTAGGCTGTCTTGAAGAAAGAATGGCTGGCCATGGTGAGTGGTGCTGAGTCAGATTCAAGCGTGGCACTCTAACCGATGCATTGCTGTGGCTCTCGGAGCGAGGAAGCAGGCAGCCCTTGAGGATTTGTTTAAGAAGGGGTCTCTCAGTGTTAAAGGCACCATTGGCTGGGGTGAGTGGGAGGAGGAAGGTAGTCGTATTGACAGGTGGTGCAGAGAGAGGTTTGGTTGGCATGTTCCCAATAGACAGAACAGACCTAGAGTGACCTAGGGTGCCAGGCTGTCTGGATGCCCCTGCACTCCCTGAAATTGTTTTTTGTTGCTCGTTGGAAGTGACGCAATACATTATTATTATTATTATTATTATTATTATTATTATTATTATTATTATTATTATTATTATTATTATTATTATTATTATTATATTTAATAGACCAATTCAATTGAAACAATAAACAAATAAACAAATATTTAATAGACCAATTCAATTGAAACAATAAACAAATTAAACATTTAAAGCATCCATTAGCTGCCTTTGTTCCTTGTGCAAGTCAAGGCAGCTTACAACGGAAACAAAACAAAGACACAAATACCTAGAAGACCCCGATTTAAATTCACAATTAGGAGTGTCAATAAATAAATCTAAAAATAGTCAAGTTCAGTACTATAGGAAATGCAGCTGCTTCCGAAAGAGTGAAAGTCAGAATGACGAGATCAGGTTGTGGACAGCAGGTGGCGCTGTAGCGCTGTAGAATAACGGGCCTCTCTGGCCCATCTCTATGGCCGATCCAACGTCCCTGCCGGTACTTCCGACTAGGAAGTGGAAAGCTGTCCACGTGGGTGGCAAGGTAGGTTTTTTCTCTGCAGTAGTTTTGGGATGGGATATATAGAGGGTCTGTGGTTGCATCCAGGGGATCCTTGGGAGAACTGGAGCCTGCACATTCCTACATTTTGCATTGCTCTGTGGGTGCTTCTCTTCTTGCAAAGAGCCGCAGCCTGTTTTTAGGATTAAACTCAAATGTCACTAAGGCAACCAGGAAGAGTTCAGTGTCACATATGACAGTTAAAGCAGCCATTGAGCAATAAAATACCAAAAACAAGTCCATACTGTAAAACAGCCATTTTCTCCAGGGTAAATGATCCCTGCTTTCTGGAGATCAGCCATAATTTAAGGATATCTAGGTTGCTGATCCTATTCAAAATAACTATCCTGTGCATTTGCGTGTACTAAAAGAACAAACGTGATTTCAATTTGTAACCCTCCATATGAACATAAGGATTAAATGTTGTTTAATACAGACTGTATTATATTTGGAGAAGTTGTACCCTGACAAATTAATTATTTTCTCTTTAAAGCATTTTTCTAACGTAGTCTCTTCTTAATAGTCATATTTTATATTTACAAAAATCAGGCAATTATGGGTACAAAGTGGTGAAACAAGCTGCTCGTGAGAAATGTATAGTTCTCCAATATCTAGAATGCAAAAGACCAGGCCAGCCTAAAATTAAATACGTTGAAGTTTTGACAGATGCACTACTTCTCAAAGACTTCAGTGTCTTTGCCTGCCTGCATGTTAAATGCAGGTGTGGAGAGAAAGCGTGATGCTGTATTTTGTAGCTATCTGGCAATTGAATAGACCCTGAAAAGGAGTGAAGATAAAATTAGATTTGAATTAGGGTTTAGGAGGTGTCACGGAGTTTACTGGGTCTCTCTGCAAATATAGAAAGCAGAAGGGGGGCAAATCCTTTTGCCATGCAAATTGGACCCCTTTGCAAAGTAGAGAGAAGGGAGAACAAATGCTAAATTCAGTGACAATCTGAGCCCACTTTAAACATACTTACATGGCGGTTGCCTTTTTGGGTTTATCTTTCATGGGGCCACGATCCTTTTTTTAAAATAAAAAAAAATTGTGATGGGCAATTGTCTACAGTGTTTCTGGTCTGATTTGATTCGTCAGCCCCTCCAGTAGCATTCTCTCCTGACGTTTCGCCTGCCTCTGTGGCTGGCATCTTCAGAAGAGAAGGAGAAAATGCTACTGGACCACGGCCATACAGCCCGGAAACCACACAACATCTCAGTGATTCCGGCTGTGAAAGCCTTTGACAATTATAATAGAATTAACTATGTCATACATTTTAGATCCCTACTTGGCTTTTAATTTTGTGTGTTTTAAGGCTGCCGAGATAGTTTTATTGTATCGCTGTTCATTCTGTTTATCGCTCAGAGCCAGTTCTGGGAGGGGCGATTAAGAAATTCGAGAACATCAGTAAATAAATATTTAAAAAAGAAAGAAAGATCGATCAGCTAAGAACATAAGAACATAAGAATAAGCCAGCTGGATCAGACCAGAGTCCATCCAGTCCAGCTCTTTGCTACTCGCAGTGGCCCACCAGCTGCCATTGGGAGCTCACATGCAGGAGGTGAAAGCAATGGCCTTCTGCTGCTGCTGCTGCTGCTGCTCCTGAGCACCTGGACTGTTAAGGCATTTGCAATCTCAGATCAAAGAGGATCAAGATTGGTAGCCATAAATTGACTTCTCCTCCATCAATCTGTCCAAGCCCCTTTTAAAGGTATCCAGGTGAGTGGCCATCACCACCTCCTGTGGCAGCATATTCCAAACACCAATCACACGTTGTGTGAAGAAGTGTTCCCTTTGATTAGTCCTAATTCTTCCCCCCAGCATTTTCAGTGTATGCCCCCTGGTTCTAGTATTGTGAGAAAGAGAGAAAAATTTCTCTCTGTCAACATTTTCTACCCCATGCATAATTTTATAGACTTCAATCATATCACCCCTCAGACATCTCCTTTCCAAACTAAAGAGTCCCAAACGCTGCAGCCTCTCCTCATAGGGAAGGTGCTCCAGTCCCTCAATCATCCTCGTTGCCCTTCTCTACACTTTTTCTATCTCTTCAATAGAGATTCTTCAATAGCTAACCTGGGCCATGTAGGTCAGGGCATCATTAGAACTAGAAACTTACATTAAAAATGAAATTGGGGATTCTTGGCATGCTCAGTTCTGCCTCACGTTCAGTGGGTTTCCCATCTTGTCACAGAACTGTGGCACGCATCCCTGAAGCTTTTTTGCACGCGTGAAACGGGTTCAGCCTAAGGGCCAAACCACATTTTTTTCATGATGCATCAAAACATTTATTATGTAGTTTGACCCTCCGTAACTATTCCTCTGGATGTAACGAACGAGCTAAGTCCAGGCAAAGTAACTTCAAACAGTTCTTTAATCACTGGCTAAGTTGATTCGAAAGCAAGGCAGGATAATACTGGCTCCGCAGAGTTACAGCGAGAATTAAAAAAGCAGAAACACTCCTCCACAGATAACAAAAACAAGGCAAATTCTCACAGTCAGTAGTCCTAGACCTAGAAAGATAGCAGACAGTCTTAGATAATATGTCATAAGAACCTAAGAACTAGCCTGCTGGATCAGACCAGAGTCCATCTAGTCCAGCACTCTGCTACTCGCAGTGGCCCACTGGGTGCCTTTGGGAGCTCACATGCAGGATGTGAAAGCAATGGCCTTCTGCGGCGGCTGCTCCTGAGCACCTGGTCTGCTAAGGCATTTGCAATCTGAGATCAAGGAGGATCAAGATCGACTCCTCCTCCATCAATCTGTCCAAGCCCCTTTTAAAGCTATCCAGGTGAGTGGCCATCACCACCTCCTGTGGCAGCATATTCCAAACACCAATCACACGTTGCGTGAAGAAGTGTTCCCTTTGATTAGTCCTAATTCTTCCCCCCAGCATTTTAAATGAATGCCCCCTGGTTCTAGTATTGGGAGAAAGAGAGAACAATTTCTCTCTGTCAACATTTTCTACCCCATGCATAATTTTATAGACTTCAATCATATCCCCCCTCAGACGTCTCCTCTCCAAACTAAAGAGTCCCAAACGCTGCAGCCTCTCCTCATAAGAACTCCAGGCAGCCTGCCAAAAGCAGTTTTAGGCCCGAACTGGACTGGGAACCAAGGATGCATCACACAATACACAAGTTACACAATAAATGGAGATCAAGTAGAGCGGGTGGCTAGTTTTAAATTTCTGGGCGTCATGATTAAAGAGGACCTGACCTGAGGCGCATAGACCGTCAGCGGTGGTTAAGAAGGCCCAGCAAAGACTGTACTATCTGAGACTTTTAAGGAAACAACAACTGAATGGGAAACTCCTGGTGTCCTTTTACCGCTGTGCTATAGAGAGTGTCTTAACCTACTGCATCTGTGTATGGTTCTCCAGTTGCACAGTAGCGGACAGGAAGGCGCTCCAAAGGGTGATCACTACTGCACAGAGGATTATCGGCTGCCCTCTCCCCTCCTTCGAAGAACTCTATAATTCCCGAAGCCTAAAGAAAGCCCAAAATATTCTGAGAGATCCGTCTCATGAAGCACTCTCTCTTTTTGAACTGTTACCATCCGGCAGACGATACAGGGCTATCAAAACTAGGACAAAGAGGCTTAGAGACAGCTTCTACTCTAGAACTGTGGCGATGCTGAACTCCGCGGCTTCGTGTTGATGTGTTTGGGGCTGTGTAGGGATGGGTGGAGGAAGGGGAAAGTGAGGATGGGGCATGAGTCTGAAATTGTGAGCATCGAGGAATGCTGCTGTAAATTTTGTTGTGCGTGCACAATGACAATAACATGCTTATGCTTATGCTTATATGCACTTGAAACTTGACCCACTGGCTGTTGCTTCTCTTTTCTTAAGGTAGAACTAACCCGATGCTCATCCCACCATGGAATCCCTCCGGACCGTTACGTTTTGTCTCCAGAAAGCTGCGAGGCTGGGTTTGGCTGTTCGTTGCAACTGCTCTTCTGAGACCGTCCGCCACTTCTCAATAGGGAGGAAAAATTCTACAGCGCCACCTGCTGCCCACCTGCTAGAAAAGGTGTCCCCCAGTAGAGCTGGTCCCCTAGAAGTTCCTCGCCTGCATGTTCGCTCTCGTTTTGATAGGGCTGGAAGTGAGGAGTCTGCCCAGTCAAACCAGAAACTGCTTCCAACTAGCAAGCCCTGCAGAGAGCACAAACCTCTTCAGACTCCGTTCCCTGGCCGGCGGCAGCTGCCCACCAAAGGCCCGCCCACTCGTGGGGAGGAATTCTGGAACCTGAGGAACGATGACTTCTCCGAAGAGAAGGAACGCTCACGGGCCCGCTCTTTGCCTATCGAAAGGACCAAAGGCTCGGAAGTGTTGTTTGGGATTGCGCCCTGCTCCTTGGCCCTGGGGCGGTCCAAGAGGGACTTCTTTAGGCTGTTCCTCAAGTCCGGCAGCACCAGCACGCGGCCTGTGATGGAAGAGTTCTCCCGGCAAGCCGAGGCGCGAAACATCCCCGTGCAGCTGGTGCCACGAAAGTGGCTGGACTCCTTTTGTAAGGGAGGAGTCCACCAGGGCGTTTGCTTGGAGGCCACGCCCCTTCATCCCATTCGCTGGCCAGAAGGATCCTCCCACCAGGCGGAGGAGGCCACCAGTACGGGGTCCCAGCTGCTCTGGTTGGCCTTGGAGGAAATTCAAGATCCCATGAACCTGGGGGCCGTTCTGCGATCCGCTTACTTCTTGGGTGTGGACGGGATCGTGATGAATCGAAAGAACAGGTGAGTTTTTCAGAGGCGTAATCCCAGGGGTGGCCAACCTACGGTGCTCCAGATGTTCACGGCATCTTCGGAGGATCTGACGGTAGTAAAGCAAGTGGAGTATACCTGGGGATTGGGCGGTCTATAAATAAACGAACAAATGAACAAACAAACAAACAAACAAACAAACAAACATATATATATATATATATATATATATATATATATATATATATATATATATATATATATATATATATATATATATATATATATATATATATATATATATATGTTATACATATATATTTGTTATATATATATATTATAAATATATATATATATGTTTGTTATATATAAAATATTTATTTATATTTATATTTATATATAAAAATAAATATATAAATATATATATATATAATATTTATTTATATTTATATTTATATATAAAAATAAATATATAAATATAATTATATAATATATATAATATATATAAATATATAAATATAAATATATAAAAATATATATAAAAATAAATGTCCAGGGTGGGAGAAAGATCCATTTGCTTGTTTCCAAATCCAAATCCAAAACCTTTATTCGGCATAAAACCGGAGTGTGTCATGAATTCCAGAGACAGTAAAAAGATCATTATTGCACAACTTGCAGTGCACAGAGTAAAAATGTAGCAACAGCTTCAGAGATTTCAGCATTAGAGTTATTTAGAAGCTTAGCCATTTTTACCTTATCAGAAAGGAGCATAAATCCTGTTGGTAGCACAGTTCTCCAATCAGTTCTGATGTTGTTGTATTTTGAACAATGAAGCAGAATACAAGAAAGTGGATCAGTTGTATCAGGACAGAATCGACAGCAACGCTCATTTTGTGGGATAGTAGAGAAGCGACCTTGGAGATGTACTGACGGAAAAGAGTTCCACCTTGCTCTAGTCATGACCCATCTGCAATTGTAATTAACAAGATGTTCCAGGTAAATAGCAGGGCTAGATTTCTGAGGGGATTTGCTTGTTTAACAAGTGTACAGGGTGCAATTAGCAAGCTCAATTTGCCTGTGTTGAGTGGGATCCACCCATGGTTGTTGTTGTTGTTGTTATCATCATCGTTATCATCATCGTTATCATCATCATCATCATCATCATCATCATCATCATCATCATCATCATCATCATCATCATCATCATCATCATCATTAGTTTAATTTAATATACTGCCCTATCCCTGAAGGGCTCAGGGTGGTGAACAACATAAAATCATACTTAAAATCATCACAAAATTAGTTACCATAAATACAATTAAAACAACAGTTAATACCTAACATAGCGTCCCACGAAACCTTTGTTTAAACCCTCCCCAGAAATATATATATATCAGTGATGGCGAACCTTTTTGAGACCGAGTGCCCAAATTGCAACCTAAACCCCACTTATTTATTGCAAAGTGCCAACCCAGAAATTTAACCTAAATGCTGAGGTTTTAGTTTAGAAAAACCCAGTTAGCTCCCTCTTCCTTCATTCCACCCACGCTTCGAAAGGCAGGGGGCCCAGCCTGCCTCTAGTCTCCAACAAGTCCCACATGCAGCATTGCAGCCTCTGTGCCTCTCTAGCATCTCTGCCTCCTCTGCACCCTCCCCCCTCGCGCAGCAGCCACTCAGAGCACAGGCACCAGGCCTGCCAGCCGAGTCCTTCCTGCTCACCGTGGTGTGTGCACGTCGAGCTCAGTGACCCAGGTCAACCTAGATGTGTGTGTGCGTGCGGGGGTGTGGGTGTGATTTTCCGCCCCCCACATGACGAACTCTGTGTGCGAGTGCCCACAGAGAGGGCTCCGAGTGCCACCTCTGGCACCCGTGCCATAGGTTCGCCATCACTGATATATATGATGGGTCCTGATAATATAAGGGACCCATATGGGGCAAAAAGGAGGGGCAGGGGGGCACCCTCAGAGTCTGGTCTCACCAAAGGCCCGGTGGAACAACTCGGTCTTACAGGCCCTGCGGAACTCTCCAAGGTCCTGCAGGGCCCGGACAGCTGGAGGGAGAGTGTTCCACCAGGCAGGGGCCAGAGCCGTGAAGGCCCTGGCCCGAGTAGAGGCCAACCGCGTCATTATGCTAAAATGGGTGGATCCCACTCAACACATGCAAACCAAGCTTGCTAATTGCACCTTTTACACTTGTTAAACAGGCAAATGGTTCTTTCTCCCACCCTGGACATCCTACAGGCATAGATACTCCACTTGCTTTACTACCATCAGATCCTCTGAAGATGCCAGCCACAGATGCAGGCGAAACGTCAGGAGAGAATGCTGCTAGAACACGGCCAGACAGCCCGGAAACCACACAGCACCCCAATTTCAAACATGCTGCTTTCTCCTCCTTATTCGCAGTGATGTAAGTTTGGTTTTCAATTCCCAAATTGTTCCATGTGATGCTGAGTTTAAATATGAATTATGGGCTCGATTCGGGACCAAAATCTTTTGCTTCGTGTGGATTGATCTGTGGCCAATTAATAACACACTTTGTTAAGGTCCAATCATACCACTTTTCATTTTCCTCTCTGTGCAAATGTTTGTAATTAGACTCACCTGTTTGGAAAATTATAGCTTGAGGCCCCTGTAAACGTCTTTATAATGTTAATTCTTATTTATAAGCATATTTCTTTTGTTGCATGAACTTTTCTTGTGTTTTGTTTCAAGCTTCTGTTTTGAAACTGATCAAGTGTATATGTTTGCAGTGGGAGGACATCAAGGTGAAAAAAAACCCTGAATTTTGCACTCAGGGGGATTGTTAATGGGTGGGTTATCAGCTGATCTTGAAATCTACAATACCCCCCCCCCCCCGCCACCGGTGTAGGCGCAGAAGGCATAAGAGGAATATACTCTGAAAAAGCAAAGGTTTTCTTTTTGCCCCCCCCCCCATTACTTTCTTTCTGTAATGGGTAGTTGGCAACCATGATGCAGCTGAACAAAGAAAAATGCAAGCTTGAAAATCTATCCTTTTTCTGTTACTCGGCAAGCTTGATAGCCCAGCAGAATGCCCCTTGTTCAGAGTTATACAGAATGTGCAAACTCAACTGTTTTTAAGGTCTTACTGCTCCCAGACAGATACCTTGGATTTGCCCTTCTTCTAGTGACAGAAGAGAGAAACATGAAAATGTTTTTCTAGAAGCTCTTTTGTCCTAAGGAGAAGGGACAACAAATTACAATATAGATTAGAAAGAAACAGGGCCCTAGTTCATCGTATGCATTCAAGAACCAGGTGCTGACATCTTCCAATAAGGGTCTTGGACAACTCCAAATGTTTTAGAGAAAGGGAAAATCTCCACCTTTCTTTATGATTGATTGATGATGATGAACTTTGGGGTGTATTCTTTTTACTGCTATTCTGATGTAACCTCTAAAAGAGAGAACACACTGTCATTTTACGTGGTTCCCCTGATGCTGTTTTGCCCGTCTGTGGACGTGAATAAAATATTTATCTGATTTTATTCCTTTGTCGGCTTAAGCTTTTTGGCTTAAATATTTAAAACCCGTTACCATGCTGTAACACCGGAACTTTTCTATTTGTAGTTGCCCTCTAACACCCGTTGTCAGCAAGGCAAGCGCCGGAGCCATGGAAGTCGTGGATGTGTTTGGCACTGATAACCTCCAGAGCTTTCTTCAGGTAACATAAATAAATGAAGATAAAGGTAAAGTTTCCCCTTCAGTTGTGTTTGACCCTGGGGTACCAGTGATTTCCTAGGCAAGCCGTTTTTGTGGGGTAGTTTGCCATTGCTTTCCCCGCCTATTCTTTACCCCCTAGCTGTGTGCTAGGTACTCATTTACCGGCCAAGGAATGGATGGATGGCTGAGTTGACCATGAGCCAGCTGCCAGGATATCCGACCCACAGGGGGCTTGAACTCCTGACCGTGCAAGTGGCAGTGCAAGCACTTAACCACTATGCCACATGGCTCCTAAATGAAGATACTCATGTCCCATCATATCAGGGTAGGCAGTTCTTGAAGAGGGTGCCAAATGGCTGCTAGGTCGGCCATTTTGCACAGCACACAGACTTCAGTCCAGCAATTTTAGACCAGAGAATCAAACTGAGACAGAGGCTCATTCCGCACATGCAGAATATTGCACTTTGAAACTGCTTTCAGTGCTCTTTGAAGCTGTGCGGAATGGAAAAATCCACTTGCAAACAGTTGTGAAAGTGGTTTGAAAACGCATTATTTTGCGTGTGCGGAAGGGGCCAAAGTTTCCCTCCATTCTCGCAGTGGTAGGAAAATGTTTAAGCAACATCACACTTTTTAGTGAGCCTTTTCGGGGTCCAAGGGGGAGGGGCTTTTTTGAGATAAAGGTACCAAATTTTCAGAGTAGCTGCAGGTGCGTCTCTTTCCAAGAGCCCCCAAGTTTGGTTAAATTTGCATCGGGGCCCCCAATTTTATAGGCACCTACCGTAGTTTTCCTCAATTTGGGGGGCCTGTAAAATTAGATCTCCTGATCCAATCTTCAACAAACAGGGAGATTCTCATAAGGAGAGATGCCTGTGAAATTTGGTTCCTTTCCCTTGAAAAATGGCTTTCCCCCCTTCCAATCCTCCAAAAAGATTCACCATAAGGCAACATGAAACTGTTCCTTTTAAAAATTAAAGGGAACAACTTCTATGTTAGTCAATGAGAAAAATTTGTGGGGGTATTTTTTGAGGTTGAGGCACCGAATTTGCAGCATAGCTGCTAGTGCCTCTCATTACAAGAGACCCCAAGTATGTTGAAGATTTATGGACCCCCAATTTTTCCTCCATTGTTTCCAATGGAGAACAAGTGTGGTCACCCTCTTTGGGGGCCCATCAAATTGGTCCCCTGATCCAATCTTCACCAAACTTGGGGATTCTTGTAAGGAGAGTCATGGGATATGTTCTTATTAGCTTTAAAAAGGGTTTGGACAGATTTATGGAGGAGAAGTCGATCTATGGCTACCAATCTTGATCCTCCTTGATCTCAGATTGCAAATGCCTTAGCAGACCAGGTGCTCGGGAGCAACAGCTGCAGAAGGCCATTGCTTTCATATCCTGCACGTGAGCTCCCAAAGGCACCTGGTGGGCCACTGTGAGTAGCAGAGAGCTGGACTAGATGGACTGTAGTCCGATCCAGCAGGCTCTTTCTTATGTTCTTAAGGCCATTGCTTTCACATCCTGCACGTGAGCTCCCAAAGGCACCTGGTGGGCCATTGCGAGTAGCAGAGTGCTGGACTAGATGGACTGTAGTCCGATCCAGCAGGCTAGTTCTTATGGGATCATAGAGTTGGAAGAGACCCCAAAAGCCATCAAGTCCAACACCCTGCAATGCAAGAACACACAATCAAAGCACTCCTGACAGATGGCCATCCAGCCTCTCTTTAAAAACCTCCAAAGAAGGAGACTCCACCACACTCCGAAGCAGTGCATTCCACTTTCAAACAGCCCTGACTGTCAGGAAGTTTTTCCTGATGTTTAGGTGGAATCTCTTTTCCTTGAACCCATGACTCCTGGTCCTAGTCTCTGGAGCAGCAGAAAACAAGCTTGCTCCCTCACCAACATGACATCCCTTCACATATTTAAACATGTCACCTCTTAACCTTCTCTTCACCAAACTAACCATCCCCAGCACCCTAAGTCTCTCCTTGAAGGGCATGGATTCCAGACCTTTTACCATTTTGGTTGCCCTCGTCTGGACCTGTTCCAGGTTGTCAACATCCTTCCTGAATTGTGGTGCCCAGAACTGTACACAATATTACCTGTATCTATGTTGCAAATTCGCTGGCTCTATCTTTCCTACCCCCACAAGAGCCCTGCGAAGGTTTCCCATAGGGTGGTGTACCCAATGATTTTTGGCTAGGGTGCTGTGTGGTTTCTGGGCTGTACGGCCGTGTTCTAGCAGCATTCTCTCCTGACGTTTCGCCTGCATCTGTGGCTGGCATCAAATCAGCCAATCACAGAAGATCTGAAGATGCCAGCCACGGATGCAGGCGGAACGTCAGGAGAGGATGCTGCTAGAACACGGCCAGACAGCCCGGAAACCACGCAGCACCCCAGTGATTCCGGCCGTGAAAGCCTTTGACAATACATTGATCTTTGGCTGTTCGAAAAAGATTTTAAAAAGCTGTTTTTGGATTTTCTGAAACTTTTTGGGTTTATTAAACTTGAATCCATTAAATTCCGTGGTTTTCAACACCCCCCCCCCCGCAATATTGGTGCACACCCCTAGTTATAACTTCAAAATGTCTCAGATGCATTGAATGGTGTTCTGCTCAATATCTTTGATTTGACGACCAAGTTTGGATAACTCCTCTTTTCCACAATCGTTGCGCTTTGCAGCGCTCGGTCTCACGATGGCAGCATTGTGCAAGGTTTGGAAAGCTTGCGGGGCGGGGGGGATTTTCAAGAGGAAGAGGGTGTTGGATGAATGTGATGGCCGAAGAATGGAACTGTTGGATGGGGTCACGTCAAAGGAATTTGAATGCCCCCAGTCTGTTACAGAGAGACCCAAGACAAGAGGAAAGACAGAAGGTCTCTTGATTCTCACAGACATCCCTCGTGTGGCACGTTCATCGGCCTTCCCTTTTTCCTCTTTCCCTCTGGCTCGTCTTGATATCTCCAGCAGCCCTTTCCAACGGACATAAAAAGCCTGTATAAAAGTGTTGACGCTTAATTGAAACATCTGGGGGAAATCAGTTTCTTTACTATAAAGCGCAATTTATGAACATGCGGACCGTCGTGGCGATCTCCTTAATTGGCTCCTCGTTGGCCAAGTTAACCTCTGTCACTGGGCGCGCATAAATTTCGATATTCTTATCGCCCGGAAACTGCCGATTTTTCAAAAAAGGAGGCCATAAGGAAGCTGTTTTCCCCCCAACTTTTGCTAAAATGAATTTTGCAGTTAATTGGGGGCGTCTCTTTTTATGCCAAGGAATGCCACGTGAACCTGGCAGGGTAAATGATGGCGTAGGAGGTTAAGAGCTCGTGTATCTAATCTGGAGGAACCAGGTTTGATTTCCAGCTCTGCCGCCTGAGCTGTGGAGGCTTATCTGGGGAATTCAAATTCGCCTGTTCACTCCCACACACGCCAGCTGGGTGACCTTGGGCTAGTCACAGCTCTTCTGAGCTCTCTCAGCCCCACCCACCTCACAGGGTGTTTGTTGTGAGGGGGGAAGGGCAAGGAGATTGTAAGCCCCTTTGAGTGTCCTGCAGGAGAGAAAGGGGGGATATAAATCCAAACTCCTCCTCCTCCTCTTCTTCTTCTTCTTCGCCTCCTCCTCCTCCTCCTCCTCCTCCTCCTCCTCCTCCTCCTCCTCCTTCTTCTTCTTCTTCTTCTTCTTCTTCTTCTTCTTCTTCTTCTTCTTCTTCTTCTTCTTCTTCTTCTGTAAGCCTTAAATCCTGTGCTAGTTTTTTGAAAAGTAATTTTGGGATTTACCCCTACCAAGCTTAACCTGCCGTTTCAGTTTAACGTCTGTCAGAAACTTCCAGCTCTTTTCTCTCCGTCTCATTCTTCTCTCCTCTCAAATGGCTCCCAAGTAGTTTCTGTGGATGTTGCCACCTTCCCCGATCTCTGCTGGCTATTAAGTCTCAAAAGCGGGTAAGAGATTCTCAGCTGTCAAGGATCAATAAGGTTCTTCTCTCGCTGAGTGCCCAGGCGCTCGTTCAGGGCGATCAAGACGGCTAAAATGCACCGTGGGTATCTTTATGATAATTGGTTCATTGCGGACCGAAAGCCACTCGAAGAACGTCGTGATGCAAAAACAGAGTGCTGGTTGATTTCCATCCACAAATTCGTTCTCGGAGTGGCTTAGAAGGAATAAGCTGTGCAAGTGATATTAAAATGCACTTTAGAAGAAGAAGAAGAGTTTGGATTTATATCCCCCCTTTCTCTCCTTGTAGGAGACTCAAAGGGGCTGACAATCTCCTTGCCCTTCCCCCCTCACAACAAACACCCTGTGAGGTGGGTGGGGCTGAGAGAGCTCCGAGAAGCTGTGACTAGCCCAAGGTCACCCAGCTGGCGTGTGTGGGAGTGCACAGGCTAAACTGAATTCCCCAGAGAAGCCTGCACAGCTCAGGCGGCAGAGCTGGGAATCAAACCCGGTTCCTCCAGATCAGAGTGCACCTGCTCTTAGCCACTGCTCTTAGCCACTATGCCACTGCTGCTCCTTTGTGGAAATACTGACCTTGACAGACAGAGGGTGCGATTCAGCATGAGACAGTTGTGTGTGTGTGTGTGTGTGTGTGGTTTTCTAACCATGTGGGCCGTGCAACTTTTGGGGGAAGCTGATTTGTTTCACCCCCCGCATCATCTTGGCTTTCTGAAGGCAAAACTTGAACGCGGTTGGGACATCGTTGGGACAGTCGGTCACACCGGAGCCCACAGTGACATCACCGTTGAGAGCTGCGTAGATTTTCGCTGGACGAAGCCTACAGTCTTGCTACTAGGTGGGTAACATCCTGGTTATTTAAACCATGGGGTCAGCAGTATTGTGAATGGAGGGTCAGTTCCCTGCAGTGCAATTTGACATCAAGGGCTGGAGGTTTGTGGCAAGGTTGTTGATGTCAGTTGTTGATCAGAGAAGTTGACCTTAAAATGCATTAAAAAATTGGGGAAGAAGAACAAACAATCTATCTAGACAGCTTCTGATAAGCCAAAAAAAACCCAAATCAGAGGTGGGATCCAGCAGGTTCTCACAGGTTCCCGAGAGTAGGTTACTAATTATTTGTGTGTGCCGAGAGGCGGTTACTAATGGGTGATTTTGCCACGTGATTTTGGCCTTAGTTACGCCCCTCCTCTCAGCAGTAGCGCACAGAACTTGAAGCAGTCTTGCAGGAGGTGCACCGGCGTGTGTGGCAGCCTGCGCCTGCGTGGGTTCGTTTCCCACCCAAGGACCGGCGCAGCGGCTGCGTCCTTGCCCCAGCCCCGCCCAGGAATGCCCCGCCCCGGAATGCCCGGCCATGCCCCCGTCGTGCCCAGCCCCACAACAAACACCCTTTGAGGTGGGTGAGACTTGAGAGAGCTCCAAAGAGCTGTGACTAGCCCAAGGTCACCCGGCTGGCATGTGTCAGAGTGCGCAGGCTAATCTGGTTCCCCAGATCAGCCTCCACAGCTCAAGTGGCAGGGTGGGGAATCAAACCCGGTTCTCCAGATTAGAGTGCACCCGCACTTAACCACTACGTCACGATGCCTCCTGGGATCAGGATTGGGGGCTCAGAAAAAAGATGTGGGCAGTTTCACTCTGCTGGCAATGTAACACTACCCAGCAGTTTTATTTCTTGTTGCTGCAATACTCATTTTAAATTAAAATGTTTATTAAATCCCAAGAACGGCATCTTCCTAGAACTGTCTGCCCTTATATTGCAAAGTTGGTAAGAATACCTGCCAGCGTGGGGTAAGGTGGGGGTGGTTGTAGTGGGCCCCAGAGAAATCCCTCTCAAGAACTATGGCGACAGCACGAACCTGGACGAGGAAGAAGACGGTGACTCCCGGCATCATTTCGCTGAACAATGAGACACGTCTCCGCGAGAAAGTCCACATAATCTCTTTTGTCAAGGGACAGCCGAGGCTGAGATACTCTTAAAGTACCTCCACCAATCTTACCACTGACAATGGTTTTAAGTCTCTGCTGAACACTCCCTCTTGGCAGAAGAGGAAATTGAACCGCGGTGTGATCTCGGGGCATTTGGCAAAGGTGTTTCTCATGGGAATTAGCAGCTGAATCTGAATGGAAAGGTGTTCCTGAAGGAGGGATTGTTTCCCCTTCAGTTGTGTTCGACCCTGGGGTACCAGTGATTTCATAGGCAAGTCGTTTTTGTGGGGTAGTTTGCCATTGCTTTCCCCGACTATTCTTTACCCCCTAGCTATGTGCTAGGTACGCATTTCCCGACTAAGGGATGGATGGATGGATGGCTGAGTTGACCATGAGCCAGCTGCCAGGATATCTGACCCACAGGGGGCTCGAACTCCTGACCGTGTGAGTGGCAGTGCAAGCACTTAGGAGGAGGAGGAGGAGTTTGGATTTATATCCCCCCTTTCTCTCCTTGTAGGAGACTCAAAGGGGCTGACAATCTCCTTGCCCTTCCCCCCTCACAACAAACACCCTGTGAGGTGGGTGGGGCTGAGAGAGCTCCGAGAAGCTGTGACTAGCCCAAGGTCACCCAGCTGGCGTGTGTGGGAGTGTACAGGCTAATCTGAATTCCCCAGATAAGCCTCCACAGCTCAGGCGGCAGAGCTGGGAATCAAACCCGGTTCCTCCAGATTAGATACACTAGCTCTTAACCTCCTACGCCACTGCTGCTCCTTATGTCGGCGATAGTGTACATGAATTCAACATATGTTACCGAGGTGTGCAGTAAGCAACAAGTAAATAAGTAAATAAGTAAATACTGGAATGCACACTGAGTATTAAATTAACAAGTAAGATCTGTAAATTATTGCATCGACAAATCATTTATATTATTTGAAATACTCCATGAAAAGTAAATATAAGATTTACAGTGGACTCCTAAGCAGAATTCCCCCTCTCTTAAGTCCATAGAAGTCAATGTGCTTAGAACGATGTAACTCTGTTTAGGATTGTACTATTGGCTGCTCCTTTCTGTTTATTCGCTATAATATCGAACTGGGCGTATAACAAGGCAGGAAATCATTCCTTGTGAATTGATAATTAGGATTTTCCTCGGGAAGCTGTTTTATTTCGTACCGTAACAGGGTGTTTTTCATGTCCTAACCGGCTTCTGGTGGGAAAGTTGTTTCTTTGTGTGAATCCCCAGAGATCTACGGCTGATCAGAGTACACCATACTCCAGTAGCTGGATTGGGGGTCTGACCAGCTGCCAGTCAGAGTAGGCAGTACTTAGCTACACGAGCTAGGGGTCTGATTATTCTTATGTCAAATGTCATATCTAATTTGACGTCCTAACTTGGTCAGTGATTGGCCAGATTCTTTTTGGACACCTGCAGCCAGAACACGAAGATGAGAAGGCTTCTCTTGCTGTTGGGACCCCAACAGCTGGTATTTGGGGCTCCACGGGCTAAGGGGGTTCCATTCATCTTAGGGGTCGGCAACCTTTAGCACCCAAAGAGCCATTTGGCCCTGTCTCCCCAAGCCCCGCCCCCGGCCTCCCCAAGCCCCGCCTTCAGCCAAGCGGGCGGGATAGAAAGCTGCAGTAATGCCAACAACGGCAAGTTGCACTTGGGATGCGGCGAGCGCGCCTCCTTCCCCACCAGACGAGGGAAGGAGGGGAAAGGACGCCGGAGGGAGGGAGGGAGGGGTAGGGAAGGAGGTGCACTCTCTGTGTTCCAAGTGCAACTTGCCGTCGTCGGCGTCACCACTGCGGAGCCGCAGTACGAGGACAAAAGAGCCGCACGCAGCTCCGGAGCTGTGGTTGTCGACCCCCGATTTAGCTTTTAGGAATTAATTGGCCTCTCCTCCTGCATGAGTTTGTGCAACCCCCTTTAAAGCCATCCACAGAATCTGTACATTAATTCCAGAGTAGGATTCGGTCCTTAAACTACCGTCAGTCAATTTCGCTAGGGAAATTCCAGCTTTAAACACATTTTGTGGGGCTGTTTTTTTTCCGGCAGGGAACGAAGGCCACGGGCTTTCCCCGGAATCTCGGAGCATGTGCCAAAGGATGCTGAGCATCTTCCCAGGAAGAGATCTGCAACCTGGAATTGAATCGTTAAATGTGTCTGTTGCAGCAGGTAAGGAGGGCCTGTCTCGATTCACCCCCATCTTTTCATGGAGCAGCAGTGGCGTAGGAGGTTAAGAGCTCGTGTATCTAATCTGGAGGAACCGGGTTTGATTCCCCGCTCTGCCGCCTGAGCAGTGGAGGCTTCTCTGGGGAATTCAGATTAGCCTGTGCACTCCCACACACGCCAGCTGGGTGACCTTGGGCTAGTCACAGCTTCTCGGAGCTCTCTCAGCCCCACCTACCTCACAGGGTTCTTGTTGTGAGGGGGGAAGGGCAAGGAGATTGTCAGCCCCTTTGAGTCTCCTGCAGGAGAGAAAGGGGGGATATAAATCCAAACTCCTCCTCCTCCTCTTCTTCTTCTTCTTCTTCTTCTTCATTGGTCCATGTGACACATAAAATAAACAAATAGATAAATAGACAACAGACTCCCATGAAACTCTTCTAATGGATTTCTTTTATTTAAAAAAAATCTTTTCAGGGATTCTTTTGCACTCCATATGCCGCCAAAAAATCAAACCTACGTGAAGCTTTCCTTCCTTCTGCCTGGAACCCCGCCCTGCTTCCGAACAGCCTGTCCTTGAAGATGCTTGCCCGATAGGCTGTGATTCCAGGGGATCTACACTGAGAAATATTCTAGGCAGGAATGGTCTTCAGGAAACCAGAAGATTCCTCTAAGATAGATGCAGTGGACTTTCCAGAAGATGTTGGTCATACAAGAGCGCATCTCTCCCTCTGATACGTGTCTTGTGCAAATCTATCTCAGCGGTCTGTGATTCTCACCTTCAACGCTGTGTTATCTTCCTGGGCAGTTGTGTTATCTCAGATCTGTTTCCCATGGCCCTGTCAAGCCCCCGGATCTGGACCAATACTGGACTCAGTGATTACAATCAGAAGTCTTTTATTGTCAGACAGCAGCGTAGCCTTGGAAGACGCCAGTTATAAACATGGGTTCTTCTAGCATCCCTTTTAATGCCCTAAAGCAGAGGTGTCAGACTTGCGACCCTCCAGATGTTATGGACTACCCATCATGCTGGCAGGGGATGATGGGAACGGTAGTCCATAATATCTAGAGGGCCGCAAGTTTGACACCTATGCCCTAAAGGTCCCCCTTGGCCATTGGTACCAGTCTCGGGGGTATTATGTATTTTGTTTGAACCGGGACTCTGATTTTTCTGGACTTTATGTGTACTATTTGGATTTGGACTTTGATTTATTGTGTGCTAGGCTTTGCGACGCTCCGCGTTTGTCTTGGTCTTGCCAGATAGATTCTTGAGAGCAATAACAGCTCTTCTAACTGGATTTGTGGGACGGCCGCCGTATGTTGCTTCATGCAAGTAAATCTACATAGCATCTGCATTAACTTGCTTCGTGTCTGGTTTGTGGTTTAGTTCTTGGGTGTTTTGATGTGTTTATTCTGTCTGCATTTTCCCCCAGTTGGTTTTGTGTCTTGGAGGTCCCATAGCGGCTGTCTAGTAAGCATTGTGGGCATGGCGGGTGGGGAAGGACCGGAACAGAGGATGAATAAAACGAAAGAACGAAGGTGTTGGATCTCTTGTCATTATTCGCCTTAGTTTTTGTGTCCCGACAGAATGGAATAAACTGACCTTTTCCCCTTTGTTTGCAAATGAATCCAGCAGTGGCGTAGGAGGTTAAGAGCTCAGGTATCTAATCTGGAGGAACCGGGTTTGATTCCCAGCTCTGCCGCCTGAGCTGTGGAGGCTTCTCTGGGGAATTCAGATTAGCCTGGGCACTCCCACACACGCCAGCTGGGTGACCTTGGGCTAGTCACAACTTTTCGGAGCTCTCTCAGCTCCTCCTACCTCACAGGGTGTTTGTTGTGAGGGGGGAAGGGCAAGGAGATTGTCAGCCCCTTTGAGTCTCCTACAGGAGAGAAAGGGGGGATATAAATCCAAACTCCTCCTGCTCCTCCTGCTCCTTCTCCTGCTCCTGCTCCTTCTCCTGCTCCTCCTCCTGCTCCTCCTGCTCCTGCTCCTCCTGCTCCTCCTCCTCCTCTTCTTCTTCTTCTTCTTCTTCTTCTTCTTCTTCTTCTTCTTCTTCTTCTTCTTCTTCTTCTTCTTCTTCTTCTTCTTCTTCTTCTTCTTCTTCTTCTTCTTCTTCTTCTTCTTCTTCTTCTTCTTCTTCTTCTTCTTCTTCTTCTTCTTCTTCTTCTTCTTCTTCTTCTTCTTCTTCTTCTTCCCCTTGTACACTCCAGATCTTTATACCTGCAGGGAGGATGGGTAGAAATGCTTATTCACTGTATCCGACGTATGAGAAAAGGCCTTGCTTAAATGTTGGTGACATTTAACATAGTAGGGGTTTGAGCCTGGAACACCCCCCTTCCAAGCGGTTAAAAGCAGGACAAGTCCCTTCAACTTCACCAAGACTAAATTTACTTCTGGGGCCCCCCTTTCATCCACCCCCCTGCTCCTCAGAGGGCAAAATATGGATGCCATTTTATCAAGAGCGGAGACCAGAGAATTCATGGATTCAAATGTGCCGTTGGCTCATAGATATCTTTCCCCTTAGCATGCTGAAGACATATATAAGAATTCATATTGAATTACACCTGTTGATGGAAGAAGAAGAAGAAGAAGAAGAAGAAGAGTTTAGATTTATATCCCCCCTTTCTCTCCTGCAGGAGACTCAAAGGGGCTGACAATCTCCTTGCCCTTCCCCCCTCACAACAAACACCCTGTGAGTTAGGTGGGGCTGAGAGAGCTCTGAGAAGCTGTGACTAGCCCAAGGTCACCCAGCTGGCGTGTGTGGGAGTGTACAGGCTAATCTGAATTCCCCAGATAAGCCTCCCCAGCTCAGGCGGCAGAGCTGGGAATCAAACCCAGTTCCTCTAGATTAGATACACGAGCTCTTAACCTCCTACGCCACTGCTGCTTTGGAACAAAGGATGTTTTTAAAAAAAAAAAACTCTTACCGGTAATACATGGATCTGAAATGTCCCCCTGCTTTTCAAAAGTCATTCAGGAGGCAGAACTCTCCTCTTTCCACTAGGTGGTACTAATGATACACATTTTGATTTGCTGAATTCTGGGAGGAAAATGGCAGGTAGGAGGCCAGAGCAGTGTAACCTCTCCGGTTAGCACGAGGGAATACAAATAAAGTCTAGTTCAGTCTTGGCAACTAGATACAGGAGCAGCAGTGGCGTAGGAGGTTAAGAACTCGTGTATCTAATCTGGAGGAACCGGGTTTGATTCCCAGCTCTGCCGCCTGAGCTGTGGAGGCTTCTCTGGGGAATTCAGATTAGCCTGTACACTCCCACACACGCCAGCTGGGTGACCTTGGGCTAGTCACAGCTTCTCGGAGCTCTCTCAGTCTCCCACCCACCTCTACAGGGGTGTTCCCTGTTGAGAGGGGAAGGCGCTAAGGGAGAATCTCCCCTGCAAGAGAGAAAGGGGGGATATAAATCCAAACTCCTCTTCTTCTACATGCTCACATGTACACATTACTGCCTTCTTTTTCCCTTGCTCTTCCTTCCCAGCAGCAGTAGCTCTTACAAGATGTTTCCTGTACAGTTTCCTTGTCCGTGACCTTTATTTGGCTCTGCTCCAGACTGCTGTGATTGGTCCCCATGGTTTACTGTCTCTACGTGAACTCCTCCCTCCAGCATAGTGAGCACTTGAAGATGTGCATTTGAGTCACACCACTGTGGACAAAAACCCTGCATGCAGAAAACTAGCATATCTGGAAAATGACCCCAGACTGCTTTTTTAAATCAGGCAATTACACACTGACACCTCTTGCCGGGTAAAATGCACTCAGGAGGGGGCATTGACCAATAGTATCTTAAGCAACAAAGGAGTGAAACGGGTGTATAATTGCTCCGACCTTGTTTAACATATACTTAAGGGACTTACCATTGGAACTTAAGGATATTGATGGACATAGCCCCAAACTGGGAAATACACATTTACCGGCGCTTCTTTATGCAGATGATACTATTATACTTTATGCAGATGATACTATCCACCAGCTGTCCGGGCCCTGCGGGATCTCGGTGAATTCCGCAGGGCCTGTAAGACCGAGTTGTTCCGCCGGGCCTTTGGAGCAACCAGCCGCTGAGTATGGTGCCCCTGTTCGATTACATCAAGATTACATCCTCCTATGGAGGAGTCCGGTTGCTCCCTAGGGGAGGGTTTTAAAGAAAGGATTTACCGGGTGCCTTTTATTATGATATTACCCAGGGGCGTACCTAGGCAAACTTGAGCCCTGGGCAAAACCTGAGTTTGATGCCCCCCCCACAGGTGGCCCCCACCATGACCAAACAATAATTTTTTCCACCAGGTCGTTTCAAAGTCACCATCACATTATAGAACATCCCCCAACTCACAAATCTGAACATAGCAATGGGCCATGCCACACAGCCGAAATAATATTTGGAAAACATTTTCAAAATGCTTTCAAAATGTTTTATTACTGCTATGAAAACATTTTATGGTGTTGTATCCAGTCCCCCAATTGGGGGAAACAGCATCACTTTCAATGTTATTTAAACTGGGGGGGCCCAGACTCTCCCTTTAAGGTGGATTTAAAAGGAGAATCTGGGCTCCCTGGTTTAAACAAGTGATGCTGGAATCCACCCCCAAACAGCATAATTTTAAATGGTGTTTAAACTGGGGACCTCAGATTCTCCCTTGAAATCCATGCCGAAGGGGGTAGATTTAACAACAACAACAACAACAACAACAACAACAACAACAACAACCTTTATTAGGCACTGAGAGAATAAAAGAAAGAAAGAAAACAAGCATTGGTGGGAAGGGAGTGAATTTAAAAAGAGAATCTGGGGAAATTTAGGGGGTGCCTGTTGTCAGGGGTGCAATTATTAAGATAGCAGCACCAAAATTTCAGAGTGTCTTCGTGAGACCCTACTGATGATACCACCCAGATTTGGTGAAGTTTGGTTCAGGGGGTCCAAAGTTATGGACCCTCAAAGGTGTAGCCCCCATCTCCTATTAGCTCCCATTGGAAACAATGGGGGATGGGGGCACTCCCTTTGGGAGTCCATAACTTTGGACTCCCTAAACCAAACCTCACCAAACCTGGGTGACATCATCAGGAGAGTCTCCCAAAAAATCCCTGAAATTTTGGTGCTGCTAGCCTAAAATCTGCGCCCCCTGCAGGCCAAAAACGGGAAAACACTGAAAATACAAAATCCCTCACAAACCAGCAATTTTGTCGCCCACCACAAGGTGGCGCCCAGGGCAGCTGCCCACTTTGCCCAATGGGAGGTACGCCTCTGATATTACCGCTGTTTTAATGTAATTTAGTATATTTTAATATTGGAGCTTTATGGGTTGTTGTTGTTTTAATTGCATGGTATGCCTTCTTATTTGTTTGTATTAATTTGTTGTGCACCACCCGGAGCCCCTTGGGGATGGGGCGGTATAGAAATCGAAATAATAAATAAATAAATAAATAAAAATAATGTCGTACGCTAGGGTAGGCCTGTTACGTTTAATGAACAGATTCTACAGCTATTGCAAATTAAACAAGTTGGAACTTAACTTTGATAAATCAAAAGCTATGGTGTTTGCTAGATCATGGAAAAAACAACATTGGAAAGTAGCGACAAAAGAAATTGAACAAGTCAAGAAATACAAATACTTAGGTATTTTGTTTACTTATAATCTTTACTTATAATCTTATAATTTGAGCTGTAACTATGTTATTCTGGTTGTAAAATAGAGAAGTATCCAATTGTGCAAGTCCCAGCCTGACATGGTACAACCTGAACACAGGCCAACAGCCTCAACGGGAACTTGGCTTCCCCTCTGTCTATCTTCAAGGTCGTTTCCTTAACATCCCACAAAGTGAGCGTTGTTGTCGGTATTGTCCCAACGCTATGGACTCAATCCCTCATATCCTACTTTACTGTTCGAGGTATAATGATATTAGAACCTGGGATATTAGAACCTGATATTAGAATCTGGGAGCTTTACTACCCCTAGAATTTATGTTTCTCTCAGACAAACTAAAAATGTCTAAGCTATTGAACAGCCCTAATGTAGAAATTTCTGAAGCAGTCGCTACATTTTTAATCCATGTTCTACATGATATATAACAATGATCCTGTTTTTGTACTTGGAATGTAGGGTACTTCTGGTTTATGCCTAACAAAGGTTTTTGGATTGGATTGGATTGGAACGTGGCTTCAGTATCTGCCTCAAAACTGGTCACCTGTACATTCTTATTCCTTTACTTATTACCAGTTTTGAGGCAGATACCAAAGCCAATCCAAAAACCTTTATTAGGCATAAACCAGAAGTACCATACATTCCAAGGAGCAGCAGTGGCGTAGGAGGTTAAAAGCTTATGTATCTAATCTGGAGGAACCGGGTTTGATTCCCAGCTCTGCCGCCTGAGCTGCGGAGGCTTATCTGGGGAATTCAGATTGGCCTGTACACTCCCACACACGCCAGCTGGGTGACCTTGGGCTAGTCACAGCTTCTCAGAGCTCTCTCAGCCCCACCTACCTCACTGGGTGTTTGTTGCGAGGGGGGAAGGGCAAGGAGATTGTCAGCCCTTTTGAGTCTCCTGCAGGAGAGAAAGGGGGGATATAAATCCAAACTCCTCCTCCTCCTCCTCCTCTTCTTCTTCTTCTTCTTCTTCTTCTTCTTCTTCTTCTTCTTCTTCAAGCACTGTCTGCTGTTTTCACTGAAATGGGTTACAGGGTTATAAAAACCATGCCATTTTTCTATGCATACAAGTCTAAGCTGACTTATGGCTATCTGGAGGGTTTTCAAGGCAAGATACATTCAAAGGCGGTTTGCTGTTGCTTGCCTCTGGGTCACACCCCTGGCATTCCTTGGTGGACTCCCATCTAAATTCCAACCAGAGCTGACCCTGGTTAGCTTCTGAGGACAAGAGGCCGTGCAGTTGGGGCCACTATAATACACACAATATAATACCTTAAAGTTGTGCTGATCTGGCTTTCATTCCTGAGAGAATCAGTATCAGTTTCCAAGCATGGATTGCTTTTTTGGACTTAAGAACATAAGAACATAAGAACAAGCCTGCTGGATCAGACCAGAGTCCATCTAGTTCAGCTCTCTGCTACTCGCAGTGGCCCACCAGGTGCCTTTGGGAGCTCACCTGCAGGATGTGAAAGCAATGGCCTTCTGCTGCTGCTGCTGCTCCTGAGCACCTGGTCTGCTAAGGCATTTGCAATCTCAGATCGAAGAGGATCAAGATTGGTAGCCATAGATCGACTTCTCCTCCATAAATCTGTCCAAGCCCCTTTTAAAGCTATCCAGGTGAGTGGCCATCACCACCTCCTGTGGCAGCATATTCCAAACACCAATCACACGTTGCGTGAAGAAGTGTTTCCTTTTATGAGTCCTAATTCTTCCCCCCAGCATTTTCAAAGGATGCCCCCTGGTTCTAGTATTGTGAGAAAGAGAGAAAAATTTCTCTCTGTCAATATTTTCTACCCCATGCATAATTTTATGGACTTCAATCATATCCCCCCTCAGACGTCTCCTCTCCAAACTAAAGAGTCCCAAACGCTGCAGGCTCTCCTCATAAGGAAGGTGCTCCAGTCCCTCAATCATCCTCGTTGCCCTTCTCTGCACTTTTTCTATCTCTTCGATATCCTTTTTGAGATGTGGCGACCAGAACTGAACACAGGACTCCAAGTGCGGTCGCACCACCGCTTTATATAAGGGCATGACAATCCTTGCAGTTTTATTATCAATTTCTTTCCTAATGATCCCTCGGTTTGTTTCTTTCCCAGGTTTTGCTCTTGTTCCTCGGGCCAAAGCTTGATGGGAAAAAAATCTCACGCTGAGTAAGATTTGGATCTCCTTTTTCTCTCTTGGTGTTTCAGGGATATTCCAGACCCCAACAATACAAACGTTATATGTGGATCTTTTCCCAGTAGCACTGCACATCCCCCTTGCTTGTTCCCTCATAATGGATTTCGTGGTTTTTTCAATTGGCTTTAATGGTTTCAAAATGTGTTTTTTTTATTACGAATGTTTTAATTTGTTTAGCTGCCTTTGTGGCCCTTGAGAGGGCAGAAAGGTGAGAGATATATTAAATAAATAAACTCTCGTTGAAATGGATTGGGATGTAGGAAAAGTTTTCAAACTTTTCCCCTAATATGGAGACCCTCCAGAGACCCTGCGAATTGCGCATCCCTCGCCTCGCTTTGAAATAATCTAAGGAAGGAGACGGATAAAACTATGTATCAGGTGTTGGAAATGAATGGGGAGTTTTTCTTCTGTAAATGGATGAATGGTGGATTCAGGACAGACAAAAAACTCCTCCACACAATGCCTAGCTAACGTCTGGAACTCCCTGCCACAAGATGGGCTAATGACCAGTAGTTGAAATGGATTTGAAAAGGAGATTCTTGTGTCAGGATGGAAGAAGATAGGTTTATCAACAGTTTTATTGTGATAGACTCTTCATTGTTGTACTGTATACCTCTGAGGAGGAGGAGGAGAAGAAGAAGAAGAAGAAGAAGAAGAAGAGGAGGAGGAGGAGGAGGAGGAGGAGTAGTTTGGATTTATATCCCCCCTTTCTCTCCTGTAGGAGACTCAAAGGGGCTTACAATCTCCTTGCCCTTCCCCCCTCACAACAAACACCCTGTGAGGTGGGGCTGAGAGAGCTCCGAAAAGCTGTGACTAGCCCAAGGTCACGCAGCTGGCGTGTGTGGGAGTGCACAGGCTAATGTGAATTCCCCAGATAAGCCTCCACAACTCAAGCGGCAGAGCTGGGAATCAAACCCGGTTCCTCCAGATCAGAGTGCACCTGTTCTTAGCCACTGCTCTTAGCCACTACGCCACTGCAATTACATTGTAGGAGACCACTCTTTTCATATACACCTTTGACTTCTTAGAGGTGTTTGACTGATTACTGTGCGGGAAAGGATGCGGCATTAGCTAGAACGCCGGTCTTATCCTGTAGGGTTCGTCTTAGGTTCACGCTGTCGGGATGCAGCTCAATGCCAGATTTCACCCTTTTGAGACAAAGCTGCGTTTGATGAATGCCGACCCCTGATTTAATAAATGTGATCCATTAATTGGATCATTGCTTCCCCCAGTTAATTTCCTGGGTATTTTAAAATGTCAAAATGTCATTTTTATAGTCTCTCTCTCTCTCTCTCTCTCTCTCTTTGCCTTAAGCCTGAATATGATTGTCCTTGAAATATAACTGTAAAAGAGAGAGAGAGAGAGAAAGAGAGAGAGAGAAATCACCCTCCTAGCTGTGGATCATAAAGGAGAGCGTTAATTGTCATTTTTGCATGCATCAGCAAGATCAAAAACACGCTTTCTGATTACTTGTACATAGCTGGTCTTTGATACCCAGAGAAGAGTAACAACTGGATGATTGTAATTTGAAAGTCACTGTCCCCGTTCCTGGCTCCTTGACCCAGATTTGTTTCTGGAATGTATCCACTCAAATGAAACAATCTTTTAAAATTTTTTTTAAATAATTGCCCTGCTGATATGTTGGACAACAAAAGTTGATTCCCCGCAGTCAATTAATCACGTGATACTCGTGCGAAATATCCAGGTTTCAGCAAGAACTCCCCACTGCTTGAGTGATGAACAGGGATTCATCCCGTTTCTGGCGCTCGTTCTCCACCTTATCCCGCGTCCTGGCAGAACCTGCTTGCATGTAGAAGAAGAAGAAGAGTTTGGATTTATATCCCCCCTTTCTCTCCTGCAGGAGACTCAAAGGGGCTTCCAATCTCCTTGCCCTTCCCCCCCCACAACAAACACCCTGTGAGGTAGGTGGGGCTGAGAGAGCTCCGAGAAGCTGTGGCTAGCCCAAGGTCACCCAGCTGGCGTGTGTGGAAGTGCACAGGCTAATCTGAATTCCCCAGATAAGCCTCCACAGCTCAGGCGGCAGAGCTGGGAATCAAACCCGGTTCCTCCAGATTAGATACACGAGCTCTTAACCTCCTACGCTACTGCTGCTCTCTCTTTGCCTTAAGCCTGAATATGATTGTCCTTGAAGTATAGTTTCAATCTAGTTTCGTGGGGAGGAACGGGGGTCCAATCCGTGTTTTAAATTCCCGCCGTGGAGTGTGACGCAAGTCTAGCAACCAATCAGCTCTCGGCGGGCGCTGAGCAATGCGCGCGCAGCCTCTTCCGGGTTTCGGTTAGCATAACGAAAAGCCGCTCACACGATTAACCGTCCACCCTTCCAAACCAGAGAAAACCCGCTTAAAAGCCTGAATGCGTAAACATTTATTCTTGCAAACGAGCGAAAGCCCACTTAAATGCCTAAATGTTGATCCTTGCAAACGAGTGAACCTCAGGTTCCCGCCCCCAAAAGGTCCCGCCCCAACACAGCATGCCATCCAATCAGGAGAGACCTGCAAAGGAGATTGTGTGGTGTTGGGGACTGCTACATTTCTGGAATCCGAGACAGGCCTACATGTCTGCACTGGATACATGCTGCGGTGGGGCGGTTGAAACCCCGATGAAAAGGTTTCTTTGCAAACTTGGTTTGATCTAGATAGAATTTCCCCATGGAGAATCTACCAAAGGGTCTCCAAAATGGGGGGGAAGTGTTGCCCATTAAACTCACTTGATTTTCTCAATACCGTTAGTGTTGACTCAGTCATATCTTTCTATCATGTCAAGGTATCGAGAGTTGTTTGTTGGGTTGAAACACACGTCAATTCTGTCTATTGCTTGAGTACATCGTGGGGGCAGTTCGTGCCACCATCTCGTTGCTGTTCCACCTCATTCCTTCCTATTTCTCCTGCATGTGCAAACCAGGCCCTCAGTAAGTTGAACTGGAGCCCACAAGTACTTTGCTCCTATGTATCTCACCCCCTCCCAAATGACAACTATTAGATACTGGCAGGACAAGCCTCTTCTTTCCTGGGCAACACTCTTAAATACACAATAACAACTGGCGATTTCCACCTAGGACAAACTTAAGTCGTTCCAAAGGGTCATATAACCTGTGGCCTTATAATCAAGGAACCTTTGATAAGTTGTCTAGGAATGCCCAGAAAGACCATCTGAAAACCTCTGATGCAAAAGATCCTTAGCGAAGTAGGAATACTTAGTAGGAAGTAGGAACAGCAGTGGCGTAGGAGGTTAAGAGCTCGTGTATCTAATCTGGAGGACCCGGGTTTGATTCTCCGCTCTGCCGCCTGAGCTGTGGAGGCTTATCTGGGGAATTCAGATTAGCCTGTACATTCCCACACACGCCAGCTGGGTGACCTTGGGCTAGTCACAGCTTCTCGGAGCTCTCTCAGCCCCACCCACCTCACAGGGTGTTTGTTGTGAGGGGGGAAGGGCAAGGAGATTGTCAGCCCCTTTGAGTCTCAATAAACTTCTTCTTCTTCTTCTTCTTCTTCTTCTTCTTCTTCTTCTTCTTCTTCTTCTTCTTCTTCTTCTTCTTCTTCTTCTTCTTCTTCTTCTTCTTCTTCTTCTTCTTCTTCTTCTTCTTCTTCTTCTTCTTCTTCTTCTTCTTCTTCTTCTTCTTCTTCTTCTTCTTCTTCTTCTTCTTCTTCTTCTTCTTCCCTTCTGTTTCCCCCCCCCGATATTGCTATTGAGCGCCTTTTCGTCAGTAAGCGTTTGTTTCTTGGAGGCCATTTATGTGCTGAATAATGATAAAAAATATTTATCTTGTACGGGATGGGTGGTGGGTGGGGAGAACTTCCATGCAAGAAAATGGAAAATGGGGCGGAAGTAGAATTTTTGGATTTGGTTTTTGCAAGGGACAAGAAGAATTGAAACCGGGATTTCGACAATGAACCAGCACAGATGAGAAATTTGACTGGCGTCCCATGTAACAATGGCTCAGTTGAATCTCTGGCCCACCAATTACTACACTGTCTCAGATTCAAGGAAATCAGATCCAAGAATGTGAATCTTACTCCTTTACATTTACCCCATCTCCCCGATTTAATTAGATGACACTACTTGTTGGACAATCCTGATCCTTCTCTCTGTATGATAGTGGCAGACTTTATCCTGGAAATTACTAAACGCCAGTAGATTTCCTTCGACCTAACATTTATTTCCTGTATTGTATATGCTGTTTAATCCGTTTTTTATTATTGTTGTACTGTTGTCTATGCCAATAAAGGCTTGCTATGCTATGACTGGAGACCCTTTTAACGTTTCACCTGATGATTACATTTTGGGGTGTTGAAACTGCTTCATGTACACGTGGTTGTTTTTCTGGTGCCGATTTTGATGGCATCTGGCAACGAGGGCCTCCCACCCAGGTTGCTCGTCGGGCTCAGCCGTCTCCCCGTGTTTTCTTGGTCATAGCTTTGTAAAAGGGCCATGTTTTTTTAAAAAAATTGGGCACAAGCTCATTATTAATTCCCCCTCACTCCCAGACAGTTCTACCTGAATAAAGGATACCTTTGGGTGTTCCGAGGAATCCTCAAGCCGCACCAAAATGATAATCAGCGTTTGTAAATGTAATCAACCTTGAGGTCTTGTTACGTTCACAGGTGCAATTAACACTACCATCTGCTAATCTGTGATTAACAATGTTTACAAATATGCTACAACATGTTGAAAAAATACGTTGGCATGTATTTCCCAGAACTCCCCCCCTTCCCCCCCGCTAACCAGGTCTCGCTTTACTTCGGGTAAGGACCGTCTGCGCATCCCATTAAGGTGCTGAGGCTGTTCCCGACAGAGTACGCCCCGTGACCTGCCATTAATTTGCTGAACGTTTCTGATTTCGGTATTTAAAGCTGCCATTCGACTTCAAGCCAACTGTGGCGACGACAGGTTCGAAGCGGGGGGGGGGGGTCACCGCTGCTAAATGAAGCCTAATTGCCAAAGAGTCGAGGTGCCAACTGTGAATTCGAGGGCAAAAAAAAATCAAACTTGGTTGGGATTGACATATGGTGAGCTTTGAAAGTTAATTTGAAACAACAACAACAACAACAACAACCAAGCACCTGATTGGCTCACGAGTGGCGTGTTAATGAACTCACAGTCTTTGCATTGTGTTGGATCGAGGCGTGCGATTTGATTGATGTTGCAAAGGGATACGAGAATTCGTGGGTTATAAAGGGAAATCTTGCATTTCTCTTTTGAAAATATGAAGCGTATCTATGCTTATAATGCACTCTGCTGTTCCGAGTAAGCCTTGCAGTGGGCACAAAATGTATTAGTCCTAAGAAATGACTTCCTAAATTTTTGCTGGCCTTGTGCCCGTAATAAAATTATTCGAATTGACTTCTTAAATCTGTAACACAAGTGCGTAGCCGGCCTGTCTGCAAAGATATACACAGGTGATGGAACTGACCTAAAATTAGACCTGTGAAATGCCATTTGTTTTCAGAACCTCCACATTGAGACAAGGTATACCTTTGGATGCTGGAGGGTCAATCAGGAAGTGCTTTGGACACCCCCGCCACGTCCCTGCACCGGCACGCACCCGATGCGTCGCGCCTCCTTGGTGCTATGCCACTGCTATCAAGAAGAGACTTTTTGACAGAGAGTTTCAACAGATGCTAGAGGAAGCTAATAAAACCTGTTCCCCAATCTCTCTGGGAATACCTGTGGATAGATTAATTGTAGCCCGGTACCTTTATCTCCTGGTTGAGGCCCGGTGGCGTAGAGCAATCACCTTAGCTAGGTGTAATGCCCTGCCTTCTTCCTTCAGCCTTGGACGCCACCTTGGAATCCCACATAAAGAAAGGAAATGCCCGTGTGGCATGGGTTCTGTGGAAACAGTATCTCATATGCTGTTGGATTGTCCTTTTTATGAGATAGGTAGGAAGAAGCACACAATCCCCTTCCTGCATGGAAGTGAAGGCATTGCAGATAATCAGAAGGTCATATATCTTTCAAACAGCTGCAACTACGAGCTGTTAGAAGTGGTGGCTAAATTTTTAAATGGTGTTATTTTAACTCGTCAGAAGTTGTAAAGTTGTAAAGGCTGCTATTATCTTGCTAAATTAATCTTAAACTATTTATATGCCATTAAAGGTATTCGAAATCGAAATCGAAATGGTGCTATGCCACTGGATTTGGGGATCCTCTGGAATTACAGCTCAGCTCCAGACAACACCAGTCAGTTCTCCTGGAGAAAACGAATGCTTTGGAGGGTGGGCTCTGGGGCAGTTTTGTAATCCAGTGAGGTCCTTCTCCCCAAACTTTGAACTTCCCAGGCTCCACTCCCAATCTCCAGGAATTTCCTAGCCAGGAGCGGGCAATTTTGTCGGAATGAAAACTTTTTACCATACCTGTAACTCATTTTGAGTCCCAAGGAGAAAGGAAGACTACAAGTGAAAAAGTAATAACCTATCACGGGGATGGTATCTGCGTGATTGAGATGCATTCCTAACTCAATGTAACTGTTTGCAACAGTTAATCAATGCTGCTAGAACAGACCTGGGCATTATACAGCCCGTGGGCCACATCCGGCCCGCCGGATGACCCTAACTGGCCCCTGCTTTAGAAGAACCCGTCATCAAAATGGCAGCCGGGAGAAGCGGCGCGAGACTGGGATTATTTTAAAAAAGCCTCTCTCGGTCATTCACGCGCGCGTGCGCACTTCCCCCTCTTGGGAGCCCCGCCTTCTTGCGCAGGCGCGGTGTCAGGAACAGACGGGGAGGATCGCGAGAGAGTTAAAAAGAGCTGTAGTTCTCTCCCCGCCCTCGGAGCCCTGCCACATTGTGCAAGCGCCGTGAGAGGAAAAGGTGGGGAGGGTGGCGAGAGCGAGTGACTGTTGCTATGCGAACTGCCGCCGAAGGGCAAGGAGCGGGAAGGGCTGACCTGAGCATGTCCCCTCTGGACGCGAGGAGGGCCCGGCCCTCCACAATATTTTCTGTTTCTTATGCGGCCCCATGGAAAAAAATAATTGCCCACCCCTGTGCTAGAAGATATATGTAACCAGCCTGCTGTATGTAACCACTGCCATTTGGAGCATTTATTTCCTTGATCTTTACTTTATGGCTTCACAAGCTTTGTAGATAACTAGGCTTCCCCTGACACCCTGATCCCATGGGAAATGGAGATGCATCCATTGTCTCGCAGGGCAGGAAGCCAGGTGTTTCTCTCATGCTATCTGCCACTGACCTTGGGGTGCCTTAGCTCTGGGGACTATTTCTCACAGCTTCTTGGGAAAATGGGAGGGGGGACACGGTTCAGGGATAAAGGGAATTGCAAAGGTCAGGTTCGTCAGAACTGGCTTTGCCAAGCTTTGGTGCTCGATACTGAATCCATAAACGCTACCGATCAACAACACCGAGTCTAGCTGAAGGCTTTCACGGCCGGAATCACTGGGGTGTTGTGTGATTTCTGGGCTGTATGGCCGTGTTCTAGTAGCATTTTCTCCTGACGTTTTGCCTGCATCTGTGGCTGGCATCTTCAGAGGATCATAGAGTCTGTTTATTGGCTTAAGGTTCGAGACCTAACATAACCACTACTCAGTGGTGGGATTCAAAAAAATTTAGTAGGTTCCCATGGTGGTGGGATTCAAACTGTGGCGTAGCGCCAATGGGGCTGGGCGGGGCATGACAGGGGCGTGGCCGGGCATTCCTGGGTGGGGCTGTGGAAAGGACGCAGCCACTGCGCCGGTCCTTGGGCGAGAAACGAATGCACACAGGTGCAGGCTGCCACGCACGCTGGTGCACCTCCTGCTAGACTGCTTCAAGTTCTGCGCGCTACTGCTGAGAGGAGGGGCATAACTAAGGCAAAAATCACGTGGCAAAATCCCCAATTAGTAACCCCCTCTCGGCACACACCAATAATTAGTAACCTACTCTCAGGAACCTGTGAGAACCTGCTGGATCCCACCTCTGCCACTACTGCTGCAGGTGCTGCAGGCCATGGGAACTGTATGCAAAGTCGTGATCTACAGCACCTCCTTCGGGCAGCTGGGTTTCCCCACGGCCTGAATTGGTCGAGGTCTCAAACCTCAGCCTCTTTCCTCCTGGATTGCAGGCAGCCGCCCCCTCCTCCCCACCCAGTGTTGTCATATTTAAAAGTGAGCAGGGAGGGAAATGGGATGTGGCCGGCTGCGCCTTCGCCACCAGGATGAATTAGGCGCTTGTTTCTGTCAGCGTGCTCATGGCTTCACCTGGCCTCATTAAGTGCCGCGCCGGTGTAAGAGGCGTTGTGGCGGGGACTGTTTTCCCTCCATTAGCGTTCACTGGCTAATACGCATTTTATATAAACACTGGTTCTAAATGGCCGCTCCGCTCCCTCCCTAATGTTTCTTTTCAATAGAAGGTTCTGGATGAAGGATGAGGGAGGGGAGGAGATGGAAAAGGACCTCCTGGCTGTTGCAAAAAACTCTTGGGTGAGGCGCAACCTCCAAACAGATGCACTTGGACGAGATCCCGGTTCTCATTTTCCCCACCTGCGTTTCATTTTGTTTGATCTTCTGGAGCACTTTAAAGGTGAGTGTTTCAGGAGCAGCAGTGGCATAGTGGTCAACAGCAGGTGCATTCTAATCTGGAGGAACCCGGTTTGATTCCCCGCTCTGCTGCTTGAGCTGTGGAGGCTTATCTGGGGAATTCAGATTAGCCTGTACACTCCCACACACGGCAGCTGGGTGACCTTGGGCTAGTCCCAGTTCTTCGGAGCTCTCTCAGCCCCACCCGCCTCACAGGGTGTTTGTTGTGGGGGGGGGGAAGGGAAAGGAGATTGTAAACCCCATTGAGTCTCCTACAGGAAAGGGGAGATATAAATCCAAACTCCTCTTCCTCTTCCTCCTCTTCCTCCTCTTCCTTATTTTGCTGCAGGGTTGTTGTTTTTGAGGGGGGAATGTAACAGTTGGAGTAACAGTTGGAGGATGGAGTAACAGTTTGGAGATGGGAATAACCCAGAATGCTTTCTATATGGAGCCCTGTTGTGGATACAATAATGGAATAGGGACATTGAGCATATTCAATCAATGTCTTTTACACAAGACTCTGGGTCTGCCACACTCACACTTATGCGGTACTCTGCGTGGAAGCAGGCCAACATCTACTCGAGACCAGGGCACGGTGCATAACATTCAAATACTCTGTTTGTGTAACCCCCATGCTCAGAATGGGTTGACCCAGTAAGGGGTGGAGACTCAAAGCAGCAAGAGGCTGCAGAGCTCATGTAGTTTGGAGGAGACAAGGCTACAAGACTCGGACCTTGATTGGTATAAGCCCTAACACCTTGTTAAGGGTTTTTTTTTATGTTTGTAATGGGTGAGAGTTCTCCTGGAAACCTTCATCATGTTGAATCCTGTTCACTAAGCCCTTGGAGTCTTCAGGAGCCAACCCACTTGCAAAGAAGAATTGGACTTGGCAGTATCAGTAGACTGTAAATACAAGGACTTGAAAATGCAACCTGAACAGGACCTTGAAGTGTGATGTTCAATGTTGATGTTATATGTTCTATGTTAAGAAAGTAAACCGTTTTGATTTTTAAAATTTGTTGTTGCAAACTCATTCCAAGTTCTGCCCCACAGAACTCTCAGCCCCACCTCCCTCACAGGGTGTTTGTTGTGAGGGGGAAAGGGCAAGGAGATTGTAAGCCCCTTTGAGTCTCCTGCAGGAGAGAAAGGAGGGATATAAATCCAAACTCTTCTTCTTCTTCTCTTCATCTCTGGAGGGCAGGTGTGTGTGTGTGTATGTTTGTTACTGTGTGGTTCACTATTGGCTGTAGTTCAAAGGTAAGATGAGATTGGAAAGAGAAATGTGTAATGTTGGGTGTGGAGAAAGAGAGAGAAAGAAAAGGACAGGTGTCCTCTTTGAAGAGAGCTGGAACCAACAGCACTACAGGTGGAGCTACAGGCCCTGCCCCTCCAGGAGGAGGTCACTAGCACTAGGAGGTCACTAGTTACAGCAGTGACAGATTTTTGGAGAAGTTGATCTATGGCTACCAATCTTGATCTTCCTTGATCTGAGATTGCAAATGCCTTAGCACACCAGGTGCTCGGGAGCAGCAGCAGCAGCAGCAGCAGCAGCAGCAGAAGGCCCTTGCTTTCACCTCCTGCCTGTGAGCTCCCAAAGGCACCTGGTGGGCCACTGCGAGTAGCAGAGAGCTGGACTAGATGGACTCTGGTCTGATCCAGCAGGCTCTTTCTTATGTTCTTAAGGCCATTGCTTTCACCTCCTGCCTGTGAGCTCCCAAAGGCACCTGGTGGGCCACTGCGAGTAGCAGAGAGCTGGACTAGATGGACTCTGGTCTGATCCAGCAGGCTCTTTCTTATGTTCTTAAGGCCATTGCTTTCACCTCCTGCCTGTGAGCTCCCAAAGGCACCTGGTGGGCCACTGCGAGTAGCAGAGAGCTGGACTAGATGGACTCTGGTCTGATCCAGCAGGCTCTTTCTTATGTTCTTAAGGCCATTGCTTTCACCTCCTGCCTGTGAGCTCCCAAAGGCACCTGGTGGGCCACTGCGAGTAGCAGAGAGCTGGACTAGATGGACTCTGATCTGATCCAGTTGGCTTGT
The DNA here is from genome assembly GCF_021028975.2 of Sphaerodactylus townsendi. Lineage (NCBI taxonomy): Eukaryota > Metazoa > Chordata > Lepidosauria > Squamata > Sphaerodactylidae > Sphaerodactylus > Sphaerodactylus townsendi. The sequence continues at coordinate 307,005 of NW_025950385.1, forward strand.
TCTTATGTTCTTATGTTCTTATGTTCTTATTTTATACTCTATTTTTGCCTCATATTTTTGATAGGCATCACAGCCCCAATCTACAGGTCGACACAGATCCCACACAGTTGAATTAAACACAAGACGTGCACTGAACCTTCGCCCAGACACTGAACGTTTTCAGTTTCTTTCAGCAATCTGAACTAGTGGGGAGTTTGTTTACAATTAAAGGGGAAAACTTTTGCAAAAAATCATGTTGGTAAAAGTGTCTACAAGGTGTGTGTATGCATGTATGTGTGTGTGTGTATATATATGTGTGTGTGTGTGTGTGTGTGTATTCTCTAAAAAATATTATTATGTAAATTGTTTTTCCCCCATCCAAAAAATCATTATAATATTCAATTTCAGGAAATGCTCTTGACCATCTGCTGCTGCTCTAAGAAATGAGCTGGGGAGATTGTTTGCTCCCCCCCTCCCCCCAATAGGGTAGATGTTTAGGATCAATCACAGTGGAATGCAGGGGTTATATATTTATTTTCAGACCTCTCTGATAGATATCCGTAATGCTAAAGCTGGGAGAATTAAATGCTCAGACCCGCTATGAGATTATTCAGAATGTGTTTACCTTCTAACGGCTCCGTTTGGATGGCTGCCTTTACTGAATTGCTTCGACCATTTGGAAGCTGGCAAATTTTCGTGGCCACTAATGGGATACCCTTGGCTGTAAATTCAGCGTACGGCTTAGTAGATCCATCTCCCCAGTTCAGCTGCCTGTTCTGTGGTTCTCACTTTCTCTCTCTCTCTCTTTTTTGGGGGGATGAACTTTAAATGAAGATGAATGCTTTGGGATTCTGCAATCTGAAAAGGATTTGGAATTTGCTGGATACAAACATCAGACTTTGGCATGGTAGAAGGTGCTACTATGGTCGAATCCCCACTTGAAATTTGCACGCAGATCCAAACCTGTTTGTGGTGAAACCGTGTCCTCTTCATCGGAGTTTCTCCCTCCCCACCGCAGCGAGCACACAGCAGACACGCCCGGTTGCAGAACTCTGAGCAATCCCCACTCTGTTTGTGCGTGCCCACAGAGAGGGCTCTGAGTGCCACCTCTGGCACCCGTGCCATAGGTTCGCCATCACTGCCCTAGCATGTCCCCAAACTTGTTCCCTAAAATTCTTGAATGGGAGATGCCGGGGTTAAACCCGGGACCTTTGGCCTGCCCGGCAAGGACTCTAGATTTGAGCTTTGGCTTCTCCCCTGAAACACCGCTTGTTCTTCTGGAAAATCATTCCAGCTCTTTGGGGAGGGGGGGATTGAATCATTGCAACCCTTTGCAGCTGTACCCCTGCCCCGGAAAGCAGGCACAACACGGGGGCTCAAAACGGGGGCCTTTTCAGAGCTGGGGCGGGGTGTGTGTGTGGCCGCAGCTCAGTCAACAAGTTGCGGCCGGCCAGGCGGCCCCGCTGGCCAGGTTCTCAGCGCCAAACCGAAATGCAATCGCCAACAGAGTCATCAATAGCAATTGCAGCTGACTATTGATTGCCCAAGCAGCTGCGGCAGAGATGCTCGGAGCAAGTAATGCTCGGCCTTTCCCTGGCGACTGGGCTGACTATTGACAGGCTGAATTGGCTATCGGGGTTCTCTGATGGGAGCAGACGGCTGCTGGATGGGTATTGAGTAGGGGGTGACAGAGAGGCCGTGGGGTGGGGTGGGGGGGCTTGCGTAGAGGCCAGCCCGAGGAGAAGGAAGGTGCACAATTGGCCACCCCTTCCCGAAGCTAATGAGATAAACAAAGCAGAAATACAACAATGCCGAGTGAGAACAAGTGAGAATACCCCAAAAAATGCCATATGTAATTTATTTGTGCTTTTTTCAAGAGCCCTGTAAGGTAGACCTGTAACAGCAGGTACTGACCACGATCGAGGCTGTATATAGGCAGGGTATAAAAGAAGTTAATAAACAAATATTTCGATTTCCAACTTCAATTTTAATTTATACCCTGCCCTATCCCTGAAGGCCTCAGAGCGGCTAACAGCATAATAAAACAATAAAAGTTATAATAGAATAAGTAATAATAGCAATGATAAATACATTAAGAAGAGAAGAAGAAGAAGAGTTTGGATTTATATCCCCCCTTTCTCTCCTGTAGGAGACTCAAAGGGGCTTACAATCTCCTTGGCCTTTCCCCCCTCACAACAAACACCCTGTGAGGTAGGTGGGTCTGAGAGAGCTCCGAGAAGCTGTGACTAGCCCAAGGTCACCCAGCTGGCGTGTGTGGGAGTTCCCAGGCTAATCTGAATTCCCCAGATAAGCCTCCACAGCTCAGGCGGCAGAGCTGGGAATCAAACCCGGTTCCTCCAGATTAGATACACGAGCTCTTAACCTCCTACGCCACTGCTGCTCCTGGATATTCAGTAGGATCGCAAACCATAGAAACTTAAGCCCTGTTCACAAGTTGCAGTTAGACACATGGAGAATCTGGGGATAGTGTACATTTGGTTTTTCTTTATACATGCATGGAGTAATTCTTACGTTACATCCAACAAATGTACAGCAGAACATGCGTGAACCCACATTTATCCACGCCCAGTTCTGTGATTCCATTTCTAAATTGAACATGTTTTTGGCTCTTTGCTACAAACAGATGCATGTGCTTGCATGCAGGATATACATGCGTTCACTGTAACCTGTGAACAGGATTAGTGTGTGTGTGTGTGTGTGTGTGTATGAACAACAAGAAGAAGATGAGTTTGGATATTTTCAAAGAATTAAAAGTATGTCCAGAGAACGTCTGATCCAGCAGGCTCTTTCTTATGTTCTTAAGGCCATTGCTTTCACATCCTTATGTTCTTATGAACACGGTGTGTGGCACGCAGTTGATACAAATTGGGAATGAGCCGGATCAGCGTCTTGTGGGCATGAATAAGGAAAGGGGGTTGTTTTAAGAATTTTTACTTTTAAGAATTTCAGCACCCAAACAGAAAAGAGATAGAAAAGATAACAACAGTTGGGGGTGGGTGGGTAAGTCTACACATAAGCAGAAAGTTTCCATATATCTAAAAAAGAAGAAGAAGAGTTTGGATTTATATCTCCCCTTTCCTGCAGGAGACTCAAAGGGGCTGACAATCTCCTTGCCCTTCCCCCCTCACAACAAACACCCTGTGAGGTAGGTGGGGCTGAGAGAGCTCCGAGAAGCTGTGACTAGCCCAAGGTCACCCAGCTGGCGTGTGTGGGAGTGCCCAGGCTAATCTGAATTCCCCAGATAAGCCTCCACAGCTCAGGCGGCAGAGCAGGGAATCGAACCCGGTTCCTCCAGATTAGAGACACGAGCTCTTAACCTCCTAACCTCGATATATCTAAAAAATATGTCTGAATGTAACTGTTCTCTACAAATTCAATTGCTGGTAAATCTGTGATATCCTCAGTCCATTGGATTATGGGAGATGGGCGTTATTTCTCCAGTTTTAAGGGTATTACAAGCCTGTTTGTAATTAAGGGCGCAATTTTCATCTGTGAAGTGTTGGGAGGATATGAAATGTCTAAGATTTGGGCACCTTTGTTGATTCTTGAAGCCCAGGCTTGTATACCAAAATGAGGCTGGGACAAACCAACAGGAAATCTTGTGAGCAATAATAGGCCTACTCTGGTCAGGTGATTCCCCCATGACCTAAAAGGCTCCTAACCATGTATTTTGTACCAGTCCCCTGATACTGAAGCATGTATTAATTCTTATAATTTTTTAATTAATTCAAACATTTTAATCTTTGCTTTCAACCAGAAAACTACTTGCTGGGACAGGTAACAACCTTCTAAAACAGGGGTCTTCAAACTATGGCCCTCCAGACGTTCATGGACTACAATTCCCATCAGCCCTGTCATTGGGCCATGCTGGCAGGGGCTGATGGGAATTGTAGTCCGTGAACATCTGGAGGGCCGTAATTTGAAGACCCCTGTTCTAAAACAAAAATCTTAACAGTTAATTGTCAGTTGGTTCTGGTGGGTTTTCAGGGCTGTGTGGCCATAGTCTGGTGGATCTTGTTCCGTGGTCTGGTGGATCCATTAGACCATGGCCACACAGCCTGGAAAACCCACCAGAACCAGTTGAATCTGGCCGTGAAAGCCGTCGACAATACAGTAAATTGTCAGTTCATAAAAATACTGCACAAAGAGATAAATATAAAACCCTGATCATATTAAGACCCTGATCATATTAAGACCAGACATTAAGTGCTGGGAAATAAATTCATTTATTTAAATGTATTTATCTATTAAAATGTTTTTATCCTGTCTTATTTCTTCGGACTCAAGGGGACTAACAGGTTGCAAGGACACCGATTTTAACTAGGCAGATTAAAATAAGATGTTGCAAATTTAAAAGCAGTCAACATTTACAATGCACAGGAGTGGAACAGTGTATAAAAGAGTAGAATGCAAATTCGACCAGGTTACTGAGAAGGAAGGAAAAGCAGGCCTTCCATCTCACCTAATAGCTTGGAGAAATAAAGTGTCATAGAGTTGGAAGATAGATAGAATCATAGGTTCATTCTGCACATGCAGAATAATGCACTTTCAGACTGCTTTCAGTGCTCTTTGAAGCTGTGCGGAATGGCAAAATCCACTTGCAAACAGTTGTGAAAGCGGTTTGAAAATGCATTATTTTGTGTGTGCGGAAGGGGCCATAGAGTTGTTAGGGGCCATCTAGGCCACCTAATCCGGCTCAATGCAGAATCAGCTTGAAGTATCCCTGACCAGGTTTTGTCCAGAGGACCTTTGGTACATTTTCTGAATTTGTCCTGACAGGAGTGGAGTGTTGCAGGAAGGTCCGACTTTGCCCATTGTGCAAACAAAACTAAGCCAGAATCCCATTTATAATGTCGAAAATGGCTCCATTTTGTTTATGAACAGTGCTGTGAAGTGGTAACAGGGTCAGGCCAGGTTCTAGGAGAACCAACTTGGAATCCCCTATTCTGCCACGGGAGCCTGCTGAGTTGACGCTCACGTCCTATGCTACCTCACAGCGGATAAAGTAGAGGCAAGGAGAATTATGGTAGCCATGTTGGGTTCCCATGGGGGAGAAAGGTGGGGTTTAAATGAATAAAATATGGTGGGAAACAGTTTGTGGGCTTCAAAGTTCTGATCGTTATTTATTTATTTATTTATTGATTGATTGATTGATTGATTGATTGATTGTTTCGACGTTTATACCGCCCCATCCCCAAGGGGCTCCATCTTCAGGGGACTTTATCTACAATGATTGAGAAAACGTGCTCCCCCCTGTATTTTTCTCTCCCATTTGAACAGGGCCACTTGGCACACCACCTGTATTGCTTAATAAACCCTGCTCAAAGGAGAGCCATAATGCTCGCAAGGCCTTCTGCCTTGTTACATGGCAGATTTAATAAGCAAGAAAAGGCTAAAAGATTGTGCCCATGTAACGATGGCTCAGTTGAATCTCTAGCCCACCAATTACTACACTGTCTCAGATTCAAGGAAATCAGATCCAAGTATGTGAATAGTATTCCTTTACATTTACCCCATCTCCCCGATTTAATTGGATTACACTACTTGTTGGACAATCCTGATCCTTCTCTCAGTATGATAGTGGCAGACTTTCTCCTGGAAATTACTAAATGCCAGTAGATTTCCTTCGACCTAACATTTATTTCCTGTTTTGCATATGCTTTTTAATCCATTTTTTATTATTGTTGTACTGTTGTCTATGCCAATAAAGGCTTGCTGAAGTGATCTACAATGATTGGGTGCTAAGTAAACACAGTGCTTTGCAGAAGATTCCGGACCATTTATTGGAGTCCCTCTCATCATCCAAAACTGAAGTCCTGGCTGGTCCCATGACCACTCCTCATGAGATGCCTTGCATAGAATCAGACCAGTAGTTCCTAGTAGTTTAGGCTGACCAGACGTCCCGCTTTTGGCGGGACAGTCCCGCCTTAAAACAATTTGTCCCGTGTCCCGTGGCTTTTTCTAGCGCGCCGATTTTTGGAAGGCTACCACACTGCCTTCTGGGGCGCAAGGCAGTGCGGCAGCCTCCTGCGCGTGCGGCCGCAGGAGCATGGCCTTCTGTGGCCCTCCCGCTTCCCGCCTACCCGCCCGTCCCGGTTTACAAAGGTGACCATCTGGTCACCTTATATTAGTTCCTTGTCCACTTTGATTAGCCATGACTCTTTGAAGTCTCAGACAGGAAATCAGATTCCAGAACACCTGGAAATGGAACCTGTTTTTTACCTGGGTGTGACTGCCCTTTCATTTTCATCCCTGTCCAGGTTGTGCCTCGCGCAGGTATCTCTAACCATCTCGCGCTAGGAGCAGTTCTGCTTCCTTCCATTTATCAAAGGCCCCTTCTGCACACGCAAAATAATGCATTTTCAAACCACTTTCACAACTGTTTGCAAGTGGATTTTGCCATTCCGCACATCTTCAAAGAGCACTGAAAGCAGTTTGAAAGTGCATGATTCTGCATGTGCGGAAGGAGCCCAAGAAAACAGTTAAGGTTTTGAGACTTGGTAAAGTTTGAGGAGAAGGTTACGAGGTTGTTGAAAAGGGGGTTTGGGACTGTTCTTTTGTTTTTGGGATGGGCGCCAAAGCAGATGTGAATAAATCTTCCTTCGATTTCCAAACGCAGCCCGGGGAATATTGCTAACTAATTATTGAAAACAGAAGACCGGGGTCCTCTTTTTTTTGCATTTCTGAAAACTGCTGTCTTCCTCTTGACAGCCGAGTATTTAATTAGGGCTGATTGTGGTTAGCATGTTCAATAACTCCTCATTAAAGAGGGGAGGTATCCGCTGATCCAGTGTCGCCCGGAGCACCGGAGAACGGACGGTGTTTGTAATTAAGGGCGCAATTTATTTTACCAAGTCATGTGTATAGAAGCAAACACTTTCGCTTAGTTTTTTTTTCAAGGTTAAAGGGTAGAGTGTTTGCTGTTTTAGGGTGGGGCTTCCTCCACCCGGGTTTAAGTTCTAAAGCAAGAAGAGCCTGACTTGATGGCTAAGAACATAAGAACATAAGAACAAGCCAGCTGGATCAGACCAGAGTCCATCTAGTCCAGCACTCTGCTACTCGCAGTGGCCCACCTGGTGCCTTTGGAAGCTCACATGCAGGATGTGAAAGCAAGGGCCTTCTGCTGCTGCTGCTCCCGAGCCCCTAGTTTGCTAAGGCATTTGCAATCTCAGATTGAAGAGGATCAAGATTGGTAGCCATAGATCGACTTCTCCTCCATAAATCTGTCCAAGCCCCTTAGAAAGCTATCCAGGTGAGTGGCCATCACCACCTCCTGTGGCAGCATATTCCAAACACCAATCACACGTTGCGTGAAGAAGTGTTTCCTTTTATTAGTCCTAATTCTTCCCCCCGGCATTTTCAATCAATGCCCCCTGGTTCTAGTATTGTGAGAAAGAGAGAAATATTTCTCTCTGTCCATATTTTCTTCCCCAGGCATAATTTTATAGACTTCAATCGTATCCCCCCTCAGCCGTCTCCTCTCCCAACTAAAGAGTCCCAAACGCTGCAGCCTCTCCTCATAAGGAAGGTGCTCCAGTCCCTCAATCATCCTCGTTGCCCTTCTCTGCACTTTTTCTATCTCTTCGATATCCTTTTTGAGATGCGGCGACCAGAACTGAACACAGTACTCCAAGTGCGGTCGCTCCACGGCTTTATATAAGGGCATCACAATCCTTGCAGTTTTATTATCAACTCCTTTCCTAACGGCTGCCCCGTTTGTCTTGGCTTTGGTGTGTGGCAGCTACGCACAGGAGAAGTCAGGGTTACCAGCTCCAGGCCAGGAAATTCCTGGAGATTTATGGGTAGAACCTGGTCAAGGGAGGGTTTGGGAAGAATCTCACGAGGGTATAATAAAGCCATGGAGTTCACCCTCCAAAGCAGCCATTTTCTCCAGAGAGCTGATACCTCTGTAGTCTCATGGCCAGTTATAATTCTGGGGGATCTCCAGAAACCCACCTGCAGGTGGGCAGCCTTAGGAGCAGAGCCAGAGGTGGGATCCAGCAGGTTCTCACCAGCTCCCGAGAGTGGGTTACTAATTATTTGTGTGTGCCGAGAGGGGGTCACTAATTGGGTCTGCTTTTCCGTTAGAAATTCCATTCGGCCCAAAAATCATAAAGTCCTGTTGTTTCCTATGTGGCTGGTTAGTGAAGGTAGAAAACGGGATAATTCTCCCTGTTGGGCTGTTTTAAGAACATGTTTTAGAAATACGGTCAAGTTCCTGGTTTAAGGAAAGTCTCCTTCTTTTGATTTCTAGAAACAAAATTAAGTATTTGAAAGTATGAAGTATTTGACAGGCAGTCAATTAGAGGAGAAGTAGTTGTTTCTGTTGGCAGCAGACGATAGGACTTGCTAGAATGAGTTTAAATTATGGACAGAAAGATACCAGCTGGAAATTAGGAACTTTTTTTTACAGTAAGAGTTTTTTACAGTAACAGAGAAATTATTAATGCCCCGCCCCCGGAATGCCCGGCCACACCCCCGTCATGCCCTGCCCAGCCCCATTGGCGCTACACCACTGTTTGAATCCCATCACCATGGGAACCTGTTACTAAAATTTTTGGATCCCACCACTGAGCAGAGCCCTGCTGGACCAGACAAAATAGCCTCCAGCTGAGCATCCTGTCTCCCACAATGGCTGGCCATATTACTCTGGAAGCACACAAACCAAATGTGAAAGTAATACCCTTCCTTTGTCTTTGCTGAATCCAGATCAGAAATATATTACCTGTCCCTTTGGTTATTCTTGAAAACTACAAAATTTAGGCCATCCACAGTCCACAAGAAGGTCTCTGCATGCCCATGTATTTAATATATATATTAAATATATATATATTAAATACATATATATATATATATATAGCTTGAAGGCATTACATGCTTTAGGAAGGAGAAGAAGGAGAAAAGGAGGAGGAGGAATTTGGATTTATATTTCCCCCTTTCTCTCCTGTAAGGAGACTCGAAGGGGATTACCATTTCCTTACCCTTCCCTCAAAGGGGGTGCCCCATCCCCCATTCTTTGCTAAGGAGATGGGGGCTACCCTTTTGAGGGTCCATAACTTTGGACCCCCTGAACCAAACTGCACCAAACTTGGGGGGTCCCATCAGGACAGTCTCCAGATGATATCCTGAAATTTTGGTGCTGATACGTCCAAAAATGCACCCCCTGCAGGAACATCCCAGAAATTTGCCCAAGAATCTTTGTTCTGCATTGAGTTTTCTGCATTGCTGTCAATGGGGGTTGCAGGCACATTTCTGAAGGCACAGTCTCAAAACTTTCATGGTCTCATCAGGAGACTGCCCTAATGATACCCCCCAGGTTTGGTGCAGTTTGGTTCAGGGGGGCCAAAGTTATGGACCCTCAAAACTGTAGCCCACATGTCCTTTTAGCTCCCATTGGAAACAATGGGGGATGGGGGCACCCCCTTTGGGAGTCCATAACTTTGGACTCCCTGAACCAAACCTCACCAAACTTGGCGGGTAGCATAAGGACAGTCTCCTGATGATAGGCTGAAATTTTGGTGCCGCTAGCCTAAAAACTGCACCCCCTGCAGGCCAAAAACGGAAAACCACTAAAATACCCCAAAACGAACCCTGCATTTTGATGCCCCCCACAAGGTGGTGCCCTGGGCAGCTGCCCACCTTGCCCAATGGGCATTACGCCCCTGGCTGCAGCACACAAAATGGTGGGCGCAAGCTGTGAACATGCAAGTCAGAAGTTTGGGCGGGAGAAATAAAGCGTTTCCTGCCTTCCACCCAGGTTGGAAGGAAAAGATGGCTAGTTTAGTGATGTGTGAAAGACCCAGGTTGAGAGAAATAAAATGGGCTGAAGTCGTTTTTGGGGAAGAGAGCTGTGCGAGGTTCGTCCCCCAAATGCTTTTTGTATTGACCAGTGGTGGGATCTGAACATTTTAGTAACAGGTTCCCATAGTGGTGGGATTTGAACTGTGGTGTAGCGCCAATGGGGCTGGGCGGGGCATGACGGGGGCGTGGCCGGGCATTCCAGGGGTGGGGCATTCCTGGGCGGGGCTGTGGCAAGGACGCAGCTGCTGCGCCGGTCCTTGGGCAGGAAACGAATGCACGCAGGCGCAGGCTGCCACACACGCCGGTGCACCTCCTGCTAGACTGCTTCAAGTTCTGCGCGCTACTGCTGAGAGGAGGGGCGTAACTAAGGCAAAAATCACGTGGCAAAATCACCAGTTAGTAACCCCCTCTCGGCACACACAAATAATGAGTAACCTACTCTCGGGGACCTGTGAGAACCTGCTGGATCCCACCTCTGGTCCCTCCTCTTACTAGCTGGCAAGCTCCGGGCTACGAGAAAGAAGAAGAGAGGGGGAGACGAGGGCGTGGAGACGGAAAAGCAGACCCAATTAGTAATCCCCTCTCGGCACACACAAATAATTAGTAACCCACTCTCGGGAACTGGTCAGAACCTGCTGGATCCCACCTGTGCTGGTGGCCACATGGATATTGAACTGGCCCTTCAAATCAGCCCCCCCATATGGATTGGTACGTGAACAGGTACCCGGGGTGGGGGTGGGGGGCAAGATTGTCTGGTCCTGCTGCTCCTTGTGGCATTTTAAAACGGCAGAGTTCATATCTAAAATGGTGGTGAAGTCCATGGATTGGGAGCCTGTCAGAGTTTGGCCCCTCAGAGGAAGAAGAAAGACTTATACTCCACTTTCTCAACTGTAAGGAGTCTCAAAGTGGCTTATAAACCCCTTCTCTTCCTCTCCCCCACAACAGACACCTTGTGAGGCAGGTGGGGCTGAGAGAGTTTGGAGAGAACTGTGACTGGCCCAAGGTCACTCAGCAGGCTTCATGTGTAGGAGTGGGGGAAGCAAATCTGGTCCACAAGATTAGAGCCTGCTGCTCATGTAGAGAAGTGGGGAATCTAACTCACCGCTCCAGATTAGAGTCCTCTGCTCTTAACCACTACACCACACTAGCTGTCAATGTAGTGCATAGGTGTCAAACTCGCGGCCCTCCAGATGTTATAGACTACAGTTCCCATCATCCCCTGCCAACAATGTGCTGGCAGAGGATGATGGGAACTGTAGTCCATGACATCTGGAGGGCCACGAGTTTGACACCTATGATGTAGTGAATGTAGTAATCGGATCAGGTCCACTGATTTCAGCGGCAGACATATTTAACTTTGCTCCTATTGGAAATAAACTGTCCATAGGGAGAAATATCTAACTTAAGCAGTTCTCAGAAGTTAGTTCCATTTTATTTACTAGTGCTGAAAGGGTTCTTTGGACTGCGGCCGCAGTGCACAGCCTTGGATCGTGTCCGGTTTTGACCATCTTGGGGGTTGTGTATGGGAGGATAGAGAATGGGAGCAAAATCTGTGGATACCGTGTTTCCCCGAAAATAAGACAGTGTCTTATATTAATTTTTGCTCCCAAAGATGCGCTATGTCTTATTTTCAGGGGATGTCTTATTTTTCTGTGCTCTGTTTGTCGGGCATGCTTCCAAACCAAAACTTTGCTATGTCTTACTTTCGGGGGATGCCTTATATTTCGCACTTCAGCAAAACCTCTACTATGTCTTATTTTCAGGGGATGTCTTATTTTTCTGTGCTCTGTTCGTCGGGCATGCTTCCAAACAAAAACTTTGCTACGTCTTACTTTTGGGGGATGCCTTGTATTTCACACTTCAGCAAAACCTCTACTATGTCTTATTTTCCGGGGATGTCTTATATTCGGGGAAACAGGGTAGTAGTATTCCTAAAGAAACGCATAATTTTAATATCATACCTTCTGAAAAAAAACATGGCGATGTTTCAACAATAGTGAAGGCATTTTCGATGTACTAAAAGTTAGGGCCATTCTTTTATAGTAATCCACAGGGGGCAAGCATTCGTATGAAATCAACTGAATCTTGTTTGGAGCACACTTTAACAACGGGCTCAAAGAGAACCTAATTGCACTATCATTTGACCACCTATTTTGGTTTAGCTTGGAATGTCCAATATACAACACCACTTACAACAGTGCCCTAGCAATTCAGCGTTTCTTTTTCACTGTGGGCCACCAGTATATACCATCCACATTGAAGGTGTTCAATGCTAAATGCGGCTCTCAGCTCCTCTATGGAGCACCAATTTGGATCGGAGCTGTAAACAAAAATCATAAACACAGCCCAGTCCCGTTTCTTCCATAAAATTATGGGCTTACCAAATTGTGTTTCATATGCAGCCCTATGTTTAGAACTCGGGCAAATATCATATGCCACAATGGCCTGGCTGAGAACTGTCAGATATTGGTTACGTATCCACTATTTGCAGGATCATTCCAGTTTGCTACACCTCATGCTTTCTGACTGTGCAAATTCTAGGTGGCTGAAACTAGTTGAAGGAAAAATCAACGCTCTTGGTTTTTCATTAGAGTCGTTAGTCCCTCTTTCCCTATCAGAAGCATATAGCTGCTTGAAAACTAAGCTATTAGAACAAGAGTCTCGGGATATGATAACGGCGGTGAGGAAAACGTGTTCCCCCCTGACCCTGCTTATTCCAATTGAACAAGGACATATGGCCAACTATTTAAATTGGATCACCAACCCTAAACTAAGAAGAGCCTTAACACTGGCCAGATTCAATCTAATGCCTTCTATGCTGCTCTATGGCAGATATCAACAAACTGATAAACAGAAGGAGGCTATGTCCATGCAATATGGGTCAGGTGGAGACACTCGATCATACCCTTTTTCATTGTGTAAGGTTTGCAAAAACCAGAATGTATAATCTGCACTTATCCCATTTCTGTATAACAATCTAACTGATGCTCTTAAGATACCTATGCTTTTTTTTTGAACAACATGGATCCCACAGGGTGCGGTGTGAATGTAGCAAAATTTCTGCTAAAGAGATAATAGAAGCGTGAAGTCTAGATCAGGGGCTGGGAACCTCTTGACTCTCCAGATGTTCAGGAACTACAATTCCCATCAGCCCCTACCAGCATGGCCAATTGGCCATGCTGACAGAGGCTGATGGGAATTGTAGTTCCTGAACATCTGGAGAGCCGCAGGTTCCCTACCCCTGGTCTAGATGGATACTAATCAATGTATATCTATTATGACCACATATAGCCAGCAGTAATTTTTCTAGCTTCTGTAAGTATCCGATGACGTTTAAGTGAGTCAACTTAGTTGAAGGAAGGTTCTATAGTTATAGAAGGACCGTGTATATATTTTAGTGCCAGTGTCTATAACTGTGAGCAATAACGGGCAAATTTTGTATGCTTATTTTGTATGTTTATTTTATGCCAATAAAGGCTTCTTACTTACTTAAATATACAACACCACTTGCTCTTTTTGCAAAATTAACGAATTCATATTATCTAGCTTTAGCTGCCAGGTGGGCGTCGGCCTTGAAAGCCGATAGGCAGTTTCTGAATTAAAAGGAGCTACCACGTCAGCTCCATTTCCTGAAGCTTGTGTCTTTTAAAATTTGATGGGAGATGGGAGCAAAATCTACGAAACTCACAATGGAAGTGGCGGGGTGAAGTGGCGGCATTTGTCATTAAAGGCGGCACGTGGTGTTGCGGCACTCGGAAAAACGGCTCGTGTAAATACGGATTCAAAAGTGCGCGTGTGTTTGTGTGTGAAAGAAAAGAGCGCCGCCGTGATGGGCTCGCTATCTTTCAGAGTGGGAGAATGTAACCTGCGGAGCAGGTAATTGTTGTGCAAATATAGCGAGCATTAAGAATCGACTATCTTTCTGTTTCTGACCCTAGGCGATGTCTGTGGTAGATACATATAATTAAATATATAATTTATACAGCTGCTGCTGCTGCTTCGGCGCCTTGGAGGAGCACAGAAGAAAAGCTTGTATATGTTGATTTTTTTTTGAATGCCTCCCGACAAGAACATTGTGTTTGCGTGGAATTATCTTGGCGTGCATAATATCTTTATTTGCGGGTGGGTCGGGGGAGATGAGTTGGGCACGGAAACAACGTTTATCATTTAATGTCTGGAATCCCCCCCCTCTCTCCCCAAGCGAATTGAGTTACACAAACATTTACAAAAAGGGCAAGCTATCTTGATAGATGGGGCAGCGCCTGGTTGTGATGGCTGCAAAATCAAAAGTGTGGAAATTTCTATTTCCTCCGGTTGCCGGGTAATACGCTAGATGTTTTGTTTGCAGAATGTTGGCTTCCGATCCAGAAGCAGCGTCTATAGAAAGGCTCTTTGGGAAGGGAATGCGGAGCGGAGCAAGTCTGTCTGCTTTACAGAAGAAATAAACCACTGTCAGACGGCCGGGGGATACAATCAGTAAGCATTTTATCAAATAATAAAATCACAGGGGGTGATGTATGTAGGGGTGGAGTGCCGGATGTTGCATTTGACTGTATTTACATATGGAATGGATGTGCAATGCAAATTGTTATTGGCAGTTTGACAGATTTGGGCCACTTGGCAAAACAGCAACAGGAAAAGTAAGCAGAGTTAGCTTTTTTCTTCTTCAAACTTTTCAAACTCTGTTGTTTAAATCTGGAAGGAGCGTTCTCCAGTTGAGGGGGAAAATATTTTGTCCTGGCAGCAAACGGTTAAATCACAAATCTAGTCTCGGCAATTTCTGCAGTTTGAGGTCAGGAGAACTGTATGAGGAGAAGGATTGATCCCCTGCTTCCAGCGCAAAGTGGTCCACTCCAAATTGGACTCTTGGGCTCATTCCGCACATGCAGAATAATGCACTTTCAAACTGCTTTCAGTGCTCTTTGAAGCTGTGCGGAATGGCAAAATCCACTTGCGAACAGTTGTGAAAGTGGTTTGAAAACGCATTATTTTGCGTGTGCGGAAGGGGCCTAAGTCTCAGCATGTTGGCCTTCATACACCCCAAAACTGCCTCCAGGCAGTATTTTTGCCTTTCAGGATTGCCTTTCAGGATTCATCATCTGAGCAGTAACCAGGGCATATCTCTGATTCCCTCTGGCCCCTTCCGCACATGCAAAATAATGCGTTTTCAAACCACTCTCACAACTGTTTGCAAGTGGATTTTGCCATTCCGCACAGCTTCAAAGATCACTGAAAGCAGTTTGAAAGTGCATTATTCTGCATGTGCGGAATGAGCCTCTAATTTGCCCCAAAAGACCAGGGAATCCTCCATCCTGAGCTCCCATTGCCAGTGGGAGGCTTAAAAAGAAACCGGCAATGGAACAATGTCATTTTGGGTGAAAGACCAAGAAACCATGACAGTAGCTCTAGGAATTACTCGAAACTCTATGTTTTACCATCGAGGTTTTATCATAGTTTCCAGCCATTTTGAGCTGCGGCTGCTTCCAGGTTTTTCCCAGAAGTGACATCATCATGCTCGCAACCCCAGCCGTCCCACCATGTCACTACCCCATCACAACTCTGATTGACAGCAGCGAGGCTGAGAAGAGCAAGAAGAAGAAGAAGAAGAAGAAGAAGAAGAAGAAGAAGAAGAAGAAGAAGAGGAGGAGGAGATTGGGTTTATATCCCCCCTTTCTCTCCTGCAGGAGACTCAAAGGGGCTTACAATCTCCTTGCTCTTCCCCCCTTACAACAAACACCCTGTGAGGTAGGTGGGGCTGAGAGAGCTCCGAGAAGCTGTGACTAGCCCAAGGTCACCCAGCTGGCGTGTGTGTGGGAGTGTACAGGCTAATCTGAATTCCCCAGAGAAGCCTCCACAGCTCAGGCGGCAGAGCTGGGAATCAAACCCGGTTCCTCCAGATTAGATACACGAGCTCTTAACCTCCTACGCCACTGCTGCTCAGAATCAGAAAGCAATCAGAAAGCTTCCGATCTTGAAAGCATGCTAATGGAAACGTTCCCCGCCGTTTTTTAACGGATAAACCAGTTCCTAAAGTTATTGACCCCATCTGGCCTTCTCCTGGTCCCCCCCCTCTCTCTTGTGCACAGAGCACCTATCACTGAATCCAAACCCTGAAAGCCTGCCACTTCTTTCTACCACTCCTGTCTCTGAACGTTCCTTGATTTACTCATTCTCTTTTGCTTTTTATCCAGGCAAAAGTGAACAATCTCTAATTTCTTTTTATTGGTGTTGCCATTTTTGATTTTGGGTTTCTCTGCTGTTTTAGCTGTTGGGTTTTTTTTCCATTGTTTACCTGAGGGTATTGTTTTTACGTTACCTACAGCGCCTCTTTATCGAAGTGCCAATAACACTGAGGACGTTTCGCCAGGAAATGTTAGGGAAAAGAAACAGAAAATGGTGTGGAAATGAAGAATCACAGGCCTGATTTGCGCAAGGGAGAAGGAGAGTTGTAGCTGGGATTTTTGGACTGAAGTAGCTGGGATGAGGAATTTGAAATTGCCAATAGATGCTAATTTTCCCTTTCCATCACTTGCAAATCTGTCAGCGGAAGCTCTTTAGCCCATCCTGGTTTCTCATAAGGAGCTCTATGTGATCGTTTGGAGGACTTGTTAATATGGAAAACAGAGCGACTGAGAAACAGCCCACTCTGTCCTCTCAGTCCTCCCTACCTACACTTTGGTACCTCTAGACTAGGGGTGGCCAACCTATGGTGCTCCAGATGTTCATGGACTACAATTCCCATCAGTTCCTGCATAGCTAGGGAAAATGGAGCCCAGTGCAAAATCTGAGTTTTGTGCCCCACCCCCCCATAGGCGGCTGCTGTGATGCTGGACTCCACCCCCAAACCGTATCACTCTCAACGGTGTTTAAGCTAGGGAGCCCAGATTCTCCTTTTAAATCCACTTTAAAGGGAGAATCTGGGGTCCCCAGTTTAAACAACATTGAAAGTGATGCTATTTTGGGGTGGATTCTCCCCCACCCTGAAACAGCATCCCTTTCAATGTTAAAAATGGGGACCTCAGATTCTCCCTTAAAATCCATGCCGAAGGGGGTGGATTTAACAACAACAACAACAACAACAACAACAACAACAACAACAACAACAACAACAACAACAACAACCTTTATTAGGTATTGAGAGAATAAAAGAAAGATAGAAAACAAGCATTGGCAAGGAAGGGAGTGGATTTAAAAAGAGAATCTGGGGAAATTTAGGGGGTGCCTGTTGTCAGGGGTGCAATTATTAAGATAGCAGCACCAAAATTTCAGAGTATCTTAGTGAGACCCTACTCATGATACCACCCAGGTTTGGTGAGGTTTGGTTTAGGGGGTCCAAAGTTATGTACCCTCAAAGGTGTAGCCCCTATCTCCTATTAGCTCCCATTGGAAACAATGGGGGATGAGGGCACTCCCTTTGGGAGTCCATAACTTTGGACTCCCTAAACCAAACCTCACAAAACCTGGGTCATATCATCAGGAGAGTCTCTCAAAATATCCCTGAAATGTTGGTGCTGCTAGCCTAAAATCTGCGCCCCTGCAGGCCAAAAACAGAAAAAAGACTGAAAATACAAAATCCCCCACAAACGAACCTGCATTGTTGGCGCCCATCACAAGGTGGCGCCCTGGGCAGCTGCCCACTTTGCCCAATGGGAAGCACACCTCTGCTACAGGGTTATCCAATTTACCCATTCTTAGAAGGCTGGTTGGTTGTGGCTGAGTCTGAGGAACAGCTGTTTTAGGATACCAACTTAGGATGATTCTGCCCAGGCCAAATATAATGGGTTCAGGGGTGTGAAAAAAAGTGTTACGGAGAAGTTCCCACAGGACTTGCACCTCCCCCTCCCCCATGTTTCTAACCTGTTATATTTGGCTGAAGCTGATTGAAATGAAAATCACTACACTGGCAATTTTCCCCCTTTGAACCTGGTTTCAGACACTTCCTGCTTGCCCGTGCGAACTACGGCAAGCAGGAAGCATTCTATTTGCTGTCTTCTGTGCACCATTATGGTGGATTCTCCAGGCGGCCACCATTAGAGTGGATTCTCTAAAAGACCAGTAATTTTGTGCCAGTAAGTGAGGGGGATTCTCAGGTGGGGGGGGGGGATTCTCGGATGTGTGATTCGCAGGGAAACACAGCATTTCCCATACGAACCATGCCGCATCCTGATGCTGGAATCCCAGCAATCCCAAATGGCCCCTGCCCCCATTGTACAAATGGCAACACAGGCAAAATGGATTCATTTAATCCATTTGTGTGGCCTGTCCAGAAGTGGTCTTAGTGGTACACACCTGTTGGGAATTAGGGCTTAGATTAATGGGAAGAACTCGAAATTGGTTCCTTATCAGGTGGTTTCAGTTCATCAGTGCTGTTATAGATTTGCAACAGGAAAAGTTTCCTACCCCAGGAGTGAGGGAACAGGATTGTTAACTTAGCAAGAAAATTCACCCGGAATAGATTCCAAGAGGCCAGACAGATCCAATGCCTTTTGGTTTTGATAGCTCCAACAATTGCGGTATGTCCTTAGGCAACATTATAGATGAGACGATTGCAGTTGCATTTTTTGAATAAATTTATGCCTGGAGTTCATTCTCCAGGTAAGAAATTTACTATTCCAAGACAAGTGGCAAGCTCACCGCAACAGTGGACAGATTCCAGTTTTCTATTTATGGGCACTGAGTTTGGTAGTGGAACACATGACATGGTGACAACGGATGCATCTCCGGATGAGACCCTGACATTTTGGTGCCGCTTGCTTTAAAAACGCGCCCCCTGCAGGCACAAATGTGAAAAAACACCAAAAAAATACAAAAAAAGAGACGGACCCAAATTTTTCGGGTATCCTTGAATATTCGGGTATATCCGAATATGTTATTTGTCTTATTCGGGCATGCAGATAATTTTATGCCTGAATAACTCCGAATTTTACCGAATTTCCAGGGTGTTGACCAAACCTAGTCAGCGCTCCCCAGCTTCCTTTCCAACCGTGAAGCCTAGCCTCAGTTTCCCCTGGTTCCCCTCTCCTGGGTTCCACAGGGGAGATTGGAGGTCCCGGAGGAAAAGCTGCTTGCCAGCCTCCCTCCCTCCTCCTATTTAGACGGTGGGGGCATTCGTGGTCCAGAAAATTGTTCCCCACGTCTAAGGTTCAAAAAGTATTTATTAAAAACTAGCAAGGGGCTGTCTTGGTTTTTAGTATAAGGTAACCCTTTCCTTCCACAATGGAACTGTCCAGAGTGCGAATCCTGCTGTCCATGAGGCTGGTTGACACGCACAGTCCTGACTTGGGTAAGGCAGAACTGGGGCAAGGAGGCTATCCCAGTCAGGCAGCAGAGGCAGGGTGGTGAGGCGCTCAGATCGAGGCCAGCTCCCTGGGTTCTTAAAGGGCCACGTGCAAAAGAAGCGGAGCCAGTAGTGTTGGTTTGCCCCCATCCCGCAGATTTTCTTGGAAGAAAAAGGCAAACTCCAGCTCGCTTTTAGTAAAAGAGAGCTGTGGCGAATTTGGGTGAGGAAATGGGTTAGTGATCTGAGGGAGGGCAGAGTGAGGTGTGTGAGGATGAGCTGGATGTGTATTGTGGGTAGCAGTGGGTGAGGCACAGAGAGTGAAAGTTACCTGCGTGTGTAGGGGGGAACCCCACCTGACGTCTCACACGGCAAAGTGTATATGTGTTTCACTTCCACTTGTATTACCTGACAGTATTACCTATTTACTGTTTCCACTGCTCATCTCTGCCCATCTGCACGAACATCCTAAGCCCTCATCCCAAGCCCTCAGGCCACAGAAAGACAGGCTGCATGAACATTCTAAGGGTGACAGTTAAACACAGCCAGCTTCATGGCCTGGTGCGCCAGGAAAAAGACGTTTTACCTGGCTCAGGAATGGACTTTTGGCAATTTGAATGTCCGATTACCTGCCCGCAACAGGGAGGGCCGTCGTGAAAATTTGGGGGCGATCCGTCCAGCTGTTTCGGCGTTAGGGCAAGACCAACAAACGAATGGTTAGCTTTTTATATACATAGATAAAATGGTTACAAGTACGCTTTAGCGCTGCAGCAGATCGAGCAAGGGTTTCCAAAACAAAGGAGATAAATGCAAATCATCTACCCCTCTCTCTAAATGTACCTAGCAGTTGTTAGAAACAAGGTAGGCGCTTAAAGCTTAGAAGGTTGCAATCCTCATACAGTTCCCATTACCTGTGCAAGCACATGATTCAAAATGAAGAAGAAGAAGAAGAAGAAGAAGAGGAGGAGGAGGAGGAGGAGGAGGAGTTTGGATTTATATCCCCCCTTTCTCTCCTGCAGGAGACTCAAAGGGGCTGACAATCTCCTTGCCCTTCCCCCCTCACAACAAACACCCTGTGAGGTAGGTGGGGCTGAGAGAGCTCCGAGAAGCTGTGACTAGCCCAAGGTCACCCAGCTGGCATGTGTGGGAGTGCGCAGGGCGATCTGAATTCCCCAGAAAAGCCTCCACAGCTCAGGCGGCAGAGCTGGGAATCAAACCCAGTTCTTCCAGATTAGATACACGAGCTTTTAACCTCCTACGCCACTGCTGCTGTCTCCAGAGCCCAGGCAAGAGGCCAGCTCCCTTCAGTGACCCAGCAGAAAGAGACCTCACCCCCTCTGTTCCCCACATTTTATCAGTTCCCTCTTTTGACCTGGTCAGACTGGGTCAAGATATCTTTTTCCCCCCGGGTCAGGTAGCTCTTCCTGATGTCCCTCTGGCACTGTCAAGTCCTCCAAATCTATGATACCTGATTGGAGAAGAGAAGAAGAGGGAAGGGGGGAAGGACCCATTCTGCCGCAAGCTGCATGCAAAATATTGGACACAAGCGGAGGTTGAAACTGACCAGATAGCAAAATGTTTGGTTAGGAAAAAATAAGACGCCTCCTGAGCTCTGCATTCCACACAGCCAGGCGGGAGACGTCTTGCAAGAGCATAGGAGGAAAAGGGGCACTTTGAAACCTTTTTAGAAAAAATATGTCTTGAGCAGAAATAAGGCAACTGGAGGATGTCTGATTTCGGCTGTGCAGAATGGATCACTGTGCGTTATGGTACCTACAGACACCGTTTTGGATACCCCCGGCTTAGGAACATAGCATAGCAAGGAGGAAAAGCAACCGGTGTACCCGTGCATCCTCCGCCCCTGCCCTGCCCCATCCTGGAATGCCCCACTATGCTCCTACCCCCGTAGAACACCATGCCACATCCCCGCCAGGCCCCCACAGGGCGCACACCCAGTGCGTTGTACACCCCTGTCCCCTTGGAGCTACGCCTTTGGGAACACCGATGCACCAACCTGTTGCTTGACTGGCCACAGGAGAGTCTAATTCTGGCTCTGCAGCCTTCCAGCTGGAAACCCAAAAGGCTTCCGACAGCCGCCTCTGCTTGCGCAAGGTCTTCTCCGACTGCTGAGCCACCACTTTGCAGCTCATTTAATAAGCATGCATCTTTGCAGCAACGTGGAGATTTATAATTCGAGGGGAAGTGTTTAGACCAAAGGCTGGTACATTTGTGTTAATTATGGAAATCTAAAGATAATCTATATTTAACGTCAATTTTTTTGTCAAATTTGCGGAAGAGTTAGGAGGCTCGGCTCGCGGGGGTGACATGTAAATGGAGACCAAGGTGCAATTAAAACTCCCGAAATGTACACGAGACAAATTGTGTAGGGGAATGACAAATATAGTTATCATTGGCAACTAATTAGTGGCGCCCGCTTGAGCGTTCTGTGCTTGATTAATCCTGACTAAGTGTTAATAAGTTATGGGAGATGGGTTGTAACTTGTGAATATATACTATTTGCTTTGCTGTCTACCTGGGTGGAGTGATTGTCTCCCTGGGCGCGCACATGTAGGACGTGAGTCAACATAGCAATGGTGCATTTCATTTTATGCAAAAAGTGTGCTAATTGTAGCTGCTTTCTTGGAGCCAATGTGTCTGGGACTTTCCATCCCTTCCACCAGTAAGGCTGTCTTTTCCTGGAAGTAGCAAGCTGTGTAGGGAGAAATTTGAAACCGGGGCAGAGCGAGGAGGAACTGCTCCCGGGGCGCATGTGCCCTGCACCCCTGCTGTGTGCCGCCCGCCAGCCCCCACCCTGCCCCACCCTGGAATATCCCCGGAACGCCCTGCCATGACCCCTCCACGCCCCAGCATGACCCAGGGGTGCCCGGGGCAGCGCACCTCCTATTCCATGGGTGCTACGCCACTGCTTGCAACCTTGGTAACATTGGTAACATTCAAACTGACCTCTCTTTGAAGCTGCCCCACCTGGATTCCTGAGCACATGGCGCAGTGGCGTAGTGGCTAAGAGCAGTGGCTAAGAGCAGGTGCACTCTGATCTGGAGGAACCGGGTTTGATTCCCAGCTCTGCCGCCTGAGCTGTGGAGGTTTATCTGGGGAATTCAGATTAGCCTGTGCACTCCCACACACTCCAGCTGGGTGACCTTGGGCTAGTCACAGCTTCTCGGAGCTCTCTCAGCCCCACCCACCTCACAGGGTGTTTGTTGTGAGAGTGGAAGGGCAAGGAGATTGTAAGCCCCTTTGAGTCTCCTGCAGGAGAGAAAGGGGGGATATTAATCCAAACTCCTCCTCCTCCTCCTCCTCCTCCTCCTCCTCCTCCTCCTCCTCCTCTTCTTCTTCTTCTTCTTCTTCTTCTTCTTCTTCTTCTTCTTCTTCTTCTTCTTCTTCTTCTTCTTCTTCTTCTTCTTCTTCTTCTTCTTCTTGAATCAGGCCATTTATCTATTAAGACTGGAGCTGCCCATTATGACTGGGGTGGCTAGAGTTTCTGTGAGAGGTCTTTCACATTGTCTCCTACGTGATTATTCTTTTAATGGGAGGTGTCAGAAATTCAGCCTCAGACCTTCTGCGTGGATAACAGATACTCTGTGCATAGGGTTCCCAACTCCAGGTTACAGATTCCTGGAGATTTGGTAGGAATGGGCAGAATTGGAGAAGGGAAGGATCTTAGAAAGGTATAATGCCTTTTAACTCATCCTCCAAAGCACCAGTTTTCTTCAGAAGAACTGATCTCTGTCGTAATTCTGGGAGATTTCCAGACCCCACCTGGCGATTGGCATCCCTGCCTGCCTTGAGCTCACCCCCACCCAACCAAACTTTTTCTGTTAACGCTGAGGCCCAAAGAGTTTCAATCATTCCTGGGTCCAGCTACTCCGGTCTGTATGCTCTGAGAATCAAGTGAAATCGACGCAGGGAAAAAAACGTGAAAAAGATTTCACATGGTATTTTAGTTATCAATAACAGCTGTCAGTGGTCAATGCCAGTGTGTGTGTGTATTTTTGCAATCTTCCCATGGGGGTGGGGAAGGGACCATTTGGGCACTCATGTAGGATCTGCATAGTTTTTCAACTCAGTGACCCACAATTGAAGGGGGGAAGTGAGACTGCAAAAAGGGGCTCAAGGAAATATTTAAACACCCCCCCCTGAAAAAATCAGTGGTAGAACTGGAGCCCCCAGGATTGCCAGCTCCTGCCTAAGAAATCCCTAGAGATTGGGGGTGGTGCCTAGGAGGGATGGAGCATGGGTGGAAGCACCCTGGGAATGCGATGCCCAAGGTCAGGGGTCTCCAACATGGTGCCCATGGATTAGTAGCCATTTTGGGATAACTCAAACAGGATCATACTGTTCCTGAACTCCATGTGGATTTCAGGATAGGGTGAGCCCGGCTCGATGCTGGCTGGGTTTAGCATTCAACTGTGCACCTGCCCTCAGACTCTCTGTGCAGTTCAGAGGCATAGGCCAGTTGCAAGTGTGGGGGGCAACCAGCAGAACCACACGACCTACTCCAGTGGCACCCAGGGCTCCATCCCCACATGTCCCCTTGCTACGTACGCCACTGGCTCTAGACTCCACCTTGAGATTGTTAACCCTACCTTGGCTGCTTGTTATGCTTGGTGATAGTGGGAAGTGCCGACAAGTCGCAGCGGACTAATGGTGACCCCATGGGGTTTTCAAGGCAAGAGAGGAACAGAACTGCTTTCCCAGTCCCTGGCTGGGCAACTCTGGTCTCCCTTGGTGGTAGATCAGGCTAGCCTGGGCAATCCAGGTCAGGACTTGTCTCACTTGGGCCCTTTCTGCACGGGCCCTGAGCCAGGGTGCATCGGCATAAATGATGCCGATGCACCCCTCTCCCCGGGACTGTTTGCAGGGGGCGCAGATTTTATGCTAGTAGCACCAAAACACCTTACCTTCGTCTCCTGGCTTCCGGCGCATCGCAGAGGCAAGGGGACACACACCCCTGGCCAGAGCGACGACTCTGGAGTCACAGGCCGGGGGTGGGTGTCCCCTGGCCTCTCCAATGCGCTGGACAAAGGTAAGGCATTCGGGGAAGGCGTGGGGGGGAATGGCACCTTTCACCTGCTGCTGTTTGCACGGTAGCGGGTGGAAGACGCCACTGTTGAAAAACCTTGCTCCTTGGGCGTTCTGAGCACTGCTGTGCGAACGCCACCACAGGGATGTCATTTATTCTCCCTCGGGCAGGAGAATTGCGCTCTTGCAACCTAGTGCAAGAACTTTTATTCCCAAACTTCAAAGGGGCAAAGGGGCAGGTAGAAAGGGGAGGTGAGGGGGCAAGTTCCTCACCAAACACCAATAAGAAAACAACAATACAAAAGCAAGATACAATTACAACTTTGAATGGGATCACGAAATCCCACTGTCAAACGTAGTCCCGCGAGATCTCACAATGATGCTGAAAGGAAAGCCGATAAGGTCCATTCAGGAAATCCAGGTGGGCTCGCTACCACACCCAGCTACCTTCTTTATCAGATGGCTGTTTCCTTCAGCAATACCCTGAGGCTCCCGCTCCTCATCTTTACAACAAAGAAAAGTTCAAACTGTCCAATGGTGGTCCCTGCACATCTTCCAACGGCTGGGGATCTCTGGGTGCTGCCAACAGATTTGATTTGCAAGTCCAAAGGGGTCTTTGTCTTTGCTAAGGAGTCGGCTGGGTGTTGGTCTAAGCAGTATTCCAGAGTCAACTTCCTTGTCCCTTAATATTAGCCTCTACAAGCTACTGCTTTTGCTGACAAACACAAATCTTAAAAATAACATTTTAAACTTAAACATTAGGGTGCATAGTACAATACAGACACATAAGAATCTCCTAAATCAGGGGTGGGCAACTATGGCCCTCCAGATGTTCGTGGACTACAATTACCATCAGCCCCTGCCAGCATGGCCAATTGGCTATTCTGGCAGGGGCTGATGGGAATTGTAGTCCACGAACATCTGGAGGGCCATAGTTGCCCACCCCTGTCCTAAATTAAAAGTAACCAAACCTTAAGCTAACTGGGGAACCTAGTCAAACTAAAATCCTAAACAGCGGGCAAATCATAAATTCAACTCTAAAGGGGCTTTTATTACATCCTATATGGGCATAAACAAGAGGGAAACCATATAACATTGGCACAACCATACATATACTCTCTTTGTGATCCTCGTGGAGGTTTATGAACTACACCAGTCTCTGCATCTTGACATGGAACCAGTGTAGTCAGGCAACCTGACTCAGGAAAATATTTTGTTTATTTTCCTGGGCGGTAACACAATGCCAAAGAGTCTACCCTCCAAAGCAGCCATTTTATTTCAACCCAGAACTGGGAATGGGGACCAGTGTTGGCTGTCAGTTTCCTTGCTTCGGCGTCTCCCTTTTGGAAATACCTGCTTAACCTGTACTTTTGTAAACAGGAGATTGGAAAAGCATCATAAGCATCACGTTTGCTGCCTCCTTTTCCAGAATAAAACACAGGTACTCGATGTATCTTTATTTGATTGATTGCTTGGTGACAGGGCAGTGTGCAACTGCTATAGACGCAGGGGCAGAGCGAGGGGGAACTGCACCCAGTGCACATGTGCACCCTGCTGCAGTGCCGCCTGCCCCACCCCAGAATACCATGCCACGCCCTTCTCACACCCCGGCATGCGCCAAGGGTGTCGCACCCCCTGGTCCCATTGGTGCTACGCCACTGCATGGATGAGAAATTGCTGGTGCTTCTTTCCTTCCCAGAAGTAGGTTTTTGACTGGAAACATCCCCCCAAAGGAGCCTTAACTTGCACCCAGTTAGTCAAGCCAATCAGCAATCAAAATTAGATTTGGTTCCCTGAGAAGGTGGTTCTTCCCTGGCTGCTGGGAGAAAAATGATATTAGCCTTGCTGCTATCGTTCAAGGTGGGGGGGGATGTGCCAAGCCCCTCCCCCCGGTAACCCAACGTAACACTAGATCAACTCACTTGACACATCCATTGTGTCTTGAGATTTACACTTTTATCTTTTTGTGTTGAAAGGTAAAACTAATAGTAAAATGTTAATGCCGTATTCTGAGTAATGCTGTACATAAACGAATGACATCACACAGGGACGTGGATAAATCACTGCAGTGTTCAGAAAGTAATTGGTTGGAAACTGAACAACGCACAGGTGTTGCAAACTGGGGAATGGAGGAGTTCTTCGTAGGGAAAGACAGTTTAGCCATTTAGTCTTCAGGTGGCAGGGACGGGACTGTTACCTGTAGCATTATTTTTTAAAAGTAATGTCAAGGAATCAGGACGCACAACGGGTCAATCAGAGCTCTCCTGTCAACACATGTGGTAGGTTCTGGGAAAGAATAAAGATGTTCCCAAACATATTGATTGCTCTGGTTCCATTTGAAAGGTGGCGTAGGAGGTTAAGAGCTCGTGTATCTAATCTGGAGGAACCGGGTTTGATTCCCAGCTCTGCCGCCTGAGCTGTGGAGGCTTATCTGGGGAATTCAGATTAGCCTGGGCACTCCCACACATGCCAGCTGGATGACCTTGGGCTAGTCACAGCTTCTCGGAGCTCTCTCAGCCCCACCCACCTCACAGGGTGTTTGTTGTGAGGGGGGAAGGGCAAGGAGATTTTCAGCCCCTTTGAGTCTCCTGCAGGAGAGAAAGAGGGGATATAAATCGAAACTCGAAACTCTTCTCTATGAGTCTTTGGTTCAAAATTTCAGACATTTTTGCCTAAACAAAAATGCAAAACAGATGTCTATTTTTGTGTACGAATAGCATAAAATGATGAAATTTTCACAATGAATATGGCTGAAAAGGAAAAGAAACATGGTAGATTCAGGCTCTGTCAGGCTCTCGAACGTGGAAATAATAGAGACCGTAGGAAAGTCCTGAAGCAGTTTATTTCTACAACGTGTAGAGTAACAGAGAAAGCTGAATCTAAGCTCTCCCGCTTAGATCCAGCGATTATATCCTTCAATCCCCCCATTTGATTCCCACCAAATGTGTTTCACAAAGTGTATAACATTTGCACTACAGAGCTCCAAGAAACCTGGGAATGTTCGCACCTTCCTGCAGGAGGGCTGGCGCCAGGGAATTGCCAGGGAGGGAAGAGGGAAACAGGAAAGCATTTACAGGAAACATTTGCAATTTTAACACAGCAAGACATCTGGGCATTGACAGGCTCAGTCCTGACACCCTCAAGAAGATTTGGATTCAGTTGTGGACGGTGGATCTTCTTATTTGGTTTGGTCATGAAAGTACGATACATTAGAATGTTCTGAAACTTCTAATTTATAAACGATGTGCACGCATACTACTTGCTATGACTAACCAAATGTTTGTTTACTTTATGGATTGATAATGACTACTAGTATCCCCCCCTCATATTTAAGATTTGTAGACAGCTTGTAATATTAACTATCACATTAAGCTGAGCCCTTTGGGGGTAGAGCAGTTAAGAAATCAAATAATAACAACAACAACAACAACAACAATAACAACAACAACAACAACAATAATAATAATACGATGACGACGACGACAACGAGAAGGTCACTAGATACCGTGATTTGAAAATCGAGCTTCAGCGTCTATGGCACAAACCAGTTGAGGTCGTCCCAGTGGTAATCGGCATGCTGAGCGCCATCCCAAAAACACTAGGGCAGCACTTGAAACATCTTCGAACTGACAAAATTAACATTGGTCAAATTCAGAAGGCAGCCCTGCTAGGATCCACATGAATACTACGCCGATACATTACAACTTCCTAGGCTTCTGGGTGAGGCTCGAATTGTAATGAAGGCCAACAACCAGCTAAAGATCTGGCAGCTGTGAAATCTACAATAATAATAAATAGATCATATGGATCCAAGTTTGAAGGAGAAGCCCTATTACTATTAGGATTAAACGGGCCTGCCAAATTGTGTACCGTATGCAGCCCTCTGTTTAGAACTGGGCCAAAATTCATTAGTTTACAGGGCTTGGTTGAGAGCCTTTAAATTTTGGCTTCACCTGCATTTCTCGCACGATGAGCACTCGTTGATTCACCTACTTTTGTCTGATACTCAGGCTAATCCATGGTTCTCTCTGATAGAAAGAAAGATTGAATCACTTGGTATATCTCTCAACTCGCTTTTCCCGCTATCTAGTTCAGAATCCTACAACTTGTTAAAACAAAAATTGTTGGAAATGAATAGATTAATTTAATTAGGGACTTTGCTATGGAAAACTTCTTGTTCACCCCTTACATCCTGTCAATATCCCTTTATATCAAAGGAAACAGGATGGCTCCCTCATTTGTATTTTTTTGACTAATCCCTATAGAGGAAGAGCCCTCACACTTGCTCGCTTCAAAGTTTTCCCCCTCCGCTTTATTGGGCGTGGCAGATTTTAACAACTTGGAAATGAGCGAAAGGGTATGCTCTTGTGGTGAACAACAAATTGAAACATTGGCACATCAACTGCTTTGCTGCCCTAAATTTGCTAATATCAGATCAAAATATTCCAATATTCTTTCTGGGATACCTAGTGAAATGGGAGAATCAGGTAGACTTCCTTTCCTTCTGGACAATTCTGACAAGGAAACTTGTGAATTGGTAGCACGATTTTTACTGAAGGTGATGCACAATCAATAATTTATATTCTATCGTAAACCTTTGTATTTGTGTACCTTTTATCTCAGGTTTTTTTATTGTGTTATGATTATTGTTATGCCAAATAAAGGCTTATTATTATTATTATTAGGATTAAGTATAAAGCTAAATAGTAAGAGAAATATTGTCCTTTTTATTTTTATTTTTATTTTTTATTTTTATTTTTCTTCTTTTCTTTCTTCTCTCTTTCACAAATGTAATGTTTAACATATGTCTTAAAAATTTGCTATGCGATGAATACATTGATCGATCGCTTTATTTTCCTTTCTGTAATTTCTTACAAAAAACATTTTCAATAAAGTATACATATATTTTTAAAAAGAATGTTCTGAACCTTCCAAGCACCGTACGCCAGCAGGGGTTGATGAAACACTTTCATGTTAGTGCCTTGGTTTTGAGTCTTGGGAGGCATATGCTTTGATTCTTCTGGAAACAGAATTGTTGATAGTGGCTGTTGTGAGTTTTCTGGGCCGTGTAGCCATGGCCTGGTAGTTTTTGCTCCTAATGTTTCACCCACAACAATGGCGGGCCAGTGAAATGTTAGGAACAAAAGCTACCAGACCACAATCATGCAGAAAACCCCTCCAACCGGTTGATTCTGGCTATGAAAGCCTTCGGCAATACATAGAAAGCTTATAGATAGATCAAATGGTTAGATCCACTCTACTTTAGTGCAAGACGTCTTCCTCTGTTGTGTGGAGGATGACTGCACTGGAGGAAATCACCACTGCTAGCAGTGCAGTTTTGCAGGATCCAGCCCTTTGATATGATCCACCAAGGTTTTTCCAATGAACACATGAATGAAGCTTATAAACCATCAATTCCTTCAAGGTCAGTACTGCCCAGAGGTGGGATCCAGCAGGTTCTCACAGGTTCCCGAGAGTCGGTTACTAATTATTTGTGTGTGCCGAGAGGGGGTTACTAATTGGGGATTTTGCCACGTGGTTTTTGCCTTAGTTACGCCCCTCTGCTCAGCAGTAGCGCGCAGAACTTGAAGCAGTCTAGCAGGAGGTGCCCCGGCGTGCGTGGCAGCCTGTGCCTGCGTGCATTCGTTTCCCGCCCAAGAACCAGCACAGCGGCTGTGTCCTTGCCACAGCCCCGCCCAGGAATGCCCCGCCCCTGGAATACCTGGCCACGCCCCCATTGTGCCCCGTCCAGCCCCATTGGCACTACACCACAGTTTGAATCCCACCACCATGGGGACCTGTTACTAAAATTTTTGGATCCCACCACTGGTTCTGCCTACTCAGCAACTGCCCAGAATCTCAGGTCAAGGTCTTTCACATCACACCTACTATCCGATCCTTTTAACTAAAGATGTCGGGGGTTGGACCTGGGACATTCTGCATGCCAAACAGAGGCCCTACACAGCCCCTGGATGCTGGTAGTCAGAAAGAACAGTAGAATTTAGCACTGGAAGCAGAGAAGTTGCTATCCGAACAGCCTAGCTGGGCTTCTCCAAAATAAAAGCAATTTAAATATAGATTCAAAAATCTCCACTCTGCCATGAAACCCACTAGGGCTGATTCCGCACGGCCCAAAAACAGCGGTGTGAAAACAGTATAAATCCTTTTACACTGTTTTAAACCCTTTTACACCATTTTCACACCGTTTTCACACTGCTGTTTTTGGCCCATGCGGAATTAGCTTAGGTGACTTTGAGATAGTCTCTCTCTCTCTTTGTCTAACCTACTGAAGAGGGTTTCAGGATAAAGCAGAGAAGGGAGAATAGTGTATGCAACTCTGAGCCACAGGTTATCTTGTGACCCAGACACCACTTGCCTTGGTCACATGGGGGGTGCATTCGGTCACCCCTTACCCACCAGCCTCCATTTGCTTGCTGCCAGCCACCTTGTATGGCCTGCTGCCTCACCTGCCCCACCACCTTGCTGCCTTGCCCAACCCATTGCCTTGCCTGGGGGGTGCAGTTTTGGGGGGAGGGTGCATTTTTTGGGCTCGCACCAGCACCATTTTCCCTCAGTATACCACTGATCTGAGCTCTCTGGAGGTATTGAAGGTCGAATCCCCACTTGAAATTTGCACGCAGATCCAAACCTGTTTGTGGTGAAACCGTGTCCTCTTCATGGGAGTTTCTCCCTCCCCACCGCAGCGAGCACACAGCAGACACACCCAGTTGCAGAACTCTTAGCAATCCCCACTACCAGGCGAGCTCGCTTCGCCGGTCTCCCCTGATTGGCTGGCGTGCCTTGATGGGGCGGGACCTTTTCCCACTGCGGAAACGTACATTATAGGGGCGGGATCAAAAACCAGCATGTAAAAGTTTAACATTTAACTGTGCAAACAGTTAATCGTTACCTGTGTAAACCATGAACGATTCAAAGTTACGCGTTTGACTGTTTAATGTTTGCGTCCCCTTCTGCTGGCCGATTGCAAAAGCGGAAACGAAACTAAGGAAAGGCTGTGCACGCATTGCAGCGCTGATTGGTTGCCCGAATTCCACGTCACACTCCAGGGTGGGAAACGAGTCAGGGTTTCAACCCTCATCCCTCCCCTCGGATCAGCTCTGAACCGTGTTAATGGGGTCTGTGCCACTTGCAACCAGGTCCTGCCAGAACACGGATTAACGGGGAGAAGGAGCACCAGAAACGGAATCTGCCACGCAAGCCATGGGGAGGTCGTCCCTCAAACCTGGTTAGTTTGTGTTCTGAAACCTGGCTAAGACGGTAGTGGGGATTCGACCAAAATGTCACAGACAGATTGAGTTCAGAAGAGCACCTTCTTCCATTGGTACAGCTAGATCTGAGTCCAGTAGCACCTTAGATACCAATAAAAATTTGGGGTTATAATCTTTTGAGAGTCAAAGGCGTTTTCCCCACCGACAAAATATTCTGGGATGAGGAGGTGAAACATCTCAGTTCGGGCGTGGCTTCCGCATGGCTTCCGGGCCTAACTCAGGGCTCCCCCGTGAGATTTCCCTTATCCCGTGGCTTTAAAAAAAACCCAATGAAATTGGCGGTTCTTTTGAAAAAGCCCACGCTGATCCCATTCCCATGCAAACACCGTGGGAGATGGGTTGGTTTATTTTTCCAGATTTTCCCCCTGCTTTCCCCGCCCCTTAGCTGCAGCCAATCAGAACGTTGGAAAAACAGAATCTACGTAAACTACATAAATGTAAATGTTCATGTGGAAAATGAAAATAAACCCGGGGCTTGTGCATAATTCACTGGAGTTCTTCCTCCCGGCCTGAATGCACTGATAGGCAGCCGTGCGAAGGGAGAAACCGGGATAAAAACACCCTGGGATATATGATCCCGGGTCTCTCCCATGATATTTTGTCCGTGGGGAAAGCGCCAAAGCTCCCTTCGTCAGACTTTGACTTTTGAAAGCTTATACCCCCCAAACCTTGTTGGCAGTGGTGGGATCCAAAATTTTTAGTAACAGGTTCCCATGGTGGTGGGATTCAAACAATGGTGTAGCGCCAATGGGGCTGGGCGGGGCATGACGGGGGTGTGGCCGGGCATTCCGGGGGCGGGGCATTAATAATTTCTCTGTTACTGTAAAAAACTCTTACTGTAAAAAAAGTTCCTAATTTCCAGCTGGTATCTTTCTGTCCATAATTTAAACTCATTACAGCAAGTCCTCTCGTCTACTGCCGACAGAAACAACTACTTCTCCTCTAATTGACTGCCTGTCAAATACTTAATACTTTCAACTACTTAATTTTGTTTCTAGAAATCAAAAGGAGGAGACTTTCCTTAAACAAGGAACTTTACCATATTGCTAAAACATGTTTTTAAAACAGCCCAACAGGGAGAATTATCCCGTTTTCTACCTTCGCTAACCAGCCACATAGGAAACAACAGGACTTCATGATTTTGGGACCTAATGGAATTTCTAATGGAAAAGCGGACCCAATTAGTAACCCCCTCTCGGCACACACAAATAATTAGTAACCCACTCTCGGGAACTGGTGAGAACCTGCTGGATCCCACCTCTGGTTGTTGGTCTCTAAGTTGTTGTCACTGTTTCACTGCAAACCAATATGGCTGCCCTCTGAAATGGTCTTCCACTGGTTCAATCTCTTTCTTGGATGGTTAAAATTGGTTCTCCAAAATGTCCAGCTAAAACATGCCTCAATAGCCTTGAACTTCAAGATGAGTCCAGCTTTGGGATTTTTCTCCCTTTCTCTAACACTCACCTTCTTTGAAAAAAAAAATGTTTGTGACATTTTTTTTAAACCCCAGCAGCAATACATTTGCGTGGGTGGGAAAATCTTTGGGTATTTTTGCAAAAGCAAAAAATCACGTTCCCTCAAAGGACACCTCCAGCCTCTCCCTTCACCCCAGACACCTTCGGGTTGGCGAGGGTGCGAAAATGTGTTCGCCGGCCGCAATGCTCTGTTTTTCTCAGAAACAATTTAAACCCCCTCTGCTCAGCCACCGAAGCCATTACAGTGTGGCGGATGAACTTAGCTCCGTTGCCATGGAAACGCTGGTCGGGCAAGGGGGCCGATTCCCGCACGCGAGAAGTCCCGTTGACCTCACTTAGAATTATTAGCTTTAGCCAAATAAAATAATTTGTATTAATAAAGAGGCCATTTTCTCTCGGCTCCCAAGCGCGCCTTCCCCAGAAGGCAGAGTGACTCCTTAATTACAGTTTTAACAGCATGGTGATTAATGTTCAATATGCAATACCCCGTTTAAACAAGTCACTTATTAACACCTTTAATATGTTTTAATTCCCCCCCCCCCATGTCAAATTAGTAGGCCGGCTTATAGACTGTGGGGCCTTTTTGCCAATGGATGCCATTTAATGTAAGGCACTAGATGGTGCTCTAATATTAGACAATATCGCCTTGTGTGGAAAAAACAGTTCCCTTCCATGATATGCATCAGGAGTTAAG
Organism: Sphaerodactylus townsendi; assembly: GCF_021028975.2. NCBI lineage: Eukaryota > Metazoa > Chordata > Lepidosauria > Squamata > Sphaerodactylidae > Sphaerodactylus > Sphaerodactylus townsendi. The sequence goes on from NW_025950385.1 coordinate 340,584, forward strand.
AAGGGAACGGTGCCCGTTGCATCTCTGGGGGGAACAAGAACTCCAAGTAGTTCTGAAATGAATTTGGTTCCCTAAAATTCTCCTCTTACGGGAATGCCGGTGTTGAATAATGGCTGGGTACCCCTTTAACATTCAAATATTTGAGGTCTGGATTTGATGGTCAACGTATTGCCTTTCAGGATTCAACGTCTGAGCAGGGACCAGGGCGTATCTCTGATTCCCTCCGATAAGAGTTAAGAGAAGCCGTCGAAGTCCGCTGAATCTCGAGGCAAATTGACACCGCTGAGTTTTGATTTGGTGAGCCTGGTGAATGTGTGGATTTAGCAAATAGCACTAAATCGGGAAGTGCCAAATATTTCCTGGCGTTGGATCTCAAATATAGTCATCTGGTATCTGTTTTACAAATTTGTCTTAGAATTGAATGGCAAAACCCTTTTAATCCATTTTATATCTTTATAAATGAACTGTCAAGTTGGAAAGCAAAATCCATCGATGCCGTATATGATTTTAAATTTAATAATTTAATAATAGTGTATAACCACTGTCTAATATCTAATGCCAATAAAGATGATTGTGATTGTGATTGTGAATGTGTGGATTTCTGAGAATATGTGATCCTGATCTTAACTTGAGCCCACCATTAAAAATACTCCTCATATGGCTTCGTACCTTTGGGATAAGAAGAAGAGGAAGAGGAAGCGGAAGAGGAAGAGGAGAAGGAGGAGTAGGAGGAGTTTGGATTTATATCCCCCCCTTTCTCTCCTGCAGGAGGCTCAAACAGGCTGACAATCTCCTTGCCCTTCCCCCCTCACAACAAACACCCTGCGAGGTAGGTGGGGCTGAGAGAGCTCCGAGAAGCTGTGACTAGCCCAAGGTCACCCAGCTGGCATGTGTGGGAGTGTACAGGCTAATCTGAATCCCCCAGATAAGCCTCCACTGCTCAGGCGGCAGAGCTGGGAATCAAACCCGGTTCCTCCAGATTAGATACACGAGCTCTTAACCTCCTACGCACACATGCCCTGTACCATATCTAATATGGACACACATTACTATCTGTATAAGGGAACAGAAGGGCCATCCCTAAAATAGCCTATTTTCTTAAAAAATAAATCACAAATTGTCCTCAGAAACCAGATCGACAGCACTGAAAAGCAATATTCCAGTCTTTATATCCACTTATCACTGGTGATAGAAAGGGGAGCTTTAGGGGTGGGAATATGGGAGGGGTGCAGTGATCAGGGTTCCCAACCACCCAGTTGTGGCCTGGAGATTCCCTAGTATTACAACTGTCCTGCACATGACAGAGATCAATTCCCCTGGAGAGAATGGCTGCTTTGGAGGGTGTATTCCATGGCAATATACTCCACTGGAGTCTCTCCTCTCCCTAAATCCCATCCTCCCCACGCTCCGCTCCCAGGCCTCCAGAAATTTTTCAACCCAGGGTTGGCAATTCTAACATTCCGCGTATGCCAGGGGTGGGCAATTATTTTTTCCATGGGGCCGCATAAGAAACAGAAAATATTGTGGAGGGCCGGGCCAAAAGGCTGAACCCAATTCTGCATAATAGGGGCTGATAAGTGACAGACAGGTGCACAGATCAACTTGGAATCAGTGGCAACAGTTCTGCATACAACACTATTTGGCACAAAGAATTGTGTAGTTGTCCACTGTGTAGTTGTCCACTGTGACAATCCAGCAAGTGGGGAGACTTAAGTCCCTTGACCTACTTCTTTCATCGACTGGCGCTTTTGAAAGCCCCGCAGAAGCCGGTTGCCTTGGTTGCCGGCTTCTGAGGGGCTTTCAAAGGCGCCTCGCTCCCCAGCAAGGCAGGGGGGCGAGGAGCTTTTGAAAGCCCCGCAGAAGCCGGCAGCCAAGGCAACCGGCTTCATGGGCTTTCAAAGGAGGGGAACGCCCCAGAAGGCACTGCGCAAGGGGAGTGGCCTTTCTCAGAGGCCCTTTCCAGCACAGTGGCAAGGTGAGGGGGGAAGGGGGAGGGTTAGCGGAAGAATGAGCAGCGCGGTTCTAAACAGGTCCTCTTAGGCCAGGGCCAGGTCTGTCATATGGGCCAGTCAGGGTCATCCGGCGGGCCGGATGTGGCCCGCGGGCCGTATAATGCCCAGGTCTGGTGTATGCCAGGATGTCACTTTTGGAAACCATTGAGTTTCCAGCCGTTCCTAGAGGTACCCAACATCCTTTCCATGTTTTTCCCCAAAGTGACTTGGCGGCACAAATGGCGATGTCGGTTTTTTTACATGTTTCCCCTGCTGTTCTTGGAGTGGTGAAGGCCTGCCAAAGGGACATTCCTAACACACAGTATAAGCCCTGATTTTTGGAAGGATGCTTGGTTGGCTCCATAATAGAAATGTTGCCTGCCTAACTCAACCAGGAGGATCCCTGACTAGATCTCTCTAACATTTCAAAATGCAAAAAGGAGATATTTGGGCCCTCAGCCCAGACAAAGGCCTTGGCATTGTGGGATGGTGGTGGAGTGTGACTTAGCCCTGCCTTTCCTCTAAAGAGTACAGGGTAGCATCTATGCAATTCCCTCCTTCTCACAGCAACCTCTATGAGCGTCACTGTTGAGCGTCACAGTTGACCAGTGAAAACAACCATGGTCCATTTGGTCAGCATCGTGCAGAGGCGGAGCGAGGGAGAACGGTGCCCGGGGTGCGCGCATGCCCTGTGCCCCTGCCACTGGCCCTGCCCCGGAACCAGAGGTGGGATCCAGCAGGTTCTCACAGGTTCCTGAGAGTAGGTTACTAATTATTTGTGTGTGCCGAGAGGGGGTTACTAATGGGTGATTTTGCCACGTGATTTTTGCCTTAGTCACATCCCTCCTCTCAGCAGTAGCGCACAGAACTTGAAGCAGTCTAGCAGGAGGTGCCCTGGCGTGCGTGGCAGCCTGCGCCTGTGTGCATTCGTTTCCCGACCAAGGACCGGCACAGTGGCTGCGTCCTTGCCACAGCCCCGCCCAAGAATGCCCAGCCCCCAGGATGCCTGACCACACCCCCATCGTGCCCCGCTGAGCCCCATTGGTGCTACGCCACAGTTTGAATCCCACCAGTATGGGAACCTGTTACTAAAAATTTTGGATCCCACCACTGCTCACAAGGGGTGTGGCCTGGGAGCCAAGGGGGCAACAGCCGGAAAAAGTTGGGGAGTCACTGGTTTAAGGCTTCACAGTACGGTGCACTTTGGCCAATAGATTCAGTGATTGAGGCCTGAGGTGAATACAAAATGTACGAGATGACAACACAGTCCAGGAACCAAGTGAGAACAGACCTCTGTCAAGGTGACAGTCTGCTTGACTGGGGAGCTGGCTCTCAGCTCAGTAGCTTTACAGGGCCTGCTGCAATGCAATTGGCCCTTGAGTTCAGGCAAGCAGGTAGGACTGGTACTGTATCCCAGAGTATGACTTAGGTCGATTCCACACTTGCGTTATCGACCTAAGTTCGAGCTGCGTTCAACCTAAGTGCTCCGCACAACCACTGGGATCGATGCGGTTTTGTACCAGCTTCGCCCCGTGTAACGGTCAAATTTCCGACTCCAGTTGGGAACAACGACTTTTTCAGGGAACCCCGCTCGAACTCAGCTCGATTCCAGTAAAGTGCGGAATCTCTGGTGCCAGGAGTCCCCCGTTCAGCCAATCACAGCTGAGTGTTTCGGGCATGCGTACAGCTGGCCAATCAAACAACGCCACCTTCGTCCCTCCATTCCTGTGGCAGTTTTTTTTATAACGTGTGTGGGGATAGACGGAACATGGCCGTAGAACAGTAGCCAATCGGAACGGAGAGGCGAAGAGGCCCAGGATGATCCCGCCCTCCGAGCTGGGATCAAGCTGGTTGCAGTGGGGAACAACAATGGCTTTGACCTTGGTCAGTACCCTTCTCAGGGAAGTGGGTCGAACCTATTTTACTCGTGTGCGGAATCGCCCCAAGAAAACCCAAGCATTCCTTAAAAAACAGAATACAAAATTAAAGGTAGTTCTATGCTATTTTCCCCCCCATAACACTTATTTAGTAAGCATGAGGCTCATCTTTGGTTTTGTGGATAGCAGGACTCCAGCAGCAACGAAAGGGTAGGGAAAAGGTATTCTGCAAAGAATGTAGGTGAAATATGTCAGCGTAGGTTCAGAGTTTTAAAACATTCGAATTTTTTTGTAGACGCTGCCTGCGGGAAAATGCATTGTTATTTTCACAAAGGCTAGGACCTGCCTCTTTTAAAAAAAACCAAGAACAATAAATGCATAGTTCAGCGGATTAATGCAGTGTGTGTTGGGTTTTGATGAGAAATCTTGCTCGCGGACTGAAGCCATCTGATCGGAGTTGTGTCTCCCCCCCCTGCATATATTAAGGACTATCTCTCTGAGAAAGGACCCCTTTGGAGGCTGCTCTTTGAATGACACCTCCGATGAATTTTGGCGGGGGAAAGCCAGATGAGCTTTGACAAGCCGAGCAATACGTTTCTGCTGGGGGATTTTCACATCCAAAGTTGCCACCGAGATAACATGTATTCCTGAGGTTCCTCTTCAGACAATAATCTGAGGGATTTCAAGGGAGGGTCAAAAGTATTTTGCTGTAAATGAAGCGGATCCCCCCCCCCCCCATGAGGGAAATGGTTCATGTATAAATTAAGAAAAGAATAACAACATACATTTTGATTCTGAAGTTTCAAGAACGGGACAATATTTTGACAGACAATATGTCAATACAAAAAGTGTTTTTTGTGAAAGGCCAAGTCAGAGATTCTGAGGGTAAAAATAGATGAATACCCTAGAAAGCGTCCTTTGCCAAAGGCTGATTCTGCATGGGCCAAAAACAGCCGTGTGAAAATGGTATGAAAATGGTGTACAAAGGTTTAAAACGGTGTAAAAGGGTTTATACCATTTTCACACCATTTTCACGCCGCTGTTTTTGACCCATGCAGAATCAGCCTAAGTTTACAGAAGGACAGAGGTGTATTATGAATAGTACCATAACAATAAGAGAGGTAGAAGAGGTGATAAGATAAGAAGGAGAAACGAACAAGAATGTGGGTGCAAGAAGAAGAAGAAGAGGAAGAAGAGTTTGGATGTATATCCCCCCCTTTCTCTCCCGCAGGAGACTCAAAGGGGCTGACAATCTCCTTGCCCTTCCCCCCTCACAACAAACACCCTGTGAGGTGGGTGGGGCTGAGAGAGCTCCGAGAAGCTGTGACTAGCCCAAGGTCACCCAGCTGGCGTGTGTGGGAGTGTACAGGCTAATCTGAATTCCCCAGATAAGCATCCACAGCTCAGGCAGCAGAGCTGGGAATCAAACCTGGTTCCTCCAGATTAGATACACGAGCTCTTAACCTCCTACACATGGAATGGGGGAATGGGGAAGGGGAAACAATTTTAATCGCGGTCTGAACTTTTATAATTATATACGGTTTTAACGGTGTGAAATGGATTTTAATTGTTTTATATAATTGATGGACACCGCCCTGAGCCCTTCGAGGAGGGGCGGTATAGAAGTTTAATAAAATAAAATAAAAATAAACAAACAAATAAATAAATAAAATAAAATAATATTAAGTAAGGTAGCCTCTATATTTAACCGTCCAACCTCTTTTCCCCACACAAATTGGCATTTTATATTCAGGATTTTGTTTTCAATCACATTTTTTGGGTAGGGAGTGGTGAAGGTGGAAGTTCTATTAAAGGGAGGAAAAAGGGGACAACGATTGTGGGAGCAACTATTCTCATCTGTGAACCACTTGGAGGACAAATATAAACAAGTAAATTGCTTTGTTTCTCCAGCCCCCTTCTTCATTCCGTGGAAAATTATGAAGCTGTGCGCCATATAAAAGAGTTATTCAAGCTGGTCTGAAGAGGCAGAAATTGTAACTGTAATTATGGTCATTTCTTATGCCTCTTGAAGAAAAATTCATAGGAATAGTACTTTCAGAAATACTGGTGGGTGCTCTCCCTCTCTCCTATCTGGATTCTGGCTGACAGTTTTCTTCTCTAAAATATATATGTACACTTTCTCGAAGGAAGGGGAAAACGAAGACCTTTCTTAGCGGGGAGGAACAGAAATAATGGTTTTATTTCATTAGCAGAACACTTACTACTTTCAGTTTAATTGCTTGGGGGCGGTGGGGTGGGGGGGACGATCGGAATATGATTTTTTTCTCTTGGCAGGCAATTTTGCCCACTGACTTTCCCTGTCTTCCGAATCCACCTTCCTGGCCCTATTTCTCGCTCGGCTATCATCCAGTGTTTTAATGTAAGCTCAATCTGACTTCACAAACATTTCTATTCGTGGCCATGATTCATTATTTCTCATGATGAGGAAAAAGAATTAAAAGTAATTTGGAGGTATAGCAGAAAGCTGCAGAAAAACCAGGACGCCTGACGATTGCTTCTCTGAGCAATATTTTATTAGCGGTGAATTTATTAATTTGGCTGAATGGGTAACCTTGCTTGGGCTAATTTACCGTGTTTCCCCGAAAATAAGACAGTGCCTTATATTAATTTTTGCTCCCAAAGATGCGCTATGTCTTATTTTCAGGGGATGTCTTATTTTTCTGTGTTCTGTTTGTCGGGCGTGCTTCCGAACAAAAACGTTGCTACGTCTTACTTTCGGGGAATGCCTTATATTTCGCACATCAGCAAAACCTCTACTACGGCTTATTTTCAGGGGATGTCTTATATTCGGGGAAACAGGGTAATAGCGAGGAAGAGGAAGAAGAAGAGTTTGGATTTATATCCCCCTTTTCTCTCCTGCAGAAGACTCAAAGTTGCTTACAATCTCTTTTCCCTTCCCCCCTCACAACAAACACCCTGTGAGGTAGGTGGGGCTGAGAGAGCTCCGAGAAGCTGTGACTAGCCCAAGGTCACCCAGCTGGTGTGTGTGGGAGTATACAGGCTAATCTGAATTCCCCAGATAAGCTTCCACAGCTCAGGCGGCAGAGCTGGGAATCAAACCCGGTTCCTCCAGATTAGATACACAAGCTCTTAACCTCCTATGCCATCTACTCCTTTTACTTTGGCCTTCTTGATGGGATGTTTATAACGACGTATTTTACTTACAAATCGGGTCTGTTGATTTACACAATGATTTCACGAAAGCAAATCCAGAGGTTTAATGTGGGATTGTGTTGCCCCAGCTTGCTTTCATCCCTAAATGGTCATAGACTAATTGTCATCCATTTGACCCAGCCAGTAGAAAAACAGCCTCCAAATTCACTTCTGTTCTGTGAGTGGGGTTAGAAAATACATGGAGATTTTGGGGCATGGAGCTTGAGGAGGGTGGGATTTGGAAAGGAGAGGAATTGCAATGGGTATCAGGACCACCTTCCAATGCAGCCATTTTCTCCACTTGAATTACTGATCCCGGTCACCTGGGGATCATTTGTAATCACGGGAGACCCACAGGTACTGCCCAATCTTGGCAACCCGACCTGTGAGCCAATTTAAAAGAATCTTTCAGGCTGACATGAAGCATAGCGGTCTTTGCCCCTTTTTTTAGTATACAGTATGTTGGTTGTTAGCCGTGCAGCTAGGTCTAAGATGAAGGTGGGAATTGGTGCGAAGGTTGCCGATGTCACAGAGACAGGGAACGGTCTTCAAAACAGAGGAAAACGACACCTCCTTCCTACACGGAAGGAGTTTGGTGCTTCTCGGCTTTGATTCCCAGATCTGAAAGATTTCCATTTCTTCAAACGTTAACCGCCGTCCTCGTACTTCTTGTTTTCCAGAAGTACCTTTCTTGCCAGTGGCATATCTGCCTAGGGACAAGGGGTACCCCTTGTCCCCGGGCACCACTCTTCTGGTCATGTGGGGGGCGCAAAATCGGCCCCCCACCTGACCAGGAAGTCCTACTGTCTCATCGTTTTTGCGTGCCTCGACCCCATCCGAGGCACGCAAAAACGACGAGACAGCAGGACTTCCTGCTGCCTCCAAGTGCCCTCAACCCCGCCCGGGACTCCCCCCTCCCTCCCTTCCCCCCTGCCTGCTGGGCTTCCAGCCGGCAGCCTGCAGTCTCTTCTGACCTCCCCTCCGGGCAAGCCAGAAGAGACTGCAGTCCCGGCCTCGGAGACCTTCTTTTATTAGCACTGAGGCCGGTGGTGGGGCTTGGGGAGCAGGAAGTGCATGGTTTGAACAGTTATTGTTGAGTTAACAGTGGGTTTCTAAATATTGCGAGTTTTCAAACTTTTTTTTTCAAACGTTTGATAGACTCAACATGCTGCCCACTTCGCTGAATTTAAATTGGAAGCACATTCTGCAACAGAGTTGTCCATCCGTTTTTCTCTGTGTGTTTCTGGACTGAGAGCTCCAGTGCTGACTCATTCAGAGATGCAGCAGTCAGCCTCCTCTGAAGACAGGCAATCCTAGTACGAGAGGAATTTTTTTTACCGAAAGCAGAGATGCAAAAACAAGAACAACCGAGGCAAATTGGAAGCAGAGGGGCCAGCTGGCTTGGTGGGAAATGTCGTGCCTCTTCCACAGAGGCTTAATGTATAGAAATGGGCAGTTGTAAGTTTTCGTGGCCTGGAGGTAAATAATCTCATCTGCTAGAGAGAAGGAATTCTTCTCCTCTCGGCAGTTAGCAACCCTAACTGAAAGGAAGTCTGGCACATCATGCAGAGTCACACTGGGCAGACTCCTTTGTGAATGAGTACCTGGGACATACTGGATTTTTAAGAATTAATTTATCTCACATGGCACATAGCAGTTCTATCCTGCCACGTTAGCCTGCTCTGCAATACCGTTTGAGAACTTCCGGGCTAAATTTTGCACCCTGTTTACAAATGAAACCTTTTTTAAAAATGTGAACTGACCCTCCTCCCCCACTCTTCCCTTGGCGTCTGGCCTCTTCCCTTCCCCTTTCCACCTCTTCATATCATTTCCCCTCGCAGTCAGATGTTTCTCTTTTTTGGGGGGGGGGTGTTGTCTGTAATTTCTTCCTGACCTTTAACGACCCTTTGCATTTCACTCGGTGTTTAAGCCAAACAGGACCGCGGCAGAGTCGCAAATAAGCCCTGGCTCTCCATTTGCGCTGCCAATTTCATTTGATCGCGAAAAGGCGGTATTGAAATTAACTCGGCTGTTGTCTAATGCGGTGGAATATTTACAGGCCGGAGAGGGGAGATGGATTGTAGCAACCAATTATGGACACACAAGGCCTGATTACTGCCCACTCAAGAATGGCAGCCATTTAGACTGATGAATTTCAGATTGCGTTTGGCATGGCTTGCCTCCTGTCAACGGCCGTACGGGAGACGGGCAAGAGAGAACGCAAAGCTCGGGCCGCCGTCTTATTCGTTTATTTTGAAAGTCTCTCCTCCGCTGTTCCTTTCAGCAGGCTAAAAACGTATGTTCAGAGAAGGGAGTTTCCTATGATGAACACTGCACGTTTTTTAACCTATCAGCTTCGCAAGGGATCTATTTGCGGCCGCGCCCTTTGGAATAAAAAATAATAATATCCACTTTGCACGGGACTGCGATTGTCTCCTTACCTTCCTCCACAATGCCAATGAAATCCCATAAGGGAGCATTTCCACATTTTGGAGGAGTGTATTGGCTACATGTACCTGATCGTAGAAGGAACAAATGAGTTGGAAATGCCAGCAATTAAACCAAGCAAAACCAGCAGGCTAGTAATGATAATATCTGAAAATGAAAAGATGAAGGGAGGGCGGATCTTTACATCCCTGGAAGCAGTGGTGGGATCCCAAAATTTTAGTAACAGGTTCCCATGGTGGTGGCATTCAAACTGTGGCGTAGCGCCAATGGGGCGGGGCGGGGCACAACAGGGGCATGGCTGGGCATTCCGGGGGCGGGCATTCCTAGGCGGGGCTGTGGCAAGGACGCAGCTGCTGCGCTGGTCCTTGGGCAGGAAATCCATCGCACACTGGAGGCATGAGCTGCTCTCCATGCATCACTGGGGCACCTCCTGCTAGACTGCTTCAAGTTCTGCGTGCTACTGCTGAGAGGAGGAGCATAGTGAGCCAAAATCGCGTGTAAAATCGCAATTAGTAACCCCGGTACACACAAATAGTGGTAACCTACTCGGGAACTGTAGAGGTGCTGGATCCCACCTCTGGCCATTAACTAAAGGGCAAAATCACCTTGGCAAAATCACCAGTGGTAACCCCCTCTCGGCACACACGAATAATTAGTAACCTACTCTCGGGAACCTGTGGGAACCTGCTGGATCCCACCTCTGAGCGTAACTAAGGCAAAAATCACATGGCAAAATCACCAATTAGTAACCCCTCTCGGGTACAATAATAAGATAATTAGTAACCTACTGAACCTGTGGAACCTGCTGATCCCACCTCTGAGCCGTGAATCCAAGGCAAAAATCACATGGCAAAATCACCAATTAGTAACCTCGCACACACCTAATTAGTAACCTACTCGAAACCTGGAACCTGCTGATCCCACCTCTGAGCGTAACTAAGGCAAAAATCACATGGCAAAATCACCAATTAGTAACCCCCTCTCGGCACACACGAATAATTAGTAACCTACTCTCGGGAACCTGTGGGAACCTGCTGGATCCCACCTCTGAGCGTAACTAAGGCAAAAATCACATGGCAAAATCACCAATTAGTAACCCCCTCTCGGCACACACGAATAATTAGTAACCTACTCTCGGGAACCTGTGGGAACCTGCTGGATCCCACCTCTGAGCGTAACTAAGGCAAAAATCACATGGCAAAATCACCAATTAGTAACCCCCTCTCGAGAAGCACGAATAGTGGTAACCTACTCGAGAACCTGTGGGAACCTGCTGGATCCCACCTCTGGCAGGCGTAACTAAGGCCAAAATCACATGGCAAAATCACCAGTGGTAACCTCCCTTTCTCGGGCAATACACCACAGAATAGTGGTAACCTACTTCGGGAACCTGTAGGAACCTGCTGGATCCCACCTCTGAGCGTAACTCAAGGCCAAAAAATCACATGGCAAAATCACCAATTAGTAACCCCCTCTCAAGGCACAATACCTAATAATTAGTAACTCACTTCGGAACCTGTGGGAACCTGCTGGATCCCACCTCTGAGCCGCAACTAAGGCAAAAAAAAAAATCACACGGCAAAATCAACAATTAGTAACCCTCGCACACACACGTAATAATTAGTAACCTTACTGGAACCTGTGGGAACTCTGCTGGATCCCCACCTCTGAGCGTAACTAAGGCAAAAAATCACATGGCAAAATCACCAATTAGGTAACCCTCTCGGCATCATCACCTAATAATTAGTAACCTACTCGGAACTCCTGTGGAACCTGCTGATCCCACCTCTGAGCTTAACTAAGGCAAAAAAATCACAAGCGGCAAAAAAATCACCAATTAGTAACCCTCTCGCACTACCTAATAATTAGTAACCTACTCGGGAACCTGTGAGAACCTGCTGGATCCCACCTTCTGAGCCGTGTGAATCCAAGGGCAAAAAAAAAAAAAAATCATTACGGCAAAATCACCACTAAAAATCCCTCTCAATAACACGAATCAATGGTAACCTACTCGCCGAGGAACCTGTAGAGACCTCCGCTGGATCCCACCTCTGAGCCAAAGTAACTAGCGGCAAAATCACATGGCAAAATCGCAATTGGTAACCCCTCTCTCGGCAATAATAATACCTAATAATTAGTAACCTACTCGAACCGTGGAACCTGATCCCACTCTGAGCGTGAATCAAGGCAAAAAATCATATGGCAAAATCACCAATTAGTAACCCTCTGCGGCACACCTGCAGATAGTGGTAACCTACTCACCGAGGGAACCTGTGAGAACCTGCTGGATCCCACCTCTGATGCAGTAACTAAGGCAAAAAATCACGCTGGCAAAATCGCAATTAGTAACCCCTCTCGGCACACCGCGAGAATAGTAGTAACCTACTCTCGGGAACCTGTGAGAACCTGCTGGATCCCACCTCTGCCTGGAAGTTGCCATCAATTTGAGGTCTCGCCTGCCTCATGCTGAAGACCAAGGTGGGAAGGAGGGAGCAGTGGTGAGACTCAAATAATTTAACCACTGGTTCAGGTGGTGGGATTCAAATAATTTAACCACTGGTTTGTTTACAAGCACTATTTTAACAACCTGTTCTGCCAAAATGGCACGAACCGGCTGAATCCCACCACAGGGAGGGAGGATGCTTCATGAATAGTCAGCCAGAGTGGAGTAGTGACCAGGGAGTCTAGGGCAGGGGTCTGCAACCTGCGGCTCTCCAGATGTTCATGGACTACAATTCCCATCAGCCCCTGCCAGCATGGCCAGCCATGCGAATGGTAGTCCATGAACATCTGGAGGGCCGCAGGTTGCAGACCCCTGGTCTCGGGACTAGGATCTGAGAATCACTGGTTCAAATCCCCACTCGTTGGGCGACTTGTGTAACGAACCAGTAAAGTCCAGGCCAAAAGCAACTGTTTTGAGTTCTTTATTGAGCTGGCATTCTTAGTCAGAAACAGGCAATACGGGAACTGGCCCCCCAACACTCGAACAGCCGCTTTTATGGGCTTCCAACCAGTTCCCGCCAAGAACACATAAACAAATCAGGTTCTCACACAGAGGCTCGCACAGACAGTTTCACACAGGAAAGCAAGCAAGACAAGCAACTGATAACAGTAACATTCCCCATTCTGGGCATCCCACCAAACACTCCAGAAGGAGCCTCTCCAAGGTTGAACAGCAACCTTACAACTTGGGCCAGTCAGCTTCTCAACCTAACTCCCCTGTCAAGGCTGTTTCTATGAGGCTATAGTAGACGAAACAAAAAATCATGTTGAAAGCTGTCCTGGTGGGAAAGCGTGGTAGAAATATGTAAATGAATAAATACTGCTGATTTTTGTTTAAAAAATCCTCACAAATGGAATACTACCATGGAAAGACTGGACCACAAATGAATGGCTGGATCAGCTAGTTTTATGTACTAGGCAGCTTTTCCAGTGGGGGAGAAGGTCAAAATGTTTCCCCTTCCTATTTAGAGGGCTACAAGAAATGACTATGGAATCCTATCCAGTGGTGGGATTCAGCCGGTTCGCACCACTTCAGTAGAACCGGTTGTTAAAATGGTGCTTGCAAACAACCAATTATTAAATTATTTGAATCCCACCACTGATTCCTATCACCTTCCTTCAGCAAGTGTAGATCAGTTTGGTCGAATCCCCACTTGAAATTTGCATGCAGATCCAAACCTGTTTGTTGTGAAACCGTGTCCTCTTAATCGGAGTTTCTCCCTCCCCACCACAGCCAGCACACAGCAGACACACCCGGTTGCAGAACTCTTAAGCAATCCCCACTACCAGGCGAGCTCGCTTCACCGGTCTCCCCTGATTGGCTGGCGTGCCTTGATAGGGTGGGACCTTTTCCCACTGCGGAAACGTACATTGTAGGGGTGTGATAAAAAAACCAGCATGTAAAAGTTTAACGTTTAACTGTGCAAACAGTTAATCGTTACCTGTGTAAACCATTAACGATTCAAAGTTACATGTTTGACTGTTCAACATTTGCGTCCCCTTCTGCTGGCCGATTGCAAAAGCGGAAATGAAACCAAGGAAAGGCTGCACACGCATTGCAGCGCTGATTGGTTGCTCGAATTCTGCATCACACTCCAGGGCGGGAAACGAGTCAGGGTTTCAACCCTCATCCCTCCCCTCGGATCAGCTCTGAACCATGTCAATGGGGTCTATGCCACTTGCAACCAGGTCCTGCCGGAACGCGGATTAACGGGGAGAACGGGTGCCAGAAACAGAATCTGCCACGCAAGCCATGGGGAGGTCGTCCCTCAAACTGGTTAGTTTGTGTTCTGAAACCTGGCTAAGACGGTAGTGGGGATTCGACCTCTGGTCTTCTCAGAATGTGACCAAAGTGCAATAGCCTCAGTTTAGTCATTTCAGCTTCTAGGGACAGTTCAGGCTTGATTTGATCTAGAACCCACTGATTTATCTTTTTAATGGTCCACGCTATCTGTGAAACTCTCCCCCAAAGAGGATTGCCAATCTCCAGACTACACAGATCAATTCCTCTAGAGAAAATGGGTGCTTGAAGGGTGGTCTTTATGGCATGATGCCCCGTTGAGGTCCCACCCAATGCTGCTCTCCCCAGGCACCACCTCTGAATCTCCAGGAATTCCCCAACAGGGAACTGATAATCCTAAAAACAAATATGGAGTGTGGACCTGGAAGGTCACGGGGTGGAGCCTATGGGTGGTATGTTGGGAGGGCAGTGGGTGGCACATGCCAGGTCTTTAATACTGGTTTGGATGCCCACAAGCACAAAGAAGAAGAAGAAGAAGAAGAAGAAGAAGAAGAAGAAGAAGAAGAAGAAGAAGAAGAAGAAGAAGAAGAAGAAGAAGAAGAAGAAGAAGAAGAAGAAGAAGAAGAAGAAGAAGAAGAAGAGTTTGGATTTATATCCCCCCTTTCTCTCCTGCAGGAGACTCAAAGGGGCTGACAATCTCCTTGCCCTTCCCCCCTCACAACAAACACCCTGGGAGGTAGGTGGGGCTGAGAGCGCTCCGAGAAGCTGTGACTAGCCCAAAGTCACCCAGCTGGCATGTGTGGGAGTGTGCAGGCTAATCTGAATTCCCCAGAGAAGCCTCCACAGCTCAGGCGGCAGAGCGGGGAATCAAACCCGGTTCCTCCAGATTAGATACATGAGCTCTTAACCTCCTACGCCACTGCTGCTCCACAAAGAGGTGTTTCACTTTGGAAGGTCACTTTTTCCTGGAGTAAAACCCACTGTTTTGCGCAAGTGTGTGTGTGTGTGAGGTGTAGAATTCAGCCCAGAGGTTTTGTGCTAATTGCTTATTAAATGCTACACAAACTGTTGAAAAGAAACCAATGAATCAGAAACACTCGTCTAACGTTGGAAAAGGCCGGCCCTGCAGGCTTTCAGCGATAACATGCAAAAAAAGGGCAGATCCGTACATCCCCACCGGTGACCTTATCTTGGACTGATCAGAGCTAAACTGCAGGGTTTTGAAAAGGTCAGTTTTGGGAGATTGTTTTATTTTTATTTTTTTTTAAGAAATGCAGCACTAGCTCTTTAGCAAGCCGTGTTAATGACACGGGACGGACAAGGCATTTCTCTTTGAAAAACAATTCTTAGCATTGGGGTGCTGTGTGGTTTCCGGCCTGTGTGGCCATGTTTCTAGCAGCATTCTCTCCTGACGTTTCGCCTGCATCTGTGGCTGGCATCTTCAGAGGATCTGATAGTAGGAATGGAAAGCAAGTGTTGAAAAACTCTAGAATCAAGACAGTGACTGATCAGCTCCACACAAACACAGGACAACTATAGACAATAGCAGTCAAAGGAAACAAAGACCAGGATACTTCTATTCAGATGCATTCACCTATTGACCTTGCTATCTTCATTGTTACTCCCAGGCTACAGACTTCTTTGTGACTCACATACCAGGCTACTCTATTCAGAGGGCCTTACCTTTTGACCTCACAGTATATATACTCCACTTGCTTTCCATTCCTACTATCAGATCCTCTGAAGATGCCAGCCACAGATGCAGGCGAAACGTCAGGAGAGAATGCTGCTAGAACACGGCCATACAGCCCGGAAACCACACAGCACCCCAGTGATTCCAGCCGTGAAAGCCTTCGACAATAGATTCTTAGCATTTATCAAGCAAAGCATGCAGAGTCAACCAGGGGTCTCACAAAGGCCAAATGGGGGTCCTTGATAGACCAGGAAGAGCAACCAAACATATGTGGCTAGAGGTGCAGAGATATGAAACCACCCTTCCCTTTAATTTTAAACTTGGGTTGCCAACTTAATCCCTACGGGTTTCCGGCTCATTCCGCACATGCAGAATAATGCACTTTCAAACTGCTTTCAATGCTCTTTGAAGCTGTGCGGAATGGCAAAATCCACTTGCAAACAGTTGTGAAAATGGTTTGAAAATGCATTAATTTGCATGTGCGGAAGGGGCCTCTGTCTAAGGTGCAAACAGAACTCAGGGCAGCCAGCCAATCAGGTGGTAGAGCACAGCAGAAAACATCTAAAGAACAGAATGGAGTGTTGCCTGGCCATTTTTCTGGGAGGCGGGTAAAAACATTAAGGACTTTTAAATATCAAACATGTTATGGGAGGCCGTTGTATTGCATCAAGCCTGGTTTCTTTTTCCCCTTCCTGTAGCTTGCTTGAGATGTGTTTGGAAAGAAGAGAATTGAAGCAGTGTGCCGGGTTTGGACTTTACTGGAGACAAAGAAGAGAGGGATTTGAAGCAGGCTGTCCAGAAGGAACCTGAGCCCTTCAGGGGAGGGCAGCAGTGGTGGGATCCAAACATTTTAGTAACAGGTTCCCATGGTGGTGGGATTCAAACTGTGGCGTAGCGCCAATGGGGCTGGGCGGGGCACGACGGGGGTGTGGCCGGGCATTCAAGGGGCGGGGCATTCCTGGGCGGGGCTGTGGCAAGGACGCAGCCACTGCGCCGGTCCTTGGGCAGGAAACGAATGCACGCAGGCACAGGCTGCCACGCATGCCGGTGCACCTCCTGCTAGACTGCTTCAAGTTCTGCACGCTACTGCTGAGAGGAAGGGCGTCACTAAGGCAAAAATCACGTGGCAAAATCACCCATTAGTAACCCCCTCTCGGCACACACAAATTGTTAGTAACCTACTCTTGGGAACCTGTGAGAACCTGCTGGATCCCACCTCTGGAGGGCAGTTTAGAAATTGAATAAGTAAGTAAGTAAGTAAGTAAGTAAGTAAGTAAGTAAGTAAGTAAGTAAGTAAGTAAGTAGAGTAGAGTAGAGTAGAGTAAGAGTAGAGTAAGTGAAGTAGAGTAGAGTGATAGGCAAGTAAGTAAGTAAGTAAGTAAGTAAGTAAGTAAAAAACCCTGGAAGAATGGACCTTGGCATGAGGCATCTTCATAAAATAGGCTTAAAAAATTATACCCTGCTTTTCTTCCTGGTCAGGACCTCAAGCAAATTTTCACTTCATTCTCCCATCCTCTACCAACAACAACCTTGTGAGGTAGGTGAGGCTGAGAGTTTGGGACAGACCAAGAGTCACCCTTGGTTGTGTTCCTGTAATCTCCCAGTATAAAGGCTCTCAAATATGCACACAGTGGGATCTTATTTTAAAGATAATCTTAGGTTGTAACTATTGATGCAGATTCTGGAAGAAACTGCTAATCACAGTACGCAGCCAAGAAAACGTGCTCCCCCCTGTATTTTTCTCTCCCATTTGAACGGGGCCACTTGGCACACTACCTGTATTGCTTAATAAACCCTGTTCAAAGGAGAGCCATAATGCTCGCCAGGTTTAATGTTATGCCTTCTGCCTTGTTACATGGCAGATTTAATAAGCAAGAAAAGGCTAAAAGATTGTGCCCGTGTAACGACGGCTCAGTTGAATCTCTGGCCCACCAATTACTACACTGTCTCAGATTCAAGGAAATCAGAACCAAGGATGTGAATCTTACTCCTTTACATTTACCCCATCTCCCCGATTTAATTAGATTACACTACTTGATGGACAACCCTGATCCTTCTCTCTGTATGATAGTGGCAGACTTTCTCCTGGAAATTACCGAACGCCAGTAGATTTCCTTCGACCTAACATGTATTTTGTATTGTATATGCTTTTTAATCCGTTTTTTTATTGTTGTTGTACTGCTGTCTATGCCAATAAAGGCTTGCTTCTGCTTCTGTTGCTAATCACAGTACAGAGTTAGGTGGGCCAAGAGTATATAAGGCACCGTCACATATTCCCTTTGGGGAGACGCCACAGCTCAGAAGCAAACCACACCTCGGGCTTGCAGAAAACCCCAGTCTACAGTCAGAAGGAAGGCTCCGTTTGAGAGCCTCTGTCAATCACAGCAGGTGATACTAAGCAAGGGAGGGGGAAACTAATGGTCCGGTTTTGTTATCCGGCCTCCTGTTTTAATCCAGAGATGTGCACCAGGAGTTTGGGATACACAGAGAATCCTCCTCCTGAGAAGCAAATGTGTGTGCGCCGGTGTTATATCCGTAGCTGCCGCAAGAAGCTATAAGTTATAAAATTCTTGGTACAGATAAGAGGATTGGATACCGTCAAGGCGAGCGTGCCTTGAGAATTAAGAGACCTTAGTCACTTGTGGAGGAGACGACTTAAAGTGACTTATTTTATCGCCGCTTTTTCTGCTGTTTGAGTGATGCCGCATGTATCGCTTGTATTTATAACTCAATAGCTTCTCTTGGTTTCATTGTGCCTTTTATGATACTTGTGGCTTTATGATACTTCATCATCTCCACACCCCCCCCCCCAATTCATTAACATCCACTAGGGGTGAAGCAAATGATGACAGCCAGCTGAGACCCCAGAGAATCTGGATGGTGTGATTGCGAGAGGATCCGGAAAGTGCGGCCGGTATCCTCACGGTCCTACATCTTTTTTTTCTGTCCGAGCAAAGCATTGGGATGAAGGGGAGAAAAATCCCTTTACTGCAGGTTGTGGGGTTGGTTCAGAACTGGGGAGCAGTCTATTTTAAAATGGGAAAGAAGTCTTACTACAGCCCAGGTGTGGTAGGCACCTATTGGATGCACCCTGTTACATTACCAACTCCCTTTATCCAAATAACTATGGCCCGGAGGTGGGATCCAGCAGGTTCTCACCAGTTCCCGAGAGGGGGTTACTAATTATTTGGGTGTGCCAAGAGGGGGTTACTAATTGGGTCCGCTTTCCCGTCTCCACGCCCTCGCCTCCCCGAGAGGCACACTGCCTTTGAACGTGAAGGTTCCATATAGCAATTGCGACTAATAATGTAACTCCCTGAACTGGGTTGATCCCTTTCAGGTACTGCAATTCATGGATTCTCAGCCTTCCGTACCTGTTATCTCACCCGTCTCTATCAAAGAACCTGCGTGTTCCACCATTGCTGGGTTCAGATTTGTGAGTTGGGGCATTTTCTATAATGTGATGATGATTTAGAAATGACCTGGTGCAAAAAAATTTTTTTTGAGTCGTGGTGGGGTGGCTGCCCATGGGGGGGGGCATCCAACTCAGGTTTTGCCCAGGGCCCAGGTTTGCCTAGGTACGCCTCTGCCCCCTTTGCTGAGGGGGGGGCTGGCGAGGGAACCTGTTACTAAAATTTTTGGATCCCACCACTGGATAGCAGCACCCTGTTACATTACCAACTCCCTTTATCCAAATAACTATGGCCCCTTCCACACGTGCAGAATAATGCACTTTCAGTCCACTTTCACAATTGTTTGCATGTGGGTTTTGCAATTCCGCACAGCTGCAAAGTGGATTGAAAGTGGATTGAAAGGGCATTGTTCTGCATGTGCGGAAGGGGCCAGAATGAATAAACCAGTCCCCCCTTTGAAACCGAGAATCCTCAGTAATTGAATCCGTGAGGGAATACTTACGGCTTTTCCCGTCCCTAATCAAAGTTGCTTACAATATACAACCTCAATCCCTCCATTAAAATACACCTAATTACAGAGCTGTAAAATAATGTAAATAAGTATATATATGAAATCGGCCTAGTGGTGGCGAACCTTTGGCACTCCAGATGTTATGGACTAAAATTCCCATCAGCCCCTGCCAATTGGCCATGCTGGGAGGGGCTGATGGGAATTGTGGTCCATAACATCTGGAGTGCCAAAGGTTCGCCACCACGGGCCCTAGACAGAATCAGAATCAGGGATAGAGCACCACCTTTGAATACTGTAAGTTCTGTCCTCAGCATCTCCAGTTAAGGGATTTTAAGGACTGGGGGAGATGTGCTTTTAATTGGGGCTGCCACCATCCAGGTGCTGCATGGCATTCTCCCAGAGTTCCCCTGGGTTTCTCCTCCATGGGGATTGGGTCCCTGGGAGGAAATGGCAGCTTCCGAGTAGGAAGTCTATCGAATTCTGCCTCTGCTAAGTCCCTTCCCTTCCTCAAAACCCATCCTCCCGTGAGACAGCTGCAGTTGGAAAAGTTGAGTTCTGAGGAGGGATTGAGATTGGTTTGAAGGAACCAGCTGAGAACAATTTGTTGGTTCACACAACTTCAAAAACAAGCGTGGGGTAGTCAGTGTCCAAGAAATGAATTTATAGGGCCTAGGGCAGTGGTGGGATCCAAAAATTTTAGGAACAGGTTCCCATGGTGGTGGGATTCAAACTGTGGCATAGCGCCAATGGGACTGGGCGGGGCACGACGGGGGTGTGGCCGGGCATTCCTGGGGCGGGGCATTCCTGGGCGGGGCTGTGGCAAGGACGCAGCCGCTACGCCGGTCCTTGGGCGGGAAACGAATGCACGCAGGCGCAGGCTGCCATGCACGCCGGTGCGCCTCCTGCTAGACTGCTTCAAGTTCTGCGCGCTACTGCTGAGAGGAGGGGCGTAACTAAGGCCAAAATCAAGTGGCCAAATCACCCATTAGTAACCCCCTCTCGGCACACACACAACTAATTAGTAACCTACTCTCGGGAACCTGTGAAAACCTGCTGGATCCCACCTCTGGCCTAGGGGTTGCCACTGGTGGGGCACGGAGTGGTGTTGCCTTGCCAGATCCAAATTGGGAAACTCCTGAAGAATTGAGGATGGAGCATGGGGGTCTCCAATTGGCCATGCTGGCAGGGGCTGATGGGATTTGTAGTCCATGAACATCTGGAGAGCCATAGGTTGCAGACCCCTGTTTTAGGCATGAGGGAGATCAAGGAAGAAAAGGTGGAGTCGTTTGAGAGAGCAAGAGGCCCTTAGGTAGATGAGGATGGTGGAATTAGAAGAGTGATGGTAACATCCAGAGATGTTCTGGGATATCACGAGGGATAAATGGTTTGTTTACCCATTGGGAGAAGAAGAAGAAGAGTTTGGATTTATATCCCCCTTTCTCTCCTGCAGGAGACTCAAAGGGGCTGACAATCTCCTTGCCCTTCCCCCCTCACAACAAACACCCTGTGAGGTAGATGGGGCTGAGAGAGCTCTGAGAAGCTGTGACTTGTCCAAGGTCACTCAACTGGCGTGCGTGGGAGTGTACAGGCTAATCTGAATTCCCCAGATAAGCCTCCACAGCTCAGGCGGCAGAGCTGGGAATCAAACCCGGTTCCTCCAGATTAGATACACGAGCTCTTAACCTCCTATGCCACTGCTGCTGTGGACTGCTTTGTGAGCAGTGGACGACAGCGGAAGCCTGAGACCTGGTAAAAAGTGGCTGGCTTATTATTTTTCTTACTTCTGTGTAAGTGGGAGCTTCCTTTCGTGCCAGGTCTCTGGATAGTCCAAATCAGGTTGAGGTCGGACTTCCTGGCCCATTTGAGCATTGCCTGGCCGAAGTGCTGACTTGCCCATTCCTGCTGTCTCTGGATGAGCTCCCACTCCTATGAAGCAGATTCTTGTTTCATTTAAAAATGCCAAATCCTGGAATTTGCTTCGTCTAAAACCAGCAAACGGCAGCCTATTTTGTCCCGGGCAGGATCCTTTGTCCTGGGCGCGAGCTTGGTCTTAACAGGGACCTGTCTTGAAGGTCGGTAAAACACAGGCAGCATCGCTCACCTTTTGAGACGGCGTGTCATCTCCGTCTCGGTTGGCATCTGAGCGTTACAAAGGGCTGTTCCGAACCTTTGTAGTATCAAATCTCCTCACTCAACCGGTAATGCAATAAGTCCTATCAAGAGCCTGCTGAAAGGTGGAATAAATTTCACGGAGAACAATGCCAGTGATCTATGCATATCACAGGGCATAATAAAAATGTAGAGATACTGCGGGGGGGCCGGGCTGGGAAACGCATCTTATTGATAGAACGAAATCAGTTTAGGTCGAGGCTGGGTGCGGAAATAAATCTCTGGCTCTTTTACATTGTGCAAATATATATATGCTCCCCCATCTTCATTCTCTTCAGAAACCTTAGATCCAAACAAGAGGGAGGAAAATATATTATGTTGTTCGGCGTCCTGGGTTATTGTGGAGGCACTAGGAGCTGCCGGGCCAAATTACCGTTCATCTAGGCGTTGTTGTGGAAATTTTCAAGGGATTTGCAGTAATTATATGACAAAATGCTTGCAAATCTTACTCATTGCTGAATAGAAACACACGGGTCAAAGATTGAACACTTTCTGCCGGGTAATTTGTAAATGTCAATCAGCACAGGGGAACCACTAGAGGCGTGCAGGCATAAGTAAGTAGAGAGGAAAAGCGTGATTCTGTAGCAACGAGCATTTGTGTGTGTGTGTGTGTGTGTTTGATTGTGTGTGTGTGTGAGAGAGAGAGCAAATCTTTCAATGCACACACACACACACACACACCCGTATATACGTTATGTGCGTTTGTGTGATATTATTTCCTTAAAAACCTGACCCAGCAACTTCTTCCTGATCATTCGGTGCTAAGGGAGAGTCTGGGATATTCTTGCAGAGAAGCTGGAGAAACAGTTTTAAATAAAACCGGTACAGATTAAATTAACTGATACATGCAATTCGCCAAGGGTAGATCGTTTCCCTCGCAATAAATATAGACCCGTATCTCCCCCTCCCTTCTCTTCATCCCAACAACAGAAGCGAAATAAAATTAAAAGATATAACAATAAAAATTATAAATGCATCATCCTGGCGGAGACCTAATAACGAAGATGATGGTCAAGATTCTCGGGTGTTATTGGTGTGGATCGTAAATAAAGGCGGGCTGTCGCGATTAGGGGTTTTTTCTCTCGTGCAAAACTGGGGTAGCAGAGGATGGATTTTGCTCGTAAATTCAGTTGAAAAGTCAATTTGAACCCGTTTCCAACATTCGGGATGGGGGAATGGAATTGCTTTGAAACTTTACAAAGGGCGAACAAATCTTGCCGTGTCTCCTCTGTCTCTGGAGACTACATTCAAATGATCTGATTTGCTTCTAAAGAGGAGCATCTCTCTGGCGCAATGGATATTTCAGACACAATTACTTACGAGATCCCAAGTGGGTATTGTGAATTCATAGAAGCTGTCCCCTTGGGGGGGGAGGATGGGGGGAGCTTGCAGAGGGTTTGGGGAGAGGGAAGGGAGGGAGAGGTTATCTCGGTAGCCTTGGATTTAGGAGCTGAAAGAGCGACATTTCGGTTCAACATTTGCAACGCTTCATTTGATTATTTTTTTATTAAAAAAGGTAACATTGATTTGTTCTGCCTGCCTATTTTCTTTTTAAAATTAGGGCTGCCACCACCTTTCTTTTTGGCTTTGCTCCTGGACTGATGTCCATATTTGTTTGGAACTGAGGTCACCAATTTCCAGATGGGGCCTGGAGACGTCCCCGAATGACAACTGATTGCCAGATGGCAGAGATCATTTCCACTGGAGAATATGGCTGCTTTGGAGGGGAATTCTATGGTGATATGTCCCACTGATGCCCCTCCCTTCTCTTTTAAAAATATGTTTTAGAAATATGGTCAAGTTCCTGGTTTAAGGAAAGTCTCCTTCTTTTGATTTCTAGAAACAAAATTAAGTATTTGAAAGTATTAAGTATTTGACATGCAGTCAATTAGAGGAGAAGTAGTTGTTTCTGTTGGCAGTAGACGATAGGACTTGCTATAATGAGTTTACATTATGGACAGAAAGATACCAGCTGGAAATTAGGAACTTTTTTTTTACAGTAAGAGTTTTTTACAGTAACAGAGAAATTATTAATGCCCCGCCCCCGGAATGCCCGGACAAGCCCCCGTCGTGCCCCACCCATTCCCATTGGTGCTACGCCACTGTTTGAATCCCACCACCATGGGAACCTGTTACTAAAAATTTTGGATCCCACCACTGGATGTGAGCGACGGACCCTGTGCCTGGTCATGTGGTTCACTGGGGTGGCCGGGAGCCAATCTGTCTCTCGGAAATAGTTGGGCCTAACCTCCCTCAAGCGAGAAAGTTCTTGCATCCCAGATGTGTCCACCACAGGTTTTGTCAATGGACATGCTCGGGACAATTCCCAGGTATGCACAGTCTGGGTTCAGATCAGCACTGTGGCATATGGGGAGGCGAGATGTAAGCCTCCCCCTTAATTATTTACCAACCTGAAGTCACTCCTGTGAGCTCTGGGCTGGGAAATACCAGGAACCAGTGATGGGATTCAGCAGAACCGGTTGTTAAAATGGTGCTTGTAAACAACCAGTTGTTAAATTATTTGAATCCCACCACTGGGTGGAATCTTGGGGACGGGAAGGTTGGGGATAAAAGGGTCCTCAGCAGGGCATTCTGCCATACAGTCCATATTCCCAAGCAGTCATTTTTTCCAGGAGAACTTATCTCTGTAGTCTGAAGATCAGTTATAACTCTGGGAGATCTCCAGCTGCTGCCTGGAGGTTGGCAACTCCAGACCAAAGCCCATCAACCTGTGAAATAGGTGGAGGTGGGACATGCGGAGAAATGCTTCTCCTCACACAATAGTAGAGGGACGAACTGCACGCCTGCATTTGTAATGTGTAGGCTGCGGGTCCCCCTCAACAAGAGTTGTAGTGGTTAGGAGCAGTGGGCTCTAATCTGAAGAACTGGGTTTGTTTCCCTGTTCCTCCACATGAAGCCTGCTGGGCAGAGGCATACCAGGGGTAAATGGTGCCCGGAGACAAATTGTCTCCAGGATGCCCCCAGACTCTGTCCCCCACAACCCCGACTCCGTCCCCTGATGCCCCCAGGTTCCCCCCACTGCCCTCAACCACGTCCAGGGTGGGGTTGAGGGTGCTTGGAGGCAGCAGGAAGTCCTGCTGTCTCGTCGTTTTTGCATGCATCAGACGGAGTCGAGGCACGTGAAAACGACGAGACAGCAGGACTTCCTGGTCATGTGGGGGGCCGATTTTGTGCCGCCCATGTAACCAGAAGAGTGGTGCCCGGGGACAAGGGGTACCCCTTGTCCCTAGGCAGATATGCCACTGCTGCTGGGTGACCTTGGGCCAGTCACGGTTCTCTCAGAGCTCTCTCAGCTCTGTCTACTCCACAAGGTATCTGTGGTGGGGAGAGGAAGGGAAGGAGTTTGTGAACCACTTTAGGACTCCTTAAAGACAGAGAAAAGTGGGGTATAAGTCCAAACTCTTCCTCCTCTTCATCATCTGAGACACTCAGAAATCTGGTGCAAGAGAACTCCTTTGCTGATTTCAAGGAGCTCTGACTTAGATGAGTTACCAACTCCAGGTCAGGAGATTCTTCAAGATTTGGGGGTGGAGCCTGAGGACAGTGGAGGTTTAAAAGGGCAGGGACAAAAGCAGATATAATGCCAGGGAAACTGGTGTCTGTTGTCTGGAGATCCATTTTAATTCTCAGAGATCCCCAAGCACTAATTGAAGGTTGGCAAGTGGCAACCCTAAGACAAGGGCACAAGAGTCAGTCTTTCCTCCATGTAGTAGTAGTAGTAGTAGTAGTAGTAGTAGTAGTAGTAGTAGTAGTAGTAGTAGTAGTAAAGTTTATTGTCTTGGCCACAGGCCTTCATAACCTCCTCATGCACAGCATCATAACATTAAAACATACACAAAAACACCCCATGTATACGGACATAGCTAAAATAGACTACATTAGTACTAATATAAACATCCCTGTCAAATAATACAACACAACATCATTATGCCATCCTTAACCTGATTCTTCTTGCAGCATGAGCAAAAAGTGCTGCTCAATTGGTAATGTATGGATCACCATCAGATAATAGACAAATCAATTTCCCGTTGTTATCAGTATCCCCTGCAATTGGAAGAAGTCCTTTAATATATTTGGTCCTTATGTCATCATAAAGAGACAGTGGTGGCGAACCTTTGTGGAGCTTCTGTTAAACAACACAGATGTCATGCTCTTGGAAAAAGTAGCAAAATTTCTTTTACAAGTGACAGAACTTTCTAAGTAACGTCCAATGCTAGATACAGTCTTCCTGTCTGCACTTTGAATGTACTCTTGATTTTTGTAATTGTATTTCAAAAATGTCTGGCAACGCTCTAGAACCTACTTTTAAATGCCAAATAAAGGTTGTTGTTGTTGTTGTTGAACCTTTGGCACTCCAGATGTTATGGACTACAATTCCCATCAGCCCCTGCCAGCATGGCCAAACCCCCTCTCGGCCCTCAAAAATAATTAGTAACCTACTCTCGGGAACCTGTGAGAACCTGCTGAATCCCACCTCTGGTTAGGGACCTTGCGGCAGGCCCTGCCCCCTGGGCCAGCTCCATATCCTTGCTGGTGCCGGCGGGAGACACCACAAAAGTGAGGGGGGCCGGTAGCGTTGCCACGGTACCCCTGGGACATGCTCACGGCACCTCAGGGAACCACGGAACCCTGGTTGGGAATCGCTGTTCTAACACAATAGGTTGAAACAGCTCCGGGAAAACATTTTTAATGCGGTATTACAAATTGAACACGATACCACGGTTTCCAGATTAGATTTTGCCACAAGGACGTACACTCCAGCACAGTTTCATTTTTAATTTTATTATTAAATCTCCAGTTTCATAAGGAAGGGTGCAGGTGGGGGGGGGGGGAGGGTTGTGTTTGTGTTGTAAAAGCTGCTCCATTTAATTTCCACGCGCACACACACCCGAGCATGACTGGCTGAAATTAGCAGGCCTGCAGATGCAGAGGAGGGAGGGGGGAAAAATGTATTGCTGAACCAGGGTTTTAAAAAACGTCCCCATCAGGAGCCGAAATGGCAGGAAGAAAAGCAGGCAAAAGGGCGATGATTTTTTGGCTGGATTTCTTTTTTTTCGCAAGCTCTGTGCTGAGTAATAAAGGGTTTCAAAACGGAGTTTTACGGGTTTTTTTTTTAAAAAAAGCTTTGTTAATGTTTTGCCGGATCCGTTCATCATGCGCGCTCCACCGATAAAAACGGATGGCCTGCATTTAGCTTCTTCCAGGTGCATTAAATTCCCATAACACGAACAGAGCCTTGTTAAGTCTACCATAACCTCTTTCTCCCCACCCCCCACCCCCTCTTTTTTCATTGTGCGGAGATTACATTTCCAACCTAATGACAAGAGCGGTTTGTTCAGACACTGGAGGCTCCGGCAGAACAGTCATTGAACTCTTCCTACGATCCGTCACAGGCCCCGCACTGCCGAAGACGCAATGCCGAAGACGGGGAGCCTCCTGAAAGAACGGCAGAGGCGCAATGCTGTGTGAACTCTCTTCAGCCCTGCTGGGCTCCACATTGGGAAATACCTGGGGGGTCGGCGGTGGAGCCTGAAGAGGGCAGGTTTGGGGAAGGGGAGGGACGTCAGTGGGGCATAATGTCATGGAGCAGGGGCAGAGGTGGGATCCAGCAGGTTCTCACAGGTTCCCGAGAGTAGGTTACTAATTCTTTGTGTGTGCCGAGAGGGGGTTACTCATTGGTGATTTTGCCACGTGATTTTTGCCTTAGTTATGCCCCTCCTCTCGGCAGCAGCGCGCAGAACTTGAAGCAGTCTAGCAGGAGGTGCACCGGCGTGTGTGGCAGCCTGCGCCTGCGTGCATTCGTTTCCCGCCCAAGGATTGGCGCAGCGGCTGCGTCCTTGCCACAGCCCCGCCCAGGAATGCCCCGCCCCTGGAATTCTGGCCACGCCCCCATCGTGCCCCGCCCAGCCCCATTGGCGCTACTCCACAGTTTGAATCCCACCACCATGGGAACCCGTTACTAAAAATTTTGGATCCCACCACTGAGCAGGGGGGGTCAAACATGTTCGATACCCTGTTATAGAGTCCACCTCCCCAAGCGGCCATTATCACCAGGTGAACAGATCTGTCACCTGGAGGTCACTTGTGATCCCGAGAGATCTCCAGATCCCTGTCTGCCACTCCAGGCCTTGAATCTTCCTACAATGACACCTGCTGTCATTGTAGGCTACATCGATCAATTCCCTTGCAGGAAATGGCAGTTTTGGAGGGCTGAATTTGTGGTTTACCATAGAGTCCAAGAGAAACACAAGTCCCAGAGTAACATCACATCCCTACTAAGGAGCAGCAGTGGCATAGTGGTTAAGAGGAACTCTAATCTGGAGGAACCGGGTTTGATTCCCCGCTCTGCCGCCTGAGCTGTGGAGGCTTATCTGGGGAATTCAGATTAGCCTGTGCACTCCCACACATGCCCACTGGGTGACCTTGGGCTAGTCACAGCTTCTTGGAGTTCTCTCAGCCCCACCTACCTCACAGGGTGTTTGTTGTGAGGGGGGAAGGGAAAGGAGATTGTCAGCCCCTTTGAGTCTCCTTACAGGAGAGAAAGGAGTGGTATAATTCCAACTCTTCTTCTTCTTCTTCTTCTTCTTCTTCTTCTTCTTCTTCTTCTTCTTCTTCTTCTTCTTCTTCTTCTTCTTCTTCTTCTTCTTCTTTCTTTCTTTCTTTCTTCTTCCTCCTCCTCTTTTCTTTCTTCTTCTTCTTTCTCTTCTTCTTCTTTCTCTTCCTCCTCCTCCTCCTCCCTTCCCTCCCTCCTCCCTCCCTCCCTCCTCCCCTTCCTCCCTCCTCCCCTCCCTCCCTCCCTCCCTCCCTCCTTCCTTCCCTTCCTTTCCCTTCCTTTCCCTTCCTTCCTTCCTTCCTTCCTTCCTTCCTTCCTTCCTTCCTTCCTTCCTTCCTTCCTTCCTTCCTTCCTCCCTCCCTCTTCCTTTCCCTTCCTTTCCTTTCCTTTCCCTTCCCTTCCTTTCCCTTCCCTTCCTTTCCCTTCCTTCCTTCCTTCCTTCCTTCCTTCCTTCCTCCCTTTCCCTTCCTTCCTCCCAGCTGATTCAATGGTGTTGATGGCGAAGTAACCTTTGAGTGCATTCCCACAGCCCGGGCGATGGGCACAGATGCATCGGGCGGAGACTTTATCTTTATGCCGAGATGAAGACACACGGGGTTCCCATGGGAAGCCGAGGGAAGGGGGATGGATAGTGAATGATGCTATAACCTGTAAGTTCTCTGGCTGGAAGTGCCATTCCTGCTACCGCGGTACCCTTGAGCTTTCTAAGATGTCTCAATAAATGGACTTTTACTCCTGTGCCCTTTATTTCATCAAGGGCCTATGGAATTCCTCATACTGTGGCAGGAATCCCAATTCATCTATATATTCTTGTGCAGTGGACCTCTTTGTCTTCATGGCATGGAGAGGTTGGAATTTTACTCGCGGAAGCTAAAAAAGCGGTGAAGCTCCCTAAAGAAAGGTCTTTCACTCTTTCCCTTCTGGATCTGGAGGAACCAGCAGGAGAACGGGCTCGCTGGTGGTTTCTTTTCCCCGCCCCTCGAGTCAGCACGGTAGCCCTCGCTGGAACTTAGGGACGTGACGACGCATCTACCATGGGGACTTCCATGAGTTGGGAAGCGCCAGTCTATGGATCGTTAGCCTCAGGATCGGATCTCTACCCGCTGCGGTGGATTACAAACCTCAGATGCAACCTGTCATGGAGGAGACGGGCTTGACCACCTTTCATAAGCGCAAACTCCAGGAATCCATTGAACGACATTCTGGACTCAGATTTTGGTGATGCTCCCAAAGAACCACCGTGGGCATTGCACTGGGGCCCGCCCAAAGGACACCGGACTAAAACTCTGGAATTGGGAGGGGTATCCGCATCAGCTTTCCCCAATCGGACCTCACCCCGGCTAGCGACCGCACCTGAGGTTCCTCGGGAGCCACCGGTGGCTACCGGCGGCTATGGCAGTTCCTCGGCGCCTCGCCTTGTGACGACTTAAGAGTCCGGCGTTCCTGCATTCCCAGCTGACCGTTTCCCTCTCCCATCGCAGGGAGTGACTGGGATGGCGGAAGTGGGACGACCGGCGTAGGATGCCCAAGCTGCAGGGAACCGCGGAACGCCAGCTATGGGAGGAGGAACGGGCACAGTTGCAGCAAGAGCGCCAAAACCTGCAGTGGGACCGGGAACAGCAACGCAAAGAAGTTCAGCTCGAAGTTGGACCGTACTAAAGACGGGCCCAACGGACATTATGCTCTTGGTGAATCGCCAGTCCATGATAAAGTCCTGGAACAGTCCAGACTGGATTTACAACGGCAACGTGGAAAGCTGCCTCAGGCTCTGGCGACGCATCTAAAGTGAGCTCACTGGAAGCCCTTAAACCGGACCTTAACTACTAAATTGGAACGAGAAAAGCTGCTTTGCATACACTCAGTGATGCATACTTGACTCTAAGGAGAGGGATCTGGCTGCTGAGGGAAACTAAGGAGGTGCAGACCGGAAGCCTCAAGTTGGAGTTCATGCTGTTACTGATCATGCTATGCCAGGGGGGGCTACGTGCATCTGGGTCCTGCCACCCAAACGCCAGCGGCACCGGGCCAGCGCCTGGACTCGCCCGCCTTCAGACAACAGCGCTGCCTGCCCAACCTGCTCAACCCACAAGAACCACCTCCCCAGCAGGCTTAAGAGTCGCCGAACGGGCTACGACCGGGCCTCCGAGCACCAGCCCGCTTTTGATGGGACTGCTTCAAACTTCCTACTTTATCTTGCAAATCAATGCCCACTTGGAAGACTAAGTGATGATTTATACCCGTCTGAGCTGGAAAAAAAAATACGGGACATCGGGCTCAGTCCTGGACGGGGCAGCAGCCCACTGGTTCGCGGACTCTTTGGATTTGCAGGATGAGGACTCTCGCGACAGTGTCCCCGTGATTCCTCCAAGCCTTAAGAGCTGGCTAAGATCCAGGGCGCCGAGATCGAAGCTATCCGCACTCATCAAAACCATCCAGCAAGGCAACCGCCCATTTGCAGATTTTGCCCGTTGACTTTCGGTGGCAAGGCAGCTGCTCGACTTCCTCCTGAGTGGCCTGAACGCATGAAATGCGCACACTTCTCAGATGCTGTGGGACGGCAAGCTACGGAAACGGTGTTTTAATTCGGGTTCCCTCGCACCATTGCAGATTGGATCCAGTTGGGGTCCCAAGTGCGCGCCTCGCTTTGGAATATGTTGGCCATGAGGTGCCGCCTACTAAAACTACTAATTTCGTGTCTACCTAAGTCAAGCTTCCAGCTTCTACCAAAACCACCTTCTGAGGCCACTGCTGGGATTGTGTCTTACTATGGAGGGCCAGGTCATCTAGCCGCCAACTGTCCCAAGAAACAAACTAACCGGGCTCTTCCAGTTCAAGCAGACTCCGCCTGCCAAACCACCATGGTCAGGTTGGCCGCCTCCCACTGCCTCGCCTAAAGCGGTTACCGGCTACGCACCTTAGAGGAGGGGGGAAGCAGCTGTTTGCCTTTCTTCTTCAGCCCCTTATGGACATGTGGCCCACTCCTGACGCGGGTGAGTGAAGGCAGCGCCCCATTACTGTTCAAGCATTTCTGGCCAACCCCGCTTAAACACACTCGCCACAGACATAGCCTCGCCCTTGTGGGACTCCGCCGCCCTTAACTGCTTAATGCGCCCCAGGTGGCAGAGGAGCTAGGTCTGGACCGACTCCCTGGCTAAGCCTCCATACCATTCACCTAAATGGGATCTGGCAGCCCCTCGGGAACGTAAGGACCGCCTAGTACTAAACACAGCCGTTTCTCCTCCGCTATGCTCGACCATTGGGAGAAAATTAGTTTTATTTTGGCGCCAGTGGCCACCACTCCATAGTTTTAAAAAGTTTTGGTTATTGTTACGAACCAAAAAAATTCATTTGGAAAGAAAGGATCCTAGAATTCACTGGACCCTTCCCTGGGCGGTGAACACATGAATTGGGAAGAAACCCCAACGCCCTTTCCTGACACACCCTCCCTCGGGCTCCCTCAGTGATTGCTCCTCGATTCTATTGGCATCCCACCTGCATATCATCATGATCTAGCCAGAGTTTTTTCAGGAGCAGGAATGCTGAATCAGTTGCCACCCCACAGAGATTCGACTGTAAAATTGTCATACAACCAGGGGCACAACTACCCAAGGGTAGAATTCCACCAAGATGAGTCCTAATGAGGAGAAGGAACCTGCGTGCCTTCTCTAGACAAGAACCTTGCTCATGGGTTCACAATGGGCGGGCCACCAAACACATTAACACGCCAAGCTCCCCGCTTTTGTTTGTCAAAAAAGAAAGATGGGTCTTCTAATGGCTTTGCACAGATTATCGAGGCTCTCACGCGTCTCCCCTGTCCAATCAGTCATCCTTTGCCTTTTGATCAAGGATCCTTTAGATGCACTCGCAAAGGACGATTTTACTAAACTGGACTCTGAGAGAAGCTTACTACAGAGTCAGAATTGCTGAAGGCTATGAACACCTGACCGCGCTTTAACACAAAGCCTGGACAGTTCTGAATATTTAATAATGCCATTCAAGCTAAGTGGGGCCCCCCGAGCTTTTATG
Organism: Sphaerodactylus townsendi; assembly: GCF_021028975.2. NCBI lineage: Eukaryota > Metazoa > Chordata > Lepidosauria > Squamata > Sphaerodactylidae > Sphaerodactylus > Sphaerodactylus townsendi. Next base: position 372,703 of record NW_025950385.1, read on the forward strand.
GCCTCTTTATCAACTTGCTCTCCATGGATTTACCGTACAAGGGAGTTGTTGTATACTTAGATGACGCGCTTAATTCTACTCACAAAACCATAGAAGAGCATAGGAATATTGGTCTCGAGAGGTATTGGAAACGCTTTACTTGACAACTCTCTTTTTTTGCCAAACTCTCCAAATGCTGTTTCCATCAGGACCTCCATTGACTATTTGCTACCGGATTTCGGCCTTAGGGCTTAAAATGGATCCTGCTAAAATTGACGCAGTCCCTCCAATGGCCTGCCCCCTACCCAACCTAGCAAAGAACTCCAATCGCTTTCTTGGTTTTGCCAATTTCTATCGCGGATCTTTATACCCCACCCGGCTGAACTGACCTCCTCCTCACAGACCTCTTACGCATCTAAGGGTAAGGGATCCACTGTCCAAGCCCGGGGCCCCCCTCTTTCCTGGTCTGAGGAATGTCAAACAGCTCTTCAACTATTGAAATTCAAGTGCTTACTCACTGAACCTATCCTAAAGCACCCTGACCCAGATCTCCCGCTTGTGGGTTCACGCGGGATGCCTCTCTCGACAAAGCAGACTTGGGGCAGCCCTGTTGCAGAAAAAAAAAAAATAAAGATGGTAGGCTGGTTCCGTGGTGTGCTTGGTTTGTCTAAAAAGTTCTCTCTGGTGCCTAACTCAATCTGGACTGTGGGTGATAAAAAGAGATCAGCGGCCATCAAAGTAGCACTTCTCCACTTTGCGCCACTGGCCGGAGAGGGGCTACACCCCTTTCAAGTTTTACTGTCAGATCATAAAACCTGGCAGCTCTTTTCCACCCCTCAAGATGTCTCGCTAAACAACTTCAAGCAATGTATTTTTTTTTCTCGCTTCTTTACAGTCCATTTTTTCCCAGGAAACCAACAAACTGGCTGCTGACGCTGGGCTTCTCGCCGCTTCTTCCCGGGAGGGGGTGGAGCTGCTCCACGAGACATTCCACGCACTGTTCTTTTCCCCCTCCCAGTTGGGTTGGCATATCAGCCCGATCACAAACGCCCACTTCTCCTCCTCCTCCACCCCCCCATTCTGCCCCGCTCTCCCTCTCTTTCCTGCGTGGAACTGGAGGAGGCGGGCTGCACGAGCTTCCAGCGGCCAAGGGAGACTCCCCACCACGCTTTGGAGAATGGGAGTCAGGCGGAGGGGGGGAATGCTGGCACGCGGCCTCCCTCCCGCTAGCAGGTTCTCCCCTGAGGCTTGCCACCATGCCCGCTCGGGCTGGACATTTTGGCTTTTTTGAAATCCTCTGCATTTAGCCCGCCGCAGTCTTCTGGTGGCTGCTAACGCGAAAGACATTGAGGCGCATTACATTAAAGGCTGCTCGGGTTTGTGCAGAAGCTAAGACTATTCCGGAAAGCCCTATGGACTGTTGGAAACTCCTCTCCCGTAGCCTCCGCCTCTTGGGAAGTCATCTCTATGGATTTTATTACAGATTTGCCCGAAAAGTCATGGCAACACGGGTTTTATGGGTGGTGGTGGACTCTATTCTCTACAAGTTTCTCCATTTTTTATTCCATGTGCTTCCATCCCCTGCTCCTAAGTTGGCACGGCTATTTATTCAACATGTTTATCAGTTCCATTCCGCCTCAAGTATAAGTGGTCTCCCACCGCCGCCCCCCAATCTATCATCTCAAAGTTCTGGAAAGCTGCTTAAGGTTAGTCGCTTCGGCCGTCAGCCACTTACCACGCTCAAAGTGACGGCGTAGGACGGAGAGAACGTAATAGAACCCTAGAGTAGACATTATGCATGCCAGCACCAACTACCACCAAGACAATTGGTGCGAAGCGTATTCGCTTTGGCGGAGTAATGCCTCACAACAATGCGGTTCATAGTAGTACAAAGAAAACTCCTTGAAATTGTGTCTGGTCGCTCTTTCCGGCCAAGGTTACACCAATTCGCAGCTTTGGACTTCCCCAGAATTTCAACAATGGATTTCATCCCTAGTCAGGGATGGAAGGTCGTCCAGACCGCTTTACAACAAGCAAAGGACTTCCAAAACTGCAAGCGGATAAACACCGCCGGATTTTCCTCTGCATGCAGGGCTCCTGCGATGTATTTATCTACAAAAAATCTCAGAGACGCGGCATAAATATTCCAAACTTGGCAAGAGATTTGTAGGGACCTTTTCATAGATTACTAAAGTGATGCCAATGATGTCACTGCCCGCTTTAGATTTGCCTTAACTCTTTAGTAATATCCATCCTGGTCGGCCATTCCAGCTTGCTCAAGGAGGCTCCCGCTCGGGATGTTTGGAGACGACTACCGGAGAGGCCCTCACGCATCACATTGATGGCCACAAGCACTACTTAAATTGACGCTTATCTCTTGGACTTCAAGGCTTAATCGCAAACGCTGTGCAATATTTTAACCCTTGGGTGGGATATTCCTCTGGGTATAATCAATGGGTTTATTCCGGAAAGATTGGAAGCCCCTACCCTTATTTCTGCTTTCCAATCACAGCCTTTCCTCGTGATAAGCCTGGGGAAGGGGGTCTTCTTTAGGGAGGCAGAGTGCAAAGGATTCAATGGTGTTGGATGGTGAAGCAACCTTGAGTGTATCTCCACAGCCCGGGCGATGGGCCAGATGCATCGGCGGAGACTTTATCTTTGCGCGGGAGATGAAGACACGGTTCCCATGGGAGCAGGAAGGGGGGATGGGGTGAATGATGTTATAACCCTTGTGCTTCTGGCGGGAAGTGCCATTCCTGCTACTCGCGTGGTAATTTCTGAGCTTTCTAAGATGTTCTAATAAAATGGACTTTTACTCCCAAAGCCTTTTATTTCTGCGTCTATGGAATTCCTTACACCTTCCTTCATTCCTTCCTTCCTTCCTTCCTTCCTTCCTTCCTTCCTTCCTTCCTTCCTTCCTTCCTTCCTTCCTTCCTTCCTTCCTTCCTTCCTTCCTCCCTCCCTCTCCCTCCCTCCCTCCCTCCCTCCCTCTTCCTTCCTTCCTTCCTCCCTCTTCCTTCCTTCCTTCCTTCCTTCCTTCCTTCCTTCCTTCCTTCCTTCCTTCCTTCCTTCCTTCCTTCCTTCCTTCCTTCCTTCCTTCCTTCCTTCCTTCCTTCCTTCCTTCCCAGACATTGCCCTCCAATCTCCAGGAATTTCCCATGCTCCAGTTGACAATAATAAGTAAGACCTATCCCAATAAAAGGTCACAAACTGGACTGAACCATTTCAGACTGCAAGCGGAAGGGATCTCGTTTCTTTTTCAAAGTTATGCTATTTTTTTTTAAAAGGCAGACCTTTCCACAAGCACAAAAATTAATGTAGCAAGGAGGGGGCTGGGCCAGAACCTTTCCCTCTGATATGCTACTTTTCTATTTGCAGGGAGATTTTATTAAATGTATATATATCAAGTTGCATTTTAAAAATATCACCCTCATAGTAATCTGAAACGGCAACTTCTAGTGTTTCTGCTCATTCTGTGCAATGTGAAGATCCAGCCATGGACATATTCCTATGTGTCAGACTACCTTTTCCACTGTATAACAAACTCCAGGAGAACATGATCACTCCCACCTAAGGATCCTACTACTCCGCTAATTATCATTAGGTCATCATTATTGGTTAGAAGCAGATCCAAAATAGCCATTCCCCTTGTTGCTTCTTCCACCTTCTGGACCATGAAAGTGTCTGCAAGGCAAGTGAGAAATTTGTTGGACCTGATAGTCTTGTCAGAGTTTGACTCCCAACAAATGTGAGGATAATTGAAATCTCCCATTACTACTACTTCTGTCCTTTCTGAAAGTTTGGTCATCTGTTCCAGGAAGGCTTCATCCAACTCTTCAGTCTGGCTTGGGGGTCTGTAATAGCCCCCACAATGAGATCTTTCTCTCCCTTAATTTTTACCCAGATGCTCTCAACATGGCTCCCAGGATTTAAGTCATGGATCTGCTCACAGCTGTAAGAATCCCTGTTGTATAATGCTACTCTTCCTCCTTTCCTGTTTGATCTACTTCTCTGAAATAGGTTATACCCTTCAATTATTACATTCCAGTCATGAGACTCATCCCTCCAAGTTTCAGTGATGTCTATTATATTGTATTTGCTTAGCCTTGTTTAGAGCTCAAGTTAATCAATGTAGAGACATCGAAAACCACAGTTCGTGCTCTCTGGCTGCTTATTTAAGGTTTTATCCTTCACACTGGTGGGTTTGGATCTTTCTCTTGCAAGTGAGTGCATAGAAGTTGCTAGAAGCAGCAGGGTTTCTCTACCAGAAACTTTAGCCCCAGCAGCTGCCGCACCTGGAGGTATGCCGATTCAGAGAAAGAGATAGAGAGAAGATGCAAATTCTGGGAAACGGTCCGTTGAAGTCATTGTGGTCAAGGCCCCTCCCACTCTGGGGCTTTTCCCACTGACAGAATTGAACTGGTTTCGACCTAGGTTCGCCTCAGTGAATCCCCACTGCCACCAAGCTCAACGTTGTTTTGTCTCAGTTCCCCCCCTCAGAACTGTGACATCCTTGTCGCAGTTATGAACTACGCTACTTTTTTCTGCCTAAAACAAGGTCGAGCACCGCTCGGCGGGGGGGGGGAAGCATCGAAACAACACCTCAACCGTTCAACCAATCACGAGCTGCTTTTGTGGCATGCGCAGAACGGGAGAATCGTGGCGGGCAGAAAGCGCATGTAACTGTAAACTGTAAACTGTAAAAAAAAGAATGCTCCCGTTTCCCGCCGTAACACAAGCGCCAATCACGATCGAGGAGCGAAACAGGCACCAAGATGATCCCGCCCACTTAGCTCGGTTCCAGGGGGCCAACTCAGTTGCTGTGGGGACAGCCTGGAATCCCCCTCCACTGAAGGGAACCGAGTCGACCTTAGCTCCCTTCTGTAGTGGGGAAAGCCTCTGGCTGCTGGTGCAGTAACGAACTCTTGCTGAGTCATCCCCCTGCCCACCCTCCTAGAACCCTCAGCATGAGGAGGGGTGCTCCAGACAACTTGGTGGGTCTGTCTTTCCCCATGATTTGAATAAATGAGGTTTGCACTCCATCCTTGATTGGCAGTGGAGCAAGAGAAAGATCCAAATTGGGATTTATGGATGGTTATTTTGGATGTACTCCAGGATCAAGGGAGATTGGAAGCCGGCCCTGGGCGGTTCCCCCTCCCCCTCCCCAAGCTATCCTTCCAACGATTATCACGGCTGTGCAGAAACTTAATGACCCATTCGGCAAAGATTTTGCACTTAAGCAAAAAAATACTTAACAAGTCACTGCCAGAGCTGTTGGGGAAAGCTATTTCCCCCAGGTTGGCCATTTACATTAAAGTTCATTTTGCTCTTCCCATACCTTGCTTATTCACTGTTATTTTTTGAACAATCTTATTATTGGTTGATTTCACAGCTGCCAGTTCTTTAGCTGGTTGTTGGCCTTTCATTACAATTTGAGCCTCACCCAGAGGCCTCGGCAGTTGTAATGTATCGGTGTAGTATTGCCTCATTGCCCTGTCCACTGGCTGTGTATCTGACCATCTGCCAGCCCCCCCAGAATTTGGCCACTCCCCGGATTTGACCACTGGGGTGTGATGTCAGACGCCCCTTATTATTAATTATTAACTATTTACTGAAGGATGCTGCTGCTATAGTTTTAAGGTTTTATATTTTTAACAGGGGTTATTTGACTTGTTTTATTATGCTTGCTGTTGTTCTGTTGTACACCGCCCTGAGCCCTTTGGGGATAGGGCGGTCAATCAAATCGAATTAATAACAACAACAACAACAACAACAACAACAACAACAACAACAACAACAACAACAACAACAACAACAATAGGTTGATTTCACAGCTTCCAGTTCTTTAGCTGGTTGTTGGCCTTCATTACAATTCGAGCCTCACCCAGAGGCCTCGGAAGTCCGAGTGATTCCCCATCTGACAAGTGGGTTTGTCTACAACAGGGGTCTGCAACCTGCAGTTCTCCAGATGCTCATGGACTCTAGATATTATGGACTACAATTCCCATCAGCCAATTGGCCATGCTGGCAGGGGCTGATGGGATTTGTAGTCCATGAACATCAGGAGAGCTGCAGGTTGCAGACCTCTGGTCTACAAGATCACCCCATGGGTCACTGATGATCTGGTGTGTGCCCCTTTACCTTTAAACGGTATACAAAGCATAAATGGCATTGCTTACAAAACATCAAAAATAAGGGATCCATACGTTCTCTCTCAGGAAAGAGTTCCAGAGTTGTGTGCTGCTACTGAGAAGACCCTGTTATCGTGTGCTATTCAAAAAATGGGGTGAATAGTGAATGCTCAAAACAGGGACTCTAACAACTGGGAAATCAACCAAATTATGCCACTTGCTTTCAGTTAAGGAATCCTGGTTTCTGCTAAGGCAGTGATGGCGAACCTTTTTGAGACCGAGTGCCCGAACTGCCACTCAAAACCCACTTATTTATCGCAAAGTGCCAACCCGGCGATTTAACCTGAATACTGAGGTTTTAATTTAGAAAAATGGTTGGCTCCAAGGTGCGCATTACTTGGGAGTAAGCTTGGTGGTAGTCGGTGGCTTTGCTTTGAAGCAACTTTGCAACGCTTCAAACGGGTGAATCATGACCGTAGGAGGGTTTACTCAGAAGCAAACCCCATTGCCAGCAACTGAGCTTACTCCCAGGTGAAGGATCATGGCCAGACCAGCCTAGATGTGTGTGTGTGTGTGTGTGTGTGTGTGTGTGTGGTGATTTTCCACCCCCCTCCCACATGATGAACTCTGTGCGCGAGTGCCCACAGAGAGGGCTCTGAGTGCCACCTCTGGCACCCGTGCCATAGGTTCGCCATCACTGTGCTAAGGGCTCATCCTACTTAGGAGGATGAATTGATGTTCATAACCCTCCTTTGTGAATGAATGAATGAATGATAAAAAAGGATGATAGACTAGATGGACCATTGGTCTGACCCAGCATGGCTGATACTCAGTGCAGTAAACAATGACTATGACAGTACCAAAGAATGGCTGGATTTTGTGCTCGTGTTCATCCAAATGCTTCTTAGCCAACACAAAGTACACTTCCATTGACTTTAAAACTAGTAAATTTCTTCTTCAGTCTCAAGGCCAGAACTGACAGGACAGCGGCATCCTATTGCCAACTCCAGCCTGGAAAATTATTGAACATTCTTGGCCAATGTGTGGAGAATGCAGAGTTGAGGGAGCAGAGAGAACTCAGTGGGGGAAGTGGTGCAGTGGCGTAGCGCCAACGGGACAGGGGGTGCGATGCCCCGGGCGCACAGCTTGGCAGGGGTGTGACAGGGGCATGGTGGGGCGGGCGATGCTGTGGCAGGGCACAGGGTGTGAGACTACAGTCCCAGAATAAAGCAACCTGTAGTTTTCTTTAAAAACGTAAGGCTTTATTGAGGACTGATGTATGCGAGGGATAGACGAATTCTGAGGGATATAGAAAGAACAACACCTTAAATCCCAGCTGCCCTTGGCCCCCCCTAGCCAGGCCCAAGAGCTGCAGTTACAGTAAAATAACAAAGGGAAGAATACCAACATTCAGATACAGAGTTAACATTACAAAAGACAGGGCTTGGCCACACCTTGGAGAACTGCGGCTGCATTTTAGCTTTCGTTTCCTGGAAGGCTAGCAGTGGGAGGGGGGATGAGCCAAGGGGCCCATCCTGACACAAAGTTCATACGTGCCCCAGGCACAGTTCCTCCTCGCTTCTCCTCTGAAGTGGTGTCAGCACTGTAGGGTTGCCATATGCCTGTTCCAGTGGCCAGTGCGAAAAAAAAGAAAATCCGTGACCATTGTATCACATTACTTTTGGGAATAACTGATATGTGATATCCTGTATCTCTAGGAGTTGCCAGAAACTCTATGGCAAGATCTTTTCATATTGGAAAAAAAATCAGACTTCCCCATTTTATGGGTAAACATAGAAGACTTGTGAATAAACAGCTGTACCTGCTTCCCCTGTTGGCGATGCCTCGTTCAGCTATCATTATAGCGGCTTAACGCGCTCGCAGATTTTGCTCAGCACAGCTACGGAGGAGGCAGTGTTGAACGCAACTGTTTTCTGCAGCCGTCAGCCATTTTAGATTCCCTGAGTCTATTCCCCCCAGTGTTTCCAGAGATACTTTTGGGGGAAGTCCCCAGATAAAACTCGAATTTGCATTTAAATGGAGAAATTTTTTTTTCTTTAATGAGGAACACACACGGGAGTGGAAGATTATTAAGATTCTTTCAGAGGTGTGCATGTCTGTGTGTGTTGGTGGGGTCGGGGGGGGGGGGGGGCTGGACAATTCTCTCATCTCTTTTTCAGATTTCAAATTAGATGCCGGGGTGGGGGTTGGGGGGGGACAGCCGAGAAGCACCAGAAAGTTGCACATCTTTGAGCGGCATAAAAAAAACGCAAGAAATAAGTGGTTGGCGGTAGATCTGTTCTTTGCTGTGTATCAGGCAGCGCTAGACATTGGTGACAAGAGACACGCGTGGGGGGTAGGGCAGGGGCATTCCCGCCCCCTTTTGAAATGCATAATACTTCCTTGCTGAAATTGGAGGTTGTTTGATGAGGCTGAAGGGTGACTTTTTTTTTGTGGCGTGACCCCTCTTTGCTGATTGGGGGCGAACCCAACAAAGGTAAATCCAGCCCGGTGCGCACATCGGAGAATCTCATTTTCATCACCGGGCAAACGAGAAAACGCGGCGGCCGAATCTTTTCAAATGATAATCGGCAGACGGGTCCCTAGATTTTTCCCTTTCCGCCTGAGCTCTTCTTGGATTATTTATTTGAATTTCGCCCCTTGCAAGCTTTCAAATCCCGAGGTGGGTGATAGATATTCTAAACGCTTGTTCTCCAACCTCTTCATTCTTTTCACACTTTCTCTGCTCTGAAGAATTAAAAATAACAATAATAAACCACCTTAATTCACAAGACCACTTTCCTGGATAAGATTCAAGCTGCCAAGTCCAGCATTTGTCCTGGTATATATATTTTTTCTAACCACTAGATGCTGTGGAGAAATTTGTTAGCTAAACATGAAAAAGAAGAAGAAGAAGAAGAAGAAGAAGAAGAAGAAGAAGAGGAGGAGGAGGAGGAGGAGGAGGAGAAGGAGTTTGGATTTATATCCCCCTTTCTCTCCTGCAGGAGACTCAAAGGGGCTGACAATCTCCTTGCCCTTCCCCCTCACAACAAACACCCTGTGAGGTGGGTGTGGCTGAGAGAGCTCCGAGAAGCTGTGACTAGCCCAAGGTCACCCAGTTGGCATGTGTGGGAGTGTACAGGCGAATCTGAATTTCCCAGATAAGCCTCCACAGCTCAGACAGCAGAGCTGGGAATCAAACCCGGTTCCTCCAGATTAGATACATGAGCTTTTAACCTCCTATGCCACTGCTGCTCCTTGAAGACAACAGTCCTCTTCCCTCCCACAAAGTAGGTTGTCCCCAGATTCAGGCGTTCTCAGATAGACTGCTCTAGACATTAAGGCTCCATTCCCAAACTATCCTGTCCAGTGGTGGGATTCAAAAATTTTAGTAACAGGTTCCAATGGTGGTGGGATTCAAACAGAGGCGTAGCGCCAATGGGGCTGGGCGGGGCACGACGGGGGCGTGACCAGGCATTCTGGGGGTAGGGCATTCCTGGGCCGGGCTGTGGCAAGGATGCAGGGTGCATGCGCCCCAGGTGCAGTTCCCCTTCGCCCCGCCTCTAATGACTGTTTAAAGTATTAAAAAAGCAATATACCGAAAGGTAGTGTATTATTTCTTTTTTATATAATTATATTGATTAATTTTAAATAATAACATAAGTAAGGAGAGAAACCAAAAACTGTTTACAATTGTTAACATATTACAAACATATCTAATTGTCTATCTCTCTCAACCCCTCCAACTAAAACATCCTATATTGCCTCCCTCCTTCCCATATTTCCCTCCCTCCCTACTTTCTACTTCCCCTTCAGATTCCTATAACTACTTTATCTATTCCACTTGAAAGAAAACTAACAGAGGGAGAGATCCAAAATCCTTAATCTAAAAGAGTAGTTTAAACTCCTCTCTTTCCAATATAAATTTCAAGGGGAAAAAAGAAAATGAAAAATCTTTACCTATGATACTTTCCCAACTTTTACACCAATGAACAAAAAAAATAGAATTCTATATATTGTATTATTTCATACAGTTCATACACACATGGGGGGTGCCATGGGAAGCAGGGGGGCTGCAGGGGGCCCTGGGGGGCGATTTTGCATCCCCCACTTGATGAGATTTGTTCTACCCAGGGAGAGAGATAACCCCCTTGTCCCTAGTGGAGTTAATCATTAATAACCGGTTCTCCGAACTGAGAAAACTTTAGTAACCGGTTCTACCGAATAGGTGCGAATAGGCTGCATCCCACCTCTGATCCTGTCTCATAAGAAAAGGTTTGCCTTGCCAAGTCAGATCCAAGATCTGTTTCGTCCAACATACAGTTTCCTACAACTGAAGCTCCTAAAAACGAATGCTTACTTTATGGCCATTCTGAGGTGTTTATCAGCAGCGTCTTATAATAAGAACCAAATCTTTTCAACATTCCACTTCTTTAAAAAAAGAAAAAAGAAAAGAGCATGCTCTGAAATCAAATGTATTCTCACATCCGGAATGAATGACTCTGTTTACACATTTCCACAGCTTCATCTCGTCCTGCTAGAAGTTGGGTTCATTTACTCTGCACTAATCTGTTCTTTGCTGTCTTTGGGAGAGAGTGTTAAGTCAGACAGGACTCTTGATTCTTTGGAGTTACTGCTTGGGTGATTTGCATCAGGAAAACAGCAAAGGGCTAGATGTAACATATTCTGGAACCACTGCACTGGCAAGTGAGTTTGTCTACAAGAACAATTTTTCCCTCTATTACATTTTTTTAGAAAGACGGTTTTTCGTCTCGGCTTCTGCAGAGACTCTGCCAGGGCGTCTTAGTTGATAGTTCCATGGGAATGTCAACTCAATGCATGGCAGCTGTGAAAAAGGCAAACTCTATGCTGGGGATCATTAGAAAAGGAATTGATAATAAAACTGCATAGATTGTCATGCCCTTATATAAAGCCGTGGTGCGACCGCACTTGGGAGTCCTGTGTTCAGTTCTGGTCGCCACATCTCAAAAAGGATATTGAAGAGATAGAAAAAGTGCAGAGAAGGGCAACGAGGACGATTGAGGGACTGGAGCACCTTCCTTATGAGGAGAGGCTGCAGCGTTTGGGACTCTTTAGCTTGGAGAGGAGACGTCTGAGAGGGGATATGATTGAAACCTATAGAATTATGCATGGGGTAGAAAATGTTGTCAGAGAGAAATTTTTCTCTCTTTCTCACAATACTAGAACCAGGGGGCATACATTGAAAATGCTGGGGGGGGGGGGAGAATTAGGACTAATAAAAGGAAACACTTCTTCACACAACGTGTGATTGGTGTTTGGAATATGCTGCCACAGGAGGTGGTGATGGCCACTCACCTGGATAGCTTTAAAAAGGGCTTGGACAGATTTATGGAGGAGAAGTCGATTTATGGCTACCAATCTTGATCCTCCTTGATCTGAGATTGCAAATGCCTTAACAGTCCAGGTGCTCGGGAGCAACAGCCACAGAAGGCCATTGCTTTCACATTCTGCACGTGAGCTCCCAAAGGCACCTGGTGGGCCACTGCGAGTAGCAGAGAGCTGGACTAGATGGACTCTGGTCTGATGCAGCTAGCTTGTTCTTATGTTCTTAGTATGGAACTAGAATAAATCAACATTTTAATTTGGTGTAAGGAAGCGTCATCTCTACATATACTTTGGAGTCAGCCCCATTGAACACACTGGGGTGAACAAGTTGCAGCCACACTTGAGATTTTTCCTCTCCCTCATCTAACTGTTGTACACACGGATAAAAGATTGCGGAAAGGGAAACGTTGACATGTATGCATGTATGCATGGCTGAATCAAGAGTGGTTTTGGCGTAGCGTTTACCAGTGCTGAAGAGTGCCTGTGGATTTTTAAAAGAAATGTATTGAGATATTTACACCCTGTTTTTAGTTTGCAAGACCTGAGTGAGGCTATTGAAGATAGGATGTTTTTGGAGGACGTTAACGAATAGGGTTTAGCAATCTTTGAAAAACCCGATTGAGAGAATTCTAATGGGCTTGAGTCATTTTGGAGAAGAGATCTGTGCGAAACTCTTCCCCACAATGCTGTTTATAATATCCTGAAAACATTATAGTTGCGCTGTGCAGAACCCACCTTTTCTCACAAGCCATGAATAGGGAGCCAATTTTGTTTTGACAGGCTGGTCACAAGGCATATGATTCTGTAGGATTACTTTATGCGTATTCAACACCCTCTTTTATGGCTGTCGAGTTACAACTTACTTATGGTGACCCCATAGAGCAGTGGTGGCGAACCTATGGCACAGGTGCCAGAGGTGGCACTCAGAGCCCTCTCTGTGGGCACGCGCAAACAGAGTCCTCTCCCCTCACTTCTAGGCTGGCCTGGGCCTCTGGGCTCGATTATTAGCATTAATAAGACCTAGTTTTGGGGAGGCAGTGTAGGTAACCCTGTTGAGTGCTGTTAAACCCCACTGATTTTCATGTGAAGAACTAAAGCGCCATCCTTTACCTGGGAGTAAGCTTGGTTGCTGGCAATGGGGCTTGCTTCTGAGTAAACCTCCTAGGGTCATGATTCACCTGTTGGAAGAGTTGCACGGTTGCTTCAAAGGAAAGCCATCGACTACCACCAAGCTTACTCACGAGTAACGCACGGCTCAGAGCCAACCGTTTTTCTAAACTAAAACCTCAGTATTCAGGTTAAATTGCCGTGTTGGCACTTTGCGATAAATAAGTGGGAGCAGTGGCGTAGTGGCTAAGAGCAGGTGCACTCTGATCTGGAGGAACCGGGTTTGATTCCCTGCTCTGCCGCCTGAGCTGTGGAGGCTTATCTGGGGAATTCAGATTAGCCTGTACACTCCCACACACACTAGCTGTGTGACCTTGGGCTAGTCATAGCTTCCCGGAGCTCTCTCAGCCCCACCCACTTCACAGGGTGTTTGTTGTGAGGGGGGAAGGGCAAGGAGATTGTAAGCCCCTTTGAGTCTCCTGCAGGAGAGAAAGGGGGAATATAAATCCAAACTCCTCTTCTTCTTGTTCTTGTTCTTGTTCTTGTTCTTGTTCTTGTTCTTGTTCTTGTTCTTGTTCTTGTTCTTGTTCTTGTTGTTCTTGTTGTTCTTGTTGTTGTTCTTGTTCTTGTTCTTGTTCTTGTTCTTGTTCTTGTTCTTGTTCTTGTTCTTGTTCTTGTTCTTGTTCTTCTTGTTCTTCTTGTTCTTCTTGTTCTTGTTCTTCTTGTTCTTGTTCTTCTTGTTCTTCTTGTTCTTCTTGTTCTTGTTCTTGTTCTTCTTGTTCTTCTTCTTCTTCTTCTTCTTCTTCTTCTTCTTCTTCTTCTTCTTCTTCTTCTTCTTCTTCTTCTTCTTCTTCTTCTTCTCCTTCTTCTTCTTCTTCTGGGTTGCAATTTGGGCACTCGATCTCAAAAAGCCATCACTGCCATAGAGTTTTCAAGGCAAAGGACATTCAAGATCCTCTCAAGAGTGTTGCCTCAGAGGAAGAGGTTTCTTCCACCTCAGGAATAGACTGGGGGAATTATCCGAGTCAGTTTGTTCATGAAATTCGGCAGCGTTCCTAGCCACGAAAGGCAAATTGAAATAGCTTCTGGCTGCAGCGAGTCTCTGAAACTCCCAGCAAACGGAAAAGGCAGCGGGAGGGGGGAAAAAAGTTAAATCTACTGACCGATTAGACCCATGATGGGACTGTAATTCCATCAGGCCTTCCTGCCACCTGATGCCGAGTGACATGGCGATTGTATATGTAACGGTGTGACACGGTGATGAGTTTGTCAGTTCTGCGTAGCGTGATTTGCTGGAGGGGCTTCCCCCCCCAACAGGAAAGAGAGGAGCGAAATTGAAGGAGAAAAGGTCAGGGAGTGCTGGTCATCTTCTTCCCTCCTCTGAAATCACTCCTTCCCGCGGAAGGAAATCAGAGACGACAGCTTCTCCTGCCACTCGGGGATCCGCGGCGAGCCGGAGTGACATCCAAAAGGAAAGCTCGTTAGAAGGGTAGGAGGGAGATGGCCACGGACGTCCCTTGTTAATAATGAATTTCAAAGGCGCCCGATTCCGGTTATTGTTACTGGCATCTGCTGCCGCCAAAGCAACAGAGATGAGTTCTTTGATTAGGGGGACAGAGAGGGACTTTTCCTCCCCCACTTCTCTGCTTTTAAAGGTGTGCAGAAATTATCTCTGTCGGCTCCTGTTCGGTGGCACTTCTGGGCCAATTGGCAGTAGGAGGTATGCCACCCGCTTTCTTCAGTTCCATTCAACAGAGACGGCGCTGAACCTATGAGGCTGCCTCAATGAGAGCCCCAGCAGTGGCCTCCCTGCGAAAAGTGGCTGTAGCCAAGGGGCAGAACATCTGCTTCATGTGCAGAAAGTCTCCGGTTCGATCACTGGCGTCCCCAGCTGAAAGATCTTAGCCAGCCAATGCTGGGAAAGTCCTTTCTTTGGAGCCCACGGAATCTCTCTCTCTCTCTCTCTCTCTGGTCGATTCCGCACTTGGGTTATCCACCTAAGTTCGAGCTGTGTTCGACCTAAGTGCTTCGCACAGCCACCGGGATCGACGTGGTTTTGTACCAGCTTTGCCCCGTGTAACGGTCAAATTTCTGACTCCAGTTGGGAACTGCTACTTTTTCAGGGAACCCCGCTCGAACTCAGCTTGATTCCAGCAAAGTGCGGAATCTCAGGTGCCAGGAGTCCCCCATTCAGCCAATCGCAGCGGAGTGTTTCGGGCATGCGTACAGCTGGCCAATCAAAAAACGCCACCTTCGTCCCTCCATTCCTGTGGCAGTTTTTTTATAATGTGTGTGGGGATAGATGGAACATGGCCGTAGAACAGTAGTCAATCGGAACGGAGCGGCGAAGAGGCACAGGATGATTCTGCCCTCCGAGCTAGGATCAAGCTGGTTGCAGTGGGGAACAACAATGGCTTCGATCTAGGTCAGCACCCTTCTCAGGGAACTGGGTCGAACCTATTTTACTCGTGTGCGGAATCACCCCCCCCTCTCATCCTAGAACACAAGCGTTGCTGTGAGGGCATGCAGAAACGAACCCCCGCAGCCATGCCAACCGTCCCACTATACGATCAGCTGCACCTGCAAAGCTGCGCACGTACAACACACTAAAGAAAAAGAAAAAGAGAGCTCCCTCTTTTTGTATGGTAGGACAATAATAAATGTGTTGCTGTAGATCAGCCACACTTGCTGTCATGGGGAGAAAAAGGTGCTTGGGGGACTTTGTACCCTGACTACAATACACAAACGCGTTGCATCAACCGCTTTTGTATATGTGCATCATAAACAACGATAAAGTGCATAAGTGGTGAAGTTCAGTGCAAAACACAACAAACTGTGCAATTCTTACAACAATACAAATTATGATGGTTTCAATTGCAGCATCCACTTATCACGCCTTTAATACGTCTAAGTCATATCGTCTTCTATCTTTGATTGTCACGTAACTTCGTATCCGTAATCCTCAAAGGGACAAAACCTACTGTTCTCAGAGACTTCACATAGGCTGCAGTGTTCTGCATCAACGATTCATCCAACCCTTTTTATATAGAAAGTGCTGAATAGCTTAACATCTGAATGATAGGCGAACTGGTCAATGTCCAATCTGAATGCTTGAAATTGCTTGGAATGAACGGATTGCGGTATTGTAGCTGTTTTCGGAAAAAATCTTCTTCAGATTATTCGGTAAGTCTTAGTTGGGATAATCATTCAAGGTGAGACTTTCACATCCATTCACTCCCCCATCTCGGGCACTCAGACAATCGGCCCACAAACGGCTGGGTGACCTGCACAAAATGGCAGGAGTGCCAGGGGTGGAGCAAGGGGGAACTGCCCATCCCCGGCCTAGCCCCGTCCATGCCCTGCCCCATCCATGCCCCATTCCCGCCGCAGTGCAGCGTGCCTCTGGGACATTGCGCCCCCCCCGCCCTGCTGGCGCTATGCCACTGAGGTGGGCAGATGCATGGAACTGACAGTGAACAGGTGGAAGGGAGGGAAATAAAGAGTCTCTTGCCTGGCCGTTCTCACAGGAGCAGCTCCAAGCCAGGATTTTACAAAAGAATCACTGGTGTAGTGATTTTCAAAAATCCCAGGTTGAGGGGGAAAAAAATGGGGCAAACTAGTTTTAGTGAAAGGACCTGTGTGAAGTCCCCGTTTTGTTAGATATTGCTCCTATCCTGCAAGCATATTTGTATACCACTAAGGTTAGAGTCTTAAAAAAAACACAGGAGTGTTTATTTCTTTATTATCAGAGGTGGATCATGGGCATTGCATGTAGGACGTCCCAGGTTCAGTCAGCGACATTTCTCATTAAGAAGAAGAAGAAGAAGAAGAAGAAGAAGAAGAAGAAGAAGAAGAAGAAGAAGAAGAAGAAGAAGAGGAAGAGGAAGAGGAAGAGGAAGAGGAAGAGGAGTTTGGATTTATATCCCCCTTTCTCTCCTGTACGGAGACTCAAAGGGGCTGACAATCTCCTTGCCCTTCCCCCCTCACAACAAACACCCTGTGAGGTGGGTGGGGCTGAGAGAGCTCTGAGAAGCTGTGACTAGCCCAAGGTCACCCAGCTGGCATGTGTGGGAGTGTACAGGCTAATCTGAATTCCCCAGATAAGCCTCCACAGCTCAGGTGGCAGAGCTGGGAATCAAACCCGGTTCCTCCAGATTAGATACACAAGCTCTTAACCTCCTACGCCACTGCTGGATAGAGCCCAGTCAGGATAGACAATCCTGACCTTGATAAACCAAGGCCCTTTCTGCACAGGCCATTTAGACCAGCGTGGGGCTGGTAAAAACGCCGTTGTGGGGGAGAAGATCACATAGCTATGGCTGCTGCAGCGTTTCCTCGCACAACGGCGTTTTCCAGACTTGCTCAGTGAGCGAGTCTTTTGGAAAATGCCAGTTTCCATCCGGTGCCGAGTGAACGGCACCGGGTGGAAGGCGCCGTTTTTTGGCCCTCCGCTTGTGTTATTAAAACTTACCCCCTCTTCCTGCATCACTCCATGGGGATGAGGGGACACGCCTCTTGTCCTCTGGCCCCTGGGGTGTTGCCTCTAGCCCTGGGGACATGTCCCCTCATCCGGACAAAGTGATGCAGGAAGACGGGGTACATTTTAAAAACAAAAGTAGCGCACCTTGTGCAGAGGCACTGCCGCGGGGGCACGGGAACATCACAGGCCACAAGCGCGCAAGTCCTCCTGGGGCCCATGCAAAAACGGCCCAAGAGTCAAACTTGGTATGAGGCAACTTTATGTGTTTTATCTCTGACTGTTTATGTTTTTTTTTTAATCAACCCAACCCAACCCAACCCAACCCAAGATCTCTTTTGGCATCCAGGCTATAAAGTACTACATAAGAGACAATTTTTTTAAAAAAATATACAGAGATTTAAAATAGGTAGAAGACATCGTACTATATAAAACATTGCATGGAGTTAAAAAGTTAAAAAGTTAATACAATCCTAAAAAGGACCAGAATAAAAATTAGCACCCTTTCTTTGGAAGACGGAACTTCCTGCAGAAATTTAACTACACTCTCACAAATTTCTAAGAAGGGGCTATTTAAGAACATAAGAACTAGCCTGCTGGGTCAGACCAGAGTCCATCTACTCCAGCACTCTGCTACTCGCAGTGGCCCACCAGGTGCCTTTGGGAGCTCACGTGCAGGATGTGAAAGCAACGGCCTTCTGCTGCTGCTGCTCCTGAGCACCTGGTCTGCTAAGGCATTTGCAATCTCAGATCAAAGAGGATCAAGATTGGTAGCCACAGATCAACTTCTCCTCCATCCATCTGTCCAAGCCCCTTTTAAACCTATCCAGGTTAGTGGCCATCCCCACCTCCTGTGGCAGCCTATTCCAAACACCAATCGCACGTTGCGTGAAGAAGTGTTTCCTTTTATTCTTCCTAATTCTTCCCCCCAGCATTTTCAATGGATGCCCCCTGGTTCTAGTATTGTGAGAAAGAGAGAAAAATTTAGTAGGAAGATCAGCTTGGAACTATGAGAAAGCCTGGCCCTTTGTCTTAAAATGGGGTTTATATCGTTTGCTCGAGTCTCATCATAGAGCGGGCAATCGAAGAAAGTCTGCTGTACAGTTTCGGGGCAGCCCAGCTTACGGGGGCGGAGTCTTAGACGTAACATGACATGCACACGATGCCCCCACAAAAATTCCCCGCTGGGCTGCCTCAGCTTCAGCAAGTTCCTGTATCATGTTCACTCAGTGGTGGGTTCCAAAAATTTCAGTAACAGGTTCCCATGGTGGTGGGATTCAAACAGTGGCGGAGCGCCAATGGGGCTGGGCGGGGCATGACGGGGGCGTGGCCAGGCATTCTGGGGGTGGGGCATTCCTGGGCAGGGCTGTGGCAAGGACGCAGCTGCTGCACCGGTCCTTGGGCGGGAAACGAATGCACGCAGGCGCAGGCTGCCAAGCACGCCGGTGCACCTCCTGCTAGACTGCTTCAAGTTCTGCGCGCTGCTGCTGAGAGGAGGGGCGCAACTCAGGCAAAAATCACGTGGCAAAATCACTCATTAGTAACCCCCTCTCGGCACTCACAAAGAATTAGTAACCTACTCTCGGGAACCTGTGAGAACCTGCTGGATCCCACCTCTGTGTTCACTTCAATGTGCCCAAGTTCTAAGAAGCTGAACGCTGTACCCCATTCTGGCTTCTGTGGTTGCGCCGAGCACAGTCTGCGGATTTCGGAGTCCAGCGTTGTGGAGGCCAAACCTGATCATCGTATTAACCCGACACTGGAATTCTCAGGAGGCTCCATTCTGACCCCCGCCTTGCTTTTGTTTTTCCTGTGTTCCGGCACGCACGTTGAAGGAAGCGCACGGGGGTCTGTCGCCTCTGCGCTCACCCTAATAGATTTCTTAGGAGGAGGCTCGGAACAGTTCGGGAGATAATGGGGCGTGAGTCACTGCCTAATTGAATACAATTCACATCTATCCTGGTTGAATATTTGTTTGTTAATGCTGGTGCACGTGAATTATGTGGTTAAGGGATGAAGAGCCTTTCCAAATGAACGGGTTTGTTTTCCTTGCAATAAACGCGCTTTGTGGCTTACAGCCCCATCCAGATTGGGCGGGCGGGGGCGGCACAGCTTCGACAAAGCCCCACCCTCTCCAAACAGCTTCCCCGTGGGGTGGGAAGCCGGAAAACAAGGATGGCGGTTTCTGGGTCGGGTGCTGCGGAGCTGCGTGGCGCCCCCCGTGGGTGAGTCCCCCCTATACCAGTACGTTTCCTCTTTGTGCTGGTGGAGGGGGGACCTCTGGATTCGGCTACCCATTACGTTGTGCAGATCCACGGGTCTGCAACCTGCGGCTCTCCAGATGTTCGTGGACTACAAATCCCACAGCCCCTGAGAGCATGGACAATTGGCCATGCTGGCAGGGGCTGATGGGATTTGTAGTCCATGAACATCTGAAGAGCCGCAGGTTGCAGCCAGAAGCTATTTGAATTTGCCTTTCATGGCTAGGAACGCTGCCAAATTTCATGAACAAACTGACTTGGATAATTCCCCTAGTCTATTCCTGAGGTGGAAGAAACCTCTTCCTCTGATGCAACGCTCTTGAGAGGATCTTGAATGTCCTTTGCCTTGAAAAGTCTATGGCAGTGATGGCGAACCTTTTCGAGACCGAGTGCCCGAACTGCAACCCAAAACCCACTTATTTATCGCCAAGTGCCAACCCGGCAATTTAACCTGAATACTGGGGTTTTAGTATAGAAAAACGGTTGGCTCCCGGCGTGGCGTTTGCAGGAATTTTCAGCTTGGTGGTAGTCGGGTGGCTTTGCTTTGAAACAACTTTGCAGCGTACTTCATGGGCGAATCGCTGACCCTAAGAGATTTACTCTTGGTGAAGCAAGCCCATTACTGCAGTAAACTCCAGCTTAGGCCCTTGGGTAAAGGATTGTTTGGGTGCGGATTTTATTCCCCTTTCTCCTGCAGGAGGGCTCAAAGGGCTTACAATCTCTTGCCCTTCCCCCTCACAGCAAACACCCTATGGGGTAGGTGGGGCTGAGAGCCCGGTAGCTCCAGGCTGGCCCAAGGTCACTTCAGCGTAGTGGTTAAGAGCAGGTGCACGAAGTCGGTGAGAACCGGGAAGTTTGATCTTCTTCGCCAACTCTGCCGCTTTTGAGCTGTGGAGGTTTATCTGGGGAACTAAAATTAGCCTGTGCATCTCCACACATGGCTGGGGTGATCAGCTAGTCGGTTCTTGAACTCTCTCAGTCTCCACCTCACAGGGTGTGATGGGGGAAGGGAAAGGAGTTTGTAAGCCCCTTTGCATCTCCTTACGGGAGAGAAAAGAGGGGTATAAATCCAACTCTTCTTCTTCTCTTCCTTAAGAAAGAATTCATTGCCTCAAGAAATCAGAAGGTCACAACTAGCCCTTTAGAAGAATTTGGAGAAAGCAGGAAATGACAGAAAAAAAACAAAGCAAAATTAATGCCAAGGTTTACCAAGGCTTGGCCTGAGCATCTCTAAAGTCATTCGAATGTGTGGCTAAATAGATATTTTCAAAGGATTAAAAGTATGTCCAGAGAACCCCAGTTTTGTAATTTCTTCACAATAGATGATGTAGAAGAAAAATTTGGATTTATATCCCCCCTTTCTCTCCTGCAGGAGACTCAAAGGGGCTTACAATCTCCTTGCCCTTCCCCCCTCACAACAAACACCCTGTGAGGTAGGTTGGGCTGAGAGAGCTCCGAGAAGCTGTGACTAGCCCAAGGTCACCCAGATGGCGTGTGTGGGAGTGCACAGGCTAATCTGAATTCCCCAGATAAGCCTCCCCAGCTCAGGCGGCAGAGCTGGGAATCAAACCCAGTTCCTCCAGATTAGAAACACGAGCTCTTAACCTCCTACGCCACTGCTGCTCCTGGATTGGGAAATTCCTGCAGGTTTAAGAGGGGAACCTAGAGAGGATTGAGTATAAGATAAGGAAAAAAAAGAATTTTTTATTTTATTAAATGTATATCCCCCAACCAAAGTTGGGCTCAGGACAGCATACAAACATATTAAAACAATTCTAAGAGTACATAATATCAATTAAAACAACTGTTCTAAAAACGCAATATGATCAGCAAAGTTGGCCTGTTAAACCACCCCGGACCAGTTGGGACTTCATTCGAACCGCAGTCACAAGGGAATCATGCTAGATAATGCGTTGTAGCTGCTGTTGTTATTGTAATTATTATAGTTGTTGTGGAACCCCTGTATTTTTCTATCCCATTTGAACAGGGCCACTTGGCACACTACCTGTACTGCTTAATAAACCCCGTTCAAAGGAGAGCCACGACGCTCGCCAGGTTTAATGTCATGCCTTCCGCCTTGTTACATGGCAGATCTAACAAGCAAGAAAAGTCTAAAAGATTGTGCCCATGTAACGATGGCTCAGTTGAATCTCTGACCCACCAATTATTACACTGTCTCAGATTTAAAGAAATCATAGAATCATAGAATTGGAAGAGATCCCAAGGGCCATCAAGTCCAACCCCCTGCAATGCAGGAATATACAATCAAAGCACTCCCGAATATGCTCATCCAGCCTCTGTTTAAAAACCTCCAAAGAAGGAGACTCCACCACTCTCCGAGGCAGTGAATTCCACTGTCAAACAGCCCTGACGGTCAGGAAGTTCTTCCTAATGTTTAGGTGGAATCTCTTTTCCTTCACCTTGAATCCATTATTCCATGTCCTAGTCTCTGAGGCAGCAGAAAAATATCAATCCAACTCTTCTTCCTCTTTCTTGTTCTCTATAATCTTCCTTCCTTCCTTCCTTCCTTCCTTCCTTCCTTCCTTCCTTCCTTCCTTCCTTCCTTCCTTCCTTCCTTCCTTCCTTCCTTCCTTCCTTCCTTCCTTCCTTCCTTCCTTCCTTCCTTCCTTCCTTCCTTCCTTCCTTCCTTCCTTCCTTCCTTCCTTCCTTCCTTCCTTCCTTCCTGCCTGCCTGCCTGCCTTCCTGCCTGCCTGCCTGCCTTCCTGCCTGCCTGCCTGCCTGCCTGCCTGCCTGCCTGCAAGCTTTAAATCAACCTCAGCACTGGTTTTCAGTACCAAGGCCAGCCCTGACTGTATGAACTGTTGAAAGTGCATCGGGATATGTGCAGAATGCATGCAGGCTCACAGACTGGGAACAAAATTTCTAGCTCTGAAGATCTGAACCTCCAGCTATGCAGATTTGAATCCTAGTCTTTTTTCCCCCCTGCTAAGAAATCCAGCACTAAAGAGTGTGTGTGTGTGAAGGGGGGTGTCCTCTTAGATTTACTGCACTGATAGGGCCCAGGAAAGAGTTAAGCCCCCCTACCTCCTGGGTGGGGGTGGGGGGGTGTTTCTAAATGGCTGAACTCTTGTATGTTGTCATTTTTGACCGCAAATCATCTTTAATAGCAGACATCATGGGACGACTCATTACGTTAAACTATTTTTCATGCTATCTCCTGTAATATCCTTTAATCCAATGCGTTTCAAATCACCTCGGGCTAAAATAAGAGACATAGCAATATAATAGCCTAGTGTATTACTGGGTTAATTGCCCTGTTGTGCTCGCTGGTAAGAGATCCACGGAATGAGCTCCACATTAATTGCCAGTCGCCGTCTGTGATTAACTCCTTGAGCGTCAGCGGAGGGGTGCGGGCAAGCCTGCCGTGCTAGGGTGGCCCAACGATAGCCCAGCAGGGTCTACTGATTGTCGAAGGCTTTCACGGCCGGAATCACTGGGGTGCTGTGTGGTTTCCGGGCTGTGTGGCTGTGTTCCAGTAGCCTTTTCTCCGGACGTTTTGCCTGCATCTGTGGCGGGCGTCTTCAGAGGATCGTCTGAGGATCCTCTGAAGATGCCAGCCACAGATGCACTTGTGTGAATCAGTAAACTGTTCTCAGCGGGTTCCTTCAAACCACTTCCTGCCCTGCAGAAGCAGCAGCTTGGGCTGCAGTGAGATTCAAGCTACAGTCTGCACTTACTATAAATCAGCATCTCTATATATGAAAAGCTAACCGTGTTTTTGTTGATGACAGTATACCTCAGTAACTGCTGGGCCAATTCCTCTGAAAATTCCCAGCCACTATAGTCAGCCAGGGGAGAGTGTTTTTAGATGTTCACATACCTGAAATTTCACACCTGGCCCAGATAAAACGCCTTTTTCCTGGCGCTCCCTGGTGAAGGACATGCAGCTGCCTGTGTGTAACTGTCACCCTTAGAATGTTTGTGCTGCTTAGAATGTTTGCTCAGATGGCCAGATAGGAGCAGTGGAAACAGTACACTCGAGTGGAAGTGAAACACATACACACACATACGCACAAGGGAGAGGGAAGGGAGGGAGGGGGAGGCATGCAAAGGAAGAGAAGTGAGAGAGGGGAGACAGTGAGGGGTGGCATGCAAGGGAGGGGAGGCAGGGGGCCCAGCATCTTGATATGACCCACCCACCTGAGCGGAGGGAAAGGGAAGGGAGGGAGGGGAGGGGTGGCATGCAAGGGAAGCGAAGTGCGGGAGGGAAGAGAGTGAGGGGCAACATGCAAGGGATGGGAGGGAGGGGCCAGGCACCCTAGATTCCCTGAATACTGCGGTTACAGTTAAGAAAACCAGGCACACATTACTCAGGAGTAAGCTCGGTACAGCAACCGTAACATACTTTGAAAGGCTGCATTGCGGGCCTCAGAGGGTTTCCTCAGAAGCGACACCCATTGCCACCAACCAAACTTTCTCCCAGGTAAAGGATCATGACCAGCCAGCCTAGATGTGTGGGAGGGGTGCCTTTCCATTCCCCCCCAAGGAATGTGGGCACACACATAAATGACATCGCACAGTATCAGGGTGCGAGTTTGCATGAGCATGTACTGCTGGCCTCTGCAATTGATTTGCTGCTACTGTTCCTTTCCCATTTCACCACAATAAGCCACAGCAAAGCGTGGCCGGGCCCCGCTAGTTACATTATAATGATAATAGTCTATTAATGTTAACTAAATGAAGTAACAATTAAAATAAATTCTTATTTTCTTTTTCTAAACTAATAATGGTGGTTTTCCAGCACGGCTGGCTCTACACTTTTTTAAAGGGGTAAAAGTACAAAATAGCACCCTCTGTATATTATATGCATATTTTTCATTTGTAAATGCATATGTAACACTTTTAAAACATCTTTAAAAAAATAGAATAAATTGCTAACCTCTATGAACTGTTAATGAATAATTACACTATTACATTATTTGATCTATCTGTTATGTTTGAATATTCCCCCAACCCCTCTGCATACATAAAAACCCAACCCAAGAAGAAAGTTTTGCAGTCATGGAGCAGCAAGCCTTTATTGGCATAGACAACAATACAGCAAAAGTAAAGGACTGATTTTAAAAACACTTTAAAAAACACATCTTCCTCTGAAGATGCCGACCAGAGATGCATGTGAAACGTCAGGAGAGAATGCTGCTTCTAGCCAGACAGCCCGGAAACCACAAAGCACCCCATCGATTCCGGCCGTGAAAGCCTCCGGCAATACACTGAAGCTACTCGCACAGGTGTCAAATTTATGACCCTCCAGATGTTATGGACTACAGTTCCCACCATCCCCTGCCAGCATGATGCTGGCAGGGGATGATGGGAGCTGTAGTCCATAACATCTGGAGGGCCGCGAGTTTGACACCTATGAGCTGCTGTATTTTAATCACCAGAAAAGCTTCATGGGAATAGACAATGCTGAGAAACATTGACGACAGTAAGAAAAGTGGACTCACCATCCATCCTCAAAAGCAGTCTTTTTTTCCGAGGGGATCTGATCATCATTAGTAATACCAGAAGATGTCTGGGCAGCACCTGGAGGTTGGCAACCCTATAAGTTGTATTTTAAAAACCCACAAGGAAGATCAACTTAGAACTTGAACTTGACGGCTAGTGGTGGGATCCAAAAATTTTAGTAACAGGTTCCCATGGTGGTGGGATTCAAACAGTGGCGTAGCGCCCATGGGGCTGGGTGGAGCACAACGGGGGCGTGGCCGGGCATTCCGGGGGCGGGGCATTCCTGAGCAGGGCTGTGGCAAGGATGCAGCCGCTGCGCCGGTCCTTGGAGTTTGTGGAGAAGAGTGTACGTGTGTGGATTTGGGAATGGGCAGCAGGTTTTGTGCCCGCTAAGTGCTGTCTTGGTTTCACACTGGAAGTAACCTTGCGCTGGGCTCAGGCGTGCCGGTTTACTCCATTTGCAGAGCTCTTTTCCTCAACTCGACTCCACCTCGTTTGAATTTCACTGTCCCGGAAAAGTCTAGAAAATGTCCATGTATTGCCAGTTTCCTTTCCCACCTTTCTGAAAACCCGGAGATCTCCTCTCTCTCTCTCTCTCTCTTTATTTATTGAAGCACTAAATGGATTAGTTCGGTAATCTATCAAGCTCTTTCATTACATTTTTAAGACTCTGTCGGTGTTATGAAGTACGGCGCGGCATCAAAATTAAGCTCCGATTGCGATCACCCCTCTATTTTATGGACATCAAAACTACTGGAAGGATTTCTTCCCAACTCAAACTTCGCGTTTTTAACCCTCAAGAGGACAACTTAGGGTGCCAAATTCCTATCTTTGGCATGAAATAAGTTTTGCATTGGCCATGTACTTACAGACCGCTGGTGCTTAAACAGAAACCCAGCATTGGCGTAATACCAAGGGGGATGGAGGGCACGATGCGCCGGTGCAGGGGTGTGGAGGAGGCGTGGCAGGGGTGTTCCGGGGCATCCCAGGATGTGGCGGGGCAAGGAGGGGCGTGGCGTCGCGCACGTCGCACTCGTGCCCCAGGGGCAGTTCTCCCTCGCTACGGCTCTGAGACCCAGTGTGGTGTAATTCCTGCCATTTGGCGTCTGACTCTCCTCTATCCGCACTCAGAATGTTTGTGAATATTCCGTGATATCCCAAACCCTCAGGTGATTGGAAAGGGGGAGGGGGTGACCCAGATTAGGATGTGTAAAAGCCACGGTGGTATTTTCAGGCTAGGATTTCGGGAGACTGGACTCAGCAACAAACCTGACGGCCAGGCCTTGGGCATAACTGACTTTTCAGGGTTGTTGTGTAGGCAAGGTGATGAAGAATGGATGACGATGAAGAAGAGTTGGATTTATAGTAGGAGTAGGAGACTCAAAGGGGCTTACAAATTCCTTTCCCTTCCCCCCTCACAACACCCTGCGAGGTAGGTGGGGCTGAGAGAGCTCCAAAGAACTGTGACTAGCCCAAGGTCACCCATCCGGTGTGTGTTGGAGTGCAGAAGCTAATCTAGTTCACCAGATAAGCCTCCACAGCTCAAGTGGCAGAGCGGGGAATCAAACCCGGTTCCTCCAGATTAGAGTATACCTGCTCTTAACCACTATGTTACTGCTGCTCCTGATGATGAGGTATAAAATGGTAACAACCCCAAATAGGTTGGTTTTTGGTATGTACGGGTTTTCTGAGACTTGAACTGAGCGAACAGGCCAATATACCTTGACCTAGAAATTCTAGAATAATTTTTAGTCCTGTGAGAAGCAAGGGCTAAGAGTTGCTGGTGGGGAATTCTCAGCCCTCTCACCAATCTGCAACTCCCAGAATCCTTGGTAGGGAACGTGGAACACCATGACACTTGAAGAAGAAGAAGAAGAAGAAGAAGAAGAAGAAGAAGAAGAAGAAGAAGAAGAAGAAGAAGAAGAAGAAGAAGAAGAAGAAGAAGAAGAAGAAGAGTTTGGATTTATATCCCCCCTTTCTCTCCTGCAGGAGACTCAAAGGGGCTGACAATCTCCTTGCCCTCCCCCCCTCACAACAAACACCCTGTGAGGTGGGTGGGGCTGGGAGAGCTCCCAGAAGCTGTGACTAGCCCAAGGTCACCCAGCTGGCGTGTGTGGGAGTGCCCAGGCTAATCTGAATTCCCCAGATAAGCCTCCACAGCTCAGGCGGCAGAGCAGGGAATCAAACCCGGTTCCTCCAGATTAGATACACGAGCTCTTAACCTCCTACACCACTGAACAAGTATAAAACCCGTGTGCTTTTTCCTCAAAAGGCATACATTCCAGCATGTGTATCAATGTTAGAACCCAGGTCCAAAAATAATAGAAACTGTAGATTTGCTCTAAAGTTTTTATTTCGAAGTGACAGGTAAACATCAGCAAAGGCGATTCTGAAGATCCCACGCGAACTATTTGCCTATATTCCCCAAATATCACCGCCCCCCTGTAGCCAAATGGTTCACTCTATTCCCACTGCAAGGAGCAGCAGTGGCGTAGTGGTTAAGAGCAGGTGCATTCTAATCTGGAGGAACCTGGTTTGATTCTCCACTCTGCCACCTGAGCTGTGGGGGCTTATCTGGGGAATTCAGATTAGCCTGTGCACTCCCACACACGCCAGCTGGGTGACCTTGGGCTAGTCACAGTTCTTCAGAGCTCTCTCAGCCCCACCCACCTCACAGGGGGTTTGTTGTGAGGGGGGCGGAAAGGGAAAGGAGATTGTAAGCCCCTTTGAGTCTCCTCCAGGAGAGAAAGGGGGGATATAAATCCAAATTCCCTTCTTCTTCTACAAAGCACTACAAAGTTGGGAAAATTTCACACATGATAAGAACGGCTCTTCCGTGTTCCCAAGACCGCAGGCAAAGGACAGTGTGATAACCGGACACTTGCAGAGTAGAAAGCCCTTGCAATTGCCCCCTCCCCCCAACCTTCAGGAACAGGCCTGACCACAAACTGCAAATTCATGATCTCTTTTTCAACACCCCAATATTGCTGATTTCCTCAAAAAATAAATTTTAGGGAGAGGGTTGAGTTGGTCTTGCCATCATAATGTTTACATCTGCAGATGTCGTCTCTTGATCTGCCATTCCCGACCTCCGCTGTAATTCCAGAATTGGTTACAGTGAAGATTGGCAGCGTTTTTACTCCCTCTAGGTTATTCCAATTAATCTGCTTAATATGCTACAGAAGGCGGTGGCGTGAATGGCGGCAGAGGCTGTAAAATCTCCACCTGACAGAACGTAGTAGCTTCATATTTCTTTCCCTCTTCCCGCTTTGACACACCGTCCCACACCCCGGTTTATCTAGATTTATTGCAAACCTACGTTGCCTGGCTGGAGCAATTCAGACAATATGGGCAGGATCTTGAGAGCCCCGAGTAGCCGTGAGCATTTTCATGCATGCATCGGAATGTTCTCCATTTCCCTGCATGCAGCCTGGTTGCCCTCTTTAGGTTGGGAAATTCCTGGAGCCAAAGGAGGAAAGGGGTATTAAGCCAAAGACTCCACCCTTCAAAGCATCCATTTTCTCTGGGGGAAAGAGTCAGCGTGATGTAGTGATTAAGAGCAGGGGACTCTAATCTGGAGAACAGAGTTTGATTCTCTGCTCTTTCACATGAGATGTCCAATTCTGCATGCTAAAAAGTTCCTACATCTCATGGTTAAAAAAGCATAAGCATATGTATGAATAATAATAATAATAATAATAATAATAATAATAATAATAATAATAATAATAATAATAATAATAATAATAATAATAATAATAATAATAATAATAATAATGGGGGCATTTGTGGTCCAGAAAACTGTTCCCCACATCTAAGGTTCAAAAAGTATTCATTAAAAATAAAATGGTTACAAGTATCCTTTAGCACTGCAGCAGATTGAGCAAGGGTTTCCAAAACAAAGGAGATATAAATGCAAATCATCTATCCCTCTCTCTAAACATACCTAGCAGTTGTTAAAAATAAGGTAGGCACTTAAAGCTTAGAAGGTTGCAATCCTCATAGAGTTCCCATTACCTGTGCAAGCACATGGTTCAAAATGAAGAAGAAAAAGAAGAGTTTGGATTTATATCCCCCTTTTCTCTCCTGCAGGAGACTCAAAGGGGCTGACAATCTCCTTGCCCTTCCCCCCCACAACAAACACCCTGTGAGGTGGGTGGGGCTGAGAGAGCTCCGAGAAGCTGTGACTAGCCCAAGGTCACCCAGCTGGCGTGTGTGGGAGTGTACAGGCTAATCTGAATTCCCCAGATAAGCCTCCACAGCTCAGGTGGCAGAGCGGGGAATCAAACCCGGTTCCTCCAGATTAGATACACGAGCTCTTAACCTCCTACGCCATGGCTGCTCCATTATGCTAACCCATCCCTATTTTCTGACCTCCTTTCCCTACCAAATCACTGTCCCTATTTCTCCCTCCTGACATTTTTAAATACAAGAAGATGCTAAAACGGATGATTTCAAATTCTTCACCCCTGCTGTTGCTACTCAGGAATCCTGGTTTTGATTTTGCTTCCCCAGGAGACGATCTAATTCATGAAGTTGAGTCTAACTTCAGAAGTTCACAAGGATCTAACGTGTGTGTGTGTGTGTGTGTGTGTGTGTGTGTCTGTAACTGAGTCAGGGTGGTCCAAAACATCGGCATCAACTCCTGATGGAAGTCCGCTGGGACCAGCTCCCTCCATAAAGAGACTGCAAATGACGTTGGATGCCTTTCTTATGGTGGAGTTGGTCATGGATACTACCAAAGGGCATTGTTTCATCTTCATCAAATTAGGCAGCAAGCCCCCTATCTGCCCCCCCTCCCGACTTTGCCAATGGTCCCTTTCCAGATTGGACTACTGTAACCAGGGGCGTAATGCCCATTGGGCAAGGTGGGCAGCTGCCCAGGGCACCACCTTGTGCGGGGCATCAAAATGCAAGGTTCGTTTTGGGGTATTTTTAGTGGTTTTCCATTTTTGGCCTGCAGGGGGTGCAGCTTTTAGGCTAGTGGCACCAGAATTTCAGTGTATCATAAGGGGCTGTCCTTATGCTACCCCCCAAGTTAGGTGAGGTTTGGTTCAGGGAGTCCAAAGTTATGGACTCCCAAAGGGGGTGCCCCATCCCCATTGTTTCCAATGGGAGCTAATAGGAGAT
The DNA here is from genome assembly GCF_021028975.2 of Sphaerodactylus townsendi. NCBI lineage: Eukaryota > Metazoa > Chordata > Lepidosauria > Squamata > Sphaerodactylidae > Sphaerodactylus > Sphaerodactylus townsendi. The sequence goes on from NW_025950385.1 coordinate 402,621, forward strand.
GGGGGCTACAGTTTTGAGGGTCCATAACTTTGGCCCCCCTGAACCAAACTGCACCAAACCTGGGGGGTTTGTGGAAGTCTCCTGATGAGACCATGAAAGTTTTGAGACTGTGCCTTCAGAAATGTGCCGCCCCCAGCCTGCAACCCCCATTGACAGCAATACAGAAAACTCAACGCAGAACAAAGATTCTTGGGCAAATTTCTGGGATGTTCCTGCAGGGGGCGCATTTTTGGACGTATCAGCACCAAAATTTCCAGATATCACCTGGAGACTGTCCTGCAGTTTGCTGCAGTTTGGTTCAGGGGGTCCAAAGTTATGGACTCTCAAAAGGGTAGCCCCCATCTTCTTAGCAAAGAATGGGGGATGGGGCCAACAAAACAATGCCAGACCCCTGGCAGCACACTCACACACACCCAAGTCAGTAGAGAGCTGGAAGTTGCATAGGGAGAATGGGTGGGTAAAATGATGGCTTAGTCTAGCTGGGAATACTTCACAGCAGGAAGATCCTGTTTTTTTAAAAAAGCAGGAAAAACCCACTGCAAAGAGGATGGTCACAGGGTAAGCACCACGTGCATAAAAGGCCAGTTATCAGTGTTGTAGTCCAGAGGGAAGGCGAATCAGGAGGCCAGACAAAGACAGATGACAGGTCTCTTGATCCAGCCAGTCTTTCCACTTCCAATGAGTTTCTTGGACTGCAGAAACGACTTCAAATGGGGCAGGATTTACTTTATTTACAGTCTGCCTTTCTCACTAAGACTCAAGGTTGATTTATGGTTGCCCTCTTTAGGTTGGGAAATTTCTGGAGCCAAAGGAGGAAAAGGGTATTAAGCCAAAGACTCCACCCTTCAAGGCATCCATTTTCTCTGGGGGAAAGAGTCAGCGTGATGTAGTGGTTAAGAGCAGTGGACTCTAATCTGGAGAACACAGTTTGATTCTCTGCTCTTTCACATGAGCTATAGCTCAGTCGGGGGGAGGGGGTGCACCTACACACACACACACACGCACACACACACACACACACACACACACACACACACACACACACACACACACACACACATATATGCATACTTTTTTCCATTCATTTAGCCTTTATTTGGCATAAACAGTATAAAATCACATCAAAATCGCATCAAAATACAAGCTCGCATACATATATACACACACATACATACGCATACACACGCATATATGTACACACACTTATACACACACATATATACACACACATGCATACATACATACATACATACACACACACATACACACATACATATACAAATATACATGTACACACACAAACACACATATATACATATATATTCATACACATAGATACATATGCACGCACACATATACATACATATACACACATACATACATATTCGCATATGCACACACACACACACATATACATATACACATATACATATACACACATATATGCATACATATTCATATACATATATACACACATACATACATATACATACATATACACACATACATACATATTCGCACATGCACACATACACACACATACACATACACATATACACACATACTGTACATATACACACATATACATATACATATGTACATACACACACATACATATACACACATATAACACACATATACATACATATACACATACACATATACACACATACTGTACATATACACACATATACATATATATAAACATGCATATATGCACATACACACATATGCATACATACATCTACACACAAAGCAGACGGTCACAGGGTAAGCACCGCGTACATATACAAACATATACACATATGCATACATATACATATATACGTATTCATACACACAGATATATATACACACACACATATACACACATATACACACACATGCACATCTACACACGCACCCCCCTGATTGAGCTATAGCAGACCCACGTGGAGGTGGGGAACCCTACTTAAGTGTCCATCCCCCGGCTCAGTTCTAGTCCACAGACAGGATTTTTTTCACAGTCTAGGTCGGAGCCCTTGTTGTCCAAGGCTGTGCTGAGTGGATTCTCTGGGGCTGCGTGGCTTCCCTAGTTCCAGGGCTGCTTTTCCACCCTAGGTCAGTAATCAGTTTGGATTACTTCTGACAAGCTTTGCATGAGCTTCCGCGCCACTACCTTGAATTGTCCTGTTAAACAAAGGAGACGGAAGCTCCCTTCTGCCACGGGAAGGTGTCTTCGGTGTCACCATCCTCCCCACCCGCCCCTCCGGCCTTTCTTTGCCGGGTTCTAATTGGCTTGTTTGTTTTGTAATAAGTGATTCCTGCCTGTCTCCGTTCTGGGTAGTTTCTCACACCATTAAATGAAGTTCTGCTTTATTGATCTCTGTTTTTTCCAATTTGAAGCCTGAGAAGCAATGAAGACATTTTCTTATTTTCCCTTGTCCTGTTCTCTCTCTCCCTCCCTTCCCCCCCTCCCCCCATCCCCATCCCACTCCTTTTCATCGAGGTGACTGGTCCCCAGCCCCTTGACTCTGGTTTGAAGTAATTGCTTCTTCAGAGAGATGCCAGAATGCAACAACAGACGGGGGACCCACCTTGGAGGGGGCCGGTTTGCTTTGAACGGCAGGCTGCAGGCAGGAGACAAGGTTGAAATCATCAAATACGTGATATTAACTGCAGAAGGGTTGTCACCACTGATATCTCTGTCCCCGTCTCAGTGTCACCAGCCCAATGCATGATGGGAAGGGAAGACTGCAGCTGGTAGGGCCCGAACAGGCCAAGAGGGTGTATTATTGGTGGGAAGCCATTCAAGAGGTTTACATGACTAGTTATTGGGTGATGACCCCCCCAGGTGTGGAGCGAGGGTAAACTGCGCCTTGGGCGTTGCGCCCCCCTATCCCACTGGTGTTACGCCACTGCCCCTGTCTGCATCTACGTCAACATCTGAGTCATGGACATATTCCAAGAAAGAAATTGGAAGCATCTGGGTCCTGAAAGAGTCCCTGGACAGACTAAGAAGAAGAAGAGTTTGGATTTATATCCCACTCTTTTCTACCTTTAAGGAGTCTCAAAGCAACTTACAAACTCCTTATCTTTCTCTCCCTTCTCAGGTAGGTGGTTGCAGACCCCTGTTTTGGACTAACTAGTTTTGGGCTTACCACAGGATGCCAAGTTCTACCTGGCAACCTGTGCGAGGGAGCAATGGCTTATTCAGTGACATCACTTCCTGTCTACACTGACTGTTGCTGTTAACACTGCTGATGCTGTAATGTTTCGGCAAAACTGTGTGGTACAGCCCTGGTACCCTCCAGCAAAGAAATGCGTCCACTTCCTGACTCATGGAATGCTCCTGGTGTCCTAGACTCCCATTTTGGCACTCATTGGAAAGCTGAGGAAAGGAGTGGCTAGGGGAGGGAGGGTTGGAGGTGTGACAGGGTGGGGGGAGGGTGGAAAGATTAGGATTGGGGTGGGGGAAGGTGGAAAGTGGTTGGGGGTTGGTAGGTGAGTATGAGGGTGGGAAGGATTTGAAGTTAGGATTGGGGTGTGGGAGAGAGACAACATGAGGGTAGGGGTGGGGGAAGATTAGAAAACAAGGCTTGGGTGGGGGAGGGTGGGAAGCTGTAGGTGGGGGTGGGGGTGGCAGAGCCTGGGCTTCCTCGTGGGAGTGGGGGGGAGACAGACGAGTGTCCATGGAGCAGCTCCGTGGGCCCTCCCCTGTCTCCCCCCTCCCCTGTGAGGAAGCCCGGGCCAGGGGTGGGGGGATGACGGGGCTTTTTTGCAACAATTGACATTGCTACGGGTGGTCTGGGGTAGGGAAGGTGTGGTGAATCCTGCTATAAAGTGCTGTATCAGCCATTGCATCAGCAGTGGGAATCCACCCATGTCTAGGACGGATGGAATGTATGGGAAGTTGACAGAGAGACTGGCTCTGTCCCATTGTTGCCGGGACACCCCTGGTTTACATACTATGCCAAACTTAGGAACAGTAACAGAGAAATTATTAATGCCCTGCCCCAGAATGCCTGGCCACGCCCCCGTCACGCCCCGCCCAGCCTCACTGGCGCTACGCCACTGTTTGAATCCCACCACCATGGGAACCTGTTACTAAAATTTTGGGATCCCACCACTGCCTGGCTCATTTTTTAATAACACTCGATGAACACCAGAAAAAGTGTTGGTGAGTCTCATGGCACCCCAGGGCACCATGCTGGGGACGCCTGAACTAAAAATTTGTACGTGGGCCCTTGGTGTGGCAGGAATTTTACTGGGAAAGATGAACCAAATGTCTCATTCCCCCAGATGCTCACCTCTGACACGGCTTTGTTCGGAAGGTCTTGATTTTTTGGGGGATATGCACTGCATCAGTGGTGGGATCCAAAAATTTTTGTAACAGGTTCCCATGGTGGTGGGATTCAAACAGTGGCGTAGCACCAATGGGGCTGGGCGGGGCACGACGGGGGCGTGGCCGGGCATTCCAGGGGCGGGGCATTAATAATTTCTCTGTTACTGTAAAAAACTCTTACTGTAAAAAAAAAGTTCCTAATTTCCAGCTGGTATCTTTCTGTCCATAATTTAAACTCATTCTAGCAAGTCCTATCGTCTGCTGCCAACAGAAACAACTACTTCTCCTCTAATTGACTGCCTGTCAAATACTTAATACTTTCAAAGACTTAATTTTGTTTCTAGAACTCAAAAGAAGGAGACTTTCCTTAAACAAGGAACTTTACCATATTTCTAAAACATGTTTTTAAAACAGCCCAACAGGGAGAATTATCCCGTTTTCTACCTTCGCTAACCAGCCACATAGGAAACAACAGGACTTCATGATTTTTGGACCTAATGGAATTTCTAACGGAAAAGCGGACCCAATTAGTAACCCCCTCTCGGCACACACAAATAATGAGTAACCCACTCTCGGGAACTGGTGAGAACCTGCTGGATCCCACCTCTGCACTGCATGGACCCTGTTGCTAAATTGCCCTTAATTTTTCTTAAGATTCTGCCTATTGTTGGCCAGTTATATTCTGAGACAAGGAGAACTGCCTGCTTTCATGGAGCAGCGAGTTGTCTTTTGAAAACTGGTGGTTAAAAAAAAGACTCTGCAAAAGCTCCCTTCTTAATGAACAGCCCCTGTGCACTTATTGTTACGTACGGGAATTGAGACAGAGGCAGAGATGCTTGGAAAAGTATCGGCGCGGGGTGGGGTGGGTCTCTGTGGCCATTTTTGCAGGAGATCTTAGGTTAATGAAATGAAATGGCAAGCGCTTCGTTCGGAGGATGAACTTGAGGTTGTCCCTGCAGGTTTTGAAAGAGAAACCTTGGCTGGAGGGTACAGAACCATTGATTTAGACCCCCGGCAGACGGCTGAATAGCAGGCATTGAACCATGAAGGTAAATTCTCATATTTCATTGTTAGAAGGTTAGCTGGGGCTCTTAGGCTTTCAGTGATAATCACCAACCAATTCTGCCTTGTCTTTTTTTCTCCCCCTCCTTGGGTTCGGAGCAGAAGAGAAAGGCCTCTTCCTTTTGTGCGCTAAAATGCTTTTAGAAACCATTACAACCCCCTAACCTTTTCAGTATATGGACTTGACAGAGGATGCAGGGTAGCGGCTGAAAACACCGTCCATATCTACCTATTTCATTTTTAACATTTTACCTTTCCTCCAAAGAGCACTGTGTGCTACGCATTGCATGGTTCTCCTCCATCTCATCCTTGTGCCCATGGATCCACCACATCAAGGTACTCTTTAGGAATTCCTCCAATCTCTATGATAAATCTATATATATAAAAATCTATCAGTGCGTTTTTCGATCTATATATATAAAAATCTATCAATGCGTTTTTCTGCTGACAGGTAATCTCCCAAACTACTGGACCGATTGCTTTGAAATTTTCACACAACATCGCATTTGTGTGCGGCCAGGTTTCCATACTGTTTCCACACCTCCTGTTGTGTACATGTCACAACTGCGCCAGTTATTGTGTACATGCCACACCTGTGACAGTTGGAACCACAGTTCTGTTCCGCAACAGTGCCATCTGCTGGCCGTCAAAGCAACACCCTCTGATACAAGGGTGATACAACCATGATACAACCCTCTGATACAACCATGCCTTCCTTGAAAACTGCTGCCATCTGGAGTGAAAAAGATGGGGCCCGCCATCTGGAGGGGAAGGTGAGGGCGGGTCCGGGGGTTTGCTGGACCAAACGCTCTGAAATTTGAACACAACGTAGCTCATGCGTCCCAGCGTGTTTTAAGTTAGGTAATTCGCCTGCAAGGGAAGGGAGTGAAAGAGACAGGGCCTGCCACCTGGACATGGCCCACCCACCCTAGCAGGGGCGGGGTGCCAAGCAAGGGAATGGGAGACAGGGAGGGGAGTGAGGGGCCCCTTGCCCCTCCCCTACCTTGCAAGCATTGTGCAATGACACATGTTCAAACCGTTTGCTTCCCCTTTTCTTTCTTTTCCATTTCACCAGGCTGAGCCACAGCAACGCGTGGCCAGGCCTGCTAGTTCAAAATAAATAGGTACAGCTGTCCCTGGACTGTACCATTTCAAGCAAGATTTGTGGGATTCCTAGAGTGCTGCATGATGCAGTGACATCACTTTTGGAGTTTCATCTGGGAGTGATGCTGTAACATTGCACAACACAATGCTCCTGTGTCCTATCACTTTGGCAGCACAGAGACTATGATTGAAACAATATAGAGAGGATTAGCATGGTCCCTGCACAAAGATGACACATAAATACATCACACATTCCACATTTTCCACTTGGACTACTTAACATGCTGGGTTTGGATGCTCAGTTTGGACTGTGAGTTTTGAAGGGATATTTCCTTCCCCATGAATTCCTTCTGCAGTTCATATTGCACTTCTGCAGTTCATATTGCTCCCCCCTGTATCTTTCTCTCCCATTTGAACGGGGCCACGTGGCACACTACCTGTATTGCTTAATAAACCCTGCTCAAAGGAGAGCCATAATGCTGGCCAGGTTTAATGTTATACCTTCTGCCTTGTTACATGGCAGATTTAATAAACAAGAAAAGGCTAAAAGATTGTGCCCATGTAACGATGGCTCAGTTGAATCTCTGGCCCACCAATTACTACACTGTCTCAGATTCAAGGAAATCAGATCCAAGTATGTGAATCTTACTCCTTTACATTTACCAGATCTCCCCGATTTAATTAGATTACACTACTTGTTGGACAATCCTGATCCTTCTCTCTGTATGATAGTGGCAGACTTTCTCCTGGAAATTACTAAACGCCAGTAGATTTCCTTCGACCTAACATTTATTTCCTGTATTGTATAAGCTTTTTAATCCATTTTTATTATTGTTATACTGTTGTCTATGCCAATAAAGGTTTGCTATTATTATATTGCACTTCTATCTATTAACATGAGCATAGTATAGTAAATATGCACTGCATCTTTGCATTGTCATCTAAGACTATTTGGAGCATTATTGTAGCTTATGGTATAGCTTACAATTATTTTGGAGGTCTGATTTGACAGCACCGCACCTATTTTTTGGGTTTATTCAACTTGTTACCAGCCCCCAGTAACTCCTTAGGGCAGAGAGACACCTGCAACTTTCCTGCCAAATTAAAGAGTCAGTCTACCTTGGGTGCTGCATGGTTTCCGGGCTGTATGGCCGTGTTCTAGCAGCATTCTCTCCTGACGTTTCGCCTGCATCTGTGGCTGGCATCTTCAGAGGATCTGATGTTGGGAAAGCAAGTGGAGTATATATACCTGTTGGAGTGTCCAGGGTGGGTGAAGAAACATTGTCTGTGAGTAACAAAGAAGACAGCCAGGTCAATAGGTGAGGGCATCTGAATAGAAGTATGAGTAACAATGAAGTCTATGGCATGGGAGTAACAATGGAGATAGCAAGGTCAATAGGTGGGAGCAGCTGAATAGAAGTATCCTGGCCTTTGTTTCCTTTGTCTATAGTCATCCTATGTTTGTGTGGAACTGATTAGACACTGTCTTGACTCTAGTATTTTTCAATACTGGCAGCCAAGTTCTGTTCATTTTCATGGTTTCTTCCTTTCTGTTGAAATTGTCCATGTGCTTCTCTGTGTAGTCTGATGTAGTGGTTGTCAGAGTGGTCCAGAATGTCTGTGTTTTCAAATAATATTCTATGTCCAGGTTGGTTTATCATGTGTTCTGCTATTTCTGATTTTTCTGGCTGAAATAGTCTGCAGTGCCTTTCGTGTTCTTTGATATGTGTCTGAGCGCTGCGTTTGGTGGTTCCTATGTAGACTTGTCCACAGCTACATGGTATGCGATAGTCAGTCTACCGTTCTGCTGCTTGAAATGGTACAGTCCAGGAATAGCTATACTCATTTATTTTGTGGGAACCCCCCCCCCCCCGTTGTATTGGCTAACATACAAATACTGACCCAATGAACCTAAGCAAGGAAAATGAAGGTCTCTTAACTTTCAATTGATTATTAAAACCATAATAATTGATGTTTGAGTGCCATATTAAGGGCAAGAGGTTCGTTGCTTAGCGGTTAGACCCTTGGCACATATATTTAAAATAATCAATTAGTATTTATTTCACGTAAAATACCATCCCTGTTATGTCTCAATTAGATGCTTGTTAGGAGGGGTCATGAATGTAGGCAGCTGTGTGTTTCCATTGGGAATTTTGGGAAGCTGTGAAGTCATTTCCTGGGGGGCACTCTAGGAATTGTCCCTAATCTCTAGGGTGAAGACTATAGAGATGTAAGGAAATTCCCAGAGCATCACTGTGGAGACTATTTCCTGGCCATTTTTCCCTCCAACTTCTCAGTTTCTGGAGGATGGCAGGTTGGGGCGGAAAGTGGATGTTTTCTTGCCTGAGCCAGCTCCATTGGTTTGATTGCTGGCAGTGTGCCCAATTTTCACACAATATCTTCCGTGTTTTCAGAGGACAAGTTGTGTGCTGTGTGGACTGTGTGTGTGTGTGTGTGTGTGTGTTTTAGGTGGCTTTTTCCCCCCCAAATCCTCCGCTGTCAGGGAGTGATGTTGGAGACCTGTTCTGACAAGGCTGGTTGTATATTTACAGTTGGTGGGAAAGAAGGCTTCATCAATCTTCCGGCTTTGAAGGGGACAGGCCTGTTCCCATGAGCACCTGCTCCAGGAGAGCAGCTGAACTGTGACTTTCTAGGGAACCGGCTGTAAATTCTCTCCGTTCCCCCCTCCGCAGCCTACCCCAGGCTGGAGGTGTTTAACCTTCCCCGGCTGGCAGACGTCCCGGCAATCAGCGCAGAGTGCAGAGACTCGGGTTCTTTTTAATTAACCTTTTGTTTCCCACGGCAGGTGCTTTGCACATTTGTAACGCTACTGGAAGGGGGAAGGGACTAGTGGGGAAGGTAGATCCTGTTTTCAGTTGGAATGAAAGCCTACCCATCCGTTCTGGTCACCGTGTCTCAAAAAGGACATGGGAGAGTTGGAGAAATGAGAGAAAAGGGCAGCTGAGACGATCACAGGTGGGCCAGATCTCCAAGACCACGGTAAGCTGCAAATAGGTTCGACCCAGTTCCCTGAGAAGGGTGCTGACCTCGGTCGAAGCCATTGTTGTTCCCCACTGCAACCAGCTTGATCCCAGCTCGGAGGGCGGGATCATCCTGGGCCTCTTCGCCGCTCCGTTCCGATTGGCTAGCTACTGTTCTGACGGCCACGTTCCGGGCCTATCCCTTTCAATATCACACGCTATTAAAAAAAAAAACTGCCAGAGGAATGGAGGGACGAAGGTGGCGTTTTTTGATTGGCCAGCTGTACGCATGCCCGAAACACTCAGCTCTGATTGGCTGAATGGGGGTCTCCTGGCACCAGAGATTCCGCACTTTACTGGAATCGAGCTGAGTTCGTGTGGGGTTCCCTGAAAAAGTAGTAGTTCCCAACTGGAGTCGGAAATGTGACCGTTACACGGGGCGAAGCTGGTACAAAACCACGTCGATCCCAGTGGTTGTGCGGAGCACTTAGGTCGAACACAGCTCGAACTTAGGTCGATAACGCAAGTGCGGAATCAACCTCAGAGCACGTTTCCTGTGAGGAAAGTCTGGGGCTTCTCCGTTTATAAGCCAGGGCCCTGAACAGATGCATTATAGAGGTTTTTATGCATGGGGTGGAGAGGGTTGAGAAAGGTTGAATTCCCACTGAAAATTAAATCTAGATACAACCAAGTTTCAAAAGAATCGGCCCCTTTTCATCCAGGTTCCAACATCCTCACTGCAGCATGTTTCTTGTGAAGACGTCTAGGCCTGCCACTTGGGGGGGGGGGGTGCCTGCTGTCAGGGGTGCAATTGTTAAGCTAGCAGCATCAAAAATTCAGAGTGTCTTTAGGAGATGCTCCTGATGATACTACCCAGGTTTGGTGAAGTTTGGTTCATGGGGGCCAAAGTTATGGACTCTCAAATGTGTAGCCCCCATCTCCTACTAGCTCCCATTGGAAACAATGGGGCACGGGGCACCCCTTTGGGAGTCCATAGCTTTGGACCCCCTAGACTAAACTTTACAAAACCTGGGTGGTATCAGTAGGAGACCCTCCTGATGACACCACCCAGGTTTTGTGAAGTTTGGTTCATGGGGGCCAAAGTTATGGACCCTCAAATGTGTAGCCCCCATCTTCTATTAGTATTTTTTTCAAAAAGGTACATATACAAGCAGGTCCAGGAAAATCCTGTGATGGGAGCGGGGGAGCGCCAGAAACGGGACTGATCTGTGTTCTGTGTTTGGCAGTGGGGAGATCACAAAAGAGAAGTTTCCCCCCTTTCCCGAAAGAGTAAAATTCAAGGGCATCCTGTGAAGCTGTTGGGCAGTAGAACGGACAAAAGGAAATACAAAAGGAGGCGACATCAGGGGAAGGCCTCAGCCTCTCTGGCCTGTTGCTGGACCTGCAGAGGAACTGGTTGGCCACTGTGTGAGACAGGAGTCTGGGCCAGATGGACCCTTACTGGTCTGATCCAGGAAGGCTCTTCTGATGATCATAGAATCATAGAGTTGGAAGAGACCCCAAGGGCCATCAAGTCCAACCCCCTGCCATGCAGGAACACACAATCAAAGCACTCCCGACATATGCTGATCCAGCCTTTGTTTAAAAACCTTTCTGTTATACAAAAGGTTTCACCCAGGCACCAAAGTTGTTGATTTAATGAACTGGCAGCCCAGGTTTCTTGCTTGTTCAGGATATTTTTAACCCTCTGTTCTGTAACAGAAGTTTCAAGGGCAGTTATCCACTGCCATGGTTACAGACACTGGTTTCTATCAAAGAAATTCTTCTTCATGAGCTTAGTGGTTATGATTTTAAACTCCTCATCTCTGCTATTTCAGCTCCCAGCTTCTCCCTAGTATGAATAGAGCCCATGTGTATCTTTGTACCAACTTTGCTTCATCCCTTCTTCATAAAACAGGCATCTTTTTAAACTTTATTTTTGTGCATCAGTAAACTCATGACATGCCTTAAGGGCATCATCTATCTATCTATCTATCTATCTATCTATCTATCTATCTATCTATCTATCTATCTATCTATCTATCTATCTATCTATCTATCTATCTATCTATCTATCTATCTATCTATCTATCTATCTATCTATCCTATCTTATCTTATCTATCTATCTTATCTATCTTATCTATCTTATCTATCTATCTATCTATCTATCCTGTCTATCTATCTATCCACCTATCTATCTACCCACCTACCTACCTACCTACCTACCTACCTACCTGAACCTTACCTACCTACCTACTGCTACCTCCCTACCTGCCTACCTACCCTCCCTCCTCCCTCCACTCCCTCCCTCCCTCCCTCCCTCCCTCTGATGCTGATGCTCTGTCTTGTCTGTCTGTCTGTGGGTCAGATCGTCCGATCCCCGTCTGGGTCTCCGTCCGTCCATCCGTCCGTCTGTCTGTCTGATATATGCTCTGTGTATACATTTTAAATAAAAATTAGTGCAAGAGGACACAATAACAAGTGTTCAAAGCTTGCAGCTAAAAGCAAAGAACCAAAATAGATGGCAAAATCTAAGTGATTGTCAAAAACACAATTGAGTGAGGGGGCATCATTGCTTACCTACAGCCATTCTCTACCCTAATCACCGCAGTCAAGAAAATGTGCTCCCCCCTGTATTTTTCTCTCCCAGCTTCCATCCTTTTGCTTGTTCTGAAGGGGACAGATTGGTTTGAGGGGTGCGTCTGTTGGCTTCACTGTAGTCCTTTACCACATGCAGTACAGTGCGATTTTCTTACCCAAGTTCTACTGTTCCCATAAATTATTATAATTTATGTTGTGACCTGCCCTGAGCCCTGCGAGGGTAGGGTGGGATAGCAATCAAATCAAATCAAAATAAAATAAATAAACAAATCATTGCTGCATAACGATTCTGCTCAGCAGGAAATTATTTAAATAAGCATTTATTTGTTTATTTTCACTTTGTCAATTCAGTTTTTTGCTTGCATTTAAAAATCCAAATCCAGAACATACGCTAAGGTAAAAGTTGACCAAATTATAATGTACTTATTTCATAGACAACTTCTGTTTTAAATAACTTTTGTTGTTTTAATCTATATTTGTTGTTCGTAACTGCTGGGTAAGTTTTAATGGGTTTAAGTTTTATGTTGTTTTTGATTTGCTGCCCTGTAGAACAGCCATACTGTGAGCCGCCTCGAGCCCTTCGGGGATGAGGCGGCCTATAAGTTTGATAAATAAATAAATAGAGACTTCCAGTTACTTCTGTAATAAATATTCACCCCTGAACCCTAAACTTTCAGCACTTAGTTCTTAAACATCAACATAAAAACAAATCTTTAACATCATTATTGATTTTTTCAAAATCTCACTTCTTATCTGTTGGATGTGGTTTTGACAGTCCTTAAATTTCAAAACCACGAGCCATCAATTTATATTTTTTTCGGTTTTGTCTAGATATTCTATCAATGGATCCAATTATCTATAATTGGCTGTTGGATCTTGTTTTAATTGTCCTTAACCTTCTAAATTACTAACGATGATTTTATAATTTTGTCTGGACATATTATTGTTAAACAAGCAATTAGATCACTCACAAGTCAGATAAAATCCTATCTTTAGCGTACACCTAAACTGAGGGCATCCATCTCTTTTTTGACAGCGGGCCAGTTGGATAGCAAGCAACGGGTGGGCTGGGCACACAATTCTTCACAATGCCCCTGTTTTGGGACATAATTGTAGCGGAATTAGACTCGAAAAGTCCAAATTATTTTGGCTAAAAGTCCTGGGTGGATTCAGGGGCGGAGTGACGGGGAACTGTGCCCAGGGTGTGCTACGCCCCCCTGCGGCGCCCCCCTGTCCCGTTGGTGCTACGCCACTGGGCGGATTAGTCCCCAGGTTCAGGCAGAATACATTTGGCCTGCAGCCCATATATTAGATGCCTGAAGTCTGAGCAGTCCTTTGTGATGTTGATAGCTGCTGATCATTGTGAACCAGTATCTCATAGCACATGTGCCATTTTGTGAAAAACCCAATGCCAAACGGTTCTGGCAAATACTTGCTACTGTTCGGCATGAACCTAACCAATTGGTAGAGGAAGAGATCCGGCAGCACCTGACAGACCAACAAGATTTCCAGGGTATGACAGTCATTATAAAGAAAGCTTTGAAAGCTCAGGAGCAGCAGTGGCGTAGGAGGTTAAGAGCACGTGTATCTAATCTGGAGGAACCGGGTTTGATTCCCAGCTCTGCTGCTTGAGTTGTGGAGGCTTATCTGGGGAATTCAGATTAGCCTGTATGCTCCCACACACTGGGTGACCTTGGGCTAGTCACAGCTTCTCGGAGCTCTCTCAGCCCCACCCACCTCACAGGGTGTTTGTTGTGAGGGGGGAAGGGCAAGGAGATTGTCAGCTCACAGGGTGTTTGTTGTGAGGGGGGAAGGGCAAGGAGATTGTAAGCCCCTTTGAGTCTCCTGCAGGAGAGAAAGGGGGGATATAAACTCTTCTTCTTCCTCTTCCTCTTCCTCTTCCTCTTCCTCTTCCTCTTCCTCTTCCTCTTCCTCTTCTTCTTCTTCTTCTTCTTCTTCTTCTTCTTCTTCTTCTTCTTCTTCTTCTTCTTCTTCTTCTTACCATTTCCCAGGCTGCATGCAATTCTTCTTCTTCTCTTCTTAACTCATCGTCTTCCCTTCTGTTTTTCACATCTGGGCTTGAAGAAAGGTTAGCCAAATAAGGTCAATTTTACAGGAGAGAAAGGGGGGATATAAATCCAAACTCCTCCTCCTCCTCCTCCTCCTCCTCCTCCTCCTCCTCCTCCTCCTCCTCCTCCTCCTCCTCTTCTTCTTCTTCTTCTTTTTCTTCTAAGGGGCTACTGAGAAGGAGTGTAGTATAGTGGTTAAGAGAGGTGGACTCTAATCTGGATAACCAGGTATGATTCCCCCCTCCTTCACACAAGCAGCTTGTTTGAGGAAGGGGGCGGCAGGGGAAGGGCTGCTCTGCCACCATCTTCCCTGGACTTTTGCTGTGGGTCTGACTGATGTGCTATCCTACAGTCACTAAGTTGGGCAAGGACTTGAACCCAGACCTCCACGGAATCCAATCCACTCGCTTTTTCACCTTCTGGGGCTTTTTTGGTGCCTGGTTCCTAAGCACTACCTGTCAAAGATTTGTCATTTAAAAAAGAGAGAGAAAAATGGGCTTTAAATGCCACTTAAAATAATAAAATCTATCTTTTGGAGAGAAAAGTTTCAGTGTATATATATATTTCCATCCAGCGGAGGAATAATGGTGCCTGCAATTTAATAGGTGCTCAGTTTTGGCACCGAGTGCCAGCAAATCCATTTCGCAGAATGATATTTTATCTGCCCCTAAAAACGGTCATTTTCGCAAATGCTTTTCCTTAAAAAAAAGAAAAAAGAAAAAAAGAAAAAGAGTTCTTGCGTCCCGCGGAACATCTGAAACCAGACGCTAGTGTGCCCAATTGAAGAAAATTTATGGGACGATAACAAGGAATGCCCATTGATAAAAGCAGTGCAGAAGTTAAAAAAAAGGCAAAGCCCGGCACCATTAAATTGCTTTTCTTTTAAATATGGCTGGCTTCAGAGGTGGGATCCAGCAGGTTCTCACAGGTTCCCGGGAGTAGGTTACTAATTATTTGTGTGTGCCGAGAGGGGGTTACTAATTGGTGATTCTGCCACGTGATTTTGGCCTTAGTTACGCCCCTCCTCTCAGCAGTAGCGCGCAGAACTTGAAGCAGTCTAGCAGGAGGTGCACCGGCGTGCATGGCAGCCTGCGCCTGCGTGCATTCGTTTCCTGCCCAAGGACCGGCGCAGCGGCTGCGTCCTTGCCACAGCCCCGCCCAGGAATGCCCCGCCCCTGGAATGCCTGGCCACACCCTTGTTGTGCCCCGCTCAGCCCCAGTGGTGCTGATTCCTTACAGTATCCTTCGAAGGACTACAAATCTGTTTCATTCCCTTTTCAAGCCATGTATGCCAACCTCTTTCCTCTACTTTCAGCTAGAGGTAGTCCAGTTCAGACATTCATTTGAAGAAGCTGATTGGTTTGTCACATCATGGACATCTGACAATCTGGTACCACAAGGACTAACCTGTTTTCAAGGCGAGAAGCTTTCAAAAAGGATGCTGTTGAATGTGTGGAACAAGGAAAAAAATACTTTTCAGGAAATGGTAATTGTGTTTCGTCTGCTTTGCAGCCTCGTAACGAGAAAGCTGACTATTCTGTCCAGCGAATGCTTGTAAAAAAATCTGAGAGAGAGAACGGGAGCCAAAAGAACAACTCTCAGAGCCAAAGGTCACAGAAGCTCCCTGAAATTAAAAAAAAGCTACCTTTTAGTGGGAAAGAGGCTACTGTGCCTCTGAAGAAATGGGATCCTGTGAATCATTCTTATAGCAAGAAAATAATTAAAAATTATGGTTTTTAATTAAGGGGGGGGGGGGAAGGGAAGCTGCATAAATGAAGACTCGTGCCAAGAAAGGAAGACAAAATCAGACAGAAGTCTATGAGGACACTGCGGAAATAGTCTATGCTGAAATAGAAAGACCAGGCTAGCCAAAATGTATAATTTATGGGGCTGAATACAGCAACCAACCCCTCCTCCTGAATGGTATGTTATAGGAATTGGCTCAAGAGCAGATATTGGCTAGGGGAAAGAGGGGAAAGGCTCGGAAGCCCACAAAGTAATTTGTAATGGAATCGCATCAGAATAGAAAAGAAAAATCCCGTTTGGAAAATAATTCCATGATGGAACTGACTTTGAGTTAAGAACATAAGAACATAAGAACTAGCCTGCTGGATCAGACCAGAGTCCATCTAGTCCAGCACTCTGCTACTCGCAGTGGCCCACCAGGTGCCTTTTGGAGCTCACAGGCAGGAGGTGAAAGCAATGGCCTTAAGAACATAAGAAAGAGCCTGCTGGATCAGACCAGAGTCCATCTAGTCCAGCATTCTGCTTCTCGCAGTGGCCCACCAGGTGCCTTTGGGAGCTCACCTGCAGGAGGTGAAAGCAATGGCCTTCTGCTGCTTAAGAACATAAGAAACATAAGAACATAAGAACAAGCCTGCTGGATCAGACCAGAGTCCATCTAGTCCAGCACTCTGCTACTCACAGTGGCCCACCAGGTGCCTTTGGGAGCTCACGTGCAGGATGTGAAAGCAATGGCCTTCTGCTGCTGCTGCTGCTCCTGAGCACCTGGTCTGCTAAGGCATTTGCCATCTCAGATCAAGGAGGATCAAGATTGGGAGCCATAGATCGACTTCTCCTCCATAAATCTGTCCAAGCCCTTTTTAAAGCTATCCAGGCTAGTGGCCATCACCCCCTCCTGTGGCAGCATATTCCAAACACCAATCACCCGTTGCGTGAAGAAGTGTTTCCTTTTATTAGTCCTAATTCTTCCCCCCAGCATTTTCAATGGATGCCCCCTGGTTCTAGTACTGTGGGAAAGAGAGAAAAATGTCTCTCTGTCAACATTTTCTACCCCACGCATAATTTTATAGACTTCAATCCTATCCCCCCTCAGACGTCTCCTCTCCAAACTAAAGAGTCCCAAACGCTGCAACCTCTCCTCATAAGGACGGCGCTCCAATCCCTCAATCATCCTCGTTGCCCTTCTCTGCACTTTTTCTGTCTCTTCGACATCCTTTTGGAGATGTTGAAAGACATAAGATGACAGGAGGAATTCAGGGGTGGCCTTAGTAGTTTGGAGGCCTGCAGCAACAATCGCCTCTTAACCGCTACACCAGAACCAGGGTGCTGTAGTGATGAAGAGCAGGTGCACTCTAATCTGGAGAACCGGGTTTGATTCCCTGCTGTGCCACTTGAGCGGTGGAGGCTTAACTGGTGAACTAGATTAGCTTGTGCACTCCAGCACGTGCCAGCTGGGTGATCCTGGGCTACTCACGGTTCTTTGGAGCTCTCTCAGCCCCACCTACCTCACAGGGTGTTTGTTGTGAGGAGGGGAGGGAAAGGAGTTTGTCAGCCCCTTTGAGTCTCCGTACAGAAGAGAAAGGGGGGATATAAATCCAACTCCTCTTCCTCTTCCTCTCCTCCTCCTCCTCTGCCTTCTTCTACACCCCCCCCCCATGCTTCGCTTGCCTCCCCAGTGAACCAAAGCCCTAGAGCAGTGGTGGCGAACCTTTGGCACTCCAGATATTATGGACTACAATTCCCATCAGCCCTTGCCAGCATGACCAATTGGCCATGCTGGCAGGGGCTGATGGGAATTGTAGCCCATAACATCTGGAGTGCCAAAGGTTCGCCACCACGGTTCTAGAATGCATGGGCGTGGCGTCGACATTCTGGGGGCATGGCGGGACGGAGTGTATGGGGGCATGGCAAGGGCGCAGGGCATACACGTGCACTGGTACAGTTTCCCCTCGCTCTGCCCCTGGTGTTTAGAGTACATGAACTAACTTAGTTTCGCCCGATAATTCTGTGAACGTATCTTTTTCCCCCAATTTTTTTTGTTTTTAATAAAGTGTCTTTGAAGCTACGAAGATTGTCATGCCCTTATATAAAGCCGTGGTGCGACCGCACTTGGAGTCCTGTGTCCAGTTCTGGTCGCCGCATCTCAAAAAGGATATCGAAGAGATAGAAAAAATGGCAGAGAATGGCAATGAGGATGATTGAGGGACTGGAGCACCTTCCTTATGAGGAGAGGCTGCAGCGTTCGGGACTCTTTAGTTTGGAGAGGAGACGTCTGAGGGGGGATATGATTGAAGTCTATAACATTATGCATGGGGTAGAAAATTTTCTCTCTTTCTCACAATACTAGAACCAGGGGGCATTCATTGAAAATGCTGGGGGGAAGAATTAGGACTAATAAAAGGAAACACTTCTTCACACAACGTGTGATGGGTGTTTGGAATATGCTGCCACAGGAGGTGGTGATGGCCACTAACCTGGATAGCTTTAAAAGGGGCTTGGACAGATTTATGGAGGAGAAGTCAATCTATGGCTACCAATCTTGATCCTCTTTGATCTGAGATTACAAATGCCTTAACAGACCAGGTGCTCGGGAGCAGCAGCAGCAGCAGAAGGCCATTGCTTTCACATCCTGCACGTGAGCTCCCAAAGGCACCTGGTGGGCCACTGCGAGTAGCAGAGATCTGGACTAGATGGACTCTGGTCTGATCCAGATGGCTTGTTCTTATGTTCTTACATCATATAAAAATCAACTGTGATTCTCATACCATCTTCGAAGCCACCGCGTTGAAAACAACAATAACAAAAAAAATTGGGGGAAAAAACACATTCGCAGAATCTCCTTGCAAAACTAAATCTATCAATGCACTTTAAACGCTGCTGTGACGAACGCAAAGGAAACGTCTGTTGGAAACTTCCGGCAATTGGCAGGTGGCATGGGGGGGTCTCTGCAGCAACAGAAAATGGTGGGACAAAAAAAAGAAGAGCAAAAACAGTTATTTTTATAATGTCTGCAAGACGTTTTATTTTGGCTGTGCGGAAAAAGCCAACATCGATGCTCTTAAGCACAGGTGTCAAACTCGTGGCCCTCCAGAGGTTATCGACTACAATTCCCATCACCCCCTGCCATCATGATGCTGGCAGGGGGTGATGGGAACTGTAGTCCAAAACCTCTGGAGGGCCGCGAATTTGACACTTATGCTCTTAAGGGTCTGGACAGGTATCCTTTTCCAGCACGAGCAACAAGTTCCCGACAGGATCTTCAAGGATGTGGACCTGTGTCTAGACATTAATTAATCTTCAAAATTAGTTGAATGTATCTGCAGAGTTTCCTGCTTTCTACCACTAGAGGCTGCCACAAATCTCATTAATACATAAACAAAAGCAAGCAATTAATTAATAAAGGGGCTGCTGAAAGGGGCCGTCTGAGTTGTTTAAGAGAAGAAGAATAGGTTTGGATTTATACCCCTCCTCAAAGGGGCTGACAATCTCCTTTCCCTTCCCCCTCCCTCACAACAAACACCCTGTGAGGTGGGTGGGGCTGAGAGAGCTCCGAAGAACTGTGACTAGCCCAAGGTCACCCAGCTGGCATGTGTTGTAGTGCATAGTCTCTAATCTGAATTCCCCAGGGAAGCCTCCACAGCTCAAGCGGCAGAGCGGGGAATCAAACTCGGTTCCTCCAGATTAGAGTGCACCTGCTCTTAACCACGACACCACTGCTGCTCCTAGAGTGTGCATGGGATCTTGTGCCCTGACCTGGACGGCCCAAACCAGCTCTACCTCACCAGATTTTGGAAGCTAAGCACAGTTGATCCTGGGTAGCAATTGGATGGGAGATCAACTAGTAAGTCCAAGGTTGCTCACTGAGGCAAAGAATGGCAAACCACATCTGTTCATCACTTGCCATGAAGACCTAATGTTGGCTGGGACATGACAGCATAAAATACATCTACAGTAGGATCTTAGCAGTGGCGTAGTGGTTAAGAGCCGGTGCATTCTAATCTGGAGGAACCGGGTTTGATTCCCTGCTCAGCCGCTTGAGCTGTGGAGGCTTATCTGGCGAATTCAGATTAGCCTGTGCACTCCCACACATGCCAGCTGGGTGACCTTGGGCTAGTCACAGTTCTTCGGAGCTCTCTCAGCCCCACCTACCTCACAGGGTGTTTGTTGTGAGGGGGAAGGGTAAGGAGATTGTAAGCCCCTTTGGTCGATTCCGCACTTGCGTTATCGACCTAAGTTCGAGCTGCGTTCCACCTAAGTGCTCCGCACAAGCACTGGGATTGACGTGGTTTTGTATCAGCTTCGCCCCGTGTAACGGTCAAAGTTCTGACTCCAGTTGGGAACAACTACTTTTTCAGGGAACCACGCTTGAACTCAGCTCGATTCCAGTAAAGTGCGGAATCTCTGGTGCCAGGAGTCCCCCATTCAGCCAATCACAGCTGAGTGTTTCGGGCATGCGTACAGCTGGCCAATCAAAAACCGCCACCTCCGTCCCTCCATTCCTGTGGCAGTTTTTTTTATAACTTGTGTGGGGATAGACGGAACATGGCCATAGAACAGTAGCCAATCGGAACGGAGGCACAGGATGATCCCGCCCTTCGAGCTGGGATCAAGCTGGTTGCAGTGGGGAACAGCAATGGCTTCGACCTAGGTCAGTACCCTTCTCAGGGAACTGGGTCGAACCTATTTTACTCATGTGCGGAATTGCCCCAAGGAGACTGTAAGCCCCTTTGAGTCTCCTACAGGAGAGAAAGGGGGGATATAAATCCAAACTCCTCCTCCTCCTCCTCCTCCTCCTCCTCCTCTTCATCTTCGTCTTCGTCTTCATCTTGGTCTTCGTTGTCTTCGAAGATATTTCCTACTCCAGTTGATTGTCTTAAAGATTGAAGATCCTCACCGGATGCTAGAGTCGGACAGTTTGGTTGCCAATTTGTCTCTAGTTTCCTAGTGGTTATTGAATCTCTATACATGCGCATACATCCGTAAAAAAAATAGCAGCAATGCTGCAGAATATGGCAGTTATTTGCTTTCCGGTCTTGCCAGTAACGCATTAATATGAACAACAGTGTTTTGCAGCAGCAGAGGTTTCCAAGCCCTCTTCAACAAAATTGTGCTTTCAGTGTGTCTTTTCTGAACAAACACAGTACAAACCGCCCTTCGGCTATATCCTCAGTCTTTGCAAACATCTGCAGCAAAGGGGAGGGCGAGCCGGGAATGGCTTGAATTCTTGTCGCCTGTAAACACGGCCGCTCACCCACCAGAGTGGAAAGGGATTCCATATTACCTTTTGCAAAAATAGATGCAGACATATGCCTCATACCCTTCCATGTTTTGGTTGCCCTTTCCCAGTTGCACAATACTGCTTCTGTGGTGGACAGAACTGAATACAGCAATCCAAATGCAGCCACCCCACAGGTCTACACCAGGGCTTTACAACACTGGCCGTTTGATTTGTAACATCTCTCCTAATAATCCTTAGCATGCAATTTGTCTTTTCACCAGGAAGGTACACTGAGGCGACATTTCCATCGAGCTGTCTGCCCTGACCCCACAATCTCTTTCCGTGACAGTCAGGGCTGGTACAGAGCCTACTACCAGTAGTAGGGATGTCATTCCACTGCGTTCCATTTGCCCTGAATGAGAAGAATAAAGTTTGGAACTCCTTCAGTTCCTTTGCATTCCCTCATACATACGTTAACAGTGCGCACGCACGCACGGAGAATTTGCAAAGAAAGCGCGATCTTGATGCGATCGGTAGCACGTTCAATCGTTAACAGAGTTAACACTGTATTGTCGAAGGCTTGCATGGCCGGAATCACTATACTACCCCACTTGCTTTCCTACTATCAGATCCTCTGAAGATGCCAGCCACAGATGCAGGCGAAACGTCAGGAGAGAATGCTGCTAGAACACGGCCGTACAGTCCAGAAACCACGCAGCACCCCAAAGTTCTCACCCTTCGAAACTCATTATCTCCAATGGACTTTGATGGGTACAGCTCTATTTAGGATTGCAGTGTGGATTAATGTCCTTTTAGTTTTGGTGTTTCACTGATGCAGACATGCACGGGTGAAAAAACACATAGGGCGATTCTGCACACGAGTAAAATAGGTTCGACCCAGTTCCCTGAGAAGGGTACTGACCTAGGTCAAATCCATTGTTGTTCCCCACTGTAACCAGCTTGATCCCAGCTCGGAGGGCTTAGCAGCGCTTAACAGGGTTACCTACATTGCTTCCCCAAAACTAGGTCTCAGATTTAATGCTAATAATCGAGCCCAGTGGCCCAGGCCAGCCTAGATGTGGGGCAGGGGGGGGGGGACTCTGTTTGTGTGTGCCCACAGAGAGGGCTCTGAGTGCCACCTCTGGCACCCGTGCCATAGGTTCACCATCACTGCAGTAGACAATAGGACTTGCTATAATGAGTTTAAATTTTGGACAGAAAGATACCAGCTGGAAATGAGGCACTTTTTTTTACAGTAAGAGTTTTTTACAGTAACAGAGAAATTATTAATGCCCCGCCCCCGGAATGCCCGGCCACGCCCCCGTCGTGCCCCGCCCAGCCCCATGGGCGCTACGCCACTGTTTGAATCCCACCACCATGGGAACCTGTTACTAAAATGTTTGGATCCCACCGCTGCTGTTGAGGTCTCCCCTCTCTAAACTCCAGGCTCCGCCCTCCCCCCAAAATCTCCAGGTATTGCCCAACATGGAGCTGGCAACCCTAGGCACACAGATGTTGGGGGCAGGGAGGGGGGGATGAACTGATCAGCTGTGCACAACTCTGCCTGACTCGCAACGCACCAACGGGATACTCTTCAAAGGAGCGGAGCTCTGCCTGGCTGTGCCGTCCCAGGTTTATCCAGTACAGCTCCTAAATGACATACTTAACTTTAAGGATGTATGCATGCCTTGGGAGAGGAGAAGCATTGCAGAGTTGTCTATTTTATATCAGGCATTTCAGGGGAGGACGGCTGGCTGTTAAGTCTTTTAGCAGTTTTATGCCCCTTCCGCTTTAAAGCACCAAAGGGAACCGCGATGCTCGTTGTACATGCAAGGTGATAAAACGGGAGAAGTGCTTGTTTGCATGGACTGTTGATTGACACCTCTCTCCGGGAGCTTCATATTCTCCGATGTTGGTATTCAAGCCACAGGGGCCTGTTGTGGTTTTCTTTTGTGTTCCGTTTTCTTTCTTTTCCCAGTAACCTCTGAGGAATTCTAACAGAACAGCACTGACTTAACTAGTAGATATCAAAACACTCAGTATAAATACTAAGGCCCCTTCTCCACATGCAGAATTAATGCACTTCCAGTCACAATTGTTTGCGAGTGGGTTTTGCTGTTCCGCACAAGAAAATCCAGCTGCAAAGTGCATTGAAAGTGGATTGAAAGCAGAGGTGGGATCCAGCAGGTTCTCACAGGTTCCCGAGAGTAGGCTACTAATTATTTGTGTGTGCCGAGAGGGGGTTACTAATTGGGGATTTTGCCACGTGATTTTTGCCTTAGTGACGCCCCTCCTCTCAGCAGTAGCGCGCAGAATTTGAAGCAGTCTAGCCAGAGGTGCACCGGCGTGCGTGGCAGCCTGCGCCTGCGTGCATTCATTTCCCGCCCAAGGACCGGCGCAGTGGCTGCGTCCTTGCCACAGCCCTGCCCAGCAATGCCCCGCCCCCAAAATGCACGCCCACGCCCCCGTCATGCCCCGGCCAGCCCCATTGGCGCTACTCCACAGTTTGAATCCCACCACCATGGGAACCAGTTACTAAAATTTTTGGATCCCACCACTGTGTATGTTGCTTTATTATATAGAATATTGCTAGCCACTTTGAGCCTGGCTTGTTTGGGGACAGCGGGATAAAAATCAAACTGAGAAACATTTCAAGTTTCTCATCCTACTTTGAACACTGAAAGCCCATTTTGATTTAGTTTCAAATGCACAATTCTTTATTCTCTGGCTATTTTCTGTTTCATTCTATCAAATGGATCCCAGTGCAGTTTAAAAAAAATGTTACTTATAAATGAAAGTACTCCTCATCTTATCCATATCTGTACAAATGATGCATATTGTGCGCCGACGTTCTTTATAAATTGTAGTTGAAAGGCATATGGAATGTACACACAGTAGCAAAAAATCCAGAAAACCAACAGTGAAAAGCAAAGAACCACAATCATTGTGAAAACAGCATGGTAACAGAAAAAGAAATGGGGATGGTTAGTTTATCTTTGATACACACCTTGGTGATCTATTTCTGGGTTTGGCAGGCTCATTCCACACATGCAGAATAATGCACTTTCAAACTGCTTTCAGTGCTCTTTGAAGCTGTGCGGAATGGCAAAATCCCCTTGCAAACAGTTGTGGAAGTGGTTTGAAAATGCATTATTTTGCGTGTGCGGAAGGGGCAGTAGACTATCGGAGGTTAAACAAGGGCTTGTTCAAATTTTTTGGAGGACCTGGACGTGGTTTCCAGGCCACGCCCCCCTTGGCCCACCACCAAACCCTGCCCCCACCCTAATTCCCTCTAACTTGGGTGGTCACTGTCCAGGTGGCAGCTGGAAATCTCTTGAAATCACATCTGTTCTCTGGGAGATAATGGCTGCTTTGGAAGGTGAAACAAGAAGCAAAAAAGCAAGGAACAAAAATAACCTCCCACACTGATGGCTACAAGAATATATTGTGTGAGATCATACAGAGGACAATAATAGTAGGAAAACCCAATGGCAGAAAGAGCGGTTTTGAGAGCAGGTCCTAACTGCTTAGCCTCAGGAAATGTTGGGATTCTGTATCAGCCTTTTACTAATTAGGCGAAACATCCCCATCGGTGAGCAGGCTGGATGTTTTTGCCGCTGATGAAGCAGATTGGAGTCTCTGAAACAGGGAAGACCCGGAATGTCATAAGAACATACGAACATAAGAACAAGCCAGCTGGATCAGACCAGAGTCCATCTAGTCCAGCCCTCTGCTACTCGCAGTGGCCCACCAGGGGCCTTTGGGAGCTCACGTGCAGGATGTGAAAGCAATGGCCTTCTGCGGCTGTTGCTCCCGAGCATCTGGACTGTTAAGGCATTTGCAACCTGAGATCAAGGAGGATCAACATTGGTAGCCATAAATCGACTTCTCCTCCATAAATCTGTCCAAGTCCCTTTTAAAGCTATCCAGGTTAGTGGCCATGTCCCATCTATTATTGGACAGCTTCTGGAGAATTGTGCACTTACCTGGACTCACCTTGCCATATCTGACATAATTTCTTCATCCCTCCAGTCACAATGCCTCCTTTACAGTCATTTTCAGCATGTGTTGTTGTCTTGTTTTGCTCCTTAGCTGTAATTTCCATGTTTCCACTCTTCCTGTTATTGGCTTTTCCTACTGGTATTGTCCTTTGTGTTATCTCACACAATATATCATTGTAACCCTCAGTGTGGTAGGTTATTTTTGTTTTTTGCTGCTTTGGAAGGTCGACTATTTAGCATTGTCCCTCATTGAGGCACCTCTCCTCCCTAAAACCAGTGGCGTAGTGCCAACGGGACAGGGGGGCAATGCCCTGGGCAGCGCCACGGAGGGGGCATGGCTGGGCCGTGGAGGGGGCATGGTGGAGGTGTTCTGGGGTGCGTGCATGCCCCAGGTGCAGTTCCCCATTGCTCTGCCCCTGCCTAAAACCCACCTTCTTCAAGTTCCATCCCCCAAATCCCCAGATATTTTGCAATCCAGAGTTGGCAACCATACCTCTCGCCCATCTTTATGTCTCCCACCTGCAGATGTGTCTTTCCCTTTCCTATTTCCCACCACCCCTGCTCACAGCTCCCTGCACCCCTTTTCCTTAGGGGTGCCAACCTCCAGATGGGACCCAGGTAGGGAAACCAGCCACTAGGTAGGATCTGGGGCTCTTCTGGAATTACACTCCTCTCCAGACTACAGAGATCAGTTCTCCTGGAGAAAATGGAAGGCTGACTCCATGGTATTATACTCCACTGAAGTCCCTGTTTAGACAGGTGCTATCCCCAAATCGCTAGGATTTTTCCAGCCTTGATTTGGCAATCCTATACCCCTGCTCTCCACCAGTAGCCAGGGGAATCTGGCAACCATAATTTCACTGGTGGCATGGGAAAGTGTGATCAGTTGGGAGCATGACCAGTAGAGCACTAGTAAGTGAAGTGGAGTGGAGGTCAGCATTGATAGGTCCTCTTAGGGCGATTCCGCACACGAGTAAAATAGGTTCGACCCAGTTCCCTGAGAAGGGTACTGACCTAGGTCGAAGCCATTGTTGTTCCCCACTGCAACCAGCTTGATCCCAGCTCGGAGGGTGGGATCATCCTGTGCCTCTTCGCTGCTCCGTTCCGATTGGCTACTGTTCTACGGCCATGTTCCGTCTATCCCCACACACGTTATAAAAAAACTGCCACAGGAATGGAGGGACGAAGGTGGCGTTTTTTGATTGGCCAGCTGTACGCATGCCCAAAACACTCAGCTGTGATTGGCTGAATGGGGGACTCCTGGCACCAGAGATTCCGCACTTTACTGGAATCGAGCTGAGTTCGAGCATGGTTCCCTGAAAAAGTATTAGTTCCCAACTGGAGTCGGAAATTTGACCGTTACACGGGGCGAAGCTGGTACAAAACCACGTCGATCCCAGTGGTTGTGCGGAGCACTTAGGTCGAACGCAGCTCGAACGTAGGTTGATAACGCAAGTGCGGAATCGACCTTTGAAACCCTGGGCCCTGGCAGCTGCCCCATTCCAGGGTAGCTGAATGCAAACACCAGCCCTGGATGAAACCACGGTGATTTTGACTGCATCTGATATAGTTTTTTTGTGCATCAATGGGTAATGCTAGGAGTAGACATGAAGGGAAACTCGTGGCTGCTGATGAAACCTGGAGCCCTGCGTCTGCTTCTACTCTTTCCTCAGTAAGCCAAATTTGTGACGTGAGGTCATATCCTGCGTCTCTCTATCCTGCTCGGGGCGATTGGCTGCGATGTGTGAGGAGCGCGGTAATACACAGCATGACGATGTCACAATTTTTTTTAAAAAAATTATGAGATTTTAATGTGATGTTTGGGGAGGGGTGAAAGCAAGACCATCTCTGCTGTTTTCAGGGGCAAAACCATGCTAGCTTTGGACGCCGATTGTTTCCGTGTGAACACTTTGAGAGCGTGACAAATTCCGATATGCATTGTCGAGCAGAGATATTTTTTTGTCTGTCTCCCCCTTTTTGTACAGCCTATTCTGTCTTCACGCTGGCAGGTTGGCACACCTATAGCCGATTGAGTATTCACAGGAAGGCAAATATCTTCTCAAATTATCTCTTATCGCCAAACCGGGCATGATGCTTGTTGTTGGAGGGGGCCGAGGGTTCCCTTTCAATCCGCCGCCAGCCGCCCGACGCTGAAAATAAACAGCCTCAGCCCAGAACGCGGCTTGTCACGAGGGGCAGAGAGGCCTTGTCAGGCTGGGCGCTTGAGCTGCTCGGATGATAATGTGCCATGACACTTCTGAAATGAGACACCGGTTGCCATGGTGAGCGGCTCGGGAGGAACTATCTCTCCAGAGGCAGAAATAAAACATGCTTTAAATGATGTTTGATTAGAATTTAGATCATGTAACTGAATGGCTGGGTGTGCATTCTCCCCCTCCCAACTCTTTTCAGCAGCACCCCCCCTCCCCATCTTCAGCTGCTGGAATAATCCACATTCATTTGGAAATAAGGTTCCCCCGGGGGGGCAAATTGTAGGATGGTTCTGGATTCCAAACAGACTAGCCTATGGCTTGTCCCCTCACCCGTTTCATTCCTGACTTGTGGAATAAGTGCTAACTTGGACACCCGGTTAGTTCCTTTGGGGGTGATAGAGGAGTCAGAAATGAATTATTCCATTTCTGATCTTGCTTTTAAATAAAGATGGAACTGTGTTTTATTTCTGTATAAGTTAGGTAGGAACAAATTGTATTAGGTAAAAAGTAGGAATTGTAGCTATATTTTGTATTTGTGTCTGCATGGAACCTCCTTGGCTCAGGGCAGGAATCCACCCCTGCTCCACCTGGGCACGCCCCTTTTCGTGTGCTAAAACCACGAACGAACGCCAGACAAAAGAGACCCCAGAAGAAGAGCCTCCATCTGCCTGAATCCCACCAGCAGGCAGACAAGGGTGCCGTCGTCGTTAGGTTTCGTTTCCTGACCTCAAGCACCCAAAGGACTCTTTTGTGTTTTTCCCTCCCGTGCCTACGTCATCACCTCGCCTGCTTCTGCCACGAAATTCAAGAAGGGACAGCCCTCTGGACTCTAATTGGTTCCTATGTATCTGTAAATGAATGGTTGTAGGCTGTCCTGTATTCCCCCGGACTCCCGGGCGGGATAAAGTGTATAAAAGTTGTTGTAAAGCTGCTAGGCGGCTGCAGTTGCTGTGGTGCGGAGGTGCTGACACGTAGGTCAGCATCTCAATAAACTCATTTTTGTTTTTCACTATTCTCACTGTGTTGGGTCCTGTTTCTGTTCCTCTGCGCTGCTGAGAGCTGGTTGATCTGGGAGAATAAAAGTTACCCAGGCAGTGCGGTAACGGGGGGGGGGGAGATGTCAAGTTGTATTCATGCCACACCCCCGTGGATAGCATTTCAACTGGTTAAAATGAATTTAGGTTCCTGGTGATTTTGCAGGAGAGAGTTTTTAAGAAAAAGAAATATCAGCTGTTCTTCATAGAACTCTGTTATTTGTTCATCTGGTTATCTGCCGTATGTATTTCTATTAATTACCCCCTCTGGGCTCCCTGTTAGAAAGCTTGGAGATCTTTCTGTGGGAGCTGGGACGGTTATTTGGGACTTTCTTTTGTTTGTTTGAAATAGTAATACATTAAATGGTGATTTGTAAACTGCTTTGAGCCAGAGGGAAAGGTGGGATACAAATAATGTAATAAATTAATTCATCCTGTCACAGGACGGGAAACGAAAGTGCCCCAGAAGGCAGCGCAGCAGCGCAGGAGGCTGCTGCACTGCCTTCTGGGGCGCTCCCCTGTTTCCTGCCCTGTGACCGGGTGGGAAACCGGGGAGCGCCCCAAAAGGCAGTGCGCTCCTGCAGCCGCGTGCACGGGAGGCTGCCACACTGCCTTCTGGGGCGCTCCCCTGTTTCCCGCCCTGTGACAGGGTGGGAAAAGGGGAGCGCCCCAGAAGGCAGTGAGGCAGCCTTCCAAAAATCGGGAGATTTAAAAAAACCCACGGGACGTGGGACAAATTGCTTAAAAGTGGGACTGTCCCACCAAAAGCGGGACGTCTGGTCACACTACCCTTGCTCTGTCCCTGTTGTACTCTGTCCTTTCCAAGTCTTTACCCCCAAATCTCCAGGAATTTTCCAACCTTGAACTGGCAATCCTGTCCCTGAGCTAAATTCTCTTCATCTTCTCGGTAAGATAAAGCAACATCTACGGTTCTAGACATTTGCATCTTTTCTCCTCCTTCATGGTATCAATGCATGTTGATAAAACACTGAGCACTTTTACTGCAATGTTTTTTTGTAGTCGACCCACGCGGTCAGCGTAAGAACGAGACGAGACGCGGAGATAACATCTGGTGGAGATCGCCAGCAGCGGGAGACCGGAGGTCCGTGTTCCTAGCGAGTCTCCCGTCTGCCGGTTCCTGGCACCTTTTATTGTTACTCTATCGGGGGCGTGTAGGAGGGAGGACTGGGGGGAGTTCCGGGAGAGCGGGAGGTCGGGAGATCATCATGTGATGCATGATCTCATCTGGCTACGTGCGGAGAAGAGCGTACGCGTCTGAGCCTAATCCTCACCTGGGGGCAAGACCATTGTCCCTGCGCCCGGTGATTGAGCCAGACAGTTCACGACCCGTGACTCATGGGGGGATGAGGAGTGGGGGTGCGATGCGACCGGCAAGGCCGCAGGTCCGTTGGCGTCCCAACGTTCTACTACGGCACTGCTGGGTCGGCAGTGCACTACTACATCTTTTCCTGTCTATTTCCGAGCTAGGTTCCCTTGAGCAGGTGATCATGTTGAAACGAGTGGGCACTGTGAATGCTTAAAATCTGATGTATTTATTGTTGGACATTGACCCATATGTAGCTAACCCCCATCAGGGGTTGGGCGGTTTATCAAGCCTAATTAACAACAACAACAACAACAACAACAACAACAACAGCAGCAGCAGCAGCAGCAGCAACAACAACAACAACAACAACAACAAAAGTCACACTATTTGCACGTGCTGTAAAGAAAATTAGGTTAAATATTGCAAAGTGACCTGCATGTAACATCATTTTACTGTTATCGATGTCTGGTTTATCATTGCTTAAAATTCACCTCCGATATATTTAGCCTATTTTGTTGTTAACATGTGTACAGGATTGTAGCAATTAGGGTGCATTTGTTGTTGTCTCCGTCCGCCCTTGCCCCGGTTTGCCATACTGTATTGTTTGATATATGGGAAGGTGGGGAAGGACTAGGGCCAATACAATAAACTTTTGCCGCTGCTGTTGAAATAGTTTTTATTTCTTTGCCCCACCAAACTTCTGTCCTTTATCCATGCCCGTGTAGTCGCTCAACTGCCTATTCCTCTCCCCCTCCTTTTCTATTTTTAAAATGATTTTTTTCTGTTAGTCATATTCAACTGCCAATATAATATTCAGACAGGGACATACACACGAAGAGGTGGTTGGATCAGCTTTGTCAATTTCATATAGCACTTCCAATTCAGGCAAAGATAGGAACAAACAGGGTCAATTTGTGTTAATTCCAGGGCACAGAAACAAGCCAGATCCATTGTGCCAGCTTTGCCAATTTTGTCTAGAATTAACGATGCAATGTTAATTGTGCAGCTAGGAGCAAGCGAAACTTGACACGGGAAGTTGCTTTTGCAGGAAGAAATTGACAATGGACTTATCAATGGACTTATGGTGTGTTACTACAGCTCTAAGTTGGCCCCAAAATGTGGTTCTTTCTGTAGTAAATCCAGGGGCAGTCAGAAGGGTTGGATGACTCAGATGCCACTTTAATGTGTCACATGGGGCTGTCCCCCTCCCCCAGGAGCAAGCGCAGCAGCTCACCCACCTGCCACATGCATGCTCACCAGTCACTTCTTTGATGGCTTCTTCATTCCCCCCTCCCAACATCACTCCACTTGCCTTCCCCCCCAAAGCAAGCAGGGCCTGGCGGTGGGAATGGGGCAGTGGTGGCAGCAGTAAGGCCCTGCTTCCTCTTGGGGGGAGGGCTGGCTGAATTGCTGCCGGGCAAGTGAAGAGATTAAATTGTCAAAAATGAAAAAAAACCATAAGCAGCAAGAAATTGAAAAAGAATTAAAGAATCCAGAAAGGGAACTAATGAAAGTAAAACATGGGAAACAGATAACAAAGAAAATTAAAATTCTGAGAAGTCTGCTAGATGCACTGATGACAGACCAAATGGCAATTTTTTTTAACTTATTTAAAACATAAATATTATGTTTCAGGGAATAAACCAGGACAATGGTTAGCGACCAAGGTAAGGAAACAAAGGGAAAAAGGTTTAATAACTTAATTAAAACAAGGCTCTCAAATTATTACAGAGCAAACACAAATAAAAAGACTATTTAAAGAATATTACACCCAACTTTATCAAAAGGAAAATATTACTATTAAGGCAATTAATAAATTTTTAGATGAACAAAAAATAATACAGATTACACAAGAGGATAAAAAGGTTTTGGATAAAACAATAACTGAGGAAGAAACATCCTTAGCAATAAGAAATCTTGAGAATAAAACACAAGGCCTAGATGGCTGCACCTTATTATAAAAATTATGTAAAACTACTTAACACTTAACAAATTTAATGAACAGAATACTAATAGGTAATCCAATGCCTAATTCTTGGAAACGGGCTACTATAACTTTGATCCCAAAAGTTAAAAAAGAAATATATATGACCCTACAGACCAATTTCCGTATTACAAAATTTACAAAATTTTCACTTTTATTCTTGCAAACAGGTTAAAGGAGATATTGGGTAAATAAATAAATACAAATCAAACTGATTTTCTCCCTGGTAGGCATATATACCAAAATGTCAGAACACTTTTGGATGTGATTGAAATACTGAACTTAACCCCAAATAGTCCATTGGCTATACTGTTCTTAGATGCAGAAAAAGCATTTGATCGGGTGAATTGGACCTTTTTATTATTTATATCATTGAAAATGGGCATTCACGGTAACTACTGGAATGCTAATAGTAATATATACCTTGATCAAGTAGCAAATATAAAATTTAACAATTATCTTACTGACAGCTTTGAAATAAACAGAGGAATTTGGCAAGGTTGCCCATTATCCCCGCTGCTATTTATCATAGTAACTGAAGTTCTTCTAAAAAGGATGAAGAAGATATAATAAATGGTTTAAAATATAAGGGGAGAATTACAAATATAGATCTTATGCTGATGATGTGGATGATCCACTTAATAAAATGAAAAAAATAATCAAGCTGATACAAGAATATGGCAATGTGGTGGGATTTAAAATAAACTATGACAAAACAAAAATGTTAGTAAAGAATTTAAATAAACAAGAAGAGAATAAGTTAATTTCAGATTTTAGATTTAAAATAGAAAAAGAATTACATATTTGGGATTTTACTAGAAAGCAATAATAAGGCCTTGATTCATAATAGCTTTGATAAAACTTGGAATGAAATTAAAAAGGACTTACAAAATTGGAAAAAACCAATTCATACGTGTATTGGCGGTGTAGAAGGAAAGCCGGACACCGATGTTCTATGGCAAACTGCAAATGCACAAAACTTGGAAATAGAAATGAAAGCATAGAGAATTCCCAGCAAATTAGATGCACCCAAAAACAAGACTTTAATGTGGAACTCCAAAATCTGTGAAATTCACCACTGTGCTCACAATAGCATCTTTATTCATTTTTATTCAACATCTTTATTCAACATCTTTATTCAAATGGAACAGTCAAAATCTTATGGGTGAACAGCGTGATAAAATCAATTAACAATATCAAAAAATCAGATTTTAAATTTAAATTTGGATTTTTAAAAATAAAATGCTTTTTTGAGGAAAATTTTATTTAAAGAGAATTTTCTGTTTAAGATGTGTGATAGTCCAAAGGTTATTCATCATGAAATAAGAATTCATTTTTAATTAAGTAGTATGAGACTGTATATTCATGCAATGTTTAAATAATTTGGTGAATGAATTCCTTTAATCCATTCACAATGTCATGCTTTTCCAGAGGTTTATTTTTATTTTATTTATTGCATTTTTATCCCAAACTTTCCTGGAGGGACTCAGGGTGGTACAACAAATTTCTGGAAGAGATTTTGGGAAGTTTTTTCTGTCTAGGAGATATTATCACAGAGGCTTGGTTTTGCAGTTCTCAAAACTGTGAATTTGTGACTGCAGAGATTGCTAAATCCCAAGAAGCTAAATGACTAGAAGATTGTTCGGAGTGGAATAAATGTTCATGAGGAGCTAAGTGTGAGGAGGGCAGGGCAAGAAATAAAAGTGCAAGTGAAACCTTTTGAACCAAATACTTCGAGCGAATAGTCTGAGGTTTATCACATTAATCTCTCCCTGAAGGAGAAAATCTATGATGGCAGCAGGCCGTTAAAGATAGCAGTTTAGGAATATTTTAATGAAGCTATTTTACTTAAGGGTAAGGTATGCAGGCAAAACACTGCCACAAAGAAATGAAAGGCCTGGTGGGTCAAATTAAGTAGTTTACCTTGCAATAATTTCATTATTTATCTGTTTATGTATTTCCAACAGTATAACTGAATCAGTATTTTTATACAATTGTAAACATTAAGATTATACCAGCAAGAATGAATCTGTATGTAGAAAAACATGATTTAAATCTAGTCTTACTAACCAATTATTTAAATCGTAGACTAAATCATGATTTAAATTGATTTGTTTTAAATTAAATCCACCCTGTAGGGGAATGTCAGAATTCCATTAGCACAGAGCCACGAAGTTGAGGCTATGGGAAGATTCCTCAAAGGGAAAAAGTAGAATACTCTGAAAAACTGTTCATGGTGTTTGTGTGCATTTCTCTCTCCAAAAGGAGAGAGCAGCAGTGGCGTAGGAGGTTAAGAGCTCATGTATCTAATCTGGAGGAACTGGGTTTGATTCCCCGTTCTGCCACTTGAGCTGTGGAGGCTTATCTGGGGAATTCAGATTAGCCTGTGCACTCCCACACATGCCAGCTGGGTGACATTGGGCTAGTCACAGCTTCTCGGAGCTCTCTCAGCCCCACCCACCTCACAGGGTGTTTGTTGTGAGGGGGGAAGGGCAAGGAGATTGTCAGCCCCTTTGAGTCTCCTGCAGGAGAGAAAGGGGGGATATAAATCCAAACTACTCCTCCTCCTCCTCCTCCTCCTTCTTCTCTCTCTCTCTCTCTCTCTCTCTCTCTCTCTCTCTCTCTCTCTCTCTCTCATATACATATACTATTCTACACGTAATCCTATTGCATCCACTTACAAATGTTTGAACATCTTTTCTGTGTGTTTGGCTAATCAATGTGGAACATCATTTCAAAGTCTAATTTCCCCATCCTGACACCTTAGTACACTATTAAAGAGGATGCGTTTTCTCCATCTGTACCTTAAAATTTGGTTGGAAAAAGCTACACACACAGATCCCAGGCCTACTTTAATTGATTTTGAAGTTCATGGAGGAGGGTTCAGATCAGCAAATCAAATGAGTATGGCCTGGACAATCAGTATATTTAAGAGACTCAACTGACGGTCATCCTCACCTTCCTGAGATTAGAAGACAAAACTAATCAGCACTATTAGCTTGCAAATAGATGGAGAAGGAAGATAAGAGGGAAAACTGGAATTAGGGTAGTCCTAACATCTCTGGTCCTTTCCGCACGGGTGTAAGGAACCTCGAAGGACCCGAAATCAAGTAACTTTGAATAGTTCTTTATTTCATAAACTTCAGGAGTCACAATACACGGAATGCAGATTCTGACCTTCCCCAAATCAGGTCGCCTCTTTTACGGGCAAAACGGCTCCTCCCAGAACTCCCAGCTACAATTCCCAGCTACAATTCCCACGATAGAAAAAGACAAGCTTCAAACATATATGATAAGCGCAGACAGCAAGGTTAACTCCAGCAGCCATCCTGGGCATACAGCCCAGACCGTGGAATGTTCCAAGGCCAGGCTGGCTGAACAGAAACACACATCAAACCACAACTTTACAACGGGCCATTTACAGCACCCTAGGGATGGCAAAAACGCCGTCCCTAGGGAGCTGTTCGCATGGGAAGGGGGGGCGCAGCTGCATCGCAGCCACGCCGCCCTCACTCCCACCCAGCGGTGCAAAGCTACTGTTTCCCAACCAATTGGCCATGCTGGCAGGGGCTGATGGGAATTGTAGTCCATAACATCTGGAGTGCCAAAGGTTTGCCACCACTGTCTAAAGCAGTGTTTCCCAACATTTTCGAGGTCAGGGTACCCTTGACCTCACTCTTCATATCTCACGGTACCCCTGTCGTCACCCTCCACCTTCCCCTCTTATTGCCCCTGCTTGCCACACACCCCACCTTCCCCTCCCAGGGTGAAGGGTAGCACTGGGGGTGGTGGTGGCTGCTGACCTTGTGGTTGGCCCTGCCCCATGGGCCAGCTCCATGTCCTTGCTGGCACCGGTGGGAGACACCACAAAAATGAGGGGTGGTGGTAGTGTTGCCGCGGTACCCCTGGGACATGCTCACGACACCCCAGGGTACCAGGGAACCCTGGTTGAGAATGGCTGGTCTAGAGGGTGATAGACCTGAGGTAGTTTAAAGAAGAAAATATATTGTGCGAGGCGTTTAGAAAAAGAGTTGAAAAGAATATGCATTTGTAGGCCACATTTAAAAAAATGTAAAAATAAATGTTTTGTTTTGCTTTTGGCCCTAGTTATTCGTTCAGGACAATGTTGGCTCATAAATTAAGGTGGAGATTAAATTAATTTTTCCCCCTTTTTTCTGAGGGGGAAACGGAGGGACGAGACGGCACGAGGCCTTTCTCCGTCTCCTCAGATTGCACATTTAACATCGCTGGAAAGTAATCTGGCACTTTCAAATGACCACCGTGTTAACTTTAAAAGGTCTATTTAAAGTGACGGTTGTCAGTGAGTGAAAGCCAGATATGGTAATTCCGAGTTACAAATCAGAGAGAGGAAGCCGAGGAACGGACAACCTTGTTAACACAAGTGCTGCAGAGGAAACGCCGGGGTCAGGGGGCCGGCGCAGAGAGGAATAAAGGCGCAGCGCCAAAAATATGTCCTGTAATTAGGGCGGCTCGAAGAGTCAAGGTTGAAGATCCTTCACTGTGACACGTCTGATATAGGAAAAAGCGAAGGCCAAGAATGATATCTTCCTAGCACCAACCCAGAAAGAGAAGTAGGGGCTCATTTGCTCTCGGGATGAGGACGGAGGAAGGCAGAAGACAAAGGAAGGAGAAGGCGAGGGATGGCACAGTTGCAATCCTTGCGATATGATGGACATCCAAGTGTAGACTGCATTTAAAGAATCGTGGGTGCCCTCTTTTCTCAAAAGATATCCCAGTGCAGAGGAACCAGAACCAATGAGTGCCTTTTACCCTATGTGATATGCAGAGTTCTTCTTCTGATTTTTCTTGAGTCACGAGAAAAGAGATGGAAAGGGCTGCCAGACCCCCACCAGGAGCAAGGGATCCCCTATTTTGGGTTCCTTCCCCCAGCATTGTCCAACTGGTGGGTGGGAGTCTTACCGTGTTTCCCCAAAAATAAGACAGTGTCTTATATTAATTTTTGCTCCCAAAAATGCACTATGTCTTATTTTCAGGAGATATCTTATTTTTCTGTGTTCTGTTCGACGGGCGTGCTTCCAAACAAAAACTTTGCTACGTCTTACTTTATTATTATTATTATTTATTATTTATTGGGTTTATAGACCGCCCTCCCCCGGAGGGCTCAGGGCAGTGAACAACATGTAAATAGAGCACGGCAGATTAAAATCTAATAGTATCAATTAAAAGGCTCTAATAAATTCAATAAACCCTACCCCATTAAAATGCAGCATTATTAAAATAAACATTAACACACAAAGATGGCGCCTGCTATCAATTCCCACTAAACCCCCAAAGGGGTGGAGGGGTGGTAGGGTCTACTTGATATTATGAGAGAGGAGAAAAAGGCGGGGCATCAACGGCTGGTCTCCCCAAAGGCCCGGTGGAACAGCTCAGTCTTGCAGGCCCTGCGAAATTCAATAAGATCCCGCAGGGCCCGGACAGCTGGTGGGAGAGCGTTCCACCAGGCTGAGGCCAGAGCTGTAAAGGCCCCGGCCTGGGTGGAGGCCAGCCATATCATTGAGGGGCCAGGGATCACCAGTAGATTGACCTCTGCTGAACACAGAGACCGATTCGGGACATATGGGGTAAGACGGTCCCGCAGGTACGGAGGTCCCAGCCCGCGCAGGGCCTTAAAGGTCAACACCAACACCTTGAAAATGATTCGGTATTCAATTGGTAACCAGTGGGGGATGCCTTATATTTCACACTTCAGCAAAACCTCTACTACGTCTTATTTTCAGGGGATGTCTTATATTCAGGGAAACAGGGTACTAGGCTTAATATGAGACCTAGAACTCAACATCTCCAATGCAGGGATGTCACTTCCAGACATGACATCCTCCATGTCATCGATGAGAGGGAGGCGCTCTGGTATTTGGGCAAAACTCTATGGTAAAAACAAACTTCTTCCAGAGATTTTTAGCCTAAATACTGGAGCCTCCCCTTTGTCGTCAGTGACATAGTGATGTCACTTTCAAGAAGTCGATTTCAAATACCTTTAATGGCATATAAATAGTTTAACATTAACATTGCAAGATAATAACAGCCTTTACAACTTCTGACGAGTTAGAATAACACCATTTAAAAATTTAGCCACCGCTTCCGACAGCTCGTAGTTGTGGCTGTTTAAAAGTTATATAACCTTCTGTTCATCTGTAGTGCCTTCACTTCCATGCAGGAAGGGGATTATGTGCTTCTTCCTACCTATCTCATAAAAAGGACAATCCAACAGCATATGAGGTACTGTTTCCACAGAACCCATGCCACACGGGCATTTCCTTTCTTTACGTGGGATTCCAAGGTGGCGTCCAAGGCTAAAGGAAGAAGGCAGGGCATTACACCTAGCTAAGGGGATTGCTCTACGCCACCGGGCCTCAACCAGGAGATAAAGGTACTGGGCTACAATTAATCTATCCACAGGTATTCCCAGAGAGATCGGGGAACAGGTTTTAGTAACTTCCTCTAGCATCTGTTGAAACTCTTTATCAAAAGGTCTCTTCTTGATAGCCCCAGAGACCTCCTGCTCTGTTAACATTAGCAGGTCCTCCAAGGAAAGGCCCAACTCATTAAGCTTGGCTTCGATTTTAACCCACCACTGGGTTGTGTGGAGGATGGAGCGTCCCTGGGATGTATAGTCCAGTTCATCTCGATTAAAACAAATCCTGGCCCAAAACTTGAATGTACGGCACCAGGCCAGAGTTTCCAGCCGATGCTGGCCTGTTTCTAAGCACAGGAGGACCCCCTTCTCTCTGGCGTAGGAGGTTAAGAGCGTGTGTATCTAATCTGGAGGAACCGGGTTTGATTCCCAGCTCTGCCACCTGAGCTGTGGAGGCTTATCTGGGGAATTCAGATTAGCCTGTGCACTCCCACACATGTCAGCTGGGTGACCTGGGGCTAGTCACAGCTTCTCAGAGCTCTCTCAGCCCCACCCACCTCACAGGGTGTTTGTTGTGAGGGGGGAAGGGCAAGAGGGTTGTAAGCCCCTTTGAGTCTCCTGCAGGAGAGAAAGGGGGATATAAATCCAAACTCCTCCTCCTCCTCCTCCTCCTCCTCCTCCTCTTCTTCTTCTTCTTCTTCAACCCCTATTTGGTTTCACTAATCAATGCTGGACCTTCCAGGTTGTTTTTAGCATTAAAATAAGGGTGTGTGTGTGTGTGTGTGTGAAATGATGTGTCCTTTAAACAACCTTTAATGCTTTTAAAAGTGCACCGAGCCCCCATTTTAATTAACAGAAGTAAGCAGGGATTGAAGGGTTAAATCACCTCCCTCCAGCGGTGGGATTCAGCCGGTTCGAACCACTTCCGGCAGAACCAGCTGTTGAAATGGTGCTTCTTAAACAACCAGTTGTTACATTATTGGAATCCCACCCTTCCTGCATGGTTCCAATGCAAGTTGTGGTTGCACGCAATTTACCTTTTCCCCCCCAGGTAGATCGAGAGCTGTGATTGGCACATCTTCTGGCCCATAAAAAAGGGGAGTTGGGAGCATTGAATTTTAGGCCGAAGAGTTGCTCGTCTGAGCAATATGCCACACAAACAACCATGCCACGTAAAGAAACCAATCTCAATGACCAAATGCTGGCCTTTTATCCTTCCTAACCTGTACCTGAAAATACTGATTCAATATCTGACCCCCCTCCATTGAGAGGGGGGAATATCTATAATTCCCTCTCTCCCCCAACTCCAGAGAATATGTTAAATTCAGTTTTATTGCTTCCAGCCATGTTATTTAAAGTAATTAACCTTAATTTATACATTTTTATATCAAACTGCCTTTTAACTTTCTGAAGTGGCTGAAGTCCATTTCCCCCGGCTCCTAATAGTTCCTCCATTTAATCAAAATTCATCCATCAGATTCCAGTGTTAAATCATCTTTTAATTGGGAGTTACATTCTGGTTAATAGTTTTATAATTCGCTGCCTCTAATAGTTTTTACCACAGGGATCTAGTCTATTTCTTTCCTACTCCATTATATCTCTGGTCAGCGGGGATGTTTTAAAACCTTCAGGTTTCTCGTGTCTGTTCTTTTCCTCATCTTTGTGATCTCATTAATTCCTCCTCGTGCATTTCTCCCCCTTCTCATTACACAACCCAACTACCTTTGTCGCTGGTTGAAACCTCCAGTTTACCCACATTCCCCTTTCTGACAACAGATTCTCCCCCACTTCATCAGGAGGAGGAAAGACCTCAAAATGAAACAGGCTCGGCGCTTTGGACAGGAGTTACCCTCATTTCTGGATGCATTGCTGTGCCTGTGATCCAGTTTCCAAGGTTTTGGTATTAATCTTTTAAGGCACAGGTATCAAACTCACAGCCCTCCAGATGTTATGGACTACAATTCCCATCACCCCCTGCCAACATGATGCTGGCAGGGAATGATGGGAACTGTAGTTCATAACATCTGGAGGGCCGTGAGTTTGACACCTATGTTTTAAGGCCTTGAGCCAGTGGTGGGATCCAAAAATTTTAGTAACAGGTTCCCATGGTGGTGGGATTCAAACTGTGGCATAGCGCCAATGGAGCTGGGTGGGGCACGACGGGGGCGTGGCCGGGCATTCCGGGGGCAGGGCATTAATCATTTCTCTGCTACTGTAAAAAACACTGTAAAAAAAGTTCCTAATTTCCAGCTGGTATCATTCTGTCCATAATTTAAACTCATTCTAGCAAGTCCTATCGTCTACTGCCAACAGAAACAACTACTTCTCCTCTAATTGACTGCCTGTCAAATACTTAATACTTTCAAATACTTAAATTTTGTTTCTAGAAATCAAAAGAAGGAGACTTTCCTTAAACAAGGAACTTTACCATATTACTAAAACATGTTTTTAAAACAGCCCAACTGGGAGAATGATCCCGTTTTCTACCTTCGCTAACCAGCCACATAGGAAACAACAGGACTTTATGATTTTGGGACCTAATGGGATTTCTAACGGAAAAGCAGACCCAATTAGTAACCCCCTCTCGGCACACACAAATAATGAGTAACCCACTCTCGGGAACTGGTGAGAACCTGCTGGATCCCACCTCTGCCTTGAGCAGTCTGGGACTACTGTATCTTTGGGAGCATCTCTCCTATATTATCCTGGAGGACTTTAAGATCCCCAAAGTGTTCGGCTAGCCTCGGCCAGGGCTTTAGTGGAACTCCATGTCGGCTGAGACCAGGGCCCTGAGGGACTTCGCTCAGTTCCGCAAGGCCTGTAAAATGGAGATGTTCAACTAGGCCTTTGGTTGAGGCAGCAATGGCTTATCTTCTTCACTGCTGGCCTCCTAAATTTTTCCCCACACCTGAATTTTATCCACTCCATTCCGTTATCAACAGAACATTGGCAACTTTTGAATTAAGTCAGGAAGAATTTGAAATTGGATGTTGTTTATGTGAGTCTGACAAAGACCATCTGAATATGATGATTTTAATGGGTTATATCCAGAGGTGGGATCCAGCAGGTTCTCACAGGTTCCTGAGAGTAGGTTACTAACTATTTGTGTGTGCCGAGAGGGGGTTACTAATTGGTGATTTTGCCATGTGATTTTTGCCTTAGTTACACCCCTCCTCTCAGCAGTAGCGCGCAGAACTTGAAGCAGTCTAGCAGGAGGTGCACCGGTGTGTGTGGCAGCCTGCGCCTGCATGCATTCGTTTCCCGCCCAAGGACCGGCGCAGCAGCTGCGTCCTTGCCACAGCCCTCACTTCAGGGAATGCATCGCCCCCATCGTGCCCCGCCCAGCCCCATTGGCGCTACGCCACAGTTTGAATCCCACCACTATGGGAACCTGTTACTAAAATTTTTGGATCCCACCACTGGTTATATTAAATTATTTATTAGAAATTTTTTTTGTTTACTTTATGGAATGAATTTAATTGTGGGCCGCTTTGAGCCCAGACTTGCGCCGGGAAAAGGTAGGCTATCGAATCTAATAAAATAAAACAATTAAAATAAAATAAATAAATTCCTGCACATTTCCTGTGAATGCACAGAGCCTTGCAAAAATTCCTGGTGCATAATGGGGCACTCCTCAATTTCTGGAAGAGACCTGACCTTGGAGTGCACATCAGAGAGCCAGCAGAAGCATGACAGATTGTTCTACTTAATAATGACTGTTCTATCTAATAATAAAGCATCTGGCTCATGTCATTCGCAGAAGTGGCAAAACCAGGCCGTTCATACACAAGACAATACTCAGTAGACTCCCTAAATATGCAAGAAATATGACTGTCAATTAACTGGAAGAACAAAAAACTTCCAGGTAGCCCTAATTCTAATCTGGAGGAACCGGGTTTGATTCCCCGCTTTGCCGCTTGAGCTGTGGAGGCTTATCTGGGGAATTCAGATTAGCCTGGGCACTCCCACACATGCCAGCTGGGTGACCTTGGGCTAGTCACAGTTCTTCGGAGCTCTCTCAGCCCCACCCACCTCACAGGGTGTTTGTTGTGAGGGGGGAAGGGCAAGGAGATTGTAAGCCCCTTTGAGTCTTCTACAGGAAAGGGGGGATATAAATCCAAACTCCTCCTCTTCCTCCTCCTGCTCCTCCTGCTCCTCCTGCTCCTGCTCCTGCTCCTGCTCCTGCTCCTCCTCCTCTTGTTCTTCTTGTTCTTGTTCTTGTTCTTGTTCTTGTTCTTGTTCTTGTTCTTGTTCTTGTTCTTGTTCTTGTTCTTGTTCTTGTTCTTGTTCTTGTTCTTGTTCTTGTTCTTGTTCTTGTTCTTCTTCTTCTTCTTCTTCTTCTTCTTCTTCTTCTTCTTCTTCTTCTTCTTCTTCTTCTTGTTCTAATGAGGCCCAAGCATGTTCCACAGGGCTGGGAAGCAACACCTCTGGAAAGTTGCAGCTTTCTTGCCTTGCCTTTGCCCTCCCTAGAGGAATCTCTCTGGCCATCGCCGGATTGAAACAGGAAGCTGCTGAAAAGATGGACCTTGAACTGCTCTTGCAGGGCAAATTTTTACAGGAAAAATAAACACTTGCGCACAAGGCAGTAAACCTTATCCTGCCATTTCCTCATCCTCCCCGCCACCACAAAACGCCTAGAATGGTTGTACAATCAAATCTGAAGCCTTTATCCTCTGGAGGCAAATTCGCCAATTTGCAGTCCTACAAAACTTAAACAAATCGCCCCACCAATCCTACAGACAGGCGTACGATCCTCTGTGCTATCGACTGCGAAGCCGAAACCACTCTTTCCGGGAAAAGATTCAGTGTGTTGTAAACCTTGGTTCGTAAAAGCAGAGAACAAGATGGCAGGAAGGCGCGGGAGGGAGGGGGTGGGGAGGAGGCCAGCCGGCACGCTGGAAAATTGTATATTGTCGTCTCCTGATGGAGCCCTGCAAAATAATTTTCAGACGGAAGTTGCGGCAGGGAAGTGCAAACGAGGACTGGCAAGTGTAAACAGAATTATTATGCAATTACAGTGGGTTCTATGCAAACGATAACTCTGTCCCCACTCGATTTAATGTTTACGAACTTCAAAAACCAATTCCCCCTCGGAATGTCTCCTGCTCCATCCTCCTGTCGGCCTTTGGAACAGTTTGGCTGGCTTAAAACATACTTCCGTTTGTTAATCAGACACAACACCAATTGCCGTGTATTGTCAGCAGATTTAATTGACTGGGGGGGGGATGCATGGGGTGGGGGGGCAGAGAGTAGTGCACTCAGACATAATGTTGTCACATTGCCGCTTCTTATCCCCGACTGCCTCTTGTGGGTTGGGGGTTATGTTAATTCAGTAGTAGGTGGCAGATTAAGTCGGGGTAGTAAATACCCCTGCTGTGGATGATGATTTTCCAACTGAGATAGGGGAATGGCGCTACAAACAGGTCCTTGAATATATGAATCTGCCTTATGCCAACTCAGAAATCCAGATTAACGTCATCCACTTTGCTGGACAGGGGGTTTCCAAGTTCGCAGCCAGAAAAAGATCGTCCCCAGCACTGCAGGCCCACTAGGGGCGATTCCGCACACAAGTAAAATAGGTTCGACCCAGTTCCCTTAGAAGGGTACTGACCTAGGTCGAAGCCATTGTTGTTCCCCACTGCAACCAGCTTGATCCCAGCTCGGAGGGTAGGATCATCCTGTGCCTCTTCGCCGCTCCGTTCCGATTGGCTACGGTTCTACGGCCATGCTCCATCTATCCCCACACACATTATAAAAAAACTGCCACAGGAATGGAGGGACGAAGGTGGCGTTTTTTGATTGGCCAGCTGTACGCATGCCCGAAACACTCAGCTGTGATTGGCTGAATGGGGGACTCCTGGCACCAGAGATTCCGC
The DNA here is from genome assembly GCF_021028975.2 of Sphaerodactylus townsendi. NCBI lineage: Eukaryota > Metazoa > Chordata > Lepidosauria > Squamata > Sphaerodactylidae > Sphaerodactylus > Sphaerodactylus townsendi. The sequence goes on from NW_025950385.1 coordinate 446,556, forward strand.
ACTTTACTGGAATGGAGCTGAGTTTGAGCGTGGTTCCCTGAAAAAGTAGTCATTCCCAACTGGAGTCGGAAATTTGACCGTTACACGGGGCGAAGCTGGTACAAAACCACGTCGATCCTAGTGGCTGTGCGGAGCACTTAGGTCGAACGCAGCTCGAACTTAGGTTGATAACGCAAGTGCGGAATCAACCTACGATGCTGGAGGCTGAATTTGGAACCTTTTACCTGCAAAGCAGGTGCTTGGCTACTGAGCCATGGATCCTCCCTTAAATATGAACCTGGTTCTGGCAGTCTCTCTGCTGACTGGAAGCATCTCTCCAGCAGCTTAGACAGAGGAAAGTCCGCCCTGATACTGGAGATCCCTGAATTTTAAATGCCACGGCTTGACTCTGGGAATTCCAACATGCCAAGTACATATTCTGCTTCACCATCAATCCATCTGCCTTTCCCTGTTCCTGGAGACAGTCAGGAGCGCATGAACTTGTGTTATATTAAAGCATAGCATAATGGCTGAAGATGGGGATAATTAAATCCACAGATTAAGGCCATATCTATCTATCTATCTATCTATCTATCTATCTATCTATCTATCTATTGGGGGTGGGGGGGGGGGGGGGTGGGGGGGGGGGGGGGTGGGGGGGGGGGGGGGTGGGGGGGGGGGGGGGTGGGGGGGGGGGGGGGTGGGGGGGGGGGGGGGTGGGGGGGGGGGGGGGTGGGGGGGGGGGGGGGTGGGGGGGGGGGGGGGTGGGGGGGGGGGGGGGTGGGGGGGGGGGGGGGTGGGGGGGGGGGGGGGTGGGGGGGGGGGGGGGTGGGGGGGGGGGGGGGTGGGGGGGGGGGGGGGTGGGGGGGGGGGGGGGTGGGGGGGGGGGGGGGTGGGGGGGGGGGGGGGTGGGGGGGGGGGGGGGTGGGGGGGGGGGGGGGTGGGGGGGGGGGGGGGTGGGGGGGGGGGGGGGTGGGGGGGGGGGGGGGTGGGGGGGGGGGGGGGTGGGGGGGGGGGGGGGTGGGGGGGGGGGGGGGTGGGGGGGGGGGGGGGTGGGGGGGGGGGGGGGTGGGGGGGGGGGGGGGTGGGGGGGGGGGGGGGTGGGGGGGGGGGGGGGTGGGGGGGGGGGGGGGTGGGGGGGGGGGGGGGTGGGGGGGGGGGGGGGTGGGGGGGGGGGGGGGTGGGGGGGGGGGGGGGTGGGGGGGGGGGGGGGTGGGGGGGGGGGGGGGTGGGGGGGGGGGGGGGTGGGGGGGGGGGGGGGTGGGGGGGGGGGGGGGTGGGGGGGGGGGGGGGTGGGGGGGGGGGGGGGTGGGGGGGGGGGGGGGTGGGGGGGGGGGGGGGTGGGGGGGGGGGGGGGTGGGGGGGGGGGGGGGTGGGGGGGGGGGGGGGTGGGGGGGGGGGGGGGTGGGGGGGGGGGGGGGTGGGGGGGGGGGGGGGTGGGGGGGGGGGGGGGTGGGGGGGGGGGGGGGTGGGGGGGGGGGGGGGTGGGGGGGGGGGGGGGTGGGGGGGGGGGGGGGTGGGGGGGGGGGGGGGTGGGGGGGGGGGGGGGTGGGGGGGGGGGGGGGTGGGGGGGGGGGGGGGTGGGGGGGGGGGGGGGTGGGGGGGGGGGGGGGTGGGGGGGGGGGGGGGTGGGGGGGGGGGGGGGTGGGGGGGGGGGGGGGTGGGGGGGGGGGGGGGTGGGGGGGGGGGGGGGTGGGGGGGGGGGGGGGTGGGGGGGGGGGGGGGTGGGGGGGGGGGGGGGTGGGGGGGGGGGGGGGTGGGGGGGGGGGGGGGTGGGGGGGGGGGGGGGTGGGGGGGGGGGGGGGTGGGGGGGGGGGGGGGTGGGGGGGGGGGGGGGTGGGGGGGGGGGGGGGTGGGGGGGGGGGGGGGTGGGGGGGGGGGGGGGTGGGGGGGGGGGGGGGTGGGGGGGGGGGGGGGTGGGGGGGGGGGGGGGTGGGGGGGGGGGGGGGTGGGGGGGGGGGGGGGTGGGGGGGGGGGGGGGTGGGGGGGGGGGGGGGTGGGGGGGGGGGGGGGTGGGGGGGGGGGGGGGTGGGGGGGGGGGGGGGTGGGGGGGGGGGGGGGTGGGGGGGGGGGGGGGTGGGGGGGGGGGGGGGTGGGGGGGGGGGGGGGTGGGGGGGGGGGGGGGTGGGGGGGGGGGGGGGTGGGGGGGGGGGGGGGTGGGGGGGGGGGGGGGTGGGGGGGGGGGGGGGTGGGGGGGGGGGGGGGTGGGGGGGGGGGGGGGTGGGGGGGGGGGGGGGTGGGGGGGGGGGGGGGTGGGGGGGGGGGGGGGTGGGGGGGGGGGGGGGTGGGGGGGGGGGGGGGTGGGGGGGGGGGGGGGTGGGGGGGGGGGGGGGTGGGGGGGGGGGGGGGTGGGGGGGGGGGGGGGTGGGGGGGGGGGGGGGTGGGGGGGGGGGGGGGTGGGGGGGGGGGGGGGTGGGGGGGGGGGGGGGTGGGGGGGGGGGGGGGTGGGGGGGGGGGGGGGTGGGGGGGGGGGGGGGTGGGGGGGGGGGGGGGTGGGGGGGGGGGGGGGTGGGGGGGGGGGGGGGTGGGGGGGGGGGGGGGTGGGGGGGGGGGGGGGTGGGGGGGGGGGGGGGTGGGGGGGGGGGGGGGTGGGGGGGGGGGGGGGTGGGGGGGGGGGGGGGTGGGGGGGGGGGGGGGTGGGGGGGGGGGGGGGTGGGGGGGGGGGGGGGTGGGGGGGGGGGGGGGTGGGGGGGGGGGGGGGTGGGGGGGGGGGGGGGTGGGGGGGGGGGGGGGTGGGGGGGGGGGGGGGTGGGGGGGGGGGGGGGTGGGGGGGGGGGGGGGTGGGGGGGGGGGGGGGTGGGGGGGGGGGGGGGTGGGGGGGGGGGGGGGTGGGGGGGGGGGGGGGTGGGGGGGGGGGGGGGTGGGGGGGGGGGGGGGTGGGGGGGGGGGGGGGTGGGGGGGGGGGGGGGTGGGGGGGGGGGGGGGTGGGGGGGGGGGGGGGTGGGGGGGGGGGGGGGTGGGGGGGGGGGGGGGTGGGGGGGGGGGGGGGTGGGGGGGGGGGGGGGTGGGGGGGGGGGGGGGTGGGGGGGGGGGGGGGTGGGGGGGGGGGGGGGTGGGGGGGGGGGGGGGTGGGGGGGGGGGGGGGTGGGGGGGGGGGGGGGTGGGGGGGGGGGGGGGTGGGGGGGGGGGGGGGTGGGGGGGGGGGGGGGTGGGGGGGGGGGGGGGTGGGGGGGGGGGGGGGTGGGGGGGGGGGGGGGTGGGGGGGGGGGGGGGTGGGGGGGGGGGGGGGTGGGGGGGGGGGGGGGTGGGGGGGGGGGGGGGTGGGGGGGGGGGGGGGTGGGGGGGGGGGGGGGTGGGGGGGGGGGGGGGTGGGGGGGGGGGGGGGTGGGGGGGGGGGGGGGTGGGGGGGGGGGGGGGTGGGGGGGGGGGGGGGTGGGGGGGGGGGGGGGTGGGGGGGGGGGGGGGTGGGGGGGGGGGGGGGTGGGGGGGGGGGGGGGTGGGGGGGGGGGGGGGTGGGGGGGGGGGGGGGTGGGGGGGGGGGGGGGTGGGGGGGGGGGGGGGTGGGGGGGGGGGGGGGTGGGGGGGGGGGGGGGTGGGGGGGGGGGGGGGTGGGGGGGGGGGGGGGTGGGGGGGGGGGGGGGTGGGGGGGGGGGGGGGTGGGGGGGGGGGGGGGTGGGGGGGGGGGGGGGTGGGGGGGGGGGGGGGTGGGGGGGGGGGGGGGTGGGGGGGGGGGGGGGTGGGGGGGGGGGGGGGTGGGGGGGGGGGGGGGTGGGGGGGGGGGGGGGTGGGGGGGGGGGGGGGTGGGGGGGGGGGGGGGTGGGGGGGGGGGGGGGTGGGGGGGGGGGGGGGTGGGGGGGGGGGGGGGTGGGGGGGGGGGGGGGTGGGGGGGGGGGGGGGTGGGGGGGGGGGGGGGTGGGGGGGGGGGGGGGTGGGGGGGGGGGGGGGTGGGGGGGGGGGGGGGTGGGGGGGGGGGGGGGTGGGGGGGGGGGGGGGTGGGGGGGGGGGGGGGTGGGGGGGGGGGGGGGTGGGGGGGGGGGGGGGTGGGGGGGGGGGGGGGTGGGGGGGGGGGGGGGTGGGGGGGGGGGGGGGTGGGGGGGGGGGGGGGTGGGGGGGGGGGGGGGTGGGGGGGGGGGGGGGTGGGGGGGGGGGGGGGTGGGGGGGGGGGGGGGTGGGGGGGGGGGGGGGTGGGGGGGGGGGGGGGTGGGGGGGGGGGGGGGTGGGGGGGGGGGGGGGTGGGGGGGGGGGGGGGTGGGGGGGGGGGGGGGTGGGGGGGGGGGGGGGTGGGGGGGGGGGGGGGTGGGGGGGGGGGGGGGTGGGGGGGGGGGGGGGTGGGGGGGGGGGGGGGTGGGGGGGGGGGGGGGTGGGGGGGGGGGGGGGTGGGGGGGGGGGGGGGTGGGGGGGGGGGGGGGTGGGGGGGGGGGGGGGTGGGGGGGGGGGGGGGTGGGGGGGGGGGGGGGTGGGGGGGGGGGGGGGTGGGGGGGGGGGGGGGTGGGGGGGGGGGGGGGTGGGGGGGGGGGGGGGTGGGGGGGGGGGGGGGTGGGGGGGGGGGGGGGTGGGGGGGGGGGGGGGTGGGGGGGGGGGGGGGTGGGGGGGGGGGGGGGTGGGGGGGGGGGGGGGTGGGGGGGGGGGGGGGTGGGGGGGGGGGGGGGTGGGGGGGGGGGGGGGTGGGGGGGGGGGGGGGTGGGGGGGGGGGGGGGTGGGGGGGGGGGGGGGTGGGGGGGGGGGGGGGTGGGGGGGGGGGGGGGTGGGGGGGGGGGGGGGTGGGGGGGGGGGGGGGTGGGGGGGGGGGGGGGTGGGGGGGGGGGGGGGTGGGGGGGGGGGGGGGTGGGGGGGGGGGGGGGTGGGGGGGGGGGGGGGTGGGGGGGGGGGGGGGTGGGGGGGGGGGGGGGTGGGGGGGGGGGGGGGTGGGGGGGGGGGGGGGTGGGGGGGGGGGGGGGTGGGGGGGGGGGGGGGTGGGGGGGGGGGGGGGTGGGGGGGGGGGGGGGTGGGGGGGGGGGGGGGTGGGGGGGGGGGGGGGTGGGGGGGGGGGGGGGTGGGGGGGGGGGGGGGTGGGGGGGGGGGGGGGTGGGGGGGGGGGGGGGTGGGGGGGGGGGGGGGTGGGGGGGGGGGGGGGTGGGGGGGGGGGGGGGTGGGGGGGGGGGGGGGTGGGGGGGGGGGGGGGTGGGGGGGGGGGGGGGTGGGGGGGGGGGGGGGTGGGGGGGGGGGGGGGTGGGGGGGGGGGGGGGTGGGGGGGGGGGGGGGTGGGGGGGGGGGGGGGTGGGGGGGGGGGGGGGTGGGGGGGGGGGGGGGTGGGGGGGGGGGGGGGTGGGGGGGGGGGGGGGTGGGGGGGGGGGGGGGTGGGGGGGGGGGGGGGTGGGGGGGGGGGGGGGTGGGGGGGGGGGGGGGTGGGGGGGGGGGGGGGTGGGGGGGGGGGGGGGTGGGGGGGGGGGGGGGTGGGGGGGGGGGGGGGTGGGGGGGGGGGGGGGTGGGGGGGGGGGGGGGTGGGGGGGGGGGGGGGTGGGGGGGGGGGGGGGTGGGGGGGGGGGGGGGTGGGGGGGGGGGGGGGTGGGGGGGGGGGGGGGTGGGGGGGGGGGGGGGTGGGGGGGGGGGGGGGTGGGGGGGGGGGGGGGTGGGGGGGGGGGGGGGTGGGGGGGGGGGGGGGTGGGGGGGGGGGGGGGTGGGGGGGGGGGGGGGTGGGGGGGGGGGGGGGTGGGGGGGGGGGGGGGTGGGGGGGGGGGGGGGTGGGGGGGGGGGGGGGTGGGGGGGGGGGGGGGTGGGGGGGGGGGGGGGTGGGGGGGGGGGGGGGTGGGGGGGGGGGGGGGTGGGGGGGGGGGGGGGTGGGGGGGGGGGGGGGTGGGGGGGGGGGGGGGTGGGGGGGGGGGGGGGTGGGGGGGGGGGGGGGTGGGGGGGGGGGGGGGTGGGGGGGGGGGGGGGTGGGGGGGGGGGGGGGTGGGGGGGGGGGGGGGTGGGGGGGGGGGGGGGTGGGGGGGGGGGGGGGTGGGGGGGGGGGGGGGTGGGGGGGGGGGGGGGTGGGGGGGGGGGGGGGTGGGGGGGGGGGGGGGTGGGGGGGGGGGGGGGTGGGGGGGGGGGGGGGTGGGGGGGGGGGGGGGTGGGGGGGGGGGGGGGTGGGGGGGGGGGGGGGTGGGGGGGGGGGGGGGTGGGGGGGGGGGGGGGTGGGGGGGGGGGGGGGTGGGGGGGGGGGGGGGTGGGGGGGGGGGGGGGTGGGGGGGGGGGGGGGTGGGGGGGGGGGGGGGTGGGGGGGGGGGGGGGTGGGGGGGGGGGGGGGTGGGGGGGGGGGGGGGTGGGGGGGGGGGGGGGTGGGGGGGGGGGGGGGTGGGGGGGGGGGGGGGTGGGGGGGGGGGGGGGTGGGGGGGGGGGGGGGTGGGGGGGGGGGGGGGTGGGGGGGGGGGGGGGTGGGGGGGGGGGGGGGTGGGGGGGGGGGGGGGTGGGGGGGGGGGGGGGTGGGGGGGGGGGGGGGTGGGGGGGGGGGGGGGTGGGGGGGGGGGGGGGTGGGGGGGGGGGGGGGTGGGGGGGGGGGGGGGTGGGGGGGGGGGGGGGTGGGGGGGGGGGGGGGTGGGGGGGGGGGGGGGTGGGGGGGGGGGGGGGTGGGGGGGGGGGGGGGTGGGGGGGGGGGGGGGTGGGGGGGGGGGGGGGTGGGGGGGGGGGGGGGTGGGGGGGGGGGGGGGTGGGGGGGGGGGGGGGTGGGGGGGGGGGGGGGTGGGGGGGGGGGGGGGTGGGGGGGGGGGGGGGTGGGGGGGGGGGGGGGTGGGGGGGGGGGGGGGTGGGGGGGGGGGGGGGTGGGGGGGGGGGGGGGTGGGGGGGGGGGGGGGTGGGGGGGGGGGGGGGTGGGGGGGGGGGGGGGTGGGGGGGGGGGGGGGTGGGGGGGGGGGGGGGTGGGGGGGGGGGGGGGTGGGGGGGGGGGGGGGTGGGGGGGGGGGGGGGTGGGGGGGGGGGGGGGTGGGGGGGGGGGGGGGTGGGGGGGGGGGGGGGTGGGGGGGGGGGGGGGTGGGGGGGGGGGGGGGTGGGGGGGGGGGGGGGTGGGGGGGGGGGGGGGTGGGGGGGGGGGGGGGTGGGGGGGGGGGGGGGTGGGGGGGGGGGGGGGTGGGGGGGGGGGGGGGTGGGGGGGGGGGGGGGTGGGGGGGGGGGGGGGTGGGGGGGGGGGGGGGTGGGGGGGGGGGGGGGTGGGGGGGGGGGGGGGTGGGGGGGGGGGGGGGTGGGGGGGGGGGGGGGTGGGGGGGGGGGGGGGTGGGGGGGGGGGGGGGTGGGGGGGGGGGGGGGTGGGGGGGGGGGGGGGTGGGGGGGGGGGGGGGTGGGGGGGGGGGGGGGTGGGGGGGGGGGGGGGTGGGGGGGGGGGGGGGTGGGGGGGGGGGGGGGTGGGGGGGGGGGGGGGTGGGGGGGGGGGGGGGTGGGGGGGGGGGGGGGTGGGGGGGGGGGGGGGTGGGGGGGGGGGGGGGTGGGGGGGGGGGGGGGTGGGGGGGGGGGGGGGTGGGGGGGGGGGGGGGTGGGGGGGGGGGGGGGTGGGGGGGGGGGGGGGTGGGGGGGGGGGGGGGTGGGGGGGGGGGGGGGTGGGGGGGGGGGGGGGTGGGGGGGGGGGGGGGTGGGGGGGGGGGGGGGTGGGGGGGGGGGGGGGTGGGGGGGGGGGGGGGTGGGGGGGGGGGGGGGTGGGGGGGGGGGGGGGTGGGGGGGGGGGGGGGTGGGGGGGGGGGGGGGTGGGGGGGGGGGGGGGTGGGGGGGGGGGGGGGTGGGGGGGGGGGGGGGTGGGGGGGGGGGGGGGTGGGGGGGGGGGGGGGTGGGGGGGGGGGGGGGTGGGGGGGGGGGGGGGTGGGGGGGGGGGGGGGTGGGGGGGGGGGGGGGTGGGGGGGGGGGGGGGTGGGGGGGGGGGGGGGTGGGGGGGGGGGGGGGTGGGGGGGGGGGGGGGTGGGGGGGGGGGGGGGTGGGGGGGGGGGGGGGTGGGGGGGGGGGGGGGTGGGGGGGGGGGGGGGTGGGGGGGGGGGGGGGTGGGGGGGGGGGGGGGTGGGGGGGGGGGGGGGTGGGGGGGGGGGGGGGTGGGGGGGGGGGGGGGTGGGGGGGGGGGGGGGTGGGGGGGGGGGGGGGTGGGGGGGGGGGGGGGTGGGGGGGGGGGGGGGTGGGGGGGGGGGGGGGTGGGGGGGGGGGGGGGTGGGGGGGGGGGGGGGTGGGGGGGGGGGGGGGTGGGGGGGGGGGGGGGTGGGGGGGGGGGGGGGTGGGGGGGGGGGGGGGTGGGGGGGGGGGGGGGTGGGGGGGGGGGGGGGTGGGGGGGGGGGGGGGTGGGGGGGGGGGGGGGTGGGGGGGGGGGGGGGTGGGGGGGGGGGGGGGTGGGGGGGGGGGGGGGTGGGGGGGGGGGGGGGTGGGGGGGGGGGGGGGTGGGGGGGGGGGGGGGTGGGGGGGGGGGGGGGTGGGGGGGGGGGGGGGTGGGGGGGGGGGGGGGTGGGGGGGGGGGGGGGTGGGGGGGGGGGGGGGTGGGGGGGGGGGGGGGTGGGGGGGGGGGGGGGTGGGGGGGGGGGGGGGTGGGGGGGGGGGGGGGTGGGGGGGGGGGGGGGTGGGGGGGGGGGGGGGTGGGGGGGGGGGGGGGTGGGGGGGGGGGGGGGTGGGGGGGGGGGGGGGTGGGGGGGGGGGGGGGTGGGGGGGGGGGGGGGTGGGGGGGGGGGGGGGTGGGGGGGGGGGGGGGTGGGGGGGGGGGGGGGTGGGGGGGGGGGGGGGTGGGGGGGGGGGGGGGTGGGGGGGGGGGGGGGTGGGGGGGGGGGGGGGTGGGGGGGGGGGGGGGTGGGGGGGGGGGGGGGTGGGGGGGGGGGGGGGTGGGGGGGGGGGGGGGTGGGGGGGGGGGGGGGTGGGGGGGGGGGGGGGTGGGGGGGGGGGGGGGTGGGGGGGGGGGGGGGTGGGGGGGGGGGGGGGTGGGGGGGGGGGGGGGTGGGGGGGGGGGGGGGTGGGGGGGGGGGGGGGTGGGGGGGGGGGGGGGTGGGGGGGGGGGGGGGTGGGGGGGGGGGGGGGTGGGGGGGGGGGGGGGTGGGGGGGGGGGGGGGTGGGGGGGGGGGGGGGTGGGGGGGGGGGGGGGTGGGGGGGGGGGGGGGTGGGGGGGGGGGGGGGTGGGGGGGGGGGGGGGTGGGGGGGGGGGGGGGTGGGGGGGGGGGGGGGTGGGGGGGGGGGGGGGTGGGGGGGGGGGGGGGTGGGGGGGGGGGGGGGTGGGGGGGGGGGGGGGTGGGGGGGGGGGGGGGTGGGGGGGGGGGGGGGTGGGGGGGGGGGGGGGTGGGGGGGGGGGGGGGTGGGGGGGGGGGGGGGTGGGGGGGGGGGGGGGTGGGGGGGGGGGGGGGTGGGGGGGGGGGGGGGTGGGGGGGGGGGGGGGTGGGGGGGGGGGGGGGTGGGGGGGGGGGGGGGTGGGGGGGGGGGGGGGTGGGGGGGGGGGGGGGTGGGGGGGGGGGGGGGTGGGGGGGGGGGGGGGTGGGGGGGGGGGGGGGTGGGGGGGGGGGGGGGTGGGGGGGGGGGGGGGTGGGGGGGGGGGGGGGTGGGGGGGGGGGGGGGTGGGGGGGGGGGGGGGTGGGGGGGGGGGGGGGTGGGGGGGGGGGGGGGTGGGGGGGGGGGGGGGTGGGGGGGGGGGGGGGTGGGGGGGGGGGGGGGTGGGGGGGGGGGGGGGTGGGGGGGGGGGGGGGTGGGGGGGGGGGGGGGTGGGGGGGGGGGGGGGTGGGGGGGGGGGGGGGTGGGGGGGGGGGGGGGTGGGGGGGGGGGGGGGTGGGGGGGGGGGGGGGTGGGGGGGGGGGGGGGTGGGGGGGGGGGGGGGTGGGGGGGGGGGGGGGTGGGGGGGGGGGGGGGTGGGGGGGGGGGGGGGTGGGGGGGGGGGGGGGTGGGGGGGGGGGGGGGTGGGGGGGGGGGGGGGTGGGGGGGGGGGGGGGTGGGGGGGGGGGGGGGTGGGGGGGGGGGGGGGTGGGGGGGGGGGGGGGTGGGGGGGGGGGGGGGTGGGGGGGGGGGGGGGTGGGGGGGGGGGGGGGTGGGGGGGGGGGGGGGTGGGGGGGGGGGGGGGTGGGGGGGGGGGGGGGTGGGGGGGGGGGGGGGTGGGGGGGGGGGGGGGTGGGGGGGGGGGGGGGTGGGGGGGGGGGGGGGTGGGGGGGGGGGGGGGTGGGGGGGGGGGGGGGTGGGGGGGGGGGGGGGTGGGGGGGGGGGGGGGTGGGGGGGGGGGGGGGTGGGGGGGGGGGGGGGTGGGGGGGGGGGGGGGTGGGGGGGGGGGGGGGTGGGGGGGGGGGGGGGTGGGGGGGGGGGGGGGTGGGGGGGGGGGGGGGTGGGGGGGGGGGGGGGTGGGGGGGGGGGGGGGTGGGGGGGGGGGGGGGTGGGGGGGGGGGGGGGTGGGGGGGGGGGGGGGTGGGGGGGGGGGGGGGTGGGGGGGGGGGGGGGTGGGGGGGGGGGGGGGTGGGGGGGGGGGGGGGTGGGGGGGGGGGGGGGTGGGGGGGGGGGGGGGTGGGGGGGGGGGGGGGTGGGGGGGGGGGGGGGTGGGGGGGGGGGGGGGTGGGGGGGGGGGGGGGTGGGGGGGGGGGGGGGTGGGGGGGGGGGGGGGTGGGGGGGGGGGGGGGTGGGGGGGGGGGGGGGTGGGGGGGGGGGGGGGTGGGGGGGGGGGGGGGTGGGGGGGGGGGGGGGTGGGGGGGGGGGGGGGTGGGGGGGGGGGGGGGTGGGGGGGGGGGGGGGTGGGGGGGGGGGGGGGTGGGGGGGGGGGGGGGTGGGGGGGGGGGGGGGTGGGGGGGGGGGGGGGTGGGGGGGGGGGGGGGTGGGGGGGGGGGGGGGTGGGGGGGGGGGGGGGTGGGGGGGGGGGGGGGTGGGGGGGGGGGGGGGTGGGGGGGGGGGGGGGTGGGGGGGGGGGGGGGTGGGGGGGGGGGGGGGTGGGGGGGGGGGGGGGTGGGGGGGGGGGGGGGTGGGGGGGGGGGGGGGTGGGGGGGGGGGGGGGTGGGGGGGGGGGGGGGTGGGGGGGGGGGGGGGTGGGGGGGGGGGGGGGTGGGGGGGGGGGGGGGTGGGGGGGGGGGGGGGTGGGGGGGGGGGGGGGTGGGGGGGGGGGGGGGTGGGGGGGGGGGGGGGTGGGGGGGGGGGGGGGTGGGGGGGGGGGGGGGTGGGGGGGGGGGGGGGTGGGGGGGGGGGGGGGTGGGGGGGGGGGGGGGTGGGGGGGGGGGGGGGTGGGGGGGGGGGGGGGTGGGGGGGGGGGGGGGTGGGGGGGGGGGGGGGTGGGGGGGGGGGGGGGTGGGGGGGGGGGGGGGTGGGGGGGGGGGGGGGTGGGGGGGGGGGGGGGTGGGGGGGGGGGGGGGTGGGGGGGGGGGGGGGTGGGGGGGGGGGGGGGTGGGGGGGGGGGGGGGTGGGGGGGGGGGGGGGTGGGGGGGGGGGGGGGTGGGGGGGGGGGGGGGTGGGGGGGGGGGGGGGTGGGGGGGGGGGGGGGTGGGGGGGGGGGGGGGTGGGGGGGGGGGGGGGTGGGGGGGGGGGGGGGTGGGGGGGGGGGGGGGTGGGGGGGGGGGGGGGTGGGGGGGGGGGGGGGTGGGGGGGGGGGGGGGTGGGGGGGGGGGGGGGTGGGGGGGGGGGGGGGTGGGGGGGGGGGGGGGTGGGGGGGGGGGGGGGTGGGGGGGGGGGGGGGTGGGGGGGGGGGGGGGTGGGGGGGGGGGGGGGTGGGGGGGGGGGGGGGTGGGGGGGGGGGGGGGTGGGGGGGGGGGGGGGTGGGGGGGGGGGGGGGTGGGGGGGGGGGGGGGTGGGGGGGGGGGGGGGTGGGGGGGGGGGGGGGTGGGGGGGGGGGGGGGTGGGGGGGGGGGGGGGTGGGGGGGGGGGGGGGTGGGGGGGGGGGGGGGTGGGGGGGGGGGGGGGTGGGGGGGGGGGGGGGTGGGGGGGGGGGGGGGTGGGGGGGGGGGGGGGTGGGGGGGGGGGGGGGTGGGGGGGGGGGGGGGTGGGGGGGGGGGGGGGTGGGGGGGGGGGGGGGTGGGGGGGGGGGGGGGTGGGGGGGGGGGGGGGTGGGGGGGGGGGGGGGTGGGGGGGGGGGGGGGTGGGGGGGGGGGGGGGTGGGGGGGGGGGGGGGTGGGGGGGGGGGGGGGTGGGGGGGGGGGGGGGTGGGGGGGGGGGGGGGTGGGGGGGGGGGGGGGTGGGGGGGGGGGGGGGTGGGGGGGGGGGGGGGTGGGGGGGGGGGGGGGTGGGGGGGGGGGGGGGTGGGGGGGGGGGGGGGTGGGGGGGGGGGGGGGTGGGGGGGGGGGGGGGTGGGGGGGGGGGGGGGTGGGGGGGGGGGGGGGTGGGGGGGGGGGGGGGTGGGGGGGGGGGGGGGTGGGGGGGGGGGGGGGTGGGGGGGGGGGGGGGTGGGGGGGGGGGGGGGTGGGGGGGGGGGGGGGTGGGGGGGGGGGGGGGTGGGGGGGGGGGGGGGTGGGGGGGGGGGGGGGTGGGGGGGGGGGGGGGTGGGGGGGGGGGGGGGTGGGGGGGGGGGGGGGTGGGGGGGGGGGGGGGTGGGGGGGGGGGGGGGTGGGGGGGGGGGGGGGTGGGGGGGGGGGGGGGTGGGGGGGGGGGGGGGTGGGGGGGGGGGGGGGTGGGGGGGGGGGGGGGTGGGGGGGGGGGGGGGTGGGGGGGGGGGGGGGTGGGGGGGGGGGGGGGTGGGGGGGGGGGGGGGTGGGGGGGGGGGGGGGTGGGGGGGGGGGGGGGTGGGGGGGGGGGGGGGTGGGGGGGGGGGGGGGTGGGGGGGGGGGGGGGTGGGGGGGGGGGGGGGTGGGGGGGGGGGGGGGTGGGGGGGGGGGGGGGTGGGGGGGGGGGGGGGTGGGGGGGGGGGGGGGTGGGGGGGGGGGGGGGTGGGGGGGGGGGGGGGTGGGGGGGGGGGGGGGTGGGGGGGGGGGGGGGTGGGGGGGGGGGGGGGTGGGGGGGGGGGGGGGTGGGGGGGGGGGGGGGTGGGGGGGGGGGGGGGTGGGGGGGGGGGGGGGTGGGGGGGGGGGGGGGTGGGGGGGGGGGGGGGTGGGGGGGGGGGGGGGTGGGGGGGGGGGGGGGTGGGGGGGGGGGGGGGTGGGGGGGGGGGGGGGTGGGGGGGGGGGGGGGTGGGGGGGGGGGGGGGTGGGGGGGGGGGGGGGTGGGGGGGGGGGGGGGTGGGGGGGGGGGGGGGTGGGGGGGGGGGGGGGTGGGGGGGGGGGGGGGTGGGGGGGGGGGGGGGTGGGGGGGGGGGGGGGTGGGGGGGGGGGGGGGTGGGGGGGGGGGGGGGTGGGGGGGGGGGGGGGTGGGGGGGGGGGGGGGTGGGGGGGGGGGGGGGTGGGGGGGGGGGGGGGTGGGGGGGGGGGGGGGTGGGGGGGGGGGGGGGTGGGGGGGGGGGGGGGTGGGGGGGGGGGGGGGTGGGGGGGGGGGGGGGTGGGGGGGGGGGGGGGTGGGGGGGGGGGGGGGTGGGGGGGGGGGGGGGTGGGGGGGGGGGGGGGTGGGGGGGGGGGGGGGTGGGGGGGGGGGGGGGTGGGGGGGGGGGGGGGTGGGGGGGGGGGGGGGTGGGGGGGGGGGGGGGTGGGGGGGGGGGGGGGTGGGGGGGGGGGGGGGTGGGGGGGGGGGGGGGTGGGGGGGGGGGGGGGTGGGGGGGGGGGGGGGTGGGGGGGGGGGGGGGTGGGGGGGGGGGGGGGTGGGGGGGGGGGGGGGTGGGGGGGGGGGGGGGTGGGGGGGGGGGGGGGTGGGGGGGGGGGGGGGTGGGGGGGGGGGGGGGTGGGGGGGGGGGGGGGTGGGGGGGGGGGGGGGTGGGGGGGGGGGGGGGTGGGGGGGGGGGGGGGTGGGGGGGGGGGGGGGTGGGGGGGGGGGGGGGTGGGGGGGGGGGGGGGTGGGGGGGGGGGGGGGTGGGGGGGGGGGGGGGTGGGGGGGGGGGGGGGTGGGGGGGGGGGGGGGTGGGGGGGGGGGGGGGTGGGGGGGGGGGGGGGTGGGGGGGGGGGGGGGTGGGGGGGGGGGGGGGTGGGGGGGGGGGGGGGTGGGGGGGGGGGGGGGTGGGGGGGGGGGGGGGTGGGGGGGGGGGGGGGTGGGGGGGGGGGGGGGTGGGGGGGGGGGGGGGTGGGGGGGGGGGGGGGTGGGGGGGGGGGGGGGTGGGGGGGGGGGGGGGTGGGGGGGGGGGGGGGTGGGGGGGGGGGGGGGTGGGGGGGGGGGGGGGTGGGGGGGGGGGGGGGTGGGGGGGGGGGGGGGTGGGGGGGGGGGGGGGTGGGGGGGGGGGGGGGTGGGGGGGGGGGGGGGTGGGGGGGGGGGGGGGTGGGGGGGGGGGGGGGTGGGGGGGGGGGGGGGTGGGGGGGGGGGGGGGTGGGGGGGGGGGGGGGTGGGGGGGGGGGGGGGTGGGGGGGGGGGGGGGTGGGGGGGGGGGGGGGTGGGGGGGGGGGGGGGTGGGGGGGGGGGGGGGTGGGGGGGGGGGGGGGTGGGGGGGGGGGGGGGTGGGGGGGGGGGGGGGTGGGGGGGGGGGGGGGTGGGGGGGGGGGGGGGTGGGGGGGGGGGGGGGTGGGGGGGGGGGGGGGTGGGGGGGGGGGGGGGTGGGGGGGGGGGGGGGTGGGGGGGGGGGGGGGTGGGGGGGGGGGGGGGTGGGGGGGGGGGGGGGTGGGGGGGGGGGGGGGTGGGGGGGGGGGGGGGTGGGGGGGGGGGGGGGTGGGGGGGGGGGGGGGTGGGGGGGGGGGGGGGTGGGGGGGGGGGGGGGTGGGGGGGGGGGGGGGTGGGGGGGGGGGGGGGTGGGGGGGGGGGGGGGTGGGGGGGGGGGGGGGTGGGGGGGGGGGGGGGTGGGGGGGGGGGGGGGTGGGGGGGGGGGGGGGTGGGGGGGGGGGGGGGTGGGGGGGGGGGGGGGTGGGGGGGGGGGGGGGTGGGGGGGGGGGGGGGTGGGGGGGGGGGGGGGTGGGGGGGGGGGGGGGTGGGGGGGGGGGGGGGTGGGGGGGGGGGGGGGTGGGGGGGGGGGGGGGTGGGGGGGGGGGGGGGTGGGGGGGGGGGGGGGTGGGGGGGGGGGGGGGTGGGGGGGGGGGGGGGTGGGGGGGGGGGGGGGTGGGGGGGGGGGGGGGTGGGGGGGGGGGGGGGTGGGGGGGGGGGGGGGTGGGGGGGGGGGGGGGTGGGGGGGGGGGGGGGTGGGGGGGGGGGGGGGTGGGGGGGGGGGGGGGTGGGGGGGGGGGGGGGTGGGGGGGGGGGGGGGTGGGGGGGGGGGGGGGTGGGGGGGGGGGGGGGTGGGGGGGGGGGGGGGTGGGGGGGGGGGGGGGTGGGGGGGGGGGGGGGTGGGGGGGGGGGGGGGTGGGGGGGGGGGGGGGTGGGGGGGGGGGGGGGTGGGGGGGGGGGGGGGTGGGGGGGGGGGGGGGTGGGGGGGGGGGGGGGTGGGGGGGGGGGGGGGTGGGGGGGGGGGGGGGTGGGGGGGGGGGGGGGTGGGGGGGGGGGGGGGTGGGGGGGGGGGGGGGTGGGGGGGGGGGGGGGTGGGGGGGGGGGGGGGTGGGGGGGGGGGGGGGTGGGGGGGGGGGGGGGTGGGGGGGGGGGGGGGTGGGGGGGGGGGGGGGTGGGGGGGGGGGGGGGTGGGGGGGGGGGGGGGTGGGGGGGGGGGGGGGTGGGGGGGGGGGGGGGTGGGGGGGGGGGGGGGTGGGGGGGGGGGGGGGTGGGGGGGGGGGGGGGTGGGGGGGGGGGGGGGTGGGGGGGGGGGGGGGTGGGGGGGGGGGGGGGTGGGGGGGGGGGGGGGTGGGGGGGGGGGGGGGTGGGGGGGGGGGGGGGTGGGGGGGGGGGGGGGTGGGGGGGGGGGGGGGTGGGGGGGGGGGGGGGTGGGGGGGGGGGGGGGTGGGGGGGGGGGGGGGTGGGGGGGGGGGGGGGTGGGGGGGGGGGGGGGTGGGGGGGGGGGGGGGTGGGGGGGGGGGGGGGTGGGGGGGGGGGGGGGTGGGGGGGGGGGGGGGTGGGGGGGGGGGGGGGTGGGGGGGGGGGGGGGTGGGGGGGGGGGGGGGTGGGGGGGGGGGGGGGTGGGGGGGGGGGGGGGTGGGGGGGGGGGGGGGTGGGGGGGGGGGGGGGTGGGGGGGGGGGGGGGTGGGGGGGGGGGGGGGTGGGGGGGGGGGGGGGTGGGGGGGGGGGGGGGTGGGGGGGGGGGGGGGTGGGGGGGGGGGGGGGTGGGGGGGGGGGGGGGTGGGGGGGGGGGGGGGTGGGGGGGGGGGGGGGTGGGGGGGGGGGGGGGTGGGGGGGGGGGGGGGTGGGGGGGGGGGGGGGTGGGGGGGGGGGGGGGTGGGGGGGGGGGGGGGTGGGGGGGGGGGGGGGTGGGGGGGGGGGGGGGTGGGGGGGGGGGGGGGTGGGGGGGGGGGGGGGTGGGGGGGGGGGGGGGTGGGGGGGGGGGGGGGTGGGGGGGGGGGGGGGTGGGGGGGGGGGGGGGTGGGGGGGGGGGGGGGTGGGGGGGGGGGGGGGTGGGGGGGGGGGGGGGTGGGGGGGGGGGGGGGTGGGGGGGGGGGGGGGTGGGGGGGGGGGGGGGTGGGGGGGGGGGGGGGTGGGGGGGGGGGGGGGTGGGGGGGGGGGGGGGTGGGGGGGGGGGGGGGTGGGGGGGGGGGGGGGTGGGGGGGGGGGGGGGTGGGGGGGGGGGGGGGTGGGGGGGGGGGGGGGTGGGGGGGGGGGGGGGTGGGGGGGGGGGGGGGTGGGGGGGGGGGGGGGTGGGGGGGGGGGGGGGTGGGGGGGGGGGGGGGTGGGGGGGGGGGGGGGTGGGGGGGGGGGGGGGTGGGGGGGGGGGGGGGTGGGGGGGGGGGGGGGTGGGGGGGGGGGGGGGTGGGGGGGGGGGGGGGTGGGGGGGGGGGGGGGTGGGGGGGGGGGGGGGTGGGGGGGGGGGGGGGTGGGGGGGGGGGGGGGTGGGGGGGGGGGGGGGTGGGGGGGGGGGGGGGTGGGGGGGGGGGGGGGTGGGGGGGGGGGGGGGTGGGGGGGGGGGGGGGTGGGGGGGGGGGGGGGTGGGGGGGGGGGGGGGTGGGGGGGGGGGGGGGTGGGGGGGGGGGGGGGTGGGGGGGGGGGGGGGTGGGGGGGGGGGGGGGTGGGGGGGGGGGGGGGTGGGGGGGGGGGGGGGTGGGGGGGGGGGGGGGTGGGGGGGGGGGGGGGTGGGGGGGGGGGGGGGTGGGGGGGGGGGGGGGTGGGGGGGGGGGGGGGTGGGGGGGGGGGGGGGTGGGGGGGGGGGGGGGTGGGGGGGGGGGGGGGTGGGGGGGGGGGGGGGTGGGGGGGGGGGGGGGTGGGGGGGGGGGGGGGTGGGGGGGGGGGGGGGTGGGGGGGGGGGGGGGTGGGGGGGGGGGGGGGTGGGGGGGGGGGGGGGTGGGGGGGGGGGGGGGTGGGGGGGGGGGGGGGTGGGGGGGGGGGGGGGTGGGGGGGGGGGGGGGTGGGGGGGGGGGGGGGTGGGGGGGGGGGGGGGTGGGGGGGGGGGGGGGTGGGGGGGGGGGGGGGTGGGGGGGGGGGGGGGTGGGGGGGGGGGGGGGTGGGGGGGGGGGGGGGTGGGGGGGGGGGGGGGTGGGGGGGGGGGGGGGTGGGGGGGGGGGGGGGTGGGGGGGGGGGGGGGTGGGGGGGGGGGGGGGTGGGGGGGGGGGGGGGTGGGGGGGGGGGGGGGTGGGGGGGGGGGGGGGTGGGGGGGGGGGGGGGTGGGGGGGGGGGGGGGTGGGGGGGGGGGGGGGTGGGGGGGGGGGGGGGTGGGGGGGGGGGGGGGTGGGGGGGGGGGGGGGTGGGGGGGGGGGGGGGTGGGGGGGGGGGGGGGTGGGGGGGGGGGGGGGTGGGGGGGGGGGGGGGTGGGGGGGGGGGGGGGTGGGGGGGGGGGGGGGTGGGGGGGGGGGGGGGTGGGGGGGGGGGGGGGTGGGGGGGGGGGGGGGTGGGGGGGGGGGGGGGTGGGGGGGGGGGGGGGTGGGGGGGGGGGGGGGTGGGGGGGGGGGGGGGTGGGGGGGGGGGGGGGTGGGGGGGGGGGGGGGTGGGGGGGGGGGGGGGTGGGGGGGGGGGGGGGTGGGGGGGGGGGGGGGTGGGGGGGGGGGGGGGTGGGGGGGGGGGGGGGTGGGGGGGGGGGGGGGTGGGGGGGGGGGGGGGTGGGGGGGGGGGGGGGTGGGGGGGGGGGGGGGTGGGGGGGGGGGGGGGTGGGGGGGGGGGGGGGTGGGGGGGGGGGGGGGTGGGGGGGGGGGGGGGTGGGGGGGGGGGGGGGTGGGGGGGGGGGGGGGTGGGGGGGGGGGGGGGTGGGGGGGGGGGGGGGTGGGGGGGGGGGGGGGTGGGGGGGGGGGGGGGTGGGGGGGGGGGGGGGTGGGGGGGGGGGGGGGTGGGGGGGGGGGGGGGTGGGGGGGGGGGGGGGTGGGGGGGGGGGGGGGTGGGGGGGGGGGGGGGTGGGGGGGGGGGGGGGTGGGGGGGGGGGGGGGTGGGGGGGGGGGGGGGTGGGGGGGGGGGGGGGTGGGGGGGGGGGGGGGTGGGGGGGGGGGGGGGTGGGGGGGGGGGGGGGTGGGGGGGGGGGGGGGTGGGGGGGGGGGGGGGTGGGGGGGGGGGGGGGTGGGGGGGGGGGGGGGTGGGGGGGGGGGGGGGTGGGGGGGGGGGGGGGTGGGGGGGGGGGGGGGTGGGGGGGGGGGGGGGTGGGGGGGGGGGGGGGTGGGGGGGGGGGGGGGTGGGGGGGGGGGGGGGTGGGGGGGGGGGGGGGTGGGGGGGGGGGGGGGTGGGGGGGGGGGGGGGTGGGGGGGGGGGGGGGTGGGGGGGGGGGGGGGTGGGGGGGGGGGGGGGTGGGGGGGGGGGGGGGTGGGGGGGGGGGGGGGTGGGGGGGGGGGGGGGTGGGGGGGGGGGGGGGTGGGGGGGGGGGGGGGTGGGGGGGGGGGGGGGTGGGGGGGGGGGGGGGTGGGGGGGGGGGGGGGTGGGGGGGGGGGGGGGTGGGGGGGGGGGGGGGTGGGGGGGGGGGGGGGTGGGGGGGGGGGGGGGTGGGGGGGGGGGGGGGTGGGGGGGGGGGGGGGTGGGGGGGGGGGGGGGTGGGGGGGGGGGGGGGTGGGGGGGGGGGGGGGTGGGGGGGGGGGGGGGTGGGGGGGGGGGGGGGTGGGGGGGGGGGGGGGTGGGGGGGGGGGGGGGTGGGGGGGGGGGGGGGTGGGGGGGGGGGGGGGTGGGGGGGGGGGGGGGTGGGGGGGGGGGGGGGTGGGGGGGGGGGGGGGTGGGGGGGGGGGGGGGTGGGGGGGGGGGGGGGTGGGGGGGGGGGGGGGTGGGGGGGGGGGGGGGTGGGGGGGGGGGGGGGTGGGGGGGGGGGGGGGTGGGGGGGGGGGGGGGTGGGGGGGGGGGGGGGTGGGGGGGGGGGGGGGTGGGGGGGGGGGGGGGTGGGGGGGGGGGGGGGTGGGGGGGGGGGGGGGTGGGGGGGGGGGGGGGTGGGGGGGGGGGGGGGTGGGGGGGGGGGGGGGTGGGGGGGGGGGGGGGTGGGGGGGGGGGGGGGTGGGGGGGGGGGGGGGTGGGGGGGGGGGGGGGTGGGGGGGGGGGGGGGTGGGGGGGGGGGGGGGTGGGGGGGGGGGGGGGTGGGGGGGGGGGGGGGTGGGGGGGGGGGGGGGTGGGGGGGGGGGGGGGTGGGGGGGGGGGGGGGTGGGGGGGGGGGGGGGTGGGGGGGGGGGGGGGTGGGGGGGGGGGGGGGTGGGGGGGGGGGGGGGTGGGGGGGGGGGGGGGTGGGGGGGGGGGGGGGTGGGGGGGGGGGGGGGTGGGGGGGGGGGGGGGTGGGGGGGGGGGGGGGTGGGGGGGGGGGGGGGTGGGGGGGGGGGGGGGTGGGGGGGGGGGGGGGTGGGGGGGGGGGGGGGTGGGGGGGGGGGGGGGTGGGGGGGGGGGGGGGTGGGGGGGGGGGGGGGTGGGGGGGGGGGGGGGTGGGGGGGGGGGGGGGTGGGGGGGGGGGGGGGTGGGGGGGGGGGGGGGTGGGGGGGGGGGGGGGTGGGGGGGGGGGGGGGTGGGGGGGGGGGGGGGTGGGGGGGGGGGGGGGTGGGGGGGGGGGGGGGTGGGGGGGGGGGGGGGTGGGGGGGGGGGGGGGTGGGGGGGGGGGGGGGTGGGGGGGGGGGGGGGTGGGGGGGGGGGGGGGTGGGGGGGGGGGGGGGTGGGGGGGGGGGGGGGTGGGGGGGGGGGGGGGTGGGGGGGGGGGGGGGTGGGGGGGGGGGGGGGTGGGGGGGGGGGGGGGTGGGGGGGGGGGGGGGTGGGGGGGGGGGGGGGTGGGGGGGGGGGGGGGTGGGGGGGGGGGGGGGTGGGGGGGGGGGGGGGTGGGGGGGGGGGGGGGTGGGGGGGGGGGGGGGTGGGGGGGGGGGGGGGTGGGGGGGGGGGGGGGTGGGGGGGGGGGGGGGTGGGGGGGGGGGGGGGTGGGGGGGGGGGGGGGTGGGGGGGGGGGGGGGTGGGGGGGGGGGGGGGTGGGGGGGGGGGGGGGTGGGGGGGGGGGGGGGTGGGGGGGGGGGGGGGTGGGGGGGGGGGGGGGTGGGGGGGGGGGGGGGTGGGGGGGGGGGGGGGTGGGGGGGGGGGGGGGTGGGGGGGGGGGGGGGTGGGGGGGGGGGGGGGTGGGGGGGGGGGGGGGTGGGGGGGGGGGGGGGTGGGGGGGGGGGGGGGTGGGGGGGGGGGGGGGTGGGGGGGGGGGGGGGTGGGGGGGGGGGGGGGTGGGGGGGGGGGGGGGTGGGGGGGGGGGGGGGTGGGGGGGGGGGGGGGTGGGGGGGGGGGGGGGTGGGGGGGGGGGGGGGTGGGGGGGGGGGGGGGTGGGGGGGGGGGGGGGTGGGGGGGGGGGGGGGTGGGGGGGGGGGGGGGTGGGGGGGGGGGGGGGTGGGGGGGGGATTCTTCTTCTTCTTCTTCTTCTTCTTCTTCTTCTTCTTCTTCTTCTAAGTGTGCTGCGGGGAGAAACACATCTCTCACCGTGACTTGCTTCTGAAAATACCACCCATATATGCAGGCAAAACATTAGGCGCAAAAAAACTGCCAAACCACGACCACACAACCCTGAATACCCACAACAGCCAGTTGATTATGTCCATGAAAGTACTGGACAATACACCTTTCAATTGTCAGGGGAATATCATATTTTTAATTCCAATCTCCTTGCACATTATTAAGATCAGAATCTGTGCATTAGATACTCACAATGGCCCAGAAGTGTAGCTGGGTAGGAGTGCGCCCAGGACGCACTCTGTGTCCCCCCTGTGGCTCCTCCCCCTGTCCCCCCAATGCCCCCATTTTTGAAGACCTGTTTCTGGGAGAGAAAACTCAGACACAACTCCAGCACCTACGTCAAGGATCCCCGGTTGGTGGCCCACTACGTGAATGAATTCCAGCAGCTGGCCAGAGCACATCTTCATACACATAAAGAAGCAAGATTGTAATAGCAAGGCATTGGAGATGGGACCAAGTACCAACTCTGGAGGAGTGGGGTGCGAAAGTACAGACTCTATATATAATGGATAGACTCGCCTTCCAGGTTAAGAAAATACCGTCAGAAAAATATGAAGAAATCTGGCTTCCTTGGACAATGTATCAATCTAGAATGCAGGATATCACAATAACTCCAGTAAAATTTTGAAGTAAAAAGCTTAGTGTGCTAAGCAAATTACCACTGTTTCTGTTATATATATATATAGTACAAAATGTAAATAATAAATTGAAATAGGTCAGAAGGGTTAGATTATATCATTGGAAACGGAGAAATTAGTCGTTCAGAAAGACGAAATATCTTGTAGATAAGAGGGGAAGTCAAGGGTGTAGGTTGGTAAGTGGGGGAGGGTAGGAGTGGGAGGGGATGAGAACTAGAAACAAAGGGGTAATATTGAGTTACACAAAAAAAATTGGTAGTTCTTTTTTATTATACACTGTACAACTCTGATGTAAGATTGTAGATGAAAGGGATATATTATTGTATTTATATGGGAAATTCTAATAAAGATTTACAAAAAAAAGAAGAAGCAAGATGTCACATGAAGAAGCCTCTGTCACGGCCTCTAAGCTATGACTGTTTCAGCAAAACATGAGTGCAGTACAAACCTCAAACCAATATGCCCCGGCAAACAGTCCCTCTCTACCTGCTCTCCCTCATTTGAATGAGCACAATTTTTTGATCTGGCAATTTCATATGAAGCATGTTCTTGCTGTTTGGACTCTCTGTCCTGTGACTGAGCAAGAAATGCCCCCAAATCCCCGTGAGTTGGAACTGTTTCAAATGATGGATCCAAAGCAGGCTATCTCCTGGCTTCAACAATATGGATGAGGAGAAGGGCCTCCAGAGGTGGGATCCAGCAGGTTCTCACAGGTTCCCGAGAGTAAAACCGCAAGGATTGTCATGCCCTTATATAAAGCAGTGGTGCGACCGCACTTGGAGTCCTGTGTTCAGTTCTGGTCGCCACATCTCAAAAAGGATATCGAAGAGATAGAAAAAGTGCAGAGAAGGGCAACGAGGATGATTGAAGGATTGGAGCACCTTCCTTATGAGGAGAGGCTGCAGCGTTTGGGGCTCTTTAGTTTGGAGAGGAGACGGCTGAGGGGGGATGTGATTGAAGTCTATAAAATTATGCACGGGGTAGAAAATGTTGACAGAGAGAAATTTTTCTCTCTCACAATACTAGAACCAGGGGGCATTCATTGAAAATGCTGGGGGGGAGAATTAGCACTAATAAAAGGAAACACTTCTTCACACAACGTGTGATTGGTGTTTGGAATATCCTGCCACAGGAGGTGGTGATGGCCACTAACCTGGATAGTTTTAAAAGGGGCTTGAACAGATTTATGGAGAAGAAGTCGATCTATGGCTACCCATCTTGATCCTCCTTGATCTCAGATTGCAAATGCCTTAGCAGACCAGGTGCTCAGGAGCAGCAGCAGCAGAAGGCCATTGCTTTCACCTCCTGCATGTGAGCTCCCAAAGGCACCTGGTGGGCCACTGCAAGTAGCAGAGTGCTGGACTAGATGGACTCTGGTCTGATCCAGCAGGCTAGTTCTTATGTTCTTATGTAGGTTACTAATTATTTGTGTGTGCCGAGAGGGGGTTACTAATGGGTGATTTTGCCACGTGATTTTTGCCTTAGTTATGCCCCTCCTCTCAGCAGTAGCGTGCAGAACTTGAAGCAGTCTAGCAGGAGGTGCACCGGCGTGCGTGGCAGCCTGCGCCTGCGTGCTTTCGTTTCCCGCCCAAGGACCGACGCAGTGGCTGCGTCCTTGCCACAGCCCCGCCCATGAATGCCCCGCCCCCAGAATGCCCGGCCATGCCCCCCTCGTGCCCCGCCCAGCCCCATTGGCCCTACGCCACAGTTTGAATCCCACCACCATGGGAACCTGTTACTAAAATTTTTGGATCCCACCACTGGGGCCCTTATTATGAGCTGCAAATCTACCTGTGATCTCCGGAAAGGCTTGGAAGAAAAATACTGTGAAAAATCAGTTCAGAAAATAAGATTTCTAAAAAGGAAGTTCTCCGGTGCAAGAATGAATGAAAGGGGCAATTTGAACGAGCATTTAAAGGGTTATGCAAATCAGAGCAGCTGAAAAAGTTTTGGAAGACGGAGTTGTGATTTCTGTAATCTTGGGGTCTTTGCTTGAAAGTTTTGAAAACCAAGTGTCTGTGCTTGAGGCCAGAGAGTCATTGGACCTGAATTATGTTCTGAATTATCTAAGAGATACAGATGCAGAAAGGAAGGCATCAAATGCAATGAAAGGCTTATCTGTGCTTAGACTGGATCATGCCAGTGAAGTAATTTGCTTTAACTGTGGAAGAGGACATTTGGCTACACATTGTTGTGAAAGGAAAAAAAAGCATGGAAGAGCTCCAAAAATTTTATTCTCAGATAAGGGGACTGAGTTCAATGCAAGTGAATCCCAAAATTACTTATAGCAAGAAGGAACACCGCATGCAAGATCAGCGATATACAGCGGAACCTCGGTTTTCGTTGGTAATCCGTCCGAAAAGAATCGATGAAAACCGAAACCGATGAATACCGAGGCAAACTTTTCCATAGGTATCTATGTAAATCCAATTAATCCATTCTAGGCACTCCAAAAAACATACCAAAAACACATTTTGGGTGAATAAACATAGTGTTTAATGCTGAAAACAATAACAAGCAATAACACTAGGACCCGCTTCAGAGCCAGTGGACCAACGTCGCACCAGAAAGCTGTCCCAAGAGGTCTGTTTCTGACGCCTCTTTAAGATTTGTCTGAAATGGGGCAAGACCGTATTAGTCCATTAAACTAAGAGTTGCGAACCGCGACCTGCAACAGCTTTGTCTGAGTGACTTTTTCTTCACAAACCCCTGCACCTTACTGCAAATTGATGAAAACCGAGGCAAATTTTTCACTGAAAAAATCGATGAAAACCAAAACCGATGAAAACCGAGGCAAACTTTTCCATAGGAATCTATGGCTGATTCTGCATGGGCCAAAAACAGCGGCGTGAAAACTGTGTGAAAACAGGATAAACCCTTTTACACCATTTTAAACCCTTTTACACCATTTTCACACCGTTTTCACACTGCTGTTTTTGGCCCATTTTGAATCAGCCAATGTAAATCCAATTAATCCATTCTAGGCACTCCCAAAAACATACCAAAACCACATTTTTTTTGCAAATAAACATAGTGTTTAATGCTGAAAACAGCAACACACAATAACACTAGGACCAGCTTCAGAGCCAGTGGACCAACGTCGCACCAGAAAGCTGTCCCAAGAGGTCTGTTTCTGACGCCTCTTTAAGATTTGTCTGAAATGGGGCAAGACATTGTCATTAAACAAGTTGCAGACATGGCCTGCAACAGCTGTGTCGGGTTATTTTTCTCCACAAACCCCTGCACCTTACTGCAAATTGATGAAAACCGAGGCAAAATGATGAAAACCGAGACAAATTTTTCACTGGAAAAATCAGTGAAAACCGAAACCGATGAAAACCGAAGGCAATGAAAACCGAGGTTCCACTGTACTCGGCACTGGTTGGGTTGTAGCTGTCAAGACAGCTGTATATTTCTATAACATAAGACAATGCAAACCTATTGAAATGTGGCATAAGAAGAAACCTAGTTTAAAACACTTGAAGCCATTTGGAGTAAAAACTTACATACAAACTCCCAAGGATAAGAAAAAGAGATCAAAGAGCTGAAGTTGGAATATCAGTTGGCTACAATCCAACTACAGAGTCATGGACCC
Organism: Sphaerodactylus townsendi; assembly: GCF_021028975.2. NCBI lineage: Eukaryota > Metazoa > Chordata > Lepidosauria > Squamata > Sphaerodactylidae > Sphaerodactylus > Sphaerodactylus townsendi. The sequence goes on from NW_025950385.1 coordinate 471,495, forward strand.
TAAGACCTATGATGTCTAGATATGAAATGATGCCGCCGTAGATGAAAGTACAAGAAGAAGAAGAAGTAGAAGAGTTTGGATTTATATCCCCCCTTTCTCTCCTGTAGGAGACTCAAAGGGGCTTACAATCTCCTTGCCCTTCCCCCTTCACAACAAACACCCTGTGAGGTGGGTGGGGCTGAGAGAGCTCTGAGAAGCTGTGACTAGCCCAAGGTCACCCAGCTGGCGTGTGTGGGAGTGCACAGGCTAATCTGAATTCCCCAGATAAGCCTCCACAGCTCAGGCGGCAGAGCTGGGAATCAAACCCGGTTCCTCCAGATTAGATACACGAGCTCTTAGAGACAATCAAAGGTGGTTTGTGGTGGCCTGTTTCTGTATGGGCTTAGAGAATTCCGAGAGAACTGTGACTGGCTCAAGGTCACCCAGCAGGCTTTTTGTGGAAGAGTGTTCCCCCAAGTTCCCTGAAATGTTGGTCAAAGGATGGAGCTCTTTCAACCATCAAGCCCCGCTGCAGAAGATACAGAGAGAGATAGTTTATGACTGGCAAGATGACCTTTCTATGAGCTCTCCAAGGTCCTGAAAACCTCGGATCTGGACTTTCCCCCCCCAGGTTGCCTTTTCCCTTAATTTTTATTTTTATTTTATTGATTGATTGGGATTTTTATACCGCCCAACCCCCGGAGGGCTCTGGGCGGTGCACAACACAAATTCTACATACAATATATACAAACAAAAACCCCATTCGATTAAAATAATGTAAACGTAAATGTAAGAATTTAAAACACAGCGGTAGAGATTCGAAGTAAAAAAAAATGGCGTCAGCAATAACTTGATTAGAAGCCCTCCCAAGGGAGAGCCAAGCAGAAAAAAAAGGGAGTGGGTCCCCTAGATGACAGGGGGACTCCGAAACCGGAGGAATAGAATAGAAGGGGCACCTTGATCAGTGGCTGGGCACTCCAAAAGCCCAGTGGAACAACTCAGTCTTACAGGCCCTGCCGAATTCACCAAGATCCCGCAGGGCCCGGACAGCTGGAGGAAGAGTGTTCCACCAGGCAGGGGCCATGGCTGAAAAGGCCCTGGCCCGAGTGGAGGCCAGCCACATCATTGAGGGGCCGGGGACCACCAGTAAATTAACCCTTCATGTATGATGAAGAATCTGGAATCTGCAATGGGCCGATTCTGCCTAAATGTCATTCCTGACTAGGTGTGGCTTACCATTCCGTAGGGACATAGCATGGCCTGCAGAGGCTTACAGTACCAATTCTATCTCGGGCTGCTTCGTGGAAATCCTACTAAAAGGGGATTTAGGGTTGTACACAGAGGTGGGATCCAACCAGTTCTCACCACTTCTCTAGAAGTGGTTACTAATTTTTTCTGAGTGCCGAGAAGGGGTTACTAAAGCAACCTTCCTGCCCAATAGGGACTGGAGGTGCGTGTGTGCGGCGCCGCCACTGTTTGAATCCCACCCCCATCGGAACCTGTTATTAAAATTTTTGGATCCCACCACTGGTTGTACATAGGTCAACAAAAATAATGTATTGTCGAAGGCTTTCACGGTCGGATTCAACTGGTGAGTTTTCCAGGCTGTGTGGCCGTGGTCTGGTGGATCTTGTTCCTAACGTTTTGCCTGCATCTGTGGCTGGCATCCTCAGAGGTGTATCACAGAGCGAAGTCTGTTATAAGAGAAGTCTGGACACAGTGATACACCTCTGAAGATGCCAGCCACAGATGCAGGCAAAACTTTAGGAACAAGATCCACCAGACCACGACCTCACAGCCCGGAAAACCCACGACAACCAACAAAAATAAGTTTGTTACAAAGTCATAACTTTGTAAACACAGGAAGTCTTTGCAGGTGTTTAACAAAATAAATGGATCGAATACGCTTGGGATGGCTTTGGGGTGGTGTCGGCGATAGTTAGGAAGAGGGAAAACCAACTAAAGTGTTGTGATTTAAGGAAGAGGGGGAAATAACAACCATGGGTTTAATGTTTGCAAGTTCCTGTGAATATCTTCAGCATATTTCTCCATATCTTTGCAGCAGCGGGTGCGGGTGGCGTTTGCCAGAAATGGACGTTCTATCATTTCTATAGTGGGTCCATGTGACATTCATTAAGTGCAGCTAAAGCGGAGAGGGTTAACCAGTGCGGCCTCTTTCCCTCTGATTTGGTCATACATCAGCAGGCGCTTCAGGTTAAATGCCCACAAAAGTGCTGCAGATGAATAGGCAGAAGGAGTACAGGAGATACTTCACCTTGCGCTACTTAACCCAAGGAAATGAGTCTCAAAGCTGGTGTCACGATAAAATATGGACGCTCCGTTAGATAATGTGGGATTGGAAATTCGACCCCCCCCCATCAGCCTTTACAACCGACTGCACTTTAAGATACCGAGTCCCCCACGCTTCTGCCGCTGACACCCTGCTCATTCTACCCACTGTAGCTATTTTTATATGTAATTTATTTTTATTGTGCCATAAGGGAAGAGTTTTAACCCTTGGCAGAGTTAAAGGAAAACACAGAACATCTCAGATCTTTCAATCTAAAGTTTTCACCTCGCTCGGGAAGCCGGTTGGGGCTCAAGGCCTTGAGAAACAGCTGCTTAAAGCCACACTTCCTAGAGGTCACAAATAAAACCTGCGCGGGACTGAAACCTTTTGAGGGAATGGGCAAGCATAAGCATAAGCATTTATTGTCATTGTGCACGCACAACGGAATTTACAGCAGCATTCCTCGATGCACACAATTTCAGACTCATACCCCATCCTCACTTTCCCCTTCCTCCACCCATCCCTACACAGCCCCAAACACGTCAACACGAAGCCGTGGAATTCAGCATAGCCGCAGCTCTAGAGTAGAAGCTGTCTCTAAGCCTCTTTGTCCTACTTTTGATAGACCTGTATCGTCTGCCGGATGGTAACAGTTCAAAAAGAGAGTGTGCTGGATGAGACAGGTCTCTCCGGATATTTTGGGCTTTCTTTAGGCTTCGGGAATGATAGAGTTCTTCCAAGGAGGGGAGAGGGCAGCCGATAATCCTCTGTGCAGTAGTAGTCTCCAACCATGCAAACAGATTGAACTGGAAACTGCGTATAACCCTGCCCCCCCCCCCCAATTCTCAGTTCTTCACATTCTAGCAATTTTATACTTAGTCACATAGGAAAAAAATTCAATGTTTATTTTGTAGGAGGGAAAGACCTCGCCCTAAAACCACAACAAGAAGCATAAGAACATACGAAGAGCCTTGCTGGATCAGACGAGTGATCCATATTTTTGGAGCAGCAGTGGCGCAGTGGTTAAGAGCGGGCATGCTCTAATCTGGAGGAACCGGGTTTGATTCCCTGCTTTGCTGCTTGAGCTGTGGAGGCTTATCTGGGGGATTCAGATTAGCCTGTGCACTCCCGCACATGCCAGCTGGGTGACCTTGGGCTAGTTCTTCTGAACTCTCTCAGCCTCACCTACCTCACAGGGTGTTTGTTGTGAGGGGAAAAGGGAAAGGAGTTTGTCAGCCCCTTTGAGTCTCCTTACAGGAGAGAAAGGAGGGATATAAATCCAAACTCCTCCTCCTCCTCCTCCTCCTCCTCCTCCTCCTCCTCCTCCTCCTCCTCCTCCTCCTCCTCCTCCTCCTCCTCCTCCTCCTCCTCCTCCTCCTCCTCCTCCTCTTCTTCTTCTTCTTCTTCTTCTTCTTCTTCTTCTTCTTCTTCTTCTTCTTCTTCTTCTTCTTCTTCTTCTTCTTCTTCTTCTTCTTCTCCTTCTCCTTCTTCCTCTTCTTCATATGGTCCAGCATCTTGCCTCACACAGTGGCCAACTGGTTACTCTGGAGGGCCAACAACAGGGCACAGAGACCTTTATAACAGGTCAATTTCTCCTGAGAAAAAGCGCAAAGCTCTTGCTCTCCAATATTCTTTGGGATTATCCCTCAGCAATCTAGCCCTGCTATATACCTGGAACATCTTGTTAATTATAATTGCAGATGGGTCATGACTAGAGCAAGGTGCAACTCTTTTCCGTCAGTACATCTCCAAGGTCGCTTCTCTAATATCCCACAAAATGAGCGTTGCTGTCGATTCTGTCCTGACACAACTGATTCACTTTCTCATATTCTGCTTCACTGTTCAAAATACAACAACATCAGAACTGATTTGAGAACTGTATGACCAACAGGATTTATGCTCCTTTCTGATAAGGTAAAAATGGCTAAGCTTCTAAATAACTCTAATGCTGAAATCTCTGAAGCTGCTGCTACATTTTTACTCTGTGCACTGCAAGTTGTGCAATGATGATCTTTTTACTGTATTTGGAATTCATGACACACACTCACGGTTTTATGCCGAATAAAGGTTTTGGATTTGGATTTGGAAGAACATCAGAAAGGCTCTGCTGGGTCAGACCAATGGTCCATATTGTCCACCATCCTGTCTCACACAGTGGCCAGCCAGTTCCACTGGAGGTCCAGCAACAGGACACCGAAGGGGAGGCTTTTCCCAGATTCTGCCTTCTGGCACTAGGATCCAGAGGTTTCATGCCTCAGAATGGAGAGGTTCTCTTTAATCTCCATGGCTAGTAGGAGGAGGATAGACCTATCTGTCTAATTTTCTTTTTAAAGCTTGTAGCCTACATTGTCTGGCAGGGAATTCCATATTTTAATCACTCATCAGCTAAAGAGGCATTTTCTTTCCCTTATCTATTGTGATGTATGGAGTTCAGCCCAGTGGCGTAATGTCCATTGGGCAATGTGGGCAGCTGCCCAGGGCTCAGGAATTTTGCAGGGCATGCTCCTGCGTTTTTATTTTTTTTGGTGTTTTTTCACATTTTGGCCTGCAGGGGGCGCAGTTTTAGAGATACCGGGGACAGTCCTGATGACACCCCCCAAGTTTGGTGCAGTTTGGTTCAGGGGGTCCAAAGTTATGGACCCCCAAACGGGTTGCCCCTATCCCCCATTGTTTCCAATGGGATCTAAGGAGACGGGCTGCACCTTTGAGGGTCCATAACTTTGTCCCCTTTGAACCAAACTTCACCAAACTTGGGGGGTGTCATCAGGACAGTCTCCTGATGATACCCTGAAATGTTGGTGTCACTAGCTTAACAATTTCACCCCTGACAGGCACCCCCCAGAAATTTGCCCAATAATCTTATTTCTGCATTGATTTTTATCCATTGATGTCAATGGGGAATTTCTGGTGCAGCCTGTGGGGTGCACATTTCTGAAGGCACAGTCACAGAACTTTCAGGGTATCTTCAGGAGACTGTCTGTCCTGAAGCTGTCTCACAAGAATCCACCTTGTTTGCTTTCTGCCAGGCATGGATTATTCCTTTCCCATCCTGCAACTTCGGCATCAGTGTTTTGGCTGTTTTTTTAAAAAACAAACAAACCAAAAACCAGGGATTTGGCCTTAAACAATCCTAGTCAATTAGTGATCACAAAGTAATGTGATGCTGATCCATTTGATGGCTTGACAGTGTCACCAAGGAATGTCAGAATAAAGGCAAGAAGGTCTGCCCTTTTTTAAAAAAGATTCTTTCTGCCCTGAATCCTTCACTAAAATTTGCTAAACACCCATATTGTAGATGTCGCTTTGCAATTTCAACCTGAGAAACTGGAGGAAGAGGACAAAGTAATCTTCTCTCCCCCAACGCAATGATGATGAAGAAGAAGAGTTTGGATTTATAGCCCACCTTTCTCTCCTGTAAGGAGACTCAAGGTGGCCTACAAGCTCCTCCCCTTCCTCTCCCCACTTCCTCTCCCCTTGTGAGGTAGAAGAAGAAGAAGAGTTTGGATTTATATCCCCCCTTTCTCTCCTGCAGGAGACTCAAAGGGGCTGACAATCTCCTTGCCCTTCCCCCCTCACAACAAACACCCTGTGAGGTAGGTGGGGCTGAGAGAGCTCCCAGAAGCTGTGACTAGCCCAAGGTCACCCAGCTGGCATTTGTGGGAGTGTACAGGCTAATCTGAATCCCCCAGATAAGCCTCCACAGCTCAGGCAGCAGAGCTGGGAATCAAACTCGGTTCCTCCAGATTAGATACACGAGCTCTTAACCTCCTACGCCACCCTGGTGGGACCAGGGGTGAAGCGAGGGGAAACTGTGCCTGGGCAAGGGCACACCTTGACTCCGCTGCGCCCCTGCCATGCCCCGGCCAAACCTCCTCTGTGGCTACGTCCCCCTGCCCCATGGGCTCTACGCCATTGGGTGGGGCTCAGAGAGCCCAAAGAACTGACTAGCCTGAGGTCACCCAGCAGGAATGTAGGAGTGTGGAAACACATGTGGTTTACCAGATAAGCCTCTGCCACTCAGGTGGAGGAATGGGGAATCAAACCTGGTTCTCCGGATTAGAATCCACCTGCTTTTAAGGACTATACCACGCTGTCTGTCTTTTGACGATCCTCATCCAAAACCTCTCCGTCACACATGCTTTTCATGTTCATGAAAACATATCATGCAAGGTTTCTAAGAGTTGCTATGGCACCTGGGCACAAATTACAGCTTGTCCACGTTTGTTCCTGGATATCTTAAGATATGTGTTCTCTCAAACGAACACCCTTGAGATCAGCTGGAAAACCCAGGTTCAAAGTCCACCACCCCATAAAAATGGCCAGAGTGATTTTTTTAATGCCTTTTTAAATGGTTACTCCAGAACTTTGAAATGTCCTCCCTTAAGAAAATGTTCTACTCAGTGGTGGGATCCAAACATTTTAGTAACGGGTTCCCATGGTGGTGGGATTCAAACTGTGGCGTAGCGCCAATGGGAATGGGTGGGGCACGATGGGGGCGTGGCCGAGCATCCCAGGGGAGGGGCATTCCTGGGCGGGGCTGTGGCAAGGACGCAGCCACTGTGAAACGAATGCACGCAGGCGCAGGCTGCCACGCACGGCGGTGCACCTCCTACTAGACTGCTACCAGTTCTGCGTGCTACTGCTGAGAGGAGGGGCGTGGCTAAGGCCAAAATCACATGGCAAAATCACCAATCAGTAACCCCCTCTTGGCACACACAAATAGTTAGTAACCTACTATCGGGAACCTGTGAGAACCTGCTGGATCCCACCTCTGGTTCTACTCCCATCATTGCAAAAGTTACTAAAGGGGGCAACCCCTTTTCAGTCGGCTTTTAATCATTGAATTTGATTTTCCTGGTTTTTCTCACCCTGTTATTTTTGCTTCCTTATCGCTGCAAAACCTTTTTGATTTCCTGATCCCTGCGCTACATGACATGGGTGAAAAAGCGGTGAATAAACAAATATTTGGCTGTAGAAAATGGATGCGTCTCTTTGGGGGCGGTGCCTTCTTGTCCGTGGGGACATTCAAATCCGAGCAGGCAGCTTTTCAAATTTGGATGCCTGCATTTAACATAATTGGTGCCTTGAGAAACACTCCAGTCTTGGGTACAGCTGAAAAATGAAATCATCCACACCGTTCCTTGGAGCCAAATAAGACCAACTCAGGTAAGGGGGGAAAGGAATGGCCAGAGAGAACAGGTTGCAGCAGGAGACATGCGCACAGTGGTGTAGTGGCTCAGCAGTGGTGTAGTGGCTAAGAGCAGGTGCACTCTGATCTGGAGGAACCGGGTTTGATTCCCAGCTCTGCCACTTGAGTTGTGGAGGCTTATCTGGGGAATTCAGATTAGCCTGTACACTCTCACACATGCCAGCTGGGTGACCTTGGGCTAGTCACAGCTTCTCGGAGCTCTCTCAGCCCCGCCCACCTCACAGGGTGTTTGTTGTGAGGGGGGAAGGGCAAGGAGATTGTGAGCCCCTTTGAGTCTCCTACAGGAGAGAAAGGGGGGATATAAATCCAAACTCCTCCTCTTCCTCCTCCTCCTTTTCCTCCTCCTTTTCCTCCTCCTCTTCCTCTTCCTCTTCCTCTTCCTCTTCCTCTTCCTCTTCCTCTTCTTCTTCTCCTCTTTTATGTGAAAGGGTACTCCAGACGAAGCTCAACACCAGTGATGGGATCCAAAATTTTTAGTAACAGGTTCCCATGGTGGTGGGATTCAAACTGTGGCGTAGCGCCAATGGGGCTGGGCAGGGCACGATGGGGGCGTGGCCGGGCATTCCGGGGGCGGGGCATTGCTGGGCGGGGCTGTGGCCAGGACGCAGCCACTGCGCTGGTCCTTGGGTGGGAAACGAATGCACGCAGGCGCAGGCTGCCACGCATGCCGGTGCACCTCCTGCTAGACTGCTTCAAGTTCTGCGCGCTACTGCTGAGAGGAGGGGCGTAACTAAGGCCAAAATCACGCGGCAAAACCACCCATTAGTAACCCCCTCTCGGCACACACAAAGAATTAGTAACCTACTCTCGGGAACCTGTGAGAACCTGCTGGATCCCACCTCTGCTCAACACCCTCGTCTTCCTCAAAATGGCAGGCCTGTGGAGAAAAAAAAAATGGTGGTCTCGCGGAGATTTCGAGCCCCGTGCTGGGAAGAGAGCCTCCGCTGGCAGTGCGTGCTATTTTGGGATGGATGGATGGATGGAAACCAGCAGGAATGGGCGAGAAAGGAATGTGTGCGTCTGTGTGCACGGCAGCGCGAGAGGAGTCATGCATATAAATCATTATTGGCGAACACCTCAGCTTTTTGGGCTCTACTGTTGTTCTTTGCTGCCTTCTGGCAGGCCAGGCATAAATCATAATTCCCCCACAATAGATCCTTTTGCAAGCGCCATCAGGAAAAAAGTGTGTTGGTTTTATCGATTTTTTGACACCGGGGCCCTGGCAACGGCCGCTCTGAATCATTATGAAATGAAACTGATTAGGAATTCATGGAATACTAAATAAACTTTACGAGGCCGTTGTAAGTTTTTTGATGCATGGGGAGTGCAAAATGAAAACTAATGATATAAAAATTACACAGCGTGCTGAGTATTATTATACTGCTATTGATTTGTTTCAAAGTGCACATCAGAATCGAAGTGTGTGGTGTGTGTGTGTGTGTGTGTAGGGCTGGAAACCCTATAGCACAGAGGCTATTTTTAAAGGCTAATCTTTGCTGGAGCGATGGTGTGTATATGTGTGTGTCGTTGGAGGGATATTAGAGCCATCTTTGAATTGTGAAAGGATTTCTGGACGCTCTTCTTTGGCGACAGTTGGGGTTCCTTGACCATTTCGGCTACGCTTTGGAAATGCGCAGCGGTTGCAAACATCTGTAAAAATGTACTCTGACATTCTGTCGGTGTTGCATGGTCAATATATTTAATAGCGGAGCTCACACCGTTCACAAAGACAGCAAATTCAGGCTGCTGACCGATCAGGTCAGGGATTTTTGGATACTTGGGTGACTCTGGCTGCAGGCCAAACAATTAAACTTTGTCACTTAACCGAAAGAAAGGAAAATCTGGGAACGGTGCAATGGGATCTAAGCATACTCCAGAAAGCCACGCATGTTGGGAGCAGGTGAAAATCAATTAAAAGAACGGAAAGAGGTGGAGGATCCCGATAGAGAGAGATACAAGGATTTATTTTCCCCCTAATCCAGTGATGGCAAACCTTTTCGAGACCGAGTGCCCAAATTGCAACCCAAAGCCCACTTATTTATCACAAAGTGCCAACACGGCAATTTAACCTGAATACTGAGGTTTTAGTTTAGAAAAATGGTTGACTCCGAGGTGTGCGTTACTCGGGAGTAAGCTTGGTGGTAGTGGGTGGCTTTGCTTTGAAACAACCGTGCAACTCTTCCAATGGGTGAATCACGACCCTAGGAGGGTTTACTCAGAAGCAAGCCCCATTGCCAGCAACTGAGCTTACTGCCAAGCAAAGGATCATGCTTTAGTTCTTCGCATGAAAATCAGTGCGGTTTAACAGCACTTAACAGGGTTGCCTACACTCCTTCCCCAAAACTAGGTCTTAGGTTTAATGCTAATCATCGAGCCCAGCGGCCCAGGCCAGCCTAGATGTGTGTGTGTGTGTGTGGGGGGGGACTTTGTTTGCATGTGCCCAGAGAGAGGGCTCTGAGTGCCACCTCTGGCACCTGTGCCATAGATTCGCCACCACTGCCCTAACCATTTTCCCCCTCCCACACAATAATCTTGGAGGTTCTCCTGAATGACAGTAGAGAAGGATCTTTGCGCACACCCTGAATTGTATTATTTCAAAACAAAGGCGTGGTCAGAGAGGTGTGTCCTGTCCGTTGAAGGAATATTAGGGAACTGGTCTCTGGCTCAGGGGCAGAGTGTGGACTTTGCCCATAGAAGATCCATCTCCAGTTGGAAGCAATGGTGGGTTCCAAAAATTTTAGTAACAGGTTCCCATGGTGGTGGGATTCAAACAGTGGCATAGTGCCAATGGGGCTGGGCGGGGCACGATGGGGGCGTGGCCGGGCATTCCGGAAGCGGGGCATTAATAATTCCTCTGTTACTGTAAAAAACTCTTACTGTTAAAAAAAGTTCCTAATTTCCAGCTGGTATCTTTCTGTCCATAATTTAAACTCATTCTAGCAAGTCCTATCGTCTACTGCCAACAGAAACAACTACTTCTCCTCTAATTGACTGCCTGTCAAATACTTAATACTTTCAAATACTTAATTTTGTTTCTAGAAATCAAACGAAGGAGACTTTCCTTAAACAAGGAACTTTACCATCTTTCTAAAACATGTTTTTAAAACAGCCCAACAGGGAGAATTATCCCGTTTTCTACCTTCGCAAACCAGCCACATAGGAAACAACAGGACTATGATTTTTAGACCTAATGAAATTTCTAATGGAAAAGCAGACCCAATTAGTAACCCCTTCTCGGCACACACAAATAGTTAGTAACCCACTCTCGGGAACTGGTGAGAACCTGCTGGATCCCACCTCTGGTTGGAAGGATTAGGTTAGGGGTGACCAACCTATGGTGCTCCAGATGTTTATGGACTACAATCCCCATCAGTCCCTGCCAGCATGGCCAATTGGCCTATTGGCGGGGACTGATGGGGATTGTAGTCCATGAACATCTGGAGCTGATGGGAATTGTAGGGGCTGATGGGAATGGTAGCCCATGAACATCTGGAGCACCATAGGTTGGCCACCCCTGGATCAGACAGTAAGAAACATAAAAGAGCTCAGGTAAGAGACCCCAAAGAGATGCTGCCAATCAAAGTAAATAATACTGACTTCAATAAATCAGTGGTCTGACTTGGTATACGACAGGTTCATGTGTTAACTGGTCAAAGAGGTCAGGCGGAAGCTTGAATTTGGAGCAGGGAATGTGGTCCTTTAAGAAGAAGAAGAAGAAGAGTTTGGAGTTATATCCCCCCTTTCTCTCCTGCAGGAGACTCAAAGTGGCTTACAATCTCCTTGCCCTTCCCCCCTCACAACAAACACCCTGTGAGGTAGGTGGGGCTGAGAGAGCTCCGAGAAGCTGTGACTAGCCCAAGGTCACCCAGCTGGCGTGTGTTGGGAGTGTACAGGCTAATCTGAATTCCCCAGATAAGCCTCCACAGCTCAGGCGGCAGAGCGGGGAATCAAACCCGGTTCCTCCAGATTACATACACGAGTTCTTAACCTCCTACGCCACTGCTGCTCCTGTTGTTCTGTTGTTCTGTTTTTTTAACCCATATGTCATTGATGCAAAAGTAACATTGATACATTCGTTCATTTGAATGAAGAAAAGTCCGGAGAAACTGGTGCGAAAACCGAGTGACGAGTTTGTTTCTCGCATAGCATAAATGAAATACAAACACTGGTTTGCACGTAAGGGGCATTTTTGGAATTTCGTCCCATCCTTATTCATGACTTCCCTTTCTTTCTAATACCGCCTGGTAGCTTTAAAATAAGAGTAGGTTATCCTGATGCTTCCATCGATACCTTGAAATAGAGCACAGCCCACCTCCATTGGCGCTTTAGTGATATGTGAAAATATTAAATAGTAATCATTTAATTAGTCATTGATTGGGTTAAAAGGCCGATGATGGGAGCGGCAAAGGAGATCTTTAAATGGTAAACAACTCTAGCATTTGTTTGTTTATTAGATTCGTGGCTATAACATTGCGATTTGTTTTACTCCCTTTGCTTATATGGCTCTGAACGTCTTCCTAGATTTTGCAGCTCCAACATTGTACAGTAGTCCTTTTAAGTCCACTGGAGAGAACGAGCCCAGGAAGGTGTGATTCTGATTAGGGTGGCACAGTGAACGACCTAGGCTTGTCTCCATAGTAGAAACGATCTGCTTGTTTTGCTTTTTATTTTTAAGTTTTGCACGGAGTGCTGGGCACGTACCCCTTGTTTTGCCTTTCCCAGAGACGTACTGGGGAAAAATGGCGCCTGGAGACGTCTGTCCTCTGGGTACTCCCCCCACTATGTCTGGGGCAGGGCCCACCCCTGCTCCCAAGCCCCACCCCTCCTGGCTGCTGGCAGCTGGCAGCCAGCAGCCGGCAGTCCCTTCTGCCCTCCCCACTGGGAAGGCAGTCCCTTCTGCCCTCCCCTCTGGGAAACAGTCCCTTCTGCCCTCCCCTCTGGGAAACAGTCCCTTCTGCCCTCCCCTCTGGGAAGGCAGTCCCTTCTGCCCTCCCCTCTGGGAAGGCAGTCCCTTCTGCCCTCCCCTCTGGGAAAGCAGTCCCTTCTGCCCTCCCCTCTGGGAAGGCAGTCACTTCTGCCCTCCCCTCTGGGAAGGCAGTCCCTTCTGCCCTCCCCTCTGGGAAGGCAGTCCCTTCTGCCCTCCCCTCTGAGAAGGCAGTCCCTTCTGCCCTCCCCTCTGAGAAGCAACTGGAAGGCTCCGTGCTGGGGCCTTTGCTTTTATAAGCTTAGGGGTGGGGCCACACAAATACACCACTGGCCCTTCCTTCAGATCATTTGTGTCTTTCTCCCTCCCTCCTCTGCACCCCCGCTGCACCCTTTCACATTGCTAAAACACTGCAAACAAGCTAGCCGGATGAGGCTGACTGCATGGTTGCATTAAAATGCTTTCTGTATGTTGTTTGAGCAGTGTCTTGGGGAGCAGGTGCACGTCAATAAAACACTGCACAAAAAGAAACTGGTTGGTTAATGTAGGATCTATCTTGCTTGCTTTTTAAAATGTCTATTGTTTTATCAATTTGTGCATCAGTGTATAAAGAAGGAAAACACACATAAGTTTTATGAAATTCATGGTATGCGTCATCCTGCCTAATTTCTAAATTAATGTACTTTAGAAATCCTCCTAATTAAATCCAGAATTGGGACACAAGGCTGCCCCGAGCCATTGCAACGCCACAGACACACGTAGCCTCATTCTACAACTAGTTGGCTGTCGTAAAATCTGTCATTCTCTGCATGATTTTAGGTAAATCATCATGAGTCAATGTATTGTCGAAGGCTTTCGCAGCCGGAATCACTGGGGTGCTGTGTGGTTTCCGGGCTATACGGCCGTGTTCTAGCAGCATTCTCTCCTGACGTTTCGCCTGCATCTGTGGCTGGCATCTTCAGAGGATCTGATAGTGGGAAAGCAAGTGGAGTATATATACCTGTGAGTAACAATGAAGATAGCAAGGTCAATAGGTGAGGACATCTGAATAGAAGTAGACAATAAACAATCAAAGGGAACAAAGGCCAGGCTATTTCCATTCAGATGCCCTCACCTATCGACCTTGCACCACCCGCCTCGGAACGCCCCTGGAATGCCTCTGCCACGGCCCCTCCACAACCTGGCCACGCCTCTGCCGTGGCTCTGCCCAGGGTGTCACACCCCACCCCGCTGTTGCAGGAGGCGGAGCCACATACACAGAGGAAGACCAAGTGCAGGGAAGAAGAAAGGTAATTTTTAAAATATGTTCAGAAAGAGGTGTGAGAATAAAACTAATGTTGTCATTTTAGTCTGGACAGCCAATTGGATCTCCAATGGCCAACCAGAAACCCTGCTGGGGAAGACCTCTACCTGCTTCATAAAAATACCAGTAAAGGTGTTTACAGGCACTATGCCATTTGTGGGTACCATGGTGGTATCCCCTGAATTAGCATGCTCTAGTAGAAGGACCAGGAGCAGCAGTGGTGTAGTGGTTAAGAGCAGGTGTACTCTAATCTGGAGGAACCGGGTTTGATTCCCCGCTCTGCCGCCTGAGCTGTGGAGGCTTATCTGGGGGATTGAGATTAGCTTGTGCACTCCAACACATGTCAGCCGGGTGACCTTGGGCTAGTCACAGTTCTTCGGAGCTCTCTCAGCCCCACCTACCTCACAGGGTGTTTGTTGTGGGGGCAGGAAGGGAAATGAGATTTTAAGTCTCATTTCCCTTGAGTCTCCTATAGGAGAGAAAGGGGGATATAAATCCAACTCTTCTTCTTCTTCTTCTTCTTCTTCTTCTTCTTCTTCTTCTTCTTCTTCTTCTTCTTCTTCTTCTTCTTCTTCTTCTTCTTCTTCTTCTTCTTCTAAAACTTTAGTCTAAGGCCCCTTCCGCACACACAAAATAATGCATTTTCAAACCACTTTCACAACTGTTTGCAAGTGGATTTTGCCATTCCGCACAGCTTCAAAGAGCACTGAACGCAGTTTGAAAGTGCATTATTCTTCATGTGCGGAATGAGCCTAATCCAGGCATTCTCTAGAGTAAACTGGTTGTGGGAGTTCAGATAACTTTTATTAGGCATTAACTAAGTCAGGAAATTTAATACAGGCAGAACCAAGAACAAATAACCAAATCAAAGTTGTTCCAACACACGCAACAAGAAGTTTGTGACCGATACAGTCGCTTCAACCTCATTGTTATTGAGCAAAAACTCCAAAGCACCAATTAGAACACAATGAAAATATTTGGGCCCAACATCCTTAAATTTTGGACATATAAGCAGAATATCTTCAATCGAGTCTTTGTGGGTTGAACAAAATGAGCACAGTCGTTTGGATTTCGGAATATTGGCAAATTGCCCTTGAAGAAGGGGTGAGGAAAGCGAATCGCATCTTCCCCTTGTGAAAGCCCATCTAAGACTGTGGTCTGGAAGTCGGGGTAAATATCTAGCCAGCATAATAATCCCAATCCCAAGGTGCAATGGGGAGCAGGAACTTTGAGTTTTCTTGACATCTCCTGGCCCCGAAAGATAACTGTTCCGAGTCGTTATTTGCTGAGGAAAGAGCGACCAAGTTTCTTACTTCCATCCAAACATCCGCCCAAATTCCTCGGCAGATGAGGATTTGTGGCTGCCATCTAGCTATATTTAGATAGTTGGGAACAGGGGAACCGTCACCCTAAATGATGCTAGTTTATTTCTTCCTCCCCCCCCCCTTCCCGTTTCTCCCCACCTTCCTTCGCTGTCGTGATACCATTTGATATGCCTTGTCAGCTTGGCTGTGTTCGGGGAGGGGAAATGTTTTTTGTTCGTTTTTTTCCCTAAGATATGTATATTGAATTTAGATTTGTGCTTCTTAGTACCTCCGCTCATTCATTCGCTGCCATATCGACTACATAAATTGAGTGCTACAAGTAAGAGGCAGAGTTTAGCCATTATTTTCGCTGTGATTTGATTTAATGGCCCGGGTCGCACCACCGCTGTCGGCTTCCTTATGTTTATTTACATATATTCTTGACAACACATATGCTTTTTACCGATTAGCATTTCTTTTCTTTTTGATGCTTTTGGGGTGGGGGTGGGTGTTAGTGTGACGGACAGCTAGATGCGGAGGTCTTTTCCACATTAACCGGCTGAGGCACAATTACCGTTTCTCCGGAGTGGTTTTGGAAGTGTCAGAAGATGTCTGAAGATGTTTTTCAGTGCTTGTGAAAAGTATTCGCTGGCTCATTCGCATCCCCCCCCCCACTCTTTTAATTGACTTTTTAAAACCTTCAGTGATGTCCTACCGTAGTCTAATCTGATCGCCTATTTAGCACAGTGATGTAACCCCTGGTCATTATCCCTGATAGGATAGCTCATTCGTATGACTAATCCTGGGAACATCGCATCCACTTTCAATTGACTTTGCTGATTTTATCACTTAGGCGACACCGATTTGGTGCGTAGCCTATCGATGCAATCCCATCAACTGTCTTATCCCTAATAGGCCGGGCTGGTGAATATGAGTCATTTGGGCACATTCCCGCTCTTAAATGACTTCATTTTTTCTTCAGTTACATCATGATGTTATACAACAACTCAAAAATTCAAAATTGGCACACTGACCTGGATTTGTATGTAGACATCATTTACAGTAATTCAAAGCAACATTTACTCAAAAGTTATTTTTTCATTGTTATTGCACACATGTAAACCCACTTACACTAATGCTAACCTTATTCTAATATACTATAATGAGAAAATTAAAGTGCATAATATATATAAAGTGCCGGTGTCAATAAATCATATCAAAATGCAATTTCATCATTTCGTTCAAGATATAATGACAAGGTCCGTATGTGACTTCAAACTGATGAGTTCCAAAATGTTCTTAGTATGTCCATATTTTGTATGGTTTCCAAATGGAACTACACAAATTTTCACCAACTGGATTCACAAGTCCATTTGAGACTGTTCCATTCCAACAGAAATTTTATATCTCCATTTTTTTTGTAATTCCCAAATGGAACTTCACAACAGAGCTGATATCTCCTGTGCCTTGAGTCCATTCATAGATGGTACATGGAAAAATGAGAATCCTGTGTAGAACCGCACCACGCGTCTGAAGGCGTTTTCGAAGGTATCTTCCTCAGTATACCGATTCTCAATAGCTTGATTTCATCCTGGGGTTCACATTCTTCTATAGTGTCATCTTTCCCCTAGAGATCATCTGGTTCATCATAATGTTGTCAGGCACAATTGGCTATGCAGCATTGTGATGTCCTGTTGTTTACTGCATGATCCCTGATTGGTCAGGGAAGGGCAAATTGGTGGCAGCAAGAGGTAAAACGGGGCTGAAGCCACAGAAAGTAGAGGAAACGGGACAGAAAGAGGCGAATATTTGTATGATCAATACACTTTTCCGGAAACATTTCTTCTCCCTGCAATTGCTGTTTTGGACTTCGAAATAAAAATGAAAAAAAAAATCATCAGGGGCCTATAATTCATCGAATTCATATGTCCGTCACTGAGTATTTGGGCTGCTCGGGCCTCCTCCCCCTCCCACTTTTCTGCGGGTTGATTATAGACCAAGTTAAATGCGGCTGCTGCCGGCCTGACAGAAATATTGTGCGCCGGGAGTGGAATGATATACAGGTCACTATATTACTGATGAATAGGAAGTTTCTTTCGAAGCAGGCGGCAGAAGATTACTTAGCGCTTGACACGGCGTATCTTTGTGTCACTGTTACCGGGCAAAATTAAATCAGAGCAGGAAAATATTAATTTAAAGTAGGGGGGATAGAGGCCGCGCGCTTCCAATTACGCACCACCCTGTCAAGCTTTATGCGGGTGCAAACAAGAAAAGAGGGTGGATTAATTGCTTTGGACTCTGCCCCACTCCAGAACCAATTATAGTAACATACTGGCTCCCCGTATTATTATATACACTGCTGTGAAGGAAATTGTGTGAAATTTTAACGGATTTCAGATGTAATAATAGAGAAGACAATTCAGAACGGCATTAGCAGTCTGGTAGACTCTCTCTCTCTCTCTCTCTCTCTCTCTCTCTCTCTCTCTCTCTCTCTCTTAACATGGATGGGTTAAGGTTAAGCTGTATGGGGTTCCTGGGTGTATTAAAGGATCATCTGGTTAACCCATGGATGGGGAGCTTTTGATTCTAGCCCAGGAACAAATGGAATAAAACTGTTTATCCCATTGACAACGAGGAGCTAAATCCACCGTTCGGGGAGGGCGATGGGACAGCGTGTCGGCCAGAAGATGTCTAAGTGGCCACTGGCGTTGTGGAGGTGGAGTTGGGTTGTGGTTGGGGTAAAAGGCAGATATCAAAAAACAGCCCCCCCCTTCCAAAAAAACTCCCCCAGAATATTCACTGATAGGTGAATGTCAGGGTGGTTTGGGAGAAATGGGTTCTGGGAAAAGATGCTTGGGATTGCTTAGAATTGCTGGAATGCTTGGGTCGGAAATTTCTTATTGGCGACGTTTTGACCCCAACATTTATGCTTCAATGTTGTGTAAATTGAACCCTTTCTTTTCAGGATAGAATTTGTGTCCTTGTGAACCATTCCTCATTTTATTAAAACTCGGCAGCCTTTTGTCTGTTTTTCCAAGGTATCCCATAGTTTGCAGGGGAGGAGTCTTAAATTCTGAGTCTTACCCCTGTCCATTGTGTGGAGCAGTGGTGGGATCCACAAATTTTAGTAACAGGTTCCCATGGTGGTGGGATTCAAACTGTGGCGTAGCGCCAATGGGGCTGGGCGGGGCATGACGGGGGCGTGGCTGGGCATTCCGGGGGCGGGGCATTCCTGGGTGGGGCTGTGGCAAGGACGCAGTCGCTGCACCGGTCCTTGGGCAGGAAACGAATGCACGCAGGCGCAGGCTGCCACGCACGCCGGTGCACCTCCTGCTAGACCGCTTCAAGTTCTGCGCGCTACTCCTGAGAGGAGGGGCGTAACTAAGGCCAAAATCACGTGGCAAAATCGCCAATTAGTAACCCCCTCTCGGCAAACACAAATAATGAGTAACCTACTCTCGGGAACCTGTGAGAACCTGCTGGATCCCACCTCTGGTGTGGAGGATCTCTTCACTGATCCTGAATTCTCTGTGGAACATCCAGCGCCGTACATCTATCACTTGATTGACAGCCTGCATTATTTGTTTATTAATAGCTCCTATATACAACCTTTCTTCAGTCTCAGGAACTAAGGATGAATGAATATGCCCCTTCTCATTTTGTTTCATGCTTCTCTCTCCCCCTTCCACAAACACTCCTGATTTATTGCTTTGTTGGATTTGTGCATTTTTATCCTATTTCTCTGTTAGTTGCCATTCATATGCAAAAAATAATAATAAAGCTGCATGAATTTAACAAGTCAGCATAAAAGACAGACAAAAATAATATCAATTTGTAATATAATAGAGCTTGACAATCAGCTGCAGTACAAGAGAAGTCTTACTTTACATTTGTATGGGCATCTCAATCGTGAGACATGGAAATTTGGCTGTTGCATGAATTTAATATGAACGTGTTGGTATGAGTAAGCATAAAGTCCTGTTGTTTCCTATGTGGCTGGTTAGCGAAGGTAGAAAACGGGATCATTCTCCCTATTGGGCTGTTTTAAAAACATGTTTTAGAAATATGGTAAAGTTCCTTGTTTAAGGAAAGTATCCTTCTTTTGATTTCTAGAAACAAAATTAAGTATTTGAAAGTATTAAGTATTTGGCAGGCAGTCAATTAGAGGAGAAGTAGTTGTTTCTGTTGGCAGTAGACGATAGGACTTGCTATAGTGAGTTTAAATTATGGACAGAAAGATACCAGCTGGAAATTAGGAACTTTTTTTTACAGCAAGAGTTTTTTACAGTAACAGAGAAATTATTAATGCCCCGCCCCCGGAATGCCCGGCCACGCCTCAAGCAGTCTTGCCCGGCTTCAGCCCCATTGACCTTACTTCACTGTTTGAATCCCACCATCATGGGAACCTGTTACTAAAATTTTTGGATCCCACCACTGCATATAATGTATTCTCAGCATTCAGAAATCTAACTAATCAAGGCAAGGCGCAATAATAATCTTTCTCTCTGGAAGTTTTCAACATGCAGGAAGTGCTTCAAGTGAAGGTGTATTAACATGTGTGATCATACTCCACAGAAAGGCTCATTCGGCACATGCAGAATACTGCACTTTCAAACTGCTTTCAGTGCTCTTTGAAGCTGTGCGGAATAGCAAAATCCACTTGCAAACAGTTGTGAAAGTGGTTTGAAAATGCATTATTTTGCGTGTGCAGAAGGGGCCATAGACTGCGATAGTGTCGAAAGCCTTAATAGTCCTGCTTTACAGATTTTTGAATGAGGCCTATCCTTTTTATGACTGTGATAAAACTCTTCACATGTTAATGTTCAAAAGACAGCAAGGTACGGGTAGGCTTATAAAACCGACTTTTAAAACCTGATACACGTGAAGATAAATTTGTCGAATTGTTTTTTTCCCCCAGGAGAATTTTTGCAAGTTGAATTTTAACTACAAATTCATTCTTTATATAGAAAGAAAAAAAAAATAAGAATCTCGAGTCCAACTTCCTTGTTTGGGGAAACCTGTCAGTTTGAAGTGTAACTTCTCACCCTTTCTGGGTAAATCTCACCGATTTCTGATTTCAGCGGATTTGTTCGCTGAGAACGTGTATGCAAATATTTAAAATAAAGGATCGTCTCAAGCTCTTTCCTTTTAGAAGAAGAAGAAGAAGAGTTTGGATTTATATCCCCCCTTTCTCTCCTGCAGGAGACTCAAAGGGGCTTACAATCTCCTTGCCCTTCTCCCCTCACAACAGAGCACTTCTGTGAGGTAGGTAATGAGAGAGCTCCGAGAAGCTGTGGACGAAGCCCAAGGTCACCCAGCTGGCGTGTGTGGGAGTGCACAGGCTAATCTGAATTCCCCAGATAAGCCTCCACAGCTCAGGCGGCAGAGCTGGGAATCAAACCCGGTTCCTCCAGATTAGATACACGAGCTCTTAACCTCCTACGCCACTGCTGCTCCTTTAGGTACAAAGGACATGCCTCCCAGTACCATCCTTCCAAGATATGTCAATTTCCTCTGCTACCACATCGTATAAACATGAGGTCTTGGGTGTTTTCTTATTTTTCCAGGTTTATTGTGCTTAATAAATCAATGGGCTGGTAGAACAAAATCAAGCTGGATTTCCTAGGGGAGTGCATAAACTTTTTTTTTTTTTAAACTGGGTGGATCATCTGAATTCAGTAAATAATAATATAGTTTATTTAGATCACCAAGCAGAGAAAAGCCAATTCTATAGAACTGGTCTGAAGGATGTTTCCAACCTCAGAGCCCGCAGGCTCACGGAACAAAGCCACAATCTTGTTGCAGACGTTGCCCAATTTTTTGACCACGAAGTTTTGATTTGAAAATCCCAGTTTAAGGCATGGATGGGATGGAATCACAAGTTCCTTTTTGTGTTTTTACTTAAGCCTAGTGACAAATTCTTATTGTTGAAATTTATTCTTGTTGTTGTCAATAATAATAAATGGCATAGAACAGCATAACCTCCCCCCACTCAACAAATGCAAATGAAAAAAAGGGAAAAGGTTCATAGCAACAACAAACAAAAGGACACGCTAAGGCTCCTTCCGCACATGCAGAATGATGCACTTTCAAACTGCTTTCAGTGCTCTTTGAAGCTGTGCGGAATGGCAAAATCCACTTGCAAACAGTTGTGAAAGTGGTTTGAAAATGCATGATTTTGCGTGTGCAGAAGAAAAAGGGTGCTGTCAAATCCTAATTTGGGATGAGTGGATCTTCTTCATTCTGCCCATTTATAATCCAAAATTTCGCTCTGCGTTTTCTGGTTCATCTAGCAGAATGTCTAACATTAATTATAGAATGAATTAATTGTAGAATAAATGGTAGAACATGCAATTTTCAGTAACTTTCTGTTCCTTTGCATATCCCCAGTGTTGGGCTTCAAAGAATTTGACAACCGGTTCCGGTGGTGGGCTTCCAATAATTTAACAACCGGTTCCGGTGGTGGGCTTCAAAGAATTTAACAACCGGTTCCGGTGGTGGGCTTCCAATAATTTAACAACCGGTTCCGGTGGTGGGCTTCAAAGAATTTAACAACCTGTTCCGGTGGTGGGCTTCCAATAATTTAACAACCGGTTCCGGTGGTGGGCTTCAAAGAATTTAACAACCGGTTCCGGTGGTGGGCTTCCAATAATTTAACAACCGGTTCCGGTGGTGGGCTTCAAAGAATTTAACAACCGGTTCCGGTGGTGGGCTTCAAAGAATTTAACAACCGGTTCCGATGGTGGGATTGTGGTGTCGTCTTCTTTTAATGTTTACATGTTCTGCTGAGCATTGGAAAAGCACTGAACAAACGGAGTCTTGAAACAACTAAGTATTATTACCTCAAGAGTGCACATTCACAGTGTTTTATGATTACACAGCGATAACAGAGAGGGGAAAATGTGGAAGGAACCGAAATCTGCAGCAAAGCACGAATGCCCAGCGTGCTGCACAAAATGTGAACATGAAAAAAAAAGGATCATTTCTAACACGCTGAAAGATTTCTACAGGATTTGGAATTCTGAAAGGCAGCTTTAGGAGGATTTTAGGCATACAGTGTTTTTCTTTGGCATGGAAAGTAAATATCCGCGCTGTTGGGCTGATATAAACATAACTTGCATGGTGATAAATACAGTGCAGGGCCTACTGTACTTATAATGTTTGATCTCAAAAGTCAGGCATTTTTGCCTCTGCTTTGTCATGCTGCAAATGGTCTTTCTTACAATACTAGAACCAGGGGACATATATTGAAAATGCTGGGGAGACCAGGGAGAGAATTAGGACTAATAAAAGGAAACATTTCTTCACGCAACGTGTGATTGGTGTTTGGAATATGCTGCCACAGGAGGTGGTGATGGTCACTAACCTGGATAGCTTTAAAAGGGGCTTGGACAGATTATGGAGGATCTATGATAAGGTGACCAGATGGTCACCTTTGTAAACCGGGACGGGCGGGAAGGCGGGTGGCCACGCATGCGCACGCAGCCGCAGGAGCGCACTGCCATGCTCCTGCGGCCGTGTGCGCGGGAGGCTGCTGCACTGCCTTTTGCACCCTGTAGGCAGTGCGGCAGCCTTCCAAAAATCGGGACACTTCAAAAAACCCGCGGGATGCGGGACAAATTGTTTTAAGGCGGGACTGTCTCGCCTAAGGCGGGACTGTCCCGCCTAAAGCAGGACGTCTGGTCAGCCTAATCTATGACTACCAGATCCTCCTTGATCTGAGATTGCAAATGCCTTAGCAGACCAGGTGCTCAGGAGCAGTGGGCCACTGCAAGTAGCAGAGTGCTGGACTAGATGGACTCTGGTCTGATCCAGCAGGCTCTTTCTTATGTTCCTATGGTCTCTAGTCCACAGAATAGTCTTTAACGAAAGGTGTTTAACTGTAACCTGAGGCGTTTAATAGCGGGTCACAAAATCAATTTCAAGAGCTGATGAATGTGGACTTTATTCATTTGCATGACTTTCTCATATCATTTTAAACGTTTCTCTCTTTCTCACCATGATAAAAATAACACTGAAATGTAAACGTATCTTTTTTTTTAAAAAAAGTCATACTTAAGCAACTGCATAGGGTTTCCTCTGTATGGAAGGACCTGTAACAAAGCAAGGGTCCCAGTGACACAGGGGAAACCACATTCATGTGTATGGGATCTGCACAGGAACGCCCATATAGGTCAAGCGAGGAGTTTGCCATCACGGGTCAAGCATTCATTTCTAACCATTTAGAAATCAGCAGGGCCTGCAAGGCCGAGTTGTTCCACCGGGCTTTTGGGGGGCGGTGGCCATTGATGTGTGCCCCCTTCTGTGGCATAGTGGCTAAGAGCAGGTGCACTCTGATCTGGAGGAACCGGGTTTGATTCCCAGCTCTGCCGCCTGAGTTGTGGAGGCTTATCTGGGGAATTCAGATTAGCCTGTGCACTCTCACACATGCCAGCTGGGTGACCTTGGGCTAGTCACAGCTTTCTGGAGCTCTCTCAGCCCCACCTACCTCCCAGGGTGTTTGCTGTGAGGGGGGAAGGGCAAGGAGATTGTCAGCCCCTTTGAGTCTCCTATAGGAGAGAAAGGGGGGATATAAATCCAAACTTTTCTTCTCCTTCTCCTTCTCCTTCTCCTTCTCCTTCTCCTTCTCCTTCTCCTTCTTCTTCTTCTACCTTCTTCGTCTTCTTCTTCTTCTTCTTCTTCTTCTTCTTCTTCTTCTTCTTCTTCTTCTTCTTCTTCTTCTTCTTCTTCTTCTTCTTCTTCTTCTCCTTCGTCTTCTTCTTCTTCTTCTTCTTCTTCTTCTTCTTCTTCTTCTTCTTCTTCTTCTTCTTCTTCTTCTTCTTTCTTCTTCTTCTTCCTTCTTTCTTCTTTCTTCTTCTTCTTCTTTTTCTTCCTCCTCCTCCTCCTCCTCCTCCTCCTCCTCCCTCCTCCTCCTTTGGGTCCCTTAACATCTATGGGGCCCTGCTCGCTTTCCTTTTTTCCTCGGAGGGTTTCTTTTTATTAAGATTTTAAGCTGGACGCCAATATATATCTTGTATGATATGCTGTTTATGGGGTTTTAATGTTATGCTCAGCGGAGTTGATATTATATGTGATGTGTTATTATATGTTCTATTATTGTCGTTTTAATTATGTTGGACACCGCCCAGAGCCTTTCAGGGGAGAGATAGTATATAAATAAATAAATAAATAAATAAATAAATAAATAAATAAATAAATAAAAAATGGCTTCGATGGGAGTAGTCCAAAGCAGGTCTACTTGGAAGTAAGCCCCATTTTACTCAATGGGGCTTACTCCCAGGGATGTGATCTCTGGACTGGAATCTATATTCCTTAAATGTGTTTATATGATAGCAGTGGTGGCAAACCTTTGGCACTCCAGATGTTATGGACTACAATTCCCATCAGCCCCTGCCAGCATGGCCAATTGGCCACGCTGGAAGGGGCTGATGGGAATTGTAATTCATAACATCTGGAGAGCCAAAGGTTTGCCACCACGGTGATAAGGAATGTGTGAGAGTTGTGTGTCTCTGCTGCCGTTTCCGGGGTGATTCATTCACACATTCAAGCTTCTCACCAGGTTAATGTCATCTAGCAATGACGGGACTTGTGTAAATAAGAGTAGCCTTAAGTTGCAGAGGAGTTAGGAAATACGGTATGTTTGGATTTTGAAATGAGCTGGAGCTGAAAAAGGTTGGAGCAAGTGGGAGGAATAACTGTTCCGATCGTCCCTGAATTCCAGCACCAAATTAAAATGGCCCAGCCTTTGGCTCGATGAGTCCTCCACTGGCATCTGGCCACCTCTGGTGCCCTGTGGGATGATCTCATGTGACATCAAGACTATGACATTTTCCAATGGGAGTTAACCAGTGGTGGGATCCAAAAAATTTAGTAACAGGTTCCCATGGTGGTAGAATTCAAACTGTGGCGTAGCGCCAATGGGGCTGGGCGGGGCATTCTGGGGGTGTGTCTGGGCATTCTGGGGGCAGGGCATTCCTGGGCGGGTTGTGGTAGCGACTTATCCGCTGCTCCGGTCCTTGGGCCGGAAACTATCGCACGCAGGCGCAGGCTGTTAATGACGCCTTCGTGCACTCTCCTGCTAGGGATCGCTCTAAGTTCTGCGCTACTAATACAGTGAGGAGGGGCGTAACTAAGGCCAAAATCACGTGGCAAAATCACCAATTAGTAACCCCCTCTCGGCACACACAAATGATGAGTAACCTACTCTTGGGAACCTGTGAGAACCTGCTGGATCCCACCTCTGGATCCCACCCTTTTCATTGAGGGCAGACTGTTTTGGGGCCTACTCTACTTTCAGTTGAGCCGATATCAATTCCAAACAACCATCTCCTGCTTGTAAGCTCTCTTGTTCTCTCATTTCTCTCCGGCAGGAGCCATCTTTAGTCGGTCTGGATTGGACTGCATTTTAGAACAGGTCCCTGAGGTGAAATGGCCAATATATCAAACTGGTAAGTCGTCTTTTATCTCGAGCTCTAATAATGAATGGAGTGCCATTTCATACAATACCTAAGTTAGGGCTTTATTGATTAACTCTCATCTCGGCGTTCCGCCCAAATCTAAGATGTATTGCCCACTGTAATTTTTACATTAGCTGTCAAATTCATCTTGTCTTCCCCAGGTTATGATGTGCACAGAGCAAGCAATAACAACACCAACCAGGGTATGTTTATCTAATGAATATACACGGGACAGAAAGATTAATAAACGATTTGGAGAAAACGGGAGGCAGGGACTGTCTGCGAACTGGTCAGATCCTAGATCCGTGGTGGCGAACCTTTGGCACTCCGGGTGTTATGGACTAAAATTCCCATCAGCCCCTGCCAGCATGGCCAATAGGCCATGCTGGCAGGGGCTGATGGGAATTGTAGTCGATAACACCTGGAGTGCCAAAGGTTCGCCACCACTGTACCTAGATCAGATTTGCAATAGTTTAGCTGGATCCCATGGATCTGTTCCAGTACTCCTCCAGTGGAAGAAATCTTCTTAGAGACATCACCCTCTGTAGGGGTACAGATCAGAGCCGTAGCGAGAGCGAACTGTGCCCAGGGCACCCCCACCATGCCATGCCACGCCCCTGCCCATCCCCACCCCAGAATGCTCCCAGGATGCCCTGGAATGCCCCCGCACCAGCGCGCACCCGGGGCAAGACGCCCCAGTCTGCCCCTGGCAGCTACGCGTCTGCTGCAGATCCCTTCACAATCAATACTAGTTGGTTGGAAGGTAAACTATTTCTGTGTGAGGCAGACAAAGGCAAACCACTTCCAAGTCTCTTGCCTTGAAAACTGTGTGTGGGGTCGCCATAAGTCAGCGGAGACATGATGGAAAACTAAAAGTTCTGCATTCCAGCACTGCGCTGGACCTGCCTCTGTCTGCATTCCTATAAAGCACAGCCTCCCGACTTTTGTTCAATTGTGTACCCCTTGGCAACCAATTTCCCTAAAATTGTACCCCCATATGAGCAAACCCACGGTGCATTTTTTTCACATACCCCCAAACGCTCTGGCACGCCCCCTAGGGGAATCACTGCTCTAGGGTGAGACGGCTACCATGCACCCCTTCAACCCGGGCGGCGTCTCACGAAGGATCAGGATTAGACAGGAGGAAAACGTTTACACGAACATCAGTGGCGGGCGACTAGAGCTGCAGACCACGTTTTCCAAACAGAATCCTCAACTTTTCCAAACTGCAAAAATTCACGCTCCTTGAGTGGGCAAATAGTTGAAGATGCCGCTGAGATCCGGACAAAGAGAACGTCAGCCTTCCCTTCCCCCCACCCAGTCCATTTGAACTTGGATTTTGTAAAGTCCCTTGGAGAAGGCCAATCTCAAACAGCTCCATGTTGGATCAGCCAGAGGTGGGATCCAGCAGGTTCTCACCAGTTCCCGCGAGTGGGTTACTAATTATTTGTGTGTGCCGAGAGGGGGTTACTAACTGGGTCTGCTTTTCCGTTAGAAATTCCATTAGGTCCCAAAATAATAAAGTCCTGTTGTTTCCTATGTGGCTGGTTAGCGAAGGTAGAAAACAGGATAAATTCTCCCTGTTGGGCTGTTTCAAAAACATGTTTTAGAAATATGGTCAAGTTCCTTGTTTAAGGAAAGTATCCTTCTTTTGATTGCGAGAAACAAAATTAAGTATTTGAAAGTATTAAGTATTTGACAGGCAGTCAATTAGAGGAGAAGTAGTTGTTTCTGTTGGCAGCAGACGATAGGACTTGCTATAATGAGTGTAAATTATGGACAGAAAGATACGAGCTGGAAATTAGGAACTTTTTTTAACAGTAAGAGTTTTTTACAGTAACAGAGAAATTATTAATGCCCCGCCCCCAGAATGCTCGGCCACACCCCCGTCGTGCCCCACCCAGCCCCATTGGCGCTACGCCACTGTTTGAATCCCACCACCATGGGAACCTGTTACTAAAATTTTTGGATCCCACCACTGGGATCAGCCCTAAGATACAAGAATCAGGAAGGCTATCACGGCCAATAAAGACACAAGAGAAAAGAACAAGACTTTGGTAGCCCTGCCTGCATGAAAGCAGCGGGCAAGAGCTTTGTACAAACCACACAGGTTCCCACAAAACCTTTTTATTACAATTTTGGCAGTATCCCCGCCCCCACCCAGATAACTACGGAGTCTTTTCAATATTTGCATGGGGGGGCATGCCACCCCCCTTTTTTTGCAAACATGGAGACTAACCAATTCATGAATATTTGATTTAATACCTATTTTCCCTGAAAGGAAGATGCATTTTATTTAATACTGATTGCTGTACTTATTACTTTCCTAAGCCCAACATACAGCTCAGCATTCCAATTACGGCCTCACAGCAGTGGTACTTTAGTTACGGCTGAAAAGGCATTTTCATTACAAACCTATTTTCTTCTCTCTCTCTTTTTTTCCTCCTCAATTTTACTTTCCTGTAACCTGCTAGCTTGGCTTGGACTGGAAACCTTCCAGTGTATACCTGGTACCCTTCAGCAAAACCACTGAAGGCCACGGAATGTAGCAGAGAGGACGTGGCATTCCTGAGAGCAGCAGTGGCGTAGTGGTTAAGAGCAGGTGCACTCTAATCTGGAGGAACCGGCTTTGATTCCCCGCTCTGCCGCCTGAGCTGTGGAGGCTTATCTGGGGAATTCAGATTATCCTGGGCACTCCCACACACGCCAGCTGGGTGACCTTGGGCTAGTCACAGTTCTTCAGCACTCTCTCTGCCCCACATACCTCACAGAGGCTGTTTCCGCACGGGTGGAATATAGCGACCCAGGGACGCTAAAAACAGCGTCCTTGGAGAGGGGTTCGCACGGCTGCCACTGCTGCAGTGCAAAGCCGCTGTTTACAAACCTCGCTCCCTGGTCGAGGTATTTTGGAAACAGCAGCTTCCAACCGCTGCCGCAGTAAAACGCATAGCGCCGCTGGAAGGCACTATCCTTCCTTTCCCGAATGTCGTTTGTTCCCTCCGGACCTTTTTTATGGTTGTTCAGGTTTGGGAACGCTACTCCCCTGCCCTGCGACTCCAGAGTTGTTGCGCAGGGCAGGGGGGGGCATGTCCCCTGGCCTGGGCGACGCGCTGGAAGGTCGGAGGGAAGATAAGGCATTCGGGCAATTACGCCAGACTGCAATCAACAGTTTTCCTTTCGCTTCTACCGGGACCGTTTCATGCGAGCATCCCAGCATCGGCGTCAGATACCTAATGACGCACTTCCGGAAAGCATGGCCATGCGGAAACGACCAGAGTTGTTGTGAGGGGGAAAGGGAAAGGAATTTGTAAGCCCCTTTGAGTTTCCTTACAGGAGAGAAAGGGTGGATATAAATCCAACTCTCTTCTTCTTCTTCTTCTTCTTCTTCTTCTTCTTCTTCTTCTTCTTCTTCTTCTTCTTCTTCTTCTTCTTCTTCTTCTTCTTCTTCTTCTTCTTCTTCTTCTTCTTCTTCTTCTTCTTCTTCTTCTTCTTCTTTAAATTGAACAAAAAGTCCACAAAACATATGTGTGAAACGTCCAGTAACATTTAAATGTATTAGAATATTAACTTCATACCAACTTAAATATGTTGTAGTATTCTCTTCCTACCACCCGAACATAAAAGAGCGAGTATAATCCAATACAAAAAGGAAATATAAAGTCCAGATTTAAATCGGATAAAGTACAACTCCAAATCCTCCAACAGGATGCCTGATTGTATCCAGTTTTGAATATATTCCTTCTTTAGGAAAGAACAATAAACCCTCACAAAAAACATTTCACAAGCAAATGCCATTCAGAGTATGCATTCACGTTCTCATAGTTTTATCAGGGATGCTGTAA
Source organism: Sphaerodactylus townsendi (assembly GCF_021028975.2). Classification (NCBI taxonomy): domain Eukaryota; kingdom Metazoa; phylum Chordata; class Lepidosauria; order Squamata; family Sphaerodactylidae; genus Sphaerodactylus; species Sphaerodactylus townsendi. The sequence continues at coordinate 500,803 of NW_025950385.1, forward strand.
TCTATATATATAAAAATCTAACAGTCCGTTTTTCGTTTTTCTCCTGACAAGTGAACTCCCAAACTACTGGACCGATTGCTTTGAAATTTTCACACAACGTCGCACTCATGTGCGACCAGGTTTGCATACTGTTTCCACACATCCTGTTGTGTACATGTCACAACTGTGGCCGTTATTGTGAATCTGCCACAACTGTGACAGTTGGAACCACAGTTCTGTTCCACAACAGCGCCATCTGCTGGCTGTCAAAGCAACACCCTCTGATACAAGGGAAACAAACATGCCTTCTATTCCAGACTATTCCAGACTATTCCAGCCTTTCTCAAAGCAAAAAGGACTTTCAAATCCCCACAGGCTAACCGTATATATGACCGCCTGGAATGTGCATTAGTACGTGAGAGAATTCACACCACCCGCAAATAACTTGCAGCCATAGACAAGGTGTTACTACTTCTCCGCATCCACATCAGTCAAAAAATGAGAAGCCAGGACTGGGACGAAATTGACAACCTTACCTACAGAAAAATGGAGAAAGACATTGCCAGCCACACAAACAGCAGAGGAATTAAGAGGAGAAACAGCAAGAATATTGCGAAAAGCAAAACTTCCCCCCACTAATATTACACGAAAGGAAAGAAATGCTATTAAGAATCTCAGCTCAGATCCAGAAATCATCATCCTTCCAGCAGACAAGGGAAATGCAACAGTAATCATGAAGACTGAACAATATAAAGAAAAAATCAGAGAACTCCTGGATCCCACAACATACAAAAAACTGAAACAAGACCCAACCAAGAAACTCACTCGCCAAACCATCACATTGATTAAGAGCTCCTCCATTCAACCAGACACATGCCAACGACTCTGCAAGTCAGAAGCGCTTCCACCCCGGTTATATGGACTCCCCAAAATCCACAAGGAATCCATCCCACTCAGACCTATTGTGAGTGAGATTGGTTCCCCCACATATGAGCTGGCAAAATTCTTGACTTCACAGTTACAAAGCCACATTGGACACACAGCGCATTATGTTAAAGACTCAGCCCACTTCATCGAAAAAATTAGCAATCTCCATCTCAATCCTAGTGACAGACTTATCAGCTTTAATGTTGTCTCACTGTTCACCAAAGTTCCAGTGAAAGACACACTTGCACTCATCAGCCAAATGTTTCCAGATGACATCACTGCTTTATTTCAACACTGCCTAACAACCAGCTACTTCCAAGGGGACAATGATTATTATGAGCAGACCGATGGGGTGGCCATGGGAAGCCTCCTCAGCCCAGTGATAGCCAATTTTTACATGGAACATTTTGAGAAAGAAGCCCTCAACACAGCACCCAGGAAATCTGCAACTTGGTTCCGATTTGTGGATGACACTTTTACAATCTGGACCCATGGTGAGGAGGAACTGCTGGTACCTACGAACCACCGTAACAGTATCCCACCCAAACATGAAATTTACCATAGAAACTGAAAAAGAAGGGAAACTGCTTTTTTTAGATGTCTTGATCTTTCGCAGACCCAACCGCCAACTGGGCCACACAATTGCTTACAGAAAACCGACACACAGAGACTGGTGTCTACATAAAGCTTCCAACCATCATCCACAACAGAAAAAGGGCATAATCAAAACTCTGACAGTTATTGCAAAGCGAATCTCTGAACCTCATCTCACACTCCTGATGGGGAAATCAACCATCTAGACTGGGCTCTGCAGGCTAATGGCTACTCCACAACAGAAGAAATCAGAAGAGCTTTAAGACCAAAGGAAAACCAAGAGGACTAAGGAGAAACAGTCTACCGCGGGAAAAATATTTCAACAATACATCAAGGGAATCACAAAATAAATCCTGAACCTGATGAAAAAGTCTTACCTACAAAACCTTTTTCAAACCCACCAGCAAAATGCAAGCGGAAGATGCCTACGCTCAGCAAAGGGACAAGAGAGACCCCCTCACTTCTGCAGGAATTATATCGCATACCACAGCAGCTGTGGAAAGGTCTACATAGGAACCACAAAGCGCTATTCAGACCTGTATTAAGAATTACTGGAAGACACTGTTGGCTTAACCATCCTGAAAAATATGCAGTTGCAGGGCAATGGTAACCAATTCTTAAATTCTGGACAATTCAGAAGCCTACTATGTCAGACTGCACAGGAATGCCATTGAAATTCACAGCAGGGAACAATTTCAGCTAAGAAATTGAAGATGTAGGAGCCACAGGCTCCCAGTACTTAAAAAATGGACTGATAACCCCACCTGCAATACAATGCACTCAACCACACCTTTGCATAGTGAGTTCCACCCAAACAGTTAATGATTGGTTCCCCACCCTGGGACATGGACAATATACCACACTAAACTTTCCCTTCTTACTTAGACCCAGTAAGAAACAAACTTTTCTCTGTGATACACCTCTGAAGATGCCAGCCACAGATGCAGGCGAAACGTTAGGAACAAAATCTACCAGACCACAGCCACACAGCCCGGAAAACCCTCCAGAACCAACCATGCCTTCCTTGAAAATTGCTGCCATCTGGAGTGAAAGGGATGGGGCCCGCAATCTGGACATGACCCACCCACCCTAGCGGAGGAAGGGAAAGGTGAGGGAGTGTCTGGGGATTTGCTGGACCAAATGCTCTGACAAAACGTAGCTCATGCCTCCCAGTGTGTTTTAAGTTAGGTAATTCTCCTGCAAGGGAAGGGAGTGAAAGGGACAGGGACAGCCACCTAGACATGGCCCACCCACCCTAGCAGAGGAAGGGAAACGTTAGGGAGGGATGGGGCGGGGTGCCATGCAAGGGAATGGGAGAGAGGGAGGGGAGCGAGGGGCCCCTTGCCCCTCCCCTCCCTTGCAAGCATTGTGCAATGATACCTGTTCGAACCGTTCGCTTCCCCTTTTCTTTCTTTTCCACCTCACCAGACTGAGCCACAGCAACGCGTGGCAGGGCCCGCTAGTTTATATATAAATCACATATCTCTCATGTGGGGATACTTTGCTTGTAATGAAATAAAAGTCCTCAAATGCTGGTGTCCCACTTTCAGTTTGCAAAGGTTGGCCTGGAAACCTAACTTTTAAAAGTCCTTTCCACACAAAGCAGTTTAAACATTTGTAGAATGTTTTCATTACTACCGGTTTTTTTGGCACATACAGTGGCGTACCTATGCAAACTGGAGCCCTGGGCAAAACCTGAGTTTGATGCCCCGCCATGGGCAGCCACCCTCCCCCACCATGACCAAACAAAGATTTTTTTCCACCAAGTCATTTCAAAGTCACCATCACATTATAGAACATCCCAAACTCACAAATCTGAACACAGCAGAAATATTTTTGAAAACATTTTCAAAATGCTTTCAAAATGTTTTATTACTGCTATGAAAACATTTTATGGTGTTGTATCCAGTTCCCCCAATTGGGGGAAACAGCATCACTTTCAATGTTATTTAAACTGGGGACCCCAGATTCTCCCTTTAAGGTGGATTTAAAAGGAGAATCTGGGCTCCTCAGTTTAAAGAAGTGATGCTGGAATCCACCCCCAAACAGCATCATTTTCAATGGTATTTAAACTAGGGAGCCCAGATTCTCCTTTTCAATAGACCTTAAAGGGAGAATCTGGGGTCCCCAGTTTAAACAACATTGAAAGTGATGCTGTTTTGGGGTGGATTATCTCCCACCCTGAAACAGCATCACTTTCAATGTTTAAACTGGGGACCTCAGATTCTCCTTTTAAATCCATGCTGAAGGGGGTGGATTTAATAATAATAATAATAACCTTTGTTAAGCAATGAGAGAATAAAAGAAAGAAAGAAAACAAGCATTGGAAGGGGGTGGATTTAAAAGGAAAATCTGGGGGAATGCCTGCTGTCAGGGGTGCAATTATTAAGATAGCAGCACCAAAATTTCAGAGTGTCTTCGTGAGACCCTACTGATGATACCAACCAGGTTTGGTGAAGTTTGGTTCAGGGGGTCCAAAGTTATGGACCCTCAAAGGTGTAGCAGTGGCGTAGGAGGTTAAGAGCTCGTGTATCTAATCTGGAGGAACCGGGTTTGATTCCCAGCTCTGCCTCCTGAGCTGTGGAGGCTTCTCTGGGGGATTCAGATTAGGCTGTACACTCCCCCACACGCCAGCTGGGTGACCTTGGGCTAGTCACAGCTTCTCGGAGCTCTCTCAGCCCCACCTACCTCCCAGGGTGTTTGTTGTGAGGGGGGAAGGGCAAGGAGATTGTCAGCCCCTTTGAGTCTCCTGCAGGAGAGAAAGGGGGGGATATAAATCCAGACTCTTCTTCTACTTCTAGCCCCCATCTCCTATTAACTCCCATTGGAAACAATGGGGGATGGGGGCACTCCATTTGGGAGTCCATAACTTTGGACTCCCTGAACCAAACCTCACCAAACCTGGGTAATATCATCAGGACAGTCTCCTGAAAAATCCCTGAAATTTTGGTGCTGCTAGCCTAAAAACTGCGCCCTCTGCAGGCCAAAACGGAAAAACACTGAAAATATAAAAATCCAACAAACGAACCTGCAGTTTTTGCATCCCCCACAAGGCGGCGCCCAGGGCAATTGTCCACTTTGCCCAATGGGAGGAACACCTCTGGGCACATATCCTCATTTTGCCTTTTAAAACGTTCTGCAAACCCTTTATCTCATCAAAATAAAATATTTCCATTAGTTTGCGCAGTGAAAATGTTTTCAAGCTTCTCCTTAAAGGATTTATTAAAAACACATGTGCAGATTCCAATAGGAAACAGCAAAAAATGGCAGACAGCTAAAGAGGGTAAGGAAGAGGGTGTGGTTCTGTGATTTCTGGTGGGAGAAAGAAATGTTTCACCTTTGATCACAGAGCAAGCAAAGATGTTTTGAAAACATTTCAGAGAAAAGAATCATTGTGAAAGGGTTTTTTCCTATAAAATGTTTTGAGGTTGGAAATAAAACATTTTCAAAACCAAAGGAGGAAAACAATGTGGAACTCCATGGAGAAAAGATTGCATTTCCTGCCTCAAAACGTTTTAAAATCTTTGTGCAGAAAGGGCCTAAAATCAAAAAACAGCCCCATGCTCTAATAAATACACCTCCTTTGACAGATCTCTTCTAAACAATCAGTAAGGAGTCCTCTGAAACAAACCAGTCTTGAAGAAGGAGCAGCAGTGGCGTAGGAGGTTAAGACCTCGTGTATCTAATCTGGAGGAACCGGGTTTGATTCCCAGCTCTGCCGCCTGAGCTGTGGTGGCTTATCTGGGGAATTCAGATTAGCCTGTACACTCCCACACACGCCAGCTGGGTGACCTTGGGCTAGTGACCTTCTTCTTCTTCTTCTTCTTCTTCTTCTTCTTCTTCTTCTTCTTCTTCTTCTTCTTCTTCTTCTTCTTCTTCTTCTTCTTCTTCTTCTTCTTCTTCTTCTTCTTCTTCTTCTTCTTCTTCTTCTTCTTCTTCTTCTTCTTCTTCTTCTTCTTCTTCTTCTTCTTCTTCTTCTTCTTCATATGGCGCACATGAACAGAAAGGATCACAGCAAAAAATATATGCAATTTTCAGTCCCCTTCTAAACCTCTGGAAGTCAGTGGGCTTAGAAGGGCTTCATTCCACATAGGATCAGGCTGCATGATGCATTTCAAGCCGATTTATTGCTGCACAAATAACATCAAAAGGTGTGTATGTTTTACCATAAAAAAAAGAAGGAAATGGCGCAGAAAGCAAAGGATACCTGGGCTGATTTGCCCAAAGGGGAAATTAAACTCAAACAGGGATTTGGTTTGCTCAAAAAAGCAGGAATGGACATTTGAAACCAAGCCGGCGAATATCAAGCAATCATCTGTTTGAAAAATTCTGGTAAGGATCCCTAGTTTGGACTATGCTGTTGTCTGTCCCTTTTCCCCCCTTTCTGCTTTGAGAAACTGAAAAAGCAAAGATTGGCAAGGAATGTCTTCATGGAGGAGGAGGAGGAGGAGGAGGAGGAGGAGGAGGAGGAGGAGGAGGAGGAGGAGGAGGAGGAGGAGGAGGAGGAGAGGTGTAATGAAGGAAGCGACCAACCATCTCCACGAGGCTGCATGCTACATTAATCGCCTGTAGCCTTTCTTTTCGTCTCCTTTCTGCACTCCTCGCCCCAAAGCAAAATTAATTATTGGGAGGTGATGTTTCTTTAATGAACATCATTTAATTAAAAAAAAAGAGAGAGCAGTGTGTTACCATTAGGTCTCTGACAGTGGTAATGGAAGTGCTTCCTTTAAATGATATTCACCTATTGTTTCACAGCCAGCGATGTCAGGAAGCATCTTCCGTCTGGGAACGTGCAGGGAGGGGAGAACCTTGGCCATTCCAGTGCACAGGTATGAGGGTGGGGGAGGTAAAGGAGTTCCCTGTGCAAGGGCTGGATCATTGCCAGCCCACAAGGTGACGTCCCATCAAGATGTTTACTCGGCATGCTTTGTTTGCGCCTGCTACCTTTCCCTGTTGTCTCCTCCAGTAAGGTGGGTACACCTTTTGCTGACCTTGGAAGGTGGGAAGGTTGACTCAACTTTGAGCTGGCTGCCCGAAACCAACATCTTTCAGGATCAAACTCAGGTTGTCAATACAATACAACAACCTTTCTTAGGCATTGTAAGGAATTCCATAGAAGCAGAAATAAAAGGCTTTTTTGGTGTAAAAGACCGTTTATTCAGACATCCTAGAAAGCTCACGTACACGACGTGGCAGGAATAAAGTCTCCCGCCAGAAGCACAGGTTATAACTCTGTCCATCCCATCCCCCCTCCCGGATTCCCATGAGAACGGAGGTCTCATCTCTCTCGCAGAGATAAGGTCTCCGCCGCAGATGCTGGCCCATCGCCCGGGTTGTGGAATGCAGTCAAGGCCAGGCGGCTGACCCGCTCATCAACACCATTGAATCCTTTACACTCTGCCTCCCTTAAAAAAGACTTCTCCCCCCCAGGTTTGTGCGGAAAGGTGCGATGGAAAGCAGAAATGAGGGCGGGGGCATCAATATTTTCGGAATAAACCCATTGATTATACCCAGAGGAATATCCCACCCAAGAGACTACATCTTATAGCGTTTGCGATTAAAGCGAGAGTCCAGGATGGCGTCAATTTAAGTAATGCTTGTGGCCATCAATCATAGTCGGTGGGGGTCTCTCCGTAGGCCGACGCCCGGAGTACTTGTCCGGAAAGCAGAGGCCTCCTTGAGCAAACTGGAATGGAAGACAGGATGGATATTACTTAGAGAATTAGGCTTAGAGTCCAATCGGGCAGTGACATCATTAATCACTTTAGTAATCTGCCGAAAGGTCCCGCGAATCTTTTGCCCAGCTTAGAAAATTTATGTGCGAATCTCTGAGATTTTTGGTAGACAAATACACCCAAGCGCCCACACGTAAAAAGGGAAATCCGAGCCGGATTGCTTATCGCTTGAAGTTTTAGGGAGTCTTTAAAAGCCTGCTGTAGGCCCGGTCTGGACCATTTTCCACCCCTCGGCCAGAGATACAAAATCCCACTGCTGAAACTCAGGAGGATTCAAATGCTTCCGTTAGGTAGTTGCGGCGACGGAGAGGAAGGACCGACCAGACACAATTTCGAAGGGGGTTTTTTTTGTACTGCTATGAACCGCATTATTATAGGCGTATTCTGCAAAGCGGGATGCTTCGCACCAATTGTCTTGGTAATTGTTAGTTAGTCTTAATAAGCAGTAAATACTGCTCCAGAGGTTCTGTTCGTTCTCTCTGACTCACCGTCACTTTGAGCGTGGTAAGGGGCGGCTTAACCGCCGGGGCGAGTATTTAACAAACCCAGAAAAACTTTCCAGTACTTTGAAATGAATTGGGGCCAGCGATTGGAGACCACCTTAACGGTAGTGTAGACGATAAATATGCTGAATGAACAGACGCGCTAACTTAGGAGCGGAGGGGATGGAAGCACATGGGATGAAATGGGCTTGTTTAGAAAATAAGTCCACCACCACCCACAAGACCGTGTTGCCCTGACTTTCTGGCAAAATCCATGGAGATGACTTCCCAGGGGCGGGAGGCCACCGGGAGAGGCTTCAACAGACCATGGGGTTTTCCCGGAACGTTCTTGGCTTCCGCACAAACAGAGCAACCTTTAATATATGTCTTGATGTCCTTGCGCATCGCGCGCCACCAAAATTGACGGCAGACCCAAATGCAGAGTTTTTAGGAAGCCAAAATGTCCAGCCCGGCGGGCATCGCCTGACAGGCCTCGAGAACCTGCCTACGGAGGGAGGGAGAGCTGCGTACCAACAATCCCCCTGCAGCCAAACGCCATTCTCCCGAAGCAGTTGGGAGTCACACCTTCCTCCGCTGGTGGCTCATGCTTGGCCCGCTACTCCTCGAGTTCCCGTAGGAAAAGAGAGGCCAGGCTGGGAATGGGTGGAGAAAAGGGAGGAAGTGGACTTCTGAAAAGGTCGGGTGACAACCAGCCCCAGTTGGGAGGGGGAGAGAACAGTGCTGGCGAGATATCCCGTGGGCAGCTCCACCCCCCTCCTCGGGTAGGCGCGAGAGCGCATCCAGCCAGTTTATTGGTTTTTCCGGGAAAAAAATGGACAGTGAAAGAGAAACGAGAAAAGAAATCGGCCCAACGGAGTTGTTTTGCGGACATCTTGAGGGGGGTGGAGAGGGCGGCCAAGTTCTTGTGATCCGACCAAACTTGAAAGGGGTGTTTGGCCCCCTCCAGTCAGTGGCGCCAAGTGGAAAGTGGTAGTTTGATGGCCGCAGTCTCTTGATCCCCTACAGTCCAGTTGAGCTCCAGCACGAGGAGGAATTTCTTTGATAAATAAGCACACGGAACCAGCCTATCATCTTTATTTCTCTGCAACAGGGCTGCCCCAAAGCTTTGTCCGAGGCATCCACGTGAACCACAAGCGGAAGATCTGGGTCAGGGTGTTTTAGGATAGGTTGATGAAGTAAAAGCTTCGATTTTAAAAGCTGAAAGGCTGTTTGACATTCTTTAGACCAGGAAAGGGGGGCCCCGGGCTTGGCAGCCTGTGGATCTTTACCCGCAGATGCGTATTAAGAGGTCTGCAGCCAGGTGGAGAGTCAGTTCAGCCGGGTAGGGGTATAAAGTCCGCGATAGAAGTTTGCAAACCCTAGGAAAGATTGGAGTTCCTTTCACGTTGGTAGGGGCAGGCCATTGGAGGACTTCGTCAATCTTAACAGGATCCATTTTAGCAGCCCCTCGGAAGAGATCCGGTAGCTTAAATAGTCGATAGAGGTTTGGGTGGAAACATTTAGAAAGTTTGGCAAAGAGGGAGTTGTTGAGCAAAGCGTTCCAATGCTTCCCGAACCAATGCCTCATGCTCTTCCATGGTTTGTGAATAAATTAAAACATCATCTAAGTACACCACTACTCCCTTGTACTTCGCCCGTCATGGAGAGCAGTTTGATAAGGGCCATACAAAGCTCAGGGGGCCCCACTTAGCCCGAATGGCATTATTAAAGTATTCATACTGTCCAAATTTCGTGTTAGAAATGCAGTCAAATGTTCATAACCTTCCGCCAATTCTGACCCTGTAGTAGGCTTCTCTTGAGTGATCCAACTTAGTAAAAATGCGTCCCTTGCCCAATGCATCTAAAAGGTCCTTGATTAATGGCAAAGGGTATTTATTGGACAGGGAAACCGCGTTGAGTCCTCGGTAATCCGTGCAGAGTCTTAAAGACCCATCCTTTTTTTTAACAAACAATACAGGAGCAGCATGTGTGTGTTTGGTAGCTTTCGTCGTATGAACCCAGCGAGCAAGGTTCTTGTCTAAGAAGACACGAAGTTCCTTCTCCTCATTGGGACTCATCGCGGTAGATTCTACCTTTGGGCAGTTAAGCCCCTGGCTGTAATCTGATTTTGCAGTCAGTGTCTCTATGGGGTGGCAATTGATCGCATTCTTGCTCCTGAAATACTCTGGCTAAATCTTGAAATTGCCGGTGGGATACCGGTAGAATTGGTAGAACAATTAGAGCGTGCATCGCTGATGAAGCCAAGGGGGGGGGGTATGTCAGGAGAAGGTGAGTTTTCCCCCCAATTCATGTGTTCTCGCCAGGGAGGGGTCGAGTGAATTCTAAGATCCTTTCTTTGGTTCATTACAACAGCAACCATGGCATGCCACTTGCTATGGAGTGTTTGGCCACCCGCGCCAGAATAAAACTAATTTTTCTCCCAATGGTCGAAGCATGGCCGAGGAGAACCGGTTAGCGTTTTGAACTGGGCCGGTCCTTCGACATTGAGAGGACTACCGTCCATTTGGGTGAATGGTATGGGCTTAGTCGGGGGGACTCGGTCTGAACCAAGTTCCTCCATGCCACCTGGGGCCGCATTAAACAATGGGAGCACCCAGAATCTACAAGGGCTGAGGCTATAATCCGAGTATGCTTAGCGGGGTTGGCCAGAAACGGCAGATGTCGTAATGGGAGCGCTGCCTTCACTCCCACCGCATCTGGAGTCGAACTCATATCCGTAGGGGCTGAAGAGAGGCAAACAGCTGCTTCCCCCTCCTCTGGGTAAGCCAACCGGTAACTGCCTTAGATGAGCCCGTTGGGGGCGGCCAGGATTCTGCGCGTGGTGGCTTGGCAGATGGGGTCTTGTAGCGGCCGGAATGATTGGCTTCTGTTTTTTCGGGCAGTTGGTGGCTAGATGCCCCGGTCCTCCGCAGTAAAGACACAATCCCAGACGGCTGACGGCGCTCGGAGGTGGTCATCGGTAGAGGCTGCTGGGCTTGGCTTAGAGGTCGCAGCGGTGAATTAGGCGTAGCGGCGGGTTTTGGAAGTGGGCGGCCCCCGGCACGAGCGTACTCCAAGCGAGGGCAGCCACCTGGGATCCCAAAGTCGATCCAATCAGCAATAGTGCGCGGGGATCCGAATTAGAAACACCGTTTCCACGCCAGTTTGCCGTGGTAGCATCCGAGAAGTATTCACATTTCATGCGCTCAGGCCACTCAGGAGGGAATTGAGCAGCCGCCGCACGCAAAATTCACGGGCAAATTCTGCAAGCGAGCCGGTTGCCTTGTTGAATAGATTTGATGGTGCGGATGGCTTCATTTTTCAGCACCCGGATCTTAGAAGCGAGCCCTTAGGGCTTGGAGGAGCGCCCGGCTTTACCGTCGCGAGTATCCTCATCTTGCAAATTCAAAAGAGTCACAAACCAGTCGACTGCCTTGCCCCATCTAAAACCGGAACCGATGTCCCACGTATTTTTTCCGGCGTTCGGGCCGATTTTCGTCGTCATAGTCCTCCATGTGGGCATCGGGTTGGCCAGGATGAAGTAGGGGAGTTTGGAAGCGGTCCCATCGAAGCGGGCAGGTATTGGAGGTCTGTAATATCCTCTCTCCACGGCCCTTGGCGCCCGCTGGGGCGGTGGTTGCGCAGGTTGAGGCAGCGGCGCAGGGGGGGCGAGGAATGCGGTCTGGAGGTGGGAGTACCGCGCCGGTTACGCTGGTGTTCTGTTGGGAGCCGGTCCTTGGAAGGTGGCGAATCTCTTGGAGTAGCAGGCCCCAGCGGCGTCGCCCCTCTGGTGTTAGCTGTACCAGTGACAGCGTGAACTCCAACTTGGGGCATCTTTCTGCCTGCTTCTTCGGTTCCCTCTCAAAGGCGGCTAAATCTCTCTCCTTGCGAGTCAAAGGCATCCTGAATGTATGCAAAGCTGCTTTCTCTCGTTCCGGATTTGGCCGGATTCGTCTGCGTTGAACAGCTGCAGTTAGTTCACTTTGCGTACGCATAAAGGCCTGAACGCAACCGGCGTTGGCAGCTGTAAGTCCAGTTTGGAGTGTTCCAGGACTTTATCATGGGCCGGATAGGTTATGCACATATTGCCGTTGCAGCGCGTCTTTGGCGCGGTCCAATTCGAGTTGGATTTCTTTGCGCTGCTGTTCCCGGTCTCTTTGCAGGTTTTCACGCTCTTGCTGCAGCTGCTCTGCGTTCCTCTTCCCATAGCTGGCGTTCCGCGGGCCCATGCTTCTTGGGCATCTCGCGAGTCGGCCCACTTCCTCATCCCAGCTCTCTTTTGATGGGAGAGGGAATAGATCCGGATAGGAATGCAGGCTTTCGCCGGATTCCTCTTCACCAGAACGTATGACATCGTGCCCACCGGTGGCTCCACGGGGCACCTCAGGTGCAGCTGCTGATCCGGGATCTGGGGGCCACGGTGGATTCCTGGGAGCATCACCAAAATACAAGTCCAGGAATCGTTCAATGGACTCCTGTGTTGCCGCATGAAAGGTGGTCAGACCCGTCTCCCCCGTGACAGGTTGCATCTGAGGTTTGTAATCCACACGGAAATGGGCAGATATCCGATCTGGGCTTTCGATCCGCCAGACAGCGCCCCAAAGCGACTCATGTAAGAGTCCACATGATAGATCTCCCTGCGTCCCTCGTCCCAGCGGAGTAAGGGAAGACTTCGTGTCGATACGAGGGCGGAAAAGAGTCTGGCGAGACCCGTTCTCCACCGGTTCCTCCAAATCCAGAAGGGAAAGCTTCGGGCCCCTCTTTGGGGGCTACCGCACCTTCCACAGGAATATTCAACCTCTCCATGCCGAGACACCAGAGGTCCACTGCACTAGGAAGATAGATGAACTAGGATTCCTGCCACAATGTAAGGAATTCCATAGAAGCAGAAATAAAAGGCTTTTTTTGGTGTAAAAGACCGTTTATTCAAAATGTAAGGAATTCCATAGAAGCAGAAATAAAAGGCTTTTTTGGTGTAAAAGACCGTTTATTCAGACATCCTAGAAAGCTCACGTACACGACGTGGCAGGAATAAAGTCTCCCGCCAGAAGCACAGGTTATAACTCTGTCCATCCCATCCCCCCTCCCGGATTCCCATGGGAACGGAGGTCTCATCTCTCTCGCAGAGATAAGTTCTCCGCCGCAGATGCTGGCCCATCGCCCGGGTTGTGGAATGCAGTCAAGGCCAGGCGGCTGACCCGCTCATCAACACCATTGAATCCTTTACAGACATATTAAAATAGGCTCCAGAGCACTACAGACATTTCTGAAGTACAAATCAAAAGTACATTCAAAGCACAGACAGATAAACTGTGTCTAGCATTGGACGTTACTTAGAAAATTCTGTCACTTGTAAAAGAAATTTTGCTACTTTTTCCTGTGTTATTTAACAACAGCTCCACAACAGAGTTGTCAGAGTCTCTTTCAGATTTGTCCAAGACCCACCCAGAAGAGAAATTCCTAATACCCAGATATCTCGGACAGTCAAGTATAATGTGAGCAAGAGTCTCCACTTGGTTTTTACAGTGTGGACAAACCCGATCCTGGAGAGGGATAGATAGGTAGCGACCCTTTGTAATGGCCGATGGAAAAGTATTGCATCTGGCTTTTGTAATAATCCATCTCTGTTGGGGTTCAGTTAATAGTTCAAGATATTTGGCTATGTGCCCCTGTTCTGGTACTATTCCGACAGAGAGGGGTGAGCATGATTTATTTGCTTGGCCCAACAAGTTATGGTATTCCTGTTCTAGAAGTCTGCTTTTTAAGGTTTGCAGAATCTCTCTGGGTGACAGCATACAGAGATCTTCAAGTATTAAACCTAGAGAGCAGATTTTTGATTTAAGAAGTTGATACCATTCGGAGGCAAATAGGTCTGGGCGCGCAGTATATGTTAAACTGCGCTCATCAGAGTTAAAACATAGTTTGATCCAATACTTGAATGTATTCAGCCATGCTCTTGTTTCAAGTAGGTTCTGACTACACTCAGGTTGTGATCAGCAGAGGCGTGCCAAGGGGAAATGGTGCCCGGAGACAACTCGATCACCAGTCGCCCCCCCACACTCAGGGGCAAGACTCAGGGGGTTTGGCCCCACCCTGAAGCCCCACCCCCACTGGGCTCCCTGCAGCCTGGGGTGAGCAGTTGCCAGCCTCCAGTGATGTTCTTTTAAAAGCTCAGAGGCCGGGGGTGGGGCTTGGGGAAGAGGTCTGGGGCAGCTCCCCAAGCCATACCATACATGGGGAGGGCAGCAACTGGGCTGCCAGGAGCTGAGTGGGGGCGGGGCTTGGGGGTGGGTTATTGACTTAAAATGTTTACCTCCCCCGCCCCATCAATGCCAACATGATCTCACAGGGAATGGTAAATCACGCCACAATTGGCATGACGCGGCAACATTGAGTAGTCAACCTCATTGGCTATGTGATGACATAACAGATGGCCAGAGGCGGAGTGAGAGGAAATGGTGACCAGGATGCACGCGTGCCCTGCACCCCTTCTGCGGCAGCGCCTGCCTCCGCACTGGAACACCCCCTCCATGGCCCGGCCACACTTCCGCTGCTGCTCTGCCTGGGGTGTCATGCCCCCCTGTCCCATGGATGCTACGCCACTGCTGATGGCAAGCAAGAGCTGTCAGGCCTGGCTCCTGGGCCTGGCATTGGTGGGCTGGAGCCAAGGTCACCCCTGTAGAGTTGCTGCTTAGCCTTGGACGGTTTTCGTCTGACAAGGTTGGCGGGACGCCCAGATTGGGGAGTGTTTCTAGTATCTGTATCTTCTGTTTCTTTGCCTGTCTGTGTGAAACTGTTTCAATGTGGTTTTCGGATGGGAACTACAGGTGTTTACCTAGCTTTGGCGGGAACTGGTGGGGTGCCTGTAAAAGAGGCTGTTCGAATGTTGGGAGGTCAGTTCCCGCATTGCTTGTGATCGACTTAGAATGCCAGCTCAATAAAGAACTTGAGAAGTTACTTTTGGCCTGGACTTTACTGGTTCCTTACAACCCCTGCACTTGCTGCTATCTGCGGTCTGAGGGTCCTTTCAGTTTTCTACGGCTGTGCTTGTAACTAGTGAAGTATGCAAACCTCCCCCCTTCCCCCCATTTCCTGGAGAAGGGAGTGAGTGAGTTCTATCGCTGTCCTTGGGCTGAACACATAACAATGCTGTCTTCACACTATCCTTTTCTTAGGAGGGCTATCGTGGGAACTGGGGGGAGGGGGAGCACCCGAATGGGCCATGTTTGGAGATATATACCTGTTGCAAAAGCCTGCATGCCAGCTCCGGCTTTTTGCAGCTGAGGTCTTGACACAGTCCAGTAAACCTCTTGGACCGTTCCTGAGCCTCAATGAGTAACAGACCCTTACAGGGCAATGGCGGGTATGAAAGGGCTTAAAGCTTATCCCTCCTTCAAACTTGTATGGAAATCCCATTAGCAACTTTGGCTCGGCACTGAATTGAGGATCCCTGTAAACGGTTCTCAAAACGTTCAGGCTGGCCATCTGATGACAGGGTCAGTCATTGTGAATTTATTATATCAACCTTCATTCAGGGTTTAGTTTGTTTATGGAGCTATTTCAGAATACTGGTTTTCACTTGCAAAGCCTGAAATGGTTTGGGGTGAAGGTGTCTCAATTTACCACCGCCTCCAAAACAAACCTATCTAAGAACTTTGGTCCCTTGATCTTTCTTTCAGCCTCTCGAGGAGGATCCAAGATGGCGACATTGGGGAAAGACGCTAGCTGTGCTGCTACGAAAAAAAACGTAAACTTTGGTCCCCTTGTGTGGTCCCTCTTTATATCTGGTTACTTTCAGAAGCCTATTGGACAGGGTGTTCATGATAGCTGCACGAAGACTCTGGAATGTCATGTTGGTGACGGAGCACGCTTGCTGTCTGCCACACCAAAGACTAGGACCAGGAGTCATGGGTTCAAGGTGAAAGAAAAGAGATTCCACCTAAACATCAGGACAAACTTTCTGACAGTAAGGGCTGTTCGACAGTGGAATGCACGGCCTCCGAGTGTGGTGGACGTTTTTAAAGAGTGCTTTGATTGTGTGTTCCTGTATTGCAGGGGGTTGGACTCAGAGGTGGGATCCAGCAGGTTCTCACAGGTTCCCGAGAGTAGGTTACTAATTATGTGTGTGTGCCAAGAGGGGGTTACTAATGGGTGATTTTGCCACGTGATTTTGGCCTTAGTTACGCCCCTCCTCTCAGCAGTAGCGCGCAGAACTTGAAGCAGTCTAGCAGGAGGTGCACCGGCGTGCATGGCAGCCTGCGCCTGCGTGCATTCGTTTCCCGCCCAAGGACCGGCGCAGCAGCTGCGTCCTTGCCACAGCCCTGCCCAGGAATGCCCCGCCCCCAGAATGCCCGGTCACGCCCCCGGAATGCCCCGCCCATCCCCATTGGCGCTACGCCACAGTTTGAATCCCACCACCATGGGAACCTGTTACTAAAATCTTTGGATCCCACCACTGAGTAAGACCCATACTTTTCAGTTGCAGAAAAATTATTCTGAGTTATAAGTGGCCTGCTGGCTTTAGGTGACCCACCCCTCTGCAAGTTGGCTCTGAAAAAGAGCTGATTGCAACTAGGTTATTGCCAGTTACCTCCTCCGTTCTGGAATCAACCCCGGAGTCGGCAAGTGCCAACGGGTCACACAGCAAGCACAAACAACCAGTCCAGTAATGAACCCTGCCAGCTAACTCTTAAAGGTTTCAAATGTGTGTGAGAGGCAGGCGGGGCGGAAAACCAGCCGTTCCCATTGCCTTGCGGATGATAACCTTGCTTGCATATTATCCCAAACTGCAATCCTACTGTTTTTAATTAGCGTGCTGCCACAATTTTTTTTAAAGGAAAAAGAAGTCCCGCCATCTCTCCGAAGAGAAGCCGCAACCAGAACAGAGGACTCGGTCCGACTCTCCCCAAAAGCTTTTAATAGATTTTTAAATGGGGTTATTAACACCTCCTTTGGATTATTTTTAGAGAAGCTAATTATGAAAAAACAAAAACTGGGCCGACCGGGTTTTCTGAATTCCTCTTCGCATCGGGTGAAAATAGACCAGGAGGATGTCGGAGCTGTAGGACAGTGCCGATCTTTTGGAAAGGAGCCCTGCATATTCTTGTTAAGACAATTGGATAATTGCTACTTTAATTACTGGCACCACCGCTCCCCATGCTTATCAGGAAGACTGGGCTCGAATGACTCGCCCCACCTGAGAAGTGACAAAACAATTTATTTGTAGGACTTCCGGATGCGTTAGTGCCGGTGGGTACTGCTGGCGGCTGCAATTTTCACGATCTAATCGTTCAACTCCCTTTCAAAGTCTAGATATCCATAGAAAGTTGGAGTGTCATTACTTGCAAGTACATGTGTGCGTGTATCCCTGCTCCTCTCTCTCTTTTCAAAAAGTTGATATTTATTTTATGGGCGGCGTAATTTTCATGGCAATATTGGCAATATTCATGGCGTGGGACCAGGGTATCTGAAGGGCCATCGTCTCCCATAAATTCCTGCCCAGGAATTAAGATCAGAGGGCAGAGGTGCCCAACCTATGGTGTTCCAGATGTTGACAGACTACAATTCCCATCAGCCCAATTCCCATCAGCCCAACTGGCCATGCTGGCAGGGGCTGATGGGAATTGTAGTCTGTGAACATCTGGAACGCCATAGGTTGGCCACCCCTGTTGTCTTCTTAGAAGGGACTTGATTTATATATCGGGTTGATGTTTTGATATTGTTTTACCTATTTTAAATCTGTTAATTGCGATCTCCCTGGAGTCTTCTTAAGAAAGCAAGGTATAAGTAAGTGCTGCAAAAGAAACCCAGGTTACAACTGCACACAGTACAAGACGTAATCTAATGACCTGGCTATAATCTTAATTTTAAGACTGACAGGATGAAAACCCCAGCCAAAAGGAAAGGCGTGGATGAAAAGGTGTACTTTTAACCACTTTCCAAATACATTCCCCCTCCTAAATGTGACTGATCCTTATTCTCTTTTTCGGCCTTTTTATCTTCATAATGAGCTTGTGAGGTAGATAATGGGAGTTCGATATTAATAGCACTCCAATGGACTGAGAAGGGAAAGGGAACCTGGAATGAGTAAAAAACATTATCTCAAGGGAGGGAAAAAATGGCTAAAAGGGGAGCCGACTTAATAATCTGCAAAGAATGTTCACAAAGGTCGTATCTAGCCTTGTTCCTTCTAAAAATGTAACGTGGCAGCCGGCTATGGAGATCCTTATTTGCACAGAGGAGTTGCGTCCTCTCAGGTGAAATGCCCAAGTTCTTACAAGACGGAACGGAGCAGAGTCCTTAGTCCAGGGGTCTTCAAACTATGGCCCTCCAGATGTTCACGGACTACAATTCCCATCAACCCCTGCCAGCATGGCCAAGTGGCAGGGCTGATGGGAATTGTAGTCCACGAACATCTGGAGGGCCATAGTTTGAAGACCCCTGCCTTAGTTCATGGGGCATCCCCATCCTCCTTGTGTCCTCAAGCGAGGAAGAATTTATTTCTCCCCAAGATGCTCAGGATACTCTCTCTCACACGAGAGTGCCAGAATAGATATCCTGCTTCCAGTCTCACCCTTTGAGAGGTGAGGGGCAGGCCTGGATTTAAAATCTCCGGCACAGCAGTGCCTTTTAATTGCAAATGGTGTTATTTTGACTCTTTCTCTGTGTGTGTGTGTGTTTGTGTGTGTGCATGTGCGAATGTGTGTAGGGGAGTGTTGTGTGGCAAGGAGCAAGAGTAGGAGAGCGAGCTCTTTCCCTCCAGGCGTAAAAAAAGGCACATGAAGAGAGAGAGAGAGAGAGAGAGAGAGAGAGAGAGAGAGAGAGAGAGAGATTGAGTGCTTGTCACTGTGGTCATCGGAGGCAAAGAAGTCATAAATGATCTCGGGGCAGAGGGCAAATATAGACGGATAGCGGCATTGTTCCCGGCAGCCTTGGGAAGAACCTTGCTTGCCCTCCTCCACTTGAGTCAGCTTAACCCTTCTCTGTTCGACAGCAGACGAAGCCTCCTGTCAGCCGGCCCAAGTGCCATCCGGAATGCATAAGCGTCAAAATGGCGGGCAGGCTGCTAGCACAGGGGGATGATGGCAGAGCCTTGCACTTTTTTTCTGAGGTAAAATCAGAAGCAGTCTTCTCTTGGACATGCATGGAAAGGGTTGCTTTTCAGAAGAAGGAGGAGGAGGAGGAGGAGTAGTTTGGATTTATATCCCCCCTTTCTCTCCTGCAGGAGACTCAAAGGGGCTGACAATCTCCTTGCCCTTCCCCCCTCACAACAAACACCCGGTGAGGTAGGTGGGGCTGAGAGAGCTCCGAGAAGCTGTGACTAGCCCAAGGTCACCCAGCTGGCGTGTGTGGGAGTGCACAGGCTAATCTGAATTCCCCAGATAAACCTCCACAGCTCAGGTGGCAGAGTGGGGAATCAAACCCGGTTCCTCCGGATTAGATACACGAGCCCTTAACCTCCTACGCCTACCTCCTATGCCACTGCTGCTCGAAGAAGAAGAAGAAGAAGAAGAAGAAGAAGAAGAAGAAGAAGAAGAAGAAGAAGAAGAAGAAGAAGAAGAAGAAGAAGAGTTGGATTTATATCCCCCCTTTCTCTCCTGCAGGAGACTCAAAGGGGCTGACAATCTCCTTGCCCTTCCCCCCTCACAACAAACACCCTGTGAGGTGGGTGGGGCTGAGAGAGCTCCGAGAAGCTGTGACTAGCCCAAGGTCACCCAGCTGGTGGGTGTGGAAGTGCACAGGCTAATCTGAATTCCCCAGATAAGCCTCCACAGCTCAGGCGGCAGAGCTGGGAATCCACCCCACGCCATAACTCTGTTTCCAGCAAATTCTTTTGCCCTTTCCGGGAGAGAAGACTGAAGATTTCTCTGGCTTGGTTCCAAGAACTGGAGCTGGTTGAGTAGCCATTAGTCTTTGTCCCCAGTTAATGTTTCAGCTTTGCTGTGGCCGAAAGCCAGGAGCCATGAAGATACCATCTCCCCGAAAAAGCCCACATTAAATCTCTGCTCCCATCTATCTTCAGGGACAAAATAATGCCTGCCACCTTTTCGTGTGTTACTCTCAAGGTGGTTGAATTGCTTGCAATTCTGAAGTCAAGCACTAAGGACTTGCAAAAGAAGAAGAAGAAGAGAAGTTTGGATTTATATCCCCCCTTTCTCTCCTGCAGGAGACTCAAAGGGGCTGACAATCTCCTTGCCCTTCCCCCCTCACAACAAACACCCTGTGAGGTGGGTGGGGCTGAGAAAGCTCCGAGAAGCTGTGACTAGCCCAAGGTCACCCAGCTGGCGTGTGTGGGAGTGCACAGGCTAATCTGAATTCCCCAGATAAGCCTCCACAGCTCAGGCGGCAGAGCTGGGAATCAAACCCGGTTCCTCCAGGTTAGATACACGAGCTCTTAACCTCCTACGCCACTGCTCCTCCTCTTTGCAATTGGTTCTCCACAACCCAAAATCACGACAGATAACTATGGCACCGAGGCGAGGAAGGAAACCGCAAGGAAAATGTACAAATCCAAGAAAACGTTCAGTCGCTGTGCATTTCTGGCTGTATTGCATGTCCAACGCAGCGACATCAGTAAAGAATGTTCCACTTGGAACAACTGACATGTAGCAATAAACATGTATTTATGCACTGGCTCCAATCTGTGTATTTCATGTCTCCTTCGAAATAAGTTCCACGGAGTTTGAACAGCCATGCACAGAATCATCATTCAAAGTCTGGAAGCAGGGTAACTTGGAAAACCAGGAGAGATTCCGATGACCAACTGACATTGGATTCACGAAGGCCTGCATCGTGCCCTGCACTGAACACAGCAAAAAAGGAGTGATTGGCAGACCGGAGATGGATTCTGTTACACTTTGCACCACGTTTTACTCACTTCCGAGTTAGGCAAGGATTTCGCCCATGCTCAGCCCGAGAGATGGGATCTAATGCTGATAAACAGGAATGGGATACCTGAAGAAATAACTAAGAGGGTGACTTTGAGCTTTCCCCCCTCGTCACTATGCCGCTTACTTTCTTTCCCCTCTTGTGTGCAAGCTGAGAAGTGGCAACTGTCAGAACGTTTAGGCTGGAAAGAGGAAGGTTGGCCAGAGCAAAGATGGCATCAAGGATTGACGCAGGCACCAGAGAGGCAGTTGCCTTTCGTGGTACGTCTGGGGCTATCTTCTGTTCACGGCAGGAGGGGGAACAGGAAAGAGAGAGGCCCCTTCTGCCCACGCAAAATAATGCGTTTTCAAACCACTTTCACAACTGTTTGCAAGTGGATTTTGCCATTCCGCACAGCTTCAAAGAGCACTGAAAGCAGTTGGAAAGTGCATTATTCTGCATGTGCAGAATGAGCCAGAGAGATTTTAAGCTCCTTTTCATTTTGCTGGAAATGTGCTCTGCGTATTCCAGCTAGTTAAATCTATAGACACCCCTGTTATCATTTGGGTATTTTTTTAACCTTCCTCCTGTTTATTTTTATTTAATTTTCAGATTTCTGCAAACCTCAGACTTTTCTTACGCTTATAAGAATGATGTGTCTTCCCTGTTCATGGCCCCACTCTCTAGATTTAAGTATCCACAAATGGGGCCACATTGAGCTACAGTGAAACCTCGATAATCGTAGCCTTCGGTTTTCGTCCGTTTCAATTTTCGCCAGTCGCCCCCAGCCATTTTTTTTGCCTCGGTTTTCGCTGGGCGCCTTGGTTTTCGGTTACGCCGTTTGTGTAAATTTACACTTTTTGCATAAATTTGCTACGCCATTTGCGAAAATTTATGCTTTTTGCGTAAATTTGCTACTCCGTTTGCGTAGCGCATACACAAACGGCGTAGCTTCGGTTTTCGCTGGTTTCACTTTTCGCGAGTGTCGCCGGATGGATTACTGGCAAAAACCGAGGTCCCACTGTATACGGTTCCTACCTTTCAACCAGCCCCAAGATGACTTACAAATTATATACAGTTAAAACATAGTTAAAAACACATAAAATAACGTGCATCCTGTTACAACAGAAAGCCAGCATTATCCATTAGTCACAGACATACTGTAAACGTCGTGCCTCAAACTGGTATAGCATGTGTGCAGTTTAAACCAAGCCATAACAATTGGCATTGAAAAGCAGAGAGCTTGTTATGCATTCAGATGTAAACGTACACAACATTCTACAGAGACAAAAGTCAGCCGGGTCCCTATTCCCATATCCCAAGGAGAGCACACTTAAGCACTCAGTTCAACTGAATGTACCACAAGGACCACTTTAACTCGCAGTCTTGAGGTGTGACTGCCGCACCGTCTGGCAGAATGAGATGCGCGGTCATGCGCTCCCCAAGACACGAGGTTAAAGATTTGCTCAGGGGCCAGTCGATAGCCCACACTGAGTGTCTTTCCCAAGAACGTATCTGTTCTTTTCCCGCTTCCAAGTAGCAGCCCTCAACTCCCCCTCCCCCACGCGTCCCTCGTACTTGAATCGCCACGCTATCTCCACTTCATCAGACACTGGAGACTCGAGTCTTTCTGATGATTGTTGTGGCTTCCAGTGTCAGAGGAGTACTTACCCTGTGATTTCACTTCTAATCACTGATCCACGATCGGCTTGAGCCAACCGTGGAATCCGTACCATATGCCTTCAAAGGTGAACTAATATCGCAGTGGAATTTGTGGGCTTTCTTGCCTCCTCCTCTTCCGGCCGACAGCAGATTGATACCGGCGGCTCCAAAGTTACCCTCAAAGGATGAAAGCGTTGACATTTTGGAAAGAGAACAATCAGCCCCTTGGTTGTGTTAACCAAACACTGGGTTTCGTTTGACAAGGAGTCTCTTGGGGGTAACGTTGCCGGCATATCAGTTTGGAAGCATCGTCCCTGGGACTCAAGATTCTCAAATGGTATTCAGAATTTTCGGGAGGGAAGAAAGGAAATGGATGTAACTGTTAGGTCTTGGACCCTTAAGCCAACGAATAGACTCTGAAGAAGTGATCAGTAGTGTTTATTGAGTAGGCATCAAAGTACACACAAGGAAAGTGAAGCTGGCATTCATTCACAGCCCCCTTTATACCCAAAGCAAGCTCCCCTCCCAGTTTCCCAAAAATGTGTGAAGAACAATCTTCGGAGCTAAGGTGCCCCAAAGTCACAAGCAGATCGTGAGAGAAAGCCACCTGGGTTCCCACCCCACGAGATAACGAAAGCAACATTGTTCCCATGAGACAGGAGGACAGGGGAAGCCTAGTTGTCTATGAGTGTGTGAAGCCATAAAGCAAAGATCATGGGAAGAATGTTCAGATGGCAGTGGATACGTATAGCAGGCTGGTTACATATATCTCAATAGCAGCAGCGATGTGTTATTTTAAGCTGGCGCATCGTTCCGGGAATGCCTCTCAATCAAGTAGATAGCATCCCCCTGACAGTAACTAAGTACACAGTTGGTTGTTGTGGGTTTTCCAGGCTATGTGGCTGTGGTCTGGTACTGGACACACTGTCTCCAGTAACAGACTTTTCTCTATGATACACCTCTGAAGATGCCAGCCACAAAGGCAGGCGAAATGTTAGGAACAAGATTTACCAAACCACGGCCACACAACCTGGAAAACTCACAACAACCAGTTGAATCTGGCCATGAAAGCCTTCCACAATACATAAAGTATACAGTCCTACCTACTGTTCTTTCCCATGGATAACCATGTTCTTTTGTCAAACCAGCTGTAGAATTCTTAAACTCCATGTGATGCAGGATCCATTTTAGTTAAACTGGGGCCCTTTCCGCACGGGCCTTTTATAGCGCCCTAGGGACGGCAAAAATGCCGTCCCTAGGGAGCTGTTCACATGGGGGGCGCAGCTGCTTTTCAGCTGTTTTCTGAAAACAGCGGCTTCCAGCCGCTGCCATGCGAACGGCAGCAGCTGGAAGGTGCCATCCCCCCCTTTCCAATCGACTTACCTTCCCTGCGACCTTCCAGCGCGTCACCGAGGCCTGGGGACACGCCCAGTGGTGGGATTCAGCAGGTTCGCACCACTTCTGCAGAGCCGGTTGTTAAAATGGTGCTTGTAAACAACCAGTTGTTAAATTATTTGAATCTCACCACTGGACATGCCCCCCCTGCCGTGCGACTCCAGAGCGGTCACGCAGGGCAGGGGGCATGTCCCCTGGCCTCGGTGATGCGCCGGAAGGTCACAGGGAAGGTAAGTCGATCAGGTGACGGCACAGCGCTGTGCCGTCTTCCCTGTCTTTACACAGTGGTAAGTCGATCGGGTGATGGCACAGCACTGCGCCAACACCCCCCCCCCAACATGGCCGTGCAGAAGCGGCCTGGGGCTAAAATATAAGATGCAGCGTTTTGCCAGTGGTTTCTAGGTTTTGCTGTCCATTTTGTGACCTTACTTGTATTGTGGATCACATTGTATGGTGTTTGTACCCAAGTTACAAAGTGTACTTATAAATAGCGTATAACTTGGGTACGGAAGCCAGACGTTTATGCTACATATATAAACAACATACAATGTGTGTTACTTATACTCACTTGTATTGTGGGTTAAAGGGACTGTGGCCCCTTCTGCATGGACCAAAAACTCGGGTGAGAGGCGAGTTGCACAAACCTGACCCCACTCCCAAACCATTCGCATGGCTATTTTCAAGGTCCTTGGAGTGCTTTTCTCACCCTTATTCTAGCCCTCTTGGGGACCCCATTGAATGATGCAGTCCCAAGAGGAGTTATAGCAATTGGCTGAAATGGACTTAGAAGGGTGTAAAGTCTGGTTTTGGTGGGTTTTCTGGGCTGCATGGTCGTGGTCTGGTAGATCTTGTTCCTAACGTTTCGCCTGCATCTGTGGGGTCCATTGTTGGGAGAAGAAGGGAAAAGAGTTTGCAAGTCACGTTGAGACTCCTTACAGAGTGAGAAAGGCAGGGTTTAAATCCAAACTCCTTTTTCTTCTTCTTTTGGGGGGGGCTGTTTTTGTGGGTCGGTGCATAGCGATAACAAAGCGGGGACAAAGAGACATCGAGAAACTGGAGACATGGAAAATCTGTGCAAGGAACCAATCTTAGAAATTATCCTACCGTGTTTCCCCGAATATAAGACAGTGTCTTATATTAATTTTTGCTCCCAAAGATGTGCTATGACTTATTTTCAGGGGATGTCTTATTTTTCTGCGTTCTGTTCGTCGGCCATGCTTCCAAACAAAAACGTTGCTATGTCTTACTTTTGGGGGATGCCTTATATTTCGCACTTCAGCAAAACCTCTACTACGTCTTGTTTTTAGGGGATGTCTTATATTCGGGGAAACAGGGTATATAAGTTGGAATTAAGAAGGAAAATGAAAACAGCACAGAGTCGTAATTCCAAACCAGCAGAAGCCAGGAAATCCATATATAGGTGAGTGGCTAATTTTATAAAGGGAGACCTGCATAGCGTACTGAACCCCTGTGTGTGCATGTTATTTTGTTCTTAAGAATCCCAGCCCATTTGCACGTCCTCGGAAAAAAAGGGACGCGGGTTACACGGCGTCCTTGTTTGTGCAACCCATTTTCCGCGGCTTATGATGTATAGACTGACAAAAGTCGTAATGCTTGGAATATATAAGAGGCAAGGCCTGAGCACCGAAGGGTGACAGTTACCCTTTAACGTTCTGCTTTTTAAAGATCAGAGGAGAGTTCAGGAGGCATAGTCATGAGGTTTAATGATTTAATGGGGACGACTGGGGAGCCGAAGTACTTATAGCACCCTGGGGAAAAGCGGCTCCTCATACATATTACTTTAGCCTAATGGCCTATGAACGCTTCCTCGGTGACACGGGGAAAGTGTCACACAACATAGACTCTATAATATCGAATGGGTTGATTAAATGCATATTAAACAATACTAAATTGGGGGAAAAAGGGCAGGGAGCTAAGGCGTCACAGCGTGTGTTGTTGCATTCCCAGGAAATGTTGTTACACATTCCATTTTGGCAGTGATACGGTTGCGATTCCCCTCCCCCTCCCCCGCCATTTGGCTTTTGTCTACCAATCACGGGACCGAATATAAACACCGCTGGTAGAACCAACGGGGCGTGTTTCTCTGTTTAATGGTTCTGAGGTTATATGGGGGGAGGCAGGAAGGATGGGGGGGTCAAGGAGGATTCTTCTGTTGGCTCCTCCAAATTTCTCCCCATAATCCCATAGGGTTTCCATGCCCAAGGTGACCAGACGTCCCGCTTTTGGCGGGACAGTCCCACCTTAAACCAATTTGTCCCGCAGGGTTTTTTAACTGTCCCGATTTTTGGAAGGCTGCCGCACTGCCTTCTGGGGTGCTCCCATTTCCTGCCCTGTGACAGGGTGGGAAACCAGGGAGCGCCCAAAAAGGCAGTGTGCTCCTGCGGCCACGCGCATGCGCAGCTGGGTCCTGGTTTAAAAAGGTGAAAATCTGGTCACCTTATCCCTGCCCCTCCTTGGTGGTCAAAGTCGTGGGAGAAAAAATTTAAAAACCTGGAGTGGGGGGGGGGGTGCTATATCACTTCCAGAAAAAGCCTGAAGATGCTATAGGGTAGCTCTAGGAATTGCTGGAAACTATGGTTTTACCATAGAGTCTCTGGTAATGTCTAGAACTACTTTACTTTACCTACTGCATCTGTGTATGGTTCTCCAGTTGCACAGTAGCAGATAGGAAGGCGCTCCCAAGGGTGATCACTACTGCACAGAGGATTATCGGCTGCCCTCTCCCCTCCTTGGAAGAACTCTATAATTCCCGAAGCCAAAAGAAAGCCCAAAATATTCTGAGAGAACCGTCTCATCCAGCACACTCTCTTTTTGAACTGTTACCATCCGGCAGACGATACAGGTCTATCAAGACTAGGACAAAGAGGCTTAGAGACAGCTTCTACTCTAGAGCTGCGGCTATGCTAAACTCTGCGGCTTCGTGCTGATGTGTTTGGGGCTGTGCAGGGATGGGTGGAGGAAGGGGAAAGTGAGGATGGGGCATGAGTCTGCAATTGTGTGCATTGAGGAATGCTGCTGTAAATTTCGTTGTGCGTGCACAATTACAATAAAAATGCTTATGCTTATGCTTTACATCACTTCTGAACTTTAAAGGGAAGCGCCGCTATACCACAGCCAGTGTCTCAGTCCCCTCCCAATGTCCCCACCCACAACCTTGCCTGCAGTCCTATATAAATAAATGGATATAAATATTTATTTAACATGTTTCTCTTCTGCCTTTTCCCAAACAGGCTTATGGCGGCTTTCAGCACGGAAACCTTCCAATATCTACAAAACCCATTTCATCAGCTCCTCCCTTTTCCGATTATATTAAGCTCAGGGTGATCCTCTTTGATCTGAGATTGCAAATGCCTTAACAGACCAGGTGATCGGGAGCAACAGCCGCAGAAGGCCATTGCTTTCACCTCCTGCCTGTGAGCTCCCAAAGGCACCTGGTGGGCCACTGCGAGTAGCAGAGAGCTGGACTACATGGACTCAGGTCTGATCCAGCTGACTTGTTCTTATGTTCTTATGTGGCCAAACTATGGTGCTCCAGATGTTCATGGAGTACAATCCCCACCAGTCCACGCCAGCGTGGCCAATTGGCGCCCTAGGTTGGCCACCCCTGCATTAAGCTTTACACTTGAAAAACTCATGGAGTAATTCCCCTTCACATATCTGTCTGACATAGTGGGATTGAATCATGAAAGGTCATAGCTAAATAAATGTTGTTAGTTTTTCAGGTGCCATAGACATTTGTTTGGAACTGTGGACTCTGATCTGGAAAACTGGGTTTGATTTCCCATTCCCTCGCATGAAGCCTGCTGGGTGACCTTGGGCCGGCCACAGTTCTCTCAAAGAAGAGAAGAGCTTTGGATTTATATCCCCCCTTTCTCTCCTGTAGGAGACTCAAAGGGGCTGACAATCTCCTTCCCCTTCCCCCCTCCCCACAACAAGCACCCTGTGAGGTGGGTGGGGCTGAGAGAGCTCCGAAGAACTGTGACTAGCCCAAGGTCACCCAGCTGGCATGTGTTGGGAATGTACAGGCTCATCTGAATTCCCCAGCTCAAGTGGCAGAGTGGGGAATCAAACCCGGTTCCTCCAGATTAAGCGTGCACCTGCTCTTAACCGCTATACCCGTGGTGGCGAACCTTTGGCACTCCAGATGTTATGGACTACAATTCCCATCAGCCCCTGCCAGCATGGCCAATTGGCTATGCTGGCAGGGGCGGATGGGAAATGTAGTCCATAACATCTGGAGTGCCAAAGGTTCGCCACCACTGCGCTATACCATGCAGGAGAGGCCTTCCCTTCCAATATGCAGGTTCTGGATCACAAAGACCTTTCAAGGTGAGAAACAGAACTTCACATTATGCTCAGAAGCAATCAACCCACATTGCTTCGGTGTAATCCGGTCCCTTCGGATAGCCCCTGACATGCTACCCAGTTTAGATCCATTAAAGTTTCTTAAAGATAGTGCACGAGGGCGGCGCTTGTGCGACTTCCAAATAACCAGGGTCTCGTTTCCCAAGTGGAACCGATGCATTCGGATTCCTCCGTCACTGCATTTTCGGTTTCGTGTTGTGTACAAATTGCACATCTGTGGCCATTTGTCACAGCTTTCAATTCCGACGGCTTGCAATATTTCCCCCCGCTGTTACTGATGCTTTATCAATGCGCGGGGTGCCTGCACTCAACAGCAACACACTGCATGAAAAGCATCCCTGTACGAGTAGCTACTTGATCACATCCAGATGCCCGTCTGCAGAGTTTTGTCTTGGAGGAGTACATAAGCATAAGCATTTTATTGTCATTGTGCACGCACAACGAAAACTTACAGCAGCATTCCTCGATGCACACAAATTCAGACTCATACCCCATCCTCACTTTCCCCTTCCTCCACCCATCCCTACACAGCCCCAAACACATCAACACGAAGCCGCGGAGTTCAGCATCGCCACAGCTCTAGAGTAGAAGCTGTCTCTAAGCCTCTTTGTCCTACTTTTGATAGACCTGTATTGTCTGCCGGATGGTAACAGTTCAAAAAGAGAGTGTGCTAGAGGAGACGGGTCTCTCCGAATATTTTGGGCTTTCTTTAGGCTTCGGGAATTATAGAGTTCTTCCAAGGAGAGGGGAGAGGGCAGCCGATAGTCCTCTGTGCAGTAGTGATCACCCTTTGGAGCGCCTTCCTATCTGCCACTGTGCAACTGGAGAACCATACACAGATGCAGTAGGTTAAGACACTCTCTATATCCCTTCTGGCGGTAAAAGGACACCAGGAGTTTTCCATTCAGTTGTTGTTTCCTTAAAAGTCTCAGATAGTACAGTCTTTGCTGGGCCTTCTTAACCACCGCGGCAGTCTGTACGCCCCAGGTCAAGTCCTCTTTAATCATGATGCCCAGAAATTTAAAACTAGCCACCCGCTCTACTTGATCTCCATTTATAGTCAAGTGCTGAATTTCTGAGCGATTCCTTCTATAGTCCACTATAAGCTCCTTCGTCTTGTTAGTATTAAGAACCAGGTTATTTTCCCTGCACCCTGAGAGCAGTCGGTCCACCTCACTCTGATTGGCAGACTCATCCCCTCCAGAGATGAGCCCCACCACCGTTGTGTCATTGGCAAATTTGATAATGGTGTTACTATGATAGACAGGAGTACAATCATATGTACAAAGGGTGAACAATAAAGGACTCAACACACAGCCCTGTGGCGTTCCCATATTTAGAGTAAGAACTGAGGAAACCCGATTTCCCAGTCTAACCCTCTGGGAACGTCCAGACAAGAAGTCCCTAATCCACAAACAGAATGGAAGACACACACGAGCAAGAAGAAAGGCAAACTGCACGGGATCCAGTTTGGGGATTCACGTTGGGAATTTTCCTGATTCAACTGGATTCCCCATCCGCTTCCTGCTTCCCCTTCTCTCTGTCTTTCTTTCCGACCCCTTTCCCTGTTTTCCCCATTGTATTCTTCACCCTCTCCTCTCCTTTTGAATGATATATGTCTGTCTGGGGCGAAGGGGGGGGGGCATGCTAAGATGGCTCATTCCCCTCTCCCTTGAGTTGAATGATGCCAAGAGGCTGTTGGAATGTAATGTTTTAATTGGATTGTTTTAAGGCTTATGGGTTTTAATGGTTGCACAAACGTTGTAAGCTGCCCCAAGCACATACGAGGAAGGGCGGCCGAGACACTGGATTTAAATAAACAAGTAAATACATTTATGGAGATGCGACTCCAGCAGAGTGAATGAAGAAATGCAGTAGGGGAAATCTGTATATCTCTTGTGCAATATGACATTAAACATATTGGAAAAACGTTGTGATTTAGGGCTGCTTTAAGGCTTTGCTATGGATGTAGCCAGAGGTGGGATCCAGCAGGTTCTCACAGGTTCCCGAGAGCAGGTTACTAATTGTTTGTGTGTGCTGAGAGGGGGTTACTAATTGGTGATTTTGCCACGTGATTTTGGCCTTAGTTACGCTCCTCCTCTCAGCAGTAGCGCGCAGAACTTGAAGCAATCTAGCAGGAGGTGCACCGGCGTGCGTGGCAGCCTGCGCCTGCGTGCATTCGTTTCCCGCCCGAGGACCGGCGCAGCGGCTGCGTCCTTGCCACAGCCCCGCCCAGGAATGCCCCACCCCCGGAATGCCTGGCCACGCCCCCGTCGTGCCCCACCCAGCCCCATTGGCGCTACACCACAGTTTGAATCCCACCACCATGGGAACCTGTTTACTAAATTTTTTGGATCCCACCACTGGAAAGGGGGGATATAAATCCAACTCTTCTTCTTTTTCTTCTACATGATAAAGACCTTGGTCCCTCTTCCTTCATCTACCATCCTGTACATTCCAAAAGGAAACATGAGGAGGGGTGTGTGATCCTACTGTCCCCTTATCCGGTGGGCGGGGGTGTTGCGGAGGCCTCAGTGTAGCTTATTTTAATTGAAAAGGATGTAACGGAGTGGCTTAACAACTCTCTCTTTCTCTCTCTCTCTCAAAGTATTTTTAAAAATGTAAACGTAAAACTAATACAAGCAAAGTTCTAAAACCCAAACCACGGAACTATTACACACGCTTAAAATTAAATTCTCATTCTAGATAGGAAAATATTATGTTTCCTGAATTTATTGGACATTTGGCCGTGTAGTAGAAAAGTGAGTTTACACAGATGAGTACGTTCAGTTAATTTCTCAACCAATCCTTCTTCTTTGGGTTTACGTTCTCCTTCCAGTTCCGAGCCCCAATTAGCCTTGCAGATGTTACGGCATCATGCACAAATTCACAGACATCTTTAGAAGAGAGTTCTACATAATTTAACAACAAAAAAACCCTTCTTTTTTTAAGGCTTTAGAAATAGCTGCGGTGATTTTATCCTAAAATTCTTGTGCTCTCTGACACTCTCAACAACTGTGTATAAAACTGGTGTCGGTCATCTTTCCACTCTGCCATCTATTAATTTCTCCAAAATTCTGGTTTCTGAACTTAATTCTGGAATATGACTCAGGAGCAGGTACCATTCGCCACAGATTTCAGCAGCAAACAGATTCATTTGTTTATTTAATCTCAGAGTCAGAAGGGACCACTGGCAGTGGTGGGATCCAAAATTTTTAGTAACAGGTTCCCATGATGGTGGGATTCAAACTGTGGCGTAGCGCCAATGGGGCTGGGCGGGGCATGACCAACCAAGGAAAGGATGGATGGCTGAGTTAACCATGAGCCAGCTGCCAGGATATCTGACCCACAGGGGGCTCGAACTCCTGACCATGCGAGTGGCAGTACAAGCACTTAACCACTACGCCATGCAGCTCCTTCATGGGCTACATCCCAGCATGAAATAAGACTCCATAAGACTTTTTGTACAGCAGCCACCTGGAAGAAGAGTTCTGTGTAGCTTGAATGGTTACAATGCAAGCAAGGGATGAATTTGCTGATGCATTTTACCATTGAAAAGTGGTTATTTCTGAACCCGAGTACTGTGTTTTCAGCCTGCCCTCCCTCCAGAGAACTCAAGAGTGTCCTATATCAGTGATGGCGAACCTTTTTGAGACCGAGTGCCCAAATTGCAACCCAAAACCCACTTATTTATTGCAAAGTGCCAACCCGGCAATTTAACCTGAATACTGAGGTTTTAGTTTAGAAAAAAACGGTTGGCTCTGAGGCGTGCGTTACTCGGGAGTAAGCTTGGTGGTAGTCGGTGGCTTTGCTTTGAAGCAACCGTGCAACTCTTCCAACGGGTGAATCACGGCCCTAGGAGGGTTTACACAGAAGCAAGCCCCATTGCCAGCAACCGAGCTTACTCCCAGGTAAAGGATTGCGCTTTAGTTCTTCGCATGAAAATCAGTGGGGTTTAACAGGGTTACCTACACTGCTTCTCCAAAACTAGGTCTTAGGTTTAATGCTAATAAGAACATAAGAACATAAGAACTAGCCTGCTGGATCAGACCAGAGTCCATCTAGTCCAGCTCTCTGCTACTCACAGTGGCCCACCAGGTGTCATTGGGAGCTCACATGCAGGATGTGAAAGCAATGGCCTGCTGCTGCTGCTGCTCCTGAGCACCTGGTCTGCTAAGGCATTTGCAATCTCAGATCAAGGAGGATCAAGATTGGTAGCCATAGATCGACTTCTCCTCCATAAATCTGTCCAAGCCCTTTTTAAAGCTATCCAAGTTAGTGGCCATCACCACCTCCTGTGGCAGCATATTCCAAACACCAATCACACGTTGTGTGAAGAAGTGTTTCCTTTTATTAGTCCTAATTCTTCCCCCCAGCATTTTCAATGAATGCCCCCTGGTTCTAGTATTGTGAGAAAGAGAGAAAAAGTTCTCTCTGTGCATATTTTCTACCCCATGCATAATTTTATAGACTTCAATCCCTTATCCCCTCAGACGTCTCCTCTCCAAACTAAAGAGTCCCAAACGCTGCAGCCTCTCCTCATAAGGAAGGTGATCCAATCCTTCAATCATCCTCGTTGCCCTTCTCTGCACTTTTTCTATCTCTTCGATATCCTTTTTGAGATGTGGCGACCAGAACTGAACACAGTATTCCAAGTGCGGTCGCACCACTGCTTTATATAAGGGCATGACAATCTATGCAGTTTTATTATCAATTCCTTTTCTAATGATCCCCAGCATAGAGTTTGCCTTTTTCACAGCTGCCATGCAATGAGTTGACATTCCCATGGAACTATCAACTAAGACGCCCAAATCCCTTTCCTGGTCTGTGACTCATAGCACTGACCCCTATAGCGTGTACGTGAAGTTTGGATTTTTTGCCCCTATGTGCATCACTTTACATTTT
Source organism: Sphaerodactylus townsendi (assembly GCF_021028975.2). Taxonomy (NCBI): domain Eukaryota; kingdom Metazoa; phylum Chordata; class Lepidosauria; order Squamata; family Sphaerodactylidae; genus Sphaerodactylus; species Sphaerodactylus townsendi. The sequence continues at coordinate 533,735 of NW_025950385.1, forward strand.
GCTACATTGAACTGCATTTGCCATTTCTTAGCCCACTCACCTAATTTATCAAGGTCCGCTTGGAGCTCTTCGCAATCCTTTGTGGTTCTCACCACCCTGCCTAATTTGGTATCATCTGCAAACTTGGCCACCACACTACCCACCCCTACTTCCTGGTCATTTATGAAATAATAATCGAGCCCAGCAGCCCAGGCCAGCCTAGATGTGGGGGGGGGGGGACTCTGTGCGTGCCCACAGAGAGGGCTCTGAGTGCCACCTCTGGCACCCGTGCCATAGGTTCGCCACCACTGTCCTATATGGATCTCGCTTCCTCCAGTTTCCCATTACAACTGCCCTGTGAGGTAGGAGAGACTAGGAATGGCCGGCCCAAGGTCACACAGGGGGGTGTTATGGTTGAGCGAGGATTTGAACACAGGTCTCCAGGACATGTAAGGCTCTCAAATTACACCACCACACTGCCTCTAGTTCACTTGGGGGGGGAGAAAATGAAAAGGGGGGGTTATAATTTAAAAATGTCCATGCCCTCTGTCAAGTTGGGTCTTCCTTCCCTCTGCGTAAGTGATGTTATTGGATTTTTATGCAGCCCATTATATCCTGAGCCATGTCTCCGAGTATTTTGCTTTCAAATTGTATCTGCTGCCATTTCTGTGTCACATTTAAAATGCTAACATTACAGAATGTCATTTTCAGAATCGGGGCGTTTGCTGCAGAAAATTAATTTGACTTATTCCTTCTGCCTTTGCCTATCTCCAGGCCAATATTATGCTACTCATTCTACAAGAGTAATACTTAATGAATATGACTATTAATAATGTCAAGGTCTATGTGTGGGGGGGTGTCGTCTTATGGAAAATGGAGAGGCGTCGGTGGCGAAGGGGCAGTCACCTGACTTGGGTTAATATACCATGGAAATATCAGGCAGAGCAATGTAATTACGGAGCACGGGAGAGTTGAAAAGAGTGTCGGGTGAGCCGGAGTTGCTTAAATATTTTTTAAAAAACAAAATTAGCCTGTGCGCCCTCCTCTCCCCCTGCCTCCCGATAATTTCTCCTGGCCTTTGGGGCAGAGACAGGTCATGATTGCTGTTTTAAAATGTAAAGAAGGTATAATATCAGGGCAGCCGATAAATCACGCGGAGGCCATTAAAAGAGGAGGGAGCTGTTTGAGAACGGGGAGGATGAGGGACACGGGGCTGCCCCTGAAAATGATGATCCTAGAAAAATGGCAACCCCCCCTTCCCCCCGTAACAAATAGCCGTGCAGACTTCAAACCTATAATGTTCTCCCTTCCTTCCAGAGGCAGCCACTGAGCGATGATGCGTGCTGATACAGCAGGTCACTTTGCTGGGAGCGGTTTGTAAGAGGTGCAGACAAAGAGGGAGAGGGCTAGGTGCAGGGCTGCTGTTTTCAGCGGGAGCTCCGTGTTTCTCGCAGTGTGGGGGTCTGCCTGTAAGCTGCGAAGAACAGTGCAAATTGGTGTGTGCAGGGGTTTGGGGAAATGATATTCAGATTGGGGGGCTGTGTGGTTTCCGGGCTGTATGGCCGTGTTCTAGCAGCATTTTCTCCTGACGTTTTTTCCAACACATGCCAGTTGGGGGACTTTGGGCTAGTCACAGTTCTTTGGAGCTCTCTTACGCCGTTTCTGCATGGCGTTGATGGGGGTTGGGTCGGCGCATTCCGCGCCAACCCAACCCCCCTGGGACCGTTCGCACGAATGGTCCCAGAAGCAACTCAGAGCAGACGGGCAGCCCAGCGGGCCTTCTGTCGCCCGGCAGCAACCAGTGTCAGCCTGGCCCTCCGGCAGGTCGCCAAGAGCCTGGAGACACGCCCCGGCCTCCTGCGCGCCACCTGCTTCCAGAGAGTCGCAGGGCAGGGGTTCAATGTGTCCCCTCAGGCCTCCGGCGGCACCTTGAGGAGCTGGACAGCAAGGTAAGTGAAGGGAGGGAGTGGGGGGGGAGGCACCTGGAAGCCGCTGCCATTCGCACGGCAGCGGCTCCAAGCCGGCATTTCCAGAAAACCTCGCTTGCCAAGCGAGGTTTGGAAAACGCCCGACTTCGTGCACCGGTCGAGGCTGGGCTGCTGAGGGCGGCACTGCACAGCAGCTCTGCGCCCGCTGTTAATAGAATCGGCTCCCTGGGGACGGCGTTTTTGCCATCCCCAGGCCGCCATAAAACGCCCGTGCGGAAAGGGCCTTAGCCCCACCTACCTCACAGGGTGTTTGTTGTGAAGGGGGAAGGGAAAGGAGTTTGTCAGCCCCTTTGAGTCTCCTTACAGGAGAGAAAGGGGGGATATAAATCCAAGCTCTTCTTCAGTTGACTATTTTTTTAATTATTGCTTTTCTTATGCTCTCCCATAATGTTTAGGAGCACGCAGAGAGGTTAATGGGCAGGGAGTACTTCATACAACATATGGAGGAAGGGGCACATGGGAGGCCTTTCTCTGTGATTGCCCCCAAGCTTTGGAATAATCTTTGGAATAATCTCCCTAAAGATGTCTGCTGGGTGCCTACCATGTATGAGTTGACCCAGCATTGGGTTAGTCTCCCTGGATGCCCCCTTTATGATGCTACAGGGTTTTTGGGGGGGGGGGCGTTTTTAGGGTTGGGTTTTTCAGGCTGCAAAAGGCCTGTTCACAGTAAAAACGGCCTGATGGGAACTGTACTTCCCAGGAGACCTTGTGAGCCCCAAGGTCTCCTGGGAAGTATAGTTCCCATCAGGCCGTTTTTACTGCGAACAGGCCTTTTGCAGCCTGAAAAAGTTTAAGAAGAAGAAGAAGAGTTTGGATTTATATCCCCCCTTTCTCTCCTGTAGGAGACTCAAAGGGGCTGACAATCTCCTTGCCCTTTCCCCCTCACAACAAGCACCCTGTGAGGTAGGTGGGGCTGAGAGAGCTCCTAGAAGCTGTGACTAGCTCAAGGTCACCCAGCTGGCGTGTGCAGGCTAATCTGAATTCCCCAGATAAGCCTCCACAGCTCAGGCGGCAGAGCGGAGAATCAAAACCGGCTCCTCCAGATTAGATACACGAGCTCTTAACCTCCTACGCCACTGCTGCTCCTTAAGAAAAAGGAAAGGAACTAAGGTAAGTGTAGGAAGGGGGTGGGGGCGCTGTGGGGGGGAAAGGGGGAGGGGCCTGGGGGCAATTTTCTGCATTCCCAGGCATGCGCCTGGTGCACAGCGCACCCCCCTGTCCCCTTGTAGCTCCGCAGCTGTCTGCTGTCACTCCTGAAGGTCAGTGACGTATTTTCTAAACGAATGGACCTAGAAACGTTCTCGAGGCAGGCTTGCGTACAGGGATTGCGATCAGGCAACTGAATCAATTTTTTTAATTTGAGGTTTAAAATCATGTGACTCTATCTCTGGTTATTCGGGGCCAGAGAAAACAGCATCCCAGGAACATTTAAAGGGCCAAGGTATAAAATATCAGCACCAGGGACAGCAGCCCATCAATATCATCACTGAGAATGGATTCATTTCTATCATCAGATGCACATTTGGTAACTTCTTCGTCAAGTCAAAAGCAACTTGATGGTGCTTAACAGGGGCGAACCTAGGCAAACTGGAGCCCGGGGACAAAACCTGAGTTTGCCCCCCCACCCCGTGAATGGGCGGCCACCCTCCCCCACCATGAACAAACAATGATTTTTTGCACCAGCTCACAAAACACCTCCCACTCCCAGCAAAACATACATGGCTCTCTCCCCACCAACTCTTCCTAATTTCCTAATCACAACAACCCTATGAGGTAGGTTGTTAGCCTGAGAAACAACTCCAAGCCAGTGCAAGTGGGTATTAAGCATGTAAATCTCTCACAAATCACCCCCAGCAAAACATTTACCAAACAAATGTCAGCATCATCTCTCACAAAACACCTCCAGTGGAATCCACCCCCAAACACCACCAGGGTGTTTAAACTAGGGAGCTCAGATTCTTCTTTTAAATCCACCTTAAAGGGAGAATCTGGGGTCCCCGGTTAAAACAAATTTGAAAGTGATGCTGTTTGGGGGTGGATTCTCCCCCACCCTGAAACAGCATCACTTTTGAGGGTTGGAGATTCAGATGAAACAAATACCAGATTCAGCCGAAATCTGGGCAAATTTGGGCACATTTGGACAAAAAGTGTCCAATTATGTCCTGCCCAAATATGAACAAATGCGAATTCAAGGTATTTGGGCTTTTGGGGGGGTATTTTTGGTGTTTTTTGGCCTGCAGGGAGAACATTTTTAAAGCTAGCGGCACCATGATTTCAGGGCATCATCAAGAGACTTCCCTGATGATACCACCCGAGTTTGGTGATGTTTGGTTCAGGGGAAGCAAAGTTATGGACGCCCAAATGGAATGCCCCCATCTCCATTGTTTTCAATGGGAGCTAACAGGAGATGGGGGCTGCCGCTTAACACACACACACACGTCGAATAGGTTGCTAGAAGGGTCTGGTGTGTTACGATGAGCTCTCCAAAACTTTTTGAGGGGACATTTGGTAAGGTGCATTGGTGTTTACAAACCACTGATAATCAAAAAGACCAAATGCAGCTCCTGGACCTATTCCAACTGCATCTCGTTTAGGGATGAGTGCTGCCATCATTGATCTGGAAGACCTGTCAGCTCCGTATCCCACACGATTCCTATTTAACCAGGAGAATTTCTGAAGTTAATTCCATAACTAGGACTTGCATGATTAGCCTTCATTGTATGGACATGTGTTTTCCCTCTTTGCACAAGTGCATTGACCAAACAAAAAAAGAGAGAGATTGTGTTTCTGGGGTTTCTTGTCCTCATCAAGTCATATAATTCATTGGTTTTCATATCAACAATATTTTTGGTCTGCCATCAGCCTGTGACTGGATCGTGTGATCTGTCCGGTGCTGATGGAACTTGATCAGCTAGTGATTTTTATACTTTCCAAAGGAGGCCGTCACCTTCTTTGTCCCAGGAGACTGAAATTGTCATCAGATATCCAACTCTATCTGGCCTTTGACAGACAGGGGTCCTCAGATCATCCACCTCTATCAAGACTTTTGAAAACAGGTCTGTTCCCACGGCCAACCTCAACATGAATCCTTGCTATGAAGTGACTTGAAGCAGACAGTTTGTCTTGGAATAAGGAATTCTGCAAATCTTTTTTTAAAAATTTTTTTATTGTATCCTTTGAATATTCCATTTTATATTAATACTCTTCTTCCTTCGTTTTCACACAATACATTTTCCCCTTTTTTCTCCTCCCCCTGTATTTTCTTCATAGTTTTATCAAACAGCAGTAAGTTCATTCTTTGTAATCTCTTCTCCCATATCTCCTCATTGACTCCAGCTTCTTTCATCCAGTCGGCCTATATTGTCCATATCCTCAAAATTTCGCCCTATTTATCTTGCCACAGTTTATTTTTTGTTATTATATCGAAAATGTCCAGTGTCACTTGTTCCCAGGTATATTCCAACCAGTGGTGGGATCCAAAAATTTTAGTAACAGGTTCCCATGGTGGTGGGATTCAAACAGTGGCGTAGTGCCAATGGGGCTGGGCGGGGCACGATGGGGGCGTGGCCGGGCATTCTGGGGGCAGGGCATTAATAATTTCTTTGTTACTGTAAAAAACTCTTACTGTAAAAAAAAGTTCCTAATTTCCAGCTGGTATCTTTCTGTCCATAATTTACACTCATTCTAGCAAGTCCTATCGTCTACTGCCAACAGAAACAACTGCTTCTCCTCTAATTGACTGCCTGTCAAATACTTAATACTTTCAAATACTTAATTTTGTTTCTAGAAAGCAAAAGAAGGATACTTTCCTTAAACAAGGAACTTTACCATCTTTCTAAAACATGTTTTTAAAACAGCCCAACAGGGAGAATTTATCCCGTTTTCTACCTTCGCTAACCAGCCACATAGGAAACAACAGAACTTCTTGATTTTTGGACCTAATGGAATTTCTAACGGAAAAGCAGACCCAGTTAGTAACCCTCTCTCGGCACACACAAATAATTAGTAACCCACTCTCGGGAACTGGTGAGGACCTGCTGGATCCCACCTCTGATTCCATCCATTTCTGGATTGTCCATTTTTTCTTTTCTTTCCAGCCTAAAGCTATTGTTGCATGTGCTGCTTTGATCATTATTTTATGAATTCTGCAAATCTACCTAGAGATCAAAAAGCCTGAAAAAATAAGGATTTTTCCCTAGTAAGAATTTTTCCCTAGTAAGAATTTCCCATGGACTAGAAGAGGAGGAGGAGGAGGAGGAGGAGGAGGAGTTTGGATATCTATCCTGCCATTCTCTTCTGTAAAGAAACTCAACGGGCCTTACAAACTCCTTTTCTTTTGGAGGTCTGCCTTTGGAAACATGGAAGCAACGGCAGCAGAGGAGAAGCAGCATGGTGTAGTGGTTACAGTGTTGGATTAGACCTTCCTCCACCCCAAAACTTGCTGAGTGACCTTGGGTCAGCCACTCCCTAAGCCTAACTTAGGCAGATTCCGCATGGGGCAAAAACAGTGGTGTGAAAACGGCGTAAAACGGTTTAAAATGGTGTAAAAGATTTTATACCATTTTCACACTGTTTTCACACGGCTGTTTTTAGCCCGTGCGGAACCCACCCTCCCCTGTTTCCCCGAATATAAGACATCCCCTGAAAATAAGACATAGTAGAGGTTTTGCTGAAGTGCAAAATATAAGGCATCCCCCGAAAGTAAGACGTAGCAAAGTTTTGGTTTGGAAGCACGCCCGACGAACAGGACACAGAAAAATAAGATATCCCCTGAAAATAAGACGTAGTAGAGGTTTTGCTGAAGTGTGAAATATAAGGCATCCCCGAAAGAGAGAGTAAAAGGCCATTAGCAAAGTTTTTTAGTTTGGAAACCGCGCATGACAGACAGGACCTGAAAAATAAAGATATCCCCTGAAAATACAAAGGCAGTAGTAGGAGTTTTGCTGAAGTGTGAGAATATAAGGCATCCCCCGAAAGTAAGACGTAGCAAAGTTTTGGTTTGGAAGCACGCCCGACGAACAGGACACAGAAAAATAAGATATCCCCTGAAAATAAAAGGCGTGGTAGGGTTTGCTGAAAAGTGTGAAATATAAGGCATCCCAGTAAGGCATTAGCAAAGTTTGGTTTTGGAAGCCATCGATGAACAGGACACAGAAAAATAAGATATCCCCTAGAAAATAAGAGGCATTAGTAGAGGAGGTTTGCTGGAAGTGTAGAGAAATATAAGGCATCCCCGAGAAAGTAAGAGGCGTAGCAAAGAGTTTTGTGGTTTGGAAGCTTGCATTGACAGACAGAACACAGAAAATAAGACATCCCTGAAAAATACAAAGGCATTAGTAGAGGTTTTGCTGAAGTGCTTGAAATATAAGGCATCCCCGAGAGAAGTAAAGGCCATTAGCAAAGGATTTTTTTGGTTTGGAAGCAACCCGACCGAACAAGGACACAGAAAATAAGACATCCCTGAAAATAAGACATAGTAGAGGTTTTGCTGAAGTGTGAAATATAAAGGCATCCCAGAAAGTAAGGCCGTAGCAAGTTTGGTTTGGAGGCTGCGCCCGACGAACAGGACACAGAGAAAAATAAGACATCCCTGAAAATAAAAGGCGTAGTAGAGGTTTTACTGAAGTGTATCTCAAGGCATCCCGAAAGTAAAGGCGTAGCAAAGTTTTGGTTTTGGAAACCGCCCGACGAACAGGACACAGAAAAATAAGACATCCCCCGAAAGTAAGACGTAGCAAAGTTTTGGTTTGGAAGCACGCCCGACGAACAGGACACAGAAAAATAAGACTTATCCCTGAAAATAAAGGCGTGAAGTAGCGGTTTTGCTGAAGTGTGAAATATAAGACATCCCGAAAGAGGTAAAAGGCAGCAAAAGTTTTGTTTGGAAAGCATGCCCATTGAACAGAACACAGAAAAATAAAGACATCCCTAAAATAAGACATTGTAGAGGTTTGCTGAAGTGCAAAATATAAGGCATCCCGAAATTAAGGCGTATTAGCAAAGTTTTTTGGTTTGGAAACCTTGACGAGACAGGACACAGAAAAATACAAGACATCCCTGAAAATAAGGCGTAGTAGGAGTTTGCTGAAGTGCAAAATATAAGGCATCTGAGAAAGTAAGGCGCGTAGCAAAGTTTTGTGGTTTGGAAGCTGCATACGACAGACAGGACACAGAAAAAATAAGACATCCCCTAGAAAATAAAAGGTATTAGTAGAGGTTTGCTGAAGTGTAGAAATATAAGGCATCCCGAGAAGTAAAAGGCGTAACAAAGTTTTGGTTTGGAAGCCGCATGGGCCGAACAGGACACAGAAAAAATAAGACATCGAAGAGAGAGAGAAGTAAAAGGCATTAGCAAAGTTTTGGTTTGGAAAGCCGCCCGACGAACAGGACACAGAAAAATAAAAGATATCCCCTGAAAATAAAAGGCCCGTGAAAGTAAGAGGTTTTGCTGAAGTGGTGTAAAAGCAGAAATATAAAGGCATCCCGAAGAGTAAGAGCGTAGCAAAGTTTTGGTTTTGGAAGCCGCAGCCCGGCGAACAGGACACAGAAAAAATAAGACATCGAAAGTAAAGGCATTAGCAAAAGTTTGAAAAGTTTGGAAGCCGCCCGGCCAGACAGGACACAGAAAAATAAGATATCCCCTGAAAATAAGGCGGTAGTAGCCCGGTTTGCTGAAGTGTGAAATATAAAATTTGAGAAAGTAAAAGGCCCCGCAGCAAGTTTTGTTTGGAAGCATGCCGGCAGACAAGAACACAGAAAAATAAGACATCCCCTAAAAATAAGACATTGTAGAGGTTTTGCTGAAGTGTGCAAATATAAAGGCATCGAAAGTAAAAGAGCGTATAAAGTTTTGGTTTTGGAAACGCTGACGAACAGGACACAGAAAAATAAGGCATCCCTGAAAATAAAGGCATTAGTAGAGGTTTGCTGAAGTGCAAAATATAAAAGGCACATCCCGAAGTAAGAGCGTAAGGATTTTGGTTTGGAAGCACGCCCGACGAACAGGACACAGAAAAATAAGACATCCCCTGAAAATAAGACGTAGTAGAGGTTTTGCTGAAGTGTGAAATATAAGGCATCCCCCGAAAGTAAGAGCGTAGCAAAGTTTTTTTGGTTTGGAAACTGCGCCGACGAAAGACAGGACACAGAAAATAAAGACTTCGAAAGTAAGACGTAGCAAAGTTTTGGTTTGGAAGCACGCCCGACAAACAGGACACAGAAAAATAAGATATCCCCTGAAAATAAGACGTAGTAGCGGTTTTGCTGAAGGTGAAATGAAATATAAAGGCATCCCGAAAGTAAAAGGCGCATAGCAAAGTTTTTTTGTTTGGGAAGCATGCCCGACTGAGACAAGAACACAGAAAAATAAGACTATCCCCTAAAAATAAGGAACATTGTAGAGGTTTTTTTTTGCTGAAGTCACCTTGAGGAAATGTAAAAGGCATCGAAGAAAGTAAGACATAGCAAAGTTTTGGTTTGGAAGCATGCCCACCGAACAGAACACAGAAATATAAGACATCCCCTGAAAATAAGACATAATGCATCTTTGGGAGCAAAAATTAATAGAAGACGCTGTCTTATTTTCGGGGAAACACGGTACTTCAGAATTTTGTTGTGAGGATAAGATAGAGGAAATGGGAGGGCAGCATACAAAACACACACACACACACACACACACACACAGAAACTGAAGTCTCTGAAATTCAGAGTGGATCATCACAAGGGAATGCTACAGGGCATTCACTGCAGTGAAACCACAGACAAAACTGGAATGTGAAAAGTGACATCTGTCCAACCGTATTAACAAAAAGCCATCCCAGAGCCTATTATAGGGGCCTATCTAATACACTGGTAAAAGCTCCCTCTTTGGCGCTGTTGTGTTAATTTATTATAATTCCTATTCCTCTGTTTCACATGTCATATTTTTCCCCCTCAATGGCCGTTTTCGGGCATTTAAAGAAAAATTAATCTCCTATTACCGTTTGGATCAATAGTTGAACCAATAGATCAGGCCACGGAGGTGGCTCCGCATGTTTGTTCCAGACCCCGAGAGAGAGATCCATTCCGTAAAAGCCGGGCAAAGAGAGTCAGCACTGCTGTTCATGTCAGAGGATTGATGTAAAGCTTAGCAGCCAAATGAACAAGGGCTGCTGATACAGATGGCTTGAAAAGGGGATTAGGCCCATTCTGGGCGGAGAAGTCTTTCTGCCAGGATCAGCCACGGTGCTGGGAGTGGAGCCTTCGGGTTGGCACACAGTACGTTTCTGACGGCTGCTTACGCAAGGGGACCAGACGTCACACTTTTGGCGGGACAGTCCCGCCTTAAACCAATTTTGCCCCGCGTCCCGCGGGGTTTTTTTCTGTCCCGATTTTTGGAAGGCTGCCGCACTGCCTTCTGGGGCACTCCCCTTTTCCCGCCCTGTGACAGGGGAGCGCCCCAGAAGGCAATGCAGCAGCCTCCTGTGCACACGGCCGCAGGAGCGCACCGCCTTTTGGGGTAGGAAACCGGGGAGAGCCCCAAAAGGAAGTGCGCTCCTGCGGCCACGCTCCTGCGCACACGCCCGCCCACCCTGGTCCCGGTTTTAAAAGGTGGCAAACTGGTCACCTTATGCTTACGTCATCTCGGAATGGTTTCTAGCTTCATGTCATGCTTGTGCACTTTCTGGTGCTTTACAGAGCTCTCTCAGCCCCACCCACCTCACAGGGTGTTTGTTGTGAGGGGGGAAGGGCAAGGAGATTGCAAGCCCCTTTGAGTCTCCTACAGGAGAGAAAGGGGGGATATAAATCCAAACTCCTCCTCCTCCTCCTCCTCCTCCTCCTCCTCCTCCTCCTCTTCTTCTTCTTCTTCTTCTTCTTCTTCTTCTTCTTCTTCTTCTTCTTCTTCTTCAACGTAGAATGTCTTGGTTCAGATTTGAATGAGAAAACCCCAATTCACAAGTCGGAAAGTCGCCAGTGAATTTTGCCTCTCTGTTTGGGCATCGTGCAATATTCCCTCTTTGCAACTTCTGGACCAGTTTTTGTCCTGTGTCTCCCTGGACCAAAACGACACCTGGAGGCCCCACCTCTGGGCAACCCTAACCCACCCCATCCTTCTCTTTACACACAACCAAACGAGCTGATACAAAGTGGGCTATAGGAGGGGGGGAGTGAGTAGCTCGCCATTATCTCTGCTCTCCTTAACACTTAAAAAAGCACCAGTCTCTCCCTTTCCTTCCCTCCCCTCCGCACCCCAGCCCTTTACCAGCTTGGCTCTGAAAAATCAGCAAATAAAAAGTTACATTAACCCCAACCTGACCTCTCCAATATAATACACTGTGGGCTGATGAGTTGCCTTTGGAACGCCTGGCAGAAGCGGCCATTTTTCCGCCAAGCCAAGTAGAGCCGAGGGAGCATTTACTTCATAATTAATATATTAAATGCATGAAAAATAGTTACACAGATCACCCCTTCCCATCCCTCTCCACGCCGTCTCCTCCTCCTCTCCCTTCGTGCGCTACATGCAAGGGGGGGGGTTAGGGGGAGGGGGGAGAGAGAGAGATGGAGGGGAAAGATTTGGGAGGGGGGGAGAAGATAGATACAGGCTGTGTACCATCAATACAGAAGCATCCCTTGAATAGCCATCATAAAAACTGTTCATAATTTTATAGCTTCATTCGGGTTGGAGTACCATAAAGGAAGGCCATATTTTTCACACTCAGGATGCTCATAAAAGAGAGAGAGAGAGAGACAGAAAGAGAGAGAGAGAGAGAGAGAAAAGAAGGGAATATATTAAACAAGGGAGAGAAAAAAGTTGGCATTGAAGGGGGCACAGAGAGCTTATTGCCGTGGTGGCAAACCTTTGGCACTTCTGATGTTATGGACTACAATTCCCATCAGCTCCTGCCAGCATGGCCAATTGGCTGATGGGAATTGTAGTCCATAACATCTGGAGTGCCAAAGGTTCGCCACCACTGGCTTATAGAAAGAAACCCCAGTCCAGGGGAGGGACAAAAGACAGGGAGACAGAGGGATATGGGTGTGTCCTCTTTGACCCACAATGCTGATAAATCCATCAGAATGATTATTAATGGAGGAGTCGTGATCACCCCTCTTCGCCCCCCCAACTCCATATTTGCCTTTTTCACAAGGATGAAACCCGCTGTCCTCCAAGGTTGTCCTTCACCTTTCAAAGGGCCAGCCTCTCTCCCTCCCTTTCTCTCTCTCGCCTCTCTCTCTTTCCCCTGTTTGACTCTCTGAACACAGAATTCATGAGCTAGAGAGCGGATTAACAAATAAATTATAAGTCAGGCAAACGGGTGGCAATAAAGCAATAATCGTCATCGTAAAGCAGGGCTCTTCACCTTCATAGGTGCTGGAGTTTGGTGTAGGCAGGTGAGACCGTGTCAAAACGGGATTCTCTACCCTGCCCCACCCCCGCCAAAGACCCTTCCATAGAGCATATCAGGAGAAAGAGTTCTGTTTCCCTGACTCACTAGGGGTGATTCTGCACACGAGTAAAATAGGTTCGACCCAGTTCCCTGAGAAGGGTACTGACCTAGGTCGAAGCCACTGTTGTTCCCCACTGCAACCAGCTTGATCCCAGCTCGGAGGGCGGGATCATCCTGTGCCTTTTTGCCGCTCCGTTCCGATTGGCTCCTGTTCTACGGCCACGTTCTGTCTATCCCCACACATGTTATAAAAAAACTGCCACAGGAATGGAGGGACGAAGGTGGCGTTTTTTGATTGGCCAGCTGTACGCATGCCCGAAACACTCAGCTGTGATTGGCTGAATGGGGGACTCCTGGCACCAGAGATTCCGCACTTTACTGGAATCGAGCTGAGTTCGAGCGTGGTTCCCTGAAAAGTAGTGGTTCCCAACTGGGTTGGAAATTTGGTACCGTTACGAGGCCCGAAGCTGAGTACAAAACCACATAGCAGCTCGAAGACTTGGAGTGGAAATAGCATAGCGCAGATAAGCCCTAAGTTTTCTACAATCCAAGATTCTTAATTTCCTGGGAGGTTCTGGTGAGATTAGGAGGTTTTGCACCACTTCTTCACCGCGAGCACATGGCCTGCTTGTCTCACATATACGTGTAGTGAGCACCATTCATGAAGTGTGAGTAATTAGCATCGGCGGGAGAGCTTCTGGGATGGTTGGACACATTATGCCCGGAGGAGCCGTCCACAACAGAGCCACTCCTTGATCAAAGACAAAGCCAAGGCAGAAAAGGACGTCGTGCAAGAGATGCAACGGCTGGCCAAGCTGGATTTTAGGAATATTGGGGAGTATTAGGAGTATTTCAGTGCCTTGGCCTGAAAGCTGTCCAGCCATTCTTGATCAGGGCCAGGGCCTTCTTGGCTCTGGCTCCAACCTGGTGAAACACCCTATCAAGGAAGACCCAGGACCTGAAAGACTTGGCACAGTTTTGCGGGGCCTGCAGGATGGAGCTCGTGGTTCAGGACAGCAGAAATATCCGTCTGATGTCCTCCCCTGTCCTTTCCCCTTCTCCTTTCCCCATACACTTTTCCTTTTCCATCCTTTTTTCCCCTTGACTGCCATGCATGCATTTTTTAAAGCAAATATTATTAATTTTAATTCTTACCCCTTAGTGGAATAATAGTGCTGGGATTTAATTGTGGAATCATGGGTTTCATTGATTTTATTAGTTTTATTCATTTTATTAGTTTTATTGATTTTATTAGTTTTATTGATTTTATTAGATCAACGCTGCACACATTGCTAAGCTTGTTCAGGGAAGGGAATATGTATGAATTGTAACAATTGCATATTTTAATTAGTTTTGTTATAATTTATGGTCTTAACTTCTGATGTCAGCCATCCTGAGCCCAGTTCACTGGAGGAGGGCGGAGTACAGATAGAATTTTCATTCATTCAAGAAGAAGTGTTGGATTTTTATTCCCCCTTTCTCTCCTGTAAGGAGACTCAAAGGGGCTTACAATCTCCTTGCCCTTCCCCCCTCACAACAAACACCCTGTGAGGTAGGTGGGGCTGAGAGAGCTCTGAAGAACTGTGACTAGCCCAAGGTCGCCCAGCTGGCGTGTGTTGAAGTGCACAAGCTAATCTAGTTCACCAGATAAATCTCCACAGCTCAAGTGGCAGAGGAGGAAGAAAAGGAGGAAGAACAGGATGAGTCGATTTTTATACCCCACTTTTACCAAAAGGAGTTTCAAACTGGCTTACAACCACATTCCCTCCCCACCACCCACAACAGATACCTTTATGTATATGCACTAGCAATAAAACCCGTTGTGTGAGAAAACACAACAGGTTCTAGAAAACTGTCGTTTGATAAGCTGGGTCGCGGCTTTGCAAAGGTGTGGGGGGAGCCAGCAGGGTGCCTGTAAAGATGGCGAGAGTTCCCCACCTTTTTTTCTGTCCTCCCCCTTTTAATCCATCCTGCCACCCCTTCTCTTAATCTTCCCCATCTGCCCTGCTCTCTCACTCCCTCTTTACTCCACTACACCAACTCTGTTTCTGCCCCCTACCCCAGCTCTCTTTGCCCACTTATTCTAGCTCACTCTCTCTCCCAACTCTCTCTTATCTAGCTTTATCCCAACCTACTCTAGCTCTCTTTTCTCTTTTTGCCTTCCTAGGCTGCGAGTTCTTCTTCAGACTTTCTGGGAGGTGAGTATTCTGTTGGTAAAGCGAAGGATTATGGGAGTTGTAGTCCAATCAGTCCCTCTTTGCTTGGGAAAGGGCACCCTCTAGACCAGGCGTGTCAAACTCGCGGCCCTCCAGATGTTCATGAACTACAATTCCCATCAGTCCCTCCCAACATGAGCATTGGCTATACTGGCAAGGGCTGATGGAATTGTAGTTCATGGATGTCTGGAGGGCCGCGAGTTTGACACCTGTGCTCTAGACTACATCTCTCAGAGGCCTTCACTTTTTTTGTTCGTCATTGGGAACAACAATATACAGATTGATTGATTGATTGATTGATTGATTGATTGATTGATTAGACTTTTATACTATCCTTCCTCTTACCGGCTCAGGGAGGCTTCCATCATATAAAAGCACAAATAAATAGAATTTACATAAGATTTGAAAATTTCAAAACAGTAGCTAAAACTCTAGGGCAGCATAGACCTCCATATGGTGATGGTGACTGTAATTGGGAAATGGGGGAAAAGGAGAGAGATCTTACTTCTGCTGGCTTTGCCCCTGTCCGCTTCCGAGGGAAATCCAATGGCTTGCCCCGTTCGATTCTAGTAGTGGGATAAGCGCTGGGCTGTGCTAAACGTTTTGGAAAAGAGGCTCTTTTGCAAAACAAACAAACAAACAAAAACACCCTGCCCCACCCTGAATGCATTTAGTGGAAGTTTTAGCTGGGTTTGTCCTCAGTGAGTGTGACTTCTGTGCAGCCTTCGACGTGGCGTGGTTCTGCTGTGACTTCATCTGATTTAATTTCGTGGGGTTTCCTACCCAGAAGGTATACAGAACATCGCGGGTGGAATGCAATAGCTGAGCATCAGGTTCAAGTGGGACGGCGGGGTTCTGAAACCGGGGAGGCGGGGATTGATTTGGAAATTGGGCTAACTCTGAAAAGAGAACATCTCCCCGTCCCCTTGCCTTGCATTACTGTTTTGTCAGGATGTCAGATGAATTGCATTGCGTTTGAGAAAAAGAGAAATGCCAGTCGACCAAATGAAGAGGGTACATATTTTACAACCCTCTGGCTGCATATTTTGCAAATCTTTTGTCGGGTTTGGAATATGCTGCCGCAGGAGGTGGTGATGGCCACTAACCTGGATAGCTTTAAAAAGGGCTTGGACAGATTTATGGAGGATTTATGGAGGAGAAGTCGATCTATGGCTCCCAATCTTGATCCTCCTTGATCTGAGATTGCAAATGCCTTAGCAGACCAGGTGCTCCGGAACAGCAGCAGCAGAAGGCCGTTGCTTTCACATCCTTCACGTGAGCTCCCAAAGGCACCTGGTGGGCCACTGCGAGTAGCATAGTGCTGGACTAGATGGACTCTGGTCTGATCCAGCTGGCTCTTTCTTATGTTCTTATGGGTTTACAGAGCAGCCTCCCCAGCCCCCCCGCAACAGGTGTGTAGTCACCGTTTGACTATTTGCGCATGTCCGTGTTCAACCAGCCATAAGGATTCCTGGCCACATATAGGATTCGGCTTTAGTCATGCCATAGCAAATGTTTTTTGAGAGTCTGCCAACATTGCCGGAAGCTAAATTTGATCACGGGAAAGGATGTATGTTACTACCGTGTTTCCCCGAATATAAGACAGTATATTAATTTTTGCTCCCAAAGATGATCTGTGTCTTATTCTCAGGGGATGTCTTATATTTCTGTGTTCTGTTCGTCGGGCGTGCTTCCAAACAAAAACTTTGCTATGTCTTACTTTCGGGGGATGCCTTATATTTCGCACTTCAGCAAAACCTCTACTATGTCTTATTTTTCGGGGATGTCTTATATTAGGGGAAACAGGGTAAGAGCTGCTACATAATAGAATTTAGTTCATTCCTGAAGCTCCTGTTTGCAACTGGTTAGATTGATCTGCCGCTGGTCCCTTGTCATAAGCGGATACTTCTCCAAGTCTAATAATTTTATGGTTGGGGGGTCACCACTCCATGAGGAACTGTATTAAAGGGTCACAGCATTAGGAAGGTTGAGAACCATTGGCCTAAAAGAGAGAAAAAGCAGGGTATAAAAAGAAACTACTCCTACTCCTCTTCCTCAGTGAAAAGGTATGCAAACATAACTGATGTGCAGCATAAGGGTAGGGGGAAAGACTAGGAAAAAAACCTACCCCCCCGGATCTAGTACAGATTGTACTGCTGAGATCCACACTTGTAAGAATTCTCTCCTTGAGCACCTGCGGACTTCTTTGCACCCAGGTAGAATTTGGCTCCTTCCACTCCAATCACAAAGGGCCTGGTGAACGAGCGCGCATTTGTTATACTTAGGCTGCGTTGCTTTTCAGCACTGACAGGCTGTGTGGCTCCCATATAGTGCTAATATGAATGCGTGTATTAGATGGAAAAATGAGCGTGCTTGCACACTGCAGCCGCCCAGCGGCTATTAACCACTGGATCATATTTTTATCTGTAGGTGTGGAGAAGAGGAGACAATGCTAATGTGTGGCTCAGGCTGGAATCTGTTTATTTGCTTACTTTATTTATACCTCGCTTTTCTCCCCCAAGTGACTTACAATGCCAGTTCGTAAGAAGGTAACCCATCCATAAGAACATAATGGGAGTACTTGCTTGACTGGAACAACTTGAAGCTTGAGACTTTTGTTCTTTCTTGACTTCTTCCAAGAAAGTCCACTTTGTCTGTGCTTCCTCTTGGTTCCTTCAGTGTCCTTTATCTGGATTCTACTTTCTGTTAACACCTTAACTTGATTCTCTATAGACTATACATCATATAGTCTTCCAACTCTACTGGCACTTCAGACTCAATTAACTAAACAGGGGCACTACTGGGTAATGAAAGGAAGATTGCCTCTAGGGGGATTTCTTAAAGGGACAGGGTCTAACTACAGTTCCCTCCCAAAGAACACTATAGAAAAGAACTAAACCCATTGTAACTATGGGGTAAGGTGACCAGATTTTCACCTTTTTAAAGCGGGACATGTGTGCGTGGCCGCAGGATCGCACTGCCTTTTGGGGCGATCCCTGGTTTCCAGCCCTGTGACAAGGCAGGAAACAGGAGTGCCCCAAAAGGCAGTGCACTCCTGCGGCTGGGTGTGCGGGAGGCAGCCGCACTGCCTTCAGGGGCGCCCCCTGTTTCCCGCCCTGTGACAGGGTGGGAAAAGGGGAGCGTCCCAGAAGGCAGTGTGGCAGCCTTCCAAAAATCGGGAGATTTCAAAAACCCCACGGGACGCGGGACAAATTGCTTAAAAGCGGGACTGTCCCGCCAAAAGCGGGACGTCTGGTCACACTACCATAGAGACAACTGAGACTTAATGAGAAAATAGTAAGAGCTTCTCTGGGGGCATGACAACCACCTATGTCAACATTTCAGAAAAAGGGGCAAAGTCAATAGGGATAAGCCAGGACTCACAACAGTGGGCAAAAATATGAATCAGTATTAAATGTTAAAGTACTGCATGTTCACATGTCCTTGTTCGTCAGTCCGTGTAGTCACATTTGTCAATTTGAGGAGAATCAAAAGTTAAAGCCATGAACAGAAACATTCCTGTTGGGTGAAACCACTCGGAGGTTTAGTATGGAAAATAAAAGGGGGCTGTACTGCCCTCTTCAGACTTCAGTGTGGCTCCACCTCTGAGAGCCAACCGGCTCTCTCTGATCCAGCCCACTATGCTTATATTTATATTCATTCAGTTCCAGTTGGTGCATATTCTAGTCCTATCTGGGGGGGATGGTTTAAGCTGGCAAACGTGCAGTTTGGATAGAATCTCTCCTCCTGCCTTGCCCCCCACTCGTGGTGGTCCAGGGGCACTGATGGCATAGACTGTTTCATCTGCTTCCTGCTCCCAGTTGCTCACATAGCATATCTTTTTGTCCACATGGGCCTTATCACTTCCTGCATCAATTCTTTTGGGATCGCAGGGGCATCTCCCTCCGGGCTGCCAGGAGAAGGTTTGTGCAGCTTCAGCATTCATGGTTCTTTTCAGTGGTGGGATCCAAAAATTTTAGTAACCGGTTCCCATGGTGGTGGGATTCAAACAGTGGCATAAGCCCGGCCAAATGGGGCTGGGGCTGAGAACATCCATAGGGCATGGCAGACGCATTCGAAGTGGGGCATTAATAATTTCTCTGTTACTGTAAAAAACTCTTACTGTAAAAAAAAATTCCTAATTTCCAGCTGGTATCTTTCTGTCCATAATTTAAACTCATTCTAGCAAATCCTATCGTCTACTGCCAACAGAAACAACTACTTCTCCTCTCGTTGACTGCCTGTCATATACTTAATACTTTCAAATACTTAATTTTGTTTCTAGAAATCAAAAGGAGGATACTTTCCTTAAACTAGGAACTTTACCGTATTTCTAACAAATGTTTTTAAAACAACCCAACAGGGAGAATTTATCCTGTTTTCTACCTTCGCTAACCAGCCACATAGGAAACAACAGGACTTTATGATTTTTGGACCGAATGGGATTTCTAACGGAAAAGCGGACCCAATTAGTAACCCCCTCTCGGCACACACAAATAATTAGTAACCCACTCTCGGGAACTGGTGAGAACCTGCTGGATCCCACCTCTGGTTCTTTTTCTGCTCACACTTTCAGATTCGACCCTTTATCCCTGAACCCTAAGGAATGGGCATATCAGACATAGCACCACGGCACCATCCCTTTCAACAGGAGATTGCTGATTTGCTGGCATCATTCACGGAAGTCATACAGGAAGCGTCAGCAGTGGTATCATCCCTGGGAAACAATAATGCAGCTTTTAATAGATGAACCTTTGCACAATCAAAGTGTTTTCAAGATAAACTTCCACTGCACCAAAATCTCCCCTTTGGACTGACAGACCTTCCCAGGACATATTTGACACAGCTCATTAGCCTCAAAAATGGTGGGATTGCAAAGCTGGGCAACATCTGTGGCTATCCCTCAATGAGGCTTAGGAAGACATTCTGCAAAAGGGAGGGAGGGAGGGAGGGAGGGAGGGAGGGAGGGAGGGAGGGAGGGAGGGAGGGAAGGAAGGAAGGAAGGAAGGAAGGAAGGGGGAAAGAGGGGAAGGAGGGAAGGGAGGGAGGGAGGGAGGAAGGAAGGAGGAAGGGAGGGAAGAAAGGAAGCACAGAAGGAAGGAAGGAAGGAAGGAAGGAAGGAAGGAAGGAAGGAAGGAAGAAGGAAAAAGGGAAAAGGAAGAGGGACACACAGGAAAGAGGAAGGAAGGAAGGAAGGAAGGAAGGAAGGAAGGAAGGAAGGAAGGAAGGAGCCAATGTGAGAGCCAGAGGCCCGAGGAGGAAGGGAGGGAGGGAGGGAGGGAGGGAGGAGTGGAGTGGAGACATGGAGGGAAAAGGAAGGAGGAAGGAAAAAGAGGGGAGAGGAAAAAGACAAGAAAGACCCCGAGAAGGAAGGACCACAGGAAATGGAAGGACAGACGGACCCAAAAGGAAGGAAGGAAGGAAGGAAGGAAGGAAGGAAGGAAGGAAGAGGAACGAACAAATGAAGGAAGGAAGGATGGAAGGAAGGAAGGAGGAAAGGAAGGAAGAGGGAAGGGGAAGAAAAAGGAAGGAAGAAAGAGGGAAAAAAAGGAAAAGGAAGGAGGAAGGAAGGAGGAGAAAGGAAGGAAGGAAGGGAGGAGGGAGGGAGGGAGGGGAGGGAGGAAGGGAGGAGGAAGAAGGAAGGAAGGAGGGAGGGAGGGAGGGAGGGAGGAGGGAGAAGGAAGGAAAAGGAAGAAGGAGGAAAGAGGGAAGGAAAAAAAGAAGAGAGGAAAAAAAGAGGAAAAGAGGAAGAGAAGGGGAAAAGGAAGAGGAAGGAAGGAGAAGAAGGAAGGAAGGGAAAGAAGGAAAGGAAGAGGAAGGAAAAGGAAGGAAGGAAGGAAGGAGGAAGAGGAAGGAGAAAAGGAAGGAAGGAGGAGGGAGGAGGAGGGAGAAAAGGAGGAAGGAAGGAGAAAAGGGAAGGAAAGAAAAGGAAGGAAGGAAAAAAGGAAGGAAGGAAGGAAGGAAGGAGAGAAGGCAGGAAGGAAGGAAGGGAAGAAGGAAGGAAAGGGGAGAAGGAAAGAAGGAAGGAGGGAGGAAGGAAGAGCCTGGAGGGAGGAGGAGGAGAAGGAAGGAAGGAAGGAAGGAAGGGAGGGAGGGAGGGAGGGAGGGAGGGGAGGGAGGAAAGCATTTATTAAAATACATTTTTTTTTTACTTTTTTTTATCAAGACCCAGATGGCAAGCTGAACAAAAACTTAGTTCACCATTTTCCTCTTGTGTATAGGAGCCCAGGCTAGTCCAGAACTGTCAGATCTCAGAGGCTAAACAGGGTTGGCCCTGTCTAGTATTTGGGTGGAAGGCCTGCACAGACTGTCAGGGTCATGATTTATTTATTTATTTATTTTATTGGACTTTTATACCGCCCATCCCCGAAGGGCTCTGATGCAGAGGCAGGCCCTGGCAAACCACCTCTGAACATCTCTTGCCTTGAAACCCCAACTAGGGGTCGACTGTGTGTCTCCAGTGGCCCTTTTTGCCGCCGCCACCACCAACAGTACTAGAATAAACTCTGTCCACGATATCAAGCAAATCTGACAGTGCCTTTAGGCAAAACACTAGAGGGGTTTTGAGGAGTAGCCCCCCAAAAAGCTGTTATCAGATTGTGTGATATTTCTTGGGAGACTGTGTAACATTTGAAAACATGCAAACCTTGTTTGCTCATGTAACCCCCATGCTCAGAATGGGTTGACCCAGTAAGGGGTGGAGACTCAAAGCAGCAAGAGGCTGCAGAGCTCATGTAGTTTGGAGCAGACCAGGCTACCAGACTTGGACCTTGATTTCTATAAGCCCTTAACACCTTGTTAAGGTAACTGCAATGTTGTTGGGAACTACTGGGAAGGTAGTTGTTTGTTTTTGCTATGTTGCAAACGTTGGAGTTTATTGTTTCAGGGTTTTTTATGTTTGTAATGGGTGAGAGTTCTCCTGGAAACCTTCATCATGTTGACTCCTGTTCACCAAGCCCTTGGAGTCTTCAGGAGCCAACCCACTTGCAAAGAAGAATCGGACTTGGCAATATCAGAAGACTGTAACTAGAAGGACTTGAAATGAAACCTGAACAGGACCGTGAAGTGTGATGTTAAATGTTGATGTTTGGTGTTATATGTTAAGAAAATCAACCATTTTTGTTTTTTAAAAAATTTGTTGTTGCAAACTCATTCCAAGTTCTGCCCCACAGAACCCACAAGCTGAGGTTACACTCACAGGTGACAAACGGGAATCACAGGCCTTGGAAAATAATGCCCACTCTCTTGCAGAACTGGGTGTTTGAAAGCCCGCCAAAATGCCAAACGCCCCCGTCATGGTGCAGCCTTTGAGCCTTCTAGTTTGTCTTGGAGGAGAAAGGGTTACAATTTCTGTAGCTCGGTGATGCAAAAGGCAAAAATTAGACAAAGGATTAAACAGTGCATTTAAAAAGGCCCACGGAAAAGGCAATTGCAAAATGAAGGGAGGGTAAAATGAGTTGCGGGAATCAGAAAAGGGGGAGACGGGGGGGACTCCTCTACTTTAGATTTTTGGCTTCGAGGCAGGGAGTGCAAACGTTCCGATCTGTTCGGCCGCGGGCAGCTATTTTTATCCGGCACTACAAAATGCAGCAGGACAATGCAGTCAGGGCAGGGGTGGGGGGGGTGGGGGCACCGGGGGGATGCTGGTAAAAGGAAAGGTTAATAGGAAACCTGTGAAAGGGGTGAGGGGAGGCCTCATCAGCATGGGCGGCACATCGACATCCTCGCTGCTTGGTGATGGGTTCGAACGGAGAGCTGACATGAGATATAGAAGTGTTCATTGAAAATAATTCAGAGTGACGTCTGAAAACAGAAGGGGGGGGGGCTGCAATTGCTGAACGCCTGCCGAATGGCAGATTACCGGAGGCCAGGCCCTCTTCCGTCAGCCAGAGCAGCAAGCTGGACTTGGCTGACCAGGGGTGCAGTCGAGAGCTGGACAGACCAGTCACTCTTAGAGAGCTCAGGAAAGAGAATACATGGGGTCAGAGAGTACTGGGGGGGGGGGGCTATAGGGCAGAGGTGGGATCCAGCAGGTTCTCACAGGTTCCCAAGAGTAGGTTACTAATTATTTGTGTGTGCTGAGAGGGGGTTACTAATGGGTGATTTTGCCACGTGATCTTTGCCTTAGTTACGCCCCTCCTCTCAGCAGTAGCGCGCAGAACTTGAAGCAGTCTAGCAGGAGGTGCGCCGGCGTGCGTGGCAGCCTACGCCTGCGTGCATTCGTTTCCCGCCCAAGGACCGGCGCAGCGGCTGCGTCCTTGCCACAGCCCTACCCAGCAATGCCCCGCCCCGGAATGCCCGGCCACGCCCCCGTCGTGCCCCGGCCAGTCCCATTGGTGGTGCGCCATAGTTTGAATCCCACCACCATGGGAACCTGTTACTAAACTTTTTGGATCCCACCACTGCTATAGGGTCCCTCCAGGGGGCAATCTACACATTTTAATTGGGTGTTCAGAACTTTGAGGGGCAAAGAGAGGCATTTGGGAACCCCCTTCTTCCAAAGAGTCAGCGTCCTCCAGGTGGGGCCTAAAATTGCAAATGACCTCCAGATGACATGTATCACTTCCCCTGAAAGAAAATGGCTGCTTTGGGAGGTAAACTGTGTGTAGGACTGGAGGTCTATAATTACAGCTGATCTCCAGACTACATTGATAGTTCATTCATTCATTAATTCATTAAATCATTCATTCATTCATTCATTCATTCATTCATTCATAACATTAATTGCACTTCTCAAGAAAAAAGGCTGCATTGGAAGGTGAACTATGTTGCATTATACCTTACTGAGGTTCCTCCTTTCCCAAAATCCCACCTTTCCAGATGCCACCCTCAAATTCCCAGGCATTTATGAACCCAGAGTTAGCAACCTCTTCTGTATAACAATCTGTATAATATTATCACTTACTGAGATCCCTCCAATCCCAAAAACACCTACAGTGAGAATTACACAAGGAGATCGGGGCAATCTACAAGGTTCTCTCCTCCATTTTGTTCTCACAACGACCCTGCGAGATAGGTCAGGCTGAGAGACAGGGACAAACGCATGTCACCTGATGAACTTCAAGACAGTGTGGGAATTCAAACCCAAGTCTTCCCAAGTCTGTCCAACATTGTAATCAGTACGTCACAGAGATTCTCATCACTATACCACACTGTGCAGTATCATATGGTATCATACGTGTACCCCCATACATACATTCCATACATGCATGCACATTCATCAAAGTATTTCCGAGATGGTGAACATGCACTTGTGGTGAAAAGGGTGGGCGTGCGCGCATCCCAGTTTACAAAGGTGACCATCTGGTCACCTTAGAATAGTGGCCACAAGGGCCATCAAATCCAATCTTCTGCCATGCAGAAATACACAATCAAAACACTCCCACCAGGCAGCCATTCAGCCTCTGTTTAAAAACCCCCAAAGAAGGAGACTCCATCCCCACCCTGCCCACTGGGGCAGTGTATCCCACTATCAAATAGCCCTCACTGTCAGGACGTTACTGCTAATGTTTAGGTGGAATTTCTTTTCCTGTATTTTGAATCCATTGCTCCTTGCCCTGGTCTCTGGAACAGCCAAAAACAAGCTTGAAACATCTTCAACATGACATCCCTTCAAATATTTAAACATGGCTACCATGAGCGTTTTCCCACTTACCTTCTGCCCCGCACTACTGTAGCCAAGTAGCGCGGGGTCCCCCAGCACTCCCCACTACAGGGGCGGCGACGCAGCTGCCCTGATGCTGCCGCTGTCGCACCCCCTCAGTGCACGTCATTCCTGGCACTCTTCAAAACGGCGCCATTTGATGACCCCGTGCAGAGCGCAGGGTTGTGGGGAAGCCCGGGCACACGCCAGAAATGACGCATGCTGAGAGTAGCGCGCGGCATAGGGGGCTATGAGTAAGTGGGGAAATGCCCCATGTCACCCCTTAACCTTCTCTCCTCCAGAATAAACATACCCAGCTCCCTAAGCCCCACTTCATACAACATACAATCCAGAACTTTCACCATTCACCTTCCTCTGGGCTCATTCCAGTTGTCAATATCCTTCTTGAATGGTGGTGCCCACAACTGAACACAGGATTCCAGGTGAGGTCTGACCAATGCAGAATAGTGTGGTACTATTAAATCTAGACACAAATGATGCAAACTAGAATTGCCTTGGCTGCTGCATCACACTGCTGACTCATGTCCTTTTTGTGGTCTTCTAGGACTCCCAGATCCCTTTCACATATACTGTTGTCAAGCCAGGTGTTGCTCATCTCACATCTGTGCATTTCATTTTTTTCTGCCTACATGTAGTATTTCACATTTATGCCGAAATTCATTATTTGCTTATTTCTTCATTTGAAACAGTTCTAGGTTGCCTTTCCATCGGATCAGGGGCCCCAGTGTGGCGGACCTAAAAACATTAAAATGTTTCAACAATTGACAACTGAACTAATAGGGTTTTTTTTTAAGCAATAAAGCGGAGGCCATTTACAATGCGGGCAAGGGAGGTGACCTGCCAAAGCGAAAGACCCGGACTCCTTTCGAGGTGCATAAAAACAAGTTGTGAAACTTATTAAACGGCAAAGAATTAACAGGTGTCGATACTGAAGGCCCTCTCTGAGCTGAAGGAACAGGCCAAAAGCGTCCCCCCCCCCACCCAAGAGGGTTCTGCCGTGGTTTTATATAATGCACCCAGTATTTATATGTACAACGTGTGTCGTTTTTATATAATGATTTATGTGTAATGCTGATTTATTCATGCACTAATAACTCTGATAAATGCATATATGTCAGGCAGAGGAAGCGTACAGCAGTATCAAATAAAGCAAATTTGATTCGCCCAAGGAGGCAGTGAAATCCAAATGGGTATTCTCTTGTTGGAGCAGGAGGGATGCGGAAATATAGACCATCCCTTATTGCAGCAAACTCGCTAAAACTGAACGCCTTCTGTCTCTGCTCCCACACAGTGTTGTGAACTTGCTGGGAAACCACCACAAACAAACTGTTGAATTATAGGCTCATTCCGCACATGCAGAATAATGCACTTTCAAACTGCTTTCGGTGCTCTTTGAAGCTGTGCGGAATAGCAAGATCCACTTTCAAACAGTTGTGAAAGTGGTTTGAAAACGCAATATTTTGCGTGTGTGGAAGGGGCCAGAAGAAGAAGAAGAAGAAGAAGAAGAAGAAGAAGAAGAAGAAGAAGAAGAAGAAGAAGAAGAAGAAGAAGAAGAAGAAGAAGAAGAAGAAGAAGAAGAGTTTGGATTTATATCCCCCCTTTCTCTCCTGCAGGAGACTCAAAGGGGCTGACAATCTCCTTGCCCTTCCCCACTTACAACAAACACCCTGTGAGGTGGGTGGGGCTGAGAGAACTCCGAGAAGCTGTGACTAGCCCAAGGTCACCCAGCTGGCGTGTGTGGGAGTGCACAGGCTAATCTGAATTCCCCAGATAAGCCTCCACAGCTCAGGCGGCAGAGCGGGGAATCAAACCCGGTTCCTCCAGATTAGATACACGAGCTCTTAACCTCCTACGCCACTGCTGCTCCATAGTCAGACGCAGCTCCTGTAAACTGGCACTTTTATACCCGTGAATGGATTGTGGAATTCATACATGCATACTCAGTGACAATGATACTGGTCCTGGTAGTAAAAAAAAATTCCAACTGTAGGTAACCAGACCCCAACTTCCAGCTTTTATACACACGTTTATACAAACACGCACAAAAGTCTGGCAACTGGCCCAGAGGTTTGGTCAGAATTGGTAGGCCTGGTTGTCATGGTAACGGATAGAGCCATGTGCTTGAGGCCTCTTGGCTTTCGCCATTAAAAACGACCTCAAATCTGCACGGCTATCCTCACCTGCTAATGAAACATGGGCTCATTCCGCACCTGCAGAATAATGCACTTTCAAACTGCTTTCGGTGCTCTTTGAAGCTGTGCGGAATGGCAAAACCCACCTGCAAACAGTTGTGAAAGTGGTTTGAAAACGCATTATTTTGCTTGTGCGGAAGGGGCCCATGGTTTCAGTTGCAAGCCTTTATAAAGTCTTCCATTTAGTCTTCATTCTGCCCGACTGCACAGAGCTAAGGAACCTACCTGCGATGATGGGGCTTGTTTTGAAGGGGTTCTTGGCCTCTGGTCTGGCCCCTCGGCAGTCTCCGCATGTACACAATTGAACATAAAGGAGCTGAACTTCGCCACTTTCCTCTGCAAGAAGGAAAAATAAAGTTGCTCCTGAATTCGTAAAACTGCAAGAATTGAGCTACTAACATGGTACCTGACAACTAAACGACTGAGCAAAAACTGCACGTCTCTATGGCTTTCCCAAGCACTGAAATTCTCATCTCAAGAGACAAAACAGTTCCAAATTAAACCAAAAGAAAAAAAGATTTTTTTTAAAAAAAAAAACCACTTTGACACAAAGGATATATTGAAGATTTAAGTAGCAATTAAGGTTTCATAGAAGATGGGGAAAGAGTATGTTTGATTTCTATCTCGGTAAAGAGAAACAGGAATTTTAAAAATTCTAGCAATTAGGAAGACAGGAGGAGGGTTAAGAAATATTAAATGGCTTTTGCTGCGCGCACAGGCGCACAACCGAATAAAATAAATAAAATAAACACCCAGCCTACCACAATTTCTGCTTTGTAAAGGGGAAATTGTTACAGCGCGATGTGTTTACATGGGCAGAAATTGGGGGGGAAATTACGCTGTCATACTGACATCTGTAGGAGAAGGACAATTTTAAAATTACACTGTTCAACACCTTTAATGATTTGTAACACAAGAGGTGTGGCTACTCCTATTAAATGTGTTGCCAAATCAATAAAAAGCATAATTGGAGTTGTTAGAGCAAATTATAGCGCCACCGTTATGTTGCAATACAATGTTCCCTTGTAAACTGCTATTACGGGCCGAGCTGTATTTCTCTCTTATTGGGCTGTTTTGTAATGAGTTGGCATTTTGCTCCATAATGGTCGCCCACTTTCTTTTATGGAGCGCTCACTCCTTTACTTTCTGTCTTTTGTGCAGCCTGTAATTTCCCCTTTTCCCTCGACTGCCTCGCCACCGAGTTTTCAAAAGTGTGCAGACCGGTTGCCAACTGCATTGAAGTCACTGGCGATGTTATTCAACTTTATCTGAAATCTCTCACCTATCCCTCTCCTTTCTTCTTTTCCTTCCTGGATTTCCAGGCGGAACAGAACAGAGAAAGATTCCAGCTGCATTTCGAAGGCAACAGTAGGGGTCCTCCAACCATATCAGAAATTTGGCAACCGCGTCAACCAGCTACTTGGGGGTATCGATATTCCAATCTCCACGCCCTTTCCCAAACCGTTGTGGCTGGTGCTATCCATGTTCATGTCTTGTCTGATTGAAGCTGTATTCTGAGAAGCCAGAACTGGGGAAGAAACCGCATGGACAGTGAGGCCATCTGTGCTTGCTGCGGCTATCAAATTCCAAGTGGTAACCAGTGGTGGGATCCAAGAATTTTAGTAACAGGTTCCCTCGCCAGCCCTCCCCCTAAGCAAAGGGGGCAGAGGCGTACCTAGGCAAACCTGAGCCCTGGGCAAAACCTGAGTTGGATCCCCCCCCCATGGGCAGCCACCCCACCACGACCCCCCCCCCCAATTTTTTTTTGCACCAGGTCATTTCTAAATCATCATCACATTATAGAAAATGCCCCAACTCACAAATCTGAACACAGCAATGATGAAACACACAGGTTCTTTGATAGAGACTGGTGAGATAAAAGGTATGAAAGGCTGAGAATCAATGAATTACAGTACCTGGAAGGGATTAACCCAGTTCAAGGAGTTACATTGTTAGTCGCAATTGCTATATGGAACCTTCATGTTCAAAGGCAGGATGCCTCTCGGGGAGGGGAGGGCGTGGAGATGGGAAAGTGGACCCAATTAGTAACCCCCTCTTGGCACACACAAATAATTAGTAACCCCCTCTCGGGAACTGGTGAGAACCTGCTGGATCCCACCTCTGGTGGTAACCAAAGATCTCATAGAACAGGGGTGGCCAAGCTATGGTGCTCCAGATGTTCATGGACTATAATTCCCATCAGCCCCTGCCAGCATGGCCAAGTAGCTCCAGCTAAGTACTGAATGCATAAAGGACCTCAAAGATGCTAACAATTGCCTTCCCTTCCCCTCCTCACAACAGACACCTTGAGAAGTAGGGGAGGCTGAGAGAGTTCTGAGAGAACTGTGACTAACCCAAAGTCACCCCACAGGTTTCATGTGTAGAAGTGAGCCAATTCAGCAAATAGTGCCTGCCCAACTTGTACCAAAAGTCAGAAATCCCGACCCAACATACCAAAATCATCTTTGGCACAATGAAGTCAGCACCTGCCAGTGTGGCCTGCAATGTATTCTAAGAAGAAGAGGAAGAGTTGGATTTATATCCAGAGGTGGGATCCATCAGGTTCTCACAGGTTCCCAAGAGTAGGTTACTAATTATTTGTGTGTGCCGAGAGGGGGTTACTAATTGGTGATTTTGCCACGTGATTTTTGCCTTCGTTACGCCCCTCCTCTCAGCAGTAGTGCGCAGAACTCGAAGCAGTCTAGCAGGAGGTGCACCGGCGTGCGTGGCAGCCTGCGCCTGTGTGCATTCGTTTCCCACCCAAGGACCGGTGCAGCAGCTGCGTTCTTGCCACAGCCCCACCCAGGAATGCCCCGCCCCATCATGCCCCACCCAGCCCCATTGGCGCTATGCCACAGTTTGAATCCCACCATCATGGGAACCTGTTACTAAAATTTTTGGATCCCACCACTGTTTATATTCCCCCTTTCTCTCCTGCAGGAGACTCAAAGGGGCTTACAATCTCCTTGCCCTCCCCCCCTCACAACAAACACCCTGTGAGGTGGGTGGGGCTGAGAGAGCTCAGAAGAACTGTGACTAGCCTAAGGTCACCCAGCTGGCATGTGTTGGAGTGCACAGGCTAATCTGAATTCCCCAGATAAGCCTCCACAGCTCAAGCGGCAGAGCAGGGAATCAAACCCGGTTCCTCCAGATTAGAGTACTTAACCACTATGCCACTGCTGCTCCAATAGGAATGATTGAAAGCTGACTCTTAGGTTTCACAATCCAGGATTTAATTAAACTCCCTAAAATAAACCTTGGTTTGGTATCCTCACTGCTCCTAAGGATACTAAGTTCTCCGCATGTTATGCTGAAAAATGAGGAAGGGTATGCAATAGCCAACCTCCATAAAGCCTTCTTTGTTGAAAAAAAAAGTAAGACCATATGATACTGCACTGTGTGGTATAGTGATGAGAATCTTCCTTTCGTTTTTTTCCCTTCTCGTGACACACGTAGGCAGGTTCTTGCAAATATGCTTGATGGGAAAAAAGGTGAGTGGGATCCAAAAATTTTAGCAACAGGTTCCCTCGCCAGCCCCCCCTCAGCAAAGGGGGCAGAGGCAAACCTGAGCCCTGGGCAAAACCTGAGTTGGATGGCCCCCATGGGCAGCCACCCCACCACGACCCCCAATTTTTTTTTGCACCAGGTCATTTCTAAATCATCATCACATTATAGAAAATGCCCCAACTCACAAATCTGAACACAGCAATGGTGAAACACACAGGTTCTTTGATAGAGATAAAAGGTACGAAAGGCTGAGAATCAATGAATTGCAGTACCTGAAAGGGATTAACCCAGTTCAGGGAGTTACATTATTAGTCACAATTGCTATATGGAACCTTCACGTTCAAAGGCAGTGTGCCTCTCGGGGAGGCGAGGGCGTGGAGACGGAAAAGCGGACCCAATTAGTAACCCCCTCTCGGCACACACAAATAATTAGTAACCCCCTCTCGGGAACTGGCGAGAACCTGCTGGATCCCACCTCTGGTCACTACCAAAGCTTCACTGGCATTTCAACTTCTTGCCCATTTTCCCCAGCAAAAGAGACTGTATTGCCCATATCATCACACGCCTTTCAGAGCCAAAGCTCTAAGCAAGCAGCTGCAACAGAATCAAACACTCTCACCCACACAACAAATGCATACATTTGTCTGTCTGCCTCGTTAACAGCTGTAAGGGGAAAATCCAATATGGGTGTCATTTTTTCACACTGAAGCCATTCAGAAGAAAAACAGCAAACACACTGTCTGCCTTGTCCCAGAATTAAACCTGGTTTGACCCAACACCAAACTGACAATTGTGTAACTGAGGTTAAGCAGCCAAGACTTGTTTGCAAAGAACATGCAGCATTTCACGGTTCTGTGTTGCCTGACATAGAGTTGGGAACTTTGCCTTGTTTTAGACCAGTGGTTCTCAACCTGTGGGTCACAACCCCTCTGGGGGTCGAACGACCCTTTCGCAGGGGTCGCCTAAGGTCGAATCCCCACTTGAAATTTGCACGCAGATCCAAACCTGTTTGTGGTGAAACCGTGTCCTCTTCATCGGAGTTTCTCCCTCCCCACCGCAGCGAGCACACAGCAGACACACGCGTTTGCAGAACTCTTAGCAATCCCCACTAGCAGGCGAGCTCGCTTCGCCGGTCTCCCCTGATTGGCTGGCGTGCCTTGATGGGGCGGGACCTTTTCTCACTGCGGAAACGTACACTGTAGGGGCATGAGCAAAAAAGCCAGCATGTTAAAGTTTAACGTTTAACCGTTTAACTGTGCAAACAGTTAATCGTTACCTGTGTAAACCATGAACGATTCAAAGTTACATGTTTGACTGTTTAACGTTTGCATCCCCTTCTGCTGGCCAATCACAAAAGTGGAAACAAAACCAAGGAAAGGCTGCGCGCGCATCGCAGCGCTGATTGGTTGCCTGAATTCCGCATCACTCCAGGGCGGGAAACAAGTCAGGGTTTCAATCCTCGTCCCTCCCCTCAGATCAGCTGTGAACCGTGTCAATGGGGTCTCTGCCACTTGCAACCAGGTCCTGCCGGAACACGGATTAACGGGGAGAATGAGTCCCTCAAACCTGGTTAGTTTGTGTTCTGAAACCTGGCTAAGACGGTAGTGGGGATTCGACCTAAGACTCTCTGCATCAGTGTTCTCCATCTGTGAAATGGATAAATGTTGGGGTTGGGGGTCACCCCAACGTGAGGAACTGTATTAAAGGGTCGCGGCACTAGGAAGGTTGAGAGCCACTGTTTTAGACCCTTTGCTTCTTGCTGAAAGCAGAAGTCATGCACTTATTTAACGCTTTAAAATGTCTATCCTGCTTTCCCAAAACTATCTTACAAAACAGCACCTATCACTAAACCCATTCAGACCATCAGGGCTGTCATAAGTGTGACATCTTTGTCAGAGAGCTGTGAGTTTGCAAGTGTCTGTCACAACTCAGTTATAAAAGGGTTAACCGTTTGTATGTAAACAAGTTCCCGAAGTCACTGTTTATGACCTGATCTGTTGATTAGCTATTGGTCAGTCAGATCGCCATTGCTTACATGTTAGTGAGCACGTACATCTGAAGTTATAAAGTTTCTTTCTTTGTTTGAGCGGACACGACACCACCACCACCACCCCGATCATGAGCACAAGACAGCAGATAGGTACCAAGATGTAGCCAAACATATAGTAATGTAGTATATATATATATACCCATATATGGAAGAAGAAGAAGAAGAAGAAGAAGAAGAAGAAGAAGAAGAAGAAGATGTGGGGGGGGGGGGGGGTGGGGGGGGGGGGGGGTGGGGGGGGGGGGGGGTGGGGGGGGGGGGGGGTGGGGGGGGGGGGGGGTGGGGGGGGGGGGGGGTGGGGGGGGGGGGGGGTGGGGGGGGGGGGGGGTGGGGGGGGGGGGGGGTGGGGGGGGGGGGGGGTGGGGGGGGGGGGGGGTGGGGGGGGGGGGGGGTGGGGGGGGGGGGGGGTGGGGGGGGGGGGGGGTGGGGGGGGGGGGGGGTGGGGGGGGGGGGGGGTGGGGGGGGGGGGGGGTGGGGGGGGGGGGGGGTGGGGGGGGGGGGGGGTGGGGGGGGGGGGGGGTGGGGGGGGGGGGGGGTGGGGGGGGGGGGGGGTGGGGGGGGGGGGGGGTGGGGGGGGGGGGGGGTGGGGGGGGGGGGGGGTGGGGGGGGGGGGGGGTGGGGGGGGGGGGGGGTGGGGGGGGGGGGGGGTGGGGGGGGGGGGGGGTGGGGGGGGGGGGGGGTGGGGGGGGGGGGGGGTGGGGGGGGGGGGGGGTGGGGGGGGGGGGGGGTGGGGGGGGGGGGGGGTGGGGGGGGGGGGGGGTGGGGGGGGGGGGGGGTGGGGGGGGGGGGGGGTGGGGGGGGGGGGGGGTGGGGGGGGGGGGGGGTGGGGGGGGGGGGGGGTGGGGGGGGGGGGGGGTGGGGGGGGGGGGGGGTGGGGGGGGGGGGGGGTGGGGGGGGGGGGGGGTGGGGGGGGGGGGGGGTGGGGGGGGGGGGGGGTGGGGGGGGGGGGGGGTGGGGGGGGGGGGGGGTGGGGGGGGGGGGGGGTGGGGGGGGGGGGGGGTGGGGGGGGGGGGGGGTGGGGGGGGGGGGGGGTGGGGGGGGGGGGGGGTGGGGGGGGGGGGGGGTGGGGGGGGGGGGGGGTGGGGGGGGGGGGGGGTGGGGGGGGGGGGGGGTGGGGGGGGGGGGGGGTGGGGGGGGGGGGGGGTGGGGGGGGGGGGGGGTGGGGGGGGGGGGGGGTGGGGGGGGGGGGGGGTGGGGGGGGGGGGGGGTGGGGGGGGGGGGGGGTGGGGGGGGGGGGGGGTGGGGGGGGGGGGGGGTGGGGGGGGGGGGGGGTGGGGGGGGGGGGGGGTGGGGGGGGGGGGGGGTGGGGGGGGGGGGGGGTGGGGGGGGGGGGGGGTGGGGGGGGGGGGGGGTGGGGGGGGGGGGGGGTGGGGGGGGGGGGGGGTGGGGGGGGGGGGGGGTGGGGGGGGGGGGGGGTGGGGGGGGGGGGGGGTGGGGGGGGGGGGGGGTGGGGGGGGGGGGGGGTGGGGGGGGGGGGGGGTGGGGGGGGGGGGGGGTGGGGGGGGGGGGGGGTGGGGGGGGGGGGGGGTGGGGGGGGGGGGGGGTGGGGGGGGGGGGGGGTGGGGGGGGGGGGGGGTGGGGGGGGGGGGGGGTGGGGGGGGGGGGGGGTGGGGGGGGGGGGGGGTGGGGGGGGGGGGGGGTGGGGGGGGGGGGGGGTGGGGGGGGGGGGGGGTGGGGGGGGGGGGGGGTGGGGGGGGGGGGGGGTGGGGGGGGGGGGGGGTGGGGGGGGGGGGGGGTGGGGGGGGGGGGGGGTGGGGGGGGGGGGGGGTGGGGGGGGGGGGGGGTGGGGGGGGGGGGGGGTGGGGGGGGGGGGGGGTGGGGGGGGGGGGGGGTGGGGGGGGGGGGGGGTGGGGGGGGGGGGGGGTGGGGGGGGGGGGGGGTGGGGGGGGGGGGGGGTGGGGGGGGGGGGGGGTGGGGGGGGGGGGGGGTGGGGGGGGGGGGGGGTGGGGGGGGGGGGGGGTGGGGGGGGGGGGGGGTGGGGGGGGGGGGGGGTGGGGGGGGGGGGGGGTGGGGGGGGGGGGGGGTGGGGGGGGGGGGGGGTGGGGGGGGGGGGGGGTGGGGGGGGGGGGGGGTGGGGGGGGGGGGGGGTGGGGGGGGGGGGGGGTGGGGGGGGGGGGGGGTGGGGGGGGGGGGGGGTGGGGGGGGGGGGGGGTGGGGGGGGGGGGGGGTGGGGGGGGGGGGGGGTGGGGGGGGGGGGGGGTGGGGGGGGGGGGGGGTGGGGGGGGGGGGGGGTGGGGGGGGGGGGGGGTGGGGGGGGGGGGGGGTGGGGGGGGGGGGGGGTGGGGGGGGGGGGGGGTGGGGGGGGGGGGGGGTGGGGGGGGGGGGGGGTGGGGGGGGGGGGGGGTGGGGGGGGGGGGGGGTGGGGGGGGGGGGGGGTGGGGGGGGGGGGGGGTGGGGGGGGGGGGGGGTGGGGGGGGGGGGGGGTGGGGGGGGGGGGGGGTGGGGGGGGGGGGGGGTGGGGGGGGGGGGGGGTGGGGGGGGGGGGGGGTGGGGGGGGGGGGGGGTGGGGGGGGGGGGGGGTGGGGGGGGGGGGGGGTGGGGGGGGGGGGGGGTGGGGGGGGGGGGGGGTGGGGGGGGGGGGGGGTGGGGGGGGGGGGGGGTGGGGGGGGGGGGGGGTGGGGGGGGGGGGGGGTGGGGGGGGGGGGGGGTGGGGGGGGGGGGGGGTGGGGGGGGGGGGGGGTGGGGGGGGGGGGGGGTGGGGGGGGGGGGGGGTGGGGGGGGGGGGGGGTGGGGGGGGGGGGGGGTGGGGGGGGGGGGGGGTGGGGGGGGGGGGGGGTGGGGGGGGGGGGGGGTGGGGGGGGGGGGGGGTGGGGGGGGGGGGGGGTGGGGGGGGGGGGGGGTGGGGGGGGGGGGGGGTGGGGGGGGGGGGGGGTGGGGGGGGGGGGGGGTGGGGGGGGGGGGGGGTGGGGGGGGGGGGGGGTGGGGGGGGGGGGGGGTGGGGGGGGGGGGGGGTGGGGGGGGGGGGGGGTGGGGGGGGGGGGGGGTGGGGGGGGGGGGGGGTGGGGGGGGGGGGGGGTGGGGGGGGGGGGGGGTGGGGGGGGGGGGGGGTGGGGGGGGGGGGGGGTGGGGGGGGGGGGGGGTGGGGGGGGGGGGGGGTGGGGGGGGGGGGGGGTGGGGGGGGGGGGGGGTGGGGGGGGGGGGGGGTGGGGGGGGGGGGGGGTGGGGGGGGGGGGGGGTGGGGGGGGGGGGGGGTGGGGGGGGGGGGGGGTGGGGGGGGGGGGGGGTGGGGGGGGGGGGGGGTGGGGGGGGGGGGGGGTGGGGGGGGGGGGGGGTGGGGGGGGGGGGGGGTGGGGGGGGGGGGGGGTGGGGGGGGGGGGGGGTGGGGGGGGGGGGGGGTGGGGGGGGGGGGGGGTGGGGGGGGGGGGGGGTGGGGGGGGGGGGGGGTGGGGGGGGGGGGGGGTGGGGGGGGGGGGGGGTGGGGGGGGGGGGGGGTGGGGGGGGGGGGGGGTGGGGGGGGGGGGGGGTGGGGGGGGGGGGGGGTGGGGGGGGGGGGGGGTGGGGGGGGGGGGGGGTGGGGGGGGGGGGGGGTGGGGGGGGGGGGGGGTGGGGGGGGGGGGGGGTGGGGGGGGGGGGGGGTGGGGGGGGGGGGGGGTGGGGGGGGGGGGGGGTGGGGGGGGGGGGGGGTGGGGGGGGGGGGGGGTGGGGGGGGGGGGGGGTGGGGGGGGGGGGGGGTGGGGGGGGGGGGGGGTGGGGGGGGGGGGGGGTGGGGGGGGGGGGGGGTGGGGGGGGGGGGGGGTGGGGGGGGGGGGGGGTGGGGGGGGGGGGGGGTGGGGGGGGGGGGGGGTGGGGGGGGGGGGGGGTGGGGGGGGGGGGGGGTGGGGGGGGGGGGGGGTGGGGGGGGGGGGGGGTGGGGGGGGGGGGGGGTGGGGGGGGGGGGGGGTGGGGGGGGGGGGGGGTGGGGGGGGGGGGGGGTGGGGGGGGGGGGGGGTGGGGGGGGGGGGGGGTGGGGGGGGGGGGGGGTGGGGGGGGGGGGGGGTGGGGGGGGGGGGGGGTGGGGGGGGGGGGGGGTGGGGGGGGGGGGGGGTGGGGGGGGGGGGGGGTGGGGGGGGGGGGGGGTGGGGGGGGGGGGGGGTGGGGGGGGGGGGGGGTGGGGGGGGGGGGGGGTGGGGGGGGGGGGGGGTGGGGGGGGGGGGGGGTGGGGGGGGGGGGGGGTGGGGGGGGGGGGGGGTGGGGGGGGGGGGGGGTGGGGGGGGGGGGGGGTGGGGGGGGGGGGGGGTGGGGGGGGGGGGGGGTGGGGGGGGGGGGGGGTGGGGGGGGGGGGGGGTGGGGGGGGGGGGGGGTGGGGGGGGGGGGGGGTGGGGGGGGGGGGGGGTGGGGGGGGGGGGGGGTGGGGGGGGGGGGGGGTGGGGGGGGGGGGGGGTGGGGGGGGGGGGGGGTGGGGGGGGGGGGGGGTGGGGGGGGGGGGGGGTGGGGGGGGGGGGGGGTGGGGGGGGGGGGGGGTGGGGGGGGGGGGGGGTGGGGGGGGGGGGGGGTGGGGGGGGGGGGGGGTGGGGGGGGGGGGGGGTGGGGGGGGGGGGGGGTGGGGGGGGGGGGGGGTGGGGGGGGGGGGGGGTGGGGGGGGGGGGGGGTGGGGGGGGGGGGGGGTGGGGGGGGGGGGGGGTGGGGGGGGGGGGGGGTGGGGGGGGGGGGGGGTGGGGGGGGGGGGGGGTGGGGGGGGGGGGGGGTGGGGGGGGGGGGGGGTGGGGGGGGGGGGGGGTGGGGGGGGGGGGGGGTGGGGGGGGGGGGGGGTGGGGGGGGGGGGGGGTGGGGGGGGGGGGGGGTGGGGGGGGGGGGGGGTGGGGGGGGGGGGGGGTGGGGGGGGGGGGGGGTGGGGGGGGGGGGGGGTGGGGGGGGGGGGGGGTGGGGGGGGGGGGGGGTGGGGGGGGGGGGGGGTGGGGGGGGGGGGGGGTGGGGGGGGGGGGGGGTGGGGGGGGGGGGGGGTGGGGGGGGGGGGGGGTGGGGGGGGGGGGGGGTGGGGGGGGGGGGGGGTGGGGGGGGGGGGGGGTGGGGGGGGGGGGGGGTGGGGGGGGGGGGGGGTGGGGGGGGGGGGGGGTGGGGGGGGGGGGGGGTGGGGGGGGGGGGGGGTGGGGGGGGGGGGGGGTGGGGGGGGGGGGGGGTGGGGGGGGGGGGGGGTGGGGGGGGGGGGGGGTGGGGGGGGGGGGGGGTGGGGGGGGGGGGGGGTGGGGGGGGGGGGGGGTGGGGGGGGGGGGGGGTGGGGGGGGGGGGGGGTGGGGGGGGGGGGGGGTGGGGGGGGGGGGGGGTGGGGGGGGGGGGGGGTGGGGGGGGGGGGGGGTGGGGGGGGGGGGGGGTGGGGGGGGGGGGGGGTGGGGGGGGGGGGGGGTGGGGGGGGGGGGGGGTGGGGGGGGGGGGGGGTGGGGGGGGGGGGGGGTGGGGGGGGGGGGGGGTGGGGGGGGGGGGGGGTGGGGGGGGGGGGGGGTGGGGGGGGGGGGGGGTGGGGGGGGGGGGGGGTGGGGGGGGGGGGGGGTGGGGGGGGGGGGGGGTGGGGGGGGGGGGGGGTGGGGGGGGGGGGGGGTGGGGGGGGGGGGGGGTGGGGGGGGGGGGGGGTGGGGGGGGGGGGGGGTGGGGGGGGGGGGGGGTGGGGGGGGGGGGGGGTGGGGGGGGGGGGGGGTGGGGGGGGGGGGGGGTGGGGGGGGGGGGGGGTGGGGGGGGGGGGGGGTGGGGGGGGGGGGGGGTGGGGGGGGGGGGGGGTGGGGGGGGGGGGGGGTGGGGGGGGGGGGGGGTGGGGGGGGGGGGGGGTGGGGGGGGGGGGGGGTGGGGGGGGGGGGGGGTGGGGGGGGGGGGGGGTGGGGGGGGGGGGGGGTGGGGGGGGGGGGGGGTGGGGGGGGGGGGGGGTGGGGGGGGGGGGGGGTGGGGGGGGGGGGGGGTGGGGGGGGGGGGGGGTGGGGGGGGGGGGGGGTGGGGGGGGGGGGGGGTGGGGGGGGGGGGGGGTGGGGGGGGGGGGGGGTGGGGGGGGGGGGGGGTGGGGGGGGGGGGGGGTGGGGGGGGGGGGGGGTGGGGGGGGGGGGGGGTGGGGGGGGGGGGGGGTGGGGGGGGGGGGGGGTGGGGGGGGGGGGGGGTGGGGGGGGGGGGGGGTGGGGGGGGGGGGGGGTGGGGGGGGGGGGGGGTGGGGGGGGGGGGGGGTGGGGGGGGGGGGGGGTGGGGGGGGGGGGGGGTGGGGGGGGGGGGGGGTGGGGGGGGGGGGGGGTGGGGGGGGGGGGGGGTGGGGGGGGGGGGGGGTGGGGGGGGGGGGGGGTGGGGGGGGGGGGGGGTGGGGGGGGGGGGGGGTGGGGGGGGGGGGGGGTGGGGGGGGGGGGGGGTGGGGGGGGGGGGGGGTGGGGGGGGGGGGGGGTGGGGGGGGGGGGGGGTGGGGGGGGGGGGGGGTGGGGGGGGGGGGGGGTGGGGGGGGGGGGGGGTGGGGGGGGGGGGGGGTGGGGGGGGGGGGGGGTGGGGGGGGGGGGGGGTGGGGGGGGGGGGGGGTGGGGGGGGGGGGGGGTGGGGGGGGGGGGGGGTGGGGGGGGGGGGGGGTGGGGGGGGGGGGGGGTGGGGGGGGGGGGGGGTGGGGGGGGGGGGGGGTGGGGGGGGGGGGGGGTGGGGGGGGGGGGGGGTGGGGGGGGGGGGGGGTGGGGGGGGGGGGGGGTGGGGGGGGGGGGGGGTGGGGGGGGGGGGGGGTGGGGGGGGGGGGGGGTGGGGGGGGGGGGGGGTGGGGGGGGGGGGGGGTGGGGGGGGGGGGGGGTGGGGGGGGGGGGGGGTGGGGGGGGGGGGGGGTGGGGGGGGGGGGGGGTGGGGGGGGGGGGGGGTGGGGGGGGGGGGGGGTGGGGGGGGGGGGGGGTGGGGGGGGGGGGGGGTGGGGGGGGGGGGGGGTGGGGGGGGGGGGGGGTGGGGGGGGGGGGGGGTGGGGGGGGGGGGGGGTGGGGGGGGGGGGGGGTGGGGGGGGGGGGGGGTGGGGGGGGGGGGGGGTGGGGGGGGGGGGGGGTGGGGGGGGGGGGGGGTGGGGGGGGGGGGGGGTGGGGGGGGGGGGGGGTGGGGGGGGGGGGGGGTGGGGGGGGGGGGGGGTGGGGGGGGGGGGGGGTGGGGGGGGGGGGGGGTGGGGGGGGGGGGGGGTGGGGGGGGGGGGGGGTGGGGGGGGGGGGGGGTGGGGGGGGGGGGGGGTGGGGGGGGGGGGGGGTGGGGGGGGGGGGGGGTGGGGGGGGGGGGGGGTGGGGGGGGGGGGGGGTGGGGGGGGGGGGGGGTGGGGGGGGGGGGGGGTGGGGGGGGGGGGGGGTGGGGGGGGGGGGGGGTGGGGGGGGGGGGGGGTGGGGGGGGGGGGGGGTGGGGGGGGGGGGGGGTGGGGGGGGGGGGGGGTGGGGGGGGGGGGGGGTGGGGGGGGGGGGGGGTGGGGGGGGGGGGGGGTGGGGGGGGGGGGGGGTGGGGGGGGGGGGGGGTGGGGGGGGGGGGGGGTGGGGGGGGGGGGGGGTGGGGGGGGGGGGGGGTGGGGGGGGGGGGGGGTGGGGGGGGGGGGGGGTGGGGGGGGGGGGGGGTGGGGGGGGGGGGGGGTGGGGGGGGGGGGGGGTGGGGGGGGGGGGGGGTGGGGGGGGGGGGGGGTGGGGGGGGGGGGGGGTGGGGGGGGGGGGGGGTGGGGGGGGGGGGGGGTGGGGGGGGGGGGGGGTGGGGGGGGGGGGGGGTGGGGGGGGGGGGGGGTGGGGGGGGGGGGGGGTGGGGGGGGGGGGGGGTGGGGGGGGGGGGGGGTGGGGGGGGGGGGGGGTGGGGGGGGGGGGGGGTGGGGGGGGGGGGGGGTGGGGGGGGGGGGGGGTGGGGGGGGGGGGGGGTGGGGGGGGGGGGGGGTGGGGGGGGGGGGGGGTGGGGGGGGGGGGGGGTGGGGGGGGGGGGGGGTGGGGGGGGGGGGGGGTGGGGGGGGGGGGGGGTGGGGGGGGGGGGGGGTGGGGGGGGGGGGGGGTGGGGGGGGGGGGGGGTGGGGGGGGGGGGGGGTGGGGGGGGGGGGGGGTGGGGGGGGGGGGGGGTGGGGGGGGGGGGGGGTGGGGGGGGGGGGGGGTGGGGGGGGGGGGGGGTGGGGGGGGGGGGGGGTGGGGGGGGGGGGGGGTGGGGGGGGGGGGGGGTGGGGGGGGGGGGGGGTGGGGGGGGGGGGGGGTGGGGGGGGGGGGGGGTGGGGGGGGGGGGGGGTGGGGGGGGGGGGGGGTGGGGGGGGGGGGGGGTGGGGGGGGGGGGGGGTGGGGGGGGGGGGGGGTGGGGGGGGGGGGGGGTGGGGGGGGGGGGGGGTGGGGGGGGGGGGGGGTGGGGGGGGGGGGGGGTGGGGGGGGGGGGGGGTGGGGGGGGGGGGGGGTGGGGGGGGGGGGGGGTGGGGGGGGGGGGGGGTGGGGGGGGGGGGGGGTGGGGGGGGGGGGGGGTGGGGGGGGGGGGGGGTGGGGGGGGGGGGGGGTGGGGGGGGGGGGGGGTGGGGGGGGGGGGGGGTGGGGGGGGGGGGGGGTGGGGGGGGGGGGGGGTGGGGGGGGGGGGGGGTGGGGGGGGGGGGGGGTGGGGGGGGGGGGGGGTGGGGGGGGGGGGGGGTGGGGGGGGGGGGGGGTGGGGGGGGGGGGGGGTGGGGGGGGGGGGGGGTGGGGGGGGGGGGGGGTGGGGGGGGGGGGGGGTGGGGGGGGGGGGGGGTGGGGGGGGGGGGGGGTGGGGGGGGGGGGGGGTGGGGGGGGGGGGGGGTGGGGGGGGGGGGGGGTGGGGGGGGGGGGGGGTGGGGGGGGGGGGGGGTGGGGGGGGGGGGGGGTGGGGGGGGGGGGGGGTGGGGGGGGGGGGGGGTGGGGGGGGGGGGGGGTGGGGGGGGGGGGGGGTGGGGGGGGGGGGGGGTGGGGGGGGGGGGGGGTGGGGGGGGGGGGGGGTGGGGGGGGGGGGGGGTGGGGGGGGGGGGGGGTGGGGGGGGGGGGGGGTGGGGGGGGGGGGGGGTGGGGGGGGGGGGGGGTGGGGGGGGGGGGGGGTGGGGGGGGGGGGGGGTGGGGGGGGGGGGGGGTGGGGGGGGGGGGGGGTGGGGGGGGGGGGGGGTGGGGGGGGGGGGGGGTGGGGGGGGGGGGGGGTGGGGGGGGGGGGGGGTGGGGGGGGGGGGGGGTGGGGGGGGGGGGGGGTGGGGGGGGGGGGGGGTGGGGGGGGGGGGGGGTGGGGGGGGGGGGGGGTGGGGGGGGGGGGGGGTGGGGGGGGGGGGGGGTGGGGGGGGGGGGGGGTGGGGGGGGGGGGGGGTGGGGGGGGGGGGGGGTGGGGGGGGGGGGGGGTGGGGGGGGGGGGGGGTGGGGGGGGGGGGGGGTGGGGGGGGGGGGGGGTGGGGGGGGGGGGGGGTGGGGGGGGGGGGGGGTGGGGGGGGGGGGGGGTGGGGGGGGGGGGGGGTGGGGGGGGGGGGGGGTGGGGGGGGGGGGGGGTGGGGGGGGGGGGGGGTGGGGGGGGGGGGGGGTGGGGGGGGGGGGGGGTGGGGGGGGGGGGGGGTGGGGGGGGGGGGGGGTGGGGGGGGGGGGGGGTGGGGGGGGGGGGGGGTGGGGGGGGGGGGGGGTGGGGGGGGGGGGGGGTGGGGGGGGGGGGGGGTGGGGGGGGGGGGGGGTGGGGGGGGGGGGGGGTGGGGGGGGGGGGGGGTGGGGGGGGGGGGGGGTGGGGGGGGGGGGGGGTGGGGGGGGGGGGGGGTGGGGGGGGGGGGGGGTGGGGGGGGGGGGGGGTGGGGGGGGGGGGGGGTGGGGGGGGGGGGGGGTGGGGGGGGGGGGGGGTGGGGGGGGGGGGGGGTGGGGGGGGGGGGGGGTGGGGGGGGGGGGGGGTGGGGGGGGGGGGGGGTGGGGGGGGGGGGGGGTGGGGGGGGGGGGGGGTGGGGGGGGGGGGGGGTGGGGGGGGGGGGGGGTGGGGGGGGGGGGGGGTGGGGGGGGGGGGGGGTGGGGGGGGGGGGGGGTGGGGGGGGGGGGGGGTGGGGGGGGGGGGGGGTGGGGGGGGGGGGGGGTGGGGGGGGGGGGGGGTGGGGGGGGGGGGGGGTGGGGGGGGGGGGGGGTGGGGGGGGGGGGGGGTGGGGGGGGGGGGGGGTGG
Organism: Sphaerodactylus townsendi; assembly: GCF_021028975.2. Lineage (NCBI taxonomy): Eukaryota > Metazoa > Chordata > Lepidosauria > Squamata > Sphaerodactylidae > Sphaerodactylus > Sphaerodactylus townsendi. Next base: position 575,766 of record NW_025950385.1, read on the forward strand.
GGGGGGGGGGGGGTGGGGGGGGGGGGGGGTGGGGGGGGGGGGGGGTGGGGGGGGGGGGGGGTGGGGGGGGGGGGGGGTGGGGGGGGGGGGGGGTGGGGGGGGGGGGGGGTGGGGGGGGGGGGGGGTGGGGGGGGGGGGGGGTGGGGGGGGGGGGGGGTGGGGGGGGGGGGGGGTGGGGGGGGGGGGGGGTGGGGGGGGGGGGGGGTGGGGGGGGGGGGGGGTGGGGGGGGGGGGGGGTGGGGGGGGGGGGGGGTGGGGGGGGGGGGGGGTGGGGGGGGGGGGGGGTGGGGGGGGGGGGGGGTGGGGGGGGGGGGGGGTGGGGGGGGGGGGGGGTGGGGGGGGGGGGGGGTGGGGGGGGGGGGGGGTGGGGGGGGGGGGGGGTGGGGGGGGGGGGGGGTGGGGGGGGGGGGGGGTGGGGGGGGGGGGGGGTGGGGGGGGGGGGGGGTGGGGGGGGGGGGGGGTGGGGGGGGGGGGGGGTGGGGGGGGGGGGGGGTGGGGGGGGGGGGGGGTGGGGGGGGGGGGGGGTGGGGGGGGGGGGGGGTGGGGGGGGGGGGGGGTGGGGGGGGGGGGGGGTGGGGGGGGGGGGGGGTGGGGGGGGGGGGGGGTGGGGGGGGGGGGGGGTGGGGGGGGGGGGGGGTGGGGGGGGGGGGGGGTGGGGGGGGGGGGGGGTGGGGGGGGGGGGGGGTGGGGGGGGGGGGGGGTGGGGGGGGGGGGGGGTGGGGGGGGGGGGGGGTGGGGGGGGGGGGGGGTGGGGGGGGGGGGGGGTGGGGGGGGGGGGGGGTGGGGGGGGGGGGGGGTGGGGGGGGGGGGGGGTGGGGGGGGGGGGGGGTGGGGGGGGGGGGGGGTGGGGGGGGGGGGGGGTGGGGGGGGGGGGGGGTGGGGGGGGGGGGGGGTGGGGGGGGGGGGGGGTGGGGGGGGGGGGGGGTGGGGGGGGGGGGGGGTGGGGGGGGGGGGGGGTGGGGGGGGGGGGGGGTGGGGGGGGGGGGGGGTGGGGGGGGGGGGGGGTGGGGGGGGGGGGGGGTGGGGGGGGGGGGGGGTGGGGGGGGGGGGGGGTGGGGGGGGGGGGGGGTGGGGGGGGGGGGGGGTGGGGGGGGGGGGGGGTGGGGGGGGGGGGGGGTGGGGGGGGGGGGGGGTGGGGGGGGGGGGGGGTGGGGGGGGGGGGGGGTGGGGGGGGGGGGGGGTGGGGGGGGGGGGGGGTGGGGGGGGGGGGGGGTGGGGGGGGGGGGGGGTGGGGGGGGGGGGGGGTGGGGGGGGGGGGGGGTGGGGGGGGGGGGGGGTGGGGGGGGGGGGGGGTGGGGGGGGGGGGGGGTGGGGGGGGGGGGGGGTGGGGGGGGGGGGGGGTGGGGGGGGGGGGGGGTGGGGGGGGGGGGGGGTGGGGGGGGGGGGGGGTGGGGGGGGGGGGGGGTGGGGGGGGGGGGGGGTGGGGGGGGGGGGGGGTGGGGGGGGGGGGGGGTGGGGGGGGGGGGGGGTGGGGGGGGGGGGGGGTGGGGGGGGGGGGGGGTGGGGGGGGGGGGGGGTGGGGGGGGGGGGGGGTGGGGGGGGGGGGGGGTGGGGGGGGGGGGGGGTGGGGGGGGGGGGGGGTGGGGGGGGGGGGGGGTGGGGGGGGGGGGGGGTGGGGGGGGGGGGGGGTGGGGGGGGGGGGGGGTGGGGGGGGGGGGGGGTGGGGGGGGGGGGGGGTGGGGGGGGGGGGGGGTGGGGGGGGGGGGGGGTGGGGGGGGGGGGGGGTGGGGGGGGGGGGGGGTGGGGGGGGGGGGGGGTGGGGGGGGGGGGGGGTGGGGGGGGGGGGGGGTGGGGGGGGGGGGGGGTGGGGGGGGGGGGGGGTGGGGGGGGGGGGGGGTGGGGGGGGGGGGGGGTGGGGGGGGGGGGGGGTGGGGGGGGGGGGGGGTGGGGGGGGGGGGGGGTGGGGGGGGGGGGGGGTGGGGGGGGGGGGGGGTGGGGGGGGGGGGGGGTGGGGGGGGGGGGGGGTGGGGGGGGGGGGGGGTGGGGGGGGGGGGGGGTGGGGGGGGGGGGGGGTGGGGGGGGGGGGGGGTGGGGGGGGGGGGGGGTGGGGGGGGGGGGGGGTGGGGGGGGGGGGGGGTGGGGGGGGGGGGGGGTGGGGGGGGGGGGGGGTGGGGGGGGGGGGGGGTGGGGGGGGGGGGGGGTGGGGGGGGGGGGGGGTGGGGGGGGGGGGGGGTGGGGGGGGGGGGGGGTGGGGGGGGGGGGGGGTGGGGGGGGGGGGGGGTGGGGGGGGGGGGGGGTGGGGGGGGGGGGGGGTGGGGGGGGGGGGGGGTGGGGGGGGGGGGGGGTGGGGGGGGGGGGGGGTGGGGGGGGGGGGGGGTGGGGGGGGGGGGGGGTGGGGGGGGGGGGGGGTGGGGGGGGGGGGGGGTGGGGGGGGGGGGGGGTGGGGGGGGGGGGGGGTGGGGGGGGGGGGGGGTGGGGGGGGGGGGGGGTGGGGGGGGGGGGGGGTGGGGGGGGGGGGGGGTGGGGGGGGGGGGGGGTGGGGGGGGGGGGGGGTGGGGGGGGGGGGGGGTGGGGGGGGGGGGGGGTGGGGGGGGGGGGGGGTGGGGGGGGGGGGGGGTGGGGGGGGGGGGGGGTGGGGGGGGGGGGGGGTGGGGGGGGGGGGGGGTGGGGGGGGGGGGGGGTGGGGGGGGGGGGGGGTGGGGGGGGGGGGGGGTGGGGGGGGGGGGGGGTGGGGGGGGGGGGGGGTGGGGGGGGGGGGGGGTGGGGGGGGGGGGGGGTGGGGGGGGGGGGGGGTGGGGGGGGGGGGGGGTGGGGGGGGGGGGGGGTGGGGGGGGGGGGGGGTGGGGGGGGGGGGGGGTGGGGGGGGGGGGGGGTGGGGGGGGGGGGGGGTGGGGGGGGGGGGGGGTGGGGGGGGGGGGGGGTGGGGGGGGGGGGGGGTGGGGGGGGGGGGGGGTGGGGGGGGGGGGGGGTGGGGGGGGGGGGGGGTGGGGGGGGGGGGGGGTGGGGGGGGGGGGGGGTGGGGGGGGGGGGGGGTGGGGGGGGGGGGGGGTGGGGGGGGGGGGGGGTGGGGGGGGGGGGGGGTGGGGGGGGGGGGGGGTGGGGGGGGGGGGGGGTGGGGGGGGGGGGGGGTGGGGGGGGGGGGGGGTGGGGGGGGGGGGGGGTGGGGGGGGGGGGGGGTGGGGGGGGGGGGGGGTGGGGGGGGGGGGGGGTGGGGGGGGGGGGGGGTGGGGGGGGGGGGGGGTGGGGGGGGGGGGGGGTGGGGGGGGGGGGGGGTGGGGGGGGGGGGGGGTGGGGGGGGGGGGGGGTGGGGGGGGGGGGGGGTGGGGGGGGGGGGGGGTGGGGGGGGGGGGGGGTGGGGGGGGGGGGGGGTGGGGGGGGGGGGGGGTGGGGGGGGGGGGGGGTGGGGGGGGGGGGGGGTGGGGGGGGGGGGGGGTGGGGGGGGGGGGGGGTGGGGGGGGGGGGGGGTGGGGGGGGGGGGGGGTGGGGGGGGGGGGGGGTGGGGGGGGGGGGGGGTGGGGGGGGGGGGGGGTGGGGGGGGGGGGGGGTGGGGGGGGGGGGGGGTGGGGGGGGGGGGGGGTGGGGGGGGGGGGGGGTGGGGGGGGGGGGGGGTGGGGGGGGGGGGGGGTGGGGGGGGGGGGGGGTGGGGGGGGGGGGGGGTGGGGGGGGGGGGGGGTGGGGGGGGGGGGGGGTGGGGGGGGGGGGGGGTGGGGGGGGGGGGGGGTGGGGGGGGGGGGGGGTGGGGGGGGGGGGGGGTGGGGGGGGGGGGGGGTGGGGGGGGGGGGGGGTGGGGGGGGGGGGGGGTGGGGGGGGGGGGGGGTGGGGGGGGGGGGGGGTGGGGGGGGGGGGGGGTGGGGGGGGGGGGGGGTGGGGGGGGGGGGGGGTGGGGGGGGGGGGGGGTGGGGGGGGGGGGGGGTGGGGGGGGGGGGGGGTGGGGGGGGGGGGGGGTGGGGGGGGGGGGGGGTGGGGGGGGGGGGGGGTGGGGGGGGGGGGGGGTGGGGGGGGGGGGGGGTGGGGGGGGGGGGGGGTGGGGGGGGGGGGGGGTGGGGGGGGGGGGGGGTGGGGGGGGGGGGGGGTGGGGGGGGGGGGGGGTGGGGGGGGGGGGGGGTGGGGGGGGGGGGGGGTGGGGGGGGGGGGGGGTGGGGGGGGGGGGGGGTGGGGGGGGGGGGGGGTGGGGGGGGGGGGGGGTGGGGGGGGGGGGGGGTGGGGGGGGGGGGGGGTGGGGGGGGGGGGGGGTGGGGGGGGGGGGGGGTGGGGGGGGGGGGGGGTGGGGGGGGGGGGGGGTGGGGGGGGGGGGGGGTGGGGGGGGGGGGGGGTGGGGGGGGGGGGGGGTGGGGGGGGGGGGGGGTGGGGGGGGGGGGGGGTGGGGGGGGGGGGGGGTGGGGGGGGGGGGGGGTGGGGGGGGGGGGGGGTGGGGGGGGGGGGGGGTGGGGGGGGGGGGGGGTGGGGGGGGGGGGGGGTGGGGGGGGGGGGGGGTGGGGGGGGGGGGGGGTGGGGGGGGGGGGGGGTGGGGGGGGGGGGGGGTGGGGGGGGGGGGGGGTGGGGGGGGGGGGGGGTGGGGGGGGGGGGGGGTGGGGGGGGGGGGGGGTGGGGGGGGGGGGGGGTGGGGGGGGGGGGGGGTGGGGGGGGGGGGGGGTGGGGGGGGGGGGGGGTGGGGGGGGGGGGGGGTGGGGGGGGGGGGGGGTGGGGGGGGGGGGGGGTGGGGGGGGGGGGGGGTGGGGGGGGGGGGGGGTGGGGGGGGGGGGGGGTGGGGGGGGGGGGGGGTGGGGGGGGGGGGGGGTGGGGGGGGGGGGGGGTGGGGGGGGGGGGGGGTGGGGGGGGGGGGGGGTGGGGGGGGGGGGGGGTGGGGGGGGGGGGGGGTGGGGGGGGGGGGGGGTGGGGGGGGGGGGGGGTGGGGGGGGGGGGGGGTGGGGGGGGGGGGGGGTGGGGGGGGGGGGGGGTGGGGGGGGGGGGGGGTGGGGGGGGGGGGGGGTGGGGGGGGGGGGGGGTGGGGGGGGGGGGGGGTGGGGGGGGGGGGGGGTGGGGGGGGGGGGGGGTGGGGGGGGGGGGGGGTGGGGGGGGGGGGGGGTGGGGGGGGGGGGGGGTGGGGGGGGGGGGGGGTGGGGGGGGGGGGGGGTGGGGGGGGGGGGGGGTGGGGGGGGGGGGGGGTGGGGGGGGGGGGGGGTGGGGGGGGGGGGGGGTGGGGGGGGGGGGGGGTGGGGGGGGGGGGGGGTGGGGGGGGGGGGGGGTGGGGGGGGGGGGGGGTGGGGGGGGGGGGGGGTGGGGGGGGGGGGGGGTGGGGGGGGGGGGGGGTGGGGGGGGGGGGGGGTGGGGGGGGGGGGGGGTGGGGGGGGGGGGGGGTGGGGGGGGGGGGGGGTGGGGGGGGGGGGGGGTGGGGGGGGGGGGGGGTGGGGGGGGGGGGGGGTGGGGGGGGGGGGGGGTGGGGGGGGGGGGGGGTGGGGGGGGGGGGGGGTGGGGGGGGGGGGGGGTGGGGGGGGGGGGGGGTGGGGGGGGGGGGGGGTGGGGGGGGGGGGGGGTGGGGGGGGGGGGGGGTGGGGGGGGGGGGGGGTGGGGGGGGGGGGGGGTGGGGGGGGGGGGGGGTGGGGGGGGGGGGGGGTGGGGGGGGGGGGGGGTGGGGGGGGGGGGGGGTGGGGGGGGGGGGGGGTGGGGGGGGGGGGGGGTGGGGGGGGGGGGGGGTGGGGGGGGGGGGGGGTGGGGGGGGGGGGGGGTGGGGGGGGGGGGGGGTGGGGGGGGGGGGGGGTGGGGGGGGGGGGGGGTGGGGGGGGGGGGGGGTGGGGGGGGGGGGGGGTGGGGGGGGGGGGGGGTGGGGGGGGGGGGGGGTGGGGGGGGGGGGGGGTGGGGGGGGGGGGGGGTGGGGGGGGGGGGGGGTGGGGGGGGGGGGGGGTGGGGGGGGGGGGGGGTGGGGGGGGGGGGGGGTGGGGGGGGGGGGGGGTGGGGGGGGGGGGGGGTGGGGGGGGGGGGGGGTGGGGGGGGGGGGGGGTGGGGGGGGGGGGGGGTGGGGGGGGGGGGGGGTGGGGGGGGGGGGGGGTGGGGGGGGGGGGGGGTGGGGGGGGGGGGGGGTGGGGGGGGGGGGGGGTGGGGGGGGGGGGGGGTGGGGGGGGGGGGGGGTGGGGGGGGGGGGGGGTGGGGGGGGGGGGGGGTGGGGGGGGGGGGGGGTGGGGGGGGGGGGGGGTGGGGGGGGGGGGGGGTGGGGGGGGGGGGGGGTGGGGGGGGGGGGGGGTGGGGGGGGGGGGGGGTGGGGGGGGGGGGGGGTGGGGGGGGGGGGGGGTGGGGGGGGGGGGGGGTGGGGGGGGGGGGGGGTGGGGGGGGGGGGGGGTGGGGGGGGGGGGGGGTGGGGGGGGGGGGGGGTGGGGGGGGGGGGGGGTGGGGGGGGGGGGGGGTGGGGGGGGGGGGGGGTGGGGGGGGGGGGGGGTGGGGGGGGGGGGGGGTGGGGGGGGGGGGGGGTGGGGGGGGGGGGGGGTGGGGGGGGGGGGGGGTGGGGGGGGGGGGGGGTGGGGGGGGGGGGGGGTGGGGGGGGGGGGGGGTGGGGGGGGGGGGGGGTGGGGGGGGGGGGGGGTGGGGGGGGGGGGGGGTGGGGGGGGGGGGGGGTGGGGGGGGGGGGGGGTGGGGGGGGGGGGGGGTGGGGGGGGGGGGGGGTGGGGGGGGGGGGGGGTGGGGGGGGGGGGGGGTGGGGGGGGGGGGGGGTGGGGGGGGGGGGGGGTGGGGGGGGGGGGGGGTGGGGGGGGGGGGGGGTGGGGGGGGGGGGGGGTGGGGGGGGGGGGGGGTGGGGGGGGGGGGGGGTGGGGGGGGGGGGGGGTGGGGGGGGGGGGGGGTGGGGGGGGGGGGGGGTGGGGGGGGGGGGGGGTGGGGGGGGGGGGGGGTGGGGGGGGGGGGGGGTGGGGGGGGGGGGGGGTGGGGGGGGGGGGGGGTGGGGGGGGGGGGGGGTGGGGGGGGGGGGGGGTGGGGGGGGGGGGGGGTGGGGGGGGGGGGGGGTGGGGGGGGGGGGGGGTGGGGGGGGGGGGGGGTGGGGGGGGGGGGGGGTGGGGGGGGGGGGGGGTGGGGGGGGGGGGGGGTGGGGGGGGGGGGGGGTGGGGGGGGGGGGGGGTGGGGGGGGGGGGGGGTGGGGGGGGGGGGGGGTGGGGGGGGGGGGGGGTGGGGGGGGGGGGGGGTGGGGGGGGGGGGGGGTGGGGGGGGGGGGGGGTGGGGGGGGGGGGGGGTGGGGGGGGGGGGGGGTGGGGGGGGGGGGGGGTGGGGGGGGGGGGGGGTGGGGGGGGGGGGGGGTGGGGGGGGGGGGGGGTGGGGGGGGGGGGGGGTGGGGGGGGGGGGGGGTGGGGGGGGGGGGGGGTGGGGGGGGGGGGGGGTGGGGGGGGGGGGGGGTGGGGGGGGGGGGGGGTGGGGGGGGGGGGGGGTGGGGGGGGGGGGGGGTGGGGGGGGGGGGGGGTGGGGGGGGGGGGGGGTGGGGGGGGGGGGGGGTGGGGGGGGGGGGGGGTGGGGGGGGGGGGGGGTGGGGGGGGGGGGGGGTGGGGGGGGGGGGGGGTGGGGGGGGGGGGGGGTGGGGGGGGGGGGGGGTGGGGGGGGGGGGGGGTGGGGGGGGGGGGGGGTGGGGGGGGGGGGGGGTGGGGGGGGGGGGGGGTGGGGGGGGGGGGGGGTGGGGGGGGGGGGGGGTGGGGGGGGGGGGGGGTGGGGGGGGGGGGGGGTGGGGGGGGGGGGGGGTGGGGGGGGGGGGGGGTGGGGGGGGGGGGGGGTGGGGGGGGGGGGGGGTGGGGGGGGGGGGGGGTGGGGGGGGGGGGGGGTGGGGGGGGGGGGGGGTGGGGGGGGGGGGGGGTGGGGGGGGGGGGGGGTGGGGGGGGGGGGGGGTGGGGGGGGGGGGGGGTGGGGGGGGGGGGGGGTGGGGGGGGGGGGGGGTGGGGGGGGGGGGGGGTGGGGGGGGGGGGGGGTGGGGGGGGGGGGGGGTGGGGGGGGGGGGGGGTGGGGGGGGGGGGGGGTGGGGGGGGGGGGGGGTGGGGGGGGGGGGGGGTGGGGGGGGGGGGGGGTGGGGGGGGGGGGGGGTGGGGGGGGGGGGGGGTGGGGGGGGGGGGGGGTGGGGGGGGGGGGGGGTGGGGGGGGGGGGGGGTGGGGGGGGGGGGGGGTGGGGGGGGGGGGGGGTGGGGGGGGGGGGGGGTGGGGGGGGGGGGGGGTGGGGGGGGGGGGGGGTGGGGGGGGGGGGGGGTGGGGGGGGGGGGGGGTGGGGGGGGGGGGGGGTGGGGGGGGGGGGGGGTGGGGGGGGGGGGGGGTGGGGGGGGGGGGGGGTGGGGGGGGGGGGGGGTGGGGGGGGGGGGGGGTGGGGGGGGGGGGGGGTGGGGGGGGGGGGGGGTGGGGGGGGGGGGGGGTGGGGGGGGGGGGGGGTGGGGGGGGGGGGGGGTGGGGGGGGGGGGGGGTGGGGGGGGGGGGGGGTGGGGGGGGGGGGGGGTGGGGGGGGGGGGGGGTGGGGGGGGGGGGGGGTGGGGGGGGGGGGGGGTGGGGGGGGGGGGGGGTGGGGGGGGGGGGGGGTGGGGGGGGGGGGGGGTGGGGGGGGGGGGGGGTGGGGGGGGGGGGGGGTGGGGGGGGGGGGGGGTGGGGGGGGGGGGGGGTGGGGGGGGGGGGGGGTGGGGGGGGGGGGGGGTGGGGGGGGGGGGGGGTGGGGGGGGGGGGGGGTGGGGGGGGGGGGGGGTGGGGGGGGGGGGGGGTGGGGGGGGGGGGGGGTGGGGGGGGGGGGGGGTGGGGGGGGGGGGGGGTGGGGGGGGGGGGGGGTGGGGGGGGGGGGGGGTGGGGGGGGGGGGGGGTGGGGGGGGGGGGGGGTGGGGGGGGGGGGGGGTGGGGGGGGGGGGGGGTGGGGGGGGGGGGGGGTGGGGGGGGGGGGGGGTGGGGGGGGGGGGGGGTGGGGGGGGGGGGGGGTGGGGGGGGGGGGGGGTGGGGGGGGGGGGGGGTGGGGGGGGGGGGGGGTGGGGGGGGGGGGGGGTGGGGGGGGGGGGGGGTGGGGGGGGGGGGGGGTGGGGGGGGGGGGGGGTGGGGGGGGGGGGGGGTGGGGGGGGGGGGGGGTGGGGGGGGGGGGGGGTGGGGGGGGGGGGGGGTGGGGGGGGGGGGGGGTGGGGGGGGGGGGGGGTGGGGGGGGGGGGGGGTGGGGGGGGGGGGGGGTGGGGGGGGGGGGGGGTGGGGGGGGGGGGGGGTGGGGGGGGGGGGGGGTGGGGGGGGGGGGGGGTGGGGGGGGGGGGGGGTGGGGGGGGGGGGGGGTGGGGGGGGGGGGGGGTGGGGGGGGGGGGGGGTGGGGGGGGGGGGGGGTGGGGGGGGGGGGGGGTGGGGGGGGGGGGGGGTGGGGGGGGGGGGGGGTGGGGGGGGGGGGGGGTGGGGGGGGGGGGGGGTGGGGGGGGGGGGGGGTGGGGGGGGGGGGGGGTGGGGGGGGGGGGGGGTGGGGGGGGGGGGGGGTGGGGGGGGGGGGGGGTGGGGGGGGGGGGGGGTGGGGGGGGGGGGGGGTGGGGGGGGGGGGGGGTGGGGGGGGGGGGGGGTGGGGGGGGGGGGGGGTGGGGGGGGGGGGGGGTGGGGGGGGGGGGGGGTGGGGGGGGGGGGGGGTGGGGGGGGGGGGGGGTGGGGGGGGGGGGGGGTGGGGGGGGGGGGGGGTGGGGGGGGGGGGGGGTGGGGGGGGGGGGGGGTGGGGGGGGGGGGGGGTGGGGGGGGGGGGGGGTGGGGGGGGGGGGGGGTGGGGGGGGGGGGGGGTGGGGGGGGGGGGGGGTGGGGGGGGGGGGGGGTGGGGGGGGGGGGGGGTGGGGGGGGGGGGGGGTGGGGGGGGGGGGGGGTGGGGGGGGGGGGGGGTGGGGGGGGGGGGGGGTGGGGGGGGGGGGGGGTGGGGGGGGGGGGGGGTGGGGGGGGGGGGGGGTGGGGGGGGGGGGGGGTGGGGGGGGGGGGGGGTGGGGGGGGGGGGGGGTGGGGGGGGGGGGGGGTGGGGGGGGGGGGGGGTGGGGGGGGGGGGGGGTGGGGGGGGGGGGGGGTGGGGGGGGGGGGGGGTGGGGGGGGGGGGGGGTGGGGGGGGGGGGGGGTGGGGGGGGGGGGGGGTGGGGGGGGGGGGGGGTGGGGGGGGGGGGGGGTGGGGGGGGGGGGGGGTGGGGGGGGGGGGGGGTGGGGGGGGGGGGGGGTGGGGGGGGGGGGGGGTGGGGGGGGGGGGGGGTGGGGGGGGGGGGGGGTGGGGGGGGGGGGGGGTGGGGGGGGGGGGGGGTGGGGGGGGGGGGGGGTGGGGGGGGGGGGGGGTGGGGGGGGGGGGGGGTGGGGGGGGGGGGGGGTGGGGGGGGGGGGGGGTGGGGGGGGGGGGGGGTGGGGGGGGGGGGGGGTGGGGGGGGGGGGGGGTGGGGGGGGGGGGGGGTGGGGGGGGGGGGGGGTGGGGGGGGGGGGGGGTGGGGGGGGGGGGGGGTGGGGGGGGGGGGGGGTGGGGGGGGGGGGGGGTGGGGGGGGGGGGGGGTGGGGGGGGGGGGGGGTGGGGGGGGGGGGGGGTGGGGGGGGGGGGGGGTGGGGGGGGGGGGGGGTGGGGGGGGGGGGGGGTGGGGGGGGGGGGGGGTGGGGGGGGGGGGGGGTGGGGGGGGGGGGGGGTGGGGGGGGGGGGGGGTGGGGGGGGGGGGGGGTGGGGGGGGGGGGGGGTGGGGGGGGGGGGGGGTGGGGGGGGGGGGGGGTGGGGGGGGGGGGGGGTGGGGGGGGGGGGGGGTGGGGGGGGGGGGGGGTGGGGGGGGGGGGGGGTGGGGGGGGGGGGGGGTGGGGGGGGGGGGGGGTGGGGGGGGGGGGGGGTGGGGGGGGGGGGGGGTGGGGGGGGGGGGGGGTGGGGGGGGGGGGGGGTGGGGGGGGGGGGGGGTGGGGGGGGGGGGGGGTGGGGGGGGGGGGGGGTGGGGGGGGGGGGGGGTGGGGGGGGGGGGGGGTGGGGGGGGGGGGGGGTGGGGGGGGGGGGGGGTGGGGGGGGGGGGGGGTGGGGGGGGGGGGGGGTGGGGGGGGGGGGGGGTGGGGGGGGGGGGGGGTGGGGGGGGGGGGGGGTGGGGGGGGGGGGGGGTGGGGGGGGGGGGGGGTGGGGGGGGGGGGGGGTGGGGGGGGGGGGGGGTGGGGGGGGGGGGGGGTGGGGGGGGGGGGGGGTGGGGGGGGGGGGGGGTGGGGGGGGGGGGGGGTGGGGGGGGGGGGGGGTGGGGGGGGGGGGGGGTGGGGGGGGGGGGGGGTGGGGGGGGGGGGGGGTGGGGGGGGGGGGGGGTGGGGGGGGGGGGGGGTGGGGGGGGGGGGGGGTGGGGGGGGGGGGGGGTGGGGGGGGGGGGGGGTGGGGGGGGGGGGGGGTGGGGGGGGGGGGGGGTGGGGGGGGGGGGGGGTGGGGGGGGGGGGGGGTGGGGGGGGGGGGGGGTGGGGGGGGGGGGGGGTGGGGGGGGGGGGGGGTGGGGGGGGGGGGGGGTGGGGGGGGGGGGGGGTGGGGGGGGGGGGGGGTGGGGGGGGGGGGGGGTGGGGGGGGGGGGGGGTGGGGGGGGGGGGGGGTGGGGGGGGGGGGGGGTGGGGGGGGGGGGGGGTGGGGGGGGGGGGGGGTGGGGGGGGGGGGGGGTGGGGGGGGGGGGGGGTGGGGGGGGGGGGGGGTGGGGGGGGGGGGGGGTGGGGGGGGGGGGGGGTGGGGGGGGGGGGGGGTGGGGGGGGGGGGGGGTGGGGGGGGGGGGGGGTGGGGGGGGGGGGGGGTGGGGGGGGGGGGGGGTGGGGGGGGGGGGGGGTGGGGGGGGGGGGGGGTGGGGGGGGGGGGGGGTGGGGGGGGGGGGGGGTGGGGGGGGGGGGGGGTGGGGGGGGGGGGGGGTGGGGGGGGGGGGGGGTGGGGGGGGGGGGGGGTGGGGGGGGGGGGGGGTGGGGGGGGGGGGGGGTGGGGGGGGGGGGGGGTGGGGGGGGGGGGGGGTGGGGGGGGGGGGGGGTGGGGGGGGGGGGGGGTGGGGGGGGGGGGGGGTGGGGGGGGGGGGGGGTGGGGGGGGGGGGGGGTGGGGGGGGGGGGGGGTGGGGGGGGGGGGGGGTGGGGGGGGGGGGGGGTGGGGGGGGGGGGGGGTGGGGGGGGGGGGGGGTGGGGGGGGGGGGGGGTGGGGGGGGGGGGGGGTGGGGGGGGGGGGGGGTGGGGGGGGGGGGGGGTGGGGGGGGGGGGGGGTGGGGGGGGGGGGGGGTGGGGGGGGGGGGGGGTGGGGGGGGGGGGGGGTGGGGGGGGGGGGGGGTGGGGGGGGGGGGGGGTGGGGGGGGGGGGGGGTGGGGGGGGGGGGGGGTGGGGGGGGGGGGGGGTGGGGGGGGGGGGGGGTGGGGGGGGGGGGGGGTGGGGGGGGGGGGGGGTGGGGGGGGGGGGGGGTGGGGGGGGGGGGGGGTGGGGGGGGGGGGGGGTGGGGGGGGGGGGGGGTGGGGGGGGGGGGGGGTGGGGGGGGGGGGGGGTGGGGGGGGGGGGGGGTGGGGGGGGGGGGGGGTGGGGGGGGGGGGGGGTGGGGGGGGGGGGGGGTGGGGGGGGGGGGGGGTGGGGGGGGGGGGGGGTGGGGGGGGGGGGGGGTGGGGGGGGGGGGGGGTGGGGGGGGGGGGGGGTGGGGGGGGGGGGGGGTGGGGGGGGGGGGGGGTGGGGGGGGGGGGGGGTGGGGGGGGGGGGGGGTGGGGGGGGGGGGGGGTGGGGGGGGGGGGGGGTGGGGGGGGGGGGGGGTGGGGGGGGGGGGGGGTGGGGGGGGGGGGGGGTGGGGGGGGGGGGGGGTGGGGGGGGGGGGGGGTGGGGGGGGGGGGGGGTGGGGGGGGGGGGGGGTGGGGGGGGGGGGGGGTGGGGGGGGGGGGGGGTGGGGGGGGGGGGGGGTGGGGGGGGGGGGGGGTGGGGGGGGGGGGGGGTGGGGGGGGGGGGGGGTGGGGGGGGGGGGGGGTGGGGGGGGGGGGGGGTGGGGGGGGGGGGGGGTGGGGGGGGGGGGGGGTGGGGGGGGGGGGGGGTGGGGGGGGGGGGGGGTGGGGGGGGGGGGGGGTGGGGGGGGGGGGGGGTGGGGGGGGGGGGGGGTGGGGGGGGGGGGGGGTGGGGGGGGGGGGGGGTGGGGGGGGGGGGGGGTGGGGGGGGGGGGGGGTGGGGGGGGGGGGGGGTGGGGGGGGGGGGGGGTGGGGGGGGGGGGGGGTGGGGGGGGGGGGGGGTGGGGGGGGGGGGGGGTGGGGGGGGGGGGGGGTGGGGGGGGGGGGGGGTGGGGGGGGGGGGGGGTGGGGGGGGGGGGGGGTGGGGGGGGGGGGGGGTGGGGGGGGGGGGGGGTGGGGGGGGGGGGGGGTGGGGGGGGGGGGGGGTGGGGGGGGGGGGGGGTGGGGGGGGGGGGGGGTGGGGGGGGGGGGGGGTGGGGGGGGGGGGGGGTGGGGGGGGGGGGGGGTGGGGGGGGGGGGGGGTGGGGGGGGGGGGGGGTGGGGGGGGGGGGGGGTGGGGGGGGGGGGGGGTGGGGGGGGGGGGGGGTGGGGGGGGGGGGGGGTGGGGGGGGGGGGGGGTGGGGGGGGGGGGGGGTGGGGGGGGGGGGGGGTGGGGGGGGGGGGGGGTGGGGGGGGGGGGGGGTGGGGGGGGGGGGGGGTGGGGGGGGGGGGGGGTGGGGGGGGGGGGGGGTGGGGGGGGGGGGGGGTGGGGGGGGGGGGGGGTGGGGGGGGGGGGGGGTGGGGGGGGGGGGGGGTGGGGGGGGGGGGGGGTGGGGGGGGGGGGGGGTGGGGGGGGGGGGGGGTGGGGGGGGGGGGGGGTGGGGGGGGGGGGGGGTGGGGGGGGGGGGGGGTGGGGGGGGGGGGGGGTGGGGGGGGGGGGGGGTGGGGGGGGGGGGGGGTGGGGGGGGGGGGGGGTGGGGGGGGGGGGGGGTGGGGGGGGGGGGGGGTGGGGGGGGGGGGGGGTGGGGGGGGGGGGGGGTGGGGGGGGGGGGGGGTGGGGGGGGGGGGGGGTGGGGGGGGGGGGGGGTGGGGGGGGGGGGGGGTGGGGGGGGGGGGGGGTGGGGGGGGGGGGGGGTGGGGGGGGGGGGGGGTGGGGGGGGGGGGGGGTGGGGGGGGGGGGGGGTGGGGGGGGGGGGGGGTGGGGGGGGGGGGGGGTGGGGGGGGGGGGGGGTGGGGGGGGGGGGGGGTGGGGGGGGGGGGGGGTGGGGGGGGGGGGGGGTGGGGGGGGGGGGGGGTGGGGGGGGGGGGGGGTGGGGGGGGGGGGGGGTGGGGGGGGGGGGGGGTGGGGGGGGGGGGGGGTGGGGGGGGGGGGGGGTGGGGGGGGGGGGGGGTGGGGGGGGGGGGGGGTGGGGGGGGGGGGGGGTGGGGGGGGGGGGGGGTGGGGGGGGGGGGGGGTGGGGGGGGGGGGGGGTGGGGGGGGGGGGGGGTGGGGGGGGGGGGGGGTGGGGGGGGGGGGGGGTGGGGGGGGGGGGGGGTGGGGGGGGGGGGGGGTGGGGGGGGGGGGGGGTGGGGGGGGGGGGGGGTGGGGGGGGGGGGGGGTGGGGGGGGGGGGGGGTGGGGGGGGGGGGGGGTGGGGGGGGGGGGGGGTGGGGGGGGGGGGGGGTGGGGGGGGGGGGGGGTGGGGGGGGGGGGGGGTGGGGGGGGGGGGGGGTGGGGGGGGGGGGGGGTGGGGGGGGGGGGGGGTGGGGGGGGGGGGGGGTGGGGGGGGGGGGGGGTGGGGGGGGGGGGGGGTGGGGGGGGGGGGGGGTGGGGGGGGGGGGGGGTGGGGGGGGGGGGGGGTGGGGGGGGGGGGGGGTGGGGGGGGGGGGGGGTGGGGGGGGGGGGGGGTGGGGGGGGGGGGGGGTGGGGGGGGGGGGGGGTGGGGGGGGGGGGGGGTGGGGGGGGGGGGGGGTGGGGGGGGGGGGGGGTGGGGGGGGGGGGGGGTGGGGGGGGGGGGGGGTGGGGGGGGGGGGGGGTGGGGGGGGGGGGGGGTGGGGGGGGGGGGGGGTGGGGGGGGGGGGGGGTGGGGGGGGGGGGGGGTGGGGGGGGGGGGGGGTGGGGGGGGGGGGGGGTGGGGGGGGGGGGGGGTGGGGGGGGGGGGGGGTGGGGGGGGGGGGGGGTGGGGGGGGGGGGGGGTGGGGGGGGGGGGGGGTGGGGGGGGGGGGGGGTGGGGGGGGGGGGGGGTGGGGGGGGGGGGGGGTGGGGGGGGGGGGGGGTGGGGGGGGGGGGGGGTGGGGGGGGGGGGGGGTGGGGGGGGGGGGGGGTGGGGGGGGGGGGGGGTGGGGGGGGGGGGGGGTGGGGGGGGGGGGGGGTGGGGGGGGGGGGGGGTGGGGGGGGGGGGGGGTGGGGGGGGGGGGGGGTGGGGGGGGGGGGGGGTGGGGGGGGGGGGGGGTGGGGGGGGGGGGGGGTGGGGGGGGGGGGGGGTGGGGGGGGGGGGGGGTGGGGGGGGGGGGGGGTGGGGGGGGGGGGGGGTGGGGGGGGGGGGGGGTGGGGGGGGGGGGGGGTGGGGGGGGGGGGGGGTGGGGGGGGGGGGGGGTGGGGGGGGGGGGGGGTGGGGGGGGGGGGGGGTGGGGGGGGGGGGGGGTGGGGGGGGGGGGGGGTGGGGGGGGGGGGGGGTGGGGGGGGGGGGGGGTGGGGGGGGGGGGGGGTGGGGGGGGGGGGGGGTGGGGGGGGGGGGGGGTGGGGGGGGGGGGGGGTGGGGGGGGGGGGGGGTGGGGGGGGGGGGGGGTGGGGGGGGGGGGGGGTGGGGGGGGGGGGGGGTGGGGGGGGGGGGGGGTGGGGGGGGGGGGGGGTGGGGGGGGGGGGGGGTGGGGGGGGGGGGGGGTGGGGGGGGGGGGGGGTGGGGGGGGGGGGGGGTGGGGGGGGGGGGGGGTGGGGGGGGGGGGGGGTGGGGGGGGGGGGGGGTGGGGGGGGGGGGGGGTGGGGGGGGGGGGGGGTGGGGGGGGGGGGGGGTGGGGGGGGGGGGGGGTGGGGGGGGGGGGGGGTGGGGGGGGGGGGGGGTGGGGGGGGGGGGGGGTGGGGGGGGGGGGGGGTGGGGGGGGGGGGGGGTGGGGGGGGGGGGGGGTGGGGGGGGGGGGGGGTGGGGGGGGGGGGGGGTGGGGGGGGGGGGGGGTGGGGGGGGGGGGGGGTGGGGGGGGGGGGGGGTGGGGGGGGGGGGGGGTGGGGGGGGGGGGGGGTGGGGGGGGGGGGGGGTGGGGGGGGGGGGGGGTGGGGGGGGGGGGGGGTGGGGGGGGGGGGGGGTGGGGGGGGGGGGGGGTGGGGGGGGGGGGGGGTGGGGGGGGGGGGGGGTGGGGGGGGGGGGGGGTGGGGGGGGGGGGGGGTGGGGGGGGGGGGGGGTGGGGGGGGGGGGGGGTGGGGGGGGGGGGGGGTGGGGGGGGGGGGGGGTGGGGGGGGGGGGGGGTGGGGGGGGGGGGGGGTGGGGGGGGGGGGGGGTGGGGGGGGGGGGGGGTGGGGGGGGGGGGGGGTGGGGGGGGGGGGGGGTGGGGGGGGGGGGGGGTGGGGGGGGGGGGGGGTGGGGGGGGGGGGGGGTGGGGGGGGGGGGGGGTGGGGGGGGGGGGGGGTGGGGGGGGGGGGGGGTGGGGGGGGGGGGGGGTGGGGGGGGGGGGGGGTGGGGGGGGGGGGGGGTGGGGGGGGGGGGGGGTGGGGGGGGGGGGGGGTGGGGGGGGGGGGGGGTGGGGGGGGGGGGGGGTGGGGGGGGGGGGGGGTGGGGGGGGGGGGGGGTGGGGGGGGGGGGGGGTGGGGGGGGGGGGGGGTGGGGGGGGGGGGGGGTGGGGGGGGGGGGGGGTGGGGGGGGGGGGGGGTGGGGGGGGGGGGGGGTGGGGGGGGGGGGGGGTGGGGGGGGGGGGGGGTGGGGGGGGGGGGGGGTGGGGGGGGGGGGGGGTGGGGGGGGGGGGGGGTGGGGGGGGGGGGGGGTGGGGGGGGGGGGGGGTGGGGGGGGGGGGGGGTGGGGGGGGGGGGGGGTGGGGGGGGGGGGGGGTGGGGGGGGGGGGGGGTGGGGGGGGGGGGGGGTGGGGGGGGGGGGGGGTGGGGGGGGGGGGGGGTGGGGGGGGGGGGGGGTGGGGGGGGGGGGGGGTGGGGGGGGGGGGGGGTGGGGGGGGGGGGGGGTGGGGGGGGGGGGGGGTGGGGGGGGGGGGGGGTGGGGGGGGGGGGGGGTGGGGGGGGGGGGGGGTGGGGGGGGGGGGGGGTGGGGGGGGGGGGGGGTGGGGGGGGGGGGGGGTGGGGGGGGGGGGGGGTGGGGGGGGGGGGGGGTGGGGGGGGGGGGGGGTGGGGGGGGGGGGGGGTGGGGGGGGGGGGG
Source organism: Sphaerodactylus townsendi (assembly GCF_021028975.2). Classification (NCBI taxonomy): domain Eukaryota; kingdom Metazoa; phylum Chordata; class Lepidosauria; order Squamata; family Sphaerodactylidae; genus Sphaerodactylus; species Sphaerodactylus townsendi. Next base: position 592,849 of record NW_025950385.1, read on the forward strand.
GGTGGGGGGGGGGGGGGGTGGGGGGGGGGGGGGGTGGGGGGGGGGGGGGGTGGGGGGGGGGGGGGGTGGGGGGGGGGGGGGGTGGGGGGGGGGGGGGGTGGGGGGGGGGGGGGGTGGGGGGGGGGGGGGGTGGGGGGGGGGGGGGGTGGGGGGGGGGGGGGGTGGGGGGGGGGGGGGGTGGGGGGGGGGGGGGGTGGGGGGGGGGGGGGGTGGGGGGGGGGGGGGGTGGGGGGGGGGGGGGGTGGGGGGGGGGGGGGGTGGGGGGGGGGGGGGGTGGGGGGGGGGGGGGGTGGGGGGGGGGGGGGGTGGGGGGGGGGGGGGGTGGGGGGGGGGGGGGGTGGGGGGGGGGGGGGGTGGGGGGGGGGGGGGGTGGGGGGGGGGGGGGGTGGGGGGGGGGGGGGGTGGGGGGGGGGGGGGGTGGGGGGGGGGGGGGGTGGGGGGGGGGGGGGGTGGGGGGGGGGGGGGGTGGGGGGGGGGGGGGGTGGGGGGGGGGGGGGGTGGGGGGGGGGGGGGGTGGGGGGGGGGGGGGGTGGGGGGGGGGGGGGGTGGGGGGGGGGGGGGGTGGGGGGGGGGGGGGGTGGGGGGGGGGGGGGGTGGGGGGGGGGGGGGGTGGGGGGGGGGGGGGGTGGGGGGGGGGGGGGGTGGGGGGGGGGGGGGGTGGGGGGGGGGGGGGGTGGGGGGGGGGGGGGGTGGGGGGGGGGGGGGGTGGGGGGGGGGGGGGGTGGGGGGGGGGGGGGGTGGGGGGGGGGGGGGGTGGGGGGGGGGGGGGGTGGGGGGGGGGGGGGGTGGGGGGGGGGGGGGGTGGGGGGGGGGGGGGGTGGGGGGGGGGGGGGGTGGGGGGGGGGGGGGGTGGGGGGGGGGGGGGGTGGGGGGGGGGGGGGGTGGGGGGGGGGGGGGGTGGGGGGGGGGGGGGGTGGGGGGGGGGGGGGGTGGGGGGGGGGGGGGGTGGGGGGGGGGGGGGGTGGGGGGGGGGGGGGGTGGGGGGGGGGGGGGGTGGGGGGGGGGGGGGGTGGGGGGGGGGGGGGGTGGGGGGGGGGGGGGGTGGGGGGGGGGGGGGGTGGGGGGGGGGGGGGGTGGGGGGGGGGGGGGGTGGGGGGGGGGGGGGGTGGGGGGGGGGGGGGGTGGGGGGGGGGGGGGGTGGGGGGGGGGGGGGGTGGGGGGGGGGGGGGGTGGGGGGGGGGGGGGGTGGGGGGGGGGGGGGGTGGGGGGGGGGGGGGGTGGGGGGGGGGGGGGGTGGGGGGGGGGGGGGGTGGGGGGGGGGGGGGGTGGGGGGGGGGGGGGGTGGGGGGGGGGGGGGGTGGGGGGGGGGGGGGGTGGGGGGGGGGGGGGGTGGGGGGGGGGGGGGGTGGGGGGGGGGGGGGGTGGGGGGGGGGGGGGGTGGGGGGGGGGGGGGGTGGGGGGGGGGGGGGGTGGGGGGGGGGGGGGGTGGGGGGGGGGGGGGGTGGGGGGGGGGGGGGGTGGGGGGGGGGGGGGGTGGGGGGGGGGGGGGGTGGGGGGGGGGGGGGGTGGGGGGGGGGGGGGGTGGGGGGGGGGGGGGGTGGGGGGGGGGGGGGGTGGGGGGGGGGGGGGGTGGGGGGGGGGGGGGGTGGGGGGGGGGGGGGGTGGGGGGGGGGGGGGGTGGGGGGGGGGGGGGGTGGGGGGGGGGGGGGGTGGGGGGGGGGGGGGGTGGGGGGGGGGGGGGGTGGGGGGGGGGGGGGGTGGGGGGGGGGGGGGGTGGGGGGGGGGGGGGGTGGGGGGGGGGGGGGGTGGGGGGGGGGGGGGGTGGGGGGGGGGGGGGGTGGGGGGGGGGGGGGGTGGGGGGGGGGGGGGGTGGGGGGGGGGGGGGGTGGGGGGGGGGGGGGGTGGGGGGGGGGGGGGGTGGGGGGGGGGGGGGGTGGGGGGGGGGGGGGGTGGGGGGGGGGGGGGGTGGGGGGGGGGGGGGGTGGGGGGGGGGGGGGGTGGGGGGGGGGGGGGGTGGGGGGGGGGGGGGGTGGGGGGGGGGGGGGGTGGGGGGGGGGGGGGGTGGGGGGGGGGGGGGGTGGGGGGGGGGGGGGGTGGGGGGGGGGGGGGGTGGGGGGGGGGGGGGGTGGGGGGGGGGGGGGGTGGGGGGGGGGGGGGGTGGGGGGGGGGGGGGGTGGGGGGGGGGGGGGGTGGGGGGGGGGGGGGGTGGGGGGGGGGGGGGGTGGGGGGGGGGGGGGGTGGGGGGGGGGGGGGGTGGGGGGGGGGGGGGGTGGGGGGGGGGGGGGGTGGGGGGGGGGGGGGGTGGGGGGGGGGGGGGGTGGGGGGGGGGGGGGGTGGGGGGGGGGGGGGGTGGGGGGGGGGGGGGGTGGGGGGGGGGGGGGGTGGGGGGGGGGGGGGGTGGGGGGGGGGGGGGGTGGGGGGGGGGGGGGGTGGGGGGGGGGGGGGGTGGGGGGGGGGGGGGGTGGGGGGGGGGGGGGGTGGGGGGGGGGGGGGGTGGGGGGGGGGGGGGGTGGGGGGGGGGGGGGGTGGGGGGGGGGGGGGGTGGGGGGGGGGGGGGGTGGGGGGGGGGGGGGGTGGGGGGGGGGGGGGGTGGGGGGGGGGGGGGGTGGGGGGGGGGGGGGGTGGGGGGGGGGGGGGGTGGGGGGGGGGGGGGGTGGGGGGGGGGGGGGGTGGGGGGGGGGGGGGGTGGGGGGGGGGGGGGGTGGGGGGGGGGGGGGGTGGGGGGGGGGGGGGGTGGGGGGGGGGGGGGGTGGGGGGGGGGGGGGGTGGGGGGGGGGGGGGGTGGGGGGGGGGGGGGGTGGGGGGGGGGGGGGGTGGGGGGGGGGGGGGGTGGGGGGGGGGGGGGGTGGGGGGGGGGGGGGGTGGGGGGGGGGGGGGGTGGGGGGGGGGGGGGGTGGGGGGGGGGGGGGGTGGGGGGGGGGGGGGGTGGGGGGGGGGGGGGGTGGGGGGGGGGGGGGGTGGGGGGGGGGGGGGGTGGGGGGGGGGGGGGGTGGGGGGGGGGGGGGGTGGGGGGGGGGGGGGGTGGGGGGGGGGGGGGGTGGGGGGGGGGGGGGGTGGGGGGGGGGGGGGGTGGGGGGGGGGGGGGGTGGGGGGGGGGGGGGGTGGGGGGGGGGGGGGGTGGGGGGGGGGGGGGGTGGGGGGGGGGGGGGGTGGGGGGGGGGGGGGGTGGGGGGGGGGGGGGGTGGGGGGGGGGGGGGGTGGGGGGGGGGGGGGGTGGGGGGGGGGGGGGGTGGGGGGGGGGGGGGGTGGGGGGGGGGGGGGGTGGGGGGGGGGGGGGGTGGGGGGGGGGGGGGGTGGGGGGGGGGGGGGGTGGGGGGGGGGGGGGGTGGGGGGGGGGGGGGGTGGGGGGGGGGGGGGGTGGGGGGGGGGGGGGGTGGGGGGGGGGGGGGGTGGGGGGGGGGGGGGGTGGGGGGGGGGGGGGGTGGGGGGGGGGGGGGGTGGGGGGGGGGGGGGGTGGGGGGGGGGGGGGGTGGGGGGGGGGGGGGGTGGGGGGGGGGGGGGGTGGGGGGGGGGGGGGGTGGGGGGGGGGGGGGGTGGGGGGGGGGGGGGGTGGGGGGGGGGGGGGGTGGGGGGGGGGGGGGGTGGGGGGGGGGGGGGGTGGGGGGGGGGGGGGGTGGGGGGGGGGGGGGGTGGGGGGGGGGGGGGGTGGGGGGGGGGGGGGGTGGGGGGGGGGGGGGGTGGGGGGGGGGGGGGGTGGGGGGGGGGGGGGGTGGGGGGGGGGGGGGGTGGGGGGGGGGGGGGGTGGGGGGGGGGGGGGGTGGGGGGGGGGGGGGGTGGGGGGGGGGGGGGGTGGGGGGGGGGGGGGGTGGGGGGGGGGGGGGGTGGGGGGGGGGGGGGGTGGGGGGGGGGGGGGGTGGGGGGGGGGGGGGGTGGGGGGGGGGGGGGGTGGGGGGGGGGGGGGGTGGGGGGGGGGGGGGGTGGGGGGGGGGGGGGGTGGGGGGGGGGGGGGGTGGGGGGGGGGGGGGGTGGGGGGGGGGGGGGGTGGGGGGGGGGGGGGGTGGGGGGGGGGGGGGGTGGGGGGGGGGGGGGGTGGGGGGGGGGGGGGGTGGGGGGGGGGGGGGGTGGGGGGGGGGGGGGGTGGGGGGGGGGGGGGGTGGGGGGGGGGGGGGGTGGGGGGGGGGGGGGGTGGGGGGGGGGGGGGGTGGGGGGGGGGGGGGGTGGGGGGGGGGGGGGGTGGGGGGGGGGGGGGGTGGGGGGGGGGGGGGGTGGGGGGGGGGGGGGGTGGGGGGGGGGGGGGGTGGGGGGGGGGGGGGGTGGGGGGGGGGGGGGGTGGGGGGGGGGGGGGGTGGGGGGGGGGGGGGGTGGGGGGGGGGGGGGGTGGGGGGGGGGGGGGGTGGGGGGGGGGGGGGGTGGGGGGGGGGGGGGGTGGGGGGGGGGGGGGGTGGGGGGGGGGGGGGGTGGGGGGGGGGGGGGGTGGGGGGGGGGGGGGGTGGGGGGGGGGGGGGGTGGGGGGGGGGGGGGGTGGGGGGGGGGGGGGGTGGGGGGGGGGGGGGGTGGGGGGGGGGGGGGGTGGGGGGGGGGGGGGGTGGGGGGGGGGGGGGGTGGGGGGGGGGGGGGGTGGGGGGGGGGGGGGGTGGGGGGGGGGGGGGGTGGGGGGGGGGGGGGGTGGGGGGGGGGGGGGGTGGGGGGGGGGGGGGGTGGGGGGGGGGGGGGGTGGGGGGGGGGGGGGGTGGGGGGGGGGGGGGGTGGGGGGGGGGGGGGGTGGGGGGGGGGGGGGGTGGGGGGGGGGGGGGGTGGGGGGGGGGGGGGGTGGGGGGGGGGGGGGGTGGGGGGGGGGGGGGGTGGGGGGGGGGGGGGGTGGGGGGGGGGGGGGGTGGGGGGGGGGGGGGGTGGGGGGGGGGGGGGGTGGGGGGGGGGGGGGGTGGGGGGGGGGGGGGGTGGGGGGGGGGGGGGGTGGGGGGGGGGGGGGGTGGGGGGGGGGGGGGGTGGGGGGGGGGGGGGGTGGGGGGGGGGGGGGGTGGGGGGGGGGGGGGGTGGGGGGGGGGGGGGGTGGGGGGGGGGGGGGGTGGGGGGGGGGGGGGGTGGGGGGGGGGGGGGGTGGGGGGGGGGGGGGGTGGGGGGGGGGGGGGGTGGGGGGGGGGGGGGGTGGGGGGGGGGGGGGGTGGGGGGGGGGGGGGGTGGGGGGGGGGGGGGGTGGGGGGGGGGGGGGGTGGGGGGGGGGGGGGGTGGGGGGGGGGGGGGGTGGGGGGGGGGGGGGGTGGGGGGGGGGGGGGGTGGGGGGGGGGGGGGGTGGGGGGGGGGGGGGGTGGGGGGGGGGGGGGGTGGGGGGGGGGGGGGGTGGGGGGGGGGGGGGGTGGGGGGGGGGGGGGGTGGGGGGGGGGGGGGGTGGGGGGGGGGGGGGGTGGGGGGGGGGGGGGGTGGGGGGGGGGGGGGGTGGGGGGGGGGGGGGGTGGGGGGGGGGGGGGGTGGGGGGGGGGGGGGGTGGGGGGGGGGGGGGGTGGGGGGGGGGGGGGGTGGGGGGGGGGGGGGGTGGGGGGGGGGGGGGGTGGGGGGGGGGGGGGGTGGGGGGGGGGGGGGGTGGGGGGGGGGGGGGGTGGGGGGGGGGGGGGGTGGGGGGGGGGGGGGGTGGGGGGGGGGGGGGGTGGGGGGGGGGGGGGGTGGGGGGGGGGGGGGGTGGGGGGGGGGGGGGGTGGGGGGGGGGGGGGGTGGGGGGGGGGGGGGGTGGGGGGGGGGGGGGGTGGGGGGGGGGGGGGGTGGGGGGGGGGGGGGGTGGGGGGGGGGGGGGGTGGGGGGGGGGGGGGGTGGGGGGGGGGGGGGGTGGGGGGGGGGGGGGGTGGGGGGGGGGGGGGGTGGGGGGGGGGGGGGGTGGGGGGGGGGGGGGGTGGGGGGGGGGGGGGGTGGGGGGGGGGGGGGGTGGGGGGGGGGGGGGGTGGGGGGGGGGGGGGGTGGGGGGGGGGGGGGGTGGGGGGGGGGGGGGGTGGGGGGGGGGGGGGGTGGGGGGGGGGGGGGGTGGGGGGGGGGGGGGGTGGGGGGGGGGGGGGGTGGGGGGGGGGGGGGGTGGGGGGGGGGGGGGGTGGGGGGGGGGGGGGGTGGGGGGGGGGGGGGGTGGGGGGGGGGGGGGGTGGGGGGGGGGGGGGGTGGGGGGGGGGGGGGGTGGGGGGGGGGGGGGGTGGGGGGGGGGGGGGGTGGGGGGGGGGGGGGGTGGGGGGGGGGGGGGGTGGGGGGGGGGGGGGGTGGGGGGGGGGGGGGGTGGGGGGGGGGGGGGGTGGGGGGGGGGGGGGGTGGGGGGGGGGGGGGGTGGGGGGGGGGGGGGGTGGGGGGGGGGGGGGGTGGGGGGGGGGGGGGGTGGGGGGGGGGGGGGGTGGGGGGGGGGGGGGGTGGGGGGGGGGGGGGGTGGGGGGGGGGGGGGGTGGGGGGGGGGGGGGGTGGGGGGGGGGGGGGGTGGGGGGGGGGGGGGGTGGGGGGGGGGGGGGGTGGGGGGGGGGGGGGGTGGGGGGGGGGGGGGGTGGGGGGGGGGGGGGGTGGGGGGGGGGGGGGGTGGGGGGGGGGGGGGGTGGGGGGGGGGGGGGGTGGGGGGGGGGGGGGGTGGGGGGGGGGGGGGGTGGGGGGGGGGGGGGGTGGGGGGGGGGGGGGGTGGGGGGGGGGGGGGGTGGGGGGGGGGGGGGGTGGGGGGGGGGGGGGGTGGGGGGGGGGGGGGGTGGGGGGGGGGGGGGGTGGGGGGGGGGGGGGGTGGGGGGGGGGGGGGGTGGGGGGGGGGGGGGGTGGGGGGGGGGGGGGGTGGGGGGGGGGGGGGGTGGGGGGGGGGGGGGGTGGGGGGGGGGGGGGGTGGGGGGGGGGGGGGGTGGGGGGGGGGGGGGGTGGGGGGGGGGGGGGGTGGGGGGGGGGGGGGGTGGGGGGGGGGGGGGGTGGGGGGGGGGGGGGGTGGGGGGGGGGGGGGGTGGGGGGGGGGGGGGGTGGGGGGGGGGGGGGGTGGGGGGGGGGGGGGGTGGGGGGGGGGGGGGGTGGGGGGGGGGGGGGGTGGGGGGGGGGGGGGGTGGGGGGGGGGGGGGGTGGGGGGGGGGGGGGGTGGGGGGGGGGGGGGGTGGGGGGGGGGGGGGGTGGGGGGGGGGGGGGGTGGGGGGGGGGGGGGGTGGGGGGGGGGGGGGGTGGGGGGGGGGGGGGGTGGGGGGGGGGGGGGGTGGGGGGGGGGGGGGGTGGGGGGGGGGGGGGGTGGGGGGGGGGGGGGGTGGGGGGGGGGGGGGGTGGGGGGGGGGGGGGGTGGGGGGGGGGGGGGGTGGGGGGGGGGGGGGGTGGGGGGGGGGGGGGGTGGGGGGGGGGGGGGGTGGGGGGGGGGGGGGGTGGGGGGGGGGGGGGGTGGGGGGGGGGGGGGGTGGGGGGGGGGGGGGGTGGGGGGGGGGGGGGGTGGGGGGGGGGGGGGGTGGGGGGGGGGGGGGGTGGGGGGGGGGGGGGGTGGGGGGGGGGGGGGGTGGGGGGGGGGGGGGGTGGGGGGGGGGGGGGGTGGGGGGGGGGGGGGGTGGGGGGGGGGGGGGGTGGGGGGGGGGGGGGGTGGGGGGGGGGGGGGGTGGGGGGGGGGGGGGGTGGGGGGGGGGGGGGGTGGGGGGGGGGGGGGGTGGGGGGGGGGGGGGGTGGGGGGGGGGGGGGGTGGGGGGGGGGGGGGGTGGGGGGGGGGGGGGGTGGGGGGGGGGGGGGGTGGGGGGGGGGGGGGGTGGGGGGGGGGGGGGGTGGGGGGGGGGGGGGGTGGGGGGGGGGGGGGGTGGGGGGGGGGGGGGGTGGGGGGGGGGGGGGGTGGGGGGGGGGGGGGGTGGGGGGGGGGGGGGGTGGGGGGGGGGGGGGGTGGGGGGGGGGGGGGGTGGGGGGGGGGGGGGGTGGGGGGGGGGGGGGGTGGGGGGGGGGGGGGGTGGGGGGGGGGGGGGGTGGGGGGGGGGGGGGGTGGGGGGGGGGGGGGGTGGGGGGGGGGGGGGGTGGGGGGGGGGGGGGGTGGGGGGGGGGGGGGGTGGGGGGGGGGGGGGGGGGGGGGGGGGGGGGGGGGGGGGGGGGGGGGGGGGGGGGGGGGGGGGGGTGGGGGGGGGGGCGGTTTGGGGGGTAGGGGGGGGGGGGGGGAGGGTGGGGGGGGGGGGGGGTGGGGGGGGGGGGGGGGTGGGGGGGGGGGGTGGGGGGGGGGGGGGGGGGTGGGGGGGGGGGCGGGGGGGGGGGGGGGGGGGTGGGGCGGGGGGGGGGTGGGGGGTATTTGTGTGTACCGAGAGGGGGTTACTAACTGGGTCCGGGCTTCCATCTCCACGCCCTCGTCTCCCCAAGAGGCATCCTGCCTTTGAATATGATGGTTCCATATAGCAATTGCGACTAATAATGTAACTCCCTGAACTGGGTTAATCCCTTTCAGGTACTGCAATTCATTGATTCTCAGCCTTTCATACCTTTTATCTCACCTGTCTCTATCAAAGAACCTGTGTGTTTCACCATTGCTGTGTTCAGATTTGTGAGTTGGGGCATTTTCTATAATGTGATGATGATTTAGAAATGACCTGGTGCAAAACAAAAAATTGGGGTTGTGGTGGGGTGGTTGCCCATGGGGGGGAGGCATCCAACTCAGGTTTTGCTCAGGGCTCAGGTTTGCCTAGGTACGCCCCCTTTGCTGAGGGGGGGCTGGCGAGGGAACCTGTTACTAAAATTTTTGGATCCCAACACTGACTTGACTTCATCGTTCAATATGATAGTTCACATATATTTTGCTGTTTTTGACAACCTGTATTTGAATACATACTTTATTTTATCATTCTGTAGCCAGGTAACAAACGAGTAGCATGGAATGCTGTAAGGGCCACTTTGGCGTATTGTGCAGACAGATCAAGTTCGGCAGTGAAATTCATTGGAGCAGAATTTCAGAAGCATCCCTAAGTACGCTCATGTACTAAAATCAAATACCGGCAGTCACACACAACAGCCAAATATTTGATGAACTTTCAACAAATGTTTGAGCAGAGGAGAATATGGGGAACACATTTCAGCTCTGGAATGGCTCAAAGGAAAATAAGCATTTAATGGGATCTGAAATGGAAGCCCTACTAAATACATTTTGTAGGCTAGTAAAAATTCCCACCTTATTTGCAATTAAATAAATGTCACCTGGTAGCATTTTTTATTGTGTGTTTCTCTATACATTTAAACATAGCTGTGTAGTAAATGTTAGGCTACATAAAAATGCACGTCACTTCCATTAGGGGGTATTTGGGGGAGCTCAGATCTGTGCTATCAGAAAGAAATAGTTGCTGAACAGCTATGAATGGACTGACTAACAAGTATACAGTCCATCACAAATTCAGCTCCTTATTCACAACCGGTGCACAAAATGGTTGAGCTTGCAGATGTTTGAGCATCTTTGTTTTGCCTCCATCATCCAATTCAATTCTGGGATGCACCAATAGGAGTATAGTGTCTAGATCAGTGGTGGCGAACCTATGGCACGGGTGCCAGAGGTGGCACTCAGAGCCCTCTCTGTGGGCACGCACAAACAGTCCCCCCCCCCACACATCTAGGCTGGCCTGGGACGCTGGGCTCGATTATTAGCATTAAACCTAAGACCTAGTTTTTGGGAAGCAGTGTAGGTAACCCTGTTAAGCGCTGTTAAACCCTACTGATTTTCATGCGAAGAACTAAAGCATGATCCTTTACCTGGGAGTAAGCTTGGTTACTGGCAATGGGGCTTGTTTCTGAGTAAACCCTCCTAGGATCGTGTTTCACCCGTTGGAAGAGTTGCACGGTTGCTTCAAAGCAAAGCCACCAACTACCACCAAGCTTACTCCCGAGTAACGCACACCTCAGAGCCAACCGTTTTTTTCTAAACTAAAACCTCAGTATTCAGGTTGAATTGCCGTGTTGGCACTTTGCGATAAATAAGTGGGTTTTGGGTTGGATTTTGGGCACTCGATCTCGAAAAGGTTCGCCATCACTGGTCTAGATCAAGGGAAGTAATAGTACCACACTATTCTGCATTGGTTAGACTTCACCTGGAATACTGTGTCCAATTCTGGGCTCCACAATTCAAGAAGAATATTGACAAGCTGGAACAAGTCCAAAGGAGGGTGACCAAAATGATGAATGGTCTGGAATCCATGCCCTGTGAACAGAGACTTAGGGAGCTGGGGATGTTTAGTCTGGAGAAGAGAAGGTTAAGGGGCGACATGATAGTCATGTGTAGATATTTGAAGGGATGCCATGTTGGTGAGGGAGCAAGCTCGTTTTCTGCTGCTCCAGAGACTAGGACATGGAGTAATGGATTCAAATTACAAGAAAAAAGATTCTACCTAAACATTAGGAAAAACTTCCTGATAGTAATGGCTGTTCGACAGTGGAATACACACGCTGCCTTGAGGTGGAATTACCTCCTTTGGAGGTTTTTAAACAGAGGCTGGATGGCCATCTGTCAGGAGTTCTTTGATTGTGCGTTCCTGCATGGCAGGGGATTAGACTGCACAGCCCTTGTGGCTTCTTCCAACTCTATGGCCGTCTCCGCATGGCCAAATAACAGCACCCTAGGGACGGAAAAAACGCCATTCCTAGGATGCTGTTCGCACAGGAGGCACTACTGCATCACAGCAGTGCCGTCCTGGCCACGCCGGAGCGGTTCAAAGGCATAGCTTTAAACCTCACTCAACAAGCGAGGTTTTGCAAAGTGGTGCCTTCGGGCCAGCGCAGTGCGAACCACTCTGGCATGAGGGCACCTCTTTCGGCCCCTCCAGTGTGTGCAAGGGACTTACCTTGCTGTCCTGTTCAGCTCCGGGTGCTTGCAAAGACATACCCACGATGCCCTCTGACCCCCGTGGGTCGGAGGACAGCGTGGTTGTGTCTGTGCAGCCACCCAGAGCTAAACAGGATGGCAAAGTAAGTCCCTTGCACATACCCTGGGCGGCTCCGTGCGGAGCCGCCTCTGCAGGCACTGTCGTCATCAGGATGCAGACCGTGCGACCAGTCCCAACGCCCCACCGGCTTCATTTAAGCCGGTGGGATGCTGCTGGCTGTGCGGAAATAGCCTAAGATTCTATGATTCTGAGAATGTAATGCTTTCAAAGACAAAGTGGGCATGTTTAGACACGAAGATAGCTCTTAAATCCAAGATGCTCTTCTTCAATACAGGGATACCTAATCTTCATAAGGAGAACATGCAGGGCTTCCTTTGCTTCTCAACTGTTGCATGCCTTCCGTTTTCCTCCTTGACTTTGGGTGGTTGACCTGCTCACCTCTCCATCAAATCGCTGTGACATATTGGCTCACAGACTGGGTCAGAGGTGGGATCCAGCAGGTTCTCACAGGTTCCCGAGAGTAGGTTACTAATTATTCATGTGTGCCGAGAGGGGGTTACTAATGGGTGATTTTGCCACGTGATTTTTGCCTTAGTTACACCCCTCTTCTCAGCAGTAGTGTGCAGAACTTGAAGCAGTCTAGCAGGAGGTGCACCGGCGTGCGTGGCAGCGTCCTTGGCACAGCCCCGCCCAGGAATGCCCCGCTCCCGGAATGCCCGGCCACGCCCCTGTCATGCCCCACCCAGCCCCATTGGCGCTACGTCACAGTTTGAATCCCACCACCATGGGAACCTGTTACTAAAATTTTTGGATCCCACCACTGGACCGGGTGAAAAGTAGTTCACTTGCAGGAGAGCGAAAAAAGATCAGCAGAGGTGGAGCATAAATGGCCCAAAGCCTCTGAGGGGGACTGAATGTTTCACTGAAAATTTGGCTCTTTGTAACTAGGTAGCAAACATTAAAGTATATGCGCTCAGATAGCACTGGGGGCGTCAGGTTGCAGGTTTCTCTCAAGTATATTTGCAGTTTTGCTTGTACAAAACTAAGACACTTATAATTTCCGGTTCCCATAAATACATCAAATATTGCAGTTTGATATGCGGAGTAAGTTATAAATGATGCATTTTATGTTGTTAAGCCAGTAAAATTAGTTTAGGTTTGATAGGACAAGAAGTACTGAATATATTCCAATTCCCCTCCCCCAAATTTCTGTTTTAGAATCATAGAATCCGTTGGAAGAGACTACAAGGGCCATCCAATCACCTGCCCTGCAGGGACACATAACCGAAGTCCTCCCGAAAGATGGCCATCCAGTCTCTGTTTAAAAACCTCTAAAGAAGAAGACCCCCACCCCCACCCTCTGAGGTAGTGTATATTCCACTGTCAAACAACCCTTACTGTCAGGAGGAGATGCGTTCTAAAGATGTAACATTGCAGGTTTTAATTTGCAAAGTTTAAGGCTTCATAGCAGCTTCAGCTTCAGCGATCAAGGCTAGAGGCAAACACAAAACACACAATGTTTTGAGGTTTTTTTCTGGAGAAAAACTGGAAGGGGGTAGGGACAGTGGTGGGATCCAAAAATTTTAGTAACAGGTTCCCATGGTGGTAGGGTTCAAACTGTGGCGTAGTGCCAATGGGGCTGGGCGGGGCACGGCAGGGGCGTGGCCGGGCATTCTGGGGGCAGGGTGTTCCTGGGCGGGGCTGTGGCATGGACGCAGCCGCTGTGCCAGTCCTTGGGCAGGAAACAAATGCACTCAGGCGCAGGCTGCCACACACGCCGGTGCACCTCCTGCTAGACTGCGTCAAGTTCTGTGCACTACTGCTGAGAGGAGGGGTGTAACTAAGGCAAAAATCACGTGGCAAAATCCCCAATTAGTAACCCCCTCTCGGCACACACAAATAATGAGTAACCTACTCTCGGGAACCTGTGAGAACCTGCTGGATCCCACCTCTGCTTGTGAGTCCCCCCCACACACATATGAACACACACCTCTTTCTTGGTATGAGGTCTATTGTTTATTTATTACTATTTATTATCTGTCAATACTAATAAAGCTTGATGATGATGATGATGTCTACTGTGAATTCAAAACAACTTCTAACACTGAAAAAAACCCACATATGATTTCACAAATAAAACATGACCCAGTAAAAGTAAACCAATTTATAGAGCTGTTTTAGTAATATGGAAGAAGGAAAGAGTGAGTGCTACCCCGAGAATTCAACATCCGTGGGAGAAGGCTGTCTGTGGCCTGTTCCTGGAGGTTTATCTAAGGAAAATGGTGTCTGAACCAAGCCCGGAAATTGCACATACTCACCCTGGTCCACCACAGGAGCCCGACCCGAGCATCTCGCTGCCCACGGTGGCCAGTCTGCGTCCCATTCCTTGCACTCAGCTGTCACCACCAAAAAGGCATGGACATCCAACTTTCCTTTCCATATCGTTCCAAAGATTTGAGGTTGACATTTATGAACTTTGTGCAGATATGCAGGCGATGATGATGAAGAAGAAGTGTTTGTATTCGTATCCTGCTTTCCTCAAGTCTAAGAAGTCTCAAAACAACTTATAAGCTTATTCCTTTTCTCTTCCCACCACAGACACGTGAGGTTGGTGGGGCTTGAGAGACTGTATTTTGCACACATTCATTCTGTGTTGTAGTTTATGCTTTCTGTCATAGGAATGATGTGTGTATGACAACTACTTCCCTTCCCCCCCAGATATACCAGATATACTGACAGAAAATGGGTGGAAATAATAATAATTGTTGTTGTTTAACATCACAGCTGCCAATTCTTTAGCTATTGGCCTTTCACTACAATTCAAGGCTCATCTGGAGACCTAGAACATGTAATGTTTTGGCCTAGTATTTGTGCAGATCCCAGCAGGGTTGCCTTTTGAATCTGACAGATGTTGATTTTGTCATTTTGAAGGTGCTTCAAGTGAGTAAAAAAATTCTTTTGTAATTACCAATTACTGGAGACATTTAGAACTGATCAAAAGAACATGGGTTTCGATACACAAATGACAGAATTTGAAAGTAAGGTTTGTACAAATGAGAAATTGATTACCAAAATATATAAGATGTTATTCAAATGGGATCCAGAGGATGAGCTTGTAAAACCTGTAATGATTAAGTGGGGCAGAAATATCAACAGGAATATTAATTGGGAGCAGTGGGAAAGACTATGGAAAAGTGATTGGACGTTTACAGCATTTTATAATCTGAAAGAAAATTATTATTAAATGATATATAGATAGTACCTGATGCCAAATAACTGGCAAAAAATTATAAATCTAATAGATGTTGGAAATGTCAAAAGCATGAGGGATCTTTTTTCATATGTGGTGGTTATGTACAGAGGCTAAATCCTTTGGGAGCCTTAAAGAAATACAGAAAATTTCTGAAAATACCAATGAAGAAAGGCTGAAATTTTTTTACAGGAACTAATGGGAGATGATATCCCAAATCAATATAGACTGCTTTTTATGTATATGTGTACTGCTGCAAGGAGATTGTACATGCAGAAATGGAGAGAGGAAAAAATACCAACCAAGAAAGATTGGATACAGAAGACCATAGCAAAATTAACAACCTTATTAAAGGGCAGTAAAACAGAGAAGTTTGTAGAAAACTGGAAACCTTTTACGGACGACCTATTGAAAAAAATGAGAAATCATCGCAGGATTTGAGTTTTAAAAGAAAACAACAGACTGAAATAGAATATTAGAAATGATAAAGTGTGCAACTGATAAATTGTTTCATTTTCATTAGATGCATGAATCTAGAATGGATTAGAATATAATAATGAGATAGCGGGAACCCGTTATCTGGTTATTTCCCTTTTTTTGTATTTCATGTTCTTGTTTTGTATTTATTTATTTATTTATTTATACTGTGGGCTTCTATACCGCCCCGTCCCCGAAGGGCTCTGGGCGGTGTACAGCATACAATAAATACAATCATAAAACCATCATAGATTGGCTAAAACTTATAATTGTTATTGTTATACTTATAATAGTATTGATGTGGTGGTGGTGTGAATGTGTTTATGTTTATTTTTGTTTTATATTCCTGGGTATGTTGGGAAAATATATATATATATATATATATATATATAACAACTGGGCTCAGATCGGCAAATGACAACACAATCAATAATGGCGTAGGAGGTTAAGAGCTCGTGTATCTAATCTGAAGGAACCGGGTTTGATTCCCCGCTCTGCCACCTGAGCTGTGGAGGCTTATCTGGGGAATTCAGATTAGCCTGTACACTCCCTCACACCTCACCATACTTCAGCTGGGTGAGCCTTGGGTTGAGTCACAGCCCAGGAGCTCCTCTCAGCCCCCACCTACCTGCACAGGGTGTTTGTTGTGAGGGGGGAAGGGCAAAAGGCGAGATTGTAAGCCCCTTGAGGAGTCCTCCTGCAGGAGAGAGGAGAAGGGGGGGAATTATAAATCCAAATTTTCCTCCCTCCTCCTCCTCCTCCTCCTCCTCCTCCTCCTCCTCCTCCTCCTCTTCTTCTTCTTCTTCTTCTTCTTCTTCTTCTTCTTCTTCTTCTTCTTCTTCTTCTTCTTCTTCTTCTTCTTCTTCCACAGCCAAATTGCCCCATGGTAGATCCACGTTCCCCCCTGTTTTCTGATTCTGCATGGCTCCCCGGTTCTTCCCAGGAGTCGAGGCAAAGATGAGATGGAAAGATGTCAACGTTCACAACCAAAAAGGACGAGCAATGGTTGTACCAGCTCTTCCCTAAAACAAATTCTCGGCCATCGTATTCCATGACATGGCCACGTAACCAATCACTGTCCTCTGTGGACAGTTCCCATCAAGCCGAAATTTGGATGAGTCCCTAAGTGCTTTCCAACAACTTTCACTTGGCGGAGATGCCTTAAGCTTGCAGAGTTTCCAAAAGTCTGTGCAGCTATTCTCTGCGGCTGGTAACGGCGGAAAAATGAGTGGCAACCGCTGTGCGGTACCTGATGTTTTCTCGTATTATCATATCCGTTCTTTGTCGTCTAAGCTTTAATTTAGGATCATCATAAACACAAAGCGTGCTGCAATCCTATTTCCCCCTTTTTCCCACTCACCTCCGTCAGCCCAAGGCCTTTTAATTAGGCAGCTGCAGATTGGCCGGCCAGGCAAAGACATGCAAAATCGAAAAAGACCTTGCAAATATTAAGAATGCTAGTGTGGTTTTTTGGGGGGGGGGATTTTTTTTTTGCCAAATGGGCATTCAGATGGACCGGGAAAACACGGCGCCCTCATTGTGAAGAGGGGAAGTCAGCGGCACGCGGAAGGGTTCTTGATAAACTGGTGCTCCTTCACGCAATTTACAATCCTCCTGAATTCATTTGCATGACAAAATTGGCTCGGCTATTCATGTGTGGCAGTAAGACAAGTGTAATATTACGCAGAACAAGTAACCATGGGGAAGGTTAATGCAGACAATAAGGAAAGACAATGACATGAATTGGGTTCCTCTTTTGCTAACTCTTTTCTTTCTTTTTTTTAAAAAAATAAAACTCTGAATTGGAAAAAAATATCTCCCCTTGCCTGACTTGTGGAAAAAGAGCTAATTTATGCAAATGCATGTGTGCAAAGAAAAAGAAGGGGGATTAGTCATGGGGGGGGGGGGGGCTATAATATTTGTTTGTTTAACATTTTTTTGCAAAAGCCAGAGAGGTGCTGTGGATATTCGCTACGGGTCAAACCAGACAAGTCACTGGAAATTACATGTCCAGCACGCTTTTTAAAACCTCGAATATCAGCCATTTGGAGTCCAATTTGAATCTGGATCTTGGTTATTTTTATTTTATTTATTTATTTATTTATTTATTTATTATTGAATGTATTGAATTTATACACCGCCCTCCCCCAGAGGGCTCAGGGCGGTTTACAACCAAATAAAAGCACACATCATACAATGGCGACGGTGTACGTTAAAATACAGCGTCTAATCATACAATCATAAAATGATATTTGCATTGTCTTGTCCATTTTCATTGCCCTCTCCCTTTCTAAACTTTTCATCCATTTTATACCGTGTAGAATTTCACGCCATATTTATGCAACTGATGCAAATGTAATATTAACGCTGTAATATTAATATGAAGGAGAAGAAGAAGAGGAGGAGGAGGAGGAGGAGGAGGAGGAGGAGTTTGGATTTATATCCCCCCTTTCTCTCCTGCAGGAGACTCAAAGGGGCTTACAATCTCCTTGCCCTTCCCCCCTCACAACAAACACCCTGTGAGGTAAGTGGGGCTGAGAGAGCTCCCAGAAGCTGTGACTAGCCCAAGGTCACCCAGCTGGCATGTGTGGGAGTGCACAGGCTAATCTGAATTCCCCAGATAAGCCTCCACAGCTCAGGCGGCAGAGCTGGGAATCAAACCCGGTTCCTCCAGATTGGATACACGCGCTCTTAACCTCCTACGCCACAGTGGTCATGGGAGGAGCATGGGATTATTCGCAGGAAACTGGAGGCCTCAAGTGAGCCTATAGCACAGCGGTTCTTAACCTGTGGGTCACGACCCCTTTGGGGGTCGAACGGCCCTTCCACAGGGGTCGCCTAAGACTCTCTGCATCAGTGTTCTCCACCTGTAAAATGGATAATTGTTAGGGTTGGGGGTCACCACAACATGAGGAACTGTATTAAAGGGTCGTGGCATTAGGAAGGTTGAGAACCACTGCTATAGCTCTTGCCACAATCTCTTTAAAATGGCTGGGATGCAGTGACGTAGTGCCAAGGGGATGGGGTGGGTCACGACGCACTCTCACCATGCCAATGCGGGGGCATGGTGGGTGCGTTCCGGGGCATGCCAGGGGCGGGCAGGGGCATGGCAGGGGCGGGCAGGGGCGTGGCAGGGGCGCAGGGTGCACGCTTGCCCTGGGCGCTGTTTCCCCTCGCTACAGCTCCGCTGGGATGTCAGCCAATGAGGAAATGCCTGACAATCCACTCCAACCTGTGTAGCAAAAGGGTTGGTAAGGGATCAGGGTAGCCAACCAAGCACGCACTCCTTCAAACCAGAGGCCCTGGTTGGAACACAGACGGGGCAGCAGCTAGGGCCAGGGTGGGTACACTCCTTGATACCGTCAAAACACTGGAGTTGCCAAATTTGGTAACACCTTACCACCAGAGGTGGGATCCAGCAGGTTCTCACAGGTTCCCGAGAGTAGGTTACTAATTATCTGTGTGTGCCGAGAGTGGGTTACTAATTGGTGATTTTGCCACATGATTTTTGCCTTAGTTACGCCCCTCCTCTCAGCAGTAGCGCGTAGAACTTGAAGCAGTCTAGCAGGAGGTGCACCGGCGTGCGTGTAAAAGTCTGGGCGCTGCGCGCATTCAAGCTTCCCGCCGGCGATTCCGGCGAAATGGCTGCGCCCCAAGCTACAGCCCCTGCCCAGGAATGCCCCGCCCCTGGAATGCCAGGCCACACCCCCGTCATGCCCCACCCATCCCTACTGGCGCTACGCCACAGTTTGAATCCCACCACCATGGGAACCTGTTACTAAAATTTTTGGATCCCACCACTGCTTACCACCTGAAGATTGGGGTTGGTAGTGGCAGCTGGCTTATGGTGACCCTACAGGATTTCCAGGGAAAGAGTCATTCAGAGGTGTTTGGTCACTGCCTGGCTCTATGTAATGGCCTGCTGATATCCCTTTTTTAATGTAATTCCATCCAGCCATTTCCATAAAGTCAGCTCTTGTGTTACAACACAGGCACAAAGAGAGTGGCTCACTCCAGCTACACACTGTCGCTTTCAAAACCACGCTTACAACGAGGCCACAAACAGCGGCAAAGTTTCCAGCAGGGATAAGCGAATGTTCTCAGTTCTGTTTATTTGCCTTTGTATTTTTGTCTAGGGTTTCATTTCTCCACTTTTCACGTTGTGTACTTATACTGGACAGTTTGCACCTGCAATTTGTGCCGTTTCTATATACAGTACATGTCATTTCTATGTGTACCATAATGTTGATTTATTGAGGCACAAATCAGGGAGGAAAATGTGTCCATTTTATAGCAAAAAAATTCAGTGCAAAGGAACAGATAATGGTGCAAAAATACATAAGTTTGATTTATGCTCAGGCCAAGTAAAGTTGAAACAGATTTTTTTTAAAAAAAAACAAAACCCTAAAATGATAAACATTAGAAATTTAGAATCTTCTATAGAATCCTCAATGAAATATGGCACGCTGATAAATCCCAGGACAAAACTGTACAATACAGCGCTATGCTGACCTAAGGTTTGTTTTGAGGGTAAAATTAAGAATGTAAACCATTGAATGTAAGCCATTTTGGGCACCTATTTGAGGAAAAATAGTGTGTAAATGAAGTAAATGAATAAAAGAGGCCTTATTGTCGAAGGCTTCCACGGCTGGAATCACTTGGGTGCTGTGTGGTTTCCGGGCTGTATGGCCATGTTCTAGCAGCATTCTCTCCTGACGTTTCGCCTGCATCTGTGGCTGGCATCTTCAGATCCTCTATCTATCAGATCATCTATCAGATCCTCTGAAGATGCCAGCCACAGGTGCAGGCAAAACGTCAGGAGAGAATGCTGCTAGAACACGGCCATACACAGAGGTGGGATCCAGCAGGTTCTCACAGGTTCCTGAGAGAAGGTTACTAATTATTTGTGTGTGCCGAGAGGGGGTTACTAATTGGGGATTTTGCCACGTGATTTTTGCCTTAGTTACGCCCCTCCTCTCAGCAGTAGCGTGCAGAACTTGAAGCAGTCTAGCAGGAGGTGCACCGGCGTGCATGGCAGCCTGCACCTACGTGCATTCGTTTCCCGCCCAAGGACCGGCGCAGTGGCTGCGTCCTTGCCACAGCTCCGCCCAGGATGCCCACCCACGCCCCCGTCTTGCCCCGCCCAGCCCCATTGGTGCTATGCCACAGTTTGAATCCCACCACCATGGGAACCTGTTACTAAAATTTTTGGATCCCACCACTGTGCAGGAGTCTAATTTGGATTAGGGCCACAGGGTGGGATGAGGAAGGGCCCTGGAGAGGTACTTTTTGCCCCACTGTGGGTGGGTGGGTGGGGAATGCATATGCCACATTGGGCATTCTCCAACCCAGACCTGACAGGTTAAAAATCTATTCTGTGATTCAGGCCTCTCAAAAGTGTTTTCATGACAAGCTTGTTACAAATTTGGGCGTCTTAGTTGATAGTTCCATGGGAATGTCAACTCAATACCTGGCAGCTGTGAAAAAGGCAAACTCTATGCTGGGGATAATTAGGAAAGGAATTGATAAGAAAACTGCAAGGATTGTCATGCCCTTATATAAAGCCGTGGTGTGAGTCCTGTGTTCAGTTTTGGTTGCCACATCTCAAAAAGGATATTGAAGAGATAGAAAAAGTGCAGAGAAGGGCAACGAGGATGATTGAGGGACTGGAGCATCTTCCTTATGAGGAGAGGCTGCAGCGTTTGGGACTCTTTAGTTTGGAGAGGAGACGTCTGAGGGGGGATATGTTTGAAGCCTATAAAATTATGCATGGGGTAGAAAATGTTGACAGAGAGACATTTTTCTCTCTTTCTCACAATACTAGAACCAGGGGGCATCCATTGAAAATGCTGGGGGGAAGAATTAGGACTAATAAAAGGAAACACTTCTTCACGCAATGTGTGATTGGTGTTTGGAATATGCTGCCACAGGAGGTGGTGATGGCCACTAACCTGGATAGCTTTAAAAGGGGCTTGGACAGATTTATGGAGGAGAGGTCGATTTATGGCTACCAATCTTGATCCTCTTTGATCTCAGATTGCAAATGCCTTAACAGTCCAGGTGCTTGGGAGCAACAGCCGCAGAAGGCCATTGCTTTCACATCCTGCCTGTGAGCTCCCAAAGGCACCTGGTGGGCAGCTGCGAGTAGCAGAGAGCTGGACTAGATGGACTCTGGTCTGATCCAGCTGGCTTGTTCTTATGTTCTTATGTTCTTAAATCTAATAGGAAAACCGAACTTACCTGTGCTCATAGGACTTGCAATCCTCTGTGATTACATTTGCTGATTTCTTCTGAGTCCTTCCTATCACACCCTACTTGATATACTTTCTACTGGGCTCTCCTTCTTCGGCTCACTTGGCAGGAACACAAGTAGGGATGCCAGACTTCAGGTGAGACCAACAGAGGCGTAGCTGGACCATACTGTGCTGGTGCGCACTCTACGTTTCCCCCCCACCCCCCACCTAACCTTAGTTCAGCCTGAAAGTGCAGGCTGGAAAAGCGGCCTGTTCACTTGAGGCTGAAAAAAGGCCTGGTGGGAACTACACTTCCCAGGAGACCTTGGGGCTCACACCAGGCCATTTTTCAGCCTCACCAGGCCGTTTTTCAGCCTCCAATTTCAGGCTGAACTAAGGTAAGTGTGTGTGGGGGGGCGCCACGGGGGAGGCAATTTTCTGCTCCCCCAGGCACGCGCCTGGTCCAATGTGCACCTCCCGCCCCCTGGTAGCTCCGCCTCTGGGAACCGGGGACTCCCCAGGAATTACAGCTCCTCTCCAGTCCACAGAGATCAGTTCCCCCAGAGGAAACGGATGCTTTGGAGGATGGACTCTATGGCCTTGTATCCCACTGAGATCCCTCCCACCTCAGGATCCATTCCCAAATGTCCAGGAATCTCCCAATCTGGATCTGGCAACCTGAGCCCTTTGGGGATAGGGCGGTATATTAAATCTAATTAACAACAACAACAACAACAACAACAACAACAACAACAACAACAACAACAACAACAACACCCCCCACCAGTGGTCAGGGGGACTTGGCAACCATAAACACAAGCCACATTGAAGCCTCATGGTAGGTGATGGAAATTGCATATGGTGGTGTGAACGGGGCAGAGCAGTTCACAGAGTGGGTTTATGTAGTGGGAACGGCTGCCCACTTCTGCCTCTCCAGACAGGCAGCCACAAGGAGTGTGTAGGGGCTGAGGGAATGGCTTCTGCCTTCAGGAGATACTACTAGGTGGGGCCTGGAGTTGTTCTGGAATTACGACTGATCTTCAGACCACAGAGGTCTCCTACAGGAAAGGCCAACGTCAGCAGGCATGCAAAATGGCATGCCATAGATCACAGGTGTCAAACTCGCGGCCCTCCAGATGTTATGGACTACAGTTCCCATCATCCCCTGCCAGCATCATGCTGGCAGGGGATGATGGGAACTGTAGTCCATATCATCTGGAGGGCTGCGAGTTTGACACCTATGCCATAGATCCTAAAGGAAAACCCTCCCCAATTCCTCCCTCCACAAACATTCCCCCCAAAATCTCCAGACACTTCCGAGTTGGTAATCTTAAATGAGTCCACAGCTGCTGATTGGCTAGCTGCCCTCACTGACATCAGCAAGGCAGGTCTCTCCCAAGAGACGTTAGCCAATCAGCAACTGTGCACCGGCATGGTGTTGGCTGTAATAGAGTCTGCCGTCTCTCGACTCTTACTGGAATGGACAGAAATTTCATTGGCTGGCCCTTCCGACCGGTCAGCTGCTTTTCAGCCTGCGCACGTTCCTTACTTTCCTGCGCAATAGGAAGTTCTTCAGCAGATTTACAGGGACCCTGGTCTTTGGAGGAAAGAGGGTCAGAGGTTGAAGCTGTATTGTTTCCCGATTTTCGTAGAAGGGAAGCGTAGGCAAGCAACAACGACCCCCATAGCGGAGTGAGCCCCATAGAAACTGCAAACCTCTTAGCACTCTAGGGCAGCTTTCCTGGCAGAGATCCCTCTGTGTGTACTTTGGAGGATCAATTGTATTTTCCTTTCCCCAGGGAGTGAATTCAAATTGGGGTTCATGGGGTACCAGGAGTTTCTGTATGTCTCCCCCTCGGTGTTTGACCACCCCCTCAGTTTCGATGTTCCCCAGTGCAAAACACAAGCAAAAATTCTTCCTTTTTGCCTCCTTAAACAAAATTGGTATGGAACGAGTGCGTTTTAAAAAAATATTAACCCCCATCAACATTTTACATTGCACAAACATTATATAAGAAGAGGAAGAAGAAGAGTTGGATCTATATCCCCCCTTTCTCTCCTGTAGGAGACTCAAAGGGGCTGACAAACTCCTTTCTCTCCCCTCCTCACAACAAACACCCTGTGAGGTAGGCGGGGCTGGGAGAGCTCAGAAGAACTGTGACTGGCCCAATCTCTGCAAGCACCATATTGGAGACTCATGGGATGGAGACTTACTTTTTTTAAAAAAAAATGTAAGTCTCCAGCCTACGGCTCTCCAATATAGTGCTCGCAGAGATTGGCAACCCTTGGTTTGGTTGATGAAAGCTAAGAATTTAAAGAAGCTGACAAACCTGTAGTTACACCATCAACATAATGATACAATAACGGACATATGTTCCGAACATGCTCATTCATATATTCATTCAATAACAAACTTGCTATTGCTGAACTGTTTTTCATGTACTGACCAACACAAAAAGAGAAATGTCTCTGAGCATGTGCAGTGTCTTTTTATATCATCTGACTACAGCCTGCCCCCATTAACTTGGAACGAAGAAGAGTTTGAAGAGTTTGGATTTATATCCCCCCTTTCTCTCCTGCAGGAGACTCAAAGGGGCTTACAATCTCCTTGCCGTTCCCCTCTCACAACAAACACCTTGTGAGGTAGGTGGGGCTGAGAGAGCTCCGAAGAACTGTGACTAGCCCAAGGTCACCCAACCGGTGTGTGCTGGAGTGCACAGGCTAATCTGAATTTCCCAGATAAGCCTCCACAGCTCAAGAGGCGGAGCGGGGAATCAAACCCGGTTCCTCCGGATTAGAATGCGCCTGCTGTTAACCACTACGCCACTGCTGCAATGTATACACAGTGGTATACATTGCACCAAAAACCCATACAACGAGTCTGCAAGCTGCCCGTGGAAAGAGGCGAAGGGAAACCACCGAAGAAGCTACAGACAAAGCTAAACAGGAACAGAATCGGAAACATTCACTTATCAAACGATGGGCAAACTCTATTGCTGTTTGCATTGGGGGCAGATGGGGCTTGAAAGGGTCTCTGCCAGCTCCTTGATTGACATGGAGGAGTCGAAGTGACCTGGCTCGGTCTAAAATAATGAGTTGGCAACCAGGCGGATGGGTGCTAAAGACGAGGCCCCCGCGCCCCCCCTCTTTCCCCACTTCAGCTGCACCCACAATTAGGGGCAGTAATTCCGTGGAACAATATGACATGGAATTATCTGAAGAGGAGGGGGTCGGCTAGCTAATTGATTAAATTGCTTATTACATGGATGAAAAGCGGCCTGGTGCAGGCGATACTTACAAAATTCTCCCCCGGAGAAGACGGTGTCATTAAGACGGTCCTTGCCATACACTCTGCCCGAACCCAGGCCTCTTCCCGAGTGACATTATGTTGTCCAACAATGCGCACTCGAGGAGCAAAAAGAGCCCACTCTTTAGATCTCTGCTGCTCAGCAACATACCCAACAGAGCCATCTGCGAGGAATCTGGAGGCTCTTGACAAAGGGCCTTATCCTGCTGTTCTGGAGCCGAACTGAACTCCTAGAGAAAGGGGGTACTTCTATCAGATTCAGAGACCTTTATCAGGCGTATATGACACAGGGAGACTAAAGAGTAAATCCAGTAGAGAACAGTAAAAGTAATATGGTCGGCAGCCAAGGGAAACTAATTCGAAACGCGCAGCAAAAATCTGGCTACGATTTCCATTGTTTCGGCATCAGGATTGTTGAGCAGGAATATCGTCTTTGCATTGATAGGAAGATCCAAGAATCCAACTGAGAATCCAAGCGAGTTTAAGGCAGAGAAGTGGTGGACCACTGTGAGTAGCAGAGAGTGGGTCACTGCGAGTAGCAGAGAGCTGGACTAGATGGACTCTGGTCTGATCCAGCTGGCTTGTTCTTATGTTCTTATGTTCTTAAGTCTCGCCTAAAGCTGTTATACTTCGGGCAAGAGAGCAAGATGTGTTCAAGGGAGTCAGGGTAAGTAGGGCAGAAAGAACAGTGTCGCTCATGTCGAGGGATGTTTAAGAACCGGCCTTGAAGTAAAAACGATGGAAAGGAGTTGCATCTTGCTCCTGAGAGTGCCCATCTGAGTTTATGGTTAGGAAGTTGGTCCAGATAATGGGCAACACATTGGGGAATAATCCCAAAAGGGTACTTCTATCCCCAGGCCCATCTGAGCTTGACCTGGTGGGGAGGGGCCACAGGAGAAAGTTTAGCCTCAGAATATTTGGGGGCCTAGAATCATCACATTCTGTTCCGTTTAGCTCAAGGGTCTGCAACCTGTGGCTCTCCATGCTGGCAGGGGCTGATGGGAATTGTAGTCCATGAACATCTGAGAGCCACCGGTTGCAGACCCCTGGCATAACTACAGTCGAGTTCTGAAGTCCCTTAGACCAACACATTTGGGGAGGGGGGTAGGAGGTATACGCTTTGACTCTGGAAAGCTTACCTTGTTGGGCTCCCTAGGGGCTAGTCGACTCAAATTTAGCTTTACTGCTGGCCAGCACAGCTACTCTCTGAAACGATTTCTATTCCATGTAGACATTTTATTCCCAGGATACCTGTGCTTTGAAGCTGCGAGGGGGCAGTAAGTGGCGTAGGAGGAGCAGCAGTGGCGTAGGAGGTTAAGAGCTCATGTATCTAATCTGGAGACATGCCAGCTGGGTGACCTTGGACTAGTCACAGCTTCTCGGAGCTCTCTCAGCCCCACCTACCTCACAGGGTGTTTGTTGAGAGGGGGGAAGGGCAAGGAGATTGTAAGCCCCTTTGAGTCTCCTCCAGGGAATTGTAGTCCATGAACTGCTGCGCTGTCGCTAAATGCTTACCTTGTCTCTTGGCTTTCAGCTCGTCGCAGAGGCCAGGGGACATGCTGGAGCGACGGCTCTTGAGTCACAGGCTAGGGGTGTGTGTCCCCTGTCCTCTGCGATGAGCCGGAAGCTAGGAGACAAGGTAAGCGTTATGGGACGGTGCGGGGAAAATGGTGTCTTCCAGCCGCTGCCATTCGCATGGCAGCAGTTGGAAGACGCTGCTTCCGAAAAACCTCGCTGGAGGAGCGAGGTTCAGAAGTAACGTCATCGCGCCGCTTGGGGGTTGCGATGCCGACAAACCCCTCCCCAGGGATGCTGTTTTTAGGGTTCCACCCGTGCAGAAAGGGCCTTAGACATTTCATCCGCTGATTAAATTAACTGGCAGATTCACAGTGCAATCTGAAACATTGGCTCCTTCCGCACATGCAGAATAATGCACTTTCAAACTGCTTTCAGTGCTCTTTGAAGCTGTGCGGAATGGCAAAATCCACTTGCAAACAGTTGTGAAAGTGGTTTGAAAACGCATTATTCTGCGTGTGCGGAAGGGGCCAAAGTTATATTCTTCTAAAGCCACTGACTTCAATGGACTTGGGAGGAAATAACTCTGTTTAGGATTTCAATATTAGATGATTAATTGAGCAGAGAGGCAGTTTGTTCCAAAACTGTTCATTGAAAACTTTTGTGGGGGAACACTGGATCAACATGACTATCAAAAAAATCATTTTATGAATGGTCCTTCCTTCTTAATAACAATTGGTAGCTCCCCCCCTTTTTTGCAAATTATCTTCCAAAGATGCCTAAATTAAGCTTTTAATAATACACAAATTTAAATTGATGAATCAACCAACTAATCAATGAAAAGGTGGATGATTGATCGACTAAGTATTATTTACCTGGTGGACAGCCGTAATTATTATTCAAGTGGGATTTATGCATGCTTAAATAGCTTAAAACTAATTTTTTTTCAAGAGAAAACCAAAAAGCAACAGGTGACGATGGCAAGACTTTGGGTGGGCTGAGTGTGTGTGTAAATGTAGTGTGGCAGAAGGCGTTGTGTTTTCCAGACCAGCGACTGTTTTGAATCTGTGGGCACCTTTTGAATTCTGACGTGGATGGAGTACACAACCACGAAATGGCCATGTCCAGAGGGGGATCCAGCAGGTTCTCACAGGTTCCCGAGAGTAGGTTACTAATTATTTGTGTGTGCCGAGAGGGGGTTACTAATTGGTGATTTTGCCATGTGATTTTGGCCTTAGTTACGCCTCTCCTCCACTCCTCAGCAGTAGTGCGCAGAACTTGAAGCAGTCTAGCAGGAGGTGCACCGGCGTGCACCTGCATGCATTCATTTCCCGCCCAAGGACCGACACAGTGGCTGCGTCCTTGCCACAGCCTCGCCCAGCAATGCCCCGCCCCCAAAATGCCCAGCCACACCCCCGTCGTGCCCCGCCCAGCCCCATTGGTGCTACGCCACTGTTTGAATCCCACCACCATGGGAACCTGTTACTAAAATTTTTGGAGCCAACCACACACACACACACACACACGAAGCCCAAGTGCAATGGAAAAGAGCAATAAATACAGAAAAGAGCAATACATTTTACAAATATGCTGAGAAAGAGAAGTTAGAGAAAGAAGAAAACCAGCAATATAGAGGTAGCTTTGGGTGAAAATGTTATTTTCATCTGCACAGCTAAGCTCTCAAATGGGCAGTCAGAAATCCTACTGAATAGGAGCCCACCTGGCCCCACCCACTTTTGAAAAACACTGGGCAGGAAGGTGTTGGTGGGTGTCATGGGATCCCCGAGAACGATGTTGGGTACCCCAGCCCTAGTCATCCCATAAAATTCTGGGGTGGGTGGCTCCTTCCTACTAGACTCTCCAGAGACCTCCAACTTTGGGCGTTTTCCCACACCTTCTGCACCGCGCTACTGTAGCTAAGTAGCGCGGGGTCCCCCGGCACTCCCCACTACAGGGGCGGCGTAACAACGCAATGCCGCCTTGGACAAGGCCAGCCATCACTGTCAGCTACCAGCTGCCAGCTGACGTCATTCCTGCCGTTCTTCAAAACAGCGCCTTTTGATGACCCCGCGCAGAGAGTAGTGCGCGGCATAGGGGGCTAGGAGTAAGTGGGGAAACGCTCCAAGTTGGCCTTTAGGCAACTCTCAAAGGCATTATTGTTTCCGTTGGTTTCCAAGTAAGTATTAGGACTAGCCATTTCTCTACTGCCCTTAAGTTTGGGTACTCTGATTTTTCTCCTCTGCATAATTTTTTTTAAAAAATGTGCTGTTATGAAATTCAACGGTCTGTTTTATTCTATTTATACGCTTCAACAAAATATAGTTACATATTTACTGTTTGTAATTTATATCTATTTCTTAACGAATTGCTTCATTCTTTTATTGTGAACTGCCGTGGGCATTCCAGAATATATATATACATTTTTAAAAAGGTTGTTCTCCATATCATAGATTGTATCCGCTGTATCACAAGTGCAGGGTTGTGCGGAGAAGACTTACGTTGGAGACAAAACAATATATTTCACATTATTTCAGGGAGCAGCAGTGGCGTAGTGGTTAAGAGCAGGTGCACTCTAATCTGGAGGAACCGGGTTTGATTCCCTGCTCTGCTGCTTGAACTGTGGAGTCTTATCTGGGGAATTCAGATTAGCCTGTGCACTCTGACGCATGCCAGCTGGGTGACCTTGGGCTAGTCACAGTTCTTCGGCGCTCTCTCAGCCCCACCTACCTCATAGGGAGTTTGTTGTGAGAGGAGAAGGGAAAGGAGTTTGTAAGCCCCTTTTTAGTCTCTTGCCGGAGAGAAAGGGGGGATATAAATCCAACTCTTCTTCTTCATCAAGTGTGAAGCTGGTCAACCGGTTTCATTAATTACAACAAAATACAGTGGCCATTTAAAAAAAGGAAAACCATATAAGAATGTGTGACTAAACAAATGCAGCACAACATCTGAAACAAAAGAACATAGTCGATTTCGATTTCGAATACCTTTAATGGCATATAAATTGTTTAAGATCAACTTAGCAAGATAATAATAGTCTTCACAACTTTACAATTTCTGACGAGTTAAAATAACACCATTCAAAAATTTAGCCACTGCTTCCAACAGCTTGTAGTTGTGGCTGTTTAAAAGATATATAACCTTCTGTTTATCTGTAATGCCTTCACTTCCATGCAGGAAGGGGATTATGTGCTTCTTCCTACCTATCTCATAAAAAGGACAATTCAACAGCATATGAGATACTGTTTCCACAGAACCCATGCCACATGGGCATTTCCTTTCTTTATGCGGGATTCCAAGGTGGCGTCCAAGGCTAAAGGAAGAAGGCAGAGCATTACACCTAGCTAAGGTGATTGCTCTTCGCCACCGGGCCTCAACCAGGAGATAAAGGTACTGGGCTACAATTAATCTATCCACAGGTATTCCCAGAGAGATCAGGGAACAGGTTTTATTAGCTTCCTCTAGCATCTGTTGAAACTCTCTGTCAAAAAGTCTCTTCTTGAAAAGAACATAGTCCATGATCAGACCAAGGTCTAACTATCTTCAAATTGATGGAGGATAAAAGGTTGGATGAGCGAAAGGAAATAGTTTTTTTAATCAATGTATGGATTTGAAAGGGTTGTGAAATGCAGCTGAGGTCAGATGTCTCTGGACATTCACAATGTATTAAGGCAATGTATTAATCCTATTGTTTGTTCCTGGTGTGTGGTGTTCTCAGGTAGACTGCTACTTCACAGGGAGGTTCAATTTCCCTATCACATCAAATCACTGTCACTAAATATCTTTGTTCAACTTGTCTAATCATATTTTTAAAGCCATGAAAGTTTCCTACATAGCCAATGCAATGTAGTGGATTGGGTGTTGGATCAGGATCCCAGGGATCTGTTTGAATCTTCACTTTGTGAATAACCTGGATAACCTTGGGCCAGGCGCTCTCTCTCAGCCTAACCTACCCGCAGGGTTGTCGTTGTGAGGATAAAATCAATGAAGGGAGAATCATATTAAAGGCTGTTTTGGGTCCCCACACGGAGAGAAAAACATACACATATGAATTCCATTTAATTAAATCAGATCAAATCATAGCCTTTTTACAGCTGCAGCTAGATAATCCCATAGAATTATTATGCATTGATTGAAAATACTATTTTTTTCCACTCATCTGAGAGTACCATCTATCAAACTTTTTTGGAATGACCCTGAGTTCCAGTATTATGGGGCAGAAATGGCGATCTTTCTCCACATCATTCATAATTTTATGTCCTTTCATCTTCCCTCCAGAAAATCAGGAGTCCCAAACTCTTTAAGTCTCGCTTGATAAGGAAGGTGATCTGAGCCGTCGCGACAGACAGGCCAAGAGAAGTTTGGAATCCCCCCCCTTTTTTTAAAAAAAGGGGGGGCACCAGAAGAAAAAGACTTTCACTCACCCATTTCTAAAGAAATTTCCCCAGATTAGATTTGTAAATCAAAAACCAATATATAACATGCAAGAATTGATCTGTTTTATATTCCTCAGTTACATTTTTGTGAAGCACATTTAGAAGATTTAGAACGTATTTGCTCCTGCTGCTTGAGCCATTATATGCTTGAGCTGAGACATCTATTTGTGAGGCCATAAAATAGGCATCGACTACCCCATGTAAATTGTGTTCTCCACAATAAATTAGATGCATACTTGCAAAAATACATAACCGCCGTTGGTCGGCTGACGGAGGAGGAATACTAATGAGCTCGGAAGTTGCTTTGTACCTCTTCTCTGGCCCAATTTAGCCTTTACATCAAACATTATGAAGGGAAAAAACACTTCATACTCTCGCCGAGAAATAAAATAGCACTTATGGCTAAGCCTCACAGCTCACTCATATGTGCATATATGAAATGCCACCATTTTCATACTGATTTGAGCCAGGATGAGTTCACGGAAAAGTCTACCTTAGCCAAGGCTATGGCAGGAGAGAGGATCATATTTCCACACGGGTCAGGACATTTTAAAAGATTGACAGAGTGAAAGAGATAAGTGAGAAAAGGTGAAAGAGACCTGGTACATTAATACAGGACTGGAGTTACATTTTTTTTAAGGGGGAAAAAGTATGAAATGATTCCCCCAATATATTATATACATGTTTTAGATGACAGACAGACAGACAGATACCCTGTTTCCCTGAGTATAAGACATCCCCTGAAAATAAGATGTAGTAGAGGTTTTGCTGAAGTGCGAAATATAAGGCATCCCCCCAAAGTAAGACGTAGCAAAGTTTTTGTTTGGAAGCATGCCTAACAAACAGAACACAGAAAAATAAGACATCCCCTGAAAATAAGACATAGTGCATTTTGGGGAGCAAAAATTAATATAAGACACTGTGTTATTTTCGGGGAAACTAGATAGATAGATAGATAGATAGATAGATAGATAGATAGATAGATAGATAGATAGATAGATAGATAGATAGATAGATAGATAGATAGATAGATAGATAGATAGATAGATAGATAGATAGATAGATAGATAGATAGATAGATAGATAGATAGATAGATAGATACCCTGTTTCCCCGAATATAAGACATCCCCTGAAAATAAGATGTAGTAGAGGTTTTGCTGAAGTGCGAAATATAAGGCATCCCCCAAAAGTAAGACATAGCAAAGTTTTTGTTTGGAAGCACGCCCAACAAACAGAACATAGAAAAATAAGACATCCCCTGAAAATAAGACCTAGCGCATTGTTGGGAGCAAAAATTAATATAAGACACTGTCTTATTTTCGGGGAAACACGATAGATAGATGGATAGATGGATAGATGGATAGATAGATAGATAGATAGATAGATAGATAGATAGATAGATAGATAGATAGATAGATAGATAGATAGATAGATAGATAGATAGATAGATAGATAGATAGATAGATAGATAGATAGATAGATAGATAGATAGATAGATAGATAGATAGATGGATGGATGGATGGATGGATGGATGGATGGATGGATGGATGGATGGATGGATGGATGGATGGATGGATGGATGGATGGATGGATGGATGGATGGATGGATGGATGGATGGATGGATGGATGGATGGATGGATGGATGGATGGATGGATGGATGGATGGATGGATGGATGGATGGATGGATGGATGGCGTGTGTATATATATAATCAACAACTATTTTAAGTGATAGAATATATTGACCTCTATGATTTGCTAATGAATAATTACACTTTTATATTATTTCATATATCTTTAACGTTTGACTATTCTCGTAACCCTCTGTACAAACAAAAATCTAACCCAAGCAGGAAATTTTCCAGCCTAGCCTTTTCCCAGACATTTTTTTAAAATACAGCACAGATAATGTTGACATGGGAAACACCAAACACACCTCTGGCTCCTTCACAGCCTGATAAAGTACAGCCAAGAAGAGCTTTATCCGATAATTATGCTGCTGGACGAAACTGACGAAACTGAAGCTACTGCATTTTGGTCACTCGAAAAGACTCACTGGAAAAGACAATATTAATAGGAAAGGTTGAAGACAATAAGACAAGAAGGACCCACCCGGAGATGTATTAACTCAATTAAGGAAGCCGTGGCCCTCACGTGGCAGGTCCCGAACAAGGCTGTTTCAAGAGGACATTTTGGAGGTCATTGATGCATAAGCCAGAGGCGACTTGATGGCACATAACATATGTGTACAGAACAACCCTCCATCGTGGTCCCCACTACCCTTTCCCATTTTGTGAGTTGCCTCGAGCCCTTCGGGGGTGAGGCAGCTTATAAATAAATGAATGAATGAATGAATGAATGAATGAATGAATGAATGAATGAATGAATGAATGAATGAATGAATGAATGAATGAATGAATGAATGAATGAATGAATACATACATACATACATACATACATACATACATACATACATACATACATACATACATACATACATACATACATACATACATACATACATACATACATACATACATACAGGCTGGCAGGAGAATCTCACAGGGCAGGAGAATCTCACAGGGCAGGTCCAATTTAGGGTTGGGAGCCATGCTGAAGTCATGCACAAACCAGGATGCTTCACCTCCCCATCCCAGATATATGGTCTATGCAGAAAACGCCTGCGTGAAGGTGCAAAAGCAGCCCGGATTGTTTCTTCGGGCTCCAATTGCTGCCTTCGTGGCATGCATGCAGCGGTGGGATTCAGCTGGTTCGCACCACTTCGGCAGAACCGTTTGTTAAAATGGTGCTTGTAAACAACCAGTTGTTAAATTATTTGAATCCCACCACCGGAACCGGTTGTTAAATTATTTGAATTCCACCCCTGCATGCATGCGAATGGGAAAAGGGAAACAGGTTCCTTTAAAACCGTGGTGGTGAACCTTTGGCACTCCAGAGGTTAAGGACTACAATTCCCATCAGCCCCTGCCAGCATGGCCAATTGGCTGATGGGAATTGTAGTCCATAACCTCTGGAGTGTCAAAGGTTCGCCACCACTGCTTTAAAACAACTGTAACCCGCTGGACATTTGTTGTGTGGAATCGGCTAGCGTGCAGATGTCTGATAGGTGCCCTCTTAGGCCGTTTCTGCACGGCCCAAAAACAGCATCCTAGGGACGGTAAAAACATTGAACCCAGGGTGCTGTTCGCACAGCTGCCGCTGCTGCAGCACAGCAGCATTATGCTGTCCCCCTCAAAATTGTGGGAAAATGCTGCTTTCAAAACTTGCTCCATGAGCAAGTTTTTTGGAAAGTGGCATCTTCTCACCGGCACGTGCGGAGGGAAAAGGGACATGGCCACGCTGCCCTCCGACCCCCGTGGATCAGAGGGCAGCGTGGGCATGTCACTTCCTCTCTCCGGAGCCTCGGAGGGAAGACAAGGTAAACAAAACACACAGACTGCAGTTTGTAGCAGCTTCGCGGGTGGCCCGTTTGGGGGTCCATAACTTCCCCCCCAAACCAAACTGCACCAAACTTGGGGAACATCATCAGGACAGTCTCCTGATGATACCCTGAAATTTTGGTACTGATATGTTTAAAGATGTGCCCGCTGCAGGCCAAAACGTGAAAAAACAGCAAAAAAATAAAAACGCATCCGAGAATCTTGGATGTCACTGCAAATTCGGGTGTATCGGAGCCTGGCAGGCTCAGAACTGGGGGGATCCAAGCCCATACACCTGAACTGGACCCGAATCTGAACTGGGCCCGAATTTTTTCCCCATTTACCAACCCTACCGCCCACATGAGACCACGCAAATGGTCCCGTGGCTCCACCAGCATTAATTGTGCCAGTGGACAGAAACAGCCTTAGAGTTGTGGACAGCAGTTCTGCGGGGCTGTTTCGTTTTTGGGCAAGAGGAAATGGTTAACCACCTTCTCTCCCCGCCAGTAATCCCTGTCTGCAGCGGGGTTTTACATATCTGCTATTTATAAAGCAAAGAATGTTTGAGAGGGCTGAGCATACAACGCTCAGAGCCACATCTGTTTAGAGTCATGACGAGCGGCCCAAGGTCACACAGTAGATTTCATTATATTGTTGCATGTACACCAGCCATTTTCTCTATTTCCCAGAGAGGTTATTTATTTCCTGGTTCTTGCCCCTCTCTTGATTTCACCTCTCGAAATGTTGACAATGTCTTTTGAAAATGTTATTAGTGTGCTTGCATTTTGGCTAGTGCTCATTCAGGATTTCAAATCTCCGTATGGGGAACAGTTGCCTCTCGACTAGTGGTACAATCAAATTTCTCATCCCTGATGGATCAACTCAGAAATCTCTGTTTCGGTTTCTCCTCTCCCACGCATGAATTAAGCACATGTAGATTGCCAGTTTCTGCTTGCGGAATTCCTGGATGTTTGGGAGCAGTGATTGGGGGGAAGCAGAGTTTGGGGAGGGAACATTGCTCCTGCCACTTAACAATGCTCACAATGACAATTGGTGTTGGGGGTAACCATGGTCACTAAATTAAAAACCTCGACTATACATTCATTCATTCATTCATTCATTCATTCATTCATTCATTCATTCATTCATTCATTCATTCATTCATACATACATACATACATACATACATACATACATAGCCTTTATTGGCATATACATTTATCATAAAATTGCAACACCAAATACAGTAAAACAACAATTAATAACGTATTGTCGAAGACCAGAATTCTTCTATTCAGATGCATTCACCTATTGACCTTGCTATCTTCATTGTTACTCCCAGGCTACAGACTTCTTTGTGACTCACATACCAGGCTACTCTATTCAGAGGGCCTCACCTTTTGACCTCACAGTATATATACTCCACTTGCTTTCCATTCCTACTATCAGATCTTCTGAAGATGCCAGCCACAGATGCAGGCAAAACGTCAGGAGAGAATGCTGCTAGAACACGGCCATACAGCCCGGAAACCACACAGCACCCCAACAATTAACAAACTTATTTAATGTATTGTCGAAGACTTTCACGGCCGGAATCACTGGGATGCTGTGTGGTTTCCGGGCTGTATGGCCGTGTTCTAGCAGCATTCTCTCCTGACGTTTCGCCTGAAATCTTCAGAGCCACAGATGCAGGCGAAACGTCAGGAGAGAATGCTGCTAGAACACGGCCATATGGCCCGGAAACCACACAGCACCCCAAACTGATTTAAAAGCAGTTATCTCAGATAGAAATTTTGCAACTGACTCAGAATAATGTGCATCTGAATCGTCCAGGAGGAATTTTAGTTTCTGTTCGTCGACTAATCCATCACATTGCACGAAAAGCCCAGTATTTTGCGCTCACATGCTCCTTTTTTGAGCAGTAGAACAATGTATGTACTAGTGTTTCTATTTGCCCAGTATTACGATGACAAAACCTTTCAGAAGGGACTACATTAAACCTTTCCATGGTGAAGGTGTATCTCAATCTAGGAACAATCAAATATTGAAGGTATTGAGGCGTGCATCCTTTACCATCTTTAATTTAGGTTTCTTTTCCAGCTGAGAAAACCGCCCAAATATAAACGTCCCCTGAAATCCATCACCGAATACTTTGCTTAGAATAAAGAAATAGCAAAACTTCACAGAGATTTTAGTCATCCCAGGACTCTGTGTGTGCGCAACCACACACATGTATGCACGTCTGTAGATTTATAAATCTTTTTTTCACTTTTCAACTGGAACGCCTAAACCACAGGTGAATCGACCTCCTCGATGACATATAGCGGCTTAGAACTTAAAACACACACATGCCAAACTCCTGAATCCAATAAAATTGCAAATTTCACTGTATTTCACAATATCCTAAATAAACATGAACAGCGTGCATTTCTCTTCCTGGCATCAAATATTAATCTGTCCGTGGTCGGAAATGCGCTTTCCATCTTGTGTGCGCCCGTGTTGGGTAAACACTTGGGAGATTGCTATTCCAAACCTTTCATTCTCTCCCAGAGTCAAGAGCATGACAAATTTTCTTCCTAATTACACCCGCCACTGTTTGCCTTCTAAGACTGTAAATCCTCCATCACATAGGAGTGTCTCCGCACCCACTCCTGCCTGGTTCAGGATTAGACTCCTTTTCAGTCATACAAATGATCAGAGGTGCAAATACGTAGTTAGCAATGTATAGTAGGAGCTTTGCGGAAGAGAAAGGGAGCATGCTAGCACATGGACATCGGTTGGAGTCAGACCTCGTGATAAAGGGTAGGCGGAGGCAAAGCTAGACAGAAGCTGTGGGTCTTCGTATTGCTCATCTAGCTGCAACTTGGCAAGAACGAGTCCCCTTGTTGGTCAAATCATCAGGCAAGCCCGCCTGTCTGAAATGTTTTTGGAGAAAATGTTGACAACCACCTGACCTATTTTGGCCAGTGGTGGGATCCAAAAATGTTAGTGACAGGTTCCCATGATGGTGGGATTCAAACTGTGGAGTAGCACCAGTGGGGCTGGGCAGGGCACGACGGGGGTGTGGCCGGGCATTCCAGGGGCAGGGCATTTCTGGGCGGGGCTGTGGCAAGGACGCAGTTGCTGCGCCGGTCTTTGGACGGGAAACGAATGCACACAGGCGCAGGCTGCCACACCTAAGCATAAGCATAGGCCTTCCCTATCAGTTGAATCTCTGGCCCACCAACTACTACACTGTCTCAGATTCAAGGAAATCAGATCCAAGTATGTGAATCTTACTCCTTTACACTTACCCCATCTCCCCGATTTAATTAGATTACACTACTTGTTGGACAATCCTGATCCTTCTCTCTGTATGATAGTGGCAGACTTTCTCCTGGAAATTACTAAACGCCAGTAGATTTCCTTCGACCTAACATTTATGTCCTGTATTGTATATGCTTTTTAATCCGTTTTTTATTATTGTTGTACTGTTGTCTATGCCAATATTAAATGTAGTGTGCTTATAAAGGCTTGCTAAAAAAATGAAACCTTCTATGTAGAAAATTAGTGTGTTTTTCCCCATGCCTTGCAAGTTTTCTATCTTATTTTAAATGTTCCTATCCTGTCTTTTTGTATAAACTGCGCTGTTTGTTCCCACAAGGATCAAAAGGAAAGGGTAACGGTCAGTGGGCTGAACAAGTCTTGTCAGCCTGTCAGTGACATCACGGATTTTTATACAACTCATGGATTTTTATTCCAACTCTATGATTCTATGGCCTATTCTGCACTTGGGTTATCGACGTAAGTTCGAGCTGCGTTCGACTTAAGTGCTCCGCACAGCCACTGGGATCGACGTGGTTTTGTAGCAGCTTCGCCCCGTGTAACGGTCAAATTTCTGACTCCAGTTGGGAACGACTACTTTTTCAGGGAACCACGCTCGAACACAGCTCGATTCCAGTAAAGTGTGGAATCTCTGGTGCCAGGAGTCCCCCATTCAGCTAATCACAGCTGAGTGTTTCGGGCATGCGTACAGCTGGCCAATCAAAAAACGCCACCTTCGTCCCTCCATTCCTGTGGCAGTTTTTTTTATAACGTGTGTGGGGATAGACGGAACATGGCTGTAGAACAGTAGCCAATCGGAACGGAGTGGCGAAGAGGCACAGGATGATCCCACCCTCCGAGCTGGGGTCAAGCTGGTTGCAGTGGGGAACAACAATGGCTTCGACCTAGGTCAGTACCCTTCTCAGGGAACCGGGTCGAACCTATTTTACTCATGTGCCGAATCGCCCTATGACTTCAGAGAGGATTGTAATTTGAAGGAGACGACGATCACGTGAACTTCCAGCACCTTCTGTTTCTCCAGACTCTCTTCCCAGCTCCATAACCTGGGCTGCTCCTCGTTTAAGAATATGACGATTCTGATTCAAGAATATAGTGATTCCTATTTAAGAATATAGAGATTCCTACCCTACTGGGATCATAACATAAGCATAACGTTTCCACGACCTCCCCCCCCCAACCCGGCCACCAGTGAGATATTAGGGGGGGGCTGCCAAATTCAGGTTAGGTAACTCCTGGAGATTTGGAGATGGAGTCTGGAGGAAGTCAGGACCTCAGAGGGGTACAATGTCAGAGTTCCCCCTGCAAATCATCCATTTCTGTAGGGAAGCTGATCTCTATAGTCTGGAGAGGAACGGTAATTCCTGGGGATCCCAGGTCCCAGCTGGAGGCTGGTGTTCCTACATCAGGGTCTGCAACCTGCGGCTCTCCAGATGTTCATGGACTACAATTGGCCATGCTGGCAGGGACTGATGGGAACTGTAGTCCACGAACATCTGGAGAGCCGCAGGTTGCAGACTACTGTGACCGACACGAACAAAATTACAGGGCAGTGCTGTCTGAGCGATGACATCTCTGTGACAAGTGAGGGCAATTTCCACAAACCAGGCGACGTTTTTTTACGAGGAGTGCTGAGAAATTGTCAAGGGGGGGACTTCTTTCAGCGCTGCCAGAAGTGTTTGTATGGAGGAGGGGGGGTGGATAAAAGGTTTCAGATCAAGTCATGATAGCTGAAAGGAAACGCTGATCTCATTTTTTTAGTGGCCGTTT
Source organism: Sphaerodactylus townsendi (assembly GCF_021028975.2). Taxonomy (NCBI): domain Eukaryota; kingdom Metazoa; phylum Chordata; class Lepidosauria; order Squamata; family Sphaerodactylidae; genus Sphaerodactylus; species Sphaerodactylus townsendi. The sequence goes on from NW_025950385.1 coordinate 631,273, forward strand.
CAAGAAACCCCTCAGGCACAAGGACAAAGCAGTAGCAGGACCTCAATTGCCTTGGGGGCATCTGCAGAGCGACCCCGAGCAAACAACCCCGCGGGCTTCTATTCCCCCAGTTTGCTTGAAACCCGCAGAGTGAGATCGGAGAAAGGAAAACCAGTGGGAAAGGGGCAAGGGGACCGACCCAGGGAAATCACACGTCAGGTTTTTCCTCCTGTGCTCGCTGATGTCACTTCTGACTTTGTTTCTCCTGTGCACACACGCATGCAAGACTGTGGCAGGATACCTGCTGAGCTGGGCCTCTCTCCTTTTCTGTTTGACACCAGCTAATCAACACATCTGACAGCCCAGGGCTCCCTGCTAAGCAGCTCCGCGACGATTCTCCTCCTCCTTTCCAAAGACTGAAGGCGCCTTGGAGATTTCCGATCCCTGATAAACATGGTTGAAGGAGTCTCGCGCAGCCCGGAAAACCCACCACAACCAATGGTTGAGGGAGTCGCAGGGCCAAACTAGACAGTGGTCTGCCCCGCCCCACCCCATCCCCCAAGCACAGGGGCCCCGTGCTGATCTACGTTGTGAGTTGCTGTCAACAAATAAATATATAAAGCCGTGGTGCGACCGCACTTGGAGTCCTGTGTCCAGTTCTGGTCGCCGCATCTCAAAAAGGATATCGAGGAGATAGAAAAAGTGCAGAGAAGGGCAACGAGGAGGATTGAGGGACTGGAGCACCTTCCTTATGAGGAGAGGCTGCAGCGTTTGGGACTCTTTAGTTTGGAGAGGAGACGTCTGAGGGGGGATAGGGCTGAAGTCTATAAAATTATGCATGGGGTAGCAAATGTTGACAGAGAAATTTTCCTCTCTTTCTCACAATACTAGAACCAGGGGGCATTCATTGAAAATGCTGGGGGGAAGAATTAGGACTAATAAAAGGAAACACTTCTTCACGCAACGTGTGATTAGTGTTTGGAATATGCTGCCACAGAAGGTGGTGATGGCCACTAACCTGGATAGCTTTAAAAGGGGCTTGGACAGATTTATGGAGAAGTCGATCTATGGCTACCAATCTTGATCCTCCTTGATCTCAGATTGCAAATGCCTTAGCAGACTAGGTGCTCGGGAGCAGCAGCAGCAGCAGAAGGCCATTGCTTTCACCTCCTGCATGTGAGCTCCCAAAGGCACCTGGTGGGCCACTGCGAGTAGCAGAGTGCTGGACTAGATGGACTCTGGTCTGATCCAGCAGGCTCTTTCTTATGTTCTTAAGGCCATTGCTTTCACCTCCTGCATGTGAGCTCCCAAAGGCACCTGGTGGGCCACTGTGAGTAGCAGAGTGCTGGACTAGATGGACTCTGGTCTGATCCAGCAGGCTCTTTCTTATGTTCTTAAATACCGGTAGTATATTATACTAAACTATAAATATTTGTGATTGGAAAAGGCATAGTAATTTCACACTGTGCCATCACCGTCTGTATGGTTTACCAATTGAGTATCGTTCATATATCAAAATTGTTGCCTTTTTAAAGGCTCGTGTTATATTGTTCCAATGCTAACTGCCAGATTTCACATCTCCAGGGGACAATGGAGAAAGTGCCAATTTGATGAGGAACGCAAGCCTGACAGCATAACCCTGGCTATGGGTGGCAGAGATCGTTTTTGTGCACAGCCAAGAATGGGGCCTGTACAGTTTCTCAAGGAGTAGAGGCAGTGAACTCGAGATCCACATGGATTCGAAGCAACATGGGGCCGGTTTTGACTGATTGACTGAGTAGAAGGCAATACAGAGCAGTGCTACACGTCGTATCCACATGGATCCGAGTACATGGAGGTGCGCAGAAACAGGGCTTCATCTCTGCGTAGAGTCGTTCTGCACATACTCCGGTAGACATGGATCCTCAGTTTGAAAGTAAAAAAAATTCCCACCCCAGCACAATGCACCAGCCAATCAGGATAGCCCCTGAGCGGATTATGCGTTTGATCCACCAACAGTGGGGACTCCAGCGAAGCTGCTGCGTTTCTGGGAACAAGGGGGCAGAAGCTGCAGTGGGGACCATGAAACCGTGTTCAAAAGGTCCCGAATCTTACCAAACCGGTTTGTATCTACTTTCATTTTTGAAGTGGGGAATCAACCTATGATTAAGATTTTCACCTTTTTAAAGCGAGACACCATTGGGGGGTGCATGCGTGCGTGTGCGTGCATGCGCACACACAGTTGCAGGAGTGCACTGCCTTCTGGGGCACTCCCCTGTTTCCTGCCCTGTGACAGGGCCTCAACCCCCGACCCCCACAGTGGCTGGGCCTCAACCCCCCACCCCCACAGTGCCCCCCATGCTGCCCCTTCTTCAGCTGGCTGAAAAAGTTGACTGGTGGGAACTACACTTCACTGGTGGGAACTAAACTTCCCAGGCTCACAAGGTCTCCTAGGGGTGTCGGGGGCACCCCAGGGGGGAGCCACGTGGGGTACCATTTTGCAACAGGTGCCATTCCTCCCACACACCACTGCTTCAGCATGCGATTGTATGTAATTGACTGGCTGGAATCCTCTATGAGATTAATCTTAAGCCCCATCGTGCATGTTTTGATTACCCCGTGGCTACTGGTCCACACTGAGGTCTTCCTGCATTTCTCTGGCAACATGTCGGGGAATACCCCACTGTTTGCTCTGAGTACAGCTGCCTTTTTTTAACCTACCCCTGTTTCTGGGTCTTTCTAGATCGCTATAAAATGTTTAAATGATTAATCGCTTCTGCAATGGAATACTGGTGTTAATTTTATTTATTTATTTATTTATTTATTCGTTCGTTCGTTCGTTCGTTCGTTCGTTTGTTTGTTTGTTTGTTTGTTTGTTTATAGGCCGCCTCATCCCCGAAGGGCTCGAGGCGGCTCTCAACATGGCTGTTTCAACAGCAAATTGATACAACATAAAAATTAACCCATTAAAACTCAGCAGCAATTAATAACAATAAATAATTAAAACAGCAAGATTGTGTAATACATATACACATGTACACAGGCGTCCGATCTAAAGGTAAAAAAAAAAAGAACAAAGAAGGAAGAAGGAAGAAGGGGAGGAGATAGGCAGGGCCCGAGATGGAATTAGGGCCCAACCAAGATGGTCCAGACAGGCAGCTTTGATTTCAGTTTCAGTGGGGGGCGTTGGAACCGCGGCCAGCCCATCCAAAAGCCTGGTGGAATAGCTCTGTCTTACAGGCCCTGCGGAACTCACCAAGGTTCCGCAGGGCCCGGACAGCTGGAGGTAGAGCATTCCACCAGGCAGGGGCCAGAGCGATAAAGGCCCTGGCCCGGGTCGAGGCCAGCCGCATCCTCGTTGGGCCTGGGGTCACCAGTGGGACATAAGGGGTGATGCGGTCCCGTAGGTATGTGGGCCCCATGCCAATTAAAAAACAGATGCGCCAGCAATCCCCCAGAAATGCCACAGAGGAATGGGCTGAGCTGCTCCAGGGTGGGCGCGGGAAGGCGCAAAACCTGAAGCTTGTCAAATGGACTCTGGGGTGGTTTTGCTTTCTCTACAGAGGCAGGGAAAACATCGCACTTTGCCCGCTCCTGGATACCGCAGGGCTTGTTGGATTGGCACTATGCTGAGTTCAGGAAGGGGGAAAACATGTCAGTAAGAGAAACTCTGCCCCAAAGGCAGTGGTGGGATCCAAAAATTTTAGTAACAGGTTCCCATGGTGGTGGGATTCAAACTGTGGCATAGCGCCAATGGGGCTGGGCGGGGCACGACGGGGGCGTGGCTGGGCATTCCGGGGGCGGGGCATTCCTGGGCGTGGCTGTGGCAAGGACGCAGCCGCTGCGCCGGTCCTTGGGCGGGAAACGAATGCACGCAGGTGCAGGCTGCCACGCACGCCGGTGCACCTCCTGCTAGACTGCTTCAAGTTCTGCGTGCTACTGCTGAGAGGAGGGGCGTAACTAAGGCAGAAATCATGTGGCAAAATCACCAATTAGTAACCCCCTCTTGGCACACGCAAATAATTAGTAACCTACTCTCGGGAACCTGTGAGAACCTGCTGGATCCCACCTCTGCCCAAAGGAAACGTATGCTCACTGCAGGGCAGACCAGGGCAGACTGTTGGGATTCTGCAAGTGTCTGTCACAACGCAGTCATGAAAGGGTTAACTGTCTGTATGTGAGTTGCTGAAGTCACTGTTTATGACCTGATCTATTGATTAGCTATTGGTCAGTCAGATAGCCATTGCTTACATGTTAGTGAGCACGTACATCTGAAGTTATAAACTCTGTTTCTTTATTTGAGCAGACCCGACACCAGAGAAGAGACACGAGGTAGATGACATCATGCGAGGCAGCAAACGGGTAGCAACTTAGATAACTTTGATCCTTACTTTTGCGAAAGCATAGCAAAATATCTTTTAAAGATTATAGGAGCAACTCTAGATGGATACTAAGCATTAGATTGCTATCATCATAACAACAACAATGTTGGTTACATCAACTATTTGCTGCTGGTATACAGTGCCTACCTCTGCCCGTAACCTGTGGGTTCACGGTCATCCAAAGTCAAATAACCTGTGGGTGATTCGTAGAGAGATGGCGTAGTCTTGTTATCGATTGCCAGATGGTGTGACAATTGAAGGCTGTGGCAACCTACTGGAGTCGATCAATTGTTCGCCCATTTCCTTGTCCTCCATCCCTTGTTCTGTGTTTGGTGCCACCCCAACAAACTCTGTTTTATAGTGGAGTGTTGATACTGTATGTTGTTGTGATGCCTGGGTTCTGTTGGTGGGTCTTCAGTCTGGTCTGTGGAGAGGTGTATGGGAATGGCACTTTTGACGAGTTCATTTGGACTACACTATTGATAAGACTCTGAATGTTTGTTGTATTTATCTGTCTTTTACGGATAATTGTTTCATTGTAATTTGGTATGCCAGTAAAGGCTTGTCTATGCAAAAAAAAATGGGTAGCAAGATGTAACCAAACGTACAGCGATGCAAACGTGTCAGGAAAGAAAGGATTTCTTATTTTATCTCCATGTAACCCTCCCCTATATTTAGTCAACTCATTTATAAAAAGCAACTGAGAATCTGTCTCGTCTGTTCTACTGTGCTAATATATCTATATCTATAATTACATCTATCTATAGATATAGATATAGATATACCCAACAATAACAGGCGTAAGGAAAAGGACGACCCAAGAAAGATTTGTGTAGGTACTAAAAAAAAAAAAACCTTTGAAAAACAAGGAAATGCTTTTCTGGAAAAAATAGATCTACCCAGTATCCCTCTTTTTGACCCCCACAAATGGAAATCGGAGAATATTTAGTGCAGCAATGTAATCGGGTGCATATCTGATATTATTGGCATGCATAGGGACATTACGGCTGGCCACCAAATGCAAAAGGCAGGTCTCTGCCCCAGGGAGTTTCCAGTCAGCAGATTATACACTGCAAACTTTTGCAGCGTTCAGTAATACCCCAAAGGCTGTGTTTTCGCAGACCCTGTTTTCAAATCTAGATTTCGAGTGGAGAAGACATTGGGTAGAAGGCCATTATGAGGGCAGGCTAATTTACTCGACAAAGAACGAAAACCACCCATTATCTTGTGTGAGTGACACCACTTCTGCCTTGCTGCACAAAGGTACATGGTATCTATTTTCCAGGATCTAATGTGGCCTCGGTTTAAATTAAAAGAGGATGCAGTCGGGGAGGGCCCTACAGCATTTAAATAAGGCTAGCAATACAAACCGGCAGGAGTCGTGTAACAATTTTGTCACACTCTTCCAAACCCAGCGGATTATTCCAGTCCTAACAGATGGGGTTTGGGGATAACAGAATATTCCTTATTTGGTATTTGCATTTGCATTTTGACCTGTGTTCCAGTTCTGCATATTTTGGTTCTGTAGATTAGTTTGTATTGCATTCATACGTTGTCTAATTTCAATACACAATTGACACATATGCTATACATCATCGGCATGCGCATTAAACACATGTTTTTTTGTGTTTTTTTAGGGTTAGAATTGTGCTGTATTGTATAGATTAATATGTTGTGCACCACCCAGAGCCCTTCGGGAGAGGGCGGTATACAAAGCTAATAAATAAACAAACAAACAAACAAACAAACAGACAGACAGACAGACAGACAGACAGACAGACAGACAGACAGACAGACAGACAGACAGACATTATTAATAATATTATTATTAATAATAAAAACATTGCTGATTTATTAATTCATCAATTTGAAAATGCACATACATTTTGCAGGGGAAATTCAAGCACAGAAAATGGTGCAAAATGAAGAGTCGTGAGTAGGAGGTTAAGAGCTCGTGTATCTAATCTGGAGGAACCGGGTTTGATTCCCAGCTCTGCCGCCTGAGCTCTGGAGGCTTATCTGGGGAATTCAGATTAGCCTGTACACTCCGACAAACACCAGCTGGGTGACCTTGGGCTAGTCACAGCTTCTTGGAGCTCTCTCAGCCCCACACACGTCACAGGGTGTTTGTTGTGAGGGGGGAAGGGCAAGGAGATTGTCAGCCCCTTTGAGTCTCCTGCAGGAGAGAAAGGGGGGATATAAATCCAAACTCTTCTTCTTCTTTTCACATGAAGAAAAAGCAAAATTGAAGCAAAAGGCTTGGGGGTCAAAACAACAAGCATGAAAAATTATATTTATGATTATATTTTTATATTATATATAATTTATGATAGGAATGAATTTTCTAGGACAAAATATGACTGAGGTATCTGTGTGATTGTCCCACCCTTGAATGAGAGACCCCCAACTGGTTCTCTTGACTTGAAAAATATAGTCATTGCCTTGATGGAATTCCCTTGAAGGATCTATTCAAGATCTGTCAAGATCAGTATCTGATCAGAAGCAAGCATCTGACTGGAAACATAAGAAAAATGCTGCGGAATCAGACCAGTGGTCCATCTAGACTGGCATCCTGTTTCACACAGAAGCCAACCCATTGCAGGGCCAGCAGACATAGAGGCCAAGACCTTCTCCTGACATTTCCTTCTAGCACTGGGATTCAGAGGTTTGCTCTCTCTGACTATGGAGGTTCTTTTTAATCACCATGGGTAGCATCCATGGTGGACCTCTCCTCAATGGGTCTGCTTAAGCCCTTTGTAAGATTTCTGTGCTCATGGTGACCAGTAGCAAATCCCACTGTTTAATGAAGAAGAAGAAGAAGAGGAGGAGGAGGAGGAGGAGGAGTTTGGATTTATATCCCCCCTTTCTCTCCTGTAGGAAGCAAATCCCACCGTAGCAAATCCCACAGTTTACCGTAATAATAATAATAATAATAATAATAATAATAATAATAATAATAAGAAGAAGAAGAAGAAGAAGAAGAAGAAGAAGAAGAAGAAGAGGAGGAGGAGGAGGAGGAGGAGGAGGAGGAGGAGGAGGAGGAGGAGGAAACAGACCAAGGTTGCTTTTGTGCAGTGTTTTATCAATATATATTATGTATTAGTAACACACATGGGGAAGAAAGATACAAAAGAGCTGAAAAATTGAGAGCTGTGAAGATGCCTATTCCAACTCAGGAATTAAGGTCAGAGATTCTCCTAGTTAAATTAAGGAGCAAAGCGCTGCACAAAATGAAATTTCAGAACAATAAATAGGTTAGGAAAAATCCGCTGTTTTGCTGCAAGTAAAGGCATGTCCTTTTCTATCATCAGGCAGTGCTTACACAAAATTAGATGCCCTATGAATGTATGAATGATCTTTAGTTTAACTTGTCCTTTTGGACTCGCCCATTTCGATTTTTTTAAAAACACTTGTCACACATTATCTCCCACTTGGAACACTCCACGATGCCCGGTCACGAAGTCTGGCAGCTCCGAATAATAAATTCAGGACGCAATTCCAGTCGGATCCTTTGTTCTGTGGGAAAGAGTAGAAGCAGACACACGATCCGTATTGCAATTTGAAGCCTGGAAGATGAAGATTCTCTATTGATAAATACAGTTTTAAATGGCATTGTTTTGTCTTTTGCAATTAAAACAGAGGCGTAGCTGGGCCAAACTGCGCCCAGTGTGCATTCTAATTTTCCACCCCATGCCCCCCACGGCGCCCCCCCATGGCACCCCCCCCACAGCATCCCCCCTGCAGCATCCCCCCTTCCCCCCTTTTTTAGTTCCTTTCCTTTTCCAGAACCTTTTCAGGCTGCAAAAGGCCTGTTTGCAGTAAACTTGCCTGATGGGAACTATACTTCCCAGGAGACCTTGTGAGCCCCAAGGTCTCCTGGGAACTGTAGTTCCTCAAGCCGTTTTACTGCAAACAGGCACTTGCTTGCAGCACCTGAAAAAGTTCTTGAAAAAAGAGAAAGGGAACAAATACAAGGTAAGTGTGAGAAGGGGGGAAGGGGGTGCCATGGGGGGGCAGGGAAAGGGGGAGGGGCCTGGGGGCGATTTTCCACACACCCCAGGCATGCGTCCGGTGCACAGCACACACACCTGTCCCCTTGTAGCTTCGCGACTGCATTAAACGGATGCTGAATTGTCCTGCCAATTGAAAAAACAGTGAGGTTTTTTTATAGTCCCTCTTATAAATCAGAAGGAGAAAAGCCAGAGCTCCTAAAGTCCTTTAGAGGCCACCAGGCAGCGGTCCAATAGACACCCTGTGATCTTTGGGGTGATTTTCATTAGCCCGAAGGGGCAAAACGATCTCCATTACAATTCTCTCCCGGGAGGTGCGTTAATGAGAAGTAGATCACCGACAGTCCCAAGACTTTGTCAACTCCCAAGCCAACAAAACGGTATTTGATTCTCCCCTCTGCGACAAGATTGCAGAGGGTGATATTGTCCAGCTGTCCAGTCTTTGTGGCGGCTAATTAGCCCAATTAATTAAGAAGTGGCCCCCAAGTGTCCCGGTGACACCCGAGGTGCTGAGACAGGGAGGCCGAGGTCGGAAGGAGAGCTCTGCTTCCAACAGAGGCCATACTCCGTAATTACAGAACAACGGAAAGGCCCTTTTTGCTTCCCGTGAACCTCTAATTAAGAAACGAGAGGGCTTATCTCCTTCCCTCTCTGGGCCTGTGTCTGTTGCTTATATTAAAGGGGAAATTCAAGCAGATAAATAGGGTAGGGGAGCATGCCTGTTCTATCCAGGTGTTATTTCTATACTATATTTCAGATTTTTGAATGCATTGGCTTGGACAGAAATGGTTGATTTCCAGGGCAGAAGGGTCTGTCCGACCGTGGATGAAGGGGAGTGCTGATTCCCGTGCTTGCTGTAGATCCAGAGGTGGGATCCAGCAGGTTCTCACAGGTTCCCGAGAGTAGGCTACTAATTATTTGTGTGTGCCGAGAGGGGGTTACTAATGGGTGATTTGGCCACGTGGTTTTTGCCTTAGTTACGCCCCTCCTCTCTCGGCAGTCAGCAGCGCAGAACTTGAAGCAGTCTAGCAGGAGGTGCACCGGCTGGGCACTGGCAGCCCGCGCCTGCGTGCGACCGCTTTCCCACTCCAGGATTCTGGCGCTTGGCGGGCGCAGGTCCTCTTGCCACAGCCCTGCCCAGGAATGCCCCGCCCCCAGAATGCCCGACCACGCCCCCATCGTGCCCCGCCCAGCTCCATTGGCGCTACGCCAGAGTTTGAATCCCACCACCATGGGAACCTGTTACTAAAATTTTTGGATCCCACCACTGTGTAGATCCCTTTATCATACTCTGGGAGCACCCGAGAATGGCATTTTGTGGGTTGAGTGGGAGAAGGGAGGTCAGAGAATTCTGTTCCTCTCACTGCTTTGCGCTTATGTTCCTATGGCTCATTGGTGGAATCTGCACAGCATGGCTATAATGTCTTTAGGACGCCATAAAAATATCAATTTTGGAATGTTGTGTTGCCACAACATGGAAGAACCCAAATGTTGTCAGCCAAAGTGGATCTTTTCCCCCACCTGCTCCACGGAGCTCTGGTCAGCTTCACATTTTGTGTGCTGCAGGAGATTTTCCAAGAAGAAGAAGAAGAAGAAGAAGAAGAAGAAGAAGAGGAGGAGGAGGAGGAGGAGGAGGAGGGGGAGGGGGAGGAGGAGGGGGAGGAGGAGGAGGAGTTTGGATTTATATCCCCCCTTTCTCTCCTGCAGGAGACTCAAAGGGGCTTACAATCTCCTTGCCCTTCCCCCCTCACAACAAACGCCCTGTGAGGTAGGTCGGGCTGAAAGAGCTCTGAGAAGCTGTGACTAGCCCAAGGTCACCCAGCTGGCGTGTGTGGGAGTGCACAGGCTAATCTGAATTCCCCAGATAAGCCTCCACAGCTCAGGCGGCAGAGTTGGGAATCAAACCCGGTTCCTCCAGATTAGATACACGAGCTCTTAACCTCCTACGCCACTGCTACATTCCCCATGGAGATTTCCTCTGCTCGCAGCTCACTTGTCTGCTATTGTTTGCTATGAATCAAGTTTGTTTAGCCTAGAGATCCTGTACACTTGTTGTTTCTCCTTTTTTGTTTGTTTGTTTCGAAGGGGATGTCTGCGAAGCGACAGCAACACAGTGAGAGAATCTGCAATATGCATGTTTGTGTTGCCATAGTTTCGCAGACATCCCTTTTTAAAAAAAAATAAGGAAAGATGTGCATGGGATCGCTAGGCTGAAGAAACTTTATTCATCTACTTTTTCCAGCGAAAAAGCAAACAGATCCGCTGCAAGCAGAGGAAACCTCTGCAGGGAATCTCCGCAGAGAATCCGCTGCAGGACACAAAATGGCAACCGCGAGTGGCAGAAACGAAAGTAAGAAATTTGGACAGAAGAAATGAAGCGTTTCCTGTCTGCTGGCATTCACTCAGCAGGCAGGAATCATCTTCAACCTGGGTTTGTGGGGAAAAAAATCACTAGTTTAGCGATCTTTGAAAAACCCAGGTTGAGAGGAATATAGCGGGCTGAACTTGTTTCGGGGGAGAGAGCTGTGCGAAATTCTTCCCCCAAAAAGTTATTTATAATGTCCTAAAGATGTCATATTTGTGCTGTCATATTTGTGCCGGTGGGAGAGCACCGAGATCCCAGATTCATTTCCCAGCAACTCCTGTTTTTTTAAAAAAATGACTAGGCCCGTGGTGGCGAACCTATGGCACTCCAAATGTTCATGGACTACAATTCCCATCGGCCCCTGCCAGCGTGGCCAATTGTTCAGTTTAATGCAGTACAAAAGCTAATTTCCAATGGGTTGTTGTGGGTTTCCCGGGCTGTGTGGCCGTGGTCTGGTAGATTTTGTTCCTAACGTTTCGCCTGCATCTGTGGCTGGCATCTTCAGAGGTGTATTGCAGAGAGAAGTCTGTTACACACTGTGTCCACTCACAGAAGGCAACACCCATTTTTGCCCCCTAACAACAGAGAATGAACTATACCGCATTCCACCTTGCTGAAGTCCTTCCCCTCCCCAAACCCTGATTTTTCCAGGCTCTGCCCCAAAATCTCCAGAAATTTCCCCAACGGAGTCTGAGACAGGTATGGGACTTTGTTTCTTAAATGTCTGTTGTTTACATCCTCTCCCTACTTCCATCTTACGCAGCAGTGGCGTTGGAGGTTAAGAGCAGGTGCACCTTAATCTGGAGGAACCGGGTTTGATTCCTCGCTCTGCCGCTTGAGCTGTGGAGGCTTATCTGGGGAATTCAGATTAGCCTGTGCACTCCCACACACGCCAGCTGGGTGACCTTGGGCTAGTCACAGCTTCCTGGAGCTCTCTCAGCCCCACCCACCTCACAGGGTTTTTGAGTCTCCTTGCAGGAGGGAAAGGGGGATATAAATCCAACTCCTTCTGATGCCAATTGTTTGCTGATGCCAATTGTTTCCAAGCATTTCATGATCCAAGTATGGGGCAGTGAGTCAAATGCCTTCTTGTAATCAATCCAGACCATATGCAAATTCGTTCTTCGATTCTTGCAGTTCTCCATTATCATTTTATCTATCAGGAGTTGATCTTTTGTACCCCTGCTCCTTCTTTGGTTCCCTTTTTGCTCCACTGGCAGGATGCTATTTGCTTCCAGGTAGTCCATTATGTTATCTGCTATTATGCCAGTGAGCAGTTTGAGTATCGTGGGTAAACATGTTATTGGCCTGTAGTTTCCAGGTGTTGCTCCTTTGGCTGGATCTTTCTGAATCCAATATGTCTTCCCAGTTGTTAGCCATCGATCGATTTCTTCTTCTTCTTCTTCTTCTTCTTCTTCTTCTTCTTCTTCTTCTTCTTCTTCTTCTTCTTCTTCTTCTTCTTCTTCTTCTTCTTCTTCTTCTTCTTCTTCTTCTTCTTCTTCTTCTTCTTCTTCTTCTTCTTCTTCTTCTTCTTCTTCTTCACACAAGTACCACACTTCTAAATGGGTGTACAGTTGCCAATTTCTGGCGGGAAAATTCCTGGATATTTGGGGATAGAGGCTTTGGGTTTGGAGAGGAGAAGGACCTCCGCAAGGTATAATGCCATAGGTCCTGCCCTCCAAAGCCACCGTTTTCTTTAGGGGAAGTGATGTTTCTTGTCTGGAGATCAGTTGTGATTTTGGGGTATCTCCAGGCCCTAACTGGAGAGGGTGGCAAACCTAAGCGCAGACAAAGTGATCCATTTGAACTGACTGGGGATTGGCGGCATTTCCCGCAGATTGGGAGTCTTTTGTCCCCCAGTTTAAAGCCCCAAACATGTATACAAACACACACACACACACACACATATGCAAACACATGCAAACACACTAACCTTTCTGGACTCCGTAATCTTGTCAGGACCTATAAATGTCAAATTTAAATTCATGCTTTGTACCACCTTTGATTTCAAAGCGGATTACAGCTATTTGCCGAAAGCGAGGCGACGCCAAAGCGACATGAAATGGAATTACCAGCGCTTAGACCTTTTCCCTCTCCCCCTCCCCTTCCTCTTGCCTTTTTATATTGTTAACTCCTTCCAATTCATTACGCCTAATCCTTATTAGGCTATGTAACACACAGCTGAATAGACAGGACTGGACAGAGGAGCATATGTGTCTATTGTATCCCTCCACGGCTAATCCGTAGCCTGGGGTTTGGGGGGGGCGTGCTGCGAAAAGTGGACGGGCTAAGCTTCCGACCGGGCGAGGCGGCGTGCGGCTCGGCAGGTGGGCCGTGAGAGGCAGGCGTGATCCCATCAACTCAATGCAACTCAACACAGCCTGCCTCCGGGATCCGTCTTTGTTAACTCTGTTGTCAAAGCGAGCTGGACACAATGGGCACCCGATCGCGCTATGTAAATAAGCGCGGAGCTGGAAGGGCTGGAGTGGAGCCCCCCCCGCCCCCGGCAAAGCTTCCCTTCACTGCCTTGGAAGTCTAGAAGCACAGCCGCCTTTCCAAAGGGCCATTCCCCCCCCCACACACACACACAAAAGGGAGGAGAGTGTCAGAAGAGCCCTGCTGGATCAGACCACAGGGTCAGGTGGTCCGACGTCTTGTTAAGGCCGTGGTGGCGAACCTTTGGCACTCCAGATGTTATGGACTATAATTCCCATCAGCCCCTGCCTCGTTAAGGCCGTGGTGGCAAACCTTTGGCACTCCGGATGTTATGGACTACAATTCCCATCAGCCCCTGCCTCGTTAAGGCCGTGGTGGCGAACCTTTGGCACTCCAGATGTTATGGACTACAATTCCCGTCAGCCCCTGCCTCGTTAAGGCCGTGGTGGCAAACCTTTGGCACTCCGGATGTTATGGACTACAATTCCCATCAGCCCCTGCCTCGTTAAGGCCGTGGTGGCGAACCTTTGGCACTCCGGATGTTATGGACTACAATTCCCATCAGCCCCTGCCAGCATGGCCAATTGTTCAGTTTAATGCAGTATAAAAGCTAATTTCCAATGGGTTGTTGTGGGTTTCCCGGGCTGTGTGGCCGTGGTCTGTGTGGCCGTTGGCCATGCTGGCAGGGGCTGATGGGCATTGTAGTCCATAACATCTGGAGTGCCAAAGGTTTGCCACCACGGCCTTAACGAGGCAGGGGCAAGAGGGGAAGCCCGCAGCGCAGCCCAGCCGACTGCGGGCAGTTGGTGCGCCCGCCCTGCTGCCGGCGGCTCGGCTCGTGGAGCCATAGTGCAAGGGCAGAAGAGCCGCATGTGGCTCTTGAGCCGCAGGTTCCCTACCCCTGTTCTAGGGAGTAGCACCCCTCCCCACGAAGAAGAAGAAGAAGAAGAAGAAGAAGAAGAAGAAGAAGAAGAAGAGGAAGAAGAAGAAGAAGAAGTAGTAGTAGTAGTAGTAGTAGTAGTAGTAGTAGTAGTAGCAGTAGTAGTAGAAGTAGTAGTAGTAGTAGTAGTGGTAGTTCAGGAAAGGACCCCCCCCCAAATTGGCTTTCTATCTAGCAAAGCGTGAAGGCAAGCGTAGCTGATTTGTATTCCACTCTTCCACTGGAGCAGCAGTGGCGTAGGAGGTTAAGAGCTCATGTATCTAATCTGGAGGAACCGGGTTTGATTCCCAGCTCTGCCGCCTGAGCTGTGGAGGCTTACCTGGGGAATTCAGATGAGCCTGTACACTCCCACACACACCAGCTGGGTGACCTTGGGCTAGTCACAGCTTCTCGGAGCTCTCTCAGCCCCACCTACTTCACAGGGTGTTTGTTGTGAGGGGGGAAGGGCAAGGAGATTGTAAGTCCCTTTGAGTCTCCTGCAGGAGAGAAAGGGGGGATATAAATCCAAACTCTTCTTCTTCTTCCTCCAAATGGTTGAAAATGATATGCTGTGTCCTCATTTCATTCTTACAACACAACATCCCTGTGAGGTAGTCAATGTGGTCCAAGGGCTCCAGGTAGGGTTGCCAACCCCCCCCCCCAGCCGCTGGTGGGAGAGTAGGGTTGTCAGAGACAGGTTGGGGAACTTCTGGAGATTTGGGGAGGGCGGGGTCCTCAATGGATCGCAGTGCCACCGAGTCCACCCCCCATCCAAATGCATCCATTTTCTCCTGGGGAACCTGATCTCTGTTGCCTAGAGATGACCTGTAATTCTGGAGGATCCCCAGGTCCCACCTGGAGGCTGGCATCCACATCTCTAAGGTCGAATCCCCACTTGAATTTTGCACGCAGATCCAAACCTGTTTGTGGTGAAACCGTGTCCTCTTCATCGGAGTTTCTCCCTCCCCACCGCAGCGAGCACACAGCAGACACACCCCGGGTTGCCAAGAGACTCTTAGCTTAATCCCCTTTACTACCAGGCGGTATGCCTCTCTTCACTGCCGGTCTCCCCCCCCCCCCTGATTGGCTGGCGTGCCTTGATGGGGCGGGACCTTTTCCCACTGCGGAAACGTACATTGTAGGGGCGGGATCAAAAAAACCAGCATGTAAAAGTTTAACGTTTAACTATTTAACTGTGCAAACAGTTAATCGTTACCTGTGTAAACCATGAACGATTCAAAGTTACACGTTTGACTGTTTAATGTTTATGTCCTCTTCTGCTGGCCGATCGCAAAAGTGGAAATGAAACCAAGGAAAGGCTGCGCTCACATCGCAGCGCTGATTGGTTGCCTGAATTCTGCATCACACTCCAGGGCGGGAAAGGAGTCAGGGTTTCAACCCTCATCCCTCCCCTCGGATCAGCTCTGAACCATGTTAATGGGGTCTGTGCTACTTGCAACCAGGTCCTGCCGGAACGCGGATTAACGTGGAGAACGAGCGCCAGAAACGGAATCTGCCACGCAAGCCATGGGGAGGTTGTCCCTCAAACGTGGTTAGTTTGTGTTCTGAAACCTGGCTAAGACGGTAGTGGGGATTCAACCTAAGTAATCTTCAAGTCAGCATGAGGGGCTCCACCCCTGTTCTTCCCCCACCTAATCCGGCCACCGCACCATACTTTTCTCGACAGTGGCTTCTTATGGACTGCCTTCACTCCACCTTCTGTCAGGTTGGGGTGTATCTCAATTCAAAGCTTCCCATCCCCCCCTTTCCCCAATCTCCCTGAGTGATGCAAGCAAGCGCGGCGGCCGGTGAAGCGTGTGCGGCCTGCCATTCAAGGTGCTCTCGTGACCTTTGACCTCCGGTCCCTCCATCATGGGCGATCTATACCATTTACAATCCAAAACCGAAAGGGGGGGGAGTTGGGGAGCGGGGTTGCGAGTGGGGGGCAGAGCCGGAATTCATCTTTCGAGTTGACACCGACCGTTAATTAACGACTTAAAAATCAATGGCAGAGGGGACTGGTAGCAAAGAGTCCGCTTGTCTTCAGGAAAAGAGGAAAGGGGGAGGGAATGAGAGAGAAAAAAGAGAGAGGGAGAAAATATATCTGGGGTCTGACACAGGGAATGAGATGAGCGGAGGGGAAAGGAACCCTTCCCTCTCAATCGCTGGCAATCCCTCTCAAGTGCCGCTTTTCACATTTGATGCAAACCACATCTATTTCTCATTTGTTTTGAAACCCCTTGCTTGGGTTGCCACGTTGGCTGTGATTATATCTGTGCACAAGTTGGGGCTAAGCTTGCTGCTGAAATTACCCCCCATGCAGTGGTGGGATCCAAAAATTTTAGTAACAGGTTCCCATGGCGGTGGGATTCAAACTGTGGCGTAGCGCCAATGGGGATGGGCGGGGCACGACGGGGGCGTGGTTGGGCATTCCGGGGGCAGGGCATTCCTGGGCGGGGCTGTGGGAAGGACGCAGCAGACAAATGCATGCAGGCGCAGGCTGCCACGCACGCTGGTGCACCTCCTGCTAGACTGCTCCAAGTTCTGCGCGCTACTGCTGAGAGGAGGGGCGTAACTAAGGCAAAAAATCACGTGGCAAAATCACCAATTAGTAACCCCCTCTCGGCACACGCAAATAATTAGTAACCTACTCTCGGGAACCTGTGAGAACCTGCTGGATCCCACCTCTGCCCCCATGTATAAATAAAGAAAACTTTTCATGTTTGTGGTTTCGTAGAGGCTTTATTAGAGCAGCGGTGGCGTAGTGGTTAAGAGCAGGTGCACTCTAATCTGGAGGAACTGGGTTTGATTCCCAGCTCTGCCGCTTGAGCTGTGGAGGCTTATCTGGGGAATTCAGATTAGCTTGGGCACTCCCAATGTTTCTCTTTTCTAAAAAAAGAACATGGTTAATAAATAAAGAAAACTGGTATTTTGGTACCCATAGGGCATCAACAGTGGTTAGCTACTCTCCAGTGAGATGGAAATGTGGCACATGTTTGAATGCTTTTCACACAACTATCCAAAGATGTGCCTAGAGGTGAGGAGGAAGTAGAATTATGGCAGCAAGCTCCACCCCAGTTCATGCACACCTGTTCATGATAACACCTGTGAAGGTGTTATCAGCATTCCAGTCAATGCACAGAACGTTCAGTAGCCCCTTTTCCAAGGTTCCTGCTGGTGGCAGAAAGTACAGCGTTAAGTCGATAGCGATCCTGTAGGGTTTCAAGGCAAAAGAAGAAGAAGAGTTTGGATTTATATCCCCCCTTTCTCTCCTGTAGGAGACTCAAAGGGGCTGACAATCTCCTTGCCCTTCCCCCCTCACAACAAACACCCTGTGAGGTAGGTGGGGCTGAGAGAGCTCCGAGAAGCTGTGACTAGCCCAAGGTCACCCAGCTGGTGTGTGCGGGAGTGCACAGGCTAATCTGAATTCCCCAGAGAAGCCTCCACAGCTCAGGCGGCAGAGCGGGGAATCAAACCTGGTTCCTCCAGATTAGATACACAAGCTCTTAACCTCCTACGCCACTGCTGCTCCCTTTTTGAAGGCCCTTACTAAGATTGCCGTGTTGGCTGTGATATGACAGCATTTTATATATGCGTACAAGTTGGGGCTGAGCTTGCCACTCAAATTTCCAATATCTGTGGCATGCTGCATGAACAGAGCCCATCACATCATGTGCATGGGAGCATCTAGTCCAGGAGGTTAAATTTGGAGCCTCTGATCTTGCATAATATATCTTTTCCCTCTTCTCTTAGAATCATAGAATCGTAGAGTTGGAAGAGACCACAAGGGCCATCAGGTCCAACCCCCTGCAATGCAGGAACCAGAGGTGGGATCCAGCAGGTTCTCACCAGTTCCCGAGAGTGGGTTACTAATTATTTGAGTGTGCCGAGAGGGGGTTACTAATGGGGTCCGCTTTCCTATCTCCTCGCCCTCGCCTCCCCGAGAGACATCCTGCCTTTGAACGTGAAGGTTCCATATAGCAATTGTGACTAATAATGTAACTCCCTGAACTGGGTTAATCCCTTTCAGGTACTGCAATTCATGGATTCTCAGCCTTTCGTACCTTTTATCTCACCAGTCTCTATCAAAGAACCTGTGTGTTTCACCATTGCTGTGCTCAGATTTGTGAGTTGGGGCATTTTCTATAATGTGATGATGATTTAGAAATGACCTGGTGCAAAAAAATTTGGGGGGGGGGTTGTGGTGGGGTGGCTGCCCATGGGGGGGCATCCAACTCAGGTTTTGCCCAGGGCTCAGGTTTGTCTAGGTACGCCTCTGCCCCCTTTGCTGAGGGGGGGCTGGCGAGGGAACCTGTTACTAAAATGTTTGGATCCCACCACTGGCAGGAACACACAATCAAAGCACTCCCGACACATGCTGATCCAGCCTTTGTTTGAAAACCTCCAAAGAAGGAGACTCCACCACTCTCCGAGGCAGTGAATTTCACTGTCGAACAGCCCTGACGGTCAGGAAGTTCTTCCTAATGTTTAGGTGGAATCTCTTTTCCTTCACCTTGAATCCATTACTCTGTGTCCTCGTCTCGTCTCGTCTCTTCTCTTCTCTTCTCTTCTCTTCTCTTCTCTTCTCTTCTCTTCTCTTCTCTTCTCTTCTCTTCTCTTCTCTTCTCTTCTCTTCTCTTCTCTTCTCTTCTCTTCTCTTCTCTTCCATAACATATAACATAACACCCAACAAGCAATGCCAAATACTCTGTGGGGAAGGTGAGTTTCAATGAGAGATACATAACGAAGAGAGACAAAGATTTCCCATGCGCATGGCTGGTAACATTAACCTCCATACGCTACCTCCATACACGCTGTTAATCTACTGCACTCTTGCTTATACTGTAAATCAATTGGCAGGTCATGGGGCGGGCATCGTCTTATGCCAGGGTTAAGAGGAAGCCTGTAGACCTTCGTCATCGGAGGTCATGGCAGCGGCCCAGTGGACAAAGCGATGCTTTCTGCTCGGAGAGGGATTCTTTCGTAAGTCTTCATTAAGCACACAGGAAAATCTCATCTGGGGTCTAATGGATGTTTGTGTTAAAGCTTTGTAATTAACCACAAATGATCTTTGCATTATTCCAGGGCGTTAGAGCAGAGGCTATGGAACGCCTCCTAATGAATTCGCAAAGTCCTCTATGCACAGGGCAAGATACCTCTCTCTGGCCCACTCAGCACGGGCCAAAAACAGTGCCCCGGGCACCGGAAAAACACCTTGAAAAGTGTGCCCCAGGTGCAGTTCCCCCTCGCTCCACTCCTGGATGCCCAGAAGCACCAAGGCAAACATCGAAGGAAGAACTGATGGCCCTTGGGGGTCTCTTCCAACTCTATGATTCTATGATTCTAAGTCAAACCGACCCTGGCTTTCTCTCGGCCTCCATGTACTTCACAAACCACTTCTGACCAACTTGCTTCTGAGCCACATATTTTTGCTGCAATATAAAAATTGACTGCATTTTAGTGGCGTTTACGATATTGGGCAAGATTGGAAGCAGCGGACACAGGGCCCAAGTTAACAGGTTAACTAATGATTCAAAGACTATAGAGCCATTTACTATGATTTATTTGATGATTTGAGATTTGTTGATTTTATTTTATGCTCTATTTGTATGTTCATGTTCACCGCCCTGAGCCCTTCGGGGGAGGGCGGTATATAAATGTAATAAATAAAATAAATAAAATAAATAAACCTGGATAGCTTTCAAAGGGGCTTGGACAGATTGATGGAGGAGAAGTCGATCTATGGCTACCAATCTTGATCCTCTTTGATCTGAGATTGCAAATGCCTTAGCAGACCAGGTGCTCGGGAGCAAAAGCCGCAGAAGGCCATTGCTTTCACCTCCTGCAGGTGAGCTCCCAAAGGCACCTGGTGGGCCACTGCGAGTAACAGAGAACTGGACTAGATGGACTCTGGTCTGATCCAGCTGGCTTGTTCTTATGGTCTTATGTTCTTTGTGGCCTCACCAGCGTGGTGTGGTGGTTAAAGCACTGAACTAGTGAAAGAGATGGACTCCCCACTCACCCATGCAGCATTCTGGCTGTCCTTGGGACAGATATGCATTCTCAGACCTACACAAGAGAGAGCTATTTTAGTGGCAGCCCCACAGTTATGGGGGGAGATACCCCTGGCTCCCTCCCTTTTGATCTACAGGAGGCAGCTGAAGATGGTTTTATTTAGGACCATGTTTGATTAAAAGCAGTCCCAACTTGTGCTTTTAAATTTTGGGTTGTGCATTTCCATGTAATCTATTATATGCATTTTATTTATGTAGTCTTGCGCTCCATAAGGAAGAAAAGTGGCTAATAAATATTTTAAATGAATAAATAGCCTACCTTGCAGGATTACTGGGAGGAAAAAATGGAGGGATACCGGGAAGCAGGCAACCCCCCTAGGAGGATGTATTGTAGGGTATTCTGATCCCCTTCGAGGAAAGACAGTACAAAAATATGATAGACAAGAGAGGGAAAGAAAGAAAGAAAGAAAGAAAGAAAGAAAGAAAGAAAGAAAGAAGGAAGGAAGGAAGGAAGGAAGGAAGGAAGGAAGGAAGGAAGGAAGGAAGGAAGGAAAGAAGGAAGGAAGGAAGGAAGGAAGGAAGGAAGGAAGGAAGGAAGAAGGGAAGGAAGGAAGGAAGGAAGGGAAGGGAAGGAAAGGAAGGAAAGGAAGGAAAGAAGGAAGGAAGGAAGGAAGGAAGGAAGGAAGGAAGGAAGGAAGGAAGGAAGGAAGGAAGGAAGGAAGGAAGGAAGGAAGGAAGGAAGGAAGGAAGGAAGGAAGGAAGGAAGGAAGGAAGGAAGGAAGGAAGGAAAGATAAAAAGAAGTTAGGCAGAGAGAAAGGAGAAAAGAGAAGAGGGAAAAGAAAGAAAGAAAAAGAAAGAAGGGAAGGAAGGAAGGAAAAGAAAGCAAGAAATTGAAAGAAAGAAGGAAGGAAGGAAGGAAGGAAGGAAGGAAGGAAGGAAGGAAGGAAGGAAGGAAGGAAGGAAGGAAGGGAAGAAAAAGGAAGGAAAGAGGAAGAAAGGAAGGGAGGAAGAAAAAGGAAGGAAGGCAGAAGGAGGAAGGAAGGAAGGAAGGAAGGAAGGAAGGAAGGAAAGAAAGAAAGAAAGAAAGAAAGAAAGAAAGAAAGAAAGAAAGAAAGAAAGAAAGAAAGAAAGAAAGAAAGAAAGAAAGAAAGAAAGAAAGAAAGAAAGATGCCAGATTCTCCAAAAACTGCCAGCTATAACTCTGCCAGTAATACATTGCTACAACATTGACAGGCTATGGTGAAGGAAGCCACAAGCGACACATCTGGGCTTGTATGGTCATCAATCAATCCCGAAGGTACAGCAAAACCCCTTTTCCAACTGGAAACTGGCCTCGGACAATTTACAGTCCGCTTGGAGAAGATGTTTCGTTCTTACACAACGAGACTTGTTCGGTCACGTTGCAACGCCACTGATGACAGAGGCTGTAAATATTTTTGGACACCAAAAATTAGGGATTGGCAGGTGAAAGCTTTTGCTGCCAGCACACGGTTTTAGGTTTGATGACAGTGAGCAGATTCATACATCCTAAACAGGGACGCTCCTGAAATTCTTGTTATCCAGATGTCTCCTCCAGATTTTGGAGTTTTTCATTCACTGGTCTGGTTTCTGAAGTGGAAGCACTCCATTAGGAATCATCCACTGTTATCCATCCATTGTTATTTTGGGATTATGTATGCCATAGGACGTGTATGTTTCCCAGCAAGTTTTCATTCCCTCTGTGCATTCCTGTTCTTTCCCACCTTCCATGATATAGATCAGTGGTGGCGAACCTGTGGCACGGGTGCCAGAGGTGGCACTCAGAGCCCTCTCTGTGGGCACGCGTGCAGAGTTCGTCATGTAGGGGGAGCGGAAAATCACCCCCCACATACACTCATATATCTAGGCTGGCCTTGCTTCTGAGTAAATCCTAGGGTAATGATTCTCCCATTCGAAGCGTTGCACGGTTGCTTCACCAAGCTTACTCCCGAATAACGTACACCTCGGAGCGAGCCGTTTTTTCTAAACTAAAACCTCAGTATTCAGGTTAAATTGCCGTGTTGGCACTTAGCGATAAATAAGTGGTTTTTGGGTTGCAATTTGGGCACTCGGTCTCGAAAAGGTTCTCCATCACTGATATAGATGCACAGATTTTTGAAACACTACAAAAAAGCAACCTGCCCATCTCCCGGTGTACCGTTCTTAAAAATTCTCCAAACCTGTCTACCTGAAATAGATGCCTTGCTTTGGCTCATCATCAAAATGGCTACGAGGTGTGCTGTTCCGGGATCCCCGTGGGCCTCTACTGGAACATGTGGCTGTCACAAGTTTCTTTGTGTGGTGTTTTACCAAAGTGCAGAAAGGCACGCATGCATCAGAGAGGCTGTTTCTGCACAGCCGAAAAACAACTCCCTAGGGACAATAAAAACACCATCCCTGGGGCGCTGTTCGCATTGCATTGCAGCAGTGCCATGCTCACCCCCCAACCAGAGCGAAAACACCACTTTTGAACCTTGCTCCCTGAGTGAGGTTTTTCAAAAGCGACATCGTCCCACCAGCGCGGTGCAAAGCACACCAAAGTGAGGGTGCTGCTTTTGGCCCCTCCAGTTTCCCATTTACTTACCTCTCCTCCTTGTGCAGCTCTGGACAGCTGGAGGGACATGCCCACACTACCCTCCGATCCCTGGAGGAAGGAGAGGTAAGTAAACAGGATGAGGGAGGGAGGAGAGGTAAGTAAACAGGACGACCCGCAAGTGGCTTCACACGGAGTCACCTCTGCTGGTCACAGCAGCTTTGGGGCCACCTGCACGTTACCATATCCTCAAAAAGGATATCGAAGAGATAGAAAAAGTGCAGAGAAGGGCAACGAGGATGATTGAAGGATTGGAGCACCTTCCTTATGAGGAGAGGCTGCAGCGTTTGGGACTCTTTAGTTTGGAGAGGAGACATCTGAGGGGGGATATGATTAAAGTCTATCAAATTATGCATGGGGTAGAAAATGTTGACAGAGAGACATTTTTCTCTCTTTCTCACAATACTAGAACCAGGGGGCATTCATTTGGGGGGGGGGGTGGGGGGGGGGGGGGGTGGGGGGGGGGGGGGGTGGGGGGGGGGGGGGGTGGGGGGGGGGGGGGGTGGGGGGGGGGGGGGGTGGGGGGGGGGGGGGGTGGGGGGGGGGGGGGGTGGGGGGGGGGGGGGGTGGGGGGGGGGGGGGGTGGGGGGGGGGGGGGGTGGGGGGGGGGGGGGGTGGGGGGGGGGGGGGGTGGGGGGGGGGGGGGGTGGGGGGGGGGGGGGGTGGGGGGGGGGGGGGGTGGGGGGGGGGGGGGGTGGGGGGGGGGGGGGGTGGGGGGGGGGGGGGGTGGGGGGGGGGGGGGGTGGGGGGGGGGGGGGGTGGGGGGGGGGGGGGGTGGGGGGGGGGGGGGGTGGGGGGGGGGGGGGGTGGGGGGGGGGGGGGGTGGGGGGGGGGGGGGGTGGGGGGGGGGGGGGGTGGGGGGGGGGGGGGGTGGGGGGGGGGGGGGGTGGGGGGGGGGGGGGGTGGGGGGGGGGGGGGGTGGGGGGGGGGGGGGGTGGGGGGGGGGGGGGGTGGGGGGGGGGGGGGGTGGGGGGGGGGGGGGGTGGGGGGGGGGGGGGGTGGGGGGGGGGGGGGGTGGGGGGGGGGGGGGGTGGGGGGGGGGGGGGGTGGGGGGGGGGGGGGGTGGGGGGGGGGGGGGGTGGGGGGGGGGGGGGGTGGGGGGGGGGGGGGGTGGGGGGGGGGGGGGGTGGGGGGGGGGGGGGGTGGGGGGGGGGGGGGGTGGGGGGGGGGGGGGGTGGGGGGGGGGGGGGGTGGGGGGGGGGGGGGGTGGGGGGGGGGGGGGGTGGGGGGGGGGGGGGGTGGGGGGGGGGGGGGGTGGGGGGGGGGGGGGGTGGGGGGGGGGGGGGGTGGGGGGGGGGGGGGGTGGGGGGGGGGGGGGGTGGGGGGGGGGGGGGGTGGGGGGGGGGGGGGGTGGGGGGGGGGGGGGGTGGGGGGGGGGGGGGGTGGGGGGGGGGGGGGGTGGGGGGGGGGGGGGGTGGGGGGGGGGGGGGGTGGGGGGGGGGGGGGGTGGGGGGGGGGGGGGGTGGGGGGGGGGGGGGGTGGGGGGGGGGGGGGGTGGGGGGGGGGGGGGGTGGGGGGGGGGGGGGGTGGGGGGGGGGGGGGGTGGGGGGGGGGGGGGGTGGGGGGGGGGGGGGGTGGGGGGGGGGGGGGGTGGGGGGGGGGGGGGGTGGGGGGGGGGGGGGGTGGGGGGGGGGGGGGGTGGGGGGGGGGGGGGGTGGGGGGGGGGGGGGGTGGGGGGGGGGGGGGGTGGGGGGGGGGGGGGGTGGGGGGGGGGGGGGGTGGGGGGGGGGGGGGGTGGGGGGGGGGGGGGGTGGGGGGGGGGGGGGGTGGGGGGGGGGGGGGGTGGGGGGGGGGGGGGGTGGGGGGGGGGGGGGGTGGGGGGGGGGGGGGGTGGGGGGGGGGGGGGGTGGGGGGGGGGGGGGGTGGGGGGGGGGGGGGGTGGGGGGGGGGGGGGGTGGGGGGGGGGGGGGGTGGGGGGGGGGGGGGGTGGGGGGGGGGGGGGGTGGGGGGGGGGGGGGGTGGGGGGGGGGGGGGGTGGGGGGGGGGGGGGGTGGGGGGGGGGGGGGGTGGGGGGGGGGGGGGGTGGGGGGGGGGGGGGGTGGGGGGGGGGGGGGGTGGGGGGGGGGGGGGGTGGGGGGGGGGGGGGGTGGGGGGGGGGGGGGGTGGGGGGGGGGGGGGGTGGGGGGGGGGGGGGGTGGGGGGGGGGGGGGGTGGGGGGGGGGGGGGGTGGGGGGGGGGGGGGGTGGGGGGGGGGGGGGGTGGGGGGGGGGGGGGGTGGGGGGGGGGGGGGGTGGGGGGGGGGGGGGGTGGGGGGGGGGGGGGGTGGGGGGGGGGGGGGGTGGGGGGGGGGGGGGGTGGGGGGGGGGGGGGGTGGGGGGGGGGGGGGGTGGGGGGGGGGGGGGGTGGGGGGGGGGGGGGGTGGGGGGGGGGGGGGGTGGGGGGGGGGGGGGGTGGGGGGGGGGGGGGGTGGGGGGGGGGGGGGGTGGGGGGGGGGGGGGGTGGGGGGGGGGGGGGGTGGGGGGGGGGGGGGGTGGGGGGGGGGGGGGGTGGGGGGGGGGGGGGGTGGGGGGGGGGGGGGGTGGGGGGGGGGGGGGGTGGGGGGGGGGGGGGGTGGGGGGGGGGGGGGGTGGGGGGGGGGGGGGGTGGGGGGGGGGGGGGGTGGGGGGGGGGGGGGGTGGGGGGGGGGGGGGGTGGGGGGGGGGGGGGGTGGGGGGGGGGGGGGGTGGGGGGGGGGGGGGGTGGGGGGGGGGGGGGGTGGGGGGGGGGGGGGGTGGGGGGGGGGGGGGGTGGGGGGGGGGGGGGGTGGGGGGGGGGGGGGGTGGGGGGGGGGGGGGGTGGGGGGGGGGGGGGGTGGGGGGGGGGGGGGGTGGGGGGGGGGGGGGGTGGGGGGGGGGGGGGGTGGGGGGGGGGGGGGGTGGGGGGGGGGGGGGGTGGGGGGGGGGGGGGGTGGGGGGGGGGGGGGGTGGGGGGGGGGGGGGGTGGGGGGGGGGGGGGGTGGGGGGGGGGGGGGGTGGGGGGGGGGGGGGGTGGGGGGGGGGGGGGGTGGGGGGGGGGGGGGGTGGGGGGGGGGGGGGGTGGGGGGGGGGGGGGGTGGGGGGGGGGGGGGGTGGGGGGGGGGGGGGGTGGGGGGGGGGGGGGGTGGGGGGGGGGGGGGGTGGGGGGGGGGGGGGGTGGGGGGGGGGGGGGGTGGGGGGGGGGGGGGGTGGGGGGGGGGGGGGGTGGGGGGGGGGGGGGGTGGGGGGGGGGGGGGGTGGGGGGGGGGGGGGGTGGGGGGGGGGGGGGGTGGGGGGGGGGGGGGGTGGGGGGGGGGGGGGGTGGGGGGGGGGGGGGGTGGGGGGGGGGGGGGGTGGGGGGGGGGGGGGGTGGGGGGGGGGGGGGGTGGGGGGGGGGGGGGGTGGGGGGGGGGGGGGGTGGGGGGGGGGGGGGGTGGGGGGGGGGGGGGGTGGGGGGGGGGGGGGGTGGGGGGGGGGGGGGGTGGGGGGGGGGGGGGGTGGGGGGGGGGGGGGGTGGGGGGGGGGGGGGGTGGGGGGGGGGGGGGGTGGGGGGGGGGGGGGGTGGGGGGGGGGGGGGGTGGGGGGGGGGGGGGGTGGGGGGGGGGGGGGGTGGGGGGGGGGGGGGGTGGGGGGGGGGGGGGGTGGGGGGGGGGGGGGGTGGGGGGGGGGGGGGGTGGGGGGGGGGGGGGGTGGGGGGGGGGGGGGGTGGGGGGGGGGGGGGGTGGGGGGGGGGGGGGGTGGGGGGGGGGGGGGGTGGGGGGGGGGGGGGGTGGGGGGGGGGGGGGGTGGGGGGGGGGGGGGGTGGGGGGGGGGGGGGGTGGGGGGGGGGGGGGGTGGGGGGGGGGGGGGGTGGGGGGGGGGGGGGGTGGGGGGGGGGGGGGGTGGGGGGGGGGGGGGGTGGGGGGGGGGGGGGGTGGGGGGGGGGGGGGGTGGGGGGGGGGGGGGGTGGGGGGGGGGGGGGGTGGGGGGGGGGGGGGGTGGGGGGGGGGGGGGGTGGGGGGGGGGGGGGGTGGGGGGGGGGGGGGGTGGGGGGGGGGGGGGGTGGGGGGGGGGGGGGGTGGGGGGGGGGGGGGGTGGGGGGGGGGGGGGGTGGGGGGGGGGGGGGGTGGGGGGGGGGGGGGGTGGGGGGGGGGGGGGGTGGGGGGGGGGGGGGGTGGGGGGGGGGGGGGGTGGGGGGGGGGGGGGGTGGGGGGGGGGGGGGGTGGGGGGGGGGGGGGGTGGGGGGGGGGGGGGGTGGGGGGGGGGGGGGGTGGGGGGGGGGGGGGGTGGGGGGGGGGGGGGGTGGGGGGGGGGGGGGGTGGGGGGGGGGGGGGGTGGGGGGGGGGGGGGGTGGGGGGGGGGGGGGGTGGGGGGGGGGGGGGGTGGGGGGGGGGGGGGGTGGGGGGGGGGGGGGGTGGGGGGGGGGGGGGGTGGGGGGGGGGGGGGGTGGGGGGGGGGGGGGGTGGGGGGGGGGGGGGGTGGGGGGGGGGGGGGGTGGGGGGGGGGGGGGGTGGGGGGGGGGGGGGGTGGGGGGGGGGGGGGGTGGGGGGGGGGGGGGGTGGGGGGGGGGGGGGGTGGGGGGGGGGGGGGGTGGGGGGGGGGGGGGGTGGGGGGGGGGGGGGGTGGGGGGGGGGGGGGGTGGGGGGGGGGGGGGGTGGGGGGGGGGGGGGGTGGGGGGGGGGGGGGGTGGGGGGGGGGGGGGGTGGGGGGGGGGGGGGGTGGGGGGGGGGGGGGGTGGGGGGGGGGGGGGGTGGGGGGGGGGGGGGGTGGGGGGGGGGGGGGGTGGGGGGGGGGGGGGGTGGGGGGGGGGGGGGGTGGGGGGGGGGGGGGGTGGGGGGGGGGGGGGGTGGGGGGGGGGGGGGGTGGGGGGGGGGGGGGGTGGGGGGGGGGGGGGGTGGGGGGGGGGGGGGGTGGGGGGGGGGGGGGGTGGGGGGGGGGGGGGGTGGGGGGGGGGGGGGGTGGGGGGGGGGGGGGGTGGGGGGGGGGGGGGGTGGGGGGGGGGGGGGGTGGGGGGGGGGGGGGGTGGGGGGGGGGGGGGGTGGGGGGGGGGGGGGGTGGGGGGGGGGGGGGGTGGGGGGGGGGGGGGGTGGGGGGGGGGGGGGGTGGGGGGGGGGGGGGGTGGGGGGGGGGGGGGGTGGGGGGGGGGGGGGGTGGGGGGGGGGGGGGGTGGGGGGGGGGGGGGGTGGGGGGGGGGGGGGGTGGGGGGGGGGGGGGGTGGGGGGGGGGGGGGGTGGGGGGGGGGGGGGGTGGGGGGGGGGGGGGGTGGGGGGGGGGGGGGGTGGGGGGGGGGGGGGGTGGGGGGGGGGGGGGGTGGGGGGGGGGGGGGGTGGGGGGGGGGGGGGGTGGGGGGGGGGGGGGGTGGGGGGGGGGGGGGGTGGGGGGGGGGGGGGGTGGGGGGGGGGGGGGGTGGGGGGGGGGGGGGGTGGGGGGGGGGGGGGGTGGGGGGGGGGGGGGGTGGGGGGGGGGGGGGGTGGGGGGGGGGGGGGGTGGGGGGGGGGGGGGGTGGGGGGGGGGGGGGGTGGGGGGGGGGGGGGGTGGGGGGGGGGGGGGGTGGGGGGGGGGGGGGGTGGGGGGGGGGGGGGGTGGGGGGGGGGGGGGGTGGGGGGGGGGGGGGGTGGGGGGGGGGGGGGGTGGGGGGGGGGGGGGGTGGGGGGGGGGGGGGGTGGGGGGGGGGGGGGGTGGGGGGGGGGGGGGGTGGGGGGGGGGGGGGGTGGGGGGGGGGGGGGGTGGGGGGGGGGGGGGGTGGGGGGGGGGGGGGGTGGGGGGGGGGGGGGGTGGGGGGGGGGGGGGGTGGGGGGGGGGGGGGGTGGGGGGGGGGGGGGGTGGGGGGGGGGGGGGGTGGGGGGGGGGGGGGGTGGGGGGGGGGGGGGGTGGGGGGGGGGGGGGGTGGGGGGGGGGGGGGGTGGGGGGGGGGGGGGGTGGGGGGGGGGGGGGGTGGGGGGGGGGGGGGGTGGGGGGGGGGGGGGGTGGGGGGGGGGGGGGGTGGGGGGGGGGGGGGGTGGGGGGGGGGGGGGGTGGGGGGGGGGGGGGGTGGGGGGGGGGGGGGGTGGGGGGGGGGGGGGGTGGGGGGGGGGGGGGGTGGGGGGGGGGGGGGGTGGGGGGGGGGGGGGGTGGGGGGGGGGGGGGGTGGGGGGGGGGGGGGGTGGGGGGGGGGGGGGGTGGGGGGGGGGGGGGGTGGGGGGGGGGGGGGGTGGGGGGGGGGGGGGGTGGGGGGGGGGGGGGGTGGGGGGGGGGGGGGGTGGGGGGGGGGGGGGGTGGGGGGGGGGGGGGGTGGGGGGGGGGGGGGGTGGGGGGGGGGGGGGGTGGGGGGGGGGGGGGGTGGGGGGGGGGGGGGGTGGGGGGGGGGGGGGGTGGGGGGGGGGGGGGGTGGGGGGGGGGGGGGGTGGGGGGGGGGGGGGGTGGGGGGGGGGGGGGGTGGGGGGGGGGGGGGGTGGGGGGGGGGGGGGGTGGGGGGGGGGGGGGGTGGGGGGGGGGGGGGGTGGGGGGGGGGGGGGGTGGGGGGGGGGGGGGGTGGGGGGGGGGGGGGGTGGGGGGGGGGGGGGGTGGGGGGGGGGGGGGGTGGGGGGGGGGGGGGGTGGGGGGGGGGGGGGGTGGGGGGGGGGGGGGGTGGGGGGGGGGGGGGGTGGGGGGGGGGGGGGGTGGGGGGGGGGGGGGGTGGGGGGGGGGGGGGGTGGGGGGGGGGGGGGGTGGGGGGGGGGGGGGGTGGGGGGGGGGGGGGGTGGGGGGGGGGGGGGGTGGGGGGGGGGGGGGGTGGGGGGGGGGGGGGGTGGGGGGGGGGGGGGGTGGGGGGGGGGGGGGGTGGGGGGGGGGGGGGGTGGGGGGGGGGGGGGGTGGGGGGGGGGGGGGGTGGGGGGGGGGGGGGGTGGGGGGGGGGGGGGGTGGGGGGGGGGGGGGGTGGGGGGGGGGGGGGGTGGGGGGGGGGGGGGGTGGGGGGGGGGGGGGGTGGGGGGGGGGGGGGGTGGGGGGGGGGGGGGGTGGGGGGGGGGGGGGGTGGGGGGGGGGGGGGGTGGGGGGGGGGGGGGGTGGGGGGGGGGGGGGGTGGGGGGGGGGGGGGGTGGGGGGGGGGGGGGGTGGGGGGGGGGGGGGGTGGGGGGGGGGGGGGGTGGGGGGGGGGGGGGGTGGGGGGGGGGGGGGGTGGGGGGGGGGGGGGGTGGGGGGGGGGGGGGGTGGGGGGGGGGGGGGGTGGGGGGGGGGGGGGGTGGGGGGGGGGGGGGGTGGGGGGGGGGGGGGGTGGGGGGGGGGGGGGGTGGGGGGGGGGGGGGGTGGGGGGGGGGGGGGGTGGGGGGGGGGGGGGGTGGGGGGGGGGGGGGGTGGGGGGGGGGGGGGGTGGGGGGGGGGGGGGGTGGGGGGGGGGGGGGGTGGGGGGGGGGGGGGGTGGGGGGGGGGGGGGGTGGGGGGGGGGGGGGGTGGGGGGGGGGGGGGGTGGGGGGGGGGGGGGGTGGGGGGGGGGGGGGGTGGGGGGGGGGGGGGGTGGGGGGGGGGGGGGGTGGGGGGGGGGGGGGGTGGGGGGGGGGGGGGGTGGGGGGGGGGGGGGGTGGGGGGGGGGGGGGGTGGGGGGGGGGGGGGGTGGGGGGGGGGGGGGGTGGGGGGGGGGGGGGGTGGGGGGGGGGGGGGGTGGGGGGGGGGGGGGGTGGGGGGGGGGGGGGGTGGGGGGGGGGGGGGGTGGGGGGGGGGGGGGGTGGGGGGGGGGGGGGGTGGGGGGGGGGGGGGGTGGGGGGGGGGGGGGGTGGGGGGGGGGGGGGGTGGGGGGGGGGGGGGGTGGGGGGGGGGGGGGGTGGGGGGGGGGGGGGGTGGGGGGGGGGGGGGGTGGGGGGGGGGGGGGGTGGGGGGGGGGGGGGGTGGGGGGGGGGGGGGGTGGGGGGGGGGGGGGGTGGGGGGGGGGGGGGGTGGGGGGGGGGGGGGGTGGGGGGGGGGGGGGGTGGGGGGGGGGGGGGGTGGGGGGGGGGGGGGGTGGGGGGGGGGGGGGGTGGGGGGGGGGGGGGGTGGGGGGGGGGGGGGGTGGGGGGGGGGGGGGGTGGGGGGGGGGGGGGGTGGGGGGGGGGGGGGGTGGGGGGGGGGGGGGGTGGGGGGGGGGGGGGGTGGGGGGGGGGGGGGGTGGGGGGGGGGGGGGGTGGGGGGGGGGGGGGGTGGGGGGGGGGGGGGGTGGGGGGGGGGGGGGGTGGGGGGGGGGGGGGGTGGGGGGGGGGGGGGGTGGGGGGGGGGGGGGGTGGGGGGGGGGGGGGGTGGGGGGGGGGGGGGGTGGGGGGGGGGGGGGGTGGGGGGGGGGGGGGGTGGGGGGGGGGGGGGGTGGGGGGGGGGGGGGGTGGGGGGGGGGGGGGGTGGGGGGGGGGGGGGGTGGGGGGGGGGGGGGGTGGGGGGGGGGGGGGGTGGGGGGGGGGGGGGGTGGGGGGGGGGGGGGGTGGGGGGGGGGGGGGGTGGGGGGGGGGGGGGGTGGGGGGGGGGGGGGGTGGGGGGGGGGGGGGGTGGGGGGGGGGGGGGGTGGGGGGGGGGGGGGGTGGGGGGGGGGGGGGGTGGGGGGGGGGGGGGGTGGGGGGGGGGGGGGGTGGGGGGGGGGGGGGGTGGGGGGGGGGGGGGGTGGGGGGGGGGGGGGGTGGGGGGGGGGGGGGGTGGGGGGGGGGGGGGGTGGGGGGGGGGGGGGGTGGGGGGGGGGGGGGGTGGGGGGGGGGGGGGGTGGGGGGGGGGGGGGGTGGGGGGGGGGGGGGGTGGGGGGGGGGGGGGGTGGGGGGGGGGGGGGGTGGGGGGGGGGGGGGGTGGGGGGGGGGGGGGGTGGGGGGGGGGGGGGGTGGGGGGGGGGGGGGGTGGGGGGGGGGGGGGGTGGGGGGGGGGGGGGGTGGGGGGGGGGGGGGGTGGGGGGGGGGGGGGGTGGGGGGGGGGGGGGGTGGGGGGGGGGGGGGGTGGGGGGGGGGGGGGGTGGGGGGGGGGGGGGGTGGGGGGGGGGGGGGGTGGGGGGGGGGGGGGGTGGGGGGGGGGGGGGGTGGGGGGGGGGGGGGGTGGGGGGGGGGGGGGGTGGGGGGGGGGGGGGGTGGGGGGGGGGGGGGGTGGGGGGGGGGGGGGGTGGGGGGGGGGGGGGGTGGGGGGGGGGGGGGGTGGGGGGGGGGGGGGGTGGGGGGGGGGGGGGGTGGGGGGGGGGGGGGGTGGGGGGGGGGGGGGGTGGGGGGGGGGGGGGGTGGGGGGGGGGGGGGGTGGGGGGGGGGGGGGGTGGGGGGGGGGGGGGGTGGGGGGGGGGGGGGGTGGGGGGGGGGGGGGGTGGGGGGGGGGGGGGGTGGGGGGGGGGGGGGGTGGGGGGGGGGGGGGGTGGGGGGGGGGGGGGGTGGGGGGGGGGGGGGGTGGGGGGGGGGGGGGGTGGGGGGGGGGGGGGGTGGGGGGGGGGGGGGGTGGGGGGGGGGGGGGGTGGGGGGGGGGGGGGGTGGGGGGGGGGGGGGGTGGGGGGGGGGGGGGGTGGGGGGGGGGGGGGGTGGGGGGGGGGGGGGGTGGGGGGGGGGGGGGGTGGGGGGGGGGGGGGGTGGGGGGGGGGGGGGGTGGGGGGGGGGGGGGGTGGGGGGGGGGGGGGGTGGGGGGGGGGGGGGGTGGGGGGGGGGGGGGGTGGGGGGGGGGGGGGGTGGGGGGGGGGGGGGGTGGGGGGGGGGGGGGGTGGGGGGGGGGGGGGGTGGGGGGGGGGGGGGGTGGGGGGGGGGGGGGGTGGGGGGGGGGGGGGGTGGGGGGGGGGGGGGGTGGGGGGGGGGGGGGGTGGGGGGGGGGGGGGGTGGGGGGGGGGGGGGGTGGGGGGGGGGGGGGGTGGGGGGGGGGGGGGGTGGGGGGGGGGGGGGGTGGGGGGGGGGGGGGGTGGGGGGGGGGGGGGGTGGGGGGGGGGGGGGGTGGGGGGGGGGGGGGGTGGGGGGGGGGGGGGGTGGGGGGGGGGGGGGGTGGGGGGGGGGGGGGGTGGGGGGGGGGGGGGGTGGGGGGGGGGGGGGGTGGGGGGGGGGGGGGGTGGGGGGGGGGGGGGGTGGGGGGGGGGGGGGGTGGGGGGGGGGGGGGGTGGGGGGGGGGGGGGGTGGGGGGGGGGGGGGGTGGGGGGGGGGGGGGGTGGGGGGGGGGGGGGGTGGGGGGGGGGGGGGGTGGGGGGGGGGGGGGGTGGGGGGGGGGGGGGGTGGGGGGGGGGGGGGGTGGGGGGGGGGGGGGGTGGGGGGGGGGGGGGGTGGGGGGGGGGGGGGGTGGGGGGGGGGGGGGGTGGGGGGGGGGGGGGGTGGGGGGGGGGGGGGGTGGGGGGGGGGGGGGGTGGGGGGGGGGGGGGGTGGGGGGGGGGGGGGGTGGGGGGGGGGGGGGGTGGGGGGGGGGGGGGGTGGGGGGGGGGGGGGGTGGGGGGGGGGGGGGGTGGGGGGGGGGGGGGGTGGGGGGGGGGGGGGGTGGGGGGGGGGGGGGGTGGGGGGGGGGGGGGGTGGGGGGGGGGGGGGGTGGGGGGGGGGGGGGGTGGGGGGGGGGGGGGGTGGGGGGGGGGGGGGGTGGGGGGGGGGGGGGGTGGGGGGGGGGGGGGGTGGGGGGGGGGGGGGGTGGGGGGGGGGGGGGGTGGGGGGGGGGGGGGGTGGGGGGGGGGGGGGGTGGGGGGGGGGGGGGGTGGGGGGGGGGGGGGGTGGGGGGGGGGGGGGGTGGGGGGGGGGGGGGGTGGGGGGGGGGGGGGGTGGGGGGGGGGGGGGGTGGGGGGGGGGGGGGGTGGGGGGGGGGGGGGGTGGGGGGGGGGGGGGGTGGGGGGGGGGGGGGGTGGGGGGGGGGGGGGGTGGGGGGGGGGGGGGGTGGGGGGGGGGGGGGGTGGGGGGGGGGGGGGGTGGGGGGGGGGGGGGGTGGGGGGGGGGGGGGGTGGGGGGGGGGGGGGGTGGGGGGGGGGGGGGGTGGGGGGGGGGGGGGGTGGGGGGGGGGGGGGGTGGGGGGGGGGGGGGGTGGGGGGGGGGGGGGGTGGGGGGGGGGGGGGGTGGGGGGGGGGGGGGGTGGGGGGGGGGGGGGGTGGGGGGGGGGGGGGGTGGGGGGGGGGGGGGGTGGGGGGGGGGGGGGGTGGGGGGGGGGGGGGGTGGGGGGGGGGGGGGGTGGGGGGGGGGGGGGGTGGGGGGGGGGGGGGGTGGGGGGGGGGGGGGGTGGGGGGGGGGGGGGGTGGGGGGGGGGGGGGGTGGGGGGGGGGGGGGGTGGGGGGGGGGGGGGGTGGGGGGGGGGGGGGGTGGGGGGGGGGGGGGGTGGGGGGGGGGGGGGGTGGGGGGGGGGGGGGGTGGGGGGGGGGGGGGGTGGGGGGGGGGGGGGGTGGGGGGGGGGGGGGGTGGGGGGGGGGGGGGGTGGGGGGGGGGGGGGGTGGGGGGGGGGGGGGGTGGGGGGGGGGGGGGGTGGGGGGGGGGGGGGGTGGGGGGGGGGGGGGGTGGGGGGGGGGGGGGGTGGGGGGGGGGGGGGGTGGGGGGGGGGGGGGGTGGGGGGGGGGGGGGGTGGGGGGGGGGGGGGGTGGGGGGGGGGGGGGGTGGGGGGGGGGGGGGGTGGGGGGGGGGGGGGGTGGGGGGGGGGGGGGGTGGGGGGGGGGGGGGGTGGGGGGGGGGGGGGGTGGGGGGGGGGGGGGGTGGGGGGGGGGGGGGGTGGGGGGGGGGGGGGGTGGGGGGGGGGGGGGGTGGGGGGGGGGGGGGGTGGGGGGGGGGGGGGGTGGGGGGGGGGGGGGGTGGGGGGGGGGGGGGGTGGGGGGGGGGGGGGGTGGGGGGGGGGGGGGGTGGGGGGGGGGGGGGGTGGGGGGGGGGGGGGGTGGGGGGGGGGGGGGGTGGGGGGGGGGGGGGGTGGGGGGGGGGGGGGGTGGGGGGGGGGGGGGGTGGGGGGGGGGGGGGGTGGGGGGGGGGGGGGGTGGGGGGGGGGGGGGGTGGGGGGGGGGGGGGGTGGGGGGGGGGGGGGGTGGGGGGGGGGGGGGGTGGGGGGGGGGGGGGGTGGGGGGGGGGGGGGGTGGGGGGGGGGGGGGGTGGGGGGGGGGGGGGGTGGGGGGGGGGGGGGGTGGGGGGGGGGGGGGGTGGGGGGGGGGGGGGGTGGGGGGGGGGGGGGGTGGGGGGGGGGGGGGGTGGGGGGGGGGGGGGGTGGGGGGGGGGGGGGGTGGGGGGGGGGGGGGGTGGGGGGGGGGGGGGGTGGGGGGGGGGGGGGGTGGGGGGGGGGGGGGGTGGGGGGGGGGGGGGGTGGGGGGGGGGGGGGGTGGGGGGGGGGGGGGGTGGGGGGGGGGGGGGGTGGGGGGGGGGGGGGGTGGGGGGGGGGGGGGGTGGGGGGGGGGGGGGGTGGGGGGGGGGGGGGGTGGGGGGGGGGGGGGGTGGGGGGGGGGGGGGGTGGGGGGGGGGGGGGGTGGGGGGGGGGGGGGGTGGGGGGGGGGGGGGGTGGGGGGGGGGGGGGGTGGGGGGGGGGGGGGGTGGGGGGGGGGGGGGGTGGGGGGGGGGGGGGGTGGGGGGGGGGGGGGGTGGGGGGGGGGGGGGGTGGGGGGGGGGGGGGGTGGGGGGGGGGGGGGGTGGGGGGGGGGGGGGGTGGGGGGGGGGGGGGGTGGGGGGGGGGGGGGGTGGGGGGGGGGGGGGGTGGGGGGGGGGGGGGGTGGGGGGGGGGGGGGGTGGGGGGGGGGGGGGGTGGGGGGGGGGGGGGGTGGGGGGGGGGGGGGGTGGGGGGGGGGGGGGGTGGGGGGGGGGGGGGGTGGGGGGGGGGGGGGGTGGGGGGGGGGGGGGGTGGGGGGGGGGGGGGGTGGGGGGGGGGGGGGGTGGGGGGGGGGGGGGGTGGGGGGGGGGGGGGGTGGGGGGGGGGGGGGGTGGGGGG
Organism: Sphaerodactylus townsendi; assembly: GCF_021028975.2. Classification (NCBI taxonomy): domain Eukaryota; kingdom Metazoa; phylum Chordata; class Lepidosauria; order Squamata; family Sphaerodactylidae; genus Sphaerodactylus; species Sphaerodactylus townsendi. The sequence continues at coordinate 666,655 of NW_025950385.1, forward strand.
GGGGGGGGGTGGGGGGGGGGGGGGGTGGGGGGGGGGGGGGGTGGGGGGGGGGGGGGGTGGGGGGGGGGGGGGGTGGGGGGGGGGGGGGGTGGGGGGGGGGGGGGGTGGGGGGGGGGGGGGGTGGGGGGGGGGGGGGGTGGGGGGGGGGGGGGGTGGGGGGGGGGGGGGGTGGGGGGGGGGGGGGGTGGGGGGGGGGGGGGGTGGGGGGGGGGGGGGGTGGGGGGGGGGGGGGGTGGGGGGGGGGGGGGGTGGGGGGGGGGGGGGGTGGGGGGGGGGGGGGGTGGGGGGGGGGGGGGGTGGGGGGGGGGGGGGGTGGGGGGGGGGGGGGGTGGGGGGGGGGGGGGGTGGGGGGGGGGGGGGGTGGGGGGGGGGGGGGGTGGGGGGGGGGGGGGGTGGGGGGGGGGGGGGGTGGGGGGGGGGGGGGGTGGGGGGGGGGGGGGGTGGGGGGGGGGGGGGGTGGGGGGGGGGGGGGGTGGGGGGGGGGGGGGGTGGGGGGGGGGGGGGGTGGGGGGGGGGGGGGGTGGGGGGGGGGGGGGGTGGGGGGGGGGGGGGGTGGGGGGGGGGGGGGGTGGGGGGGGGGGGGGGTGGGGGGGGGGGGGGGTGGGGGGGGGGGGGGGTGGGGGGGGGGGGGGGTGGGGGGGGGGGGGGGTGGGGGGGGGGGGGGGTGGGGGGGGGGGGGGGTGGGGGGGGGGGGGGGTGGGGGGGGGGGGGGGTGGGGGGGGGGGGGGGTGGGGGGGGGGGGGGGTGGGGGGGGGGGGGGGTGGGGGGGGGGGGGGGTGGGGGGGGGGGGGGGTGGGGGGGGGGGGGGGTGGGGGGGGGGGGGGGTGGGGGGGGGGGGGGGTGGGGGGGGGGGGGGGTGGGGGGGGGGGGGGGTGGGGGGGGGGGGGGGTGGGGGGGGGGGGGGGTGGGGGGGGGGGGGGGTGGGGGGGGGGGGGGGTGGGGGGGGGGGGGGGTGGGGGGGGGGGGGGGTGGGGGGGGGGGGGGGTGGGGGGGGGGGGGGGTGGGGGGGGGGGGGGGTGGGGGGGGGGGGGGGTGGGGGGGGGGGGGGGTGGGGGGGGGGGGGGGTGGGGGGGGGGGGGGGTGGGGGGGGGGGGGGGTGGGGGGGGGGGGGGGTGGGGGGGGGGGGGGGTGGGGGGGGGGGGGGGTGGGGGGGGGGGGGGGTGGGGGGGGGGGGGGGTGGGGGGGGGGGGGGGTGGGGGGGGGGGGGGGTGGGGGGGGGGGGGGGTGGGGGGGGGGGGGGGTGGGGGGGGGGGGGGGTGGGGGGGGGGGGGGGTGGGGGGGGGGGGGGGTGGGGGGGGGGGGGGGTGGGGGGGGGGGGGGGTGGGGGGGGGGGGGGGTGGGGGGGGGGGGGGGTGGGGGGGGGGGGGGGTGGGGGGGGGGGGGGGTGGGGGGGGGGGGGGGTGGGGGGGGGGGGGGGTGGGGGGGGGGGGGGGTGGGGGGGGGGGGGGGTGGGGGGGGGGGGGGGTGGGGGGGGGGGGGGGTGGGGGGGGGGGGGGGTGGGGGGGGGGGGGGGTGGGGGGGGGGGGGGGTGGGGGGGGGGGGGGGTGGGGGGGGGGGGGGGTGGGGGGGGGGGGGGGTGGGGGGGGGGGGGGGTGGGGGGGGGGGGGGGTGGGGGGGGGGGGGGGTGGGGGGGGGGGGGGGTGGGGGGGGGGGGGGGTGGGGGGGGGGGGGGGTGGGGGGGGGGGGGGGTGGGGGGGGGGGGGGGTGGGGGGGGGGGGGGGTGGGGGGGGGGGGGGGTGGGGGGGGGGGGGGGTGGGGGGGGGGGGGGGTGGGGGGGGGGGGGGGTGGGGGGGGGGGGGGGTGGGGGGGGGGGGGGGTGGGGGGGGGGGGGGGTGGGGGGGGGGGGGGGTGGGGGGGGGGGGGGGTGGGGGGGGGGGGGGGTGGGGGGGGGGGGGGGTGGGGGGGGGGGGGGGTGGGGGGGGGGGGGGGTGGGGGGGGGGGGGGGTGGGGGGGGGGGGGGGTGGGGGGGGGGGGGGGTGGGGGGGGGGGGGGGTGGGGGGGGGGGGGGGTGGGGGGGGGGGGGGGTGGGGGGGGGGGGGGGTGGGGGGGGGGGGGGGTGGGGGGGGGGGGGGGTGGGGGGGGGGGGGGGTGGGGGGGGGGGGGGGTGGGGGGGGGGGGGGGTGGGGGGGGGGGGGGGTGGGGGGGGGGGGGGGTGGGGGGGGGGGGGGGTGGGGGGGGGGGGGGGTGGGGGGGGGGGGGGGTGGGGGGGGGGGGGGGTGGGGGGGGGGGGGGGTGGGGGGGGGGGGGGGTGGGGGGGGGGGGGGGTGGGGGGGGGGGGGGGTGGGGGGGGGGGGGGGTGGGGGGGGGGGGGGGTGGGGGGGGGGGGGGGTGGGGGGGGGGGGGGGTGGGGGGGGGGGGGGGTGGGGGGGGGGGGGGGTGGGGGGGGGGGGGGGTGGGGGGGGGGGGGGGTGGGGGGGGGGGGGGGTGGGGGGGGGGGGGGGTGGGGGGGGGGGGGGGTGGGGGGGGGGGGGGGTGGGGGGGGGGGGGGGTGGGGGGGGGGGGGGGTGGGGGGGGGGGGGGGTGGGGGGGGGGGGGGGTGGGGGGGGGGGGGGGTGGGGGGGGGGGGGGGTGGGGGGGGGGGGGGGTGGGGGGGGGGGGGGGTGGGGGGGGGGGGGGGTGGGGGGGGGGGGGGGTGGGGGGGGGGGGGGGTGGGGGGGGGGGGGGGTGGGGGGGGGGGGGGGTGGGGGGGGGGGGGGGTGGGGGGGGGGGGGGGTGGGGGGGGGGGGGGGTGGGGGGGGGGGGGGGTGGGGGGGGGGGGGGGTGGGGGGGGGGGGGGGTGGGGGGGGGGGGGGGTGGGGGGGGGGGGGGGTGGGGGGGGGGGGGGGTGGGGGGGGGGGGGGGTGGGGGGGGGGGGGGGTGGGGGGGGGGGGGGGTGGGGGGGGGGGGGGGTGGGGGGGGGGGGGGGTGGGGGGGGGGGGGGGTGGGGGGGGGGGGGGGTGGGGGGGGGGGGGGGTGGGGGGGGGGGGGGGTGGGGGGGGGGGGGGGTGGGGGGGGGGGGGGGTGGGGGGGGGGGGGGGTGGGGGGGGGGGGGGGTGGGGGGGGGGGGGGGTGGGGGGGGGGGGGGGTGGGGGGGGGGGGGGGTGGGGGGGGGGGGGGGTGGGGGGGGGGGGGGGTGGGGGGGGGGGGGGGTGGGGGGGGGGGGGGGTGGGGGGGGGGGGGGGTGGGGGGGGGGGGGGGTGGGGGGGGGGGGGGGTGGGGGGGGGGGGGGGTGGGGGGGGGGGGGGGTGGGGGGGGGGGGGGGTGGGGGGGGGGGGGGGTGGGGGGGGGGGGGGGTGGGGGGGGGGGGGGGTGGGGGGGGGGGGGGGTGGGGGGGGGGGGGGGTGGGGGGGGGGGGGGGTGGGGGGGGGGGGGGGTGGGGGGGGGGGGGGGTGGGGGGGGGGGGGGGTGGGGGGGGGGGGGGGTGGGGGGGGGGGGGGGTGGGGGGGGGGGGGGGTGGGGGGGGGGGGGGGTGGGGGGGGGGGGGGGTGGGGGGGGGGGGGGGTGGGGGGGGGGGGGGGTGGGGGGGGGGGGGGGTGGGGGGGGGGGGGGGTGGGGGGGGGGGGGGGTGGGGGGGGGGGGGGGTGGGGGGGGGGGGGGGTGGGGGGGGGGGGGGGTGGGGGGGGGGGGGGGTGGGGGGGGGGGGGGGTGGGGGGGGGGGGGGGTGGGGGGGGGGGGGGGTGGGGGGGGGGGGGGGTGGGGGGGGGGGGGGGTGGGGGGGGGGGGGGGTGGGGGGGGGGGGGGGTGGGGGGGGGGGGGGGTGGGGGGGGGGGGGGGTGGGGGGGGGGGGGGGTGGGGGGGGGGGGGGGTGGGGGGGGGGGGGGGTGGGGGGGGGGGGGGGTGGGGGGGGGGGGGGGTGGGGGGGGGGGGGGGTGGGGGGGGGGGGGGGTGGGGGGGGGGGGGGGTGGGGGGGGGGGGGGGTGGGGGGGGGGGGGGGTGGGGGGGGGGGGGGGTGGGGGGGGGGGGGGGTGGGGGGGGGGGGGGGTGGGGGGGGGGGGGGGTGGGGGGGGGGGGGGGTGGGGGGGGGGGGGGGTGGGGGGGGGGGGGGGTGGGGGGGGGGGGGGGTGGGGGGGGGGGGGGGTGGGGGGGGGGGGGGGTGGGGGGGGGGGGGGGTGGGGGGGGGGGGGGGTGGGGGGGGGGGGGGGTGGGGGGGGGGGGGGGTGGGGGGGGGGGGGGGTGGGGGGGGGGGGGGGTGGGGGGGGGGGGGGGTGGGGGGGGGGGGGGGTGGGGGGGGGGGGGGGTGGGGGGGGGGGGGGGTGGGGGGGGGGGGGGGTGGGGGGGGGGGGGGGTGGGGGGGGGGGGGGGTGGGGGGGGGGGGGGGTGGGGGGGGGGGGGGGTGGGGGGGGGGGGGGGTGGGGGGGGGGGGGGGTGGGGGGGGGGGGGGGTGGGGGGGGGGGGGGGTGGGGGGGGGGGGGGGTGGGGGGGGGGGGGGGTGGGGGGGGGGGGGGGTGGGGGGGGGGGGGGGTGGGGGGGGGGGGGGGTGGGGGGGGGGGGGGGTGGGGGGGGGGGGGGGTGGGGGGGGGGGGGGGTGGGGGGGGGGGGGGGTGGGGGGGGGGGGGGGTGGGGGGGGGGGGGGGTGGGGGGGGGGGGGGGTGGGGGGGGGGGGGGGTGGGGGGGGGGGGGGGTGGGGGGGGGGGGGGGTGGGGGGGGGGGGGGGTGGGGGGGGGGGGGGGTGGGGGGGGGGGGGGGTGGGGGGGGGGGGGGGTGGGGGGGGGGGGGGGTGGGGGGGGGGGGGGGTGGGGGGGGGGGGGGGTGGGGGGGGGGGGGGGTGGGGGGGGGGGGGGGTGGGGGGGGGGGGGGGTGGGGGGGGGGGGGGGTGGGGGGGGGGGGGGGTGGGGGGGGGGGGGGGTGGGGGGGGGGGGGGGTGGGGGGGGGGGGGGGTGGGGGGGGGGGGGGGTGGGGGGGGGGGGGGGTGGGGGGGGGGGGGGGTGGGGGGGGGGGGGGGTGGGGGGGGGGGGGGGTGGGGGGGGGGGGGGGTGGGGGGGGGGGGGGGTGGGGGGGGGGGGGGGTGGGGGGGGGGGGGGGTGGGGGGGGGGGGGGGTGGGGGGGGGGGGGGGTGGGGGGGGGGGGGGGTGGGGGGGGGGGGGGGTGGGGGGGGGGGGGGGTGGGGGGGGGGGGGGGTGGGGGGGGGGGGGGGTGGGGGGGGGGGGGGGTGGGGGGGGGGGGGGGTGGGGGGGGGGGGGGGTGGGGGGGGGGGGGGGTGGGGGGGGGGGGGGGTGGGGGGGGGGGGGGGTGGGGGGGGGGGGGGGTGGGGGGGGGGGGGGGTGGGGGGGGGGGGGGGTGGGGGGGGGGGGGGGTGGGGGGGGGGGGGGGTGGGGGGGGGGGGGGGTGGGGGGGGGGGGGGGTGGGGGGGGGGGGGGGTGGGGGGGGGGGGGGGTGGGGGGGGGGGGGGGTGGGGGGGGGGGGGGGTGGGGGGGGGGGGGGGTGGGGGGGGGGGGGGGTGGGGGGGGGGGGGGGTGGGGGGGGGGGGGGGTGGGGGGGGGGGGGGGTGGGGGGGGGGGGGGGTGGGGGGGGGGGGGGGTGGGGGGGGGGGGGGGTGGGGGGGGGGGGGGGTGGGGGGGGGGGGGGGTGGGGGGGGGGGGGGGTGGGGGGGGGGGGGGGTGGGGGGGGGGGGGGGTGGGGGGGGGGGGGGGTGGGGGGGGGGGGGGGTGGGGGGGGGGGGGGGTGGGGGGGGGGGGGGGTGGGGGGGGGGGGGGGTGGGGGGGGGGGGGGGTGGGGGGGGGGGGGGGTGGGGGGGGGGGGGGGTGGGGGGGGGGGGGGGTGGGGGGGGGGGGGGGTGGGGGGGGGGGGGGGTGGGGGGGGGGGGGGGTGGGGGGGGGGGGGGGTGGGGGGGGGGGGGGGTGGGGGGGGGGGGGGGTGGGGGGGGGGGGGGGTGGGGGGGGGGGGGGGTGGGGGGGGGGGGGGGTGGGGGGGGGGGGGGGTGGGGGGGGGGGGGGGTGGGGGGGGGGGGGGGTGGGGGGGGGGGGGGGTGGGGGGGGGGGGGGGTGGGGGGGGGGGGGGGTGGGGGGGGGGGGGGGTGGGGGGGGGGGGGGGTGGGGGGGGGGGGGGGTGGGGGGGGGGGGGGGTGGGGGGGGGGGGGGGTGGGGGGGGGGGGGGGTGGGGGGGGGGGGGGGTGGGGGGGGGGGGGGGTGGGGGGGGGGGGGGGTGGGGGGGGGGGGGGGTGGGGGGGGGGGGGGGTGGGGGGGGGGGGGGGTGGGGGGGGGGGGGGGTGGGGGGGGGGGGGGGTGGGGGGGGGGGGGGGTGGGGGGGGGGGGGGGTGGGGGGGGGGGGGGGTGGGGGGGGGGGGGGGTGGGGGGGGGGGGGGGTGGGGGGGGGGGGGGGTGGGGGGGGGGGGGGGTGGGGGGGGGGGGGGGTGGGGGGGGGGGGGGGTGGGGGGGGGGGGGGGTGGGGGGGGGGGGGGGTGGGGGGGGGGGGGGGTGGGGGGGGGGGGGGGTGGGGGGGGGGGGGGGTGGGGGGGGGGGGGGGTGGGGGGGGGGGGGGGTGGGGGGGGGGGGGGGTGGGGGGGGGGGGGGGTGGGGGGGGGGGGGGGTGGGGGGGGGGGGGGGTGGGGGGGGGGGGGGGTGGGGGGGGGGGGGGGTGGGGGGGGGGGGGGGTGGGGGGGGGGGGGGGTGGGGGGGGGGGGGGGTGGGGGGGGGGGGGGGTGGGGGGGGGGGGGGGTGGGGGGGGGGGGGGGTGGGGGGGGGGGGGGGTGGGGGGGGGGGGGGGTGGGGGGGGGGGGGGGTGGGGGGGGGGGGGGGTGGGGGGGGGGGGGGGTGGGGGGGGGGGGGGGTGGGGGGGGGGGGGGGTGGGGGGGGGGGGGGGTGGGGGGGGGGGGGGGTGGGGGGGGGGGGGGGTGGGGGGGGGGGGGGGTGGGGGGGGGGGGGGGTGGGGGGGGGGGGGGGTGGGGGGGGGGGGGGGTGGGGGGGGGGGGGGGTGGGGGGGGGGGGGGGTGGGGGGGGGGGGGGGTGGGGGGGGGGGGGGGTGGGGGGGGGGGGGGGTGGGGGGGGGGGGGGGTGGGGGGGGGGGGGGGTGGGGGGGGGGGGGGGTGGGGGGGGGGGGGGGTGGGGGGGGGGGGGGGTGGGGGGGGGGGGGGGTGGGGGGGGGGGGGGGTGGGGGGGGGGGGGGGTGGGGGGGGGGGGGGGTGGGGGGGGGGGGGGGTGGGGGGGGGGGGGGGTGGGGGGGGGGGGGGGTGGGGGGGGGGGGGGGTGGGGGGGGGGGGGGGTGGGGGGGGGGGGGGGTGGGGGGGGGGGGGGGTGGGGGGGGGGGGGGGTGGGGGGGGGGGGGGGTGGGGGGGGGGGGGGGTGGGGGGGGGGGGGGGTGGGGGGGGGGGGGGGTGGGGGGGGGGGGGGGTGGGGGGGGGGGGGGGTGGGGGGGGGGGGGGGTGGGGGGGGGGGGGGGTGGGGGGGGGGGGGGGTGGGGGGGGGGGGGGGTGGGGGGGGGGGGGGGTGGGGGGGGGGGGGGGTGGGGGGGGGGGGGGGTGGGGGGGGGGGGGGGTGGGGGGGGGGGGGGGTGGGGGGGGGGGGGGGTGGGGGGGGGGGGGGGTGGGGGGGGGGGGGGGTGGGGGGGGGGGGGGGTGGGGGGGGGGGGGGGTGGGGGGGGGGGGGGGTGGGGGGGGGGGGGGGTGGGGGGGGGGGGGGGTGGGGGGGGGGGGGGGTGGGGGGGGGGGGGGGTGGGGGGGGGGGGGGGTGGGGGGGGGGGGGGGTGGGGGGGGGGGGGGGTGGGGGGGGGGGGGGGTGGGGGGGGGGGGGGGTGGGGGGGGGGGGGGGTGGGGGGGGGGGGGGGTGGGGGGGGGGGGGGGTGGGGGGGGGGGGGGGTGGGGGGGGGGGGGGGTGGGGGGGGGGGGGGGTGGGGGGGGGGGGGGGTGGGGGGGGGGGGGGGTGGGGGGGGGGGGGGGTGGGGGGGGGGGGGGGTGGGGGGGGGGGGGGGTGGGGGGGGGGGGGGGTGGGGGGGGGGGGGGGTGGGGGGGGGGGGGGGTGGGGGGGGGGGGGGGTGGGGGGGGGGGGGGGTGGGGGGGGGGGGGGGTGGGGGGGGGGGGGGGTGGGGGGGGGGGGGGGTGGGGGGGGGGGGGGGTGGGGGGGGGGGGGGGTGGGGGGGGGGGGGGGTGGGGGGGGGGGGGGGTGGGGGGGGGGGGGGGTGGGGGGGGGGGGGGGTGGGGGGGGGGGGGGGTGGGGGGGGGGGGGGGTGGGGGGGGGGGGGGGTGGGGGGGGGGGGGGGTGGGGGGGGGGGGGGGTGGGGGGGGGGGGGGGTGGGGGGGGGGGGGGGTGGGGGGGGGGGGGGGTGGGGGGGGGGGGGGGTGGGGGGGGGGGGGGGTGGGGGGGGGGGGGGGTGGGGGGGGGGGGGGGTGGGGGGGGGGGGGGGTGGGGGGGGGGGGGGGTGGGGGGGGGGGGGGGTGGGGGGGGGGGGGGGTGGGGGGGGGGGGGGGTGGGGGGGGGGGGGGGTGGGGGGGGGGGGGGGTGGGGGGGGGGGGGGGTGGGGGGGGGGGGGGGTGGGGGGGGGGGGGGGTGGGGGGGGGGGGGGGTGGGGGGGGGGGGGGGTGGGGGGGGGGGGGGGTGGGGGGGGGGGGGGGTGGGGGGGGGGGGGGGTGGGGGGGGGGGGGGGTGGGGGGGGGGGGGGGTGGGGGGGGGGGGGGGTGGGGGGGGGGGGGGGTGGGGGGGGGGGGGGGTGGGGGGGGGGGGGGGTGGGGGGGGGGGGGGGTGGGGGGGGGGGGGGGTGGGGGGGGGGGGGGGTGGGGGGGGGGGGGGGTGGGGGGGGGGGGGGGTGGGGGGGGGGGGGGGTGGGGGGGGGGGGGGGTGGGGGGGGGGGGGGGTGGGGGGGGGGGGGGGTGGGGGGGGGGGGGGGTGGGGGGGGGGGGGGGTGGGGGGGGGGGGGGGTGGGGGGGGGGGGGGGTGGGGGGGGGGGGGGGTGGGGGGGGGGGGGGGTGGGGGGGGGGGGGGGTGGGGGGGGGGGGGGGTGGGGGGGGGGGGGGGTGGGGGGGGGGGGGGGTGGGGGGGGGGGGGGGTGGGGGGGGGGGGGGGTGGGGGGGGGGGGGGGTGGGGGGGGGGGGGGGTGGGGGGGGGGGGGGGTGGGGGGGGGGGGGGGTGGGGGGGGGGGGGGGTGGGGGGGGGGGGGGGTGGGGGGGGGGGGGGGTGGGGGGGGGGGGGGGTGGGGGGGGGGGGGGGTGGGGGGGGGGGGGGGTGGGGGGGGGGGGGGGTGGGGGGGGGGGGGGGTGGGGGGGGGGGGGGGTGGGGGGGGGGGGGGGTGGGGGGGGGGGGGGGTGGGGGGGGGGGGGGGTGGGGGGGGGGGGGGGTGGGGGGGGGGGGGGGTGGGGGGGGGGGGGGGTGGGGGGGGGGGGGGGTGGGGGGGGGGGGGGGTGGGGGGGGGGGGGGGTGGGGGGGGGGGGGGGTGGGGGGGGGGGGGGGTGGGGGGGGGGGGGGGTGGGGGGGGGGGGGGGTGGGGGGGGGGGGGGGTGGGGGGGGGGGGGGGTGGGGGGGGGGGGGGGTGGGGGGGGGGGGGGGTGGGGGGGGGGGGGGGTGGGGGGGGGGGGGGGTGGGGGGGGGGGGGGGTGGGGGGGGGGGGGGGTGGGGGGGGGGGGGGGTGGGGGGGGGGGGGGGTGGGGGGGGGGGGGGGTGGGGGGGGGGGGGGGTGGGGGGGGGGGGGGGTGGGGGGGGGGGGGGGTGGGGGGGGGGGGGGGTGGGGGGGGGGGGGGGTGGGGGGGGGGGGGGGTGGGGGGGGGGGGGGGTGGGGGGGGGGGGGGGTGGGGGGGGGGGGGGGTGGGGGGGGGGGGGGGTGGGGGGGGGGGGGGGTGGGGGGGGGGGGGGGTGGGGGGGGGGGGGGGTGGGGGGGGGGGGGGGTGGGGGGGGGGGGGGGTGGGGGGGGGGGGGGGTGGGGGGGGGGGGGGGTGGGGGGGGGGGGGGGTGGGGGGGGGGGGGGGTGGGGGGGGGGGGGGGTGGGGGGGGGGGGGGGTGGGGGGGGGGGGGGGTGGGGGGGGGGGGGGGTGGGGGGGGGGGGGGGTGGGGGGGGGGGGGGGTGGGGGGGGGGGGGGGTGGGGGGGGGGGGGGGTGGGGGGGGGGGGGGGTGGGGGGGGGGGGGGGTGGGGGGGGGGGGGGGTGGGGGGGGGGGGGGGTGGGGGGGGGGGGGGGTGGGGGGGGGGGGGGGTGGGGGGGGGGGGGGGTGGGGGGGGGGGGGGGTGGGGGGGGGGGGGGGTGGGGGGGGGGGGGGGTGGGGGGGGGGGGGGGTGGGGGGGGGGGGGGGTGGGGGGGGGGGGGGGTGGGGGGGGGGGGGGGTGGGGGGGGGGGGGGGTGGGGGGGGGGGGGGGTGGGGGGGGGGGGGGGTGGGGGGGGGGGGGGGTGGGGGGGGGGGGGGGTGGGGGGGGGGGGGGGTGGGGGGGGGGGGGGGTGGGGGGGGGGGGGGGTGGGGGGGGGGGGGGGTGGGGGGGGGGGGGGGTGGGGGGGGGGGGGGGTGGGGGGGGGGGGGGGTGGGGGGGGGGGGGGGTGGGGGGGGGGGGGGGTGGGGGGGGGGGGGGGTGGGGGGGGGGGGGGGTGGGGGGGGGGGGGGGTGGGGGGGGGGGGGGGTGGGGGGGGGGGGGGGTGGGGGGGGGGGGGGGTGGGGGGGGGGGGGGGTGGGGGGGGGGGGGGGTGGGGGGGGGGGGGGGTGGGGGGGGGGGGGGGTGGGGGGGGGGGGGGGTGGGGGGGGGGGGGGGTGGGGGGGGGGGGGGGTGGGGGGGGGGGGGGGTGGGGGGGGGGGGGGGTGGGGGGGGGGGGGGGTGGGGGGGGGGGGGGGTGGGGGGGGGGGGGGGTGGGGGGGGGGGGGGGTGGGGGGGGGGGGGGGTGGGGGGGGGGGGGGGTGGGGGGGGGGGGGGGTGGGGGGGGGGGGGGGTGGGGGGGGGGGGGGGTGGGGGGGGGGGGGGGTGGGGGGGGGGGGGGGTGGGGGGGGGGGGGGGTGGGGGGGGGGGGGGGTGGGGGGGGGGGGGGGTGGGGGGGGGGGGGGGTGGGGGGGGGGGGGGGTGGGGGGGGGGGGGGGTGGGGGGGGGGGGGGGTGGGGGGGGGGGGGGGTGGGGGGGGGGGGGGGTGGGGGGGGGGGGGGGTGGGGGGGGGGGGGGGTGGGGGGGGGGGGGGGTGGGGGGGGGGGGGGGTGGGGGGGGGGGGGGGTGGGGGGGGGGGGGGGTGGGGGGGGGGGGGGGTGGGGGGGGGGGGGGGTGGGGGGGGGGGGGGGTGGGGGGGGGGGGGGGTGGGGGGGGGGGGGGGTGGGGGGGGGGGGGGGTGGGGGGGGGGGGGGGTGGGGGGGGGGGGGGGTGGGGGGGGGGGGGGGTGGGGGGGGGGGGGGGTGGGGGGGGGGGGGGGTGGGGGGGGGGGGGGGTGGGGGGGGGGGGGGGTGGGGGGGGGGGGGGGTGGGGGGGGGGGGGGGTGGGGGGGGGGGGGGGTGGGGGGGGGGGGGGGTGGGGGGGGGGGGGGGTGGGGGGGGGGGGGGGTGGGGGGGGGGGGGGGTGGGGGGGGGGGGGGGTGGGGGGGGGGGGGGGTGGGGGGGGGGGGGGGTGGGGGGGGGGGGGGGTGGGGGGGGGGGGGGGTGGGGGGGGGGGGGGGTGGGGGGGGGGGGGGGTGGGGGGGGGGGGGGGTGGGGGGGGGGGGGGGTGGGGGGGGGGGGGGGTGGGGGGGGGGGGGGGTGGGGGGGGGGGGGGGTGGGGGGGGGGGGGGGTGGGGGGGGGGGGGGGTGGGGGGGGGGGGGGGTGGGGGGGGGGGGGGGTGGGGGGGGGGGGGGGTGGGGGGGGGGGGGGGTGGGGGGGGGGGGGGGTGGGGGGGGGGGGGGGTGGGGGGGGGGGGGGGTGGGGGGGGGGGGGGGTGGGGGGGGGGGGGGGTGGGGGGGGGGGGGGGTGGGGGGGGGGGGGGGTGGGGGGGGGGGGGGGTGGGGGGGGGGGGGGGTGGGGGGGGGGGGGGGTGGGGGGGGGGGGGGGTGGGGGGGGGGGGGGGTGGGGGGGGGGGGGGGTGGGGGGGGGGGGGGGTGGGGGGGGGGGGGGGTGGGGGGGGGGGGGGGTGGGGGGGGGGGGGGGTGGGGGGGGGGGGGGGTGGGGGGGGGGGGGGGTGGGGGGGGGGGGGGGTGGGGGGGGGGGGGGGTGGGGGGGGGGGGGGGTGGGGGGGGGGGGGGGTGGGGGGGGGGGGGGGTGGGGGGGGGGGGGGGTGGGGGGGGGGGGGGGTGGGGGGGGGGGGGGGTGGGGGGGGGGGGGGGTGGGGGGGGGGGGGGGTGGGGGGGGGGGGGGGTGGGGGGGGGGGGGGGTGGGGGGGGGGGGGGGTGGGGGGGGGGGGGGGTGGGGGGGGGGGGGGGTGGGGGGGGGGGGGGGTGGGGGGGGGGGGGGGTGGGGGGGGGGGGGGGTGGGGGGGGGGGGGGGTGGGGGGGGGGGGGGGTGGGGGGGGGGGGGGGTGGGGGGGGGGGGGGGTGGGGGGGGGGGGGGGTGGGGGGGGGGGGGGGTGGGGGGGGGGGGGGGTGGGGGGGGGGGGGGGTGGGGGGGGGGGGGGGTGGGGGGGGGGGGGGGTGGGGGGGGGGGGGGGTGGGGGGGGGGGGGGGTGGGGGGGGGGGGGGGTGGGGGGGGGGGGGGGTGGGGGGGGGGGGGGGTGGGGGGGGGGGGGGGTGGGGGGGGGGGGGGGTGGGGGGGGGGGGGGGTGGGGGGGGGGGGGGGTGGGGGGGGGGGGGGGTGGGGGGGGGGGGGGGTGGGGGGGGGGGGGGGTGGGGGGGGGGGGGGGTGGGGGGGGGGGGGGGTGGGGGGGGGGGGGGGTGGGGGGGGGGGGGGGTGGGGGGGGGGGGGGGTGGGGGGGGGGGGGGGTGGGGGGGGGGGGGGGTGGGGGGGGGGGGGGGTGGGGGGGGGGGGGGGTGGGGGGGGGGGGGGGTGGGGGGGGGGGGGGGTGGGGGGGGGGGGGGGTGGGGGGGGGGGGGGGTGGGGGGGGGGGGGGGTGGGGGGGGGGGGGGGTGGGGGGGGGGGGGGGTGGGGGGGGGGGGGGGTGGGGGGGGGGGGGGGTGGGGGGGGGGGGGGGTGGGGGGGGGGGGGGGTGGGGGGGGGGGGGGGTGGGGGGGGGGGGGGGTGGGGGGGGGGGGGGGTGGGGGGGGGGGGGGGTGGGGGGGGGGGGGGGTGGGGGGGGGGGGGGGTGGGGGGGGGGGGGGGTGGGGGGGGGGGGGGGTGGGGGGGGGGGGGGGTGGGGGGGGGGGGGGGTGGGGGGGGGGGGGGGTGGGGGGGGGGGGGGGTGGGGGGGGGGGGGGGTGGGGGGGGGGGGGGGTGGGGGGGGGGGGGGGTGGGGGGGGGGGGGGGTGGGGGGGGGGGGGGGTGGGGGGGGGGGGGGGTGGGGGGGGGGGGGGGTGGGGGGGGGGGGGGGTGGGGGGGGGGGGGGGTGGGGGGGGGGGGGGGTGGGGGGGGGGGGGGGTGGGGGGGGGGGGGGGTGGGGGGGGGGGGGGGTGGGGGGGGGGGGGGGTGGGGGGGGGGGGGGGTGGGGGGGGGGGGGGGTGGGGGGGGGGGGGGGTGGGGGGGGGGGGGGGTGGGGGGGGGGGGGGGTGGGGGGGGGGGGGGGTGGGGGGGGGGGGGGGTGGGGGGGGGGGGGGGTGGGGGGGGGGGGGGGTGGGGGGGGGGGGGGGTGGGGGGGGGGGGGGGTGGGGGGGGGGGGGGGTGGGGGGGGGGGGGGGTGGGGGGGGGGGGGGGTGGGGGGGGGGGGGGGTGGGGGGGGGGGGGGGTGGGGGGGGGGGGGGGTGGGGGGGGGGGGGGGTGGGGGGGGGGGGGGGTGGGGGGGGGGGGGGGTGGGGGGGGGGGGGGGTGGGGGGGGGGGGGGGTGGGGGGGGGGGGGGGTGGGGGGGGGGGGGGGTGGGGGGGGGGGGGGGTGGGGGGGGGGGGGGGTGGGGGGGGGGGGGGGTGGGGGGGGGGGGGGGTGGGGGGGGGGGGGGGTGGGGGGGGGGGGGGGTGGGGGGGGGGGGGGGTGGGGGGGGGGGGGGGTGGGGGGGGGGGGGGGTGGGGGGGGGGGGGGGTGGGGGGGGGGGGGGGTGGGGGGGGGGGGGGGTGGGGGGGGGGGGGGGTGGGGGGGGGGGGGGGTGGGGGGGGGGGGGGGTGGGGGGGGGGGGGGGTGGGGGGGGGGGGGGGTGGGGGGGGGGGGGGGTGGGGGGGGGGGGGGGTGGGGGGGGGGGGGGGTGGGGGGGGGGGGGGGTGGGGGGGGGGGGGGGTGGGGGGGGGGGGGGGTGGGGGGGGGGGGGGGTGGGGGGGGGGGGGGGTGGGGGGGGGGGGGGGTGGGGGGGGGGGGGGGTGGGGGGGGGGGGGGGTGGGGGGGGGGGGGGGTGGGGGGGGGGGGGGGTGGGGGGGGGGGGGGGTGGGGGGGGGGGGGGGTGGGGGGGGGGGGGGGTGGGGGGGGGGGGGGGTGGGGGGGGGGGGGGGTGGGGGGGGGGGGGGGTGGGGGGGGGGGGGGGTGGGGGGGGGGGGGGGTGGGGGGGGGGGGGGGTGGGGGGGGGGGGGGGTGGGGGGGGGGGGGGGTGGGGGGGGGGGGGGGTGGGGGGGGGGGGGGGTGGGGGGGGGGGGGGGTGGGGGGGGGGGGGGGTGGGGGGGGGGGGGGGTGGGGGGGGGGGGGGGTGGGGGGGGGGGGGGGTGGGGGGGGGGGGGGGTGGGGGGGGGGGGGGGTGGGGGGGGGGGGGGGTGGGGGGGGGGGGGGGTGGGGGGGGGGGGGGGTGGGGGGGGGGGGGGGTGGGGGGGGGGGGGGGTGGGGGGGGGGGGGGGTGGGGGGGGGGGGGGGTGGGGGGGGGGGGGGGTGGGGGGGGGGGGGGGTGGGGGGGGGGGGGGGTGGGGGGGGGGGGGGGTGGGGGGGGGGGGGGGTGGGGGGGGGGGGGGGTGGGGGGGGGGGGGGGTGGGGGGGGGGGGGGGTGGGGGGGGGGGGGGGTGGGGGGGGGGGGGGGTGGGGGGGGGGGGGGGTGGGGGGGGGGGGGGGTGGGGGGGGGGGGGGGTGGGGGGGGGGGGGGGTGGGGGGGGGGGGGGGTGGGGGGGGGGGGGGGTGGGGGGGGGGGGGGGTGGGGGGGGGGGGGGGTGGGGGGGGGGGGGGGTGGGGGGGGGGGGGGGTGGGGGGGGGGGGGGGTGGGGGGGGGGGGGGGTGGGGGGGGGGGGGGGTGGGGGGGGGGGGGGGTGGGGGGGGGGGGGGGTGGGGGGGGGGGGGGGTGGGGGGGGGGGGGGGTGGGGGGGGGGGGGGGTGGGGGGGGGGGGGGGTGGGGGGGGGGGGGGGTGGGGGGGGGGGGGGGTGGGGGGGGGGGGGGGTGGGGGGGGGGGGGGGTGGGGGGGGGGGGGGGTGGGGGGGGGGGGGGGTGGGGGGGGGGGGGGGTGGGGGGGGGGGGGGGTGGGGGGGGGGGGGGGTGGGGGGGGGGGGGGGTGGGGGGGGGGGGGGGTGGGGGGGGGGGGGGGTGGGGGGGGGGGGGGGTGGGGGGGGGGGGGGGTGGGGGGGGGGGGGGGTGGGGGGGGGGGGGGGTGGGGGGGGGGGGGGGTGGGGGGGGGGGGGGGTGGGGGGGGGGGGGGGTGGGGGGGGGGGGGGGTGGGGGGGGGGGGGGGTGGGGGGGGGGGGGGGTGGGGGGGGGGGGGGGTGGGGGGGGGGGGGGGTGGGGGGGGGGGGGGGTGGGGGGGGGGGGGGGTGGGGGGGGGGGGGGGTGGGGGGGGGGGGGGGTGGGGGGGGGGGGGGGTGGGGGGGGGGGGGGGTGGGGGGGGGGGGGGGTGGGGGGGGGGGGGGGTGGGGGGGGGGGGGGGTGGGGGGGGGGGGGGGTGGGGGGGGGGGGGGGTGGGGGGGGGGGGGGGTGGGGGGGGGGGGGGGTGGGGGGGGGGGGGGGTGGGGGGGGGGGGGGGTGGGGGGGGGGGGGGGTGGGGGGGGGGGGGGGTGGGGGGGGGGGGGGGTGGGGGGGGGGGGGGGTGGGGGGGGGGGGGGGTGGGGGGGGGGGGGGGTGGGGGGGGGGGGGGGTGGGGGGGGGGGGGGGTGGGGGGGGGGGGGGGTGGGGGGGGGGGGGGGTGGGGGGGGGGGGGGGTGGGGGGGGGGGGGGGTGGGGGGGGGGGGGGGTGGGGGGGGGGGGGGGTGGGGGGGGGGGGGGGTGGGGGGGGGGGGGGGTGGGGGGGGGGGGGGGTGGGGGGGGGGGGGGGTGGGGGGGGGGGGGGGTGGGGGGGGGGGGGGGTGGGGGGGGGGGGGGGTGGGGGGGGGGGGGGGTGGGGGGGGGGGGGGGTGGGGGGGGGGGGGGGTGGGGGGGGGGGGGGGTGGGGGGGGGGGGGGGTGGGGGGGGGGGGGGGTGGGGGGGGGGGGGGGTGGGGGGGGGGGGGGGTGGGGGGGGGGGGGGGTGGGGGGGGGGGGGGGTGGGGGGGGGGGGGGGTGGGGGGGGGGGGGGGTGGGGGGGGGGGGGGGTGGGGGGGGGGGGGGGTGGGGGGGGGGGGGGGTGGGGGGGGGGGGGGGTGGGGGGGGGGGGGGGTGGGGGGGGGGGGGGGTGGGGGGGGGGGGGGGTGGGGGGGGGGGGGGGTGGGGGGGGGGGGGGGTGGGGGGGGGGGGGGGTGGGGGGGGGGGGGGGTGGGGGGGGGGGGGGGTGGGGGGGGGGGGGGGTGGGGGGGGGGGGGGGTGGGGGGGGGGGGGGGTGGGGGGGGGGGGGGGTGGGGGGGGGGGGGGGTGGGGGGGGGGGGGGGTGGGGGGGGGGGGGGGTGGGGGGGGGGGGGGGTGGGGGGGGGGGGGGGTGGGGGGGGGGGGGGGTGGGGGGGGGGGGGGGTGGGGGGGGGGGGGGGTGGGGGGGGGGGGGGGTGGGGGGGGGGGGGGGTGGGGGGGGGGGGGGGTGGGGGGGGGGGGGGGTGGGGGGGGGGGGGGGTGGGGGGGGGGGGGGGTGGGGGGGGGGGGGGGTGGGGGGGGGGGGGGGTGGGGGGGGGGGGGGGTGGGGGGGGGGGGGGGTGGGGGGGGGGGGGGGTGGGGGGGGGGGGGGGTGGGGGGGGGGGGGGGTGGGGGGGGGGGGGGGTGGGGGGGGGGGGGGGTGGGGGGGGGGGGGGGTGGGGGGGGGGGGGGGTGGGGGGGGGGGGGGGTGGGGGGGGGGGGGGGTGGGGGGGGGGGGGGGTGGGGGGGGGGGGGGGTGGGGGGGGGGGGGGGTGGGGGGGGGGGGGGGTGGGGGGGGGGGGGGGTGGGGGGGGGGGGGGGTGGGGGGGGGGGGGGGTGGGGGGGGGGGGGGGTGGGGGGGGGGGGGGGTGGGGGGGGGGGGGGGTGGGGGGGGGGGGGGGTGGGGGGGGGGGGGGGTGGGGGGGGGGGGGGGTGGGGGGGGGGGGGGGTGGGGGGGGGGGGGGGTGGGGGGGGGGGGGGGTGGGGGGGGGGGGGGGTGGGGGGGGGGGGGGGTGGGGGGGGGGGGGGGTGGGGGGGGGGGGGGGTGGGGGGGGGGGGGGGTGGGGGGGGGGGGGGGTGGGGGGGGGGGGGGGTGGGGGGGGGGGGGGGTGGGGGGGGGGGGGGGTGGGGGGGGGGGGGGGTGGGGGGGGGGGGGGGTGGGGGGGGGGGGGGGTGGGGGGGGGGGGGGGTGGGGGGGGGGGGGGGTGGGGGGGGGGGGGGGTGGGGGGGGGGGGGGGTGGGGGGGGGGGGGGGTGGGGGGGGGGGGGGGTGGGGGGGGGGGGGGGTGGGGGGGGGGGGGGGTGGGGGGGGGGGGGGGTGGGGGGGGGGGGGGGTGGGGGGGGGGGGGGGTGGGGGGGGGGGGGGGTGGGGGGGGGGGGGGGTGGGGGGGGGGGGGGGTGGGGGGGGGGGGGGGTGGGGGGGGGGGGGGGTGGGGGGGGGGGGGGGTGGGGGGGGGGGGGGGTGGGGGGGGGGGGGGGTGGGGGGGGGGGGGGGTGGGGGGGGGGGGGGGTGGGGGGGGGGGGGGGTGGGGGGGGGGGGGGGTGGGGGGGGGGGGGGGTGGGGGGGGGGGGGGGTGGGGGGGGGGGGGGGTGGGGGGGGGGGGGGGTGGGGGGGGGGGGGGGTGGGGGGGGGGGGGGGTGGGGGGGGGGGGGGGTGGGGGGGGGGGGGGGTGGGGGGGGGGGGGGGTGGGGGGGGGGGGGGGTGGGGGGGGGGGGGGGTGGGGGGGGGGGGGGGTGGGGGGGGGGGGGGGTGGGGGGGGGGGGGGGTGGGGGGGGGGGGGGGTGGGGGGGGGGGGGGGTGGGGGGGGGGGGGGGTGGGGGGGGGGGGGGGTGGGGGGGGGGGGGGGTGGGGGGGGGGGGGGGTGGGGGGGGGGGGGGGTGGGGGGGGGGGGGGGTGGGGGGGGGGGGGGGTGGGGGGGGGGGGGGGTGGGGGGGGGGGGGGGTGGGGGGGGGGGGGGGTGGGGGGGGGGGGGGGTGGGGGGGGGGGGGGGTGGGGGGGGGGGGGGGTGGGGGGGGGGGGGGGTGGGGGGGGGGGGGGGTGGGGGGGGGGGGGGGTGGGGGGGGGGGGGGGTGGGGGGGGGGGGGGGTGGGGGGGGGGGGGGGTGGGGGGGGGGGGGGGTGGGGGGGGGGGGGGGTGGGGGGGGGGGGGGGTGGGGGGGGGGGGGGGTGGGGGGGGGGGGGGGTGGGGGGGGGGGGGGGTGGGGGGGGGGGGGGGTGGGGGGGGGGGGGGGTGGGGGGGGGGGGGGGTGGGGGGGGGGGGGGGTGGGGGGGGGGGGGGGTGGGGGGGGGGGGGGGTGGGGGGGGGGGGGGGTGGGGGGGGGGGGGGGTGGGGGGGGGGGGGGGTGGGGGGGGGGGGGGGTGGGGGGGGGGGGGGGTGGGGGGGGGGGGGGGTGGGGGGGGGGGGGGGTGGGGGGGGGGGGGGGTGGGGGGGGGGGGGGGTGGGGGGGGGGGGGGGTGGGGGGGGGGGGGGGTGGGGGGGGGGGGGGGTGGGGGGGGGGGGGGGTGGGGGGGGGGGGGGGTGGGGGGGGGGGGGGGTGGGGGGGGGGGGGGGTGGGGGGGGGGGGGGGTGGGGGGGGGGGGGGGTGGGGGGGGGGGGGGGTGGGGGGGGGGGGGGGTGGGGGGGGGGGGGGGTGGGGGGGGGGGGGGGTGGGGGGGGGGGGGGGTGGGGGGGGGGGGGGGTGGGGGGGGGGGGGGGTGGGGGGGGGGGGGGGTGGGGGGGGGGGGGGGTGGGGGGGGGGGGGGGTGGGGGGGGGGGGGGGTGGGGGGGGGGGGGGGTGGGGGGGGGGGGGGGTGGGGGGGGGGGGGGGTGGGGGGGGGGGGGGGTGGGGGGGGGGGGGGGTGGGGGGGGGGGGGGGTGGGGGGGGGGGGGGGTGGGGGGGGGGGGGGGTGGGGGGGGGGGGGGGTGGGGGGGGGGGGGGGTGGGGGGGGGGGGGGGTGGGGGGGGGGGGGGGTGGGGGGGGGGGGGGGTGGGGGGGGGGGGGGGTGGGGGGGGGGGGGGGTGGGGGGGGGGGGGGGTGGGGGGGGGGGGGGGTGGGGGGGGGGGGGGGTGGGGGGGGGGGGGGGTGGGGGGGGGGGGGGGTGGGGGGGGGGGGGGGTGGGGGGGGGGGGGGGTGGGGGGGGGGGGGGGTGGGGGGGGGGGGGGGTGGGGGGGGGGGGGGGTGGGGGGGGGGGGGGGTGGGGGGGGGGGGGGGTGGGGGGGGGGGGGGGTGGGGGGGGGGGGGGGTGGGGGGGGGGGGGGGTGGGGGGGGGGGGGGGTGGGGGGGGGGGGGGGTGGGGGGGGGGGGGGGTGGGGGGGGGGGGGGGTGGGGGGGGGGGGGGGTGGGGGGGGGGGGGGGTGGGGGGGGGGGGGGGTGGGGGGGGGGGGGGGTGGGGGGGGGGGGGGGTGGGGGGGGGGGGGGGTGGGGGGGGGGGGGGGTGGGGGGGGGGGGGGGTGGGGGGGGGGGGGGGTGGGGGGGGGGGGGGGTGGGGGGGGGGGGGGGTGGGGGGGGGGGGGGGTGGGGGGGGGGGGGGGTGGGGGGGGGGGGGGGTGGGGGGGGGGGGGGGTGGGGGGGGGGGGGGGTGGGGGGGGGGGGGGGTGGGGGGGGGGGGGGGTGGGGGGGGGGGGGGGTGGGGGGGGGGGGGGGTGGGGGGGGGGGGGGGTGGGGGGGGGGGGGGGTGGGGGGGGGGGGGGGTGGGGGGGGGGGGGGGTGGGGGGGGGGGGGGGTGGGGGGGGGGGGGGGTGGGGGGGGGGGGGGGTGGGGGGGGGGGGGGGTGGGGGGGGGGGGGGGTGGGGGGGGGGGGGGGTGGGGGGGGGGGGGGGTGGGGGGGGGGGGGGGTGGGGGGGGGGGGGGGTGGGGGGGGGGGGGGGTGGGGGGGGGGGGGGGTGGGGGGGGGGGGGGGTGGGGGGGGGGGGGGGTGGGGGGGGGGGGGGGTGGGGGGGGGGGGGGGTGGGGGGGGGGGGGGGTGGGGGGGGGGGGGGGTGGGGGGGGGGGGGGGTGGGGGGGGGGGGGGGTGGGGGGGGGGGGGGGTGGGGGGGGGGGGGGGTGGGGGGGGGGGGGGGTGGGGGGGGGGGGGGGTGGGGGGGGGGGGGGGTGGGGGGGGGGGGGGGTGGGGGGGGGGGGGGGTGGGGGGGGGGGGGGGTGGGGGGGGGGGGGGGTGGGGGGGGGGGGGGGTGGGGGGGGGGGGGGGTGGGGGGGGGGGGGGGTGGGGGGGGGGGGGGGTGGGGGGGGGGGGGGGTGGGGGGGGGGGGGGGTGGGGGGGGGGGGGGGTGGGGGGGGGGGGGGGTGGGGGGGGGGGGGGGTGGGGGGGGGGGGGGGTGGGGGGGGGGGGGGGTGGGGGGGGGGGGGGGTGGGGGGGGGGGGGGGTGGGGGGGGGGGGGGGTGGGGGGGGGGGGGGGTGGGGGGGGGGGGGGGTGGGGGGGGGGGGGGGTGGGGGGGGGGGGGGGTGGGGGGGGGGGGGGGTGGGGGGGGGGGGGGGTGGGGGGGGGGGGGGGTGGGGGGGGGGGGGGGTGGGGGGGGGGGGGGGTGGGGGGGGGGGGGGGTGGGGGGGGGGGGGGGTGGGGGGGGGGGGGGGTGGGGGGGGGGGGGGGTGGGGGGGGGGGGGGGTGGGGGGGGGGGGGGGTGGGGGGGGGGGGGGGTGGGGGGGGGGGGGGGTGGGGGGGGGGGGGGGTGGGGGGGGGGGGGGGTGGGGGGGGGGGGGGGTGGGGGGGGGGGGGGGTGGGGGGGGGGGGGGGTGGGGGGGGGGGGGGGTGGGGGGGGGGGGGGGTGGGGGGGGGGGGGGGTGGGGGGGGGGGGGGGTGGGGGGGGGGGGGGGTGGGGGGGGGGGGGGGTGGGGGGGGGGGGGGGTGGGGGGGGGGGGGGGTGGGGGGGGGGGGGGGTGGGGGGGGGGGGGGGTGGGGGGGGGGGGGGGTGGGGGGGGGGGGGGGTGGGGGGGGGGGGGGGTGGGGGGGGGGGGGGGTGGGGGGGGGGGGGGGTGGGGGGGGGGGGGGGTGGGGGGGGGGGGGGGTGGGGGGGGGGGGGGGTGGGGGGGGGGGGGGGTGGGGGGGGGGGGGGGTGGGGGGGGGGGGGGGTGGGGGGGGGGGGGGGTGGGGGGGGGGGGGGGTGGGGGGGGGGGGGGGTGGGGGGGGGGGGGGGTGGGGGGGGGGGGGGGTGGGGGGGGGGGGGGGTGGGGGGGGGGGGGGGTGGGGGGGGGGGGGGGTGGGGGGGGGGGGGGGTGGGGGGGGGGGGGGGTGGGGGGGGGGGGGGGTGGGGGGGGGGGGGGGTGGGGGGGGGGGGGGGTGGGGGGGGGGGGGGGTGGGGGGGGGGGGGGGTGGGGGGGGGGGGGGGTGGGGGGGGGGGGGGGTGGGGGGGGGGGGGGGTGGGGGGGGGGGGGGGTGGGGGGGGGGGGGGGTGGGGGGGGGGGGGGGTGGGGGGGGGGGGGGGTGGGGGGGGGGGGGGGTGGGGGGGGGGGGGGGTGGGGGGGGGGGGGGGTGGGGGGGGGGGGGGGTGGGGGGGGGGGGGGGTGGGGGGGGGGGGGGGTGGGGGGGGGGGGGGGTGGGGGGGGGGGGGGGTGGGGGGGGGGGGGGGTGGGGGGGGGGGGGGGTGGGGGGGGGGGGGGGTGGGGGGGGGGGGGGGTGGGGGGGGGGGGGGGTGGGGGGGGGGGGGGGTGGGGGGGGGGGGGGGTGGGGGGGGGGGGGGGTGGGGGGGGGGGGGGGTGGGGGGGGGGGGGGGTGGGGGGGGGGGGGGGTGGGGGGGGGGGGGGGTGGGGGGGGGGGGGGGTGGGGGGGGGGGGGGGTGGGGGGGGGGGGGGGTGGGGGGGGGGGGGGGTGGGGGGGGGGGGGGGTGGGGGGGGGGGGGGGTGGGGGGGGGGGGGGGTGGGGGGGGGGGGGGGTGGGGGGGGGGGGGGGTGGGGGGGGGGGGGGGTGGGGGGGGGGGGGGGTGGGGGGGGGGGGGGGTGGGGGGGGGGGGGGGTGGGGGGGGGGGGGGGTGGGGGGGGGGGGGGGTGGGGGGGGGGGGGGGTGGGGGGGGGGGGGGGTGGGGGGGGGGGGGGGTGGGGGGGGGGGGGGGTGGGGGGGGGGGGGGGTGGGGGGGGGGGGGGGTGGGGGGGGGGGGGGGTGGGGGGGGGGGGGGGTGGGGGGGGGGGGGGGTGGGGGGGGGGGGGGGTGGGGGGGGGGGGGGGTGGGGGGGGGGGGGGGTGGGGGGGGGGGGGGGTGGGGGGGGGGGGGGGTGGGGGGGGGGGGGGGTGGGGGGGGGGGGGGGTGGGGGGGGGGGGGGGTGGGGGGGGGGGGGGGTGGGGGGGGGGGGGGGTGGGGGGGGGGGGGGGTGGGGGGGGGGGGGGGTGGGGGGGGGGGGGGGTGGGGGGGGGGGGGGGTGGGGGGGGGGGGGGGTGGGGGGGGGGGGGGGTGGGGGGGGGGGGGGGTGGGGGGGGGGGGGGGTGGGGGGGGGGGGGGGTGGGGGGGGGGGGGGGTGGGGGGGGGGGGGGGTGGGGGGGGGGGGGGGTGGGGGGGGGGGGGGGTGGGGGGGGGGGGGGGTGGGGGGGGGGGGGGGTGGGGGGGGGGGGGGGTGGGGGGGGGGGGGGGTGGGGGGGGGGGGGGGTGGGGGGGGGGGGGGGTGGGGGGGGGGGGGGGTGGGGGGGGGGGGGGGTGGGGGGGGGGGGGGGTGGGGGGGGGGGGGGGTGGGGGGGGGGGGGGGTGGGGGGGGGGGGGGGTGGGGGGGGGGGGGGGTGGGGGGGGGGGGGGGTGGGGGGGGGGGGGGGTGGGGGGGGGGGGGGGTGGGGGGGGGGGGGGGTGGGGGGGGGGGGGGGTGGGGGGGGGGGGGGGTGGGGGGGGGGGGGGGTGGGGGGGGGGGGGGGTGGGGGGGGGGGGGGGTGGGGGGGGGGGGGGGTGGGGGGGGGGGGGGGTGGGGGGGGGGGGGGGTGGGGGGGGGGGGGGGTGGGGGGGGGGGGGGGTGGGGGGGGGGGGGGGTGGGGGGGGGGGGGGGTGGGGGGGGGGGGGGGTGGGGGGGGGGGGGGGTGGGGGGGGGGGGGGGTGGGGGGGGGGGGGGGTGGGGGGGGGGGGGGGTGGGGGGGGGGGGGGGTGGGGGGGGGGGGGGGTGGGGGGGGGGGGGGGTGGGGGGGGGGGGGGGTGGGGGGGGGGGGGGGTGGGGGGGGGGGGGGGTGGGGGGGGGGGGGGGTGGGGGGGGGGGGGGGTGGGGGGGGGGGGGGGTGGGGGGGGGGGGGGGTGGGGGGGGGGGGGGGTGGGGGGGGGGGGGGGTGGGGGGGGGGGGGGGTGGGGGGGGGGGGGGGTGGGGGGGGGGGGGGGTGGGGGGGGGGGGGGGTGGGGGGGGGGGGGGGTGGGGGGGGGGGGGGGTGGGGGGGGGGGGGGGTGGGGGGGGGGGGGGGTGGGGGGGGGGGGGGGTGGGGGGGGGGGGGGGTGGGGGGGGGGGGGGGTGGGGGGGGGGGGGGGTGGGGGGGGGGGGGGGTGGGGGGGGGGGGGGGTGGGGGGGGGGGGGGGTGGGGGGGGGGGGGGGTGGGGGGGGGGGGGGGTGGGGGGGGGGGGGGGTGGGGGGGGGGGGGGGTGGGGGGGGGGGGGGGTGGGGGGGGGGGGGGGTGGGGGGGGGGGGGGGTGGGGGGGGGGGGGGGTGGGGGGGGGGGGGGGTGGGGGGGGGGGGGGGTGGGGGGGGGGGGGGGTGGGGGGGGGGGGGGGTGGGGGGGGGGGGGGGTGGGGGGGGGGGGGGGTGGGGGGGGGGGGGGGTGGGGGGGGGGGGGGGTGGGGGGGGGGGGGGGTGGGGGGGGGGGGGGGTGGGGGGGGGGGGGGGTGGGGGGGGGGGGGGGTGGGGGGGGGGGGGGGTGGGGGGGGGGGGGGGTGGGGGGGGGGGGGGGTGGGGGGGGGGGGGGGTGGGGGGGGGGGGGGGTGGGGGGGGGGGGGGGTGGGGGGGGGGGGGGGTGGGGGGGGGGGGGGGTGGGGGGGGGGGGGGGTGGGGGGGGGGGGGGGTGGGGGGGGGGGGGGGTGGGGGGGGGGGGGGGTGGGGGGGGGGGGGGGTGGGGGGGGGGGGGGGTGGGGGGGGGGGGGGGTGGGGGGGGGGGGGGGTGGGGGGGGGGGGGGGTGGGGGGGGGGGGGGGTGGGGGGGGGGGGGGGTGGGGGGGGGGGGGGGTGGGGGGGGGGGGGGGTGGGGGGGGGGGGGGGTGGGGGGGGGGGGGGGTGGGGGGGGGGGGGGGTGGGGGGGGGGGGGGGTGGGGGGGGGGGGGGGTGGGGGGGGGGGGGGGTGGGGGGGGGGGGGGGTGGGGGGGGGGGGGGGTGGGGGGGGGGGGGGGTGGGGGGGGGGGGGGGTGGGGGGGGGGGGGGGTGGGGGGGGGGGGGGGTGGGGGGGGGGGGGGGTGGGGGGGGGGGGGGGTGGGGGGGGGGGGGGGTGGGGGGGGGGGGGGGTGGGGGGGGGGGGGGGTGGGGGGGGGGGGGGGTGGGGGGGGGGGGGGGTGGGGGGGGGGGGGGGTGGGGGGGGGGGGGGGTGGGGGGGGGGGGGGGTGGGGGGGGGGGGGGGTGGGGGGGGGGGGGGGTGGGGGGGGGGGGGGGTGGGGGGGGGGGGGGGTGGGGGGGGGGGGGGGTGGGGGGGGGGGGGGGTGGGGGGGGGGGGGGGTGGGGGGGGGGGGGGGTGGGGGGGGGGGGGGGTGGGGGGGGGGGGGGGTGGGGGGGGGGGGGGGTGGGGGGGGGGGGGGGTGGGGGGGGGGGGGGGTGGGGGGGGGGGGGGGTGGGGGGGGGGGGGGGTGGGGGGGGGGGGGGGTGGGGGGGGGGGGGGGTGGGGGGGGGGGGGGGTGGGGGGGGGGGGGGGTGGGGGGGGGGGGGGGTGGGGGGGGGGGGGGGTGGGGGGGGGGGGGGGTGGGGGGGGGGGGGGGTGGGGGGGGGGGGGGGTGGGGGGGGGGGGGGGTGGGGGGGGGGGGGGGTGGGGGGGGGGGGGGGTGGGGGGGGGGGGGGGTGGGGGGGGGGGGGGGTGGGGGGGGGGGGGGGTGGGGGGGGGGGGGGGTGGGGGGGGGGGGGGGTGGGGGGGGGGGGGGGTGGGGGGGGGGGGGGGTGGGGGGGGGGGGGGGTGGGGGGGGGGGGGGGTGGGGGGGGGGGGGGGTGGGGGGGGGGGGGGGTGGGGGGGGGGGGGGGTGGGGGGGGGGGGGGGTGGGGGGGGGGGGGGGTGGGGGGGGGGGGGGGTGGGGGGGGGGGGGGGTGGGGGGGGGGGGGGGTGGGGGGGGGGGGGGGTGGGGGGGGGGGGGGGTGGGGGGGGGGGGGGGTGGGGGGGGGGGGGGGTGGGGGGGGGGGGGGGTGGGGGGGGGGGGGGGTGGGGGGGGGGGGGGGTGGGGGGGGGGGGGGGTGGGGGGGGGGGGGGGTGGGGGGGGGGGGGGGTGGGGGGGGGGGGGGGTGGGGGGGGGGGGGGGTGGGGGGGGGGGGGGGTGGGGGGGGGGGGGGGTGGGGGGGGGGGGGGGTGGGGGGGGGGGGGGGTGGGGGGGGGGGGGGGTGGGGGGGGGGGGGGGTGGGGGGGGGGGGGGGTGGGGGGGGGGGGGGGTGGGGGGGGGGGGGGGTGGGGGGGGGGGGGGGTGGGGGGGGGGGGGGGTGGGGGGGGGGGGGGGTGGGGGGGGGGGGGGGTGGGGGGGGGGGGGGGTGGGGGGGGGGGGGGGTGGGGGGGGGGGGGGGTGGGGGGGGGGGGGGGTGGGGGGGGGGGGGGGTGGGGGGGGGGGGGGGTGGGGGGGGGGGGGGGTGGGGGGGGGGGGGGGTGGGGGGGGGGGGGGGTGGGGGGGGGGGGGGGTGGGGGGGGGGGGGGGTGGGGGGGGGGGGGGGTGGGGGGGGGGGGGGGTGGGGGGGGGGGGGGGTGGGGGGGGGGGGGGGTGGGGGGGGGGGGGGGTGGGGGGGGGGGGGGGTGGGGGGGGGGGGGGGTGGGGGGGGGGGGGGGTGGGGGGGGGGGGGGGTGGGGGGGGGGGGGGGTGGGGGGGGGGGGGGGTGGGGGGGGGGGGGGGTGGGGGGGGGGGGGGGTGGGGGGGGGGGGGGGTGGGGGGGGGGGGGGGTGGGGGGGGGGGGGGGTGGGGGGGGGGGGGGGTGGGGGGGGGGGGGGGTGGGGGGGGGGGGGGGTGGGGGGGGGGGGGGGTGGGGGGGGGGGGGGGTGGGGGGGGGGGGGGGTGGGGGGGGGGGGGGGTGGGGGGGGGGGGGGGTGGGGGGGGGGGGGGGTGGGGGGGGGGGGGGGTGGGGGGGGGGGGGGGTGGGGGGGGGGGGGGGTGGGGGGGGGGGGGGGTGGGGGGGGGGGGGGGTGGGGGGGGGGGGGGGTGGGGGGGGGGGGGGGTGGGGGGGGGGGGGGGTGGGGGGGGGGGGGGGTGGGGGGGGGGGGGGGTGGGGGGGGGGGGGGGTGGGGGGGGGGGGGGGTGGGGGGGGGGGGGGGTGGGGGGGGGGGGGGGTGGGGGGGGGGGGGGGTGGGGGGGGGGGGGGGTGGGGGGGGGGGGGGGTGGGGGGGGGGGGGGGTGGGGGGGGGGGGGGGTGGGGGGGGGGGGGGGTGGGGGGGGGGGGGGGTGGGGGGGGGGGGGGGTGGGGGGGGGGGGGGGTGGGGGGGGGGGGGGGTGGGGGGGGGGGGGGGTGGGGGGGGGGGGGGGTGGGGGGGGGGGGGGGTGGGGGGGGGGGGGGGTGGGGGGGGGGGGGGGTGGGGGGGGGGGGGGGTGGGGGGGGGGGGGGGTGGGGGGGGGGGGGGGTGGGGGGGGGGGGGGGTGGGGGGGGGGGGGGGTGGGGGGGGGGGGGGGTGGGGGGGGGGGGGGGTGGGGGGGGGGGGGGGTGGGGGGGGGGGGGGGTGGGGGGGGGGGGGGGTGGGGGGGGGGGGGGGTGGGGGGGGGGGGGGGTGGGGGGGGGGGGGGGTGGGGGGGGGGGGGGGTGGGGGGGGGGGGGGGTGGGGGGGGGGGGGGGTGGGGGGGGGGGGGGGTGGGGGGGGGGGGGGGTGGGGGGGGGGGGGGGTGGGGGGGGGGGGGGGTGGGGGGGGGGGGGGGTGGGGGGGGGGGGGGGTGGGGGGGGGGGGGGGTGGGGGGGGGGGGGGGTGGGGGGGGGGGGGGGTGGGGGGGGGGGGGGGTGGGGGGGGGGGGGGGTGGGGGGGGGGGGGGGTGGGGGGGGGGGGGGGTGGGGGGGGGGGGGGGTGGGGGGGGGGGGGGGTGGGGGGGGGGGGGGGTGGGGGGGGGGGGGGGTGGGGGGGGGGGGGGGTGGGGGGGGGGGGGGGTGGGGGGGGGGGGGGGTGGGGGGGGGGGGGGGTGGGGGGGGGGGGGGGTGGGGGGGGGGGGGGGTGGGGGGGGGGGGGGGTGGGGGGGGGGGGGGGTGGGGGGGGGGGGGGGTGGGGGGGGGGGGGGGTGGGGGGGGGGGGGGGTGGGGGGGGGGGGGGGTGGGGGGGGGGGGGGGTGGGGGGGGGGGGGGGTGGGGGGGGGGGGGGGTGGGGGGGGGGGGGGGTGGGGGGGGGGGGGGGTGGGGGGGGGGGGGGGTGGGGGGGGGGGGGGGTGGGGGGGGGGGGGGGTGGGGGGGGGGGGGGGTGGGGGGGGGGGGGGGTGGGACACCTTAGGGGTGCTGGCCTCCAGGAAGTGACTGGAAATCTCCTGGGATTATAACTCCTCCGCCTCCAAATCCCCAGGTGTTTCTCAATCCAGAGGTTGCAGAGTATCACAGAGATCCAGACAGTGGTGGGATCCAAAAATTTTAGTAACAGGTTCCCATAGTGGTGGGATTCAAAATGTGGTGTAGCGCCAATGGGGTTGGGCGGGGCACGATGGGGGTGGGGGCGGGCATTTCAGGGGTGGGGCATTCTTGGGCGGGGCTGTGGCAAGGACGCAGCCACTGCGCTGGTCCTCGGGCGGGAAACGAATGCACGCAGGCGCAGGCTGCCACGCACGCCGGTGCACTTCCTGCTAGACTGCTTCAAGTTCTGCGCGCTACTGCTAAGGAGTGGAGGAGGGGCGTAACTGAGGCAAAAATCACGTGGCAAAATCACCCATTAGTAACCCCCTCTCAGCACACACAAATAATTAGTAACCTACTCTTGGGAACCTGTGAGAACCTGATGGATCCCACCTCTGATCTAGATCTCCCTGATCTAGATCTCCTCATTTGCTCACAAGCTTTCTAAGGGACAGTGGGAGAAATATTTTAAGAAGCCTAACAGCACTGGCTACTTCACAACATCAGTTCTGAGGATAGCCTGGAAGTGAAGTAGGGGAGCTCTAGGGTTTGCTGGAAACTCTGTGGATTTCTGGCAATTCCAAGAGTCGCCTTGCATCACTTCCAGGTTTTTGCAGTGTTGCTGATGCAGTGTTGCATTTTCCTTCCCCCAGCTTTCCCGCCAGTTGCCAATCTTGGAGGTGGAACTGCTGAGCTGATTAGCAGGGCTTTTCTATCATCCAGACAGGCCAAAAACTGGAATCAGATATTTGGGGTGTGAATCAAATCACAAACTTCTTGGAACTTTTCAAAGTATTTCAATAGAGCTAATCGAAGGCGTTTAAAAAAAACCCGTTCTCCATCCCGGCGTAGATGGTCGCGTGAAAATGATCATGCTGTTTGCAAGGAGACCAGGTAGGTTGACTTCTGCTCCAGTGGTATTATGTAAACCATGCTGTGAATATTAAATATTCATCACCCCCATATTAAAATCCAACAACATCTTTTAGGGAAATAATTAAATGAGATTTGATTTTGCCTTTAAGAGTCAAGGGCCACAGAAAGCTGCGTAAGCATCTCATAAATATTAAGGGATTCTTGAACCAACTCTGAGCATCGTAAAAGCGTTGGGGCTCAGTTTGGAGAAAGATTGAAGCGTTCATCTTTCTCCTTTTTTTTGCTCCCCCAACTTCCTGCTCATACCTTAGGAAAACATTAGACTTCTGTGAGGTTGGATAGTTGAGTCTCGTTTTCCCATTATTGGGATAAGGATAATCATCTTGTGAAATGGAAGTAATTCCTTGCATCTAAGAAGCAAGCCTTTATTGGCATAGACAGCAGTACAACAATAATAAAAACCAATTAAAAAGCATATACAATACAGGATATACATGTTAGGACGAAGGAAATCTACTGGCATTTAGTAATTTCCAGGAGAAAGTCTGCCACTATCATACAGAGAGAAGGATCAGGGTTGTCCAACAAGTAGTGTAATCAAAACAAATCGAGGAGATCGGGTAAATGTAAAGGAGTCAGATTCACATACTTGGATCTGATTTTCTTGAATCTGAGACAGTGAAGTAATTGGTGGGCCAGAGATTCAACTGAGCCATCGTTACATGGGCACAATCTTTTTAGCCTTTTCTTGCTTATTAAATCTGCCATGTAACAAGGCAGAAGGCATAACATTAAACCTGGCGAGCATTATGGCTCTCCTTTGAACAGGGTTTATTAAGCAATACAGGTATTGTGCCAAGTGGCCCCGTTCAAATGGGAGAGAAAAATACAGGGGGGAGCATGTTTTTTTGGCTGCGGTGATTAGGGTAGAGAACTCTCTATCCATAATTCCTTGCATTAGTTCTTTAAAATGACTTACAGGCTTTTTTCTTCAAACATTTCTGCGTTGTCAAAAACTTGCTTCCCATTTCTAACAGGGGTGTTTCTTGGGGGGGGGGGGGTTGGCAGTCCTTGTGAAAATTTACTTTTTTCCGTCTTGCGCTTTCTCCCGACTGGCTCCATAAAAGCAAGTATTCAGATTCAACTGGCAGTGTCGGATTGTGACCCCATTGCATTGCCTATAGAATTCCTGATAAGCCAAGGGATTCTTTTGGGAACCGGTTTAACTCTCTGAAACAATCGTTAAGGAGCAGCAGTGGCATAGGACGTTAAGAGCTCATGTATGTAATCTGGAGGAACCAGGTTTGATTCCCAGCTCTGCCGCCTGAGCTGTGGAGGCTTATCTGGGGAATTCAGATTAGCCTGTACACTCCCACACCCGCCAGCTGGGTGACCTTGGGCAAGTCACAGCTTCTCAGAGCTCTCTCAGCCCCACCCACCTCACAGGGTGTTTGTTGTGAGGGGGGAAGGGCAAGGAGATTGTAAGCCCCTTTGAGTCTCCTGCAGGAGAGAAAGGGGGGATATAAATCCAAACTCTTCTTCTCTTCTTCTTCTTAATGCAAAAGTTGAAACCGGGGAATGTTTCGCGCAGCCCGCATTAAAACTTGACATTTTACCCCCCCCCTCTCTTTCAGCTGGTTGTAAGCCGCTGGCATCAGTGCTAGCAGCAGGCAGAGACCGGGCCTTGCCCAAGCCAGAAGAGGGCTGCACCAGACCTCAGGGGGGCGATTCCACACATGAGTAAAATAGGTTCGACCCAGTTCTTTGAGAAGGATACTGACCTAGATTGAAGCCATTGTTGTTCCCCACTGCAACCAGCTTGATCCCAGCTTGGAGGGCGGGGTCATCCTGTGCCTCTTCGTCGCTCCGTTCCAATTGGCTACTGTTCTATGGCCATGTTCCGTCTATCCCCAAACACATTATTTAAAAAACTGCCACAGGAATGGAGGCACGAAGGTGGCGTTTTTTGATTGGCCAGCTGTACGCATGCTCGGAACACTCAGCTGTGACTGGCTGAATGGGGGACTCCTGGCACCAGAGATTCCGCACTTTACTGGAATAGAGCTGAGTTCGAGCGGGGTTCCCTGAAAAAGTAGCAGTTCCCAACTGGAGTTGGAAATTTGACCGTTACACGGGGCGAAGCTGGTACAAAACCACATCGATCCCAGTGGTTGTGCGGAGCACTTAGGTCGAACGCAGCTCGAACATAGGTTGATAACCCAAGTGCGGAATCGACCAAGGCTTTTAAATGAGAAGCCAGAGGAGCCACGAGAGCAGAGGCGTAGCTGCAATGGGGACATCTGGGGCGGCTCGCCCTGGGAGCCACCATTGCAGTCATGGGGGGGCAGGGGCAGGTAAGGGGCATGTTGGGGGCATATTGGGGTATTTCGGGGGCAGGGCATGTTGGGGGCGGGAGGGCACATACAGGCAGTTCCCAGGCACAGTTCTGCCTCCCTTCATCACTACACAAGGGCAACAGTTGGCAGCGACACCTTTGGCAATACTGGAGCTTCTCTTATTGGCCAGGGATGCCAAGGGAGTGCGACTAAGGGAAGCCAGCTAGAGAGATTGTAAGGGCCCAGGGGGTGAACCAGCCCAAGGGATAATATAAAGAGGGCTGAGGAGCAGGGTGGAAAGGAAGATTGACCTAATGGTGTGAGCAAGGGTGCAATTAATAGGTAGAAGGAACAAGATGGTGCCACCCAGAGGTGGGATCCAGCAGGTTCTCACAGGTTCCTGAGAGTAGGTTACTAATTATTTGCATGTGCCGAGAGGGGGTTACTAATTGGTGATTTTGCCACGTGATTTTGGCCTTAGTTACACCCCTCTTCTCAGCAGTAGCATTCAGAACTTGAAGCAGTCTAGCAGGAGATGCACGGACGTGCAAGGGCAGTCATGCAGCCTGCGTGCATCTGCTTCCCGCCCAAGGACCTGCCATGCATGCAGTTGCCAAGGCCTTGCTACTCTTCCGGAATGCCTGGCCACACCCCGTCGTGCCCCTCCCAGCCCCATTGGTGCTATGCCACAGTTTGAATCCCACCACCATGGGAACCTGTTACTAAAATTTTTGGATCCCACCACTGGTGCCCCCCCTTTCCCTCCCTATTTTCATGCTTTGCTGGCTCTCCTACTTGCTAAGGACAGCAGCCGAGGGGATGGCTCAGGAAGGAGTAGGGTTGCCAGCTCCAGCTGAGAAATGCCTGGAGATTTTTTTTTGGGGGGGGGAGACTGAGGATAGTGGGGTTTGGGGAGGGGAGTATGATGCCATGGGATCCGTTTTCCAAAGCAGCCATTTTCTCCAGCTGAATCGATCTCTGTCACCTGGGGATCGATTGACAACAATGGGAGATCCCAAGCCGTCCCCTGGAGGTTGGCAATCCGACTCCTGGAAGGCTGATTTGAACTCGTTGCCCAGATTCAGCGTAACTAATATACCTCACTGGCTTTATTCACCATCTCTTAAAATGCGCAGCTGTAGCAGAACGCTGGGTGCAATTTGGGGTGACCTGAGAGGGGACCAATCACAAGACCCACTTGGGTGGCCTGCGTTAGCAGCTGAATGGCTAAGAATATCTCCCAGAATGCTCTGCCACTGGGGGGGGGGGGGTTCCATTCTGCACGGGCTGCTTCCTTGACTGACAGGCCAACCTGGAAGGTATTTCCAGACGCTAGAAAGTTTGAGAGCATTAAGATCTTCTCCACATTCGAAAAATTAACCGTCGCTTATTTTGTCCCTTCCCTCTAGGCAACTCTCCCTGCCTGCTTTTCATGAAAATAATAACTTTATATCAAATTCGCAGGAGAGAAATCCCAGGGTTTTTTTTCTCTTTCTATTTAAATTGGTGACTTGTTAGCAAAATTATCTCTGGGTATGTTAATTGGTCCAGCCAAGAGGAACGTTCATTATGGTTTTATTTGATCAATCTCAATGTTTCATGTTTGGAGTCCTTTTGCCTGCCTCCTCCTTATCGCCCACTGCTTCTCTGTGGCTGTCATTTGAAAAACGCCGGCTTTGAGGAGCTGGCAACATTTTTCAAACAGAAGACAATTTCGTGAAGATCCCATGAACAGATTCTATATGCAGATACCCTTTTCCTTCACCCCCAAAAGATCTTCAATGGGAAAATCAGCCCCCAAATGGTATTTACTATCTGTGTGCCATTACATATACCAGGGCAGAGGTGGGATCCAGCAGGTTCTCACCAGTTCCCGAGAGTGGGTTACTAATTATTTGTGTGTGCCGAGAGGGGGTTACTAATTGGGTCCGCTTTCTCATCTCCACGCCCTCGCCTCCCCGAGAGGCATCCTGCCTTTGAACGTGAAGGTTCCATATAGCAATTGCGACTAATAATGTAACTCCCTGAACTGGGTTGATCCCTTTCAGGTACTGCAATTCATGGATTCTCAGCCTTTCGGACCTTTTATCTCACCAGTCTCGATCAAAGAACCTGTGTGTTTCACCATTGCTGCGTTCAGATTTGTGAGTCGGGGCAATTTCTATAATGTGATGATGATTTAGAAATGACCTGGTGCAAAAAAATTGGGGGGGTCATGGTGGGGTGGCTTCCCATGGGGGGCATCCAACTCAGGTTTTGCCCAGGGCTCAGGTTTGCCTAGGTACGCCTCTGCCCCCTTTGCTGAGGGGGGGCTGGTGAGGGAACCTGTTACTAAAATTTTTGGATCCCACCACTGTATCAGGGGCCTGCAACCTTTCTGAGCCTGCAGGCACCCTTGGAAACCTGGCACGTGAAGGCGGGCACAAAGCTGAAGTCTACGTTCAGGAGAGAAGAGGGATAATTTAAAAATACGTCGGGAAAGAGGAGTGAAGGAGGACAAAACCAACACTGGCGACAGCTGCTGTTGAAATGACATTATTTTAATCTGCTCAGGTAGTCAGATCTTCAGTAGCCAATCAGAAGCCCTGCTGGGCAAGAACCCCAATTTGTGCTGCCCACTGTCTAAATATACTTGGTGGAAAAAATGAACAGGTTTCATTCCCAATAGTTGGAGCAGGATTTCCAGGCTGAGTCTGAAAACCGGTAGGAGGGTTGGGGGTAAAGGCATAGTAGGAAACGTCTCTGTCTTCAGAGAAGGCGACTAGAGAAAGGGCATTTTCAGTGGTGGCCCCTCGTCTTTTGAAACCCCACTTCCAACCATGACTGGTGCCCACCCATAATCCCATAATCCTAAAGGTATACTTCCTGCCACCTCATTAGTTGCCTAGGGCTGCAATAGGTCGATTTGGAGGCAGTTAGTCCATCATAGGTGGAGGGGGAAGCTCAGCCTTTACTTGACCAGCAACTTGTTCACACCCAAGAGGCAGGCCAGAATCATCAACTTATCAGTTGCTACCCTCAAAAGGGTAGCCCCCATCTCCTTAGCAAAGAATAGGGGATGGGGCACCCCCTTTGAGGGTCCATAACTTTGGACCCCCTGAACCAAACTGCACCAAACCTGGACAGTTTCCAGGACAGTTTCTAAATGATACCCTGAAATTTTGGTGCCGATACATCCAAAAATGCGCCCCCTGCAGGAACATCCCAGAAATTTGCCCAAGAATCTTTGTTCTGCATTGAGTTTTCTGCATTGCTGTCAATGGGGGTTGCAGGCTGGGGGGGGCACATTTCTGAAAGCACAGTCTCAAAACTTTCGGTGTATCATAATGAGACTGCCCTAATGATACCCCCCCAGGTTTGGTGCAGTTTGGTTCAGGGGGACCAAAGTTATGGACCCTCAAAACTGTAGCCCCCTCTCCTATTAGCTCCCATTGGAAACGATGGGGGATTGGGGCACCCCCTTTGGGAGTCCATAACTTTGGACTCCCTGAACCAAACCTCACCAAGCTTGGGGGTAGACTAAGGACAGTCTTCTGATGATACGCTGAAATTTTCGTGCCGCTAGCCTAAAAACTGCGTCCCCTGCAGGCCAAAAATGGAAAATTACTAAAAAATACCCCAAAACGAACCCTGCATTTTGATTCCCCCCACAAGGTGGTGCCCTGGACAGCTGCCCACCTTTCCCAATGGGCATTACGTCCCTGTTTTGCAGCCTGAAAAAGTTCAAGAAAAAGGAAAGGAATTAAGGTAAGTGTGGGAAGGGGGGGCGCAGCGCGGGGGTGACACGGGGCGTGGGGAAAGGGGGAGGGGCCTGGGGTGATTTTCTGCACCCCCAGGCGTGCGCCCAATGCACGGCGCACCCCCCACCCCACACCTCCTTGTAGCTCCGCGACTGGATCATGGCTCTCTGTTCATCATCCACGCTGGCTTCTTGGATCCCCTACTTTGTTTCCATCTTGTTGGCACAGCGACGGCTTGGCGTTGCAAGAGTTCTTGTTTTAGGAGATCCCACCCTTCACTTTTCCCTTCCAGCTTCATAGGACGAGGTAGAAATCTGGTTGGTTCCTGAAGCCTGCTGGCTGGTAGCTGCAATACCACATAAATGGTAACTCTGAAGAACAGCCCACGTCTTCTCTCCTTCGACAAGCTGCCACGATCATGTCAGAGGAATCTGACCCCTATGACCAGGGGGCATACATTGAAAATGCTGGGGGGAAGAATTAGGACTAATAAAAGGAAACACTTCTTCACGCAACGCGTGATTGGTGTTTGGAATATGCTGCCACGGGAGGTGGTGATGGCCACTCACCTGGATAGCTTTAAAGGGGGCTTGGACAGATTGATGGAGGAGAAGTCGATCTATGGCTCCCAATCTTGATCCTCCTTATCTGAGATTGCAAATGCCTTAGCAGACCAGGTGCTCGGGAGCAGCAGCCGCAGAAGGCCCTTGCTTTCACATCCTGCACGTGAGCTCCCAAAGGCACCTGCAGGGCCACCAAGTAGTAGTAGAGTGCTGGATTAGGGATGGACTCCCTCTTGGCCCCTGATCCAGCAGGCTCGTCCTCATGTTCTTCTTATTGCTACAGAACTTGATTCAAGATCTCTGGTGCCTTATGTCAGAATTGCATCAAACCACTCCCCACCTGTATACATGCACACATGCCCTCCCCTATGGGGGGGATTTTAAAATAAATCCAATCTGTTTTCTCGGGAGGAAAGACGAGAAGTTCTCATTAATATTTGCCAGGCGCTGGAGATATTGTGATTAAAGGAGGCTGTATAAATGCCAAGCATTAGTATTTTTATGGACCTATTTCCTTGGTTTATTATAATTTGGCTTTTAGTTATTGCCATCAGACAAGAAATAGCCCCTCCCCCCCCCCCCCAGCTACTGCTGGTTCCTTTTATTTCATACCAGTGGCAAGCATGCATATATATGAAATGGATTTCCACCTGCTCGGCCACTCCAAGCCCCTCGCTTGGGACCAAGGTCCAACTTCTGCCAGGCACATATGGGGTTGGGAAATTTTCCACCATGCTGCTTTATTTATTTTTCAGAATTTCAGAACTGCCCTCATGTTAGGGTAGCCCGCTGTGAGGGTCGCAGTTAAGACCAGGTGGACGCTAATTTGGGGAACTGGATTCGATTCTCCGCTGTTCCATATGAAGAAGAGAAGAAGAAGAGTTTGGATTTATATCCCCCCTTTCTCTCCTGCAGGAGACTCAAAGGGGCTGACAATCTCCTTGCCCTTCCCCCCTCACAACAAACACCCTGTGAGGTGGGTGGGGCTGAGAGAGCTCCGAGAAGCTGTGACTAGCCCAAGGTCACCCAGCTGGCGTGTGTGGGAGTGCCCAGGCTAATCTGAATTCCCCAGAGAAGCCTCCACAGCTCAGGCGGCAGAGCGGGGAATCAAACCCGGTTCCTCCAGATTAGACCCACGAGCGCTTAACCTCCTACGCCACTGCTGGATGACCTTGATCTGGTCACAGTTCTCTCAGAACTCTCTCAGCCCCACCTGCCTCACAAGGTGTCTATTGTGGGGAGAGGAAGGGAAGGAGTTTGCAAGCCGCGTTGAGTCAGAAAGGCAGGATAAAAATCCAAATTCCTCCTCCCCTCCTTCTTCGAGGAAGGGAAGGCGTTTATAAGCCGCTTTGAGACTCCTTACAGGAGAGAACAGCAGGGCATAAATCCAAAATAGATAACCCATTTATTACTGACAAGCTTGGTCTCCCCGGCTGTATAACTGTACCATTGGCACTGGCGGCCAATTCTTCCGTTTCTGTCCTGACTTTCTTAGGGTACAATGCCCTGCTATTAACCACGAACGTTCCCAGAATGTTCTGAGTGGCCCCCAGCAACTGACTGACATACAGTAAGTGACATCAGTGTGTTGGGACACTGCTGACCACATCCCCCCCCCCTCCCAGTTTTGACACTGGCACCAGGTCTCTGACAACCGAACCTGAGCTACAGTTCCCTCCTGTTCCTCTTTCCCTGACCATTCACCCCACTTACGTTCCATAGTAGGCGTAATATCAATACAAATCAATAAGCTAATGATATGACACTTCTATTTGCCACAAAGCAGTTCCAATAATGAAGTTATGCAATGTTTTGTTTGTTGAAAAACAGCACGAGGTCACTTCCTGAAGGTTACGTTTATTCCTTTTGCCACCCCCCCACCCCCGGCCCATGCCCCCCCTGCCTTATGTGCTCAACATTTCTCAGGGGTTAAAGCAACCTCCTTGGGGGGAAAGAAAGA
The DNA here is from genome assembly GCF_021028975.2 of Sphaerodactylus townsendi. NCBI lineage: Eukaryota > Metazoa > Chordata > Lepidosauria > Squamata > Sphaerodactylidae > Sphaerodactylus > Sphaerodactylus townsendi. The sequence continues at coordinate 703,993 of NW_025950385.1, forward strand.
AAGAAGGTCCTTCATCTGTCAGAGACAATCACAGCCTTTTACAGCAGTGTCATTCTTTCCCTGGGATTCCGAGCAGAAATATTTTCAGTCCAGGCCAAGCGATCTATTTCGCCCACCCCCCAACCCCCCACATTAGCCTCTGAATATTCTCATTATGCCATTACTAATTAGAAAGTCTCTCAAATTGGCGGCTCCGTGAGAGAAAGGGGGGGCGGGGGGGACCCGGTGTTCAGCATATGGCATAATATCCTATTAATGAACACTCTAAATTCAAAAACCAGGTCAGCTGCTCATTCCTTCCTAGTGTCACCAGGCAGGGGGGGCAGAAGGGAGTAAACCAACCTCCTCCCCAACCCCCAACCCCCCCCCCTTTTCCCAGTTCGTAATGCTTAGGATGCAATATTGCCTTGGGCCAAACCTCGAACGTCTAAGTTTCTTTTTTTTCTTTGTTTTGTTTTGTGTTTTGTTGCAAGCATGCAAAATATAGCAAAGTAGAGGTCGTGGAAGGCTTGACACGGATCGCAGGGGTTGTGCCCCCCCCCCCAATCAGCCCTCGGTTGGAAGCAAAGTGGTGCTGCTGGTATTGCCTTGGCAAGGGGGAGATTTTGAAGGTGGTATCCAGGGAAGGTGGGGCAGAGGCGGAGCAAGGGGAAACTGCGGCCGTGGTGCCGTGTGCACGGTACCCCTGCCGCAGTGCTGCCTGCAGTGGTGGGATCCAAAAATTTTAGTAACAGGTTCCCATGGGGGTGGGATTCAAACTGTGGCGTAGTGCCAATGGGGCTGGGCAGGGCACAACGGGGGCGTGACCAGGCATTCCAGGGGCGGGGCATTGCTGGGCAGGGCTGTGGCAAGGACGCAGCCACAGTGCCGGTCCTTGGATGGGAAACGAATGCACGCAGGCGCAGGCTGCCAAGCACGCCGGTGCACCTCCTGCTAGACTGCTTCAAGTTCTGCGCGCTACTGTGTAACTAAGGCCAAAATCACGTGGCAAAATCACCAATTAGCAACCCCCTCTCGGCACACACAAATAATTAGTAACCTACTCTTGGGAGCCTGTGAGAACCTGCTGGATCCCACCTCTGGCTGCCTGCCCCCGCCCCCACCCCGGAATGCCCCCAGAACACCCCTGCTATGCCCCCTTGGTGGCCGGCCACGCCTCCACCATGGCTCCATCTGTGGCGTCGCTCCCCCCGCCCCCTACCGCACACGCAAAATAATGCGTTTTCAACCCACTTTCACAACTGTTTGCAAGTGGGTTTTGCCATTCCGCACAGCTTCAAAGAGCACTGAAAGCAGTTTGAAAGTGCATTATTCTGCATGTGCGGAATGAGCCGAACCACACAAAACAGAAAATGTTCCTGGGCCTTGTTTCTGATACCTCACTTTGAAATCTTTCCCCAGCAACCCAGTGGACAGAGCTAAAACTTCTGCTCCCCTGACCCCCACTGCTACACTGACTGGCCCCTGAAAGCCATTATTACTTTTGCTGTGAAGTAAGCAAGTGAAGTTTGATCTCTCTGTCTCCTTGGGCAGATGTAATTCTCAAGATCTTTTCAGTCTCATCACTCTAATGGTCACCGAGGTTTATAAAGCCACTGAATGATGTGATGTCAGCGGAATATTTAATGGGCTTGTCGTTAGCCAAGACCAGCGTGAGAGTTTTATTGCGTCTCTCCTACCCTCCCTCGTTCCTGCCATCACTGATGTCCCCGCATGGAGAAGGGTCATCTTTCTGATTCATCATCAGAGTGTCCATCTATCTGGTCACCTGAGAGTGTCCATCTATCTGGTCTGGGATGGCTAAAGAAGAAGACTGACCCACAGAAGCAGGCCGGCGATTCTGCAGAACTACTGGAAAACCACAGAAGAAGAAGAAGAAGAAGAAGAAGAAGAAGAAGAAGAAGAAGAAGAAGAAGAAGAAGAAGAAGAAGAAGAAGAAGAAGAAGAAGAAGAAGAAGAAGAAGAAGAAGAAGAAGAAGAAGAAGAAGAAAAGGAAGAAGAAGAAGAAGAGGGAGGGAGGAGGAGGGGAGGAGGAGGGAGGAGGGAGGAGGAGGAGGAGTTTGGATTTATATCCCCCCTTTCTCTCCTGCAGGAGACTCAAAGGGGCTGACAATCTCCTTGCCCTTCCCCCCCCAACAAACACCCTGTGAGGTAGGTGGGGCTGAGAGAGCTCCGAGAAGCTGTGACTAGCTCAAGGTCACCCAGCTGGCGTGTGTGGGAGTGCTCAGGCTAATCTGAATTCCTCAGATAAGCCTCCACAGCTCAGGCGGCAGAGCGTGGAATCAAACCCGGTTCCTCCAGATTAGATACACGAGGTCTTAACCTCCTACGCCACTGCTGCTCCTACGTGCAGAACATGGGAACAGCCATGGAATCCTGCTTTGCTCTGGGTCTTCAAAACCACAATTCTTCAGCTGTCTTTAACTGAAAAGGCAAGTTTCTAGCTCTTAAGATGACGAAGGCCTTTTCTCCACACTGCATTCATCCCCTATTGAAGGTGTTTTCCATCCCATCATTTTCTACAGTGTTTGTCAGCACTCTGCTCCTCAGAACGTCGTATTCTGGCAGCCATTCTTCTTGTTATTATTATTTGCTGTTTAATACCGTTTCCCCGAATATAAGACATCCCCTGAAAATAAGACGTAGTAGAGGTTTTGCTGATGTGCGAAATATAAGGCATCCCCCGAAAGTAAGGCGTAGTAAAGTTTTTGTTTGGAAGCATGCCCGATGAACAGAGCACAGAAAAATAAGACATCCCCTGAAAATAAGACGTAGTAGAGGTTTTGCTGATGTGCGAAATATAAGGCATCCCCCGAAAGTAAGGCGTAGTAAAGTTTTTGTTTGGAAGCATGCCCGACGAACAGAGCACAGAAAAATAAGACATCCCCTGAAAATAAAAGGCGTGGTAGAGGTTTGCTGATGTCACCCGAGAAATAAAAGGCATCCAAGGTAAAGAGCATTAGCAAAGTTTTTTGTTTGGAAGCATGCCCGATGAACAGAGCACAGAAAAATAAGACATCCCCTGAAAATAAGACGTAGTAGAGGTTTTGCTGATGTGCGAAATATAAGGCATCGAAGAGTAGGCATTATAAAGTTTTTTGTTTGGAAGCATGCCAGCGAACAGAGCACAAGAAAAATAAGACATCCCTGAAAATAAGACGAGAGGTTTTGTTGATGTGCGTAAAATATAGCATCCCCCGAAGTAAGTATGAGTGTTTTGTTTCTTGGAAGCATGCCCGACTTAACAGAGCACAGAAAAATAAGACATCTCCTGAAAATAAGACATAGCGCATCTTTGGGAGCAAAAATTAATAAAAGACATTGTCTTATTTTTGTGGAAACACGGTATTCATGTGCTCTAGTGATGCTGTGTAGCTTTGTTGATTCGAAAAAACAGCCAAGAAAGAAAGAAAGAAAGAAAGAAAGAAAGAAAGAAAGAAAGAAAGAAAGAAAGAAAGAAAGAAAGAAAGAAAGAAAGAAAGAAAGAAAGAAATCGTAAAAATTAAGTGGAGAGGGGGGAAAGGTTGAGCTGAGGGATGAGCTGAGGGGAAATGGAGCGATGGCACGTGGGGTGTGGATTATGGCCAGGGAAATAAAAGATGGGAAATAAAAGATTGTATCAGTATGGTCACTCTGTAAGGGAAACTAAATCAGAAACATTTCAGGAGACAACATCGCAGCAAAAGTGTTTTCAAAAACAGCAAAGCAAAAGTTTGTTTTCCAGAACCAAACCTGGGGGGGGGGGGGGGGGGCGGGGCAGGAGAAACTCTAAGGAAAAAAATTGAAGCATTAGCAAGCTGGAAACGTTGTAAGTGACTTAAGTGAAAAAGACCAAAGATGGGCTTCGAAGGGTGTAAGCACTGATAGTGGCCGTGGCTGCCAACCTACAGGTCGGGGCTGGAGATTTCCCAGAATCATAACTGACCACATGCAGTTCTTCCTGCGGGTCAAGATCCTATGAAAACCTGTTGAAATGTCAGCTTTCCCCCCTTCTTTTTCCATGAATCTTTGGGGTGGGCCGGGAGAGAGTAAGGTGGCAAACCTCTCTCTTGTTTCCCTTTTCCCTTTGGGCACTCAAATGTTTTCTCACCCTCTAGCAGAGCAACACTTTCTCCAAGGCAACGTTGAAGATCCTGCTTTGCTTGACCACTGCTGTTTCACCCACTTCAGTTCCAGCAATTAATTGCTGGTGGCTGCATGCTCGTGATCCTGTTCAATAAACCGATCCCTGAACCTAAGAGTCTGCTTACTGCACCACAGGAGTACAGAACCTGATGCCCCGGAGCAAATGGATGCTGAAGAAGAAGAAGAAGAAGAAGAAGAAGAAGAAGAAGAAGAAGAAGAAGAAGAAGAAGAAGAAGAAGAAGAAGAAGAAGAAGAAGAAGAAGAAGAAGAAGAAGAAGAAGAAGAAGAAGAAGAAGAAATTGAGTTGGATTTATATCCAAAGGGGCTTACACAAAGGGGCTTACAAACTCCTTTCCCTTCCTCCCTCACAACAACCATCCTGTGAGGTAGGTGGGGCTGAGAGAGTTCCAAAGAACTGTGACTGGCCCAAAGTCACCCAGCTAGCATGTGTTGGAGTGCACAGGCTAATCTAGTTCACCAGATAAGCCTCCACAGCTCTTCTGAAATAAAGGCTTTAGAACAAAATCTACAGTTTCCATTGTTTCCAGATCCGAGGTCTGACATTGGGGCGTGTTACCCCGGGCAGGGGTGTTCTAGGAGCATTCCAGGGTGGGCAGGGGCATGGCTGGGGCACAGGGCACGGGGAGCAGTTCTCCCGCTCTCCGCCCCTGCTACTGACTCCTCACTGGGAGCCAGGGAGGACCGGGCAACTCTACAGTGAACATACATTGTGATGGAATAGTACTGTAAAACTAGCAAAATCACACATGACTGTGAAAAGCATCTTTGCCTTTTGATCTCCTGGAGGGAGGACAGGAAGCCATACAAAGGTGCCAGGATGAAACTTCAAAGGCCTAAATTACCTCGTGGCCTGAACAGAGTTTTCCTGAGAAGGGGAAAACAAAGGTTTTTGGGATTCCATCTTGAGACGTGGTCAGAGAAGCATCTCTGGGCCATGGGTTCCCGGAATGGCGACAAAGGAACCAAAAGGAATGTAACCAGCTGAGTAGTCTCTTATCTGCATTTATGTTTTATTTCTTTGATTTCCGTTTTTCAATAAAAATCATTGAGACCTCAGCTGGTTGGAGTGATTGGAGAAAATAATCCAGGTTTTACTGAAACAAGCGTGGCTCTCCCAGGCTTGGGCCCCTTCTGCACATGCAAAATAATGCATTTTCAAACCACTTCCACAACTGTTTGCAAGTGGATTTTGCCATTCCGCACAGCTTCAAAGAGCACTGAAAGCTGTTTGAAAGTGCATTATTCTGCATGTGCGGAATGAGCCTTGCTTTCATGATATACATATACTCCATTTACAGTGTACACTTGCCTTTTCTTTATATGTGTGTGACGAAATTCTCATGCTACACTCAGTGCATGTACTACAGAACATATTATTCAAACCTGTATGTTTGTCCAGAAACCGGGCCCTGGTTCCTTTTGGCAGTTGAATGCATGTTGGCTCTTTTGTCCCAAAAGGTGCCAGTTTGCAGGATGTACGTGTGGTTCTGTAACGTGTGAACTGTTGGGAGGCTTGTAGAGGAGGAATACAAGCCACAAGGCAAGGCAGACAGAGAAGGAACGAAAGGGAGAGACAGTCCAGAAAGTTTGAAGTGCAAAGTTTCCCACAGTCTGAGATTGACACGAGGCAGAGGTTTGGTTACCAGCCCGACTCTTGCTGGGAGACAAAATACAAGTTTGTCGGAATAAATTATGTCCTTTGGAACATAGTAATCGAAATCACAACAGGTGCAGCATCTGAGCTGCAAAGCAACGGGGCTGGCAAGTGGAATCCAGTCGGATTTCTAATACCGAGTCGGAGGAGAAAAATTATTTTATCAACTTGGGGTTCAACCGTGCTTCCTGCTCACATGCTGGTCCTCGGCAATCGCTTGTAAATCGCATACGGGGGGGCTTATATCAGAATCTCCTGCACGGAGCCAATTCAGAATTTAAAATGTCTCCTGCCTTTCTCTTTATTGCATTTCCCAGTTTAACAAAACCGGCCCTGGCCCGGCATTCTTTCTCTACTCGTGGCAGTGGTGTACTGTGCCTAAATGACATCGAGGGGCATGACGGCTCCCCATGCCGCCGCTCCCCTTGTCCCACTTACGGGAGCCAGCAGGGAGGCCAGGGGGCGGGGCTTGGTGGCTCGGGTGGATGCCACGGTGGTAGGCCCGCTCCTGTCCTCTCCAGCCTCCTGGGGGGGGGGGGGGGAGTCGGCCTGCAGCCGTAGTGAAGAACACTCCCCCACATGACAAAATGGTGTGCGCCCAGGGACATGGAATACCCCATGTTCCCAATAGCAGTATGCCACTGACTCGTGTGTGGAGGGGCTCTGCGTTTACAGGAGCCCTACAGGAGGACTCCCCCCCTCCCCAATTTATGCTGGGCAAACAAAAGCAGAGGATTTGCTTTTCCTTCCTCTCCATGGGATCAATCCCAAGACTGGTCAGGAGATCACAGAGATTGAATAGTCTTTTGAAGAAGAAGAAGAAGAAGAAGAAGAAGAAGAAGAAGAAGAAGAAGAAGAAGAAGAAGAAGAAGAAGAAGAAGAAGAAGAAATTGATTTGGATTTGGATTTGGATTTATATCCAAAGGGGCTTACAGAAAGGGGCTTACAAACTCCTTTCCCTTCCTCCATCCTGTGAGGTAGGTGGGGCTGAGAGAGCTCCAAAGAACTGTGACTAGCCCAAAGTCACCCAGCTGGCATGTGTGGCAAAAGGAATAAACGTAACCTTCAGGAAGTAACCTTATGCTGTTTTTCAACAAACAAAACGGTGCATAACTTCATTATTGGAATTGCTTTGTGGCAAATATAAGTGTCATATCATTAGCTTGTTGATTTGTATTGATATTAGAGAAGAGTTTGGATTTATATCCCCCCTTTCTCTCCTGCAGGAGACTCAAAGTGGGGGGGGGCCGGTGGGGGGGGGAGGGGGGGGGGGGGGGGGGGGCTGTGGGGGGGGGCGGGCGCGGGGGGGGGGGAGCGTGTGGGGGAGGAGGGGTGTGGGGGGGGGAGGGGGGAGGGGGTGGGGGGCGGGTGTGGGGGCGGGGGGGGAGGTGGGGGGGGGCGGCGGGGGGGGGGGGCGGTGGGGGGGGGGGGGGGTTGGGGGGGTGGGGGTTGGGGGGGGGGGGTGTTGGTTGGGTTGCGGGGGGGGGGGGGGGGGGTGGGGGGGGGGGGGGGTGGGGGGGGGGGGGGGTGGGGGGGGGGGGGGGTGGGGGGGGGGGGGGGTGGGGGGGGGGGGGGGTGGGGGGGGGGGGGGGTGGGGGGGGGGGGGGGTGGGGGGGGGGGGGGGTGGGGGGGGGGGGGGGTGGGGGGGGGGGGGGGTGGGGGGGGGGGGGGGTGGGGGGGGGGGGGGGTGGGGGGGGGGGGGGGTGGGGGGGGGGGGGGGTGGGGGGGGGGGGGGGTGGGGGGGGGGGGGGGTGGGGGGGGGGGGGGGTGGGGGGGGGGGGGGGTGGGGGGGGGGGGGGGTGGGGGGGGGGGGGGGTGGGGGGGGGGGGGGGTGGGGGGGGGGGGGGGTGGGGGGGGGGGGGGGTGGGGGGGGGGGGGGGTGGGGGGGGGGGGGGGTGGGGGGGGGGGGGGGTGGGGGGGGGGGGGGGTGGGGGGGGGGGGGGGTGGGGGGGGGGGGGGGTGGGGGGGGGGGGGGGTGGGGGGGGGGGGGGGTGGGGGGGGGGGGGGGTGGGGGGGGGGGGGGGTGGGGGGGGGGGGGGGTGGGGGGGGGGGGGGGTGGGGGGGGGGGGGGGTGGGGGGGGGGGGGGGTGGGGGGGGGGGGGGGTGGGGGGGGGGGGGGGTGGGGGGGGGGGGGGGTGGGGGGGGGGGGGGGTGGGGGGGGGGGGGGGTGGGGGGGGGGGGGGGTGGGGGGGGGGGGGGGTGGGGGGGGGGGGGGGTGGGGGGGGGGGGGGGTGGGGGGGGGGGGGGGTGGGGGGGGGGGGGGGTGGGGGGGGGGGGGGGTGGGGGGGGGGGGGGGTGGGGGGGGGGGGGGGTGGGGGGGGGGGGGGGTGGGGGGGGGGGGGGGTGGGGGGGGGGGGGGGTGGGGGGGGGGGGGGGTGGGGGGGGGGGGGGGTGGGGGGGGGGGGGGGTGGGGGGGGGGGGGGGTGGGGGGGGGGGGGGGTGGGGGGGGGGGGGGGTGGGGGGGGGGGGGGGTGGGGGGGGGGGGGGGTGGGGGGGGGGGGGGGTGGGGGGGGGGGGGGGTGGGGGGGGGGGGGGGTGGGGGGGGGGGGGGGTGGGGGGGGGGGGGGGTGGGGGGGGGGGGGGGTGGGGGGGGGGGGGGGTGGGGGGGGGGGGGGGTGGGGGGGGGGGGGGGTGGGGGGGGGGGGGGGTGGGGGGGGGGGGGGGTGGGGGGGGGGGGGGGTGGGGGGGGGGGGGGGTGGGGGGGGGGGGGGGTGGGGGGGGGGGGGGGTGGGGGGGGGGGGGGGTGGGGGGGGGGGGGGGTGGGGGGGGGGGGGGGTGGGGGGGGGGGGGGGTGGGGGGGGGGGGGGGTGGGGGGGGGGGGGGGTGGGGGGGGGGGGGGGTGGGGGGGGGGGGGGGTGGGGGGGGGGGGGGGTGGGGGGGGGGGGGGGTGGGGGGGGGGGGGGGTGGGGGGGGGGGGGGGTGGGGGGGGGGGGGGGTGGGGGGGGGGGGGGGTGGGGGGGGGGGGGGGTGGGGGGGGGGGGGGGTGGGGGGGGGGGGGGGTGGGGGGGGGGGGGGGTGGGGGGGGGGGGGGGTGGGGGGGGGGGGGGGTGGGGGGGGGGGGGGGTGGGGGGGGGGGGGGGTGGGGGGGGGGGGGGGTGGGGGGGGGGGGGGGTGGGGGGGGGGGGGGGTGGGGGGGGGGGGGGGTGGGGGGGGGGGGGGGTGGGGGGGGGGGGGGGTGGGGGGGGGGGGGGGTGGGGGGGGGGGGGGGTGGGGGGGGGGGGGGGTGGGGGGGGGGGGGGGTGGGGGGGGGGGGGGGTGGGGGGGGGGGGGGGTGGGGGGGGGGGGGGGTGGGGGGGGGGGGGGGTGGGGGGGGGGGGGGGTGGGGGGGGGGGGGGGTGGGGGGGGGGGGGGGTGGGGGGGGGGGGGGGTGGGGGGGGGGGGGGGTGGGGGGGGGGGGGGGTGGGGGGGGGGGGGGGTGGGGGGGGGGGGGGGTGGGGGGGGGGGGGGGTGGGGGGGGGGGGGGGTGGGGGGGGGGGGGGGTGGGGGGGGGGGGGGGTGGGGGGGGGGGGGGGTGGGGGGGGGGGGGGGTGGGGGGGGGGGGGGGTGGGGGGGGGGGGGGGTGGGGGGGGGGGGGGGTGGGGGGGGGGGGGGGTGGGGGGGGGGGGGGGTGGGGGGGGGGGGGGGTGGGGGGGGGGGGGGGTGGGGGGGGGGGGGGGTGGGGGGGGGGGGGGGTGGGGGGGGGGGGGGGTGGGGGGGGGGGGGGGTGGGGGGGGGGGGGGGTGGGGGGGGGGGGGGGTGGGGGGGGGGGGGGGTGGGGGGGGGGGGGGGTGGGGGGGGGGGGGGGTGGGGGGGGGGGGGGGTGGGGGGGGGGGGGGGTGGGGGGGGGGGGGGGTGGGGGGGGGGGGGGGTGGGGGGGGGGGGGGGTGGGGGGGGGGGGGGGTGGGGGGGGGGGGGGGTGGGGGGGGGGGGGGGTGGGGGGGGGGGGGGGTGGGGGGGGGGGGGGGTGGGGGGGGGGGGGGGTGGGGGGGGGGGGGGGTGGGGGGGGGGGGGGGTGGGGGGGGGGGGGGGTGGGGGGGGGGGGGGGTGGGGGGGGGGGGGGGTGGGGGGGGGGGGGGGTGGGGGGGGGGGGGGGTGGGGGGGGGGGGGGGTGGGGGGGGGGGGGGGTGGGGGGGGGGGGGGGTGGGGGGGGGGGGGGGTGGGGGGGGGGGGGGGTGGGGGGGGGGGGGGGTGGGGGGGGGGGGGGGTGGGGGGGGGGGGGGGTGGGGGGGGGGGGGGGTGGGGGGGGGGGGGGGTGGGGGGGGGGGGGGGTGGGGGGGGGGGGGGGTGGGGGGGGGGGGGGGTGGGGGGGGGGGGGGGTGGGGGGGGGGGGGGGTGGGGGGGGGGGGGGGTGGGGGGGGGGGGGGGTGGGGGGGGGGGGGGGTGGGGGGGGGGGGGGGTGGGGGGGGGGGGGGGTGGGGGGGGGGGGGGGTGGGGGGGGGGGGGGGTGGGGGGGGGGGGGGGTGGGGGGGGGGGGGGGTGGGGGGGGGGGGGGGTGGGGGGGGGGGGGGGTGGGGGGGGGGGGGGGTGGGGGGGGGGGGGGGTGGGGGGGGGGGGGGGTGGGGGGGGGGGGGGGTGGGGGGGGGGGGGGGTGGGGGGGGGGGGGGGTGGGGGGGGGGGGGGGTGGGGGGGGGGGGGGGTGGGGGGGGGGGGGGGTGGGGGGGGGGGGGGGTGGGGGGGGGGGGGGGTGGGGGGGGGGGGGGGTGGGGGGGGGGGGGGGTGGGGGGGGGGGGGGGTGGGGGGGGGGGGGGGTGGGGGGGGGGGGGGGTGGGGGGGGGGGGGGGTGGGGGGGGGGGGGGGTGGGGGGGGGGGGGGGTGGGGGGGGGGGGGGGTGGGGGGGGGGGGGGGTGGGGGGGGGGGGGGGTGGGGGGGGGGGGGGGTGGGGGGGGGGGGGGGTGGGGGGGGGGGGGGGTGGGGGGGGGGGGGGGTGGGGGGGGGGGGGGGTGGGGGGGGGGGGGGGTGGGGGGGGGGGGGGGTGGGGGGGGGGGGGGGTGGGGGGGGGGGGGGGTGGGGGGGGGGGGGGGTGGGGGGGGGGGGGGGTGGGGGGGGGGGGGGGTGGGGGGGGGGGGGGGTGGGGGGGGGGGGGGGTGGGGGGGGGGGGGGGTGGGGGGGGGGGGGGGTGGGGGGGGGGGGGGGTGGGGGGGGGGGGGGGTGGGGGGGGGGGGGGGTGGGGGGGGGGGGGGGTGGGGGGGGGGGGGGGTGGGGGGGGGGGGGGGTGGGGGGGGGGGGGGGTGGGGGGGGGGGGGGGTGGGGGGGGGGGGGGGTGGGGGGGGGGGGGGGTGGGGGGGGGGGGGGGTGGGGGGGGGGGGGGGTGGGGGGGGGGGGGGGTGGGGGGGGGGGGGGGTGGGGGGGGGGGGGGGTGGGGGGGGGGGGGGGTGGGGGGGGGGGGGGGTGGGGGGGGGGGGGGGTGGGGGGGGGGGGGGGTGGGGGGGGGGGGGGGTGGGGGGGGGGGGGGGTGGGGGGGGGGGGGGGTGGGGGGGGGGGGGGGTGGGGGGGGGGGGGGGTGGGGGGGGGGGGGGGTGGGGGGGGGGGGGGGTGGGGGGGGGGGGGGGTGGGGGGGGGGGGGGGTGGGGGGGGGGGGGGGTGGGGGGGGGGGGGGGTGGGGGGGGGGGGGGGTGGGGGGGGGGGGGGGTGGGGGGGGGGGGGGGTGGGGGGGGGGGGGGGTGGGGGGGGGGGGGGGTGGGGGGGGGGGGGGGTGGGGGGGGGGGGGGGTGGGGGGGGGGGGGGGTGGGGGGGGGGGGGGGTGGGGGGGGGGGGGGGTGGGGGGGGGGGGGGGTGGGGGGGGGGGGGGGTGGGGGGGGGGGGGGGTGGGGGGGGGGGGGGGTGGGGGGGGGGGGGGGTGGGGGGGGGGGGGGGTGGGGGGGGGGGGGGGTGGGGGGGGGGGGGGGTGGGGGGGGGGGGGGGTGGGGGGGGGGGGGGGTGGGGGGGGGGGGGGGTGGGGGGGGGGGGGGGTGGGGGGGGGGGGGGGTGGGGGGGGGGGGGGGTGGGGGGGGGGGGGGGTGGGGGGGGGGGGGGGTGGGGGGGGGGGGGGGTGGGGGGGGGGGGGGGTGGGGGGGGGGGGGGGTGGGGGGGGGGGGGGGTGGGGGGGGGGGGGGGTGGGGGGGGGGGGGGGTGGGGGGGGGGGGGGGTGGGGGGGGGGGGGGGTGGGGGGGGGGGGGGGTGGGGGGGGGGGGGGGTGGGGGGGGGGGGGGGTGGGGGGGGGGGGGGGTGGGGGGGGGGGGGGGTGGGGGGGGGGGGGGGTGGGGGGGGGGGGGGGTGGGGGGGGGGGGGGGTGGGGGGGGGGGGGGGTGGGGGGGGGGGGGGGTGGGGGGGGGGGGGGGTGGGGGGGGGGGGGGGTGGGGGGGGGGGGGGGTGGGGGGGGGGGGGGGTGGGGGGGGGGGGGGGTGGGGGGGGGGGGGGGTGGGGGGGGGGGGGGGTGGGGGGGGGGGGGGGTGGGGGGGGGGGGGGGTGGGGGGGGGGGGGGGTGGGGGGGGGGGGGGGTGGGGGGGGGGGGGGGTGGGGGGGGGGGGGGGTGGGGGGGGGGGGGGGTGGGGGGGGGGGGGGGTGGGGGGGGGGGGGGGTGGGGGGGGGGGGGGGTGGGGGGGGGGGGGGGTGGGGGGGGGGGGGGGTGGGGGGGGGGGGGGGTGGGGGGGGGGGGGGGTGGGGGGGGGGGGGGGTGGGGGGGGGGGGGGGTGGGGGGGGGGGGGGGTGGGGGGGGGGGGGGGTGGGGGGGGGGGGGGGTGGGGGGGGGGGGGGGTGGGGGGGGGGGGGGGTGGGGGGGGGGGGGGGTGGGGGGGGGGGGGGGTGGGGGGGGGGGGGGGTGGGGGGGGGGGGGGGTGGGGGGGGGGGGGGGTGGGGGGGGGGGGGGGTGGGGGGGGGGGGGGGTGGGGGGGGGGGGGGGTGGGGGGGGGGGGGGGTGGGGGGGGGGGGGGGTGGGGGGGGGGGGGGGTGGGGGGGGGGGGGGGTGGGGGGGGGGGGGGGTGGGGGGGGGGGGGGGTGGGGGGGGGGGGGGGTGGGGGGGGGGGGGGGTGGGGGGGGGGGGGGGTGGGGGGGGGGGGGGGTGGGGGGGGGGGGGGGTGGGGGGGGGGGGGGGTGGGGGGGGGGGGGGGTGGGGGGGGGGGGGGGTGGGGGGGGGGGGGGGTGGGGGGGGGGGGGGGTGGGGGGGGGGGGGGGTGGGGGGGGGGGGGGGTGGGGGGGGGGGGGGGTGGGGGGGGGGGGGGGTGGGGGGGGGGGGGGGTGGGGGGGGGGGGGGGTGGGGGGGGGGGGGGGTGGGGGGGGGGGGGGGTGGGGGGGGGGGGGGGTGGGGGGGGGGGGGGGTGGGGGGGGGGGGGGGTGGGGGGGGGGGGGGGTGGGGGGGGGGGGGGGTGGGGGGGGGGGGGGGTGGGGGGGGGGGGGGGTGGGGGGGGGGGGGGGTGGGGGGGGGGGGGGGTGGGGGGGGGGGGGGGTGGGGGGGGGGGGGGGTGGGGGGGGGGGGGGGTGGGGGGGGGGGGGGGTGGGGGGGGGGGGGGGTGGGGGGGGGGGGGGGTGGGGGGGGGGGGGGGTGGGGGGGGGGGGGGGTGGGGGGGGGGGGGGGTGGGGGGGGGGGGGGGTGGGGGGGGGGGGGGGTGGGGGGGGGGGGGGGTGGGGGGGGGGGGGGGTGGGGGGGGGGGGGGGTGGGGGGGGGGGGGGGTGGGGGGGGGGGGGGGTGGGGGGGGGGGGGGGTGGGGGGGGGGGGGGGTGGGGGGGGGGGGGGGTGGGGGGGGGGGGGGGTGGGGGGGGGGGGGGGTGGGGGGGGGGGGGGGTGGGGGGGGGGGGGGGTGGGGGGGGGGGGGGGTGGGGGGGGGGGGGGGTGGGGGGGGGGGGGGGTGGGGGGGGGGGGGGGTGGGGGGGGGGGGGGGTGGGGGGGGGGGGGGGTGGGGGGGGGGGGGGGTGGGGGGGGGGGGGGGTGGGGGGGGGGGGGGGTGGGGGGGGGGGGGGGTGGGGGGGGGGGGGGGTGGGGGGGGGGGGGGGTGGGGGGGGGGGGGGGTGGGGGGGGGGGGGGGTGGGGGGGGGGGGGGGTGGGGGGGGGGGGGGGTGGGGGGGGGGGGGGGTGGGGGGGGGGGGGGGTGGGGGGGGGGGGGGGTGGGGGGGGGGGGGGGTGGGGGGGGGGGGGGGTGGGGGGGGGGGGGGGTGGGGGGGGGGGGGGGTGGGGGGGGGGGGGGGTGGGGGGGGGGGGGGGTGGGGGGGGGGGGGGGTGGGGGGGGGGGGGGGTGGGGGGGGGGGGGGGTGGGGGGGGGGGGGGGTGGGGGGGGGGGGGGGTGGGGGGGGGGGGGGGTGGGGGGGGGGGGGGGTGGGGGGGGGGGGGGGTGGGGGGGGGGGGGGGTGGGGGGGGGGGGGGGTGGGGGGGGGGGGGGGTGGGGGGGGGGGGGGGTGGGGGGGGGGGGGGGTGGGGGGGGGGGGGGGTGGGGGGGGGGGGGGGTGGGGGGGGGGGGGGGTGGGGGGGGGGGGGGGTGGGGGGGGGGGGGGGTGGGGGGGGGGGGGGGTGGGGGGGGGGGGGGGTGGGGGGGGGGGGGGGTGGGGGGGGGGGGGGGTGGGGGGGGGGGGGGGTGGGGGGGGGGGGGGGTGGGGGGGGGGGGGGGTGGGGGGGGGGGGGGGTGGGGGGGGGGGGGGGTGGGGGGGGGGGGGGGTGGGGGGGGGGGGGGGTGGGGGGGGGGGGGGGTGGGGGGGGGGGGGGGTGGGGGGGGGGGGGGGTGGGGGGGGGGGGGGGTGGGGGGGGGGGGGGGTGGGGGGGGGGGGGGGTGGGGGGGGGGGGGGGTGGGGGGGGGGGGGGGTGGGGGGGGGGGGGGGTGGGGGGGGGGGGGGGTGGGGGGGGGGGGGGGTGGGGGGGGGGGGGGGTGGGGGGGGGGGGGGGTGGGGGGGGGGGGGGGTGGGGGGGGGGGGGGGTGGGGGGGGGGGGGGGTGGGGGGGGGGGGGGGTGGGGGGGGGGGGGGGTGGGGGGGGGGGGGGGTGGGGGGGGGGGGGGGTGGGGGGGGGGGGGGGTGGGGGGGGGGGGGGGTGGGGGGGGGGGGGGGTGGGGGGGGGGGGGGGTGGGGGGGGGGGGGGGTGGGGGGGGGGGGGGGTGGGGGGGGGGGGGGGTGGGGGGGGGGGGGGGTGGGGGGGGGGGGGGGTGGGGGGGGGGGGGGGTGGGGGGGGGGGGGGGTGGGGGGGGGGGGGGGTGGGGGGGGGGGGGGGTGGGGGGGGGGGGGGGTGGGGGGGGGGGGGGGTGGGGGGGGGGGGGGGTGGGGGGGGGGGGGGGTGGGGGGGGGGGGGGGTGGGGGGGGGGGGGGGTGGGGGGGGGGGGGGGTGGGGGGGGGGGGGGGTGGGGGGGGGGGGGGGTGGGGGGGGGGGGGGGTGGGGGGGGGGGGGGGTGGGGGGGGGGGGGGGTGGGGGGGGGGGGGGGTGGGGGGGGGGGGGGGTGGGGGGGGGGGGGGGTGGGGGGGGGGGGGGGTGGGGGGGGGGGGGGGTGGGGGGGGGGGGGGGTGGGGGGGGGGGGGGGTGGGGGGGGGGGGGGGTGGGGGGGGGGGGGGGTGGGGGGGGGGGGGGGTGGGGGGGGGGGGGGGTGGGGGGGGGGGGGGGTGGGGGGGGGGGGGGGTGGGGGGGGGGGGGGGTGGGGGGGGGGGGGGGTGGGGGGGGGGGGGGGTGGGGGGGGGGGGGGGTGGGGGGGGGGGGGGGTGGGGGGGGGGGGGGGTGGGGGGGGGGGGGGGTGGGGGGGGGGGGGGGTGGGGGGGGGGGGGGGTGGGGGGGGGGGGGGGTGGGGGGGGGGGGGGGTGGGGGGGGGGGGGGGTGGGGGGGGGGGGGGGTGGGGGGGGGGGGGGGTGGGGGGGGGGGGGGGTGGGGGGGGGGGGGGGTGGGGGGGGGGGGGGGTGGGGGGGGGGGGGGGTGGGGGGGGGGGGGGGTGGGGGGGGGGGGGGGTGGGGGGGGGGGGGGGTGGGGGGGGGGGGGGGTGGGGGGGGGGGGGGGTGGGGGGGGGGGGGGGTGGGGGGGGGGGGGGGTGGGGGGGGGGGGGGGTGGGGGGGGGGGGGGGTGGGGGGGGGGGGGGGTGGGGGGGGGGGGGGGTGGGGGGGGGGGGGGGTGGGGGGGGGGGGGGGTGGGGGGGGGGGGGGGTGGGGGGGGGGGGGGGTGGGGGGGGGGGGGGGTGGGGGGGGGGGGGGGTGGGGGGGGGGGGGGGTGGGGGGGGGGGGGGGTGGGGGGGGGGGGGGGTGGGGGGGGGGGGGGGTGGGGGGGGGGGGGGGTGGGGGGGGGGGGGGGTGGGGGGGGGGGGGGGTGGGGGGGGGGGGGGGTGGGGGGGGGGGGGGGTGGGGGGGGGGGGGGGTGGGGGGGGGGGGGGGTGGGGGGGGGGGGGGGTGGGGGGGGGGGGGGGTGGGGGGGGGGGGGGGTGGGGGGGGGGGGGGGTGGGGGGGGGGGGGGGTGGGGGGGGGGGGGGGTGGGGGGGGGGGGGGGTGGGGGGGGGGGGGGGTGGGGGGGGGGGGGGGTGGGGGGGGGGGGGGGTGGGGGGGGGGGGGGGTGGGGGGGGGGGGGGGTGGGGGGGGGGGGGGGTGGGGGGGGGGGGGGGTGGGGGGGGGGGGGGGTGGGGGGGGGGGGGGGTGGGGGGGGGGGGGGGTGGGGGGGGGGGGGGGTGGGGGGGGGGGGGGGTGGGGGGGGGGGGGGGTGGGGGGGGGGGGGGGTGGGGGGGGGGGGGGGTGGGGGGGGGGGGGGGTGGGGGGGGGGGGGGGTGGGGGGGGGGGGGGGTGGGGGGGGGGGGGGGTGGGGGGGGGGGGGGGTGGGGGGGGGGGGGGGTGGGGGGGGGGGGGGGTGGGGGGGGGGGGGGGTGGGGGGGGGGGGGGGTGGGGGGGGGGGGGGGTGGGGGGGGGGGGGGGTGGGGGGGGGGGGGGGTGGGGGGGGGGGGGGGTGGGGGGGGGGGGGGGTGGGGGGGGGGGGGGGTGGGGGGGGGGGGGGGTGGGGGGGGGGGGGGGTGGGGGGGGGGGGGGGTGGGGGGGGGGGGGGGTGGGGGGGGGGGGGGGTGGGGGGGGGGGGGGGTGGGGGGGGGGGGGGGTGGGGGGGGGGGGGGGTGGGGGGGGGGGGGGGTGGGGGGGGGGGGGGGTGGGGGGGGGGGGGGGTGGGGGGGGGGGGGGGTGGGGGGGGGGGGGGGTGGGGGGGGGGGGGGGTGGGGGGGGGGGGGGGTGGGGGGGGGGGGGGGGGGGGGGGGGGGGGGGTGGAGGGGGGGGGGGATGGGTGGGAGGAGGGGTGGGGGGGGGGGGGGGGGGGGGGGGGGGGGGGTGGGGGGGGGGGGGGGAGGGGGGGGGGGGGGGGGGGGGGGGGGGGAGGAGAAGAAGAAGAAGAAGAAGAAGAAGAAGAAGAAGAAGAAGAAGAGGTTGAGGACGAGGACGAGGACGAGGACGAGTCGTTTGGATTTATATCCCCCCTTTCTCTCCTGTAAGGCGACTCAAAGGGACTTACAAACTCCCCTTCCCCCCCCGCCATGCCGTTTTCAACAAAGAATGCTGTTCTCCCTACCCTAAGATTTACAAATGCATGCCTTTCTGTGCATGGTCATGTCTGCTCACTTTATAAGCCTATATATTCCAGAAGATTAAAAGAAGAATCTGGGACATTTCTCACTTACTCATTCAGCATCTGCTTCAGGTCTTGTTGTTTTTCAGCACCCTCCCACTGAAATAGTTTTATTGTGTCTTATCGGTTATCCGAAACGATTGTCGATGATTTCATTTGTACCTCAACTTTCTCCCCAATGGGGATCCAAAGCTGCTTACATCGTCCCGCCCTCCTCCATTTTATTCTCACAACAACCCTGTGAGGTAGGTCAGGCTGACCGCACGTGACTGGCCCAAGGTCATCCAGCAAGCTTCTATGGTACAGTAAGGTGTGGAGCTGGTTCTCCCAGATCCTAGTTCCGTGGTGGCGAACCTTTGGCACTCCAGATGTTATGGACTACAATTCCCATCAGCCCCTGCCAGCATGGCCAATTGTAGGGGCTGATGGGAATTGTAGTCCATAACATCTGGAGTGTCAAAGGTTCGCCACCACAGTCCTAGTTCAACATTCCAGCCCTTCGGCACTGTTTTTCCCCCCACTGGGAACAAGGACCAGGAATTTAAAGCAGGAAGTGAAGTCAAGGAAAATCTCTAAAGCCTCCCTGCAAGTTGAACAGAGAGCAGCAGTCATGGAACATAATCCACCAGGAATGGAAGAAATGCCTGGTTTTGTCACTCACCTACAAATGGGGAGTTAAGCACCTGGCAGCCCACAAGACATCATACGTGGTACTATGCTTAGCAACTGATCAGAACCTACTTGAAACAAGAGCATGGCTGCATACATTCAAGTATTGGATCAAATTATGTTTGAACTCTGATACGCACAGTTTAACGTATACTGCGTGCCCAGACCTATTTGCCTCTGTAACGTATCAACTTCTTAAATAAAACATTTACTCACTAGGCTTATTACTTGAAGATCTTTGTTCTGCTGTCACCCAGAGAGAGATTCTCCCAACTCTTTAAAACTAGACTTCTTAGGAACAGGAATACCCAGATCTTGCTAAAAGTAAATAAATCATGCTCACCCTTTTCTGTTGGAATAGTACCGGAACAGGGGCACATAGGCCCCTTCCGCACACGCAAAATAATGCATTTTCAAACCACTTTCACAACTGTTTGCAAGTGGATTTTGCCATTCCACACAGCTTCAAAGAGCATTGAAAGCAGTTTGAAAGTGCATTAGTCTGCATGTGCGGAATGAGCCATAGCCAAATATCTTGAATTATAAACTGAACCCCAACAGAGATGGATTATTACAAGGGCCAGATGCAATACTTTCCCATCTGTCGCTATTTATCTATCCCTCTCCAGGATTGGGTTTGTCCACTAATCACTGTGTCCAAGGACATTTGTGGTGGTGAGGTCAATCAGTTGACCGCCTAACTCAACCTGGTGCAGGATTGTTTTTTAAGAATAAACGAACGATGAGCAGGTTTTCAGGATCCCCTTTGCCAAGTAAGTCAGGATATAAACGAATCAATAAATCACGGGGAGAAATGCAAAGACGTTGCATGCTGAGATCTGCCCTATCCCAAGTTAAAACCCAACCTCATATGATCTTGGCCAAGACAGCGTTCTGGCTGTTACTGGTGACCTTGCCCAAGATGCCTTCCAACTCCAAGAGTCACGATTTATCGCCCGCCTCTCCCTCTAGGGTCAACAGAGTTTCCTAAGCACTTCACGGTATAAGCAGTCAATGCCAAATCAAATCTAAACAAGATCGGATGTAGCTGCAAGGGAAAAGCCAGCAGAGTTTTAAACTTGCTTTGGGGGGGGTCTCCAAAAGCCCCTGGGTCTGCGTGGCCCTCCAAGCTGTCTCATGGAACTCCTGCCGTAAACCAGCCTCACGTCTTCGGACAGCCCTAGAAACGAGCAACTTTGTACTTGAGTGCAGCTAAATATATATTATGGATGGCATGTTCCTATCCCCGGGCCTTTTACATTGGAATTCTGTTCACTGAAACCCTATTACAAGTTCACTAACTATAAACCATTTGATTTATATTCATTAACCAGTTCCAGACATCACCAATGGCATAACTTTAGTGCCGGACACGCCACGGTCGACGGGAGAACCGAAATTCCAGTTAATTAAAGGGCTGTAATTGTTGTCCGGTACAAGTGCCTTTGGGGCATCGGGCTCGGCAAATAATTTTTCATCGCCCCCTCCTCCCTCCCGATTTGCGAGTCTGCATCTTTATCCGAGTCGTACATTTTTTAAAAGTCCAGCTTCCCGAAGTGCTGCTTGTAGATACAGAGAACGGTGAAGTTTTTGATTGCACGGGGCCAGCAAGACAGACAAGCTTATTGACTGGCAAGGCACGATCACGTCACAGGTGGAAGGTGGCGTCACAGTGGCGTAGGAGGTTAAGAGCTCATGTATCTAATCTGGAGGAACCAGGTTTGATTCCCAGATCTGCCGCCTGAGCTGTGCAGGCTTATCTGGGGAATTCAGATTAGCCTGTACACTCCCAGCTGGGTGACCTTGGGCTAGTCACAGCTTTTCGGAGCTCTCTCAGCCCCACCTACCTCACAGGGTGTTTGTTGTGAGGGGGGAAGGGCCAGGAGATTGTCAGCCCCTTTGAGTCTCCTGCAGGAGAGAAAGGGGGGATATAAATCCAAACGCTTCTTCTTCCTTTTCAAAATGCACCATTAGAATAGCAAGAATTGGAGGATTTTTGAATGACTGCGATAGAAAATTGCCACACGGCAGACCCTGCAATCATGCGGTCGGAGCCTCGTGTCGTGGTGGTTTGCAGAGCATTCATTTCAGGACTCCGAGGATGGCAGGGTCCGGAGAAGCCCACTGCGTTGTGGGCTTTGCAGACATCCATCAAATTCACGGAGGTGCGATTTCAGCCACTCAACCGGTCGAACATCGCTGTCCATTTTAAAGCAAAATATTCTGGAGAGTTGCTACCTTCTGAAATATAGTGATCCATCCTTCTTTTTATTTGAATGATAAAACCTCTCAGACACCTTCCAAAATGGGACTCCCCGTGTGGGAGTGCCCAGGCTAATCTGAATTCCGTGAGAAGCCCTCCTTGATGAAGCCTTGTATGCAGTAGCTGGGAATCAAAACCTGGTTCCCTCCAGATTAATAGATATTATCTAAGCTCCTTAACCTCCTTATTCACTGCTGTTCGACACTGGAATCCAATACCTTGGAGAGTGGTGGAGTCTCCTTCTTTGGAGATTTTTAAAGAGAGGCTGGATGGCCATCTGTCTGGAGTGCTTTGATTGTTTGTTCCTGCATTGCAGGGGGTTGGACTGGATGGCCCTTGAGGTCTCTTCCAACTTTATAATTCTATGCAGCTTTGATTGAAAGTTATCTCTACGTTCATGCATATATAATTAAGTCATTAACTAAATAGATAGTTCTCAAGTGTATTCTAGTGGTTACTATAAAGCAGTGATGGCGAACCTTTTCGAGACCGAAAAGCCCAAATTGGGTAAACCTAAAACCCAATTCTATTTAATGCCAGCAAAGTGTCATCGACGGCAATTTAACCTGAATACTGAGTAGTTTGGGTCCAGGTTCCACGGTTATTCAGAGGTGCATATGCCACTCGGGAGGTAAACTCTGGTGGTAGTCGGTGGCTTTGCTTTGAAGCAACCGTGCAACTCTTCCAATGGGTGAATCACGACCCTAGGAGGGTTCGCTCAGAAGCGAGCCCCATTGCCAGCAACTGAGCTTACTCCCGGGTAAAGGATTGTGCTTTAGTTCTTCGCATGAAAATCAGTGGGGTTTAACAGCACTTAACAGGGTTACCTACACTGCTCCCCCAAAACTAGGTCTTATGTTTAATGCTAATAATTGAGCCCAGCAGCCCAGGCCAGCCTCGATGTGGGGGGGGCCGCAACTCTGTTTGCGCATTATTCATTATAAGGTTCTGAGTGTCACCTCTGGCAACTGCGTTACAGGTTTAACCACTGCCATGCTTACTTTTTATTTGGCAGTGTTCAGATGGACACTTTTGGAAACTTCTGGAAACTTCTGTAAGCCGCTTCAGGTCCCTTCGAGGAGAAAAGCGGCACAGAAGTGCCCCGACAGAACTTTTGATTTCAACTCCTGCTCAAAACTTGGCAGCCCCCTCCCCCGCTAGATGACTGTTGCATGAAATAGGTGCCCCAGCACGGTGAATGGCTTAAAACAAAAAAAAACCCAATTCGTTTTCTTAGGACCAGGGTGCTGCAAAGGGACATAGCATGGTACCATGCAAAATTCACATTACTGTTGTCATACATTTAGCTGCCGAAGAGGAAAGGGCTCCCTTTTTTTGTTAAGGGACACACATCACTGGATTTTGTTCACCTTTAAGTACAGCAGCTGCCCGCCTCAGGCAGTGATGGATGTTTTCCAAAAGCTTTGGAAGGTGCCTTGCAGTTCAACCTTCTAGATGTCCTTAGCTGAAACACACCAAAACCTCCCTGAGAGTAGCGCGGAGTGGGATTTAGCGTGGATACACTATATGTAGTGGTGGGATCCAAAAAAAATTTTAGTAAATGGTGTCCCCATGGTGGTGGGACTCAAACAGTATGAAATTTCCATGGGGCTGGGCGCGGGTAATAACGGGGGCGTATTAAGTATCTCTAGGGGCGGGGCATTAATAATTTCTCTGTTACTGTAAAAAACTCTTGGTCACTGTTCCTAATCTCCAGCTGGTATCTTTCTGTCCATAATTTAAACTCATTATAGCAAGTCCTATCGTCTGCTGCCCACAGAAACAACTACTTCTCCTCTAATTGACTGCCTGTCAAATACTTAATACTTTCAACACTTAATTTTGTTTCCTAGAAATCAAAAGAAGGGAGACTTTCCAAAACAAGGAACTTTACCATATTGCTAAAACATGTTTTTAAAACAGCCCAACAGGGAGAATTATCCTGTTTTCTACCTTCGCTAACCAGCCACATAGGAAACAACAGGACTATGATTTTTGGACCTAACGGAATTTCTAACGGAAAAGCGGACTCAATTAGTAACCCCCTCTCGGCACACACAAATAATTAGTAACCCACTCTCGGGAACGGGTGAGAACCTGCTGGATCCCACCTCTGACTATATGCCAACTAGGGAATGTGGAATCAGATCTCCCAACATTTTCTTTGGTGTATTGTCGAAGGCTTTCACGGCTGGGATCACTGGGATGTGGTGTGGTTTCTGGGCTCTATGGCCGTGTTCCAGTAGCATTTTCTCCTGACGTTTCACCTGCATCTGTGGCTGGCATCTTCAGAGGATCTAATGGTAGTAAAGCAAGTTAACAGGCAAATGAAGAGGAAGAAGAAGAAGGAGAGTTTGGATTTATATCCCCCTTTCTCTCCTGCAGGAGACTCAAAGGGGCTGACAATCTCCTTGCCCTTCCCCCTCACAACAAACACCCTGTGAGGTAGGTGGGGCTGAGAGCGCTCCGAAGAGCGGGGAATCAAACCCGGTTCCTCCAGATTAGATACATGAGCTCTTAACCTCCTACGTCACTGCTGCTCCCATTTTCCTTTTCCCCATTCACACACGTGCCATGCAGGCAGCAATTGGAGCCCATGGAAATAAACAGGGTTGCTTTCGCACCTTCCCAGGGGGACACTTTTCTTTTTTAAATTTCCTGCAACACATGCATAGCTTCCCAGGCTTGCAGAAATGAACCCCCACAGCCATGCCGATCGTCCCACAAAACTATTGGTTGCACCTGCATACCTGTGCAGGTGCAGCAAATTAAAGAAAAAAAGAAAAAGCCCTTTGGGGGTAGAACAGTATATCAAATCGAAATAATAATAATAATAATAATAATAATAATAATAATAATAATAATAATAATAATAATAATAATAATAATAATAATAATAATAAACAACAACAACAACAACAACAACAACAAACGCCATCAAAGCCAGAATTGAAAAGTCAACTACAGATCCCAAGTGCAGACTCTGCAAGGAAGCAGACGAAACAATAGATCACATACTTAGTTGCTGCAAGAAGATCGCGCAGACGGACTACAAGCAGAGGCATAATACTGTTGCTCAGATGATTCACTGGAACTTGTGCCACAACTACCATCCGCCCAGACAATAAAGAACTGAGGAATCAAGCAAACCTGAAAAGGTCACCAGTAATGTCAACGTAAAACTACTCTGGGACTTCCGACTTCAGATTCGACAAAGTTTTGTAGAACACAATACTCCTGACTCTACCGCATTGCGGTGGAAAAGAAAGTAAGTGGATAGTTGATGTTGTAATTCCTGGTGACAGCGATTGGATGAGAAGCAACTGGAAAAACTTACATTGATGTACTTTAGGATTTAAGGATTGGCAACCAATAAAGACTCTGGCGCAATGTCCAGTGCTGAGGTCCCAGTGGTGATCGGTGCACACTGGGTGCAGTGCCCAAAGATCTTGAAGTCCGCACCCTAAAAACAATTGGCTTCGACAACCACCATGTGTCAGCTGCAAAAGGCCACCCTCTACTCAGCTCTGCACGCATTATTCGGTCGATACACCGCCACAGTTCCAGATGTTTGGGAAGTGTCTGATCGCGGTGGATGTAATAACATAAAAAAATCCAGCATATTGATTCCACTTCATTGCTGTATATAACTGTTTTGTATCAATATACAATAAATAATAATAATAATAATAATAATAATAATACATGAATAATAAATAATAAATACCAATAATAATAATAATAATAATACTAATAATAAACAAGATCCTGTGGATCTCCTCAAATCCAGATTGATAAAGTTTTGGAACACAATACACCAGACATCACCATGCGATCGAGGACAAGATTGCGGACCATCATCGACATAGCAGTCCCCAGTGACAGCAGGGTCATTGAAAAAGAACACGAGAAGGTCACCGATTAATTTTGAAATCAAGCTTCAGCTGCCTATGCGGTACAAACCAGTTGAGGTTGTCCCAGTGGTAATCGGTATTGCTGGTTTTATCCCGGAAACACTAGGGCAGCACTTGAAACATCTTCGAATTGACAACATACAACATATCCGTCAAATCTTGTGAAGGAAGTTCTGCTGGGAATCCGCAAGATCAATACCACGTACCGATACATTATAACTTCCTAGGCCTATGAGTGAGGCTCGAATTGTAATGAAGGCCAACAACCAGCTAAAGATCTGGCAGCTGTGAAATCTACAATAATAATAATAGTCGAATGATTGTGGCGAAAAAGAACATGAATTCGAACTATTGTGGTGAAAAAGAACAGTAATCCCAATAGTAGTCGGTGCTTTGAAAAGCCTGAACTTGGACAGAACATCAGTCCACATGCTGCTAGGAACTGCACCCATTCTATGAAAATATCTCTAATATCCAAGGTCCTTGGGAAGGACTCGATATTCAGAGATGAATTCCAGACACTTGTGCTGTGTTGTTATGTGTATACTACTACTACTATTACGAATAATAATAATAAGAAGAACAAGAACAAGAAGAAAGTCTGCAGATGAGTTGAAATTCTAGGGGATACCTATGGCCTTACCTGGTGGCTGGCATCTCTAATCTCAGTAGCCAGTGGCGTAGCACCAAGGGGACAAGGGGTGTGTGTGATGCACCGGCCGCATGATGATGCAGGGGCCTGGCAGAGATGTGGTGGGGGCCTTCCAGGGCATTCCGGGGGTGTTCCAGGGAGTGGGGGGCAGGCAGGGGTGTGGCAGGGGTGTGGCAAGGGCACAGTTCCCCCTCGCTATGGCTCTGTCAGTAGCATGTTCCTGTTCGGTTTGGAAGAAGATACCCCGCCTCCCCAAATAACTTTTGCAAACAAGCAAGCTGCTGTTTACCATTGAAAGTCTGACCTAGCTCCATTAATTTGAACCCTGCTCTGAATCTCTTCTCTCTGCCCATCACAATCTCTTTTTCTTGCCCTACAGGGGAAATGACCCTTCCACTCTAGGATTCCCCCCGAAGGACCGTTTCTCTATGGCTGGAAGACACCCAGCTGTTAACTTGTGTAAAATATGCAAAGGAAAGAGGGAATGCTGAGCAACCAGTTGGGAATTAAATGGAGCAGGTGGGTCTTAGCAGCAATTGGAGTCTCTGTTCTCCCTCACAGGGAGCGTGGGGGAAGGACGGGGGGAGGCGGTGGTTAATAATCCCACAAGTGAACTGTTAGTAATGGGAAAAGAAGAAAACAGCAATCATTCGGCGCCGAACACAGCATCCCGCTGATCCAGAGTCGGCATGCACCAACGGCAGGGTGGTAATGAGGAGGGAGGCTTGGTATAGAATTAGAAGTGTAATTATGGAAAAAACCCCACCCTTAGATATTATCGTCATATTGCCTTTAACTCTTGGGCTTCTTCCTGGCCTTCCCAGGCCGATTCCTGTCTTTCCCCTTCAATTCACAACCACCTTTTTTTTTTCAAAGTTTGCAAACAGAGGAAGGACTAAAAAAGCCTCTGATGTTACAGTGGCGTCTTGGAGCGTCTGATCTATTTCTGAAGCAGCACCAAGGACATCCACCCGCGAAGAGGCAATATGCTTTTTTGTTTTTGCTTTGCTTGCAGAAATGAATACCTAGTTGGAGATTTTTTTAAAAAAATGCTCGAGAGGTTATTTGTTATTTCTGCTACAACTACATAAGAACATAAGAACATAAGAACAAGCCAGCTGGATCAGACCAGAGTCCATCTAGTCCAGCTCTCTGCTACTCGCAGTGGCCCACCAGGTGCCTTTGGGAGCTCACCTGCAGGAGGTGAAAGCAATGGCCTTCTGGCGGCTGTTTTCGCTCCTGATCAATCTGGTTCAGTTAAGGTTAATTTGCAATCTCAGATCAAAGAGGATCAAGATTGGAGTAGCCATAAACTCCACTTCTCCTCCATCAATTCGTCCTCAAGCCCCTTTAAAAGCCATCCAGGTTAGTGGCCATCACCACCTCCTGTGGCAGCATACTCCAAACAACCAATCACAACGCCAGGATAGCGTTTCCTTTTATTAGTCCCAATTCTTCCCCCCAGCATTTCTAAATGAATGCCCCCTGGTCTCTAGTATTGTGATATGTTATATGGCCTATCTCTGTCAACATTTTCTACCCCATGCATAATTGTATATTCAATCATATCCCCCCTCAGCCGTCTCCTCTCCAAACTAAAGAGTCCCAAACGCTGCAGCCTCTCCTCATAGGGAAGTTGCTCCAGTCCCTCAATCATCCTTGTTGCCCTTCTCTGCACTTTTTCTATCTCCGAATATCCTTTTTGAGATGCTGCAACCAGAACTCCACAGTACCTCCAAGTGCTGTCAGCACTATCGGCTTTATATAAGGGCATGACAATCTTTGCAGTTTTATTCTCAATTCCTTTCCTAATGATCCCCAGCTGCCTCTGTATGGAGGTTCGTGCTTGCTGTATCATCACGATGCGGCTACCTCCATCGCTGTCCTCCTCCTTGGCTCCTTCACTGATGCGGCTGGCCTCCATTAACGGGCCAGGGATCTTTAATGCTCTGGGTTCCCCAGCCTGGTGGAACACTCTTCCTCCAGCTGGGTCCGACCTTATGGATCGTAGCGAGTTCCTCATTGGTGGGCCTGTAAGGCGGGGCTGTTCCGCTGGGCCTTTGGGGGGACCAGCCGCTGAAGGGGCCCCCCCCCCCCCCGGCTTTGGCTCTCTGCATCTGAGGCCTTCCATCTAATGGGATTCGCCGTCTCTCCCTCCTAGGGAGGATTTCAAAAAACGGTTTTAGTGGATTCCTCTGCTTACTATTATTTTTACTGCTGTTTTTAAAGGTTTTAGAAACGACATTTTATAATCTGTATCGTAGATTCTTCATGTAGTGCACCGCCTGGATCTCCTCGGGGATGGGGTGCGGTACAAAAATCTACAGATAGATAGACAGATAGATAGATAGATAGATAGATAGATAGATAGATAGATAGATAGATAGATAGATAGATAGATAGATAGATAGATAGATAGATAGATAGATAGATAGATAGATAGATAGATAGATAGATAGATAGATAGATAGATAGATAGATGGATAGATGGATAGATGGATGGATGGATGGATGGATGGATGGATGGATGGATGGAGGGAGGGAGGGAGGGAGGGAGGGAGGGAGGGAGGGAGGGAGGGATGAATGATGGGAAACAGGAGGAAATCAGGTGGCATTTGCCAACCCTGCAGTGTTGGCTGAGGACTGGTGCTTCTGTTATACCTGATTGCCTAAAAGCAGGGAGTCTCCAATGTGCTGGGTGCTAAGGGTCACGCTGACACCTTTTCTAGCAAGGCTTCTGATTGGCCATTGGATATTTGATTGGCGGTGCAGATATTTAAAAACATTGCTTTGGCAGCAGCTGTGACCACAACTTTGCTGCATGACGGTAGGTAAGCTGTGACTGTGCCCACCATGCTGTGTTAGAACGCCAAAGGTCCCCACAGCCTCAGAAAGGTGGGTGAACCCTTCCCTAAACATTCCCTCCCAACTGTGCTGCTAGCAGGTAGGGTCGTGGCTGGGTCTGACCCCGCAGGTCAAAGCGGGCAGCAAACACAAGCATGATCAGGTCACAGTCCAATGGGTCAAGGCAGGCGGTAGGCTAGGCATAGTCAAGTCACAGTCCAATAGATCAAGCAAAACCGAGGAGCAGGCTAGGAATCAATGAAGAACTGAGCACATAGCGGTGACGCAGGCAGAAGCAAGCTTACAGCAAGGCTTATATAGAGAGCCTTGTTCAGGGGGCTGGGATTCTGTGAGGAGTTAGTCCTAATCAGATGCAGAGACTTCTAATCTCCCATATCTTGCTGCCAAACGAGCACTCCTTCTTTGTTTCTGCAGTAGCAGCCTCTGCTTCTGCCTCCTATGCACAACTGGCTCATCACTGGGTTCCCTGGGAGAATCTGCAGGCTCCTCTACTTGTATGTCATCAGGTAGGGAAGAACTGGGCATTGGCTCTGCTGTCTGGTCTTCCCCAGGAGAAGCCAACTCTGCACTGTGTCCTCAGGTTCTGCCTCAGAGTCCTCTGTGTCCTGGTAAGGACCCAGGGGCCGGCTCGTGACACCAACATTTCACAGATAGAAATAAGGACCTGTTCACAGTATCTCTGTTCTCTTACCAAATGTGTCTGTCCAAGTGCCCCTTGGAACTCACATTGCTAAAGTTGCCAGTCCTCTTGATGGATGCCGAATCCACACAATTTCTTTTGAAGTACCACCTCAACAATCGTACTACATAGCTATTATATATAACTTTAATAAACTGTTAATAATAGAAAGCTGCCAGGGGACGGGATCCCCTGCTTTGAGGTCCTTTGTCCTGGCACCTTTCAGCCGGCCGGTGGGAGGTTTACCATCAACAGACTGAGTCCTAGACCTCTGTTGGAGACTATGCATTGATGACACTACTGACACTCACCAAAAGTAATGTCACGACATTGCTGGCAATGTGGCAGCATTCTGGCACACGGGCAAAATCACTATGGTAAAAATAGCTTCTGGCATATGTTTTTTGGCCAAATACCAGAGCCTCCCCACGTCACCAGTGACAAGATGGTGATTCTTTTGGTGCAGACCAGAACTGACATCAACACCGCACCAAGGGATGCCAGCCTCCTGAGGAGGAGGAGGAGGAGGAGGAGGAGGAGGAGGAGGAGGAGGAGGAGCAGCAGCAGCAGCAGCAGCAGCAGCAGCAGCAGCAGATGTAATCAAACCCGCCCTTCGGGGATTAGAGTATTAACCTGCTCTTAAACTACAATTTTCGCCTTCACCAGCTGTCTCGCCGAAGCTGTGAAGCATGGGAGCATCGATTCATCAATGAACTAAAAAAGAAGGGAAAAACCACGTAATGACGGCCATGAATTGTTTCCAGGCAGTGGTTGTGGCCAATAGGGGGGTATTGAAAGTGTTGTACAAACATTTTGTTAACATTTTAGCAGATTTGTGTGGAAAGAGTAATTCATTCCTAGGATGGAAATAAAGTTCTGTGCATGGGAACACTATTGCAAGGAAGAATACATTTTAGTGGGTTATTTGTCCTATTTAAGTTTTAGTGTGGGGATAGATTGTGGAGGCCATCTTGTATTTGGTTTTATTGGGATTACAATCTATATATATAAACGCGAAATACCACTCACTGACTGACTGACTGACTGACTCATCAAAAGAACTCAAAAACCACCGAAACTACAAAGTTGAAATTTGGCACACCTGTTCATTATGTGCTTCAGGCACTCGCTAAGAAAGGATTTTCCAAAATATTCACTTCCACTTGACTTATTAGATATTTACTGTTCAACACTTTACTAGCCATCTGCATGAACATTCTAAGGGTGGCAGTTGAACACCACAAGTTTCATGTCCTTCAACATGGTATTTTCAATGGTTTCTTAGTTCTTTTGATGAGTCAGTCAGTCAGTCAGTCAGTGGTATTTTGCATCTATATATAAAGCTTCGTTTCACAGAACATTTTAATGAAAGCGCGACTTTCGAAGCTCTTAACTCCATTTTGGTCGCATTCTGACAAGTTCTGCTGAATGCCCACCTAAACAACAAAGCACGCATTGACCCACCCATGATGCGCCTAACTGCATTCTGCATCCCCGTAACTTAGGGAATGCATACCTAACCTGAAATTCCTTCTGGGTTGGAAACCACTAAAGGGAGAAGAGGAATTAAAATGCAGAAAGTTTATTTGGCTACTACTGGCTATTACTTCAGGAAAAGGTTTTTTCACAACTACAGGAAGCTGCTGCAAAATATGCGAAAACCAACCCATCAGTCCACAGACAGGCTGTGAGGAAATATGCTGCATGTCACCCCAAAGTTCACAAACAGGCTGTAAAGAAGTATGTTGAATGTCACCCCGAAAATCATAGAGAGGCTGTGATGAAGTATGCGTGGTGAAGCCCGGGTATCCTGCTAGTTGGATATATGTGTTATTTCTATCTAGTTTTATGATATATTTGTATTTATTTTGTTATCCTATGACCCACTTTGGAAGGCGTGGCTTGTGTAGAAGACTAATTAAATAAACAAATAACTGTCAGGTTCATGGGCTGTCATGGGAACCTTCATTCTTACACCCCAGCTGTGTGCAACAGCCTGTCCTATCTTGATTTAAAAGCCAAGAGAACTTCAAGGTTTTTTTGCTTAAAGATAGACTAGGAAAATATAATGGATTGATACAAGCCAATTGAAAGCTCCAAACAGTCTTCAGAAATTATACAGTGGGAAATGGTTGATTATACTCGACACAGGGCCCTAGAGACAGGGCCGGAGCGAGGGGGAATTGCGCCTGGGGCATGTGTGCGCCTTGTGCCCCTGCCATGCCCCCATCTGCCCCTGCCCCAGAACGCCCCGGTCACACCCCTGCACTGGCATGTGCCCGGTGCATCGCGCACCCCCATCCCGTTGATGCTACGCCACTGCTTAGACTTCATGTGTGTGCATTTACATGCATGTACACAAGAGTCAAGATGCATTCATACCCATTTTGCTCACATATTGAGCAATTTACACAAGAGTCAAGATGCAACCTCAGAAACCAACACACACACACACACACACCAGAGATTTAGCAGGATCCATCAGCAGGAGTATTGCGGGGGGAGGGGTGAAAAGGTTAAAAAGAAAAATAAGGCCTTTTAGAATAAAATGTAAAAAGAAAAATCAATGCCTACAGAAACGTCTTACCATAGAGCTCCTGGCGATTCTAAAAGCTACCCAGAAGTGAAAAGGTGGCCCTAGAAATCGTCAGAGCTCCAGTTAACTCTGGGAATCACCAGCATCTCTGGGGTGAGAACTTCCTATAAGTACACAAGAATTTGTTATTTCTTTTTTAATTTTTCTCCTGTCGCACTGGAAGTGGTGACTGGCAAGGGGACCTAGGAGAAGGGGATTCCTCGCCCCCACCAGGGACTTGGTAGCCTTTAAGAGCATCTGAGTCAAGGTATAACCACTCAGAAATTTAGTATGCACCCTAGAATTAAGCTATATTCACACAAATTAAAATTCCTCTCCGGACCGAGATTACCCCATATTACAGTTCCTGAAATCGACCTCTTCTGGCGCTTTCCAGCTAGAGTGCCAATTTAACACTGGAGATCCCTGGCCCCTCAATGATGCGGCTGGCCTCCACTCGGGCCAGGGCTCACGGCTCCTGGCGCCGGCCTGGTGTTCCACTCTTACCCACCAGCTGTCCGGGCCGATCTCGTGGACCTTTAGAATCTCCAGCGAGGGCCGTGCATCGAAGACCTGAGCGTTGTTCCACCGGGCCTTTGGAGCGACCAGCCACTAAGTCCCCTCCCTCCTCCCCTGCTCTATCGGGGTCCCTAACATCACTGGGACCCACTATTCTTTCTGGGAGGGTTATATACGGGCTCTCGTGGGATATTGTTTTAGAATCTTATTTTAATTTATCTGTATGTTTTATATATGATTATATTGTTCAATTCCCTTGAGTTCTTCCGGGGATAGCAAAAGGCTGCATATTAAATCAAATAATAAATTCAACTAAATAACTATAAATGGATGGATAGATAGATAGGATAGATAGATATGTGGATAGATAGTGGATAGATGATAGATAGATAGATAGATGTAGATAGATAGATATGATAGATAGATAGATAGATAGGATAGATAGATAGATAGATGGTATTGATAGACAGATGACAGGACAGATAGACAGATAGATATATTGTGACAGATGGTGGACAGATAGATGACAGATAGATAAGATAGATGGATGCATTAGATGATGTGACAGATAGATTAGCCCCGGATTAACAATTTCACCTTTCCAGTCACCCGGCTCAACATATCACAGATGAAAATGGGTATATGCTTATAACACCCCTGTTTTTTTTAAAAAAAACATCTCTTTTCCACTGCAGCCCCAAAGGCTATACTTCGCCTCCACTTACTCTTCAAAACTGTGCGCCTCCGTTGCACTCAAAGCCAAAAACACATTTGTTCTTTCAGTGACAAAGATACAGCAGGAAAACATCACCGGGGGTTATCAACGGTTCAAAATGTATCTTAGCAGCTGCAATATGGGTGTTGGAAATAGCAGGCTATGGGCAAGACGTCTCCACCGCACCACCACGCCAATATTTTAATCCTAGAGGCTGAGGGAAGGGAGCTACAACCAGGGGAGAGGCAACCTCAGCACCTTATACCAGCATTATTCTTTTTAAAGAAAGAGTAAAGGAATTTGGTTTGGTTTTTTAAGTGACTGGAAAACAAGATTCTGGCTGCACCCAAGCTGAGGTTTTTTTTCTGTTTTGGTATCCAAACTGCAGCTTTCATCTAGAATAAATTTTGAAAGAAAACACTAGGGCAGCACTTGAAACATCTTCGAATTGACAAAATTAACATCTGTCAAATTCAGAAGGCAGCCCAGCTGGGATCCGCACGAACACTACGCTGATACATTACAACTTCCTAGGCCTCTGGGTGAGGCTCAAATTGTAATGAAGGCCAACAACCAGCTAAAGAACTGGCAGCTGTGAAATCTACAACAACAACAATAATACTAATAATACTAATAATACTAATAATACTAATACTAATAATACTAACAGTAACAGTAACAGTAACAGTAACAGTAACACTAACACTAACACTAACACTAACAATACTAACAATACTAACAATACTAACAGTAATACTAATACTAACAATACTACTACTACTACTACTACTACTACTACTACTACTACTACTACTAATAATAATAATAATAATAATAATAATAATAATAATAATAATAATAATAATAATAATAATAATAATAATAATAAAGCAGCTCTGGGTGAGGCTCGAATTGTAATGAAGGCCAACAACCAGCTAAAGATCTGGCAGCTGTGAAATCTACAATAATAATAATAAATAAATTTAAAACTGTGTCATTTACTTATTACCTAATCACCTAAACTTAAATGTGGTACTGTATACTATTTCTAATAAAACATGTATTCCATACTTCAGGTATCACTTCCTTCCTCCTTTTTTTGCCTTCCTTCCTTGTCCAGATTGTTGCTGTTCTGGTATCTAATAAGGAATCAAGAGTTTTAATCAACGAAGGAATTTTGTCAACAGTTATCAAAACTTTTGGTACAACTTAACAGAAACTTCCGTTGAAGAAGAATTTTTGAACCCAATGGTTGGGTCAGTGGCATCAAACCAAGCCATAAATCTTCCCGTGATTGGCTGCAGAAACATCATAAATATAATTGATTGGCTGTGTGAACTCAACTGCTTCCTCAGCAGGGTCTTGGGTTTAGAGGTCAACACTGTGATGCTACCAGATTGCCTCTCCTGATCCCATTATGGCCTGGTTGCCATGAAATCTCCCTTGTAGGCCACCAAGCTGAATTCTTTTACTTATTGCCTGACAGATATCGCCTATCCCATCTCAAGGTGGCAAGAGTTTCTGAATTAGGGCCAGGGCCAATTATGCAAAATTGGATGAGGTTAAATGTGGAAAACAAAAATGTGAACACCTTTGAAAGATCAAACAGTAAGCATCATTTAATCAATCAATTTGGCCATTGAATCCTCTGAAAAACCTAGTGATGAACTAATAAAGTGCTGGATTGGGCAGGAAAATGACACAGAAATCTGGCGGCACTCTAATGACTTCTGAAAAATTTCAGCGGGGAGTTTCATGAGCCAGAGCTGAGTTTCTCAGATGGGAAGTCAAGTCAGACTCACCAGCTCCTAAGCAGCAGCAGTGGCGTAGTGGTTAAGAACAGGTGTACACTAATTTGGAGGAAGCGGGTTTGATTCCCCGCTCTGCTGCCTGAGCTGTGGAGCAGAGACGTAGCTGTGCCAAACTGCGCCCGGTGCACATTCTACATTTTCTGCACTTGCCCCCCTGGCTTCCCCATGTCACCCCCCCCTTTTCCTTTCATCTTTGTTTAGTTCCTTTCCTTGTTCAAAACTTTTTCAGGCTGCAAAAGGCCTGTTCTCAGCAAAAACGGCCTGATGGGAACTATACTTCCCAGGAGACCTTGTGAGCCCCAAGGTCTCCTGGGAACTGTAGTTCCTCAGGGCATTTTTACTGCAAACAGGCCTTCTGAAGCCTGAAAAAGTTTTGAACAAGGAAAGGAACTAAGGTAAGTGTGGGAAGGGGGGTAAGGGGAGCCGAGGGGCTACGGGCGCCACGGGAGGGGGGCGTTGCGGGGGAGGGGGCACTGCGGGAGGGGGCTGCGGGGGAAGGGGAGGGGCTGGGGGTGATTTTTTGCGCCCCCCAGGCATGCGCCCGGTGCACAGCGCGCCCCCCAGCCCCCTTGTAGCTCCGCGACTGCTGTGGAGGCATATCTGGGGAATTCAGTTTAGCCTGTGCACTCCAACATATGCCAGCTGGGTGACCTTATGCTCATCACAGTTGTTTGGAGCTCTCTGAGCCCCACTCACCTCACAGGGTGTTTGTTGTAAGGGACATTTTCCCAATTGTCTTCTGACAGTGGATTCTTTTAGAAATATATTTACAGTTTTAATGTATATTGATCAGTTTCCAGTGGATGTTATTTACCTGAAGCTGGTCTCTGACTATAATAAACGGTAATCTTGAACTGGACACCAACTGGGGATGGAGGAATAGGGTTGCAAGATCTAGCTGGGAACTTCTGGAGATTTGGGGATGGAGCCTGGGGAGGACAGAGACCTCAGTGGTGCCAGCATGGTGCAGTGGTTAACAGCAAGTGCACTTTAATCTGGAGAACCGGGTTTGATTCCCTGCTCTGCCACTTGAGATGTGGAGGCTTATCTGGTGAACCAGATTAGCTTGTGCACTCCAACACACACCAGCTGGGTGACCTTGGGCTAGTCATTGTTCTTCGGAGCTCTCTCAGCCCCACCTTCCTCACAGGGTGTTTGTTGTGAGGGGGAAAGGAAAGGAGATTGTCAGCCCCTTTGAGTCTCCTTACAGGAGAGAAAGGGGGATATAAATCCAACTCTTCTTCTTCTTCTTCTTCTTCTTCTTCTTCTTCTTCTTCTTCTTCTTCTTCTTCTTCTTCTTCTTCTTCTTCTTCTTCTTCTTCTTCTTCTTCTTCTTCTTCTTCTTCTTCTTCTTCTTCTTCTTCTTCCAGTGCTCCCCTAGAAGTGTGGCACATGTGTAAGCCGGACTGTTTCCATGTGGAGCTCTTTTCCATGATCAGCTGGTCCAATGTTGCCATCGCTAGCGCCGTCCCTTCAAGCCCTAAGACAGCCTCCTCCGTCAGTGTTCATCTGCACGTAATAGAAAGATTCTGCTTCATACGTGCTGGAGTAAACCTCTCACGATATCTGAGAAAGCGCCGGCCCTCATTCGGTTGTAGGCCTGCCATCTCACACAGGGATCCCACTGCTGGCCTTCTAGCGTTTTCCAATTTTTCACTACAGCAGTCATGAATAAATCACCAAAACGTATCAGATTGCTGCAAATGGAAAGACCAGCACCTGGCCCCAGTTCAGTAGTCAAGGAGCAGCAACTTCATAAAGCAGGTGGGGCCCCGCTCCGTCCTCTCTACATTAGCTTGTAAATGGAAAACCTCCGGCACACGGGGACATTGGAGCCACAACTGTAAAGGGACATACTAAGAGAATGCCTGGCGAAGAGGAGGCCCCGGCAGTCGGCTGATAAGCAGAAGACACCAGCTGAAAGAAGAAGGTTGAAGCGTTTCATGGGGGACTGTCTGATTTTTTGTTTTCTTCATTGGGATACTGCTGAAATTCTTCCCCCTCCCCAGTTCTGAAGCAATGGATTACCTGCTGCGCTATGACACCTGATCTCCAGCCAACAGAGAGCAGATCACCTGGAGAAAACAGCCACTTTGGAAGGTGTAATCTATGGCATCATACCCCATTGAAGTACCTCTCTTCCCAAACCCCGCCTTCCTCAGGCTCCACCTCCAAAATCTTCACATATCTTCCAATCCGGAGCTGGCAGTCCAAGAGGATCCTTGGTGATGATCACTGTTAGCAACTGCCTGGAAATAATTGTGTTTTTTTTAATAACATGCTTTCCCCCTTGCTTTTGGTCAATAACCATTTTTTTAACAAAAAAATTTTTTCTGCAGCATTTATTTTCAGAAGTGTAGCTGAGTAGGAGTCTGCCTGGGGCGCACTCCATGTTTTCCACCCCCTGTGGCCCCTCCCCCCTGCATCCCCCCACTTACCTTCTCCAGCAAAAAACAGACCAGGTGGTGGGGCGGGTCCAAGCCTGGTGAGGCAGGGTGGGGCGGGGACAGTGGTGGGATCCAAACATTTTAGTAACAGGTTCCCATAGTGGTGGGATTCAAACTGTGGTGTAGCGCCAGTGGGGCTGGGTGGGGCACGACGGGGCATGGTCGGGCATTCCGGGGCCGGGCATTCCTGGGCGGGGCTGTGGCAAGGACGCAGCCGCTGCACCAGTCCTTGGGCGGGAAACGAATGCACACAGGCGCAGGCTGCCACGCACGCCGTTGTACCTCCTGCTAGACTGCTTCAAGTTCTGTGCGCTACTGCAGAGAGGAGGGGCGTAACTAAGGCAAAAAAATCACGTGGCAAAATCACCAATTAGTAACCCCCTCTCAGCACACACAAATAATTAGTAACCTACTCTCGGGAACCTGTGAGAACCTGCTGGATTCCACCTCTGGGCGGGGAGGTGGGGCAGGGGGTGATTTTCACGCCCCCCAAATGCACACCCAGTGCAACGCACCCTCCTGCTCCCCTGTAGCTTTGCCACTGTTCATTTTTCTATGGCATTCATTAAGAAACTGTGGAAGCAGGTGCCCTGTCAATCAGCGTATGGAAATAGGCGAGGACTCTGAGTCTTGGGATGCCCGTCCGGATAGCTTCTTGCCCATGTCAGCACATCCAGGTTGAAAGCAAAGGTGCCCTGGCGTGGCAACTCACCGTCAAAGTTGTGCCCGTCAGCACAATACAGCAAGGAAAAAGCAATGCCGGGGAGGGGAAATGACATTGATATGAGTCGGTTTCAAAGGCATTTGCTCATGTCGTCTTCTGGTCTCCCTGGCGTCGGTTATGCTAGAAAGAGTCCCAAGCGATGAGGCATATATTTGTGTTAACTTCCTTCTGAGCCTTCCATGAAGATCCAATTTAGCATTTCTGTCCCAGTTTCTTGTACTGTTGTCAGCAAAACTCAGATTTTTGTTTAGGCCCCAAGCTGTAGATCCAGACCTAGTGCTGTACCAGCCAAGGGACGGGGGTAACCTCTGTCCCTGGGCACAACTAATCTGGTCATGTGGAGGGCATGGAATTGACCCCCCCCCCCTCATGACCAGATGCCTTTGTGAAGACGATGAGGAGAAGAAGAAGAAGAAGAAGAAGAAGAAGAAGAAGAAGAAGAAGAAGAAGAAGAAGAAGAAGAAGAAGAAGAAGAAGAAGAAGAAGAAGAAGAAGAAGAAGAAGAAGAAGAAGAAGAAGAAGAAGAAGAAGAAGAAGAAGAAGAAGAAGAAGAAGAAGAAGAAGAAGAAGAGTTTGGATTTATATCCCCCCTTTCTCTCCTGCAGGAGACTCAAACGGGCTGACAATCTCCTTGCCCTTCCCCCCTCACAACAAACACCCTGTGAGGTAGGTGGGGCTGAGAGAGCTCCGAAAAGCTGTGACTAGCCCAAGGTCACCCAGCTGGTGTGTGTGGGAGTGCACAGGCTAATCTGAATTCCCCAGATAAGCCTCCACAGCTCAGGTGGCAGAGCTGGGAATCAAACCCGGTTCCTCCAGATCAGATACACAAGCTCTTAACCTGCTACTGCTACTAAGAAGGAACTCCTCATCATGTTTGGGCTACCTCAGCCCTGCCCACGTCATGGGAGCGACGACTTGAGCAGGGCCTAGAGAGTCCAAAGATGAAGCCATGCCCCCTCCTGGCTTCTGCCCTCCCCAGGAGCCAACCTCCAGGGGCAGGGTGGGGGGGGGTTCACCCCCTCCTTCCTTCCCCCCTTCCCTCCCCGCAGTCTGGCTTCTGCTCTCCCCAGAGCCTAGGGAGATCAGAAGTGACTGCCAGCCTCTGGAGACATGCTTTTCTAGGCATGGAGGCTGGGGGACATGACCCCACCCCCAAGCCCTGCCCCTGGCCTCTGTGCCTACAAAAGCACAACTCCAGAGGCTGGTAGTCACTTCTGATCTCTCTAGGCTCTGGGGAGGGCAGAAGCCGGGCTGCGGGGAGGGAGGGAGGGAGGGAGGGAGGGAGGGAGGGAGGGAGGAAGGAAGGAAGGAAGGAAGGAAGGAAGGAAGGAAGGAAGGAAGGAAGGAAGGAAGGAAGGAAGGAAGGAAGGAAGGAAGGAAGGAAGGAGAGGGTAGTCCATGAACATCTGGAGAGCCACAGGTTACAGACCCCTGGTCCAGACCTACTTAAACGCTAAATGGCTTCTCCATCTATGGGAGCTGATCTTTCTGATTTGTATTTTAGGAAGGATTGCCATCCTCTAAGCTGGGACAGGAGATCTCCCCAAATTAAAACTAATCTCCAGGCCACAGAGATGAATTCCTCTGGACAAAATGGCGGCTCCACTCTCCACTCTCTGAGAGCCCTGTCCTCAATTTCTCTGGTGGGTGGAGCCTATGGCACTCTGCTCACCGGGGTTGGTCCCTTCTCCAAACCCCTCCCTTCCCAGGCTCCACCCCCAAAATCTCTTGATATTTCCCAACCCAGGGTTGGTCACCCTATGCAAATCATTCTCTTGTGATTTGCCTTTAGTGGACAGGCGCATTTGCCATTGGAGTCAGCATTCTTTGGAGCGCTGTTCCTTCACCAGGATCTCTAAAAGCAAAATCTCAGAGTGGAGGTCAGATATGTGTGATGCAGGACCCAAGAAAGCCAATGCAATGCTGGACTGTATCAGTGGGAGTATAGGGTCTCGATCATAAGAACATAAGAACATAAGAACTAGCCTGCTGGATCAGACCAGAGTCCATCTAGTCCAGCACTCTGCTACTCGCAGTGGCCCACCAGGTGCCTTTGGGAGCTCACGTGCAGGATGTGAAAGCAATGGCCTTCTGCTGCTGCTGCTCCTGAGCACCTGGACTGCTAAGGCATTTGCAACCTCAGATCAAGGAGGATCAAGATTGGTAGCCATAGATCGACTTCTCCTCCATAAATCTATCCAAGCCCCTTTGAAAGCTATCCAGGTGAGTGGCCATCACCACCTCCTGTGGCAGCATATTCCAAACACCAATCACGCATTGAGTGAAGAAATGTTTCCTTTTATTAGTCCTAATTCTCCCCCCCCCCCCCCAGCATTTTCAATGAATGCCCCCTGGTTCTACTATTGTGAGAAAGAGAGAAAAATTTCTCTCTGTCAACATTTTCTACCCCATGCATAATTTTATAGACTTTGATCATATCCCCCCTCAGACGTCTCCTCTCCAAACTAAAGAGTCCCAAACGCTGCAGCCTCTCCTCATAAGAAAGGTGCTCCAATCCTTCAATCATCCTCGTTGCCCTTCTCTGCACTTTTACATTGAGGGATGTAACTGTACCTTTCTGTTCTGCATTGGTTAGAATATTCACCTGGAATATCGTGTACAGTTCTGGGCACAGCAGTTCAAGAAGGATATTGACAAGCTGGAACGGGTCCAGAGGAGGGCAACCAAAATGGTTAAAAGGTCTGGAATCCATGCCTGATGAGGAGAGACTTAGGGAGCTGGGTATGTTTAATTTGGTGAAGAGAAGGTTGAGAGGTGACATGATAGCCACGTTTAGATATTTGAAAGGAATGTCATGTCGAAGAGGGAGCAAGCTTGTTTTCTGCTGCTCCAGGGACTAGGACTAAGAGTAATGGGTTCAAGGTGAAGGAAAAGAGATTCCACCTAAACTACAGCAGCAGCAGCTGTGCGAACAGCGCCCCAGTGACTGTGTTTTTACCGTCCCTAGTGAGCAGTTTTTGGTCTGTGCAGAAACAGCCATAGTTACACAAATCATGGCAGCTAGAAAAATTCTGGAGAATGAAGATGTGGTTTCTGTAATCTCGCGTCTTTGTCTGAAAGTTTTGAAAACCAACTGTCTGTGCTTGAGGCCAGAGAGTCATTGGACCTGAATTGCATTCTGAATTATTTAAGAAATACAGATGCAGAAAGGAAGGCGTCAAATACAATGAAAGGCTTATCTGTGCTTAGACTATATTGTTCCAGTGCCGCAATTTGCTTTAACTTTGGAAGAAGGGGACATGTGGCTAAATATTGTTGTGAAAGAAAATCAGATGGGAGAGGCAGAGGGGAAGAACCAAGTAATGCTTACAGAAGAGATGATGTTAATGAAACTTTAGCTGAAAATGCGAAGAATAAGAGAAAGTCACTTCAGTTAAAGAAAAAGTGCAAACAAAGAAAACATGTGCATACATAACTGCAAATGACTGCAACAGTGAAGTGAATTTGTTTCTTTTGGACTCTGGATCTTTCCCCCATATTTGCAACGATGAAAAATATTTTATTGAATTGAACGAAAGTGGATCAGAGAAACCTTTGCAAGCTGTTGGTAAACCACTGACAGAATATGGAAAGGGTACTGTGAGAACTGATGTCTTGAGTTCTACTGGAGATACTGTACATCATGGCCTAATAGAGGCACTGTATGCACCTGATGCAAGTGGAAATTGAATATCAGTGCCTAGATTGCTGAATGGTGGAAACAAGATTATAATGGGTGGAGAAATATGTTGCATTTATAATCCAAAACTTGATACAGAGGTCAAAGCTGAAAATATCGGAACTTTTCTCTCTCTAAGGCCCCTTCTGCACATGCAGAATAATACACTTTCAATCCACTTTTCACAATTGTTTGAAATTGGGTTTTGCTATTTTGCTACAGCTGCAAAGTGCATAGACCGTGGATTGAAAATGCATTATTCTGCATGTGCGGAAGGGGTCTAAGAGATGTTAAAAGTGCTGAAAGAGCCATTTATCACGTAAAAAAGGAAGACTGCTCTCACTCCAGTTGGGTTTATGGTTGGCTTGTAAAATTAGGCCACAGTGAGAAAACTTATAAAAGACTATGATTTAAAACTAATTGAATGCAACACAACCCTACCCTTCTACACTGGGTTGGACCAGGCCAACAGGAAGATGCAAACCATCAGCCCAACAAGTAATTTTCCAGTGACTATAATAGCTGGTCCGGCCTTGCTCTCATGGTTGCTTGGGGGGGGGGGGAGAACTTTGGAAATCAGTTTGTAGATCAAGGTTGGCTGTTAGTTCATCTTTACCATTTTGCTTTCCCACCTATTTATGTTCTTCAACCCTTTTGCAAAAAAAATATTATATTCTCAAAGTTGTTACATGAAAATCTTAGCTATTAAAGCATCAAATTAAAGGATACATAGAAATGGGTATATAAGATCTCCCAAATATCTCCAGAAATATATTAGGCATGTGCGGGGGCGGGGGGGGGGGATACCCACCTCCCACCATTCTCTCTTCAACAGAAATCAAAATTAGAGTGTTATTAGAAAATTTCATTAGGATGGAACAGATTGCTAATGAAATTACATTTTGACTTTCTGCAAACCCCCACCTATTAAGTGGATTTGATCAATTGATGTTCACACAATTAATTTTGCCTGATTGCTAGGGAATTACCTTATCGACAAGCACATTTTACATTTCATGTGGAGGGTTTTTCCCCCTAGTGTGCATATTTGCAGTCTGCACAAAACTTAAACCCCAACACAGCCCCAGCCGGGCCCCCTTTCATTCCTCAAGCCGTCCAAATAAGGCATGTGGCACGGAACCCTTGAAAATAAAATCTGCCCGGTTCCTGTAGATCAGAGGTTGGACGCCTGTTTTGCAATGCAATCTGTGGGACTTGGTTCCAAGCAGGGGCACAGTCCAATTTCTCATCCTTTCTGATTCAACTCCGAAAGCCCCCAGTTGGATTTCCCATCTTGCTTTGGCAAACTGAGCCAGCTAGTCTTTATTTTTGTACCAGTTTTGTACCAGTTTCAGCCTCCCCGCCATTTTGTCTCTTCGAGTTACTGTTCCAGCGGTAGTCCATGAACACCTGGAGAGCCACAGGTTGCAGACCCCTGCCCTAGATGAATCCCCAGGCAAAGCTTCCTCTCGCAAAGTGGTCTTATCCAGAGGCCCCCAACATGGTGCCCATGAGTGCCATGGTATGCCACTAGCACCTTTCTTAGCACCCACCAAGTGTTTTCAGAAAGTGGGGGGCAGAGGGGGCTCTTGCTCAGCAGGGCCTCTGATTGGTCACAGGAAATCTGATTGGCTATGCAGAATAAAATAACATAGTTTCAGTGGCTCTTTCTCTGTGTATTTTTAATTACTCCTCTTCTCCCCTGCATTGGTGCAGGTGGCGTTACCTCCTATGGCAGCAGTTTTGTGGTTGTACCCACCACCCTCCTGGGTCAGAATTATAGTTGTGCTTATGTAACCTCTATCTGTGGGTTCTGTGGGGCAGAACGTGGAATGAGTTTGCAACAACAAATTTTTAAAAACAAAATGGTTTACTTTCTTAACATATAACATATAACATCAACATTTAACATCACGCTTCAAGGTCCTGTTCAGGTTGCATTTTCAAGTCCTTATATTTACAGTCTACTGATAACTGCCAAGTCCATTTCTTCTTTGCAAGTGGGTTGGCTCCTGAAGACTCCAAGGGCTTGGTGAACAGGATTCAACATGATGAAGGTTTCCAGGAGAACTCTCACCCATTACAACCACAAAAAAGAAACCCTTAACAAGGTGTTAAGGGCTTATACAAACCAAGGTCTGAGTCTGGTAGCCTTGTCTCCTCCAAACTACATGAGCTCTGCAGCCTCTTGCTGCTTTGAGTCTCCACCCCTTACTGGGTCAACCCATTCTGAGCATGGGGGTTACACTTACAGTGTGCTCCTCAGGTGGGGAGACCACTCAGGAGGCAGGCAGCATAAATGCCACTTGCACCTCTGGAGAGCTGTGTGACACTAGCAAGACATCCGGGCACCAGTGCTCCTCTGGGGCAGAAGTTCAAGGGGCCATTCCTGGGGGCAGGGCCAGCTTCAGTCAGCTTTCTGAGCCCTTTCAGCCTGGGATCACCCGCATTTGCTTGGGCAGACTCATGCCAGCAAAATCAGTGGCACGACCCATTTAGCCGTACGGGACATCTTCAGGTGGCAAGGGGCAGCAGTGGCGCAGTGGTTAAGAGCAGGTGCACTCTAATCTGGGGAACCAGGTTTGATTCCCCGTGCTGCCACTTGAGCCGTGGAGGCTTATCTGGGGAGCCAGATTAGCCTGTGCACTCCAACACACATCAGCTGGGTGACCTTAGCCCAGTCACAGTTCTGAGCTCTCTCAGCCTCACCCACCTCACAGGGTGTTTGTGGTGAAGGGGCAGGGGAGGAAAGGAGATTGTAAGCCCCTTTGAGTCTCCTTACAAGAAAGACTCCTGTATACAAACTCCAGCTCCTCCAACTCCTGTATATAAACTCCAACTCCTAAATACAAACTCTTCTTCTTCTTCTTCTTCTTCTTCTTCTTCTTCTTCTTCTTCTTCTTCTTCTTCTTCTTCTTCTTCTTCTTCTTCTTCTTCTTCTTCTTCTTCTTCTTCTTCTTCTTCTTCTTCTTCTTCTTCTTCCATGACTTGCTATCCATAGCAAAAGGTTGGGGGCTCCTGGTCTAATCCATAATGCCTCTCAACTGGTGAGACCAAAACTCTGAAGTAATATGTTCAAAGCAAATGGCCCTTCCAGCATCCTTGGGGAAATGGCCCTTCAAGGTAATGGAAAACTTCTGAGTTCCCTGGAGTTTCAACCAGGAGTGTGTCCCTGAACAAAGGGAAAGCCCAGGGTATTAATCTTCCACACTGTAGCCAAAGGTGTTTCAGTTGAGTAAACTCCAGCTGGGGGAGAGGCCCAAGGGAGGTGGAGTGTCTGTTTTCAAACCAACAGAGAACTTCCGCTCTCGACTTTTCTCATGTTTTTACACTAATGTAAGCTCTGAGGAGCTTTGACTGGCCCAAAGAACAGCCCATTTATCAACTGTTGGGACCAGTCGTGGGATTCAGCCGGTTCTCACCACTTCGGCAGAACCAGTTGTTAAAATGGTGCTTGTAAATAACCAGTTGTTAAATGATTTGAATCCC
Organism: Sphaerodactylus townsendi; assembly: GCF_021028975.2. Classification (NCBI taxonomy): domain Eukaryota; kingdom Metazoa; phylum Chordata; class Lepidosauria; order Squamata; family Sphaerodactylidae; genus Sphaerodactylus; species Sphaerodactylus townsendi. The sequence goes on from NW_025950385.1 coordinate 748,296, forward strand.
ACCACTGGAATACCACCACTAGCCCACCCCCACCCCCCGCGAAATCAGCGGGAGCTCCAATACATTTGAAAGACTAGATAACCGAACAACCTGTTTCTTCTGGAATGTCCTTTTTCACTTCATTGTGAAATCTGGTTTTGCTCTTTCTTGTCTGTCAAATATTTGGAGGGGGGGCGGTGTGAACCAAGTTGTAATTAGACAGACAATAAAGCAGGCAAGTGACACCGTCTTGTACTTCACGGAGGCTTTTCTCGTTGCAATGCTGTTCATTTGCATATTTCCCATGAAGGCTGGAGGGCAGCAAGGTGTTTCCTCTGCCTTCTTTGGAGGTCACCTTACCCTAAATCAGTGGTGGCGAACCTATGGCACGGGTGCCAGTGGTGGCACTCAGAGCCCTCTCTGTGGGCACGTGCAAACAGAGTTGTCCTCACCCCCCCCCCCAACACACACACATCTAGGCTGGCCTGGGCCGCTGGGCTCGATTATTAGCATTAAACCGAAGACCTAGTTTTGGGGAAGCAGTGTCGGTAACCCTGTTAAGCACTGTTAAACCCCACTGATTTTCATGCGAAGAACTAAAGCATGATCCTTTACCTGGGAGTAAGCTCGGTTGCTGGTAGTGGTGCTTGCTTCTACGTAAACCCTCCTAGGGTCATGATTACCCATTGGAAGAGTTGCACGGTTGCTTCAAAGCAAAGCCACCGACTACCACCAAGCTTACTCCCGAGTAATGCACACCTCGGAGCCAACCGTTTTTTCTAAACTAAAACCTCAGTACTCAGGTTAAATTACCATGTTGGCACTTTGCGATAAATAAGTGGGTTTTGGGTTGCAATTTGGGCACTCGGTCTCGAAAAGGTTAGCTATCGCTGCCCTAAATGTTTCTCTTGGGTCAACAGTCTCGCCTCTCCTTGTCCGGAAAGTTCTTCTCCAGTCAAGGAAACGTTTAAGGTGTCTTCCCCACTCTGGAGTCATCTTTGGCCCGATGTAGATGCTAAATAGTGATTTACTGCTGGTACAGCAAAGCAACCAAAATAAATAACCCTTCTAATCTCAAGTAGCATCAGTCCTTTGAGGACAGACAAATACACACATACGCGGAAAGGATCAAATAGCTGTGTCAGAGCACACAAAAGCAAGAGCCCCTTTAAACAGCCGCGGGAAGCTCGGAGGCCTCTGATCTGACACGCTGTCATATATTTGTAACACACATGGATCGGAGATGGGGGAGTGAGGGGGAGTTAATTTGTGCTTTCTTTCTCCCCTTTCCAGAAGGACATAGCAAATTAGCATTTTATCTTCCTTTGAAACTGTCCTTGTTCCGCTTGGAAATATATTATAAAGAGGGGTTTCTTTTATCTCCCCGCATGAGGCGATCGGTGTGTCCCTCCACTGCCCACCTCCCTAATCCAGGAATGTATGTTTGTGAGACTTGAAGAAGAAGAAGAAGAAGAAGAAGAAGAAGAAGAAGAAGAAGAAGAAGAAGAAGAAGAAGAAGAAGAAGAAGAAGAGGAGGAGGAGGAGGAGTTTGGATTTATATTCCCCCTTTCTCACCTGCAGGAGACTCAAAGGGGCTTACAATCTCCTTTCCCTTCCCTCTCACAACAAACACCCTGTGAGGTGGGTGGGGCTGAGAGAGCTCCGAGAAGCTGTGACTAGCCCAAGGTCATCCAGCTGGCATGTGTGGGAGTGCCCAGGCTAATCTGAATTCCCCAGATAAGCCTCCACAGCTCAGGCGGCAGAGCTGGGAATCAAACCCGGTTCCTCCAGATTAGATATACGAGCTCTTAACCTCCTATGCCACGGCTGCTCCAATAATAAAGTAAGAACATAGAACAGCCACCAGGATTTGAGCAATATAAAGCCGTGCAAACTGCAAATGGTGCTAAACCAGTCACAATGCCTATGAAAACAAATTACTTGAATTAGGAAGGAAGCAATGAACTTCTACCTGACAACAAATGCTGCAGAGAAGCAACGGGGAAATGGATATACACAAGCCCACTGACATGCCCAGACATAGCAGCAGCCATGGGGATGTTACGCAGAAAGATTGAATCACCAAACAAAAGAGACTGGAATGCAGTCAAGAGACTTGCCAGTTATCGACATGGCAATAGTCATCTGAAACTAGAGTTGCCAACAGACATCAACCCCAGGCTGGTGGGATACAGGGAGACAGAATGGGCAGAGTCACAAAAGATAGGAAGTCAACCAGTGGACACCTGTCCTTTTATGAAGGAGCAGCAATCAGTTGGAGCAGCAGAAAGCAAGAAAGCATAGCTATATCCACCGAGGCTGAATATATGAAGTTGAGGCATACAAACAGCTTAAAGCAGTGGCGTAGGAGGTTAAGAGCTCATGTATCTAATCTGGAGGAACCGGGTTTGATTCCCAGCTCTGCCGCCTGAGCTGTGGAGGCTTATCTGTGGAATTCAGATTAGCCTGTGCACTCCCACACACGCCAGCTGGGTGACCTTGGGCTAGTCACAGCTTCTCGGAGCTCTCTCAGCCCCACCTACCTCACAGGGTGTTTGTTGTGAGGGGAGAAGGGCAAGGAGTTTGTCAGCCCCTTTGAGTCTCCTACAGGAGAGAAAGGGGGGAATATAAATCCAAACTCTTCTTCTTCTTCTGCACACAGTTTTTCTCTGTCATACCACCCTTTGCCTCATACCACCAAGATCCTGCCCCACACTACCTGTTTCTCTCTCCCCAAGGCAACCTCCCCCAACTGCCACCTCATCCCTGGTCCCCCTGCACCAACCACTTACTGTTTCCCTGGGGATGCAGAGCACCTGGCCCTTACTGTTACCGCTGTTGCTTGGGTAACAATAAGTGATTTCAGCTCAGCAACGTATTGAGGCGCAGGAAGCCAGTGTTCCTTCAAGGCAAAGTATTTTATTCGGAAGCGGTGGTGACAGCTCGGGCAGGAGAATCGCTCCCTTGTAACTAAGCACAAGAACTTTTATTCACAAACATCAAAGGAGGCAGGTAAGGGGGCAGGTCCCTTACCGAACACCAATAAAGAAGCATCGATACAAAAGAAAGATACAATTACAACTTTTGTGAATGGGATCATGAAATCCCGCTGTCAAGCGTCTTCCCGCGAGACTTCGCAATGGTGCTGAAAGGAGAGCGGAGAAGGCCCATTCAGAGAATCTGGGTGGGCTCGCTACCGCACCCAGTTATCTATGTTATCAGATGGCTGTTTCCTTGAGTTATGACCTGAGGTTCCCGCGCCTCAGTCCAGTAACAAAAGAGAGTTTAAACTGTCCAATGACGATCCTGACACGTTCTCCAATGGCTGGGACCTCTGGGCGCTGTCATCAGACTCGATTTGCAAAACCAAAGAGGGTCTTTGTTTCAGCTGGGAAGTCGGCTGGGTGTTGGCTCGAACTGAATTCCAGAGCCAACTTCCTTGTGCCTCTAATATTCACTATTTTAAGCCATTACATTTCCTCAATACAGTTTACCTAAAATGACACTTTACTTAACATAACCAAGGGTAAACTTAAGCAGGGCATACTAGACCTAGCACAAGAAGCATAATACATATTTGACAGAGCAGATCAGGGGACAAAACTTATTTGGGAACATCAATAAAATCACATTTGCGGGTCATAAGGGCTTCTGGGCTACACTGGTCTCTGCGTCTTGACCTGGAGCCAGTGTAGTCAGGTAACTAGACTCAGGAAAATATTTTGGCTATTTTCCTGGCAATAACAGGAATGAGCAAATTCAATTGGCACACTGACTTGGACTTGTGTGTATACAACAATTGTAATAAATGATTCGCATATACGTTTGTACAAAGTTATTATTTCAATTATTTTTCATGTAAATGATAACACAACTATACTAATACTAACCCTATTATAATATCATATTAATGAAATTCATAAAGTGCAATACATATATATAAATATAAAGTGCCAGTGTCAATAAAACAATATCAGTATATCATTTTCATCATATCCCTTGTTAAGTGTATATTCCAAAGTCCATGTGAGACTTCAAATTGATGAGTTCAAAGAAATATTTACATTTACATTTTTTTTATGATTCTCAAATGGAACTTCACGAGATCCTCATCACATTAATAGTCAAACGTATATCCAAAAGTCCATATGAGACTTCAAATTGTTTACTTGTAAGAAAATTACAATTCCATTTTCATGTGATTCCCAAATGAAACTTCACAATAGAGCTGATACATCCCATACTTTGAGTCCATATATAGATGGTACATTGGAACTGAGAATCTTGTATAGAATCGCACCACACGTCTGAATGCGTTTTTGAAGGTATCTTCCTCAGTATACCGATTCTCAATAGCTTGATTTCATTCTGGGGTTCTACAACGCAAGACTGTTGTTATCCATACTTATATTATTAACAAACATCAATTTAATCCTAATTTTATACATACTTACAACATTCTTACATAACGTCATCCTTCCCCTAGAGATCATCCTATATAAACAGGAAAGAAGCTCAAATATATATCGCTACCTTGCCATCTAGGGAGGGAGGGGAGACTTCTGAGAAGAAAGAGGAAATTAGACCTGAGAGGTAGCAGAAAAGGATTTTCTAACCTTACAGCCCTGTCTAGTTAGCCACTCGCCTGCCTCCTGCTGGGTCTTTTCCCCACATCCCACTATGGTGCTCCAGATGTTCATGGACTACAATTTCCATCAGCCCCTCTCAGAAGTCTCCCCTCCCTCCCTAGATGGCAAGGTAGCTGAAGGCTATCCCTGTCGCCCAGCTTTCTTATCTGAAATTTAGTTTCCTTATATAGCTTAAACTCAGCGACTATGGGAGGGAAAACTGCACCGGGGACATGAACCGCCTGCGCGTGCCCTCCCGCCCCACCCCCAAAACGCCCTGAACAGCCCCCCAAACACCCCACCCCACCCCCGACACACCCAGTGGTGGGATTCAAAAATTTTAGTAACAGGTTTCCATGGTGATGGGATTCAAACTGTGACATAGCGCCAATGGGGCTGGGTGGGACACAACTGGGGCATGGCAGGGCATTCCAGGATCGGGGCACTGGGCGGGGCTGTGGCAAGGACGCAGCCACTGCGCCGGTCCTTGGGCGGAAAACGAATGCACACAGGCGAAGGCTGCCACGCACGCCGGTGCACCTCCTGCTAGACTGCTTCAAGTTCTGCGCGCTACTGGTGAGAGGAGGGGCGTAACGAAGGCAAAAATCACGTGGCAAAATCACCAATTAGTAACCCCCTCTCGGCACACACAAATAATTAGTAACCTACTCTCGGGAACCTGTGAGAACCTGCTGGATCCCACCTCTGGACAAACCCCAGCCCTACCCCCAACACATGACTGCAATGGCAGAACCCAGGGCGAGCTGCCCCGGATGTCTCCATTGCAGCTCCACCTTTGCTTAAACTTTACCTTTAATCAGAGAGTGGGGAAAGGAGAGAAGGAACCTCAGCAGTGTATAATGCCATAGAGTTCACCCTCCAGAGCGGCCATTTTCTCCAGGGGAACTGATCTTGGTTGTCAGGACATCAATGGTAACACCAGGTGGTTTCCAGATTTCCAGCCTGAAAGTTGGCAACCCTTTCTCAGACCGAACGTTGCCTCGTGAAGGCACGAGTTAAAACTTATGACTGCCGGCTACAGTGTGGTCCTAACCGCATTGCTTTGTGGGAGCCTGGCAGCATGTTGTCAATGTATTGTCGAAGGCTTTCACGGCCGGAATCACTGGGGTGCTGTGTGGTTTCCGGGCTGCATGGCCGTGTTCTAGCAGCATCCTCTCCTGACGTTTCGCCTGCATCTGTGGCTGGCATCTTCAGAGGATCTGATAGTAGGAATGGAAAGCAAGTGGAGTATATATACTGTGAGGTCCACTTGCTTTCCATTTCCATATACTCCACTTGCTTTCCATTCCTACTATCAGATCCTCTGAAGATGCCAGCCACAGATGCAGGCGAAACGTCAGGAGAGAATGCTGCTAGAACACGGCTATACAGCCCGGAAACCACACAGCACCCCAACATGTTGTCAGTTTCTTGGACAACCTTTGCGACTAGCCTTGTCAACATGCTGGCCGTTTCTCTCCCTTCCAGCTCGGCTCCCCTTCTTGGAGTTTTCTGGATTGGGAGCACAGGAGGGGGCTGGCCCGGAGAGGGGAAGAAAAGATTTCAAAATTTTCCACGGCCAGCCGAGCGGAACCTATTTTCTCTCCAGTGCAATTAACGACACCAACATTTGCAAAAAAATATGATTACCCGAGCTTTCAGTTAAGTAGAGGCAAGTATATTAGATAGCAGCAAGGGGTTGATCTAAATGTTTTTTTTTTCCGAGATGGAGCGAGAGAGAGAGACTAGCATTTTCTTTGTGCAAATAGAGAGGCCTTAAATTCTCCATAGGCAGTAAAATCAATGCCTTGGAACCACGATAACAAACACGAGGCAAGGGCTTCTGTTCTTCGTCTTCTCCTCCTCTCCTCCTCCTCTCTCTCTCTCTCTCTTTTATTTTTTTGCTACATTTCCCCAATTAATTAAGCCTTTCACGGGCATGTAATTAGGAACATTAGCAAGTCATAAAATTGCCGTGAGTCTCTAAATTATGTGCTGGCCCACAGCAATTTGTTTTTAATTCCTTCTGAAGACAATGGTACTGTAGGGCCCAATACATCTTCATAGAGGCCTACTGTTTACTTCTTTATGACTCTGTGAAGATCTAACTGTTCTATTGCTCCCAGATGCATCCGAGCAAGTTTCCTTCCCCACCTAGCACGTTTTTTAATGCCGGAGGTTGATTTCGGGGGGGTGGGGGGAGATCTTCCCGCACATCTACAGCGAACACCTTCCTGCACAAGCTCAATTCAGCATTCCCGAGAATCACGGATTAATGCCGAGGTCCCCAATCTGGTGCCCTTTTGTATCTTAGAATCTGCCATTTTTTCCCCCCCGGTGCCCACTTCCAGGAGCAGCAGTTGCATAGTGGTTAAGAGCAGGTGGTTAAGAGCCGGTGGACTCCACCCCCAAACAGCATCACTTTCAATGGTGTTTAAACTAGAGAGCCCAAATTCTCCTTTTAAATCCACCTTAAAGGGAAAATCTGGGGTCCCTAGTTAAACAACATTTAAAGTGATGCTGTTTTGGGGTGGATTATCCCCCACCCTGAAACAGCATCACTTTCAATGTGGCGTAGTGGTTAAGAGCAGGTGCATTCTAATCTGGAGGAACCGGGTTTGATTCGCCACTTTGCCGCCTGAGCTGTAGAGGTTTATCTGAGGAACTAAGAGTAGCCTGTGCACTCCAGCACATGCCAGCTAGGTGACCTTGGGCTAGTCACAGTTCTCTCAGAACTCTCTCAGCCCCTTCTTCCTCACAGGGTGTTTGTTGTGAGGGGGGAAGGGAAAGGAGTTTGTAAGCCCCTTTGAGTCTCCTATAGGAGAGAAAGGGGCAGAGGTGGGATCCAAAAATTTTAGTAATAGGTTCCCATGGTGGTGGGATTCAAACTGTGGCGTAGCACCAATGGGGCTGGGTGGGGCACAATGGGGGCATGGCTGGGCATTCTGGGGGCGGGGCATTCCTGGGCGGGGCTGTGTCAAGGACGCAGCCGCTGCGCCAGGCATAACTAAGGCAAAAATCACCCATTAGTAACCCCCTCTCGGCACACACAAATAATTCGTAACCTACTCTCGGGAACCTGTGAGAACCTGCTGGATCCCACCTCTAGAAAGGGGGGATATAAATCCAACTCTTCTTCACTTTCCACAGAAACATGTCATTATCCAAAGCAACGAGCCTGTTCTTGGTTTCTTCAATCCCATTAGAATAGCAGGAGCTTCAGAAAAGTCATCCCCGTTGAAGATTCCAGCAGCCACAGGTAATCCTCTGAAGACGCCAGCCACAGATGCAGGTGAAACGTCAGGAGAAAACGCTACTAGAACACAGCCGTACAGCCAGTGTTGGGATTCAAATAATTTAACAACCGGTTCGGGTGGTGAGATTCAAATAATTTAACAACTGGTTGTTTACAAGCACCATTTTAACAACTGGTTCTGCCGAAGCGGTGCGAACCGGCTGAATCCCACCACTGCATACAGCCCGGAAATCTACACTGTGGGGGGAGCCATCTCTCTTTTGCAGAGGAAATGCCATTTAAGAACATAAGAACATAAGAACAAGCCAGCTGGATCAGACCAGAGTCCATCTAGTCCAGCACTCTGCTACTCGCAGTGGCCCACCAGGTGCCTTTGGGAGCTCACCTGCAGGATGGGAAAGCAATGGCCTTCTGCTGCTGCTGCTGCTCCCGAGCACCTGGACTGTTAAGGCATTTGCAATCTCAGATCAAGGAGGATCAAGATTGGGAGCCATAAATCGACTTCTCCTCCATAAATCTGTCCAAGCCCCTTTTAAAGCTATCCAGGTGAGTTGCCATCACCACCTCCTGTGGCAGCATATTCCAAACACCAATCCCACGTTGCGTGAAGAAGTGTTTCCTTTTATTAGTCCTAATTCTTCCCCCCAGCATTTTCAATGGATGCCCCCTGGTTCTAGTATTGTGAGAAAGAGAGAAAAATTTCTCTCTGTCCACATTTTCTACCCCATGCATAATTTTATAGACTTCAGTCATATCCCCCCTCAGACGTCTCCTCTCCAAACTAAAGAGTCCCAAACGCTGCAGCCTCTCCTCATAAGGAAGGTGCTCCAGTCCCTCAATCATCCTCGTTTACTCCTTACAGGTGGAATGCCATCTCACCCCTAGCAGAAGGTGTATTTCCTATCCGGAGAATGCCAACTCTGCTAGCGGGGATGGAGGAATGTCATCTTGCTTCTCCTTGTGGGTGGACAAACATCTCCCCCTCACAAGGGGGGGGGGATGTCATCTCTCCGTTACAGAGGGAATTCCATCTCTCTTTTCCAGGGAGGAAATGCCATTTTCCTTTCTCAGGGGAATTGCCATCTCACCTTGCAAGAGTAGGGGAATGCCATGTCTCCCTTAAAGGAGGAATGCCATTATCCTCCTCACAGTGTGGGGGGGGGGATGCTATATCCCCCTTGCATTGGTGGAGGAATGTCATGTCCCCCTGTATGCAATCTCTCCCTTGTGTGGAGAATAGGATCTTCCCAGACGTGGGATCCAGCAGGTTCTCACCAGTTCCCGAGAGTGGGTGACTAATTATTTGTGGGTGCCGAGAGGGGGTTACTAATTGGGTCTGCTTTTCCGTTAGAAATTCCGTTAGGTCCAAAAATCATACAGTCCTGTTGTTTCCTATGTGGCTGGTTAGCGAAGGTAGAAAACGGGACAAATTCTCCCTGTTGGGCTGTTTTAAAAACATGTTTTAGAAATACGGTAAAGTTCCTTGTTTAAGGAAAGTCTCCTTCTTTTGATTTCTAGAAACAAAATTAAGTATTTGAAAGTATGAAGTATTTGACAGGCAGTCAATCAGAGGAGAAGTAGTTGTTTCTGTGGGCAGTAGACGATAGGACTTGCTATAATGAGTTTAAATTATGGACAGAAAGATACCGGCTGGAAATTAGGAACTTTTTTTTTTACAGTAAGAGTTTTTTACAGTGACAGAGAAATTATTAATGCCCCCGGAATGCCATTTCGCATGCCAATGTGCCCCGCCCAGCCCCATGGGCGCTACGCCACTGTTTGAATCCCACCACCATGAGAACCTGTTACTAAAATTTTTGGATCCCACCACTGGATCTTTCCCTTGCAGGAATGTGGCAAGGTAGAGTCTGCAAGAGCAGCTGCTGCCGCCTCCCGCTCACACGCCTTCCTCTCATCCTGCCTGGGGAAGGCATGTTGCTATTCATTCCTCTTCTTTTTGCCCCCCCCCCACCCTTTCTTTCTTCATCCACGGTTTCTCTATCTGTGAAAGTGAGTGGGGGGATGGGGGAGAATGCTGCCGTGTGTGACACAACCAGCAGCAAATCAGAATGCGGAAAACGGAGGCTGTCCGTGCCTGCGTGGAACAGATTGCGGGGCAAATGAGAAAAGCCCCGTGCTCGTGCAGAAACAACTGGAGCATTACAGGAGCAGAAATGAGTATCCATGCTGAGGTACAAACCGGGGCAAAATTGATCTGGTACATGAGATCACGGTTCCACTCCGGTGCAATTTTGCCATGCAAAAATGGCCACACAGAGAGAGAGACACACACACACAAACTGGCCAGCTGCAAACTCGCAGAATAGCTACAACCAAAAGTTCCACAATTTTAATGGTCTAGATTTAATGGTCCGTTACCATGCATGGGCAATCAGTTCACAAGGTGACTAAGTTTTTGAGGCCCAGAAGGAGGAAGCTGAATTCTGAAGATCACTGGGGGATGTTTGCATATACTAATGCTATTACCACCTCAGACAGTAAAATTAGGTACCATTGTGGTGCATGGGTCTGTAGTCCATTGCTTCAGGGGAAAGCAAATGTCCCTTTTCCTATAAGCTGTTGCTTCTAGGCTTCTTGGCACTATAGATGCCTTTTATAAAATGTAATATACATTTTTGCAGTATATTATATATACAGAGAGAGAGAGAGAGAGAGAGAGATTGGATGGATGGATGGATGGATGGATGGATGGATGGATGGATGGATGGATGGATGGATGGATGGATGGATGGATGGATGGATGGATGGATGGATGGATGGATGGATGGATGGATGGATGGATGGATGGATGGAGTACTGCAAAAATGTACATTACATTATATATACCAGTGATGCATCTTGGAATATAACACACACACACACATACACACACACGTATATGCACACACACACACACACACACACACACACACATACATACATATATATATATATATAAACACACACACACATATGTGTGTGTGTGTGTATATATATGTGTGTGTGTGTATCTATATCTCTATATCTCTATACCTCTATATCTGTATCTGTACATGTGTATATATATCTATATCTATATCTGTATGTGTGTATGTATGTATGTATGTATGTATGTATGTATGTATATATGTATATGTATGTATATATGTGTGTGTGTGTATGTGTGTGTGTGTGTATGTATGTATGTATGTATGTATATGTGTGTGTATATGTGTGTGTGTATGTATGTGTGTGTGTATGTGTGTGTATGTGTATATGTATATGTATATGTATATGTATATGTATATGTATATGTATATGTGTGTGTGTATGTATGTATGTATGTATGTATGTATGTATGTATGTATGTATGTATGTATGTATGTATGTATGTATGTATGTATGTATGTATGTATGTATGTATACACACGCACACGCACACACACCAGTGATGCATCTTGGAATATAACACACACAGAGAGACACATATATATACACATACACACATGTGTATCACAAGATGTGTCACTGGTATATATAATGCCAACTTGTCAATGTGCAAGTCACACTGAAAAATGTATGTGTTATACATGGAAGATTTGGTGCAAGGAAAGAGAAAGATATCGTGCCAAACCAGAGAATCACACATTATTTTGTCGAAATGAAAATGGGAATGTTCAGAGTGAGATGGCAGGGAGAAGAAATTCAGACCCGTTCCTAGCTGACTCCCTCTTCTGCATTTTGAGATGTGTGAAAAGGGCGGGGGTTGTCTCGTCTCCTGGGCTCTTTTAACCCACAATTAGCTGCCACTAGAATTGATGAGGTTTGAAATGCAGACTTCTAAGCAAATGGGAGCAGGAAAACAAATAACTTCAATGATTTTTTAAGGTTTCAGATGGGAGGTATATTTTTCTCTTATGGCAAATTATTCCCCTTTGTTAAGATTGTCTATTTTCCAGTGAAACATAGTAGAGACTTAGGATCAGGAAAGGAAGAAAGGAGTAAATAGACAGAATAAATTGTGGTTCTTTCCATGTAATCCTCAGTAGGCTGTTGCAAACTGTTCACATTAAGACAGGGTGCTTGTAAAACACCGTATTTCCTCATTTGAAATGTATATGCCCTATTGATCTTTTCCAAGTCATTTGAAGCCTGAGTTTTAATATCATGCTGTAAAACAAACATGTGCTTTAAGACTCAGCATACTGCAAAACAACGATCCCCAACATGGGATCCACAGGTACCTTAGTGCCTTCCACTGGTGTATTTCCAGTTGCTTGCTTGTTTCTTTCCAAAAAACCTCCTCTGTTCCAGGGAAAAGAGCCAACCTTGGCTTTCTTGGTCACATTAGAGCCAGAGGTGCTTCTAGGTAAAGGGGAGGACCCATTCAGATATACCTGCTGGCATGCTTAAACGTTGATCGGTTTAGGATTGCTCAGTCTTGTGTAACAACCTCCCATGGCAGCCATTTTGGTCTTGTCCCCCCCATGGAAGCCATTTTCTGGGGGTACCCACTATCCTTTCTCCGGACTCCAAAAGTGCCCTTTAATCATCCAAATTTGAGTTGATTTGTTTACTTTGAAGGAGGCATTTGACTCCCCCCCCCCCCCCCGGCAATTCTTTCCCCTGAAACTGAATAAATTATTTTAATGTAGGCCCTTTCCGCACGGGCCAAACACAGCGCCCTGGGGACAACAAAAACGCCGTCCCGAGGGAGCGGTTCGCAAGAGGCTGCGCCGCCCTCGCTCCTCCCCAGCGGCGCGAAGCCGCCATTTTCCCACCTCGCTCCCCAAGCAAGGTTTGGGGAAAACGGCAGCTTCCAACCGAACGGCAGCGGCTGGAAGGCGCCATCTCTCCCCCCTTTGACCGATCGACCTACCTTCTCTGCAACTGTCCGGCGCGTCGCCGAGGCCTGGGGACACGCCCCCCCTGTCCTGCTACTCCGGAGCGGTCACGCAGGGCGGGGGGGTGTCCCCTGGCTTTGGCAACGCGCCGGATGGTCGCAGAGAAGGTAGGTCGATCGGACGACGGCGCTCCGCGGCGCTGTCTTCCTTTTCATTACCGGGACTGTTCGTGCGAACGGTCCCGGGGGGGGGGTTGGGGTCGGTGTTATGTACACCTACCAAGCCCCCAGCGTGGCCGTGCGGAAACGGCCTTACAGAATTGGGGTGTGTCTGATTATAGTTGTTATAATTGATGTTTTGTTTGGTAATGCTTTGCCATTAATATATTTTACTGATTCTCCCCTCCCCACGCTCTCTCACACAAACCCACTTTTGAGACCCTGTCCAGACATTACAGTTGGGAGGGTTTTAATGTTGTTGAGGGGTGTTTCAAGGAAAGAAACAAATAATAGTATTAATTAGGATGACCTGCTAATTGTTGTAGATCAAAAACCTGTTAAAGGATAGAGACAGGTCAGTTCACAAACCAAGATGAGCAAATATTGCCCAGTTTCATTTCTTTTTTACTCTTCCTTAATGTTTGAATGGCAGTTTTTGAGTTTCCCTTTTTGCTGTTGATTTAGTAGATTAATTTACAGTTTACATAGTTTTTAGAATAATTTTTCTCTGGCAAGCACACGAACAATATAGGTCATCTGTAAATATAGTGTTGATTTATTGACATAGTGATAGCCCTGGAAAATTGGTAAGTTTTATGGGAGAAATTCAATGCAAGGAAGTTGGAACTGGCAAGAAAATAAAAGAACCACAGACACCAGACACTTGTGCTGTGTTGTTATGTGTATAATAATAATGATAATGATGATGATGATGATGATGATAATAATAATAATAATAATAATAATAATAATAATAATAATAATAATAATAATAATAATAATAATAATAATAATAATAATAATACAGAATTATGAGATGAGAAACTTGGAAATAACAACAGAAATGATCAGTAAAAGAGCGAAGAAAGTCAAGAATTGGACATCACCTGGCAATGATCAGTTGCATGGATTTTGGCTCAAATATCTGACCAGCCTGCACTCAAAAATGGCTGAACAATTCAATGAACTGCTGCAAACTGGAAACATCAGTAACTGGATAGTAACTGGGGGGAAGAATTAGGACTAATAAAAGGAAACACTTCTTCACGCAATGTGTGATTGGTGTTTGGAATATGCTGCCACAGGAGGTGGTGATGGCCACTCACCTGGATAGCTTTAAAAGGGGCTTGGACAGATTTATGGAGGAGAAGTCGATTTATGGCTACCAATCTTGATCCTCCTTGATCTGAGGTTGCAAATGCCTTAGCAGACCAGGGGTGCTCGGGAGCAGCAGCCGCAGAAGGCCATTGCTTTCACCTCCTGCATGTGAGCTCCCAAAGGCACCTGCTGGGCCACTGCGAGTAGCAGAGAGCTGGACTAGATGGACTCTGGTCTGATCCAGCAGGCTCGTTCTTATGTTCTTATGCTTTGAGAAATCGGTTAGGCTGAGAGGACACGGCTGGTCCAATATTCATGGGTGAGTGGGGATGTGAACCCTGACCTCTCCATGGGGCTTTCCCCACTGACAGAGTTGAACTGGTTTCTACCTAGGTTCGCCTCAGTGAACCCCCACTGCCACCGAGCTCAACATTGGTTTGTCTCAGTTCCTCCCCCCTCAGAACTGCGACATCCTTGTCGCAGTTATGAACTACACTTTTCTGCCAGAACAAGGTCGATACCGCTTCGAAGCTTCGAAGTGGGGAAGCATCGAAACGACACCTCATCCGTTCAACCACGGTGCTGTGCATGTGCAGCACGGGGAGCAGCTTTCGTGGCATGTGCGGCATGGAAAGTGGGCATTGGGGCATCAACTGTAAACTGTAAACTGTAAAAAAGCAGCCCTTGCTTCCTGCCCATAACACAAGCACCAATCACGCGATTGAGGAGCCATCAGGCACCAGATGATTTCACTTGGCACCGGGTTCCAGGGGGCCAACTCTCTCGGATTGCTGTGGGGACAGCTTCACCGCCTCCACTGAAGTGATCCGAAGCCCATCTTTTAGCTCCCTTCTGTAGGGTGGAAAGCCCCACATGTTACCCATAGCACCTCAGTGAACATGCTGGAATCCTTTGCCACATTTGGGCCTCCCATGATGGATCTATGCTGTTTCCATCTCAGCAGCCTTCCTCAGACAGCTGGGAAGCCACTGTCCTGAAAAGTACCAATATCAAAACCGTTTAGCCGCTCTTCGCTTTCGAAACAAATAGCGGTGATGTTTTGTGGCATGCCTCGTAAGGAAAGGCCTCTATCCCGCAGAAGAGCCTTCACTTGAATAAGTGTTTGCCTGTCGTCACCCCCAGATCTTGAGCAAAAGTCTGGGGAGAATACATTGCCTAGACATACATTACCACTCTGCTTTTTTATCTCGCTCACGTGACACTTTCCTATCATGAGCTGTACATTTTTATTCTCACTGGTGGGGATAAAACTAAATCCCAGAGCAGCATATATCAAAAAGAGCAGCATCAGGCCTCCTTTGCATTAATATAAATAGCTGTTTAGGGCCGATTCCTCGGTCAGATACTCCCATCTCACCTGTCCCTCATTGCCAAGATTTGGCATCTAACACCAGCTCGGCTTATTTAGAGTCTGGATACATATTCAAGGTGCCGTTTTAAAGGGGGGCGAGGGAGGGGCAGTGGACCCCTTCAGTATTTTCAATTTTGACTTGGGGGGAGCGAATAGGCCTCTTTAAGACTTTTAGGGGGGGGGACGTGATGGCCGTCTGATTTATATGCCTCCCCTTGCCTCCTGCCACTTTGGTGTGCTTGGAAGTTTCAATGTAAATAAAGGTAGATGGATGCCTGTATCTTTAAAAGATCCATTTTCTCCCTTTTTGACAGAGCAGGCTGGGGAAGACAAGGGAGAGAGCATAGATCATCTAAAACATTTTACCAGAAGCGAGAAATCAATTTGGAGACAGCAATGCATGTGATTTTGCTAGACCAAACCTCTCTCTCTCTCAGTCGCCATACACATACACACACACATACACACACACACTGGCATGAACGTTTCCCAACCCGCATCGATGGGTTGCTTTGTTTACGGCGAGGAAAGGTCCTTGTGGCTAACTTTGAAACTGTTATTATCCAGACGTCCCCACACGGATTGCTCCAACTCTACAACTAGCCTGTGTAATGCCCAGAGGTGGGGATCCAGCAGGTTCAATCATGTTCCTCGAGTAGGTTACTAATAATTCTTTGTGTGCCAAGCAGGTTGTTACTAATTGGCCATTTATTGCGTGATTTTGCGCCCACTCCTCTCGTCAGCAGTAGCCGCAGAACTTGAAGCAGTTCAAGAGGGGAGGCTGCCGGCGCGCATGGGCAGCCCGCACCTGCGTGCATTCGCTTCCCTGCTCAGCGATACGAGCGGCATTTCGCCCTTGCCACAGCCCCCGCCAGGAATGCCCGCTGAATGCCCTGCCACCCAGTTCCATTGGTGCTTCTAAGCCGCACTGTTGAATCCCACCACCATGGGAACTCCGTTGCATTACCGTTGAATCCCACCATCAGGTACACCTGCTGTAGAGATTTATGGGTCAAAAAAAGGCTATTGGAGGTTTGATTGTGCAGATTTTTTTAAAATGTTGCATCGGCATCCAGCTGCCACCCCAACACCAGGAACTTCATGGTGTGACTGAAGACCAGCTGTGGCAGCCATCTTGTGGCTGGCTGTGCATCTTGCAGCAGCCGTTTTATTGCTACGTCCACCACGCTGTGTCAAAATTCCAAAAGTACCCTCAGGCTCAAAAAGGTTGAGGACCTCTCCATTTCGACCCCTTTTGATTTCAAACCTTCTAGTGAATATCAATGTTAGACCCAACTCCTGGGGATCTTGTGTCACAGGGAGGCTAAAGAAGAGCCTGTCTGGGGCTTTCCCCACTACAGAAGGGAGCTAAGGTCGACTTGGTTCCCTTCAGTGGAGGGTGATTCCAGAGCTGTTAATCCCACAGCAACTGAAAGCTGGCCCCCCCCTGGAACCCTGGTGCTAAATTAGGGCGGGCGTGATCATCTGGGTTGCCTGTTTCGTACCACCGATCGTTGATTGGCGCCAGTGTTACTTAGGGAGGGAAACGGGAGTTCTTTTTTAAAACAGTTTTTACAGTTTACAGTTTATAGTTACATGCGCTTTCAGTTTACACTTTATAGTTACATCCGCCACGACTCTCCCGTTCTGCGCATGCCACAAAAGCAGCTCGTGATTGGTTGAACGGATGAGGTGTTAATGCGTTTGACAAGCTTCCCCACTCGAAGCTGGCCGGGTATCGAATCTTTGTTCCGGCAAGCAGAAGTGTAGGCCATAACCGCTTACTGGCGATGTCGCAGTTCTGTGGGGGGGGGGGGACTGAGACAAAACAATGTTGAGCTCGGGGGCAGTGGGGATTCACTGAGGCGAACCTAGGTAGAAACCAGTTCAACTCTGTCAGTGGGGAAAGCCCCTCTATAGTGTTGTTGTTCAGACTAGTGTAACTCTGGCCCAGATGTTTCTAGAGGGATCAGGACGTATCCTCTGATACAAGAGAGATGGCAAGGCGTAGTGATGTCAGAGCCAGCGTGGCATGATGGCTAAGAGTGGGGGGATATAATCCCTACTCTTCCACATGAGCGGCAGACTCCAACCTGGTGATCTGGGTTTGTTTCCCTACTCCTCCACATGAAGCCTGCTGGGTGACAGTTCTCTCAGAACTATCGCAGCCCCACCTACCTCACAAGGTGTCTGTTGTGGGGAGAGGAAGGGAAGTGGGTTGTAAGCTGCTTTGAGATTCCTTACAAGTAGAGAAAAAGCGGGTAATCTGATCTGGAAGATTTCATCTGGGCCAAGAGGCAGAGGTGGGATCCAGCAGGTTCTCACCAGTTCCCGAGAGCGGGTTACTAATTGTTTGTGTGTGCCGAGAGGGGGTTACTAATTGGGTCCGCTTTCCCATCTCCATGCCCTCGCCTCCCCGAGAGGCATCATGCCTTTGAACGTGAAGGTTCCATATAGCAATTGCGACTAATAATGTCACCCCCTGAACTGGGTTAATCCCTTTCAGGTACTGCAATTCATTGATTCTCAGCCTTTCGTACCTGTTATCTCACCAGTCTCTATCAAAGAACCTGTGTGTTTCACCATTGCTGTGTTCAGATTTGTGAGTTGGGGCATTTTCTATAATGGGATGATGATTTAGAAATGACCTGGTGCAAAAAAATTTGGGGGGGGGGGCGTGGGTGGGGAATTTGGCTGCCCATGGAGGTGGCATCCAACTCACAGGTTTTGCTCCAGGGGCTCAGGTTTGCCTAGTAATTTTCTGCCGCCCCCTTTGCTGAGGGGGGGCTGGTGAGGGAACCTGTTACTAAAATCTTTGGATCCCACCACTGCCAAGAGGTTTTACCGTATCTACTTTGGAAATTTTTCCATCAGTTAGAAAGTGAGCAGATTCGACCTGGGCATTTCTGTAGGAGTCGAGGATCCCATTTGACACACCCTGGCCTTTTGTGGGATGAGGTTCTCTGCCTGTTATATCTCAGGTCACCCACTCAAGATCTACAGCATTCTTGAGTGGTGACACTCCCAACAGTGTGTCAGCTGATAGTGGTGCTTCTCTGGACATGCATAGGACTGTTCTCTTTCCGGAGATTATTTTGGCTTCATAAATTCCAGGATTCGCCTCTGGTACTAAAACGGGGCCCAGGGTTTCTCCCGGAAAGACTTTGACAAAATTAAGGCTGGATTCCAATTTATTTGCAGGAACTAGGATTTTCTGCACCCTTTGAGGGATACCAGTATTGCCAGGTATCAGGGAGAGGCCAGAATTTTTTGGCTCAGGCCTCCTCCTCTAGGTCTCTGGAGGAAGTAGTAAAGTATGCGGGAAGCCACCAGGATAAAGAAGATGCTGTTTTTTCTTACTTCACTTGAAATACTTGCATATCTTCTGTGCCTCAAACCATCAGGCTCCAATCTTGAACAACTAGGACAGTGGTAGCGAACCTTTGGCACTCCAGATGTTATGGACTATGATTCCCATCAGCCCCTGCCAGCATGGCCATGCTGGCAGGGGCTGATGGGAATCATAGTCCATAACATCTGGAGTACCAAAGGTTCGCTACCACGGAACTAGGAGTACCAAGGCTAAATCCAAATCCAAATCCAAAACCTTTATTAGGCATAAAACCAGTGCCAAGAATTTCAAATACAATAAAAAGATCATTATTGCTCAACTTGCAGTACACAGAGCAAAA
This sequence comes from Sphaerodactylus townsendi, assembly GCF_021028975.2. Classification (NCBI taxonomy): domain Eukaryota; kingdom Metazoa; phylum Chordata; class Lepidosauria; order Squamata; family Sphaerodactylidae; genus Sphaerodactylus; species Sphaerodactylus townsendi. Next base: position 767,362 of record NW_025950385.1, read on the forward strand.
ACATAGCAACAGCTTCAGAGATTTCAACACTAGAGCTATTTAGAAGCTTAGCCATTTTTATTTTATCAGAAAGGAGCATAAATCCTGTTGGTAACACAGTTCTCAAATCGGTTCTGATGTTGTTGTACTTTGAACAATGGAGCAGAATATGAGAAAGTGTATCAGTTGTATCAGGACAAAATCGACAGCGACGCTCATTTTGTGGAATACCAGAGAAGCGACCTTGAAGATGTACTGATGGAAAAGAGTTACACCTTGCTCTAGTCATGACCCATCTGCAATTGTAATTAATAAGTTGTTGCAGGTATAGAGTACCAAGGCTCTTCCCTGATTGGCCAGGTCCAACCTTCAGTTGGCCCTGCCTTTTTCCACCAGGTCCAACTCTTTATTTCCCAGGCTCCGCCCTCTTGATTTCAAGAGACCCAGTAACCAACTGTACCAACCAAGCTAATCCAGTGGTGGGATTCAGCAGGTTCACACCACTTTGGCAGAACCATTTGTTAAAATGGTGCTTGTAAACAACCAGTTGTTAAATTATTTGAATCCCACCACTGTGCCGATCCCTCACAATTCTTGTATGAAAGTGAATAAAGAACCAGCCCTGAATGCATGCAATAGATAGATACCAAAATGCCAACATGGCAAAACCAAAGAAACCATCATCGTTCAGAGTGGCCCGGTCTGGGGAAAGGAGGGTTTTGGGAAATGACGTAATGCCACAGAATCCACCCTCCAATGCTGACATTTCTCTCCAAGGGAACTGATCTCTGCCATTTGGAGATCACTTCTCATTCCAGTAGCTCCCCTTGAGGTCTGCAACCCTATCAAAGCAAATTCAGATAAAGCAATTAGGATCTCATAGTATTCCCACACATGAAGACTGCAATCCCAAACATACAGTTTTCTTCACCAGAATAATCATGGACACTGCAAATGTAGGTTTTTGGGGGCCCAACTTACACACCGTACCAGAGGTGTAAGCAGAGGTGGAATCCAGCAGGTTCTCACAGGTTCCCAAGAGTAGCTTACTAATTATTTGTGTGTGCTGAGAGGGGGTTACTAATGGGTGATTTTGCCACGTGATTTTTGCCTTAGTTACACCCCTCCTCTCAGCAGTAGCGTGCAGAACTTGAAGCAGTCTAGCAGGAGGTGCACCGGCGTGCGTGGCAGCCTGCGCCTGCGTGCATTCGTTTCCCGCCCAAGGATCGGCGCAGCGGCTGTGTCCTTGCCACTGCTCTGCCCAGGAATCCCCGGCCACACCCCCGTCATGCCCCACCCAGCCCCATTGGCGCCACGCCACAGTTTGAATCCCACCACCATGGGAACCTGTTACTAAAATTTTTGGATCCCACCACTGGGTTTAAGGACCGGACGGGGGAAATGACTGAGTGTCTTTCTCTCTCTTTTTCGAACCACACAACTTCCTGCTTTGGGTATGCCTCACAAGAGCTTTCTGATGTGGCCATCTAGGCCGAGATATTTCCACAGCCCCCAGCAAATGTACTTTTGATCTTCGGGGGGGGGGGGTTGCAACTATAATTGGATGTAGTCATTTCCCCTTCCTGCTCCATCACAGCATCATAGATCATGGTTCCCCCACCCCACCCCGCCCCAGTGAACAACATCCTGAAATCTGTATTTCTTTCTTTCTTTCTTTCTTTCTTTCTTTCTTTCTTTCTTTCTTTCTTTCTTTCTTTCTTTCTTTCTTTCTTTCTTTCTTTCTTTCTTTCTTTCTTTCTTTCTTTCTTACTTTTTCTTTCTTTCTTTCTTTCTTTCTTTCTTTCTTTCTTTCTTTCTTTCTCTCTCTCTCTCTCTCTCTCTCTCTCTCTCTCTCTCTCTCTCTCTCTCTTCTTCTTCTTCTTCTTCTTCTTCCAGAGGTTCACTGGGTAGGTGGACAATTAAGTTATGCATAATGGTGATTCTTAAAGACAATTAGTTTGCTTCCGAGAAGCATGAAATTAAGCAATCAACAACTTGGGATGGGGGGGGGGGGGACACCATGAGACTGCAGAGGGTTTGCAGGACAAAATAAACACAATTCTTTCTGGCGAAGGCGTCTGAAAAAGCCGGGTAGCGGGCTCTTTAATCTTCCTCAGTCGTGAAAGGACAAACAACCTCGGCCTGAGAAAGTGACGCTGGGAAGAGGCTCGTTTAGATAGGGTGAATGAATGAAAGTTTCGGGCAATGTTGTTTGTTTGGACAAATTTATCATTGCGAACATGAGTCTTATCAAGAAGACGGAGGGGTGGTTAAGGTGGTGAAGTCAGATTTCCTTTAGATCTTTCCTCTTTCTGTCTGTCTGTCTCTGTCTGTCTCTGTCTTTCTCTCTTCATTTATTTCCCGCAGCTGCCAGTGGAAAATTTTCAATTTGTGTCCTACGCCGAGCTTGGAATCTCTGCTCGTCTTTCTCTACACCTGTTGTAGCGTCCATCCATCTCGATCTGTATTTTAATTCCACCGTCCAAACAGGCTGAGGCTTTAATCAACACAAGCACGAAAGTTAATGAGTACAATTGTGCAGAATACTACGGTGACCCTGTTAACTGCAAGAGGCGACTCTGGTGGGGGGAAGAAGAAGAAGAAGAAGAAGAAGAAGAAGAAGAAGAAGAAGAAGAAGAAGAAGAAGAAGAAGAAGAAGAAGAAGAAGAAGAAGAAGAAGAAGAAGAAGAAGAAGAAGAAGAAGAAGAAGAAGAAGAAGAAGAAGAAGAAGAAGAAGAAGAAGAAGAAGAAGAAGAAGAAGAAGAAGAAGAAGAAGAAGAAGAGGAGGAGGAGGAGGAGGAGGAGGAGGAGGAGGAGGAGGAGAGAAGGAGGAGGAGGAGGAGGAAGAGGAGGAGGAGGAGGAAAAGGAGGAGAGGAGGAGGAAGAGAAGGAGGAGAAGGAGAAAGAGAAGGAGAAGGAGAAGGAGAGGAGGAGGAGGAGAAGAAGGAGGAGGAGGAGGAGGAGGAGGAGGAGAGGAGGAGGAGAAGGAGGAGAAGGAGAAGGAGGAGGAGGAGGAGAGGAGGAGGAGAAGGAGAAGGAGGAGGAGGAGGAGGAGAAGAAGGGGGAGGAGGAGGAGGAGGAGGAGGAGGAGACCCCACTTTCCTCTACCCTAAGGAGTCCCAAAGTGGGTTACAATCACCTTCCCTTCCCCTCCCCACAACAGGCCCCTTGTGAGGTAGGTGGGGCTGAGAGTGTTTGGAGAGACCTGTGACTGCCCCAAAGTAAGCTTCATGTGGAGGGGTGAGGAATTGAACCCAGTTCTCCAGATTAGAGTCTGCCATTCATGTGGAGAAGTAGGGAATCAAACCTGGTTCTCCAGATTAGAGTCTGTTCCAGATTAGAGTCTTAACCACCACGCCACTTTCCAGGGATTAGTAATTTTGCTGCGAGTGTTAAATGCATGCATTATAAACTGGAAATAAAATTTAAAAATTAATTCCTGCTACAGGCCACTGGGAGAGTGGCTGTAGCTCACATGCCACTCACTTGGGCTGATTTTCCATGGTCAAAATGCCCCGTGGTAGATCTGGGAGCGTATCTGCCGTGGTGCTTTTTGCCCTGCTTTTGATTCTTCACTGCTCCCCGGTTCTTCCTGGGATTCGAGGCATGGCCGGCATATTGTTTCTCCATGAGCCTGGTGATTCTCCATTTGCTCCAACTGTTTCTCCATGAGCCCGGTGATTCTCCATTTGCACTACAAGCTCCTCCACAATATCTTCCACGCATGCATGGACATCCTCCGTTTCGCATTCTGATCGGCTGAATCTCCCCCGTCCCCCCCCCACTCACTTTCACTATTTTAGTTTTTGACAAAACAGACTCTGTGAATTGGCGCCCTCGCCCCCATCTAAAATCCTTTTGTGTGCAAGGGAATCGCTGTCCTCCACCCGCCACCCCCGTCTACAATCTAAATCTAAAATCCTTGCGTGTGCAAGAGAATCGCTGTCCTCCACCCCCCACCCCGGTCTAAAATCTAAATCTAAAATCCTTGCGTGTGCAAGAGAATCGCTGTCCTCCACCCCCCACCCCCGTCTAAAATCTAAATCTAAAATCCTTGCGTGTGCAAGAGAATCGCTGTCCTCCACCCGCCACAATGGTATATGTGCACGTGTGTATGCATGAATGTATAAACAAACAAACAAACAAACAAACAAACAAATAAAATCTCCCATTAACAAAGATCTCAAGGCATGGGGAGAGACTTTTCCCAACCTTAGGCTGATTCCGCATGGGCTAAAAACAGCAGTGTGAAAACGGTGTAAAAGGGTTTATACTGTTTTCACACCGTTTTCACAGTGCTGTTTTTGGCCCATGTGGAATCAGCCTTAGATTATGGAGAGTTGCTGCCAGTCAGAACAGCCAGACTTTAGTCCGGTAGCAACAAGACTTTTTGGGAGCTCCCAGGGAACGTTGACTGTCAAACGCTATGCTTATACCCCCAAAATCTTGTGGGTGTCAAATCCAGATGTTCTACAGCAGACCAACATGGCTACCTTCTGGAATTGTCAGTCAAAACAGACAGGCCTGAGCTAAGCCAGTGCAAACAGGCTCTGTATATTTGGTATACCGAAAGTCTGCGGAGCAGCAGGAGGAAGAATTTGTGGGTTCGGCATTGAAATCACATCTGCTCTCTTTTTAAGTATGTCTTGTTGAGCTGAAAATATTATTATGCCCATTGTTTTGCTGGTATTTCAAGATCTGGGGACTTCTGGGTGCAGTTCAAAGTATAGATCTTCGGGAAAACATCCTATTTTTCTGCCGCTAAGAAAAAGGAATGCCAAACAATCTTGCTTTGACTGTCAACTGGTGATTGCACAATAAGACCAGCGTTGGGGGTTTTTTGGGGAAAAATGATCCAATATAGAGAAAAAAACCAGAGTGATTAAAATTTCTGTGTTCTCATCAAACCTTGTAAATGAAATTGTCCTTCGCGGCACAGACTTATGAATGCCAGGGCGCTGAAAAGATAAAACCTTTAAAACCAGCCGAAGGAGGGAATATAAAATGCTAATAACATATTCGACATCACAGTAATGATTGGGCGAACAAATACTAGGCTTGTTTTAAATGATGGCCGCTTTAAAAATGGAAGATCTTTATTTCAGAGCTGCTTGAGAAATTTCCAGCTTCACTCCCGTTTTATTGTCAGGGCCGCGGCTGGCGTTTGAAAATGGATCCCTGGAACGGCTCCTAAATTCTGAGCTGATCTGGCCGGGGTAAAGGCAGTTGGGTTGTATGTCATATTGAAGGGTCTTCTCTGGGGAGGATGTGTCAAAATTATACAAGAGGGGGGATGCAAGAGGATTACACAGGGATACCTGATGAATAATATGAAGAGAGGGATCATCAACGGGGGAGGGGGGGCTGGCCGGATTGAGTTTCAAGCTGAGCTAAAGTGGACCGGCCTTTGGCAAGGAACTCCTTAGATACTATTTGTTGAAGGACAATGGTGGGATGGGGGGGGGGGATGACAATTTGTCCCAATAATGTTATTCTAGTTAGCAAAACTGCAAGGATTGCCATGCCCTTATATAAAGCCACTTGGAGTACTGTGTTCAGTTCTGGTCGCCACATCTCAAAAAGGATATCGAAGAGATCGAAAAAGTGCAGAGAAGGGCAACAAGGATGATTGAAGGATTGGAGCACCTTCCTTATGAGGAGAGGCTGCAGCGTTTGGGACTCTTTAGTTTGGAGAGGAGACGTCTGAGGGGGGATATGATTGAAGTCTATAAAATTATGCATGGGGTAGAAAATGTGGACAGAGAGAAATTTTTCTCTCTTTCTCACAATACTAGAACCAGGGGGCATTCATTGAAAATGCTGGGGGGAAGAATTAGGACTAATAAAAGGAAACACTTCTTCACTCAACGTGTGATTGGTGTTTGGAATATGCTGCCACAGGGGTGGTGATGGCCACTAACCTGGATAGCTTTAAAAAGGGCTTGGACAGATTGATGGAGGAGAAGTCGATCTATGGCTACCAATCTTGATCCTCCTTGATCTGAGATTGCAAATGCCTTAGCAGACCAGGTGTTCGGGAGCAGCAGCAGCAGAAGGCCATTGCTTTCACATCCTGCACGTGAGCTCCCAAAGGCACCTGGTGGGCCACTGCGAGTAGCAGAATGCTGGACTAGATGGACTCTGGTCTGATCCAGCAGGCTAGTTCTTATGTTCTTATGTTCTTAGCATGTCAGTGTTGAAAACGTAAACCTGTTCAGGTGAGATCACAGTTAGCAGTGGACTGGCTGTTTACTTTACCGGGAAAGTCCCTGGTTAGCCACAGCCACTGGAATTCGGGAGCAAACAGAACCAAGGTCTAGTAGCTTTGCTATTTCAACAGTGGACCTTCTGTGGCACGAACCCTTCAGTGAGAACTATCATCCATGTCAGACTCTCGAGTCACTTTCTGTTAGCAGTGAACAAAGGAGCGATTGGTGAGCTGATGCCCATCATTACTTATGCTGACTGGATGCTTTGGAGGCTAGACCAGGGTAGGGAACCTGCGGCTCAAGAGCCGCATGCGGCTCTTCTGCCCTTGCACTGTGGCTCCACGAGCTGAGCCGTCGGCCCCATCCTTGCCCGCCCTGCAGGCAGCAGGGCAGGCGCACCAACTGCCCATGGCCGGCTGGGCTGCGCCGCGGGCTTCCCCTCTCACCCGCCCCATTGGAGCGGGGTGGGCGCTTTCCCGGCGGCCGGCAAGGCCGAGCTGCTGGCCCCATCCTTGCCTGCCCTGCAGGCAGCAGGGCGGATGCATCCATGCACTTCTCAGAATGAGCTGAGTAAAAGGTAAAAAAAACCCCAATATATATAGTGTTATCTTTATTTTAAATGTCAAAAATTATTTGCGGCTCCAAGTGTTTTCTTTTCCTGTGGAAAACGGGTCCAAATGGCTCTTTGAGTGTTAAAGGTCCCCTACCCCTGGGCTAGACTTTACGGCATTGTATCCTCCTAGGGTTCCTGTCCCCACCCCCCACCCCCCACCAGGTCCATCCCTAAATCACCTGGAGTTTCCCAAGCTTGGCCAAGCAACCCTACTTCCCCCCCCACCACCACCACACACACACACAGAAGCCAGGAGGGACTTGGCAACCCTACTAGGATATAGTTTTGCCAACCTTTGCCAAGCCTCTCCCCATATTGCCCCGGTAGGCCCCTCTGCTCCTCGGAGGAGGACCTACTCGTGATCCCTGGCCCAAAAATGATCAGGCTGGCCTCAACGAGGGGCAGGGCCTTTTCAGCCCTGGCCCCTACCTGGTGGAACGGGCTCCCTAGGGAGATCAGGGCCCTGCGGGACTTACAGAGTTTCCGCAGGGCCTGCAAGGCGGACCTGTTCCGCCAGGCGTTTGGCCAGCCTGGTTAAAAATACATCTACGGTGTCATCTGGCCTCCCGTGGGCACAAGGGGGGGGGGGTAGCCAGACACCGTCCACATTTTTAAATGGGTTCTGTTTTTATGTAATTAATATTTAAATTATGTTTTAATGTATGCTTTAACCTTGTTGTGAACCGCCCTGAGCCCTCAGGGGGAGGGCAGCATATAAAACTAATTTAAAGAAGAAAAGATAAAGAAAGAAGGCGGCAAGTGAACAAACTAGGGGAGCGATGGCCAAGAATGGCTACGTCGTCGAGAAACTTTTCATAATTTAGCAACCTTACTACCCAGTGGAATAAATGCTGAGATAAAGTTTTCCCCATATATTTAAGTTTCAACCGAATCAGCCTCGTTTTGATACCTCGTTTCTTCAGCTGTTGATAGTTATTGTAACACAATGAGAATCAGTAGTTAAAACGAGAGATGTTTTCATGCTCGTTCAAAGGCCGACGCGAGTTGAGAAACCGCAGGTCTGAGTGTAGCGTTGCCTGAAGATCAAAAGAGATTATTATTATTATCATCATCATCATCATCATCATCATCATCATCATCATCATCATCATCATCATTATTATCATTATCATTATCATTATTATTATTATTATTATTATTATTATTATTATTATTATGAAGAAGAAGAAGAAGAAGAAGAAGAAGAAGAAGAAGAAGAAGAAGAAGAAGAAGAAGAAGAAGAAGAAGAAGAAGAAGAAGAAGAAGAAGAAGAAGATTTTTATACCGCCCTATCCCTGAGGGGCTCCGGGTGGTGTACAACAATAAACATAATATAACATAAAATGGCTAAATCTTTAAAAACAGCGATAAAACAGTAAAAGCTAGATCTCATAAATACAATATAAAAATACTAGCATAAAAATAAAGGGCGTCCAGCAGCTCCACATTCAAAATGAGAAACAAGAAACAATATTTGTACATTACATTGGGATAAGGTGTGTGTACTAATTGTCTAGCGTATAGAGTATTTGCCATGTTGTTTCATATAGACAATGGGGTTTTTTTCTGCACAGCACAAATAAAAACTTATCAGGATAGGAAAAAAGTATTTTGGGGTGGAATTCTGCAGTCCCCTCCCCCCCCCCCAAAAAAAACCCATTTAGAAAACATATTATTTCTGCTCAAAATAGGGGTTTTTTGAAAACGCTAAACTAGCAATCTTTTTTTCTGTTGTTTTAAAAACATTTCCTGCTTTAATGTATTGTCGAAGTCTCTCAGTGTTACATAGTGGAACAGACTTCTCTCTGTGATACACCTCTGAAGATGCCAGCCACAGATGCATGTGAAACGTTAGGAACAAGATCCACCAGACCATGGCCACACAGCCTGGGAAACTCACCACAACCAATTTCCTGCTTTAATTTTCCCCACTTGAGTTTAAAGCTTCCATTTTCATTTTCTCCGCAGCTCACACACCCACCATTTTCTGTTGTTTCGTGGATTCTCTGTACCACCCGCCATTTGCTGAGTGTTCCCCATGGATGATTCCTCTATTCCTGTCCACTATTTCAGTGTTTAAAGTATATGTTGTTGTTGTTGTTGTTGTTGTTGTTGTTGTTGTTGTTGTTGTTGTTGTTGTTGTTGTTGTTGTTGTTTTGTCGAAGGCTTTCATGGCCGGAATCACTGGGGTGCTGTGTGGTTTCCGGACTGTATGGCCGTGTTCTAGCAGCATTCTCTCCTGACGTTTCGCCTGCATCTGTGGCTGGCATCTTCAGAGGATCTGATAGTAGGAATGGAAAGCAAGTGGAGTGTATGGAAATGGAAAGCAAGTGGACCTCACAGTATATATACTCCACTTGCTTTCCATTCCTACTATCAGATCCTCTGAAGATGCCAGCCACAGATGCAGGCGAAACGTCAGGAGAGAATGCTGCTAGAACACGGCCAGACAGCCCGGAAACCACACAGCACCCCATCATCATCATCATCATCATCATCATCATCATCATCATCATCATCATCATCATCATCATCATCATCATCATCATCATCATTATTATTATTATTATTTGGATTTTATAGACCACCTCATCCCCGGAGGGCTCTAGTTTGTTTTGCCTGCCAATTATGCAGAAGTGTCTTTTTTTGTTTTTGTTTTCAATGAGGTCTCTTCAAAGCTATTTTTTTGTTCAGCGAAGTGTTTTTGGCAGTCAATTCGCATATTGAGTCTCTGTAGCTTTGAAGACACCTCATTGAAAACAAAAGCAACAACAAAGGGAAAACGACACGTGCGTATAATCAGCAGGCAAAAATAACTTTATTCATGTACTTTAAACAGTGAAATTGTAGACAGCTGCGATGCAAACAGGGGAACGTCCATGGGAAACACACTCCACAAATGGTAAGCAGCACGGAGCAATTGGGAAAAAGAACCATTTTCAATTGAAATGCTTTAATGTTCTGCACTATGCGGACAAAAAAAAGCCAAAATGGATCTTTTTGTAACATCTGCATGATATTTTATTTGTCCTGTGCAGAAAAAGCCAATTTTTAAATGTAATTGTTAAGATGGAATCCAGATGACTTCTTTGAAAGTGAAAGAGAAAATCTTCTGACTGCTTACTATCTATTCACGCAACAACAAGGGAAGGTATTTTATATTATAATTATTAGAGTGAAAATCTAATAGAACATCATGAAATAAAGTGCATCATGATGTTCTATTAGATTTTCATTCTAATAATTAGAAGAAGAAGAAGAAATAGAAGAAGAAGAAGAGGAGGAGGAGGAGGAGGAGGAGGAGGAGGAGGAGGAGGAGGAGTTTGGATTTATATCCCCCCATCTCTCCTGTGGGAGACTCAAAGGGGCTTACAATCTCCTTGCCCTTCCCCCCTCACAACAAACACCCTGTGAGGTAGGTGAGGCTGAGAGAGCTCCAAAAAGCTGTGACTAGCCCCAGGTCACCCAGCTGGCATGTGTGGGAGTGTACAGGCTAATCTGAATTCCCCAGATAAGCCTCCACAGCTCAGGCGGCAGAGCTGGGAATCAAACCCGGTTCCTCCAGATTAGATACATGAGCTTGTAACCTCCTACGCCACTGCTGCTTCTAGATTATATACCTTCCCTTGTTGTTGGGCGAGTAATTGGGTTTTGGCCGATCTTGTTGCTGTACATTGTTCTTGCTTATATCTCGCCTGCTACTTGTTTTTGCTTACTATCGATAACTATCTTCTGAATAACCTGCAATGGGAAACAAAGTTCTTTAAACTGCGAGACTTTGTTATGATGAAATAAGACGAGAAATAATGAGAACACTTTAGGATGTTATTTACAAAAAACATTCGTACTGATATAAATGAGCCCTAATGAAGGGTCCTTCTGCTATATTTTGGTTGTTTCCACCTGCAGTAAAAGAATATATATGTTATTGTAATTGTAAAGAGTTTATTGTTATTCATTGTTGAAGTAGTTTTAGTTAAATAGTAAAACATCATACCCCAGTGATTCCCAACCAGCGTTCTGTGGTACCCTGGGGTGCCATGAGCACGTCCCAGGGGTACCATGACAATGCTACTGCCTCCCCCCCCACCCCGGAATCAAATGGATTTTGAAGGGGGGATTGGAAGCCTCGTGGGTTCTCTTTAAACAACATTTAAAAACAGCATTGTTTTATTTGCCTAAATTTGGTGTGGATTGGGGGGGTAGATTTAAAGGTAGAGCAGCAGTGGCGTAGGAGGTTAAGAGCTCGTGTATCTAATCTGGAGGAACCGGGTTTGATTCCTAGCTCTGCCGCCTGAGCTGTGGAGGCTTATCTGGGGAATTCAGATTAGCCTATACCGTCCCACACACGCCAGCTGGGTGACCTTGGGCTAGTCACAGCTTCTCGGAGCTCTCTCAGCCCCACCTACCTCACAGGGTGTTTGTTGTGAGGGCAGGAAGGGAAAGGTGTTTGTAAGCCCCTTTGAGTCTCCTGCAGGAGAGAAAGGGGGGATATAAATCCAAACTCTTCTTCTCTTCTTCCCTTTAAATCCCCCCAATCCATGCCAAATTTAGACAAACAAATAATGTGACTGTCAACGCTGCTTTCCTTCCCCTCCCCTCCCCCTGCTGGCCACTCCCCCCACCTACAGGCCAAAACCAGGAAAAACCCTAAAAAATGCAAAAAAAATCAAACGAACCTCAAGGGCATCCTGAGATACGAAGAGTGAGGTCAAGGGTACCGCGATGTCAAAAAGGTTGGGAAACACTATCATACCCCATTGAAGTTCCTCCTCAAACCCTACTCTCTTTAGACTCCACTCCCAAAATCCCAAGGTATTTCCTAACCTGGAGCTGGCAACCTAGTTGGGTATCATACCCCAGAATCCATCTTCCAAAGCAGCAATTTCCTTTGATATTTTTTGGTCTGTTGATGAGGTGTCGTTGAAGGAGATTTCCAAGCCCTGCCTGGAACTTTGCGACCCTAGAATCTGTCTCTGACCCTCCAGGTTCTTCTAAGCTCTTCCTCCTGGCCCTCTTGCCCTGGATCCAGTGGTGGGATTCAAATAATTTAACAACCGATTGTTTACAAGTGCCGTTTCAACAATCGGTTCTGCCGAGCTGGCGCAAAACCTGCTGAATCCCCCCACTGCCTCGATCTAACTTCTCCCTGGTCGATTCCGCGATGATTGGCGCTTATGCCCGACCTCAAGTTTCCGAGCTGTTGTAAACGACCTAAGTGCTCTCGCGACAACCATTCTGTGGATCGACGTGGTTTTGTACGGAAAGCTTTCGCCCGCGTGTAACGGTCAAATCTCCGACTCCAGTTAAGAACATATGCAAACATAAGAACGGAATGGCCAAGCTGGATCAGACCAAGAAGTCCATTCTAGTCCAGCTCTCTGCACTACTCACAGTGGCCCACCAGGTGCCTTCTTGGGCAGCTCACATGCAGGATGTGAAAGCTAATGGCCTTCAAGAACATAAGAAGAGTAGCTGGATCAGACCAGAGTCAATAGTCCAGCACTCTGCTACTTCGCGAGTGGCCCACCAGGTGCCTTTGGGAGCTCCTTTTGGGATGTAGAAAGCAATGATAGCCTTCTCGGCTGTTGCCCCCCGAGCACCCTGGTCTGTTAAGGCATTCTGCAATCTCAGATCAAAGAGGATCCAAGATTGGTATCGCCATAAATCGACTTCTCCTCCATAAATCTGTCCAAGCGCCCTTTGTAAAGAGCTATTCCAGGTGAGTGGCCATCACCGCCACCTCCTGTGGCGAGCATATTCCAAACACCAATCACACGTTGCGTGAAGGGCAAGTGTTTCCTTTTATTAGTCCTAATTCTTCCCCCCAGCATTTTTTCAATGGAATGCCCTGGAAGCTGGGGAAATCGACTACTTTTCAGGAACCCCGCCAGACTCAGCCTTCGATTCCAGTAAAAGTCGCGGAGTCTCTGGTTGCCAGGAGTCTCCCCTGAGTTCCAGCCAATTCACAGCTGGAGGCGTGTTTTGGACATGCGTACAGCTGGACAATCAAAAAAACGCCACCTTCGTCCCTCCATCGCTGTGGCAGTTTTTGTAATAACGCGTGTGGGGATAGACTTTTGGAACATGAAGGCTCGGTAGAACAGCAAGCCAATCTGCGAACCAGGAGCAGCGAAGAGGCACAGGATGATCCTCATCCCTCGAGGCTGGGATCAAGCTGGTTGCAGTGGGGAACAACAATGGCTTCGACCTAGGTTAGTACCCTCCTCAGGGAACTGGGTCGAACCTATTTTACTCGTGTGCGGAATCGCCTCCTGAGGGCCAGACCTGCCTCTATCCCAGGCAAACTGGCCTCTTCCCTGGTTCTGCAGCTGTAGAATTCGGGATTCTTTAAAAGTCTAAGGGACTTTGAGAAAGACGTTGGTTGTGAGAGTACAAGAGTCTCTCGGCCTTGTCGAAAAGACGCTTTGATTAAAGCCGGCATGCTTCCCGGCGCCTTTTGATGGAACGAGTCCGAGAGACACTCTATTCCAAGCAGCCGCTGTTATGTGTTGTGCGTGTGTGTGTGTGTGTGTATGAGAGAGGCCTCAATTTCACACGTGCTTACTCCTGCGTGCGTTTCAGCATAAAAGGATTAAGGAGAGAGGACATGCCGAGGAAATAGGATGTTGGACATCTTGTTAAACGGCCTGTCAGGGTTTCTTGGAGCATCCATTTAAACTCTATTTCACTCTGCATAGAGGGCATGCCATTACCCAGGAGATCATAGATAGACTTCTCTCGCTATCCTGCAAGCCAGGTATCAATTTAAAAAATAAAAAAATAAAACGAAATACCAAGTTGAGCTTGGGCTGGCGATAAGACCGTTTTATGATGCCGCTGCCCTCTTCCAAGTGGAAGGAGAAGGGCGATTATCGGTACCAGGGTCAGGCCTGACAGCGCAACGGAAGGAATGAGTTTAAAGGAAGTGAACCATGCCACTTTCTAAAACTGGCAGGCGGGCACAGTGCTTAGAGCAGGGGTGACCAACCGATGGTGCTCCAGATGTTCATGAACTGCAATTCCCATCAGCCCCTGCCATCATGGCTGATGGGAATTGTAGTCCATAAACATCTCCCAAAGGCACCTGGTGGGCCACTGCGAGTAGCAGAGAGCTGGACTAGATGGACTCTGGTCTGATCCAGCTGGCTTGTTCTTATGTTCTTATGTTCTTATCTGGAGCACCATCGGTTGGCCACCCCTAGCTTAGAGCATTCAGGGACTAAGACTCCGTCCCTGTTTCAGCTCAACTCTGCTGACTTGGACAGTACAAAAGTTACAGGTGAAACACTATTTTAGTTTATTTAGCTATTTTATTCTCTGCTGCTGGAGCAGCAGTGGCGAAGGAGGTTAAGAGCTCGTGTATCTAATCTGGAGGAACCGGGTTTGATTCCCAGCTCTGCCACCTGAGCTGTGGAGGCTTCTCTGGGGAATTCAGATTAGCCTGCGCACTCCCACACATGCCAGCTGGGTGACCTTGGGCTAGTCACAGCTTCTCGGAGCTCTCTCAGCCCCACCCACCTCACAGGGTGTTTGTTGTGAGGGGGGAAGGGCAAGGAGATTGTAAGCCCCTTTGAGTCTCCTTGCAGGAGAGAAAGGGGGGATATAAATCCAAACTCTTCTTCTTCTTCTTCTTTTCTCCCCAGGGGGGAACCCAAAGCAGCGTATAACATCCTCCTTTCCTCTAACTTTATCCTCACAACAACCGTGTGAAGTAGGTTAGGCTGAGAATGTGTGCTTGCCCCAAAGTCATCTAGAAAGTTTCCATCGCAGAATAGGGATATTAAGATCTGGATCTACTAGATCAGCGATTCTCAGCCTGTGGGTCACGACCCCATTCACAGGGGTCGCCTAAGACCATCAGAAAATACATATTTCCAATGGTCTTAGGAACCGAGGCACAAATAATGTTAGGGGTGGGGGTCACCACAACATGAGGAACTGGATTAAAGGGTCGCAGCATTAGGAAGGTTGAGAACCACTGGGCTAGATCTTCATCTGACCCTCTAACCACTATGCCACATTGGTGCAAGGGTTGCCAAGTCTCCTATGGCCAACAGTGGGGAATTTTGTTTTGCCAGCTCCATGTTGGGAAACTCCCAGAGATTTGGGGACTGGGCCTGTGAAAGAGCAGAGTTTGAAAAGGAGAGGGACTTCCGTGGTATATTGTCATAGAGTTTATCCTCCAAAGCATAGGTGTCAAACTCGTGGCCCTCCAGATGTCATGGACTACAGTTCCCATCATCCCCTGCCAGCATGATGTTATATTTGCATATAACTTTGCAAAAGGGTCACTGGCTTAGAAATTTTCAAAAATCCCAAGTCTAGGGAAATAAAACAGGGCAAACTTGTTTAGGGGATGGGAACCTCCCCAAAACGATTTGCACTCTACATCCGTTATATTTGCCCTGGGCAGAATCATCCATTGTATTTTATATACCACTTTTATGGTATTTTTGCATACAATGTGTGTTATTCAGAATATGTACAAGGCTGTCTTCTGACGCACACACAACGATGAAAAACACGTCCATGTTAAACGAGAAACGGGGTGCAAAAGAAACAGAAAGTTACATGGAAATTAAGAATCATGATTTTGAAGAAGCAACAGAAATAGGGGGGAGTTAAAATAACAGCTCAGAAATGTGTTCCTAGGAGTTATTTCAGAATCACTTTCCCCCCAATAAAGTTATATCGGTTGTTACTTGAAATCTTGCTGATGCCATTAGATTTGCTCCAAATGTGACCTTTGATCAGAGCCGTAGATTTGCTCCAAATGTGACCTTTGAACTGTGCCTGGGGCATACGTGCGCCATGTGCCCTGACCATGCCCCCGCCATGCCCTGAAATGCCCATGCCACACCCCCACACACGGGCATGTGCCCGGTGTGTCACCCCCCATTCCCTTGGTGCTACGCCACTGCCTTTGATTCAGTTTGGATATTGAATATATTTCTTTCCAGTGTGCCTAACCATGCTATCCTTACAACTCTTTGACTTCACTGGGTTTAGAAGGGTGTGACTCTACTTCAAATTGCACTGGAAGTTTCCTACCTCTTTCAAGACAACGGCGTGCAGGTATTGCCTAGTTTAAAACTGCACAGCAATTTTACATGCGGGAAGATTACCTGGTAATTGCATTTAAAGGCTGTGAAGAAGCAATTACCCCTACAATCTGAGCGAAGGAACAGAATTAAATTTGGTGATAACTGTAGCATTTGCATCAAAGGAAAAGAGGAGGCAGGAAGGCCCGTTCTGAGTGAGTGGTTTTTTTTGGGGGGGGGGGATGAATCCCAATTCCCCTTCTTGTCTCAGCTCTGGGTTCAAATCCTCATTTTTCCATGGCACACACTTGGCTGGTCTCCCCCTAACTTTACGCATGAGACCATCATCAAGATAAAATGCAAGGGCCTCCTCAGAGAAAATGCAGTTAAAAATATACCAAATACATAAATAATATGTGGAGGGGGGGGGGGTGCTTAGCTCAACCTGTTGTTGGTTTGCCTGTCAGACAATGACTGGATCAGGGGCCCCTTCCGCACAGGCAAAATAATGCGTTTTCAAACCACTTTCACAACTGTTTGCAAGTGGATTTTGCTATTCCGCACTGCTTCAAAGAGCACTGAAAGCAGTTTGAAAGTGCATTATTCTGCATGTGCGGAATGAGCCCATGTCACCTAGATTCAAAGCAAGCAAGGATTTACAATACAACAACCTTTATTAGGCATATTAAAATAGGCTCCAGAGCATTACAGACATTTCTGAAGTACAAATCAAAAGTACATTCAAAACACAGACAGATAAACTGTATCTAGCACTGGACGTTACTTAGAACATTCTGTCACTTGTAAAAGAAATTTTGCTACTTTTCCCAAGAGCGTGGCCTCTGTGTTATTTAACAAAAGCTCCACAACAGAGTTGTCAGAGTCTCTTTCAGATTTGTCTAAGGCCCCTTCCGCACACACAAAATAATGTGTTTTCAAACCACTTTCACAACTGTTTGAAAGTGGATTTTGCCGTTCCGCACAGCTTCAAAGAGCACTGAAAGCAGTTTGAAAGTGCATTATTCTGCATGTGCAGAATGAGCCTAAGATAAGCAAGGATTTCATTCTTGGTCTCCCAAATCTTAATCTGAAACTCTTAACCTGAAAATGCATGCAGTTAATGGGGAGAATGTGGTGCGACATAGAATCCTGGGTTTGATTTGAACTGGAAAGAAGCACAATTAAAAAAAACATTTTGGGGTCAAAGGAGCAGAAATGAGAGTCTGAAATCCTCAGCCCCTGAATTTCCAGCCTGCAGGTGACCGCTTCACCTTCCCAGTGGTCAGACTGACCCAATTTTTATTTGACTTCACCTCGAGCATTTGGTCCTTCCAGCAGTTTTCACGATGGAAATGAGTTTTCAAGGGCCAGCGAAAAGGATTTTCCAGCCCAGAATGCCTCCCTGAATTTCTTAATGCGTCTCCTTAAGGGGAAGGAGATGGTATTCAAGTCAAGTTCATAAGTAATGCAGTTCCACATCAGGTCATTTCCTATCAGTCAGATCCATTTTAAATGTGCCGTTGAAAAGAGGGAAGGCTTTTAGAATCTACTCTATGAACATCCAAATTAAAAGCTAAATAGGCTGTAGCTTTTGGTTTGGCAGTATCTTCATATGTCAACATTCATTATCCTCATATGTCAACACTCAGGTTTCTCCTCCTCCCCCCCCCCCCCACGTCTTCCTTCCAGAGTCTCACAAGCGACTGCCTTTCTCGCTTTAATGCATTCAGAAAACGGCTTCCAATCTGTTTCGTGTGGCTTTTTAACATTCTAGAATCACTCGTGGAAGAAGAAAACCAGATTTTATTCAGCCCTTCTGCTCCATCCTCCAAGACCACACCCTGGTTTTTTTCTTTTCTTCAGAGTAAGCTGTTATTATTTTATTTTTATTTTCATTTATACCCCGCCCTCCCCAGCAGGAGGAGGCCTAGATCCAAAACGGAAACTTCCAAGTGTCTGAGACCAGTGTTCGTTTTGGAAAGGTGTGGGTCTTTGGTATCGAGGATACTAGCCTCCAGGTGCGGCATATTCAGAGGTGGGATCCAGCAGGTTCTCACAGGTTCCCGAGATTCGGTTACTAACTATTTGTGTGTGCCGAGAGGGGGTTACTAATTGGTGGTTTTGCCACGTGATTTTTGCCTTAGTCACGCCCCTCCTCTCAGCAGTAGCGCGCAGAACTTGAAGCAGTCTAGCAGGAGGTGCACCGGCGTGTGTGGCAGCCTGCGCCTGCGTGCATTTGTTTCCTGCCCAAGGACCGGCGCAGCGGCTGCGTCCTTGCCACAGCTCCTCCCAGGAATGCCCTGCCCCCGGAATGCCCGGCCACGCCCCCGTCGTGCCCCGCCCAGACCCATTGGCACTACGCCACAGTTTGAATCCCACCACCATGGGAACCTGTTACTAAATTTTTTGGATCCCACCACTGGGCATATTCTTCTAGGAAACAGATTCCCCCAGAACTACAGCTCATCTCCCGACTGCAGAAATCACCTGGAGAAAATTAGCGCGTTGGAGGGTTGATTCTATGTCTTTAGACCCAGCGCCAGTATTATGGCGATCCAAGATCAGCAACCAAAAACAAAAAAACAGTAAATGTCACGAATCAATCTGACAAAACGTACACTCGATAAAACATTGAATCAGATAAAATCCAATCGAAAATGATAAAATTATTACAAAGGAGACGCTTTCTTTTGCCTTCTTTTGCATGCTGTGGCACAAAAATTGGCTGCCTGACAGGATGTTTCCACCATAATAATCAAGGCAGGTGTACAACAGGTACTGTCACAAATATTACACCCATGCGTACTCCAACTCACTAGGTGAGTATCATTTCAACATTATCGTACAATCATAAATATACAAGAAAAAAATTTTGTAAGTCAGTACACCGTCAGGTACAGCTATAAAACCTCTAGATTAGGTTTTTATTTCGGCAGTCCTTTGTCAAGCCAAAAATTGTTGTACAAAGTATTCTTTTTCCTTACTCCTCTAGGAGCACAACTGTTTTTTCTTACACTAGATAGTTTCCAAACTGAATTCAAATTTCACTCGAATGGCTCTTCTTTAAATAGTCCTTCTCTCTGGATATCAGGATCTCATGTTTGTTTCGGCAAGAAGAATACAGATATTTTTAAAAATGGTTGTTTTTTGTATCCCACTGAGGTTCCTGCCCTCCTAGGCCCCCTACTGAAGACCTCAGTGGGATACAAGACCATAGAGCCCACCCTCCAAAGCAGCTCCTTTCTTCTGGGAAACAGATATCTGTCATCTGGAGAGCAGGTATGATGGAGGGAGATCTCCAGTTCCCAACTGGAGTTTGGCAACCCTAGGGAGGAGGAAAGATTCGACCCCCCCCCCCCCCCCCCCGCTCAGAGCTCATGAGTTCACCAGCTGAATCCAAATGTGCCTATTACAAGAAGGGGAGTGGCCGTGCTCTCTTAAGCCCCCCCGGCCAGCCCCTCTTATCCTTTTCCACAGAGAAAAGAATCGCTCGACAGGATGTCTTGACTCTCTGCTCTTTACATTTTTAAGTCAGAGGGAAGTTGCATAGCAAATCCAGCCCAGAATCACTTGGGGTGATTAACTGCGGGGCGATTCCTTGAAGATTTCCACCGGCTTAAAGCCAATCCAACTGGGACGCGACAAGATAAATATTGTGAAAGATGCCCTTTCTTTTGTAAATCAAGTGTGGAGAGCCTCTCGTTGCTCCCGGCTTGCCTCGCGTCCTATTTTATGTGTAAATTGTGTCCTGCCAAGACCTTGGGAGAGAACGCCGGTTTCTTTTGCTCCTCTGTTAGGCGGATTTGCAGAATGGTGGTTGAAACAGGCTTTCGCCCTTATGGGCAGATAAATTGGAGACTCCCTTAACTCTTACACCCAGGAGTTTCTCTACCCTAATGACCGCAGCCAGGAAAACGTGCTCCCCCCTGTATTTTTCTGTCCCATTTGAACGGGGCCACTTGGCACACTATTGCTTAATAAACCCTGTTCAAAGGAGAGCCATAATGTATTGTCGAAGGCTTTCACGGCCGGAATCACTTGGGTGCTGTGTGGTTTCCGGGCTGTATGGCCGTGTTGCTAGAACACTGCCATACAGCCCGGAAACCACACAGCACCCGAGAGCCATAATGCTCGCCAGGTTTAATGTTATGCCTTCTGCCTTGTTACATGGCAGATTTAATAAGCAAGAAAAGGCTAAAAGATTGTGCCCATGTAACGATGGCTCAGTGGAATCTCTGGCCCACCAATTACTACACTGTCTCAGATTCAAGGAAATCAGATCCAAGTATGTGAATCTCACTCCTTTACATTTACCCCATCTCCCCGATTTAATTAGATTACACTACTTGTTGGACAACCCTGATCCTTCTCTCTGTATGACAGTGGCAGACTTTCTCCTGGAAATTACTAAACGCCAGTAGATTTCCTTCGTCCTAACATGTATATCCTGTATTGTATATGCTTTTAAATCTGTTTTTATTATTGTTGTACTGTTTATGCCAATAAAGGCTTGCTTCTCATTTAAGAACACCCAGGAGTACAGTGGCAAGTTAAAACAACCCATGAGTAAAATGAGCAGATAATTCCCGAGGAACCAAAAGCACCGAAGGTGATGATTTCTTTCACACCTGCCAGTGGCAAACCCAGACACATAGCTGCCAGGGGGTGGGGTAGGGCATCTTGCCCAGGCATGGGTCAGTATGTGGGCGGGGCGGGGAGCATTCCAGAGTGGGGTGGAGTGGCAGAAGTGTAGGGGCACATATGTGCCCTGGCCAGTGGTGGAACCCAAAAATTTTACTAACAGGTTCCCATGGTGGTGGGATTCAAACTGTGGCGTGGTGCCAATGGGGCTGGGTGGGGCACGACGGGGGCATATTCAGGCATTCCAGGGGCGGAGCATTCCTGGGTGGGACTGTAGCAAGGATGCAGCCGCTGCACCGGTCCTTGGACGGGAAACGAATGCATGCAGGCGCAGGCTGCCACGCACGCCGGTGCACCTCCTGCTAGACTGCTTCAAGTGCTGCGCGCTACAGCTGAGAGGAGGGGTGTAAATAAGGTAAAAATCACCAATTAGTAGCCCCCTCTCGGCACACACAAATAATTAGTAACCTACTCTCAGGAACCTGTGAGAACTTGCTGGATCCCACCTCTGGCCCCGGCCATAGTCCCCCCTCACTACGGCTCTGGGCAAACCAACAGGGATCTGTTCACCTGTGGCCTCTTCTGAACAAAGGAGGTGATGGAGAAGCCACACCCATCAGCTTCGTCATGAGCCAGAGCAACTCTTACAGTGCGGACAGCACCACTGTGTCTGATTTGGGTCCTTCCTGGCTGTCAATAGTACTCCAGGGAAGTGCCTGAATAGCAATTTTTCCTAAAAAAAAAATTATAATAGGAAAAAGAACCACATCTGCTGGAGGAGTCCACACCCATGCTGTAACACTATCTATCTATCTATCTATCTATCTATCTATCTATCTATCTATCTATCTATCTATCTATCTATCTATCTATCTATCTATCTATCTATCTATCTATCTATCTATCTATCTATCTATCTATCTATCTATCTATCTATCTATCTATCTATCTATCTATCTATCTATCTATCTATCTATTTATTAGATTTTAAACCGCCCATCCCCGAAGGGCTCTGGGCGGCGTACAACAGGCCTGCCACAACCATACATAATAACATTAAACACCTGCAGGCTAAAAACAACATTTTACAAATTAAAACTAGGTTAATTTAAAACAATTTACAAATCTATAACCATAAAAATACAGCAGCAGCAATAGTATATGGCGCCCGATCCCAAGGCCGGTGTGTCTGTGTGTTTGTGTCCATATCCCTTGGAAGAAAGCGAGTTGTACCCCCCAACCATTCACAGTTGAACAGAGAGACATGCCCGGCTCCCTGCCCGAGCCCTCCAAAACACTTACCTAATTCTGAATTTGGATCCAGAGTGCGGATCAACAAATCTACATGTTGGGGCCAGGTACAGAAAGGGTTGGTGTTTCTACAAACCTGGAAGAAACCCAAAATTGGGAGGAGTTGAAAATGCTAGAGTTTTAAAGAACACTAAGCAGAGGAGTGATCTGTGCACCTGTGTGCACTCACAGCATTTTTTAAAAAAAATGTCTTGAGAGATTGTGGTTAACATTGTCAACGAGGTAAGGAACAGTTGAGCAATCCTGACAGCCCAGTTGAAACCAAGCTCATCAGGGTTTGGGAACTAGGTAGGGTCAATCATGGTTGCTATGTGGAGAAGGCAACAGCAAAACTCTGCTCATCTCTTGCCTTGAACACCTCATAGCCATAAATTAGTTTCACAGTGGCACATTCTTCTTCATCGAGGAGGAGCAGCTGAGGGGAGAGGAGAAACAGGAAGCAGAAAGGCTGGAGAGGAAGAGTTGGCAAGGAAGGAAGGGTTTGAAGGGTTAACTCCATGGCATTATACCCTACCCGTGTCCATCTCCTTCCCAAATCCTGCCCTCCCTAAGCTCTGCCCCCCCCAAAAAAAATTTCCAGGAATTTCCCAACCCAGAGTTGGCAGCCTTACTTGAATGTTCCCATTTTGTTTGGCTCAGCTTCCAAGGAGGATCTTTTTCCTCTGTCCTGAACGTCAAAATTCTGGTGGTGGAGGGGAGGAAAGAGAATTGTCTGGGTGGTGGAGGAGGAACCTAGATCAGTGGTGGCGAACCTATGGCATGGGTGCCAGGGGTGGCACTCAGAGTCCTCCCTGTGGGCACGCACAGAGTGCCCCCCCCCCGACACATCTAGGCTTGCCTGGGCTGCTGGGCTCGATTATTAGCATTAAACCTAAGACCTAGTTTTGGGGAAGCAGTGTAGGTAACCCTTTTAAGCGCTGTTAAACCCCACTGATTTTCATGCGAAGAACTAAAGTACGATCCTTTACCAAATTTTTCCAAATCCAAAACCTTTATTAGGCATAACACCGGTGTGTGTCATGAATTCCAAATACAGTAAAAAGATCATTATTGCACAACTTCCAGTGCACAGAGTAAAAATGTAGCAACAGTTTCAGAAATTTCAGCATTAGAGTTATTTAGAAGCTTAGCCATTTTTACCTTATCAGAAAGAAGCATAAATCCTGTTGGTAGTACAGTTCTCATATCAGTTCTGAAGTTGTTATATTTTGAACAGTGAAGCAGAATATGAGAAAGTGAATCAGTTGTATCAGGACAGAATCGACAGCAACGCTCATTTTGTGGGATATTAGAGAAGCAACCTTGGAGATGTACTGACGGAAAAGAGTTACACCTTGCTCTAGTCATGACCCATCTGCAATTATAATTAACAAGATGTTCCAGGTATATAGCAGGGCTAGATTGCTGAGGGATAATCCCAAAGAATATTGGAGAGCAAGAGCTTTGCGCTTTGCTCAGGAGAAATTGATATTCTTGATCCTTTACCTGGGAGTAAGCTCGGTTGCTGGCAATGGGGCTTGCTTCTGAGTAAACCCTCCTAGGGTCGTGATTCACCCATTGGAAGAGTTGCATGGTTGCTTCAAAGCAAAGCCACCGACTACCACCAAGCTTACTCCCAAGTAACGCACGCCTTGGAGCCAGCCAACCGCTTTTTCTAAACTAAAACCTCAGTATTCAGGTTAAATTGCTGCGTTGGCACTTTGCGATTAATAAGTGGGTTTGGGGTTGCCATTTGGGCACTCGGTCTCGAAAAGGTTCGCCATCACTGACCTAGATGGTGCGAAGGGGCAACTGTTTGCCAGATAAACAGGCTCAGGGGTGACACTCTGGATCCCTGTGGGGCAGGGAATAATTTGTTGCATTTAAGCCATACATCCGTCAAGCAGTTGTTGAATTTTTCATTCCAGGGAAATAGATCTGGCTCATTAATTGCAGTGATTCCCCGCTCTGCCGCTTGAGCGGTGGAGGCTTATCTGGGGAACTCAGATTAGCTTGTGCATTCCCTCACATGCCAGCTGAGTGACCTTGGGCTAGTCTCAGTTCTTCTGAGCTCACTCAGCCCCACCTACCTCACAGGGTGTTTGTTGTGGGTGGGAGGGAAAGAAGTTTGTCAGCCCCTTTGAGTCTCCTTACAGGAGAGAAAGGGGGGATATAAATCCAACTCTTCTTTTTCTCCTTTGTTGAAACACTATTATAAGCCGCATTTCGTGCTGGCTACATACATCTTTTTGCGGCTTCCCGGTCTCGAGCAAGCAAGGCCTGGGCGCTGCCTCCGTGCTCTCCCTTCCCTTTCTCCCTGCAATTTCACGGTATGACAGTCGAAGTAAGATGGCGCCTGAACTCCGCACAAGTGGGGCTGTAATTCAGTTTAAATGAGTCTTATAGCTCCCGTGCCTAAAATCTTTGAAATATGCGGCAAAGAGGAAACTTAATGAGTATCAAGGAAAATCCTCGGAGAGCCGTAATATTCTCCATGTGTACAAATCACTGTTTAGGATATCTTTTGGGCCGGGAAGTCCTGTTTCACCTCCATCATAACACTGTATTAGACGCTCCGGCAAAGAGCATTCAGCCTGTACACAGACATATATTCTGGTTTCTATTTCATCACCTGCTAGAGATACGTTCCATTCAGCCTTATAAATATAGGTGGGCAGGGAGGGTTTTACAGCCTCCCCAACCTCCTAAATAACTTTCTTAAATTTTGTTTTTATTAACAGAAGCCATTGGAGAACACAAGAGACTGTCATTGGAGGGAAATGTCTCTGGGCTGGAGGAGGAAGAGGGAGAGGCAGCATTCTTGTTTGGGCCTTCAATCTTTGGGCCTGTCGTGCAGACCTTTGAGAAATACATCTCTCTGAATCCCATTGCTCCCAAGTGAGGGGGGGGGTGCCTTTCCCAGGCTGGATTCTCACATTTATGTTGGGAGATTCAGAATTTCCTTTTACACACAGCCCAAAGAATAGGGGGAAATCACAACACTTGCCAGTAAATCACCCAGCCTCTCTGCCAGCAGACAGCCCAAGTGTCAAAGGAGGGCTTGATAGTGCTCTATAAACAAACACACTTTTTTGCCCTTTCTGGTGGGGGAGGCCTTTGGAAGTTTTGGGTGCAGTTCTGCTAAAGTGGAGAAAAGCCAGCTGAAGAGGGTGCCGATTGGCTAATGGCTCTGCCGTTATTTTCAAAAGTTTGTCGATTTTTACCTCCTTTGGCAAGGATGACCATGGAAGGTAGAGAAATGGAGCAAGCATGCCTGCCTGCCACACCTTGAAAAGTGAGGCCGTTTGACGCCTTATGTTTCAGTGCTAAATATCCAATCCAATCCAAAGCCGTTATTGGCATTATAAATTACAGAGTTAGTGAAAAGGGGCATTTATCTACTAACTGAGACATTAAAATATTAAAATACATTAAAACAGCGTTGAACATTCACAACATTCACGCACACATAAAATAATTTAGCCGTTATTACTATGTAGGCAATGATTGCGCCTGACCAAGTAGTTCAGTGCTGAATATTAACTAGGAGTGGCATAGGAGGTTAAGAGCTCATGTATCTAATCTTGAGGAACCTCAGAAGGCCTTTGCTTTCACATCCTTCATGTCAGCTCCCAATGGCACCTGGTGGGCCACTGCGAGTAGCAGAGAGCTGGACTAGATGGACTCTGGTCTGATCCAGCTGGCTTGTTCTTATGTTCTTATGTTCTAACCGGGTTTGATTCCCAGCTCTGCCACCTGAGCTGTGGAGGCTTCTCTGGGGAATTCAGATTAGCCTAGGCACTCCCACACATGCCAGCTGGGTGACCTTGGGCGAGTCACAGCTTCTCGGAGCTCTCTCAGCCCCACCTACCTCACAGGGTGTTTGTTGTGAGGGGGGAAAGGCAAGGAGATTGTAAGCCCCTTTGAGTCTCCTGCAGGAGAGAAAGGGGGGACATAAATCCAAACTCTTCTTCTTCTTCCCAGGGAAAGAAATATTAACACCCCACATTTTGGGAGAGGTTTTGGGGATAAAATGAGACAGGGAAGAGCAGGCAGAAGGCAGTGGAGACTGAAGAAGGATTGTGGGTGGTGTGGGCATGTTCCCCAGCCCTCCAGAGCAACGCTGGACAGGACGGTGAGTGGAGGGAAGGGGGGAAATGGTGTCTTCCCCGCGGTGTGGTTCACACCGCGCCGGTGGGAAGATGGCGCTTTTCGAAAACCTCGCTCAATGAGCGAGGTTTAAAGCACCGGCTTCACACTGTTCCGGGACAGCCAGGATGGCGCTGCTGCAAAGTGCGAACGCTTTCCCAGGGACGGCATTTTTGCCATCCCTGGGGTGTTCTATTCCACCCGTGCGGAAAGGGCCCTACAAAAGTTTAGTGGAGGAGTCAACCCTTTTTAAGGTTGCCAGCTTTTAGACGCTATGCCCGCCTTGATGCACCTCGCAACACCTCCTCCAGTACGCCCTTCCGTTTTGTTCCTATAGACATTGCATGTGGGGGTGACCAGACCCCACTGTTTATCTCTGTTTCTCCAGGTTTCTACTATGCCAGTGGTGGCGAACCTTTGGCACTCCAGATATTATGGACTACAATTCCCATCAGCCCCTGCCAGCATGGCCAATTGGCTGATGGGAATTGTAGTCCATAACATCTGGAGTGCCAAAGGTTCGCCACCACGGTACTATGCTCACTGTACCTATGCTTCCCCTTAAAACCATGCATTCCGACTCTCCCATTTCAGCTTGAAACACTGGCTCATTCCGCACATGCAAAATAATGCACTTTCAAACCGCTTTCAGTGCTCTCTGAAGCTGTGCGGAATGGCAAAACCCACTTGCAAACAGTTGTGAAAGTGGTTTGAAAACGCATTATTTTGTGTGTGCGGAAGGGGGCCTGTGTTTCTCTCTCAACAGCTCTGGTGTGCGCCTTTTCCACTCAGGTCCTTTGGTCCCTTTGATATGCTGTCCTGCTTTCCTTTATCCTCAGTTTCTGGATCCATCCTGTCCACAACGGGGCAATCAGGAACCCGGCTTCTCCCCTTCATCTCTTTGGGATGAATCAACCCACACCAGGTACTTCTGAGTTCCTGTTGGCTTTCCCCCCAACTTCAGTTTAAAAGCTGCTCCGCTGCCTTTTTAATGTTATGTTTTATGTTATACACCAGGTTCATCCAAATTCAAGAGTAACTGATCCATTTTGGTACAGGCCTGGCTTCTCCCAAAATGTTTCAGACAGATAGAGAAAGGGAAGGAAGGAAGGAAGGAAGGAAGGAAGGAAGGAAGGAAGGAAGGAAGGAAGGAAGGAAGGAAGGAAGGAAGGAAGGAAGGAAGGAAGGAAGGAAGGAAGGAAGGAAGGAAGGAAGGAAGGAAGGAAGGAAGGAAGGAAGGAAGGAAGGAAGGAAGGAAGGAAGGAAGGAGCAGACTGTTTAAATGTGCCTTAAATCAAACCCTATCTGTCACAGTACGGGGCTGAGCCAAGGTTTTCCAAGCTCTTTCCCCACAGATATTACCCCTGAATCCATTTTGCTGCTGTTTGTGAACACCTGCAGATGGGGCAGGAAGCATCCGGGGCCGGGGTCTTGGGTGTGCACTCGAAGCGTCCTCTCTTCTGTGGTCAATTAAACAAATGGCAACAAAAGAGCATTTTATTAGGGTTAGCCTCCAGCATCCGCCTGCTGCCATAAATTTCCTTCAGAGTCGCTCAAGGAAGGGGTAGCAGGAGGGGGGGCAAAACTGGCCAGTTAACGAGGGGCTGGCAGGAGGGGCGCGCTGTGGCGTTGCCTCTGGGGCTACTGTCGAGCAGTGCGGCTGTCTGACAAACAACTGCTCTGCTTCATCATAAAGATGATGAGTTATGAGGTGCTGCCCGGCCTACTGTGTGCAGATCATAATAATGAGGAGCGAGGGGGAAAATGTCTTCTTGAGAAAACAGGGAACCCGTCGTTCATTTCCAGAACGGAGAGCGGCCCCGGGTTCAACGTCGCCCGGAAGCTGCTTTCTCCGACTTGTTTTTGAAACTGGGAACGGCAACGGTATCTTCTGGGGATTGCTTTCGTGGGTTTAGTTTTGGAAACTGAAGGGTTCTGGGGCTCAAAGTTACTTGGAAGTTGCTTCCCCTAACTGACAGGTGTCACACTCACGGCCCTCCAGATGTTATGGACTACAGTTCCCATCATCCCCTGCCAGCATGATGCTGGCAGGGGATGATGGGAACTGTAGTACATAACATCTGGAGGGCCGTGAGTTTGACACCTATACCCGAACTTATTGCTTCAAAACTGAGCACTGCAGGACAGAGGTGGGATCCAGCAGGTTCTCACAGGTTCCCGAGAGTAGGTTACTCATTATTTGTTGGGTGCCGGTGAGGGGTTACTTTACCGGGTGATTTTTTGCCACGTGGCTTTTTTGCCTTAGTTCACGCCCTCCTCTCAGCTGTAGCGCCGCGAGAACTTGTATTAACTCCAGCAGGAGGTGCACCGTGCCGCGGCGCAGCCTTCCGCGCCAGCGCATGTCGCTTCTCGCCTAAAGGACCGCGAGCTTGGCCAAGCTGCGTCCTTGCCACAGCCCCCCCCAGAAATGCCCTCGGCCTCGGAATGTCCGGCCACACCCCATGCAAAGTGCCCGCCCAGCCCCATTGGCGCTACGCCACAGTTTGAATCCCACCACCATGGGAACCTGTTACTAAAATTTTTGGATCCCACCACTGCTGCAGGAGCTCTAGCTCCCCTGGAAATAGACTTCTGTCCCCTGAAGACACCCTTTTCTACAAATGGGGATGGCAGCCCGCAGTAGAAAGTGCAGCATTCGGTCTGCAACAAACACATAACTTTGGAGCCACCAGGATGTGTGCAAAGGTTGGTACTCCTTTTATTTCCCGTGTGTGAATATTTGAAATTCTGAAATTCTTGTCCAATTCCTACAGAGATGTCACTGAGAAGGGTTCTTCTTTTTGGTTTCCTCAGGCAATGGGTTTGCTGGGGAGGGTGTCCCTGCCTGTGTTCATTCAGTGTGTGAAAGTTCGTACTTCTTTACCATGACACTAAGGCTGATTCTGCATGGGCCAAAAACAGTGGTGTGAAAACGGTGTGAAAACAGTATAAACCCTTTTTCACCGTTTTAAATCCTTTTACACCATTTTTCACACCGTTTTCACACTGCTGTTTTTGGCCCATGCGGAATCAGCCTAACTTCCCTGCAACAAACCTTGGGAAACAAAAAAAATACCCATGATGCAGTGCAGATTGCCGTGGAGTTCCTTCCTATTTATCTAACATTACTTCAGCCTCAATTAAGATGGGCTTTTTCCAGAGCTCGATTCGAGGCTCTCCCTTCTGCTGTCCTCCCTGATAGTTTTCGGCATCAGCCAAGTGAGAGGCATGAATGTTCATGCCCAGCAAAAGTGTTGGAGTCTCTGTCGCGCATTTTCCTGGACCGTGAGCTCTATTCTGAGATTAGAAGGTTCACGATCAATCCTTGGATACACCACTTTGGTTACTTAAATCACTGTTTTGCCAAAGAAAGCTTAATTATTAAGTTGCTGTCCTAAGCCAAAAGGTCTTATTTCTTATGCTGTAGCATAAATCTGTTTTAAAATCTTGAAGAAGAAGAAGAAAAAGAAGAAGAGGAGGAGGAGGAGGAGGAGGGGGAGAGTTTGGATTTATATCCCCCCTTTCTCTCCTGCAGGAGACTCAAAGGGGCTGACAATCTCCTTGCCCTTCCCCCCTCACAACAAACACCTGTGAGGTAGGCTATTCAGGATTAGCCGCACTCCCCACTTACCAGCTGGGTGACCTTGGGCTAGTCACAGCTTCTCGGAGCTCTCTCAGCCCCACCTACCTCACAGGGTGTTTGTTGTGAGGGGGGAAGGAGATTGTAAGCCCCTTTGAGTCTCCTATAGGAGAGAAAGGGGGGATATAAATCCAACTCTTCTTCTTCTTCTAAAAAAATCTATAGATCTAAAGATATACAGGAGTGGAGAAGCCACAGGAAATAGGAACGATATGGCAAGACCAAAAGCAGGAATAGTCAACAACGGAGGGTGGGGGAGTGTGCAAATCAGCATGAGGGAGTGGGGAGGGGGGTAAGACTATGCCAGCTGGCTGCAGGCAGAGAGGAGAGGTCCGGGGTAAAGTTGTGCCTACTGGCAAATCAGTCCCATTCTGTCAGCAAAGCAAAATGAAAATTGTGCAATAAGTGGATTTGCCTGCCACGGAGAGAGCAGAAAGTGAAAGCAGGGCTAGAGAAAATACATCAGTACAAGAAATCTTGCTGCAGTGGACATTTGCCTCCACCACAAAGCAAACACCTTGTGCGTCATTGGCCCTGGCGTCCTTAGGTTGTGCTCCAAATTTACTGCCATCCTCCAATCATGCCAACCTTCCTTGTTGTCTTTGGATTGCAAGAATGGCCCAATCCACAGCTATTTCTGACCTTCATTGTTGGGATCTGTTTGTGAATCAGTAAGTTCCTCATTCTCCAAAAAGCAGAGGGCTAACGAACATGAAAAGAAACACTCCCCCCCCCCTTGAACCTTGCTCTCTCCTGTTTCCTTGGAATGAAGCCACCACTAGCTACACACTGAAAATATTTTGGAGCAACACCACATGTTTTTACTATGCAAGATCATCGTTGTCAGGACTACAAACCCCAGAATGCAACAGTCCCTCGTGAAAGAGTGGGGAATCTCCCTAAAGGGAACCTAGGGCGGGAGAAAGGAGCGCAGCGATTGGGCAATACATGCTTTAAATGCTGGAACCGGCGGAGGGATCCTCAGTTCCAGCACCGTGTAGTTAGGGCAACGCAAATCAATAAAGTTTCTCTGTTGAAGAAGAAGAAGGAGGAGGAGGAGGAGGAGGAGGAGGGGAGGAGGAGGAGGAGGAGGAGGAGGAGTTTGGATTTATATCCCCCCTTTCTCCTGCAGGAGACTCAAAGGCTTACAATCTCTTGCCCCTTCTCACAACAAACACCCTGTGAGGTAGGTGGGGCTGAGAGAGCTCCTTAGAGCTGTGACTAGCCCAAGGTCACCCAGCTGGTGTGTGTGGGAGTGTACAGGCTAATCTGAATTCCCCAGAGAAGCCTCCACAGCTCAGGCGGCAGAGCCGGGAATCAAACCCAGTTCCTCCAGATTAGATACACGAGCTCTTAACCTCCTATGCAACTGCTGCTCCTTAAGTTAACTTTGTCTGAGTGTGTCCAGCCTTATAACCGTTTCAGTGCCGTCTTGAAGGGGGTTGTTGTTTTACTTGTGTGTGAGTCCTAGATGAGAGGTCCCCAATATTTTTGGCCTTTTGACCTTTGGAATTCTGACACAGAGTGGTGGGCATAATCACAAAATGACTGCAAAGGAAGCAGAGCCAATCACAAAATATCAGGAAACAAGGTTATCCATAGTTGTAATGGCAACTCCTCTGTGTTTCAGGCAGAAACTCTGTTTAATAAGACATCTTTTAACCTTCACAGCCAGTCAGAGACCCTGCCCACCTACCCCTCCCCACTTTCTAAAAGCACTTCCTGGGTTCCTGGAAAGGTGCCAGCAAACCACAGGTACCCTATTGGGGACCCTTGCCCTAGATGATTTCTTAATAGCAATAATGAGACAACAACAACAACAATAATATATTGTCCCGTTGCTGTTTTACTAGCGGTAATTAATTATCTGAAGGCAACCAGGGCCACTCGGTGGCTGATGGATGATGCCTATGAAATCATATTACCAATGATACATCAGATCTGTTTTAGAAGGCATCAACCTTTGGGCTGGATCACAGTGCTGATTTATATCTCATAAACATCGTTCGCAAACCCGTTGTCGCTTTGGAAGAGGGGTGGGGAGAGGGGCGCGCTGACGGCAAATGAGTCTCTAACTAGACTCTAATAAGTTAAATGGCTCGCTGGAAGGGGGAACGCTGCTGAAGCTACGTGCTGCATCGCAACCAGCCCGCAACGGCCCTCCACTGGCCAAAGGCAACGAAGCAAGCTTGGGGTTGGCATGAATTATTTCCAGAATTCTGATGTTCTCCCCCATGGAGTTCTGAATCACTCAGGCTTTTTGTTGAAGAAGAAGAAGAAGAAGAAGAAGAAGAAGAAGAAGAAGAAGAAGAAGAAGAAGAAGAAGAAGAAGAAGAAGAAGAAGAAGAAGAAGAAGAAGAAGAAGAAGAAGAGGAGGAGGAGGAGGAGGAGGAGGAGGAGGAGGAGGAGGAGGAGGAGGAGGAGGAGGAGGAGGAGGAGGAGGAGGATTTATATCCCCCTTTCTCACCTGCAGGAGACTCAAAGAGGCCAGGATACTTCTATTCAGATGCTCCCACCTGCTGACCTGGCTGTCTTCTTTGTTACTCACAGACCCACCCTGGACACTCCAACAGGTATATATACTCCACTTGCTTTCCCAACATCAGATCCTCTGAAGATGCCAGCCACAGATGCAGGCGAAACGTCAGGAGAGAATGCTGCTAGAACCCGGCCATACAGCCCGGAAACCACACAGCACCCAAATTTCTTATTATTGTTCACAGGTTTTGCCATTCTCCAAGGGAGTACAAAGAAAATATAGCTTCCATTCTACAATTTCACAAAATAAATTTCCAACAAAATAATACACTTCCATGTGTTTCTTTCTTTGTTTGAGACGAGGGGAGGCGTGGTGATTATATGAACTCCAGTGACTATATTCAGGAAATTAACAGACAATTGTCTGAGGGTAACCTCTACTCCTCACTAGTTAGTGACCCAACACCTGACATGCTGAAATTGATTAAAATAGTCATAAAAGAAGATACAATCATGGGATTTATGGATGAGACCACAGGAAAATTCTTAATGAAGGAAAACCCGAGGACCCCGGTTTTTATTGCTGACCAAGATTAAACCCCAAAATGATGACAGAGCAAGAGAGACAGGAAGAGGCCACGCCCTCTACTTGAGCATAGGACCGTGGTGGCGAACCTATGTCACTCCAGATGTTCATGGACTACAATACCCATCCGCCCCTGCCATCATAGCCAATTGGCCATGCTGGCAGGGGCTGATGGGAATTGTAGTCCATGAACATCTGGAGAGCCGCAGGTTGCAGACCCCTGATCCACAGCTAATGTTCCACGACTGAAACACAGCCAGGGTTGCTGACCTTAAGGTGGGGCCCAGATTTCTCCTGGAATTATAGCTACCATTCCTGACTCTGTTTTGGGAAAATCTTGAAGATTTATGGGATGGATTCTGGGGGGGGGGCAGAATTTGGGAAGGGGAGGACCTCATTGGGGTATAATGCCATAGACTCAGGGTGTTTTCCAGAGCTCACTAGGAATTACAATTCTATTCTAGTTTGCCAGTGTCAGCACGGCCGTAATTCCCTGGCCATGCTGGTAGGGCTACTGGGAATTGCAGTTCCGAACATCTGGAGAGCCTGCAGGTTCCTACCCCTGCCAAGTAAACTCATAAGCGTCGCTTTCTGCAATTCTCCATTACAGTGGACTTACAGTTCCTTGATTATCTCCCCTGCCAGCATCAAGGTTGGCTGGTGGGATGATGGGAACTGTGGTCCATAACTTCATGCTGTAGTCCATAGCATCATGTAGTCCATAGCATCATGCTGGCAGGGGATGATGGGAGCTGTGGTCCATAACTTCATGCTGTAGTCCATAGCATCATGTAGTCCATAGCATCATGCTGGCAGGGGATGATGGGAACTGTGGTCCATAACTTCATGCTGTAGTCCACAGCATCATGCTGGCAGGGGATGATGGGAGCTGTGGTCCATAACTTCATGCTGTAGTCCATAGCATCATGTAGTCCATAGCATCTTGCTGGCAGGGGATGATGGGAACTGTAGTTCATGAACATCTGGAGTGACATAGGTTCATCACCACTGACATTGGAAGTCCTCAAGGCTGTCCTGAAATGCATTCTGGGAATTATCACTGAAAACGGCCAAAGCTAATCCGAGGACGTGAGAACTGGAGTGGCGGAGATCGAGCACTGTTTGCCGAACATCTGTTTTCTTCCCAGTGGCTGCTGGAGCCAACCTCTGGCTGGGTCAGGGCAATCGAGTGCCAGCCAAAGCTTCATTTATCAGAGTCCGGGATGGGGAAAGGAAGGGGAGAAAGAGAAGAGGAGAAATCAAGGGGGGAGGAAGGGTAGGGAAACGCACCTTCCTCCTCACCCCATTTCCTCCCCTCCATCTTAAATGTGCTGATAGAGCTGGTTGCAATTAATAAGTACCGCGTCTTGCCAGGACTCATACAGAGCCGGACCTTCTCCTCGTTAATCATACTCGTCTGTGTCAAAATGCCAAATGGGAGGGGGGACTCTTATTGGAGAGCAATGCGGAAAATCTTCCCCGACAGCAGTCAGAAGGAAAGAGAGGGTGCCGAGTCTGGCGACGACACGGCCGAACGATCCGAATCAGAGCCCCGAGTGTGGAAGATCAGCAACGTGAGAAAAGGAAATGGTCAGATCCTGGTTGCTGTGTGGACCGTCCAGGAGAGGCTGAAGACGGTTGAATTCTGTCCCTGGTCACCTAGGATTTTCTAGGTAATCAAGGAAGTGTAATCGAGATTCTGCATCTGCAAGCTCTGAACTTGGGATGGGCCGTGGAAAAGGTCGTCAGCTCTGAGTTGGGGGATTCCTGAAGATTTGGAGACAGCGGCTGGGAAGGGAGGGGCCTTGGTGGGGATGTAATACCATAGGTCCAGGCAGTGTTTCCCAACCTTTTCGAGGTCAGGGTACCCTTGACCTCACTCTTCATATCTCACGGTACCCCTGCTGCCACCCTCCACCTTCCCCTCCCATTGCCCCTGCTTGCCACACACCCTACCTTCCCCTCCCAGGGTAAAGGGTAGCACTGGGGGCGGGGGTGGCTGCTGACCTTGTTGCAGGCCCTGCCCCATGGGCCAGCTCCATGTCCTTGCTGGCACCGGTGGGAGACACCACAAAAACGAGGGGGGCAGTAGTGTTGCCGCGGTACCCCTGGGGCATGCTCACAGCACCCCAGGGTACCAGGGAACCCTGGTTGAGAATGGCTGGGCCAGGGTGTCAAACGTGAGGCCTGGGGGCCAGACCCTCGAGAGGCCTTATCGGGCCCACAAGCCAGCTGAGGCAAACCTACTGCCCCCCCCTCCCTCTCAGTCTGGCCACCCCTACCCAGGCCTGGCCCGACCAAGTCACATTTACATCATATCTGGCCCATGTAACAAATTAGCTCAAACCCCCTCCCCCCGGCAATAGACCATTTACACACTTGTGTGGTCTTCCTTGCACTGAGCGTACATTCCCTTCCGATTGGGCTCTCAGTTATGCACTGCCAGAGTTTTGGGAAACTGCAGAGATTCTCTAATCTGACCCTTTGGTGGTCACCTCACTTTCAGATTAGAGAATCTCCGCAGGTTCCAAAAACTCTGGAAGGGCAACTTTTCTCCTCCCTTCGCAGGGACACTGAAGGGAATGACATGTGTTTCACTACCCTCGGGTCTTCTCATGCCTCCCCGTCTTTCCCTGCCCACGGTTTCTCCCGCTCTTCTGGTCACCACTTTGGAAGAATAGAAAGGGCTGCTTGTTTTTACATTTTCTCACCGAGGGTCTATTGCTGGAGTGTAAAACTTACATTTCCTTCAGAGTCGGTGAGCTCTGTAGGCTGGAGTTCAGCTGTGATTAGCTTAAACAATGTCCAAGTGGGGGGCTCAAGTTTTCCCAATGGATCTCCAAATAAGGGAGACCCTTCTCAGGGAACTGGGTCGGAGCTATTTTACTCGTATGCGGAATCGCCCTATAAGGGCCAGTTACTCCAGTCAGCAAACAAGACACAGGAAAGTTTCAAGAGCTTTATTGGAACTGTTGTCCAAGGATCAGGAAGCCAAAGTTGGCGCTTTGTCCCCTGAACCCCAGTATGTGCCTGAACATTTGCCACATGGCTCATCCCAGATTCCCCCCTCCCTCGCATGCCCCTTTTTTAATGCCCCTGTTTTGCTCAGGGGGCTTCCCTGCCATGAAGAACTCCACGGCGGCAGCACCAGGGCCATTTCCCCCGCCTCGCTACTCTGGCCCACCCCACCAAAACAAGGGAATCCCCCCCTCCCTCGTGCAAGGAGTTTGCAGGGAGCGGAAGGGCGATTCTCTCAGTTTAAAAAAAAAATAAGTGCTGAAAGTGAGTGGAAATGGGGCAAGGTTCAGCCAATCCAAATGCAGGAAACAGAGGCTGCCCGCGCGTGCCTGGAAGAGACTGCGGAAGAGCTTGGTACTTATGGGAAAGCTCTGGGAAAGCCCTAGGCTCGTGGGGAGCCAACTGGGGCTTCCTACACTGGCCCTGACTCCAGTGAAGGAAAGAGCCAGGCAGCTGTGGGAAACTACAAGCAGGGGGTGGAACATGGCATGATGGGAAATTTCAGCTCAGATTGAGAGAAAAGTACCCATATGAAGTCAATATAAATGATATCTACAACTTGTGAGGCTGATAAAGCCATCGAAAAACGCGGATTAGGCGCAATGCATTTTCCTCCTTGTGTTTAAAAGAATTTGGACTTATGCCTGTGCACAATGTTGGACTTATTATTGAATATGTACAGAATACTTACCTTCGGGACCGCATTACCCCATATGTCCCAGCTCAACCTCTGCGCTCGGCAGAGGCCAACTTACTGGAGACCCCTGGCCCCTCAATGATGCGGCTGGCCTCCACTTGGGCCAGGGTCTTTATGGCTCTGGCCCCTGCCTGGTGGAACACTCTCCCTCCAGCTGTCCGGACCCTGCGGGATTTGGGTGATTTCCGCAGGGCCTGTAAGACTGAGTTGTTCCACCGGGCTTTTGGAGAAACCAGCCGCTGAGTGTGCCCCCTCCTCTATATCATCGGGACCCGTTACTGGGATATATGGGTCCTTATTACTACCAGGACCCGCTACCTCTACCTCCCCCTCCTAGGAGGATTAGGTTTTAGGTAGGAGGCCATCTTAGGACATAATCGTTGTTTTATTATATTTCTGGAAGTTTTGTACGATGTTTGCCTTATTTGTGGTTTTATGCTGTATTTTACCGCCCAGAGCCCCTTCGAGTGATGGTGGCAGTGATATTAAATGCATTGAATGATGACATTGATGATGATGATGATGATGATGATGATGATGATGATGATGATGATGATGATGATGATGATGATGATGATGATGATGATGATGATGATGATGATGATGATGATATAACATGTTGATGAATCAAGATGGACAGAGTATATATTTATGTGTATACATGTTTTAGCATTGATTGAATATTTACCTTATGGAAGTTGAACTGATGGCAGAGTATGAACTAAATACTTACCTGAATTAATATGGATGACCCTGAATCTATCTGTTATAATTGTTAAAAATAAGTTGAACTTATTTGTTGGATGTTGTTGACAAGAAATGATTGTATTGATAACTAATGAAATATTAAAATA
The DNA here is from genome assembly GCF_021028975.2 of Sphaerodactylus townsendi. NCBI lineage: Eukaryota > Metazoa > Chordata > Lepidosauria > Squamata > Sphaerodactylidae > Sphaerodactylus > Sphaerodactylus townsendi. The sequence goes on from NW_025950385.1 coordinate 804,560, forward strand.
TGAACAATGATATAAACTCATGTATATAGATATACGCATTTGAAAAATTAGTTACAGCCAGAGTGCAACAGTATTTGTGGTCCTATTACTAATATTTACTGCTGCACCCCTTTTCTTATGTGACACTTCTAGATGTGCCACGGGGCATTTCGAAAGTGAAAAATCAGCCTATGAGGCAAACGGCCAAGAGGCAAGCAGAAGAAGAAGAGTTTGGATTGATATCCCCCCTTTCTCTCCTGCAGGAGACTCAAAGGGGCTGACAATCTCCTTGCCCTTCCCCCCTCACAACAAACACCCTGTGAGGTAGGTGGGGCTGAGAGAGCTCAGAAGAGCTGTGACTAGCCCAAGGTCACCCAGCTGGCGTGTGTGGGAGTGCCCAGGCTAATCTGAATTCCCAAGATAAGCCTCCACAGCTCAGGCGGCAGAGCTGGGAATCAAACCCAGTTCCTCCAGATTAGATACACGAGCTCTTAACCTCCTATGCCACTGCTGCTTCCAAATACATGGAAGTCCTTGGAGAATCGGATGCTTCTCAGCCATGGGGTAGGCAGCGTATGCATAAATGGCCAAAGACAAATGCCGTTTGGGGGAAATGTAAACACAGCTTGTTTATGGATTGATTAGAGGAGTAATTTCCAAACAGCAGGAACATTGAGAAAAGATTCCGTGATTGACGATGCCTGCAAGCCCAGCCAAAGCTGATCGGGATGTTTTCATTGTTTTGGGTTTTGCATTCTGTCTTCAGTTCCCATTTGCGTCTCAATGATTTTGTCGTTTCTTTTACACAGTTCTATGCTATTTTGCCGTCACTCACTATTTAAACACTGCGTTGCACAGAACCATTGCACAAATAACATTGGAAAATGAAGTCACTTAAGGTAAGGTGACCAGATGGTCACCTTTGTAACCCAGGATGGGTGGGTAGGCAGGCGGCCGCATGTGCGGGAGGCTGCCCCTCGCCTTGCACCCCAGAAGGCAGTGCGGCAGCCTTCCAAAAATCAGGACAATTGAACTAACCCGCGGGATGCGGGACAAATTGTTTGAAGGCGGGACTGTCCCGCCAAAAGCAGGACGTCTGGTCAGCCTAACTTAAGGGGAAAATTCAGCATGAGGAAAGAGAAACTGGTGAGAAAGCAGACCTGTGGTTTCGGTTTTTGTAAGGAAGAAAGAAGACTGAAAGAGAATATTCTGATCAGAAGAGAAATCTCTCTGAAACTGGATGTAATTTTTAGCCAAAGTGGCTGTCCACCAAAGAGGGGTGCTCTGTCGTGTCCCTGCATGACTCCCTGTTCTGACCTTATGTTGCTGATTCTGATTTTCCCAAGTGCAGAGAGGACTTTGCTGAACAGACGCACCTCTGCCCCAGCCAAGAACAATGACCACGATCTACAAAAACCTTAGGATATACGTGAGCTTCTGCCGTGGGAAGAAATAGCAACTTTGACACTCCTTAAAGGCAGAGAAAAGCAGGGTATAAAAACCAACTCTCCATTTACTGGGTGTAGGGGGCGGACCATTTTACTCATTTAGGCCTAACAAAAAGAGAGCAGTTCTTCATAAAACCACACCGCTGTTCCTGTGACATAGACATCAGGTGCTCTTCTTGCTGGAGCTATTTGCTGCTTCTTAAGTCTGGCCTAGGCTGTCACGCTTATCAGCAAGCTTGCGCTATTATTTTGAGCACAGAGCTGATTGGAAAGGCATCGAGAGATCCTGCACGCTTACAGCCACCGGGAAAAGCTGTGCACCAAACGAAGTTGCAGGATGATGGGCATAATGGAATATTCACTTGTATTGTGCATGGTCAAGAGCCATATCTTGACAACTGTGCCAGTATTTAGAAGGACTGGCTTTTGACGCGTTAACTCCTTGAGGACTCGGGATATTGCTTGGCCTGGCTGGCGAGTCTACAGCGGAAGAATTATGCAGCTAAATTAATGGAGGCCGTCAAGCAAGGTGGATTGCAGCGACTGAATTCTGGAGACACACGTTGTCCTAGGGAACCAAGGGGCTAGTACACAGGTGTCAAACAGCATGATGCTGGCAGGGGATGATGGGAACTGTAGTCCATAACATCTGGAGGGCCGTGAGTTTGACACCTATGGGTTAGTAGAATGTCACTGGAAGATGGTAGCAGACCTCCTTGTACCTGCTGGTGGGGATCCAGGGTAGAATGACCGGAGGACCTATTTTTCAGAGGACAGAAGTCTTTCTCCTTGGGGAAGGTCTGTGGCTCAGTGACATGCCTCAGGCTCCAGGTTCAATCCCTGGTATCTCCAGTTAAGATGCTCTGGTAGGAACTGATGTGAAAGACCCCTAACTAAGGACCTGGAGAGCTGTTTCCAGTCTGAGCAGAATACTCTCCTTGATGGACCAAGGACCTCATTCCGGGTTAGGTTCATATGACCCCTGCTTCTCTCTGGGTTGTGCTTTAGTCCAGTAATATCAGCTAATGTCTTCGTGAAGTTTTCTGTAAGCGTTGGAGTTACAGGTTATTACTCAAGGACCTGATTTTTGCCTGCTGCTCCAAGACAAAGCTGGCACTAGGTGAGTTGTTTTGACGGGTTTTCCCTGATTGATTTCCAAGAAGAAGAAGAAGAAGAAGAAGAAGAAGAAGAAGAAGAAGAAGAAGAAGAAGAAGAAGAAGAAGAAGAAGAAGAAGAAGAAGAAGAAGAAGAGGAGGAGGAAGAGGAAGAGGAAGAGGAAGAGGAAGAGGAAGAGGAAGAGGAAGAGGAAGAGGAAGAGGAAGAGGAAGAAGAGGAAGGAGGAGGAGGAGGAGGAGGAGGAGGAGGAGGAGGAGGAGGAGGAGGAGGAGGAGGAGGAGAAGAATATGAAGAAGAAGAAGAAGAAGAAGAAGAAGAAGAAGAAGAAGAAGAAGAAGAAGAAGAAGAAGAAGAAGAAGAAGAAGAAGAAGAAGAAGAAGAAGAAGAAGAAGAAGAGGAAAAAGAGGAAAAAGAGGAAAAAGAGGAAAAAGAAGGAGGAGGAGGAGGAGGAGGAGGAAAAAGAAGGAGGAGGAGGAGGAGGAGGAGGAGAAGAAGAAGAAGAAGAGGAAAAAGAAGAAGAAGAGGAAAAAGAGGAAGATAAGCTGAGGAGGAGGAGGAGGAGGAGGAGGAGGAGGAGGAGGAGGAGGAGAAGAAGAAGAAGAAGGAGAGTTAGATTTATATCCCCCCTTTCTCTCCTATAAGGAGACTCAATGGGGCTGATAATCTCGTTTTCCTCCCCCCGTCCCCACAACAAACACCCTGTGAGGTAGGTGGGGCTGAGAGAGCTCTGAGAAGCTGTGACTAGCCCAAGGTCACCCAGCTGGCATGTGTGGGAGTGCACAGGCTAATCTGAATTCCCCAGAGAAGCCTCCACAGCTCAAGCGGCAGAGCGGGGAATCAAACCAGGTTCCTCCAGATTAGAGTCCACCTGCTCTTAACTGGGGAAGGTGGCTTGTTATGAGACGAAGATCGTCAGATCTCCGATGTGAAACTCTCCAGGGGAAGGCAATGGCAAACTACCTCTGCTTCTTACTTGCCTCAAAAACCCCTTGCTGGGATTGGCACAAATCAGCTGCACCTTGACAGCATACAATTATGTGTAAAGTTGTATCTACGAATATAAATTAGAATATGCAAATATTCTTTGCATATTTTGTCCTCTGTTTTGGTCAGCTGAAGGTAACCACCCTAATCGTGGAGCATCTAGTTACCCACCCTGTGAAACAGGATTGTGTGGATTTGTTCAACCCTTGGCCTGATCTAGCAAGTGTACTGTTACGTTCAAGCATCTCAAATGTATTCTTCTGAACGTGAGGACAGGTTCAAGGATCATATGATGAGGGGGGTGGAGGAAAATCAGTCTCAGTCCCTCCACTTTCAGAAGAAGAAGAAGAGTTCAAACTTATACCCCACCTTTCTCTCCTGTGAGGAGACTTAAGGTGGCTTACAAGCTCCTTTCCCTTCCTCTCCCCACAACAGACACCTTGTGAGGTTGGTAGGGCTGAGAGAGTTCCGAAGAACTGTGACTAGCCCCAGGTCACCCGGCAGAAATGTAGGAGTGCGGAAACACATCTGGTTCACCAGAGAAGCCTCTGCCACTCAGGTGGAGGAGTGGAGGAATCAAACCCAGTTCTCTAGATTAGAATCCACCTGCTCTTAACAGCGATACCACACCGGCTCTCTCACAATTGTTTGCAAGTGGATTTTGCTATTCCGCACAGCTGCAGAGTGCATTGAAATTGGATTGAAAGTGAATTATTCTGCATGTGCGGAAGGGGCCTAAGCAATTCCAAATCTTTATGTTTTTTACCTAGAATATCATGACGTTAAACTGAAACAGAAAGTGATATCCTGGCATTCATTTGTGCCATTTCCCCCACAGACGTTTTCTGTCACTCCATTGAGAAGGGGTGGGACAAGGAACATCACCCCCAGCTCTGGCTTCTCAGACTTGGGGTACTGACATGGTTCAATAAAAGCTCTTGATACCTTCATGAGTCTCAATTATTGACTGGAGTAACAGACTCTTACACCATGGCAGCTACGTCCCTGCCCAGTGATGAGCCAGCTGTACATAGGAGGCAGAAGCAGAGGCTGCTACTGCAGAAGCAAAGAAGGAGTGCTTGTTTGGCAGCAAGATTAGAAGTCTCTACATCTGATGAGGACTAACTTCTTGCAGAATCCCAACCCCTTGAACAAGGCTCTCTATATTAGCCTTGCTGTGAGCTTGCTTCTGCCTGGGTGCAAGAAGTGTGTTACCTGTCACCGCTATGTACTTGGCTCTTCCTTGATTCCCAGCCTGCTCCTCGGTTCTCCCGTGCCTTGACCCATTGGATTGTGACCTGACTATGCTTGTGCTTGCCACCCACTTGGCCCTGTGGGGTCAGACCCAGTCACGCCCCTGCCTGCTGGCAGCACACATGATTTGGGGCCTGATTTGATCAAAATGGGATGTCCAGATTGGAGAAGATGGGGCAGGGAGACCCCAATTCTGACAGTTAAAATTGAAACACTTAGTCCCTCTGATAGCCAATGAGCTACCCTCAATTTGCACGCATCTTAATGTTTGCACATTTTGCCTCTGCTGCCCTCCCCATAGGGACAGGGGGGGGGGCGGCCTTTGGTCCCTTTCAATCAGCACTGAAACAGATTGAAGTCAAAGCAGAAAGCAAATGCAGCCCATACAAAGACAGACGATGCGTCCTGCCTTAAAGGCCGATCCAGTTAATAGGCAGCCTACTGTGCTTTTAAAGGACACTTAATTTGTCATTCTTAAATCAGAGCTGTTCTTCTCTCTCAGCTCCACCAAAAAAAAAGCCTCTTCTATGGATATGGATGAACCGTGTGGAACATAGTTATCAGAAATATTAAGCCAGGGCTTTAAATATATATGTGTGCGGTATAAGTGTCAGATTGACGACGGATGCCCTCTCAGGTCTTGGGCTGCATCCGGCACCTTTAGTGTCCATAGTAAAAGCAGCACTATAAAACAAAGACTATGGAGGAAAGGGTAATGATGAAATTTAACTGCTCCACATCACACACCTGGGGTCTGGTCCTTAGGAAGCAGGGAGGGGCTCAGGTGCTCCATCTCTTTATAACCTCGCCCTTGTCGGGACGGTTAAGGTCCTTCCGCTGAGCAGTAATGGATGGTGGTCACTGGAAAGCGTTCACGCCAATCCCTCCCCTCCCCTTTCCTCTGGAGATTTCTCTGCCAGGACTTAGAGGGAATCTGCTGCCAACTCGGGAAAAATAAGGGGTCGTGTGGCACCCTGAAGCACCAATAACTTCATTGTGGCTTATACTCCGCATAGAAGAGAAAGAATAATTACCTTCCTCTCTCCACATATTTTTGTTTTGTTTTGATTTACATTCAGCCCAATAAAAATGTGTTGACGAATGCAAGATTTTGCTCTCTGTTTACTGGGGGAAGTCTCTGTTTTCTGCTCCTTAATTGTGGCAAGTCAGAGCCCAACAACACCTGAAGTTGGAGTCGGTTTGTTAACCACTGAGTGGATCTGGACGTCTCCCAGAATTACGACTAATCGCCAAACAACGGAGATTAATTTTCCCAGAGAAAATGGCTACTTTGGAGGGTGGACTCTAGGACCGTGGTGGCGAACCTTTGGCACGCCAGATGTTATGGACTACAATTCCCATCAGCCCCTGCCAGCATGGCCAATTGGTCACTGCTCTAGGAGGTCCCATCCATCCCTGAGCCCGCCCTCCAACTCTCCAGAAATTTCCCAACATGGAGCTATCAACCAGTAGTGGGATTCAAAAATTTTAGTAACAGGTTCCGATAGTGGCGGGATTCAAACAGTGGCGTAGCACCAATGGGGCTGGGCGGGGCATGACGGGGGTGTGGCCAGGCATTCCGGGGGCGGGGCATTCCTGGGCACGGCTGTGGCGTGTGTGCCCCAGGTGCAGTTCCCTTTTGCCCCGCCTCTAGATTCAAATAATGACTGTTTAAAGTATTAAAAAAGCAATATACCGTATGGTAGTGTATTATTTCTTTTTTATATAATTATATTGATTGATTTTAAATAATAACATAAGTAAGGAGAGAAACCAAAAACTGTTTACAATTGTTAGCATATTACAAACATATCTAATTGTCTATCTCAACCCTCCCCCCCAACTAAAACATCCTATATTGCCTCCCTCCTTCCCATATTTCCCTCCCTCCCTGCTTCCTACTTCCCCTTCAGATTCCTATAACTACTTTATCTAGTCCACTTGAAAGAAAACTAACAGGGGGAGAGATCCAAAATCCTTAATCTAAAAGAGTAGTTTAAACTCCTCTCTTTCCAATATAAATTTCAAGGGGAAAAAAGACAATGAAAAATCTTTACCCATAATGCTTTCCCAACCTTTATACCAATGAACAAAAAAAAATAGAATTACTATATATTGTATTATTTCATACAGTTCATACATATGTGGGGGGTGCCATGGGGGGCAGGGGGGCCACAGGGGGCGATTTTGCATCCTCCACTTGATGAGATTTGTTGTACCCAGCGACAGAGATTACCCCCTTGTCCCTAGTGCAGTTAATCATTAATAACCGATTCTCCGAACTGAGAAAATGTTAGTAACCGGTTCTACCGAATAGGTGCGAATACGCTGCATCCCACCTCTGTTATCAACCCTATGTTGGAGGGACCCCTCCCCAGAAGTGCCGTTCTGCCCCATGAAGTTGCCACAGGGCCTTGATATGGACCAGGGGTCTGCAACCTGCGGCCAATTGGCCATGCTGGCAGGGGCTGATGGGATTTGTAGTCCATGAACATCTGGAGAGCCACAGGTTGCAGACCCCTGATATAGACTGTGGCACTTGTGTACAGAGGGAGGATCACTCCCCTCCCTGCCATTTTGCTGATCGCCTTTTCCTAGGCATTGGGAGGGCTGCAGTAAGCCCCATTAAGGGGGAAACAACAGGCACCATAGAAACACACCACAGAAAAGACACATGGAGCTGCTTTGTACTGACTCAGTATTGTTTACTCACATTGGCAGTGGCTGTCCGCTGGCACATCACGTCATGAACGGCCTTCCGTTCCCTGGCAGCTGCTGAGAAAAGTCATGAGTCATTGAGAGGTAGCACATCAGAGGACAATTTGTGTTTTTCAAATGTACTTTTAACAAGAAAGAATTAGAAGAAGAAGAATTAGAAGAACAAGAAGAACAAGAAGAACAAGAACAAGAAGAACAAGAACAAGAACAAGAACAAGAACAAGAACAAGAACAAGAACAAGAACAAGAATGGGGGGGGTGGGGGGGGGGGGGGGTGGGGGGGGGGGGGGGTGGGGGGGGGGGGGGGTGGGGGGGGGGGGGGGTGGGGGGGGGGGGGGGTGGGGGGGGGGGGGGGTGGGGGGGGGGGGGGGTGGGGGGGGGGGGGGGTGGGGGGGGGGGGGGGTGGGGGGGGGGGGGGGTGGGGGGGGGGGGGGGTGGGGGGGGGGGGGGGTGGGGGGGGGGGGGGGTGGGGGGGGGGGGGGGTGGGGGGGGGGGGGGGTGGGGGGGGGGGGGGGTGGGGGGGGGGGGGGGTGGGGGGGGGGGGGGGTGGGGGGGGGGGGGGGTGGGGGGGGGGGGGGGTGGGGGGGGGGGGGGGTGGGGGGGGGGGGGGGTGGGGGGGGGGGGGGGTGGGGGGGGGGGGGGGTGGGGGGGGGGGGGGGTGGGGGGGGGGGGGGGTGGGGGGGGGGGGGGGTGGGGGGGGGGGGGGGTGGGGGGGGGGGGGGGTGGGGGGGGGGGGGGGTGGGGGGGGGGGGGGGTGGGGGGGGGGGGGGGTGGGGGGGGGGGGGGGTGGGGGGGGGGGGGGGTGGGGGGGGGGGGGGGTGGGGGGGGGGGGGGGTGGGGGGGGGGGGGGGTGGGGGGGGGGGGGGGTGGGGGGGGGGGGGGGTGGGGGGGGGGGGGGGTGGGGGGGGGGGGGGGTGGGGGGGGGGGGGGGTGGGGGGGGGGGGGGGTGGGGGGGGGGGGGGGTGGGGGGGGGGGGGGGTGGGGGGGGGGGGGGGTGGGGGGGGGGGGGGGTGGGGGGGGGGGGGGGTGGGGGGGGGGGGGGGTGGGGGGGGGGGGGGGTGGGGGGGGGGGGGGGTGGGGGGGGGGGGGGGTGGGGGGGGGGGGGGGTGGGGGGGGGGGGGGGTGGGGGGGGGGGGGGGTGGGGGGGGGGGGGGGTGGGGGGGGGGGGGGGTGGGGGGGGGGGGGGGTGGGGGGGGGGGGGGGTGGGGGGGGGGGGGGGTGGGGGGGGGGGGGGGTGGGGGGGGGGGGGGGTGGGGGGGGGGGGGGGTGGGGGGGGGGGGGGGTGGGGGGGGGGGGGGGTGGGGGGGGGGGGGGGTGGGGGGGGGGGGGGGTGGGGGGGGGGGGGGGTGGGGGGGGGGGGGGGTGGGGGGGGGGGGGGGTGGGGGGGGGGGGGGGTGGGGGGGGGGGGGGGTGGGGGGGGGGGGGGGTGGGGGGGGGGGGGGGTGGGGGGGGGGGGGGGTGGGGGGGGGGGGGGGTGGGGGGGGGGGGGGGTGGGGGGGGGGGGGGGTGGGGGGGGGGGGGGGTGGGGGGGGGGGGGGGTGGGGGGGGGGGGGGGTGGGGGGGGGGGGGGGTGGGGGGGGGGGGGGGTGGGGGGGGGGGGGGGTGGGGGGGGGGGGGGGTGGGGGGGGGGGGGGGTGGGGGGGGGGGGGGGTGGGGGGGGGGGGGGGTGGGGGGGGGGGGGGGTGGGGGGGGGGGGGGGTGGGGGGGGGGGGGGGTGGGGGGGGGGGGGGGTGGGGGGGGGGGGGGGTGGGGGGGGGGGGGGGTGGGGGGGGGGGGGGGTGGGGGGGGGGGGGGGTGGGGGGGGGGGGGGGTGGGGGGGGGGGGGGGTGGGGGGGGGGGGGGGTGGGGGGGGGGGGGGGTGGGGGGGGGGGGGGGTGGGGGGGGGGGGGGGTGGGGGGGGGGGGGGGTGGGGGGGGGGGGGGGTGGGGGGGGGGGGGGGTGGGGGGGGGGGGGGGTGGGGGGGGGGGGGGGTGGGGGGGGGGGGGGGTGGGGGGGGGGGGGGGTGGGGGGGGGGGGGGGTGGGGGGGGGGGGGGGTGGGGGGGGGGGGGGGTGGGGGGGGGGGGGGGTGGGGGGGGGGGGGGGTGGGGGGGGGGGGGGGTGGGGGGGGGGGGGGGTGGGGGGGGGGGGGGGTGGGGGGGGGGGGGGGTGGGGGGGGGGGGGGGTGGGGGGGGGGGGGGGTGGGGGGGGGGGGGGGTGGGGGGGGGGGGGGGTGGGGGGGGGGGGGGGTGGGGGGGGGGGGGGGTGGGGGGGGGGGGGGGTGGGGGGGGGGGGGGGTGGGGGGGGGGGGGGGTGGGGGGGGGGGGGGGTGGGGGGGGGGGGGGGTGGGGGGGGGGGGGGGTGGGGGGGGGGGGGGGTGGGGGGGGGGGGGGGTGGGGGGGGGGGGGGGTGGGGGGGGGGGGGGGTGGGGGGGGGGGGGGGTGGGGGGGGGGGGGGGTGGGGGGGGGGGGGGGTGGGGGGGGGGGGGGGTGGGGGGGGGGGGGGGTGGGGGGGGGGGGGGGTGGGGGGGGGGGGGGGTGGGGGGGGGGGGGGGTGGGGGGGGGGGGGGGTGGGGGGGGGGGGGGGTGGGGGGGGGGGGGGGTGGGGGGGGGGGGGGGTGGGGGGGGGGGGGGGTGGGGGGGGGGGGGGGTGGGGGGGGGGGGGGGTGGGGGGGGGGGGGGGTGGGGGGGGGGGGGGGTGGGGGGGGGGGGGGGTGGGGGGGGGGGGGGGTGGGGGGGGGGGGGGGTGGGGGGGGGGGGGGGTGGGGGGGGGGGGGGGTGGGGGGGGGGGGGGGTGGGGGGGGGGGGGGGTGGGGGGGGGGGGGGGTGGGGGGGGGGGGGGGTGGGGGGGGGGGGGGGTGGGGGGGGGGGGGGGTGGGGGGGGGGGGGGGTGGGGGGGGGGGGGGGTGGGGGGGGGGGGGGGTGGGGGGGGGGGGGGGTGGGGGGGGGGGGGGGTGGGGGGGGGGGGGGGTGGGGGGGGGGGGGGGTGGGGGGGGGGGGGGGTGGGGGGGGGGGGGGGTGGGGGGGGGGGGGGGTGGGGGGGGGGGGGGGTGGGGGGGGGGGGGGGTGGGGGGGGGGGGGGGTGGGGGGGGGGGGGGGTGGGGGGGGGGGGGGGTGGGGGGGGGGGGGGGTGGGGGGGGGGGGGGGTGGGGGGGGGGGGGGGTGGGGGGGGGGGGGGGTGGGGGGGGGGGGGGGTGGGGGGGGGGGGGGGTGGGGGGGGGGGGGGGTGGGGGGGGGGGGGGGTGGGGGGGGGGGGGGGTGGGGGGGGGGGGGGGTGGGGGGGGGGGGGGGTGGGGGGGGGGGGGGGTGGGGGGGGGGGGGGGTGGGGGGGGGGGGGGGTGGGGGGGGGGGGGGGTGGGGGGGGGGGGGGGTGGGGGGGGGGGGGGGTGGGGGGGGGGGGGGGTGGGGGGGGGGGGGGGTGGGGGGGGGGGGGGGTGGGGGGGGGGGGGGGTGGGGGGGGGGGGGGGTGGGGGGGGGGGGGGGTGGGGGGGGGGGGGGGTGGGGGGGGGGGGGGGTGGGGGGGGGGGGGGGTGGGGGGGGGGGGGGGTGGGGGGGGGGGGGGGTGGGGGGGGGGGGGGGTGGGGGGGGGGGGGGGTGGGGGGGGGGGGGGGTGGGGGGGGGGGGGGGTGGGGGGGGGGGGGGGTGGGGGGGGGGGGGGGTGGGGGGGGGGGGGGGTGGGGGGGGGGGGGGGTGGGGGGGGGGGGGGGTGGGGGGGGGGGGGGGTGGGGGGGGGGGGGGGTGGGGGGGGGGGGGGGTGGGGGGGGGGGGGGGTGGGGGGGGGGGGGGGTGGGGGGGGGGGGGGGTGGGGGGGGGGGGGGGTGGGGGGGGGGGGGGGTGGGGGGGGGGGGGGGTGGGGGGGGGGGGGGGTGGGGGGGGGGGGGGGTGGGGGGGGGGGGGGGTGGGGGGGGGGGGGGGTGGGGGGGGGGGGGGGTGGGGGGGGGGGGGGGTGGGGGGGGGGGGGGGTGGGGGGGGGGGGGGGTGGGGGGGGGGGGGGGTGGGGGGGGGGGGGGGTGGGGGGGGGGGGGGGTGGGGGGGGGGGGGGGTGGGGGGGGGGGGGGGTGGGGGGGGGGGGGGGTGGGGGGGGGGGGGGGTGGGGGGGGGGGGGGGTGGGGGGGGGGGGGGGTGGGGGGGGGGGGGGGTGGGGGGGGGGGGGGGTGGGGGGGGGGGGGGGTGGGGGGGGGGGGGGGTGGGGGGGGGGGGGGGTGGGGGGGGGGGGGGGTGGGGGGGGGGGGGGGTGGGGGGGGGGGGGGGTGGGGGGGGGGGGGGGTGGGGGGGGGGGGGGGTGGGGGGGGGGGGGGGTGGGGGGGGGGGGGGGTGGGGGGGGGGGGGGGTGGGGGGGGGGGGGGGTGGGGGGGGGGGGGGGTGGGGGGGGGGGGGGGTGGGGGGGGGGGGGGGTGGGGGGGGGGGGGGGTGGGGGGGGGGGGGGGTGGGGGGGGGGGGGGGTGGGGGGGGGGGGGGGTGGGGGGGGGGGGGGGTGGGGGGGGGGGGGGGTGGGGGGGGGGGGGGGTGGGGGGGGGGGGGGGTGGGGGGGGGGGGGGGTGGGGGGGGGGGGGGGTGGGGGGGGGGGGGGGTGGGGGGGGGGGGGGGTGGGGGGGGGGGGGGGTGGGGGGGGGGGGGGGTGGGGGGGGGGGGGGGTGGGGGGGGGGGGGGGTGGGGGGGGGGGGGGGTGGGGGGGGGGGGGGGTGGGGGGGGGGGGGGGTGGGGGGGGGGGGGGGTGGGGGGGGGGGGGGGTGGGGGGGGGGGGGGGTGGGGGGGGGGGGGGGTGGGGGGGGGGGGGGGTGGGGGGGGGGGGGGGTGGGGGGGGGGGGGGGTGGGGGGGGGGGGGGGTGGGGGGGGGGGGGGGTGGGGGGGGGGGGGGGTGGGGGGGGGGGGGGGTGGGGGGGGGGGGGGGTGGGGGGGGGGGGGGGTGGGGGGGGGGGGGGGTGGGGGGGGGGGGGGGTGGGGGGGGGGGGGGGTGGGGGGGGGGGGGGGTGGGGGGGGGGGGGGGTGGGGGGGGGGGGGGGTGGGGGGGGGGGGGGGTGGGGGGGGGGGGGGGTGGGGGGGGGGGGGGGTGGGGGGGGGGGGGGGTGGGGGGGGGGGGGGGTGGGGGGGGGGGGGGGTGGGGGGGGGGGGGGGTGGGGGGGGGGGGGGGTGGGGGGGGGGGGGGGTGGGGGGGGGGGGGGGTGGGGGGGGGGGGGGGTGGGGGGGGGGGGGGGTGGGGGGGGGGGGGGGTGGGGGGGGGGGGGGGTGGGGGGGGGGGGGGGTGGGGGGGGGGGGGGGTGGGGGGGGGGGGGGGTGGGGGGGGGGGGGGGTGGGGGGGGGGGGGGGTGGGGGGGGGGGGGGGTGGGGGGGGGGGGGGGTGGGGGGGGGGGGGGGTGGGGGGGGGGGGGGGTGGGGGGGGGGGGGGGTGGGGGGGGGGGGGGGTGGGGGGGGGGGGGGGTGGGGGGGGGGGGGGGTGGGGGGGGGGGGGGGTGGGGGGGGGGGGGGGTGGGGGGGGGGGGGGGTGGGGGGGGGGGGGGGTGGGGGGGGGGGGGGGTGGGGGGGGGGGGGGGTGGGGGGGGGGGGGGGTGGGGGGGGGGGGGGGTGGGGGGGGGGGGGGGTGGGGGGGGGGGGGGGTGGGGGGGGGGGGGGGTGGGGGGGGGGGGGGGTGGGGGGGGGGGGGGGTGGGGGGGGGGGGGGGTGGGGGGGGGGGGGGGTGGGGGGGGGGGGGGGTGGGGGGGGGGGGGGGTGGGGGGGGGGGGGGGTGGGGGGGGGGGGGGGTGGGGGGGGGGGGGGGTGGGGGGGGGGGGGGGTGGGGGGGGGGGGGGGTGGGGGGGGGGGGGGGTGGGGGGGGGGGGGGGTGGGGGGGGGGGGGGGTGGGGGGGGGGGGGGGTGGGGGGGGGGGGGGGTGGGGGGGGGGGGGGGTGGGGGGGGGGGGGGGTGGGGGGGGGGGGGGGTGGGGGGGGGGGGGGGTGGGGGGGGGGGGGGGTGGGGGGGGGGGGGGGTGGGGGGGGGGGGGGGTGGGGGGGGGGGGGGGTGGGGGGGGGGGGGGGTGGGGGGGGGGGGGGGTGGGGGGGGGGGGGGGTGGGGGGGGGGGGGGGTGGGGGGGGGGGGGGGTGGGGGGGGGGGGGGGTGGGGGGGGGGGGGGGTGGGGGGGGGGGGGGGTGGGGGGGGGGGGGGGTGGGGGGGGGGGGGGGTGGGGGGGGGGGGGGGTGGGGGGGGGGGGGGGTGGGGGGGGGGGGGGGTGGGGGGGGGGGGGGGTGGGGGGGGGGGGGGGTGGGGGGGGGGGGGGGTGGGGGGGGGGGGGGGTGGGGGGGGGGGGGGGTGGGGGGGGGGGGGGGTGGGGGGGGGGGGGGGTGGGGGGGGGGGGGGGTGGGGGGGGGGGGGGGTGGGGGGGGGGGGGGGTGGGGGGGGGGGGGGGTGGGGGGGGGGGGGGGTGGGGGGGGGGGGGGGTGGGGGGGGGGGGGGGTGGGGGGGGGGGGGGGTGGGGGGGGGGGGGGGTGGGGGGGGGGGGGGGTGGGGGGGGGGGGGGGTGGGGGGGGGGGGGGGTGGGGGGGGGGGGGGGTGGGGGGGGGGGGGGGTGGGGGGGGGGGGGGGTGGGGGGGGGGGGGGGTGGGGGGGGGGGGGGGTGGGGGGGGGGGGGGGTGGGGGGGGGGGGGGGTGGGGGGGGGGGGGGGTGGGGGGGGGGGGGGGTGGGGGGGGGGGGGGGTGGGGGGGGGGGGGGGTGGGGGGGGGGGGGGGTGGGGGGGGGGGGGGGTGGGGGGGGGGGGGGGTGGGGGGGGGGGGGGGTGGGGGGGGGGGGGGGTGGGGGGGGGGGGGGGTGGGGGGGGGGGGGGGTGGGGGGGGGGGGGGGTGGGGGGGGGGGGGGGTGGGGGGGGGGGGGGGTGGGGGGGGGGGGGGGTGGGGGGGGGGGGGGGTGGGGGGGGGGGGGGGTGGGGGGGGGGGGGGGTGGGGGGGGGGGGGGGTGGGGGGGGGGGGGGGTGGGGGGGGGGGGGGGTGGGGGGGGGGGGGGGTGGGGGGGGGGGGGGGTGGGGGGGGGGGGGGGTGGGGGGGGGGGGGGGTGGGGGGGGGGGGGGGTGGGGGGGGGGGGGGGTGGGGGGGGGGGGGGGTGGGGGGGGGGGGGGGTGGGGGGGGGGGGGGGTGGGGGGGGGGGGGGGTGGGGGGGGGGGGGGGTGGGGGGGGGGGGGGGTGGGGGGGGGGGGGGGTGGGGGGGGGGGGGGGTGGGGGGGGGGGGGGGTGGGGGGGGGGGGGGGTGGGGGGGGGGGGGGGTGGGGGGGGGGGGGGGTGGGGGGGGGGGGGGGTGGGGGGGGGGGGGGGTGGGGGGGGGGGGGGGTGGGGGGGGGGGGGGGTGGGGGGGGGGGGGGGTGGGGGGGGGGGGGGGTGGGGGGGGGGGGGGGTGGGGGGGGGGGGGGGTGGGGGGGGGGGGGGGTGGGGGGGGGGGGGGGTGGGGGGGGGGGGGGGTGGGGGGGGGGGGGGGTGGGGGGGGGGGGGGGTGGGGGGGGGGGGGGGTGGGGGGGGGGGGGGGTGGGGGGGGGGGGGGGTGGGGGGGGGGGGGGGTGGGGGGGGGGGGGGGTGGGGGGGGGGGGGGGTGGGGGGGGGGGGGGGTGGGGGGGGGGGGGGGTGGGGGGGGGGGGGGGTGGGGGGGGGGGGGGGTGGGGGGGGGGGGGGGTGGGGGGGGGGGGGGGTGGGGGGGGGGGGGGGTGGGGGGGGGGGGGGGTGGGGGGGGGGGGGGGTGGGGGGGGGGGGGGGTGGGGGGGGGGGGGGGTGGGGGGGGGGGGGGGTGGGGGGGGGGGGGGGTGGGGGGGGGGGGGGGTGGGGGGGGGGGGGGGTGGGGGGGGGGGGGGGTGGGGGGGGGGGGGGGTGGGGGGGGGGGGGGGTGGGGGGGGGGGGGGGTGGGGGGGGGGGGGGGTGGGGGGGGGGGGGGGTGGGGGGGGGGGGGGGTGGGGGGGGGGGGGGGTGGGGGGGGGGGGGGGTGGGGGGGGGGGGGGGTGGGGGGGGGGGGGGGTGGGGGGGGGGGGGGGTGGGGGGGGGGGGGGGTGGGGGGGGGGGGGGGTGGGGGGGGGGGGGGGTGGGGGGGGGGGGGGGTGGGGGGGGGGGGGGGTGGGGGGGGGGGGGGGTGGGGGGGGGGGGGGGTGGGGGGGGGGGGGGGTGGGGGGGGGGGGGGGTGGGGGGGGGGGGGGGTGGGGGGGGGGGGGGGTGGGGGGGGGGGGGGGTGGGGGGGGGGGGGGGTGGGGGGGGGGGGGGGTGGGGGGGGGGGGGGGTGGGGGGGGGGGGGGGTGGGGGGGGGGGGGGGTGGGGGGGGGGGGGGGTGGGGGGGGGGGGGGGTGGGGGGGGGGGGGGGTGGGGGGGGGGGGGGGTGGGGGGGGGGGGGGGTGGGGGGGGGGGGGGGTGGGGGGGGGGGGGGGTGGGGGGGGGGGGGGGTGGGGGGGGGGGGGGGTGGGGGGGGGGGGGGGTGGGGGGGGGGGGGGGTGGGGGGGGGGGGGGGTGGGGGGGGGGGGGGGTGGGGGGGGGGGGGGGTGGGGGGGGGGGGGGGTGGGGGGGGGGGGGGGTGGGGGGGGGGGGGGGTGGGGGGGGGGGGGGGTGGGGGGGGGGGGGGGTGGGGGGGGGGGGGGGTGGGGGGGGGGGGGGGTGGGGGGGGGGGGGGGTGGGGGGGGGGGGGGGTGGGGGGGGGGGGGGGTGGGGGGGGGGGGGGGTGGGGGGGGGGGGGGGTGGGGGGGGGGGGGGGTGGGGGGGGGGGGGGGTGGGGGGGGGGGGGGGTGGGGGGGGGGGGGGGTGGGGGGGGGGGGGGGTGGGGGGGGGGGGGGGTGGGGGGGGGGGGGGGTGGGGGGGGGGGGGGGTGGGGGGGGGGGGGGGTGGGGGGGGGGGGGGGTGGGGGGGGGGGGGGGTGGGGGGGGGGGGGGGTGGGGGGGGGGGGGGGTGGGGGGGGGGGGGGGTGGGGGGGGGGGGGGGTGGGGGGGGGGGGGGGTGGGGGGGGGGGGGGGTGGGGGGGGGGGGGGGTGGGGGGGGGGGGGGGTGGGGGGGGGGGGGGGTGGGGGGGGGGGGGGGTGGGGGGGGGGGGGGGTGGGGGGGGGGGGGGGTGGGGGGGGGGGGGGGTGGGGGGGGGGGGGGGTGGGGGGGGGGGGGGGTGGGGGGGGGGGGGGGTGGGGGGGGGGGGGGGTGGGGGGGGGGGGGGGTGGGGGGGGGGGGGGGTGGGGGGGGGGGGGGGTGGGGGGGGGGGGGGGTGGGGGGGGGGGGGGGTGGGGGGGGGGGGGGGTGGGGGGGGGGGGGGGTGGGGGGGGGGGGGGGTGGGGGGGGGGGGGGGTGGGGGGGGGGGGGGGTGGGGGGGGGGGGGGGTGGGGGGGGGGGGGGGTGGGGGGGGGGGGGGGTGGGGGGGGGGGGGGGTGGGGGGGGGGGGGGGTGGGGGGGGGGGGGGGTGGGGGGGGGGGGGGGTGGGGGGGGGGGGGGGTGGGGGGGGGGGGGGGTGGGGGGGGGGGGGGGTGGGGGGGGGGGGGGGTGGGGGGGGGGGGGGGTGGGGGGGGGGGGGGGTGGGGGGGGGGGGGGGTGGGGGGGGGGGGGGGTGGGGGGGGGGGGGGGTGGGGGGGGGGGGGGGTGGGGGGGGGGGGGGGTGGGGGGGGGGGGGGGTGGGGGGGGGGGGGGGTGGGGGGGGGGGGGGGTGGGGGGGGGGGGGGGTGGGGGGGGGGGGGGGTGGGGGGGGGGGGGGGTGGGGGGGGGGGGGGGTGGGGGGGGGGGGGGGTGGGGGGGGGGGGGGGTGGGGGGGGGGGGGGGTGGGGGGGGGGGGGGGTGGGGGGGGGGGGGGGTGGGGGGGGGGGGGGGTGGGGGGGGGGGGGGGTGGGGGGGGGGGGGGGTGGGGGGGGGGGGGGGTGGGGGGGGGGGGGGGTGGGGGGGGGGGGGGGTGGGGGGGGGGGGGGGTGGGGGGGGGGGGGGGTGGGGGGGGGGGGGGGTGGGGGGGGGGGGGGGTGGGGGGGGGGGGGGGTGGGGGGGGGGGGGGGTGGGGGGGGGGGGGGGTGGGGGGGGGGGGGGGTGGGGGGGGGGGGGGGTGGGGGGGGGGGGGGGTGGGGGGGGGGGGGGGTGGGGGGGGGGGGGGGTGGGGGGGGGGGGGGGTGGGGGGGGGGGGGGGTGGGGGGGGGGGGGGGTGGGGGGGTGGGTGGGTGGGGGGGGGGGGGGGTGGGGGGGGGGGGGGGTGGGGGGGGGGGGGGGTGGGGGGGGGGGGGGGGGGGGGGGTGGGGGGGGGGGGGGGTGGGGGGGGGGGGTGGGGTGGGGGGGTAGGGGGGTGGGTGGGGGGGGGGAAGGGGGGGGGGGGGGGGGGGGGGGCAACTCCTTTCCTAATTATCCCCAGCATAGAGTTTGCCTTTTTCACAGCTGCCATGCATTGAGTTGACATTCCCATGGAACTATCAACTAAGACGCCCAAATCCCTTTCCTGGTCTGTGACTGATAGCACTGACCCCTGTAGCATGTATGTGAAGTTTGGATTTTTTGCCCCTATGTGCATCACTTTGCATTTTGCTACATTGAACTGCATTTGCCATTTCTTAGCCCACTCACCTAATTTATCAAGGTCCGCTTGGAGCTCTTCGCAATCCTTTGTGGTTCTCACCACCCTACATAATTTGGTATCATCTGCAAACTTGGCCACCACACTACCCACCCCTATTTCCAGGTCATTTATGAATAAGTTAAAGAGCACTGGTCCCAATACGGATCCTTGGGGGACACCACTCCCTACATCTCTCCATTGTGAGAACTTCCCATTTATACCCACCCTTTGTTTCCTGTTCCTCAACCAGTTTTTAATCCATAGGAGGACTTCCCCTCTTATTCCTTCATTGCTCAGTTTTCTCAGCAGTCTCTGATGAGGAACTTTGTCAAAAGCCTTTTGGAAATCCAAGTAGACAGTGTCCACTGGTTCCCCCTTATCCACATGTCTGTTTACACCCTCAAAGAACTCTAGGAAGTTTGTAAGACAGGACTTGCCTCTACAAAAGCCATAATTAAAAATAGTTATGAATCTGGACTTTAGACAGACCTTAGCTGAGTTTGGCAATACTACTGTACTGCTTGTACAGGCAAGTTGCAAACACTTTCTGTACTGACTGTACCGAAATGAGTTGGCATATATCTTAACCAGGGCAGAAGTTTGGAAAAGGCTGGACTGGTTTTCTTCCCTGGTTAACGTCTCCCCAGCCCCACAGTGTCTCTTTAGCGCCAACATGGTAACGAAGGCCGTAGTCTATTAATTGCGCTGACAGTGATAAAGGAAGACTCGGGAGCAGCGATTTGTCTCCGTGTAGCTCGTGCATCATTGCAAGATAAATGAAAACTCATTTTCTGCTTTGATTCAGTCTAATTTTTCAGCTTCCTGCCTCCCGCCCCCGAGGCCAATCGCGGGAACCGTCTCGGCTTCGGGCCCATAAAATTGCCATGCCCAGGGTTCAAAGGCCAGCCAAAGGGCAAGCTGCCTGCAAAAGTCTGTCTCTCTGTAGCATCCCGGAGGGGGCATAAAAACAGAAAAAAAAACCCATGTTTGTCATTAAATTCTCATTGAGATGCGTTGGCTGAATTCAAAGAGGTGCCCCAGGGATGGGACTGGATTCGGTCCCCCTCTTTGCTAGGCAAAGGGACCTAAAGTGGATTAGTAGGGACACATAGAGAAGGCAACATTTTTAAGGGGGATGATTAGGAAAGGAGTTGATAATAACACTGCAAAGATTGTCATGCCCTTATATAAAGCCGTGGGGCGACCGCACTTGGAGTCCTGTGTCCAGTTCTGGTCGCCACATCTCAAAAAGGATATCGAAGAGATAGAAAAAGTGCAGAGAAGGGCAACGAGGATGATTGAGGGACTGGAGCACCTTCCTTATGAGGAGAGGCTGCAGCGTTGGGACTCTTTAGTTTGGAGAGGAGACGTCTGCGGGGGGATATGATTGAAGTCTATAAAATTATGCATGGGGTAGAAAATGTGGACAGAGAGAAATTTTCCTCTCTTTCTCACAATACTAGAACCAGGGGGCATCCATTGAAAATGCTGGGGGGAAGAATTAGGACTCATAAAAGAAAACACTTCTTCACGCAATGTGGGATTGGTGTTTGGAATATGCTGCCACAAAAGGTGGTGATGGCCACTAACCTGGATAGCTTTCAAAGGGGCTTGGACAGATTTATGGAGGAGAAGTCGATCTATGGCTACCAATCTTGATCCTCGTTGATCTCAGATTGCAAATGCCTTAGCACACCAGGTGCTCAGGAGCAGCAGCAGCAGCAGCAGCAGAAGGCCATTGCTTTCACATTGCATGTGAGCTCCCAAAGGCACCTGGTGGGCCACTGCAAGTAGCAGAGTGCTGGACTAGATGGACTCTGGTCTGATCCAGCTGGCTAGTTCTTATGTTCTTATATTCATATGTTCTTATGAACACGAGATATTTTTTTTTTTAAATCCTGAACAGTATAGAATGAGTGGATTTGTGTCGAGTAGCACCTTAGCAACTGACAATATTTGGCGGCAGGGGTGGGATTAGGTAGAAGCTTTTGAAAGTAAGAACACTCTTTGGGGAGTTTTTACTCTCAAAAGCGTATACCTTCCAAAATCTTGCTGGCCTCCAAGTTGCTACCAGGCTTGAATCTAGGGCCCCTTCCGCACACGCAAAACAATGCGTTTTCAAACCACTTTCACGACTGTTTGCAAGTGGATGTTGCCATTCCGCACAGCTTCAAAGAGCATTGAAAGCAGTTTGAAAGTGCATTATTCTGCATGTGCGGAATGAGCCTAGCAGTTCTATCGCAGACCAATATGGTTATTCTCTGAATGAGTTATATGTTTCCTTCTCCCACCGTATTTGAATTCAGAGTTGACTGGCCAAGCAAGTTTGCTTTATCGCATAGCATAATAGGAACTTACAGAATTCACTGGCACAGCATGTGGGAATAACAATTAGCTTCAGCCAGGCTTGTGTAGATGGGGTAGGAGGGTAAAACCCTTCAGACTGCAGATGGATGCTAAGTTTTTTTTCCCTTTTTCATGAGTTCCCATGTTTTAAAACTCCCTTCCTGTAGACGGTTACAAGAAATTGAAAAAAACATTTCTCATTCCTGACACATCACGTTTTGTTCGGTTCAAGGTTCCCAAGTTTGCAATGGAATCAAAGAGAACCAAACGGGAGACCGTTCCCACTAAGGAGGGGGAATCCCTTGAAGTTTGCCCACGAAACCCCCTTAAAATGAAAGGCACCGCTGCAAGATACGTTATGTGATATGTTACGTGACGTCTTTGGGTAGCAGAAGGGTCCTGCGAACTTCCTGATTGTTGCCATTTTCCCCAGCCCTTCGCCCATGTAGTCCAAGGCCAAGGTGACCAGACGTCCCGCTTTTGGTGGGACAGTCCCGCTTTTGAGCAATTTGTCCCGCATCCCGCAGGGTTGCTTAATTCTCCCGCTTTTTGGAAGGCTGCCGCACTGCCTTTTGGGGCGCTCCCCTTTTCAGGAAAACAGGGGAGCGCCCCAGAACGCAGTGCGGCAGCCTCCCGCGCTGCCGCACTACCTTCTGGGGCACTCCCGTTTTCCGCCCTGTAACAGGGCGGGAAAACGGGGAGCACCCCAAAAGGCAGTGCGCTCTTGCGGCCACGTGCGCATGCACGCACTTCCCACATTTGAAACATGAAAATCTGGTCACCTTATCCAAGGCCATGTCTGCACGTGCCAAAAACAGCACCCCATGGATAGTAAAAACACTGTTCTTGGGGCACTGTTCGCACAGCTGCCGCTGCAGTACAGCAGCACCGTGATCACCCCTCCCAAACAGTGCAAACACATTGCTTTCAAAACTCGCTCAAAGAATGAGTTTTTTGGGAAGCGGCGTCTTTCCTATTGGTGCCAGGCGAAGGGCACCAGCGTGGGGGCTCCAATTTTAGGCACTGCCTGTTTGTGTTGTTTCCTTACCTTTTCTTCCCTCCAAGGCTCCAGAGGGAGAAGGAAAAGGCCACACTGCCCTCCAACCCCCGGGGGTCAGAGGGCAGCGTAGGCGTGTGCCTCCCTCCCTCCGGAGCAGCAGTGGCATAGGAGGTTAAGAGCTCGTGTATCTAATCTGAAGGAACCGGGTTTGATTCTCCGCTCTGCCGCCTGAGCTGTGGAGGCTTATCTGGGGAATTCAGGTTAGCCTGTACACTCCCACACACGCCAGCTGGGTGACCTTGGGCTAGTCACAGTTCTTCGGAGCTCTCTCAGCCCCACCCACCTCACAGGGTGTTTGTTGTGAGGGGGGAAGGGCAAGGAGATTGTAAGCCTCTTTGAGTCTCCTGCAGGAGAGAAAGGGGGGATATAAATCCAAACTCTTCTTCTTCTAAATCCAAAAGGTAAGCAGACTGGAGGTGGCTCCATGCAGCGGCGCCTCTTCAGCCCGCAGAGGCTTCGGGGCCACCTGCACAGTCCTATGCAAATAATTATGCCAGTGGCCAGCCGTTTTGGCTGCCTGTGCAGAAACGACCCAAGTGTCACTAATTCCCCCTCCTCATTGTTTGTGCCACAAAAACATTGCAATTTCTTAATTTCTACTTTTCAGGTCGCTGAACAAGCACCGAGGCAGAGCTGCGTGGGGAGGCGACAGTGGTCCAAAGAGCCTTACTGGATCGGCCCATCTAAAACAGCGCTTCCCACTCTAGTTAACCAGATGCCTCCAGGAAAGAGGCAACCAGATCACGAAATCCGCAGGTCTCCTGCATGGGTGTTCGGAAGTACACGATCTCCATGAAGGTTCTTTTGTACCAGTCCTAGATGGATATGCAAGCCACAGATGATATGGAAAAATGTATCTCTTGAGTGTGAAGGTCACACTACGAAAAGCGAGACAGAGAGAAAAGAGGAACTAAAGGAAGGAAAGAACAGGGAACTAGGCCTGTGGTAGCCAGAAACACAGGATATTGACGCATGTTTGTGCCACATATAGAACATAAGAACATAAGAACTAGCCTGCTGGATCAGACCAGAGTCCATCTAGTCCAGCACTCTGCTACTCGCAGTGGCCCACCAGGTGCCTTTGGGAGCTCACCTGCAGGATGGGAAAGCAATGGCCTTCTGCTGCTGCTGATTTATAGAATTAGCTGATTTCCTAATAAATAGAATTAGCTGATTTCCTAATAAAAGTATTCTGTGCTCACTTAGCTAATGCCTGCATGTGGAAAGCCCCTGATGTGTCAAGGGGATATGTGTTGAAAGCTGATTGGTCAGATTGTGAACCTCGTGTCCACCTGATTATTTGCATAGGTGGGCGAGAGGGCAGAGCAGGGGCCTTACAAATGAGCTGTGCTGAACCACAGACTTTAGAGAGCTGCGCCCACCAAGGTGCCCTCTCTCCACGTCTGCAGTCATGACTACAATAAACTGCTTACTGCTGACCGCCCTGTTCGTGAGTATTTTGGGGCAGAAAATATTCCATCACGCAGATGGACCTCGCCCTCTGCATGAATTTGTCTTACAGGCATCAGCCCTAGCAGGCATCAGACTTACATTTTGGGGGCATTAAATTCTTCCAAGCTATGTGCTGCATGAAGTTCTTCCCCCCCCCCCCCCCCGGCGCCCTACCCCCACCCCCAATGGTCTTCGACCCGTTCTATTCCACAGTAAATGCAGTAAGGAGAGAAGAGGTTTTTAAAAGTGACGGGTTGCTTTCCTTCTCGTCTCTTTTCTGTTCTTTTCGCAGATGGTCCCTTGCGGAGGGATTTCTGATTTTCAAAAGAATTTTCTCTTTTTTTAACAAAAAAAAGCTGGAAAACGAACTAAAGGGGGGGGGGAGGTTGTGGGGCATTTAAGCACCCACTTTTCTGTAAACATGTATAGACATATATAATTCATAGAAGTCTCGGCACTGCCGTTGCAGCGGGGGGATTTCCCCCTCCTCGTGTAAGCTCAGAATCTTTGTTTCACAGACTCGGTGCCCATATTAAAGAAGCGAGAGCCGCAGATTTAAATATGTTAAGTCCCTATCTCCAGCAAGCAGGCCTGGTGCGGGGCTCTGATGATTAGAAGATTCCTATCGGGCTGGGACAGCCTCGCCTGCTAACTGATGGAGCGAGTTTGGGCGGCAGAACAGAGGCAGGCTTGGGATTAGTGTGATCTGGGGCACAGGAGAGGGGGCTCCACTCGGGCTGCCAACCTCCAGGTGGAGCCTGGAGCTCCCTTACAATCACAACTGATCTCCAGACAACAGCGCTCAGATCCTCTAGAGAAAATGGCCACCTTAGTGTGTGGACTCTTTGGTATCGCACACTGCTGAGGTCTCTCCCCTCCCCAAATCTCTTCGGGGCCTCCCGTCCAAATACAACAACAACAACCACCTTTATTTGGCATTTAAAAATAGGTTCTAGAGCATTGCCAGACATTTTTGAAGTACAAATCAAGAGTACATTCAAAGCGCAGACAGGAAGACGATATAGCAGTATACATTACTTAGAAAGTTCTGTCACTTGTATAAGAAATTTTGCTACTTCTTCCAAGAGCACGACATCTGTGTTGTTTAACAGAAGCTCCACAACAGAACAGTCAGAGTCTCTTTCAGATTTGTCTAGGGCCAGCCTGGGAGAGAAATTCCTAATGCCCACATATCTCGGACAGTCAAGAATAATGTGAGCAAGAGTCTCCACTTGATTTTTACAGTGTGGACAAACCCGATCCTGGAGAGGGATAGTTAAGTAGCGACCCTTTGTAATGGCCGATGGGAAGGTATTGGATCTGGCCCTTGTGATAATCCATCTCTGTTGGGGTTCAGTTAATAATTCAAGATATTTGGCTATGTGCCCCTGTTCCGGTATTATTCCAACAGAGAGGGGTGAGCATGATTTATTTGCTTGCCCCAACAAGATATGATATTCCTGTTTACTTTTCAAGGTTTGGAAAATTTCTCTGGGTGTCAGCATACAGAGATCTTCCAGTAATAAACCTATTGAGTAAATTTTTGATTTGAGAAGTTGATACCATTCGGAGGCAAATAGGTCTGGGCGCGCTGTGTATATTAAACTGCACACATCAGAGTTAAAACATAATTTGATCCAATACTTGAATGTATTCAGCCATGCTCTTGTTTCAAGTAGGTTCTGACCAGTTTCTAAGCATAGTATAGCAACGGTCCAAATACCTGCAAGGCCATCTCTGCTTAGCTTCCAAGGCCTGGTGAGATCTGGCAGGGGTCAGCAACCTGCGGCATTCCAGATGTTCGTGGACTACAAATCCCATCAGCCCCTGCCAGCATGACCAATTACTGGCAGGGGCTGATGGGATTTGCTGGCGGGGGCTGATGGGATTTGTAGTCCATGAACATCTGGAGAGCCGCAGGTTGCAGACCCCTAGTCTAGCGTGACCTACCCAGATCAGGGCTAGTCCTATTTACCTGTGCAAAGAAAGCTCCCTTGAATGATTCCATTTTGCACAGTTGGGTGGAAGGTGCCCAAGGTTAGTAAGTGACTTATGATAAGAAGAGTTGGTTTTTATAGCCCACTTTTCTCGACCTTAAGAAGCCTCAAAGCTGCTTACAAAGGTGGATTCCACACGAGCCATAAACAGTACCCACGGAACAGCAAAAGCACTGTCCTGGGGGGTACTGTTCGCACACCTGCCGCCTCCCGAGCAAGGCAGCGCTGCGCTTTTTGAACCAAGCTGCTGTTTTTGAGTGAGTCTTTTCAAAAGCAGCGGCGTCCACCTGGTGCAGAGCAAATGGCACCGGGTGGAAGGCGCTGTTTTGGGGTGCACTGCCTTTTCTTTTTACTTACTTCCTCTTCCCTGCATAGCTCTGTGGGGACAAGTGGACATGCCTCCTGGCCCCCAGAGGCGGTTCTGCAGGCCGCTACAGCTCCGGGCCTATGCACACGAAAGCGTGCAAACGGCTTTGGGGGTACACTGGCATCAAATGTGCGCTGCCGCTCTTAAGGCCCGTGTGGAGTGGGCCAAACTCCTTCCCTTCCTTTCTCTAAAGAAGGAGGAGGAGGAGGAGGAGGAGGAGGAGGAGGAGGAGGAGGAGGAAGAAGAAGAAGAAGAAGAAGAAGAAGAAGAAGAAGAAGAAGAAGAAGAAGAAGAAGAAGAAGAAGAAGAAGAAGAAGAAGAAGAAGAAGAAGAAGAAGAGGAGGAGGAGGAGGAGGAGGAGGAGGAGGAGGAGGAGGAGGAGGAGGAGTTTGGATTTATATTCCCCCTTTCTCTCCTGCAGGAGACTCAAAGGGGCTTACAATCTCCTTGCCCTTCCCCCCTCACAACAAACACCCTCTGAGGTAGGTGGCAGAGCTCCGAGAAGCTGTGACTAGCCCAAGGTCACCCAGCTGGCGTGCGTGGGAGTGCACAGGCTAATCTGAATTCCCGAGAGAAGCCTCCACAGCTCAGGTGGCAGAGCCAGGAGTCAAACCCGGTTCCTCCAGATTAGATACACGAGCTCTTAACCTCCCGTGCCACTGCTGCTCCTAAAACAGACACTTTGTGAGGTAGATGGAATTGAGTACCCCTTGATATAAACTTGATATATTATGTGTCAAAATAATGTGAAGTTGATTCACTAGATAGACGTCAATGACACCTGACTATGACACTCAGAATACAACTAAATGTGAAATAGAATAAAATACCAAAAGTTGCAAGTTGTGAAGAATTGATGTCTATATAGTGAATCAACTTCACATTATTTTGACACATAATATATGAAACTTGAATTTGATAGTGGTACAATATTTTGTTTTATGTTTAATTTCCTCCAGGGCGGCTGAACTCTGTAGCCTGGAAATCTGTTATATAATTCTGGAGAAAATACTGGAAAAAATCCAGGCCCTTCCTGGGGGTTGCTAATTATAAAGAAGTTGTGCACAAAAAAAAAGGCACCTGAATAGAATTGTCTCATAAATCACCTTTCATAGAACCATAGGATCATAGAGTTGGAAGAGACCACAAGGGCTATCAGATCCACCCCCCTGCCATGCAGGAACACACAATCAAAGCACTCCTGACAGATGGCCATCCAGCCTCTGTTTAAAAACCTCCGAAGAAGGAGACTCCACCACTCTCCGAGGCAGTGTATTCAACTGTCAAACAGCCTTAACAGTCAGGAAGTTTTTCCTAATGTTTCGGTGGAACCTCTTTTCCTGTACTTTGAATCCAGTACTCCTCGTCCTAGGCTCTGAAGCAGCAGAAAACAAGCTTGCTCCCTCTTCGACATGACAGCCT
The DNA here is from genome assembly GCF_021028975.2 of Sphaerodactylus townsendi. Taxonomy (NCBI): domain Eukaryota; kingdom Metazoa; phylum Chordata; class Lepidosauria; order Squamata; family Sphaerodactylidae; genus Sphaerodactylus; species Sphaerodactylus townsendi. The sequence continues at coordinate 831,174 of NW_025950385.1, forward strand.
TTCAAATATTTAAACGTGGCTATCATGTCGCCCCTTTCCAGATTAAACATACCGAGCTCCCTAAGCAGCTCCTCTTAAGAGAGTTTTGGATTTATATCCCCCCTTTCTCTCCTGCAAGGAGACTCAAAGGGGCTGACAATCTCCTTGCCCTTCCCCCCCTCACAACAAACACCCTGTGAGGTAGGTGGGGCTGAGAGAGCTCTGAAGAACTGTGACTAGCCCAAGGTCACCCAGCTGGCGCGTGTGGGAGTGTACAGGCCAATCTGAATTCCCCAGATAAGCCTCCACAGCTCAGGCGGCAGAGCTGGGAATCAAACCTGGTTCCTCCAGATTAGATACACGAGCTCTTAACCTCCCACGCCACTACGCACATGCTTCGCGCACAGCCCACTGTGCTCTGATTGGCTGGAAGGCTCCACGTCACTCCTAACAGTGGGAAAACAAACCTACATTCAACCCCTGAACCTCCCCACCAATCCGGCTTCGGTGCGTGTTTTTTTAAAAGGCGCACTTTCATGCAGGTTTTTTAAAAATATATATATATGTGGTTGATTCCCCACAGGGAAATTCTATCTAGATCAAACCAAGTTTGTAAAGAAACCGCATCTTTTAATCAGGGTTTCAACCTCCACACCGCAGCATGTATTCTGTGAAGACACATAGGCCTATCTCAGATTCCAGAAATGTAGCAATCCCCACTACCACACAATCTCCTTTGCGGGTCTCTCCTGATTGGATGGCGTGCCATGTTGGGGCGGGACCTTTTGGGGGCAGGACTTTTTTCCCTCCGACTTGCTAACCTGAGGTTCGCTCGTTTGCAAGGACGAACATTTAAGCGTTTAGGCGCTAAGCGGATTTTCACTCATTTGTAAGGGTGACTGGTTAATCGTTTAAGCGGTTTTTCGTTGTGCTAACATCTCTCGCCAAGACCAACGGCGAAATCGAAACCTGGAAGAGACTTGCGTCACGCTCCATGGCGGGAATTTCAAACACAGATTGGACCCCCGTTCCTCCCAGAAAGGGGTGGAGACTCAAAGCAGCAGAAGGCTGCAGAGCTCATGTAATTTGGAGGAGACAAGGCTACCAGACTCGGACCTTGGTTTGTATAAGCCCTTAACACCTTGTTAAGGTAACTGCAATGTTGTTGGGAAGTAGTGGGAAGGTAGTTGTTTGTTTTTGCTATGTTGTAAATGTTGGAGTTTATTGTTTCAGGGTTTTTTATGTTTGTAATGGGTGAGAGTTCTCCTGGAAACCTTCATCATGTTGAATCCTGTCCATCAAGCCCTTGGAGTCTTCAGGAGCCAACCCACTTGCAAAGAAGAATTGGACTTGGCAGTATCAGTAGACTGTAAATATAAGGGCTTGAAAATGCAACCTGAACAGGACCTTGAAGTGTGATGTTAAATGTTGATGTGATATGTTATATGTTAAGAAAGTAAACCATTTTGTTTTGTTTTTTAATTTGTTGTTGCAAACTCATTCCAAGTTCTGCCCCACAGAACCCACAGATAGAGGTTACATAAGGCCATAGCGTCAGAGGCGTAGCATCAAGGGGATGGGGGGCGCGCCAGTGCGGGTGCATAGCCGGGGCGTGGAGGGGCGTTCCAGGGGTGTGGCAGGGTCACAAGGTGAATGCATGCGCCAGGCGCAGCTCCCCCTCACTCCGGCCCTGCGTAGCGTCAACCCTCCAAAGCAGCCATTTTCTCCAGTAGAGCTGATCCCTGCAGTCTGGAGTTTGGCTGCAATTCTGGGAGCTCTCCAGGTCCCACGTGAAGGCCAGCTGCCCTATTCCGCCCCTTCTCTTGACCCTGGCCCCTTCGCACACGCAAAATAATGCGTTTTAAAACCACTTTCACAACTGTCTGCAAGTGAATTTTGCTATTCCACACAGCTTTAAAGAGCACTGAAAGCAGTTTGAAAGTGCATTATTTTGCATGTGCGGAATGAGCCCTTGGCTGCTTGGAACCCGGATCCCTGGGTTACCCAGGTTTCGAGGCCTACGAGGAAAGCCCAAAACTCTGAAACATTAGGCCAGATCACAAAACCTCAGCTGTTTCCTGGTGCAAAAGGGAAGGGAGTGCATTCACCATTTCAGATTTAATACAATAACTTTGTGTTCAAATCACTTAAGAACATAAGAACATAAGAACGAGCCTGCTGGATCAGACCAGAGTCCATCTAGTCCAGCACTCTGCCACTCACAGTGGCCCTCCAGGTGCCTTTGGGAGCTCACCTGCAGGATGGGAAAGCAATGGCCTTCTGCTGCTCCTGCTCCTGAGCACCTGGTCTGCTAAGGCATTTGCAATCTCAGATAAAGGAGGATCAAGATTGGTAGCCATAGATTGACTTCTCCTCCATAAATCTGTCCAAGCCCCTTTTTAAAGCTATCCAGGTTAGTGACCATCACCACCTCCTGTGGCAGCATATTCCAAACACCAATCACGCGTTGCGTGAAGAAGTATTTCCTTTTATTAGTTCTAATTCTTCCCCCCAGCATTTTCAATGAATGCCCCCTGGTTCTAGTATTGTGAGAAAGAGAGAAAAATTTCTCTCTGTCCACATTTTCTACCCCATGCATAATTTTATAGACTTCAATCATATCCCCCTCAGACGTCACCTCTCCAAACTAAAGAGTCCCAAACGCTGCAGCCTCTCCTCATAAGGAAGGTGCTCCAGTCCCTCAATCATCCTCGTTGCCCTTCTCTGCACTTTTTCTATCTCTTCGATATCCTTTTTGAGATGTGGCGACCAGAACTGAACACAGTACTCCAAGTGCTGTCGCACCACTGCTTTATATAAGGGCATGACAATCCTTGCAGTTTTATTCTCAACTCCTTTCCTAATTATCCCCAGCATAGAGTTTGCCTTTTTCACTTAGTTGTTTCTATCAGCATACCACATCCTGTCTAGGGAGGAGGATTACCAGTATCTCGAATCCCCATCTGCCTGCCTCAGCGTGGGCCTTAAGAGGAACGCAGATAGGGGGTTTTGTTCAAATCAAGCTTTGCAATGAGTTGTGGTGCTGGAAGGAATAATTGCCTCTTTGTGGCCATTTTAGAACTTCACCAGGTCATAGGGTTACCAGCCCCCAGGTTGTGGCTGGAGCTCTCCTGCTGTGACATATGCTCCCTAGGTGATAGAGGTCAGTTCACCTGAGGAACATAACTCTGGAAAGGGGGCTCTGTGGCATTAGACCCCGTTGAAGTTGTTCCCCTCCCCAAATCCTTCCCTCCTCAGGCTCCTTTCCAAAATCCCCAAGTTGGCATCCCTTGTTTCTACCAATCTATTCACCCCTCCAAAAAGAGTGCAAATTTGACTCAAAAGTTCCCATTTTTGAAACCCTGGCCATTTCCCCATTGAGAAATTAAAGCCGGTTTCAAAAGAACGAGGTTTCAAAAAAACCACAGCATCTTTTCATCGTGGTTTCACCCTCCCCACTGCAGCGTGTGTGTGATGAGGACATCGATGTCTACCACGGTTTCAAACAGCGCAGCACTCCCTACAATTGCGCGATTGAACGCACAATCTGCTCAGCGGCTCTTTCTTCCTCGTCCTGATTGGCTGTTGCGCTGTGTTGGGGAGGGAATTTAAAAAAAACTTTTTTTGCACAGCTGTCTTGGCACAAAAGTAATTTTAGTTTACAGTTGGCACAGAAATAACGTTCCATGCAGTCATGTTTCAACGTAGCCTCTGCTGGCGTGAAACAAAAAAAGAAGAAGAGTTTGGATTTATATCCCCCCTTTCTCTCCTGCAGGAGACTCAAAGAGGCTTACAATCTCCTTGCCCTTCCCCCTTCACAGCAAACACCCTGTGAGGTGGGTGGGGCTGAGAGAGCTCCGAGAAGCTGTGACTAGCCCAAGGTCACCCAGCTGGCGTGTGTGGGAGTGTACAGGCTAATCTGAATTCCCCAGATAAGCCTCCACAGCTCCACAGGCAGAGCTGGGAATCAAACCTGGTTCCTCCAGATTAGATACACGAGCTCTTAACCTCCTACGCCACTACGCACATGCTTCGCGCACAGCCCACTGTGCTCTGATTGGCTGGAAGGCTCCACGTCACTCCTAACAGTGGGAAAACAAACCTACATTCAACCCCTGAACCTCCCCACCGATCCGGCTTTGGTGTGTGTGTTTTAAAAAGGCGCACTTCCATGCAGGTTTTTTTTTTTAATTATGGTTGATTCCCCACGGGGAAATTCTATCTAGATCAAACCAAGTTTGTAAAGAAACGGCATCTTTTAATCAGGGTTTCAACCTCCCCACCGCAGCATGTATTCAGTGAAGACACATAGGCCTATCTCAGATTCCAGAAATGTAGCAATCCCCACTACCACACAATCTCCTTTGCGGGTCTCTCCTGATTGGATGGCGTGCCATGTTGGGGCGGGACCTTTTGGGGGCAGGACTTTTTCCCCTCCGACTCGCTAACCTGAGGTTTGCTCGTTTGCAAGGGTGAACATTTAAGTGTTTAGGCGCTAAGCGGATTTACACTCGTTTGTAAGGGTGGCTGGTTAATCGTTTAAGCGGTTTTTCGTTGTGCCAATGTCTCTCGCCGAGACCAACGGCGAAATCAAAACCTGGAAGAGACTTGCGTCACGCTCCATGGCAGGAATTTCAAACACAGATTGGACCCCTGTTCCTCCCCACAAAATTGGATTGAAAGCGTGCTAAGAGAAAAAGTTGTACTTGCAGGTTCTGCCAGGACGTGGGATAAGGGGGAGAATGAGCGCCAGAAATGGAATGAATCCCTGTTCATCGCTCAAGCAGTGGGGAGTTCTTGCTGAAACCTGGATATTTCGTGTGAGCATCACACGATTAATTGACTGTGGGGAATCGACCTTTAAGGGGAGAACGAGCGCCAGAAATGGAATGAATCCCTGTTCAGGAGTTAAGCAGTGGGGAGTTCTTGCTGAAACCTAGATATTTTGCATTATCACGCGATTAATTGACTGTGGGGAATTGACCTCTGTGTTTTTTTGGCAAGACCATCAAGCGCCCCTTTCGCACATACAAAATAATGCACTTTTAATCCACTTTTAATGCACTTTGAAGGTGGATTTTTACTGTGCAAAATAGCAAAATCCACTTGCAAACAATTGTGAAAGTGGCGTGAAAGTGCATTATTCTGCAGGTGCGGAAGGGGCCAAAGGGTTCCATCATTTTTGCATCTAAAAACAGTGGAAGCTGTTTGTCCCCTTCCTTCTTTTTGCAAGGAAACAAGAGTGTCATAGGTCGAATCCCCACTTGAAATTTGCACACAGATCCAAACCTGTTTGTTGTGAAACCATGTCCTCTTCATCAGAGTTTCTCCCTCCCCACCGCAGCGAGCACACAGCAGACACACCCAGTTGCAGAACTCTTAGCAATCCCCACTACCAGGCTAGCTCGCTTCGCCGGTCTCCCCTGATTGGCTGATGTGCCTTGATGGGGCGGGATCTTTTCCCACTGCGGAAACGTACATTGTAGGGGCGTGATAAAAAAAACAGCGTGTAAAAGTTCAACGTTTAACTGTTTAACTGTGCAAACAGTTAATCGTTACCTTGTAAACAGTTCAAAGTTACACGTTTCACTGTTTAACGTTTGCATCCCCTTCTGCTGGCCGATCGCAAAAGCAGAAATGAAACCAAGGAAAGGCTGCGCACGCATCGCAGCGCTGATTGGTTGCCCGAGTTCCACGTCACACTCCAGGGCGGGAAAAGAGTCAGGGTTTCAACCCTCATCCCTCCCCTCGGATCAGCTCTGAACCGTGTCAATGGGGTCTGTGCCACTTGCAACCAGGTCCTACCAGAACGCGAATTAACGGGGAGAACGAGCGCCAGAAACGGAATCTGCCACGCAAGCCATGGGGAGGTCGTCCCTCAAACCTGGTTAGTTTGTGTTCTGAAACCTGGCTAAGACGGTAGTGGGGATTCGACCATAAAGAAAGGAGGTTTCAAGGAGCAAAAGAAACAGCGCAGACTTTTTTTTCCAAACAGCAAAACCTGGGTTGTGTTTTGTCGTTTGGCTCCCTGCTCTTCTGGGGAGTGGGTGGGTGCCAAGCTTTGGCTAACATATTCAAATGAATTTGATATTCAATCAATGAAGATTAACTGGCCCAAGGTAAGATGGTTTTTACATTCATAAGGAAGTCAAATACGATTATGCAGATGAGGAAATTATACAGAGATGAGCAGAGTATAATGTATGATAATTATTTGAAAAGATATACTTACATACTGATTAGCATATCGGGAAGGCCAGACAGAGGCAGAAGAATGGAAGGAGGGGAAGAGATTCCTCAAGATGAACAAACTGGGTTAAAAAATTTCCCGCCCAGTGGGGTTGCCAACTAACCAGGGTAATAAGCCCCCAGGCCCGCTCCTGTGCCTCTAACAGAAGTCTGATTTACAGTCATCAGCAGTGAAGAGATAAAGAAGAAGAAAAAGAAGAGTTTGGATTTATATCCCCCCTTTCTCTCCTGTAGGAGACTCAAAGGGGCTTACAATCTCCTTGCCCTTCCCCCCTCACAACAAACACCCTGTGAGGTGGGGTGGGGACTGCAGAGGGGAAGCTCTGAAAAGCTGTGACTAGCCCAAGGTCCACCCCAGCTGGGCTGGTGTGTGGGAGTGCACAGGCTAATCTGAATTCCCCAGATCAGCTTCCACAGCTCAGGCGGCAGAGCTGGGAATCAAACCCGGTTCCTCCAGATCAGAGTGCATCTGCTCTTAGCCACTGCTCTTAGCAACTACACCACTGCTGCTCTCTAAAGGTGATTGCTTGCTAAAGGTGATTGCTTGCAGATCAATAGGTTTTGGTGCAACTCACCCTCTGTGGGGATTGGGCTGTGGGGAAGTGTCTGCTGGGTACGGAGAAAGCTGCCGGCTGAATCTTGGGCATCTTCAGGTAACTGCCGTCAGGAAATACATTTGTCTGTTTGAGATTATGCTGCTGGTCAGAGAAAGCAATACTGAGCTAGAAGAACCAACGGTCAGACTTGGGCCCCTTCCGCACAGGCAAAATAATGCACTTTCAATCCACTTTCAGTGCACTGTGCGGCTGGATTTTACAGTGCGGAATAGCAACATCCACTTGCAAACAATGGTGAAAGTGGATTGAAAGTGCATTATTCTGCCTGTGCGGAAGGGGCTCTAGTGTGGCATAGTGGTTTGGGCTTCAGAGAGCAGCAGTGGCGTAGGAGGTTAAGAGCTCGTGTATCTAATCTGGAGGAACCGGGTTTGATTCCCGGCTCTGCCGCCTGAGCTGTGGAGGCTTCTCTGGGGAATTCAGATTAGCCTGCGCACTCCCACACACGCCAGCTGGGTGACCTTGGGCTAGTCACAGCTTCTTGGAGCTCTCTCAGCCCCACCTACCTCACAGGGTGTTTGTTGTGAGGGGGGAAGGGCAAGGAGATTGTCAGTCCCTTTGAGTCTCCTGCAGGAGAGAAAGGGGGGATATGAATCCAAACTCCTCCAAACTTTCCAAGCTGCTGCTGCTGCTGCTTCTTCTTCTTCTTCTTCTTCTTCAGAGGAAGATCTAGGAGACCCGGGTTCGAATCCCCTCTCTGCCCTGGAGGGTCAGCTCCTGCCAGTCACTCTCTCCCACCCTTCGCTACCTCACAGGGTTGATGTGAAGAGAACAATGTAAGTTGCTTTAGGTCCCTAGGGTTGCCAACACTGGTTTGAGCAGTTCCTGGAGATATTGTGGGGGTGCGGCTGGAGAGGGCAGGACTTGGGGAGGGGCGAGGCCTCCAGGTGATAATGCCATAAGATCCGCCCTTCAAAGCAGTCCTTATCACCTGCCAGAGAGGTAGTTGGGACTTTGGATGAACACAGACTAAAGGGATTTCTGAATGGAAAGATGGTAGAGAAGCTCAATAAATAATTCTGTTTGAATGGATTCATTCTGGGCCTTGAATGTTTCTCCTCACTTCTATATTTGCATTTAATGACAGGAGTTCATGAGGTCTAGAAATTGTATAGCTTTTTTTTATGAAACAGAAGAGGGAAAGGTACAGATTTTCTACCAAGAGTTTCTTTTGTCAGGGAAGTATATATGGGGTTTTTTTATTTTTGAGGTCCACAGCGAGCAGGTTGACTAACCTTTTCTGACTTGACAACAGATACAGTGCTTTGCTGGGGCTGGATCCAGAGGTGGGATCCAGCAGGTTCTCACAGGTTCCCGAGAGTAGGTTACTAATTCTTTGTGTGTGCCGAGAGGGGGTTACTAATTGGCGATTTTGCCACGTGATTTTTGCCTTAGTTACGCCCCTCCTCTCAGCAGTAGCACGCAGAACTTGGAGCAGTCTAGCAGGAGGTGCACCAGCGTGCGTGGCAGCCTGCGCCTGCGTGCATTCGTTTCCCACCCAAGGACCGGCGTAGCAGCTGCGTCCTTGCCACAGCCCCACCCCGGAATGCCCCACCCTCAGAATGCCCGGCCACGCCCCCGTCGTGCCTCGCCCAGCCCCATTGGCGCTACGTCACAGTTTGAATCCCACCACCATGGGAACCTGTTACTAAAAATTTTGGATCCCACCACTGGCTGGATCTAGACTAAATTTGCCATGAGCGGAACAGAACTTTCCTTTTTGGCCCCTCCCACGGAAAACCACTGATCTCCTAAAAATGCTATTCCTGGGGGATGGCGGATGCTGAGGAACAAGATCAGGGCAGAGGAAGCAAGAAAGGGGAGTCCATGGGAACTGCCCAGTGGTGGGATCCAAACATTTTAGTAACAGGTTCCCATGGTGGTGGGATTCAAACTGTGGCGTAGCGCCAATGGGGCTGGGCGGGGCATGATGGGGGCGTGGCTGGGCAGTCTGGGGGTGGGGCATTCCTGGGCGGGGCTGGGGCAAGGACGCAGCCGCTGCGCCGGTCCTTGGGCGGGAAACGAATGCACGCAGGCGCAGGCTGCCACACACGCCGGTGCACCTCCTGCTAGACTGCTTCAAGTTCTGCGCACTACTGCTGAGAGGAGGGGCATAACTAAGGCCAAAATCACGGGGCAAAATCACCCATTAGTAACCCCCTCTCGGCACACACAAACAATTAGCAACCTACTCTCGGGAACTTGTGAGAACCTGCTGGATCCCACCTCTGGAACTGCCTCTGTTTGCTCTGGATCCAACCTCCTGTGTTCTTATTGAGGGTGCTCTGGAAGGAAGGCAGAATCAGGTCTGATTGTCATATGGAGCTCACATAGTGGGGAAACTTGGAATGAACCTGTGGACTGTCTGTATTCCTCATGTGCCAGCACACAAGACTGAATGCCACTGCGGTCTTGGCCAGAGCCTATGAAGGCTCCTTCCGCACCTGCAGAACAATGCACTTTCGATCCACTTTTAATGCACTTTGCCGCTGGATTTTACTGTGCAAAATAGCAAAATCCGCTTGCAAACAATTGTGGAAGTGGATCAAAAGTGTATTATTCTGCATGTGCGGAAGGGGCCGAAGACACACTAGGAATGGAGACCGTGTAAGTGTAACCCCCATGCTCAGAATGAGTTGGCCCAGTAAGGGGTGGAGACTCAAAGCAGCAAGAGGCTGCAGCAGAGCTCATGTAGTTGGAGGAGACAAGGCTATCAGACTCGGACCTTGATTTCTATAAGCCCTTAACACCTTGTTAAGGTAACTGCAATATTGTTGGGAACTACTGGGAAGGTAGTTTATTTTTGCTATGTTGTAAATGTTGGAGTTTATTGTTTCAGGGTTTCTTTTTGTGGTTGTAATGGGTGAGAGTTCTCCTGGAAACCTTCCTCATGTTGAATCCTGTTCACCAAGCCCTTGGAGTCTTCAGGAGCCAACCCACTTGCAAAGAAGAATTGGACTTGGCAGTATCAGTAGACTGTAAATTAAGGACTTGAAAATGCAACCTGAACAGGACCTTGAAGTGTGATGTTAAATGTTGATGCTTAATGTTATGTGTTAAGAAAGTAAACCATTTTGTTTTTTAAAAAATTGTTGTTGCAAACTCATTCCAAGTTCTGCCCCACAGAACCCACAGATGGAGGTTACATAAGCTGCAGGTATATATGACTGTCATGGCATCTCATACCTCATTCACTTTATCTGCTTGACGGTTATTTAGAGCTCTTGTGTCCAAACAGGTATTGAAGGATGAGGCTTGCAAAAGAGCTTCCGAAACAAAGAAGGAAACCGTGCCGGGATGGAATTTGTACCAAATAAGCCTAAGCCGACTTCGCTCCCAGCAGGGTGGCTGCGTAGACCTTCGATGCAGACGAAAGGCAGATTAAAAACAGGGCAAGAAAGAGTCGGGGAAAGGAAGAGAACAGGTGAGTTTGGGGAGGTGCGGAATCTATTTGCCTGGCAGAAATTTCCTCTGGATTCTCTTCCCGCTCTCTGCTAGCAGAGCCGTAATTTCATCAACTCGGCATGATTTTTCGCCATTCTGACAGCCGACTTCAACGTTACGACAAATCTGGCCCCAGAGGATATTAAGCTAAGACACATGAGCCCGTAATTTTCTGCTCCCACGTGTGAGATGCTATAATGATCAAAAGAAAATGACTTTCTAACTACCGCATCTCTTTTGTGCTGTTTTCTTCATGCCTGCTGCACTAATTGAATCACCCCCAGCGCCACTGTATCAATTCTGACTTCGGTATTTGGGTTTAATCAGGCATGGGGAAGGACCAGCTTGGAGGGGCGAGGGGGTCTTTTTGTGAGGTGCCCATCTGCTTCCGACATGAAAGGGCCCAGGGTGGACTCATGAGCAACTTCAGGGGAATCGGGCCAGAGGACTTCCAAGAAGGATTAGTTTGGTGAGTCAGAAGGAGATTTCCGACTCCCAATTTATTCATGGTGGATTCCGGGCTTGGATGAGAGGAGGTCGTGGCAAAAGATGGAAAACGAACCAGAGCTGAGAAAGGAAAGAAGGAACAGAGGGCAAGATTTTTTATTTATTTATTTATTTATTTATTTATTTATTTATTTACTGACTGACTGACTGACTGACTGACTGACTGACTGACTGACTGACTGACTTGTTTCCCCGAATATAAGACATCCCCAGAAAATAAGACGTAGTAGAGGTTTTGCTGAAGTGCAAAATATAAGGGATCCCCTGAAAGTAAGACGTAGCAAAGTTTTTGTTTGGAAGCATGCCCGACGAACAGAACACAGAAAAATAAGACATCCCCTGAAAATAAGACATAGCTCATCTTTGGGAGCAAAAATTAATATAAGACACTGTCTTATTTTCGGGGAAACACGGTACTTACTTACTTACTTACTTACTTACTTACTTACTTATCTATCTATCTATCTATCTATCTATCTATCTATCTATCTATCTATTTATTTATTTATTTATTTATTGGTTTTGCATGCCGCCCTACCCTCGAAGGGCTCTGGGTGGTGCACAGCATAGCTTCCTCTTACAACACATGCAAACAAAACCCCATTAAAATTAAAATTAAAACACGGTGGTAAAATTAACAAAGATGACGTCACGCAATGAACCCCAATTAAAACCCTCTCAAGGAGGCGGGAAGCAGAACGAAAAAGTGGGTCCCGTAGATGGCAAAGGGGACTCCAAGCCGGAGTAATAAAAGGGGCACTTCAATCAGTGGCTGGACACTCCAAAGGCCCGGTGGAACAGCTCAGTCTTACAGGCCCTGCAAAATTCACCAAGGGCCCGCAGGGCCCGGACAGCTGGAGGGAGAGTGTTCCACCAGGCAGGGGCCAGGGATGAAAAGGCCCTGGCCCGAGTGGAGACCAGCCGCATCATTGAGGGGCCAGGAACCACCAGCAAATTGGCCTCTGCTGAACGCAGAGGCCGAGTAGGGGCATATGGGGTAATGCGGTCCAGATAATACAGGCAGTCTGGCAGTAGGTCTATCCAGGGCTTTCTGGACATTACAGTGGAACCTCGGTTTTCATTGCCTTCGGTTTTCATTGGTTTTGGTTTTCATCGATTTTTTCAGTGAAAAATTTGCCTCGGTTTTCATTGTTTTGCCTCGGTTTTCATCGATTTGCAGTAAGGTGCAGGGGCTTGTGGAGAAAAATCACCCGGACAAAGCTGTTGCAGACCGTGTCTCTGCAACTTGTTTAATGACAATGTCATGCCCCATTTCAGGCAAATCTTAAAGAGGCGTCAGAAACAGACCTCTGGAGACAGCTTTCTGGTGCGACATTGGTCCACTGGCTCTGAAGCTGGTCCTAGTGTTATTGTTTGTTACAGTTTTCAGCATTAAACACTATGTTTATTTGCAAAAAAAATGTGATTTTTGGTATTTTTTTTGGAGTGCCTAGAATGGATTAATTGGATTTACATTGGCTGATTCCGCATGAGCCAAAAACAGCAGTGTGAAAACGGTGTGAAAATGGTTTAAAATGGTGTAAAAGGTTTTATACTGTTTTCACACTGTTTTCACGCCGCTGTTTTTGGCCCATGCGGAATCAGCCATAGATTCCTATGGAAAAGTTTGCCTCGGCTTTCATCGGTTTCGGTTTCCATCGATTCTTTTCGGATGGATTACCAACGAAAACCGAGGTTCCGCTGTACATTTGGGGTCATCCAACTCGGCATACTGCGAGCACACATTGTTTGCAATCCTTCTGTTTCAGAGGAAACAGCAACTACATGTATCGTGGTTGATATGAGATACGTGGGGTTTGATACTCCCAAAGTCTGAAAAGGACTCATGGGAAGGGGCAAAGGAATGTATCCTTATTTGGAGATAAGTCCCATCCGAAATCATTAAGACTGGATGTATGGCTCCCTCCTTCTGGGAAGGTCTTAACAATTTGGGTTACAGGACGCCGTATTATTGTTTTGACCGCTGTTTAAATGGTTTTTAATGGTTTTTAATGGATTTTAGTAAATATGGTCACTATTGTGACCCTTGTTACACATTGTATACAGATAGTGTTGTGCACCGCCCAGAGCTCCTTGGGGATGGGGTGGTCTATAAATTTAAATAAACAAGCAAGCAAGCAAGCAAACAGACAAACAATAAACACGTTCAGGAACCAGTTTGATGGAAGGAAATAGAGGAATTAAAAAGTTGAAGGACACCAAGAAGAGGAAGCAGGGAAAGGAAAAAGGGGGAAAGGAATGAAGGCCGAGAGGGAAGGAGGGAGAGAAAGAGAAAACTGTGAAGCTTTCTGGTGAATGTACTCTCTAAATCAGCCGTGTGGCATCCAGATTCTGCCAGCTGACAGAGATCGCCATGTGGGCTTGCTGCTGAGGGGCTTGACTCGTGCACCCCTTTGAATGGGAGGGAAAGGGAGAAAATAGCGTTCACTCTGGCCCCAGTGGCAGAAGAATAGGGCAGCCTGTGCGGGGGTGGGGCTCAGGACAGTGTCCAAGACAATATAGGCAGGCGCGCTGACAGACGGCATCCCAGAAGGGATCCTCGCTCCAACTGCCACACCAGCTGCAGGGATCAGTCTCGGCAAGCGCCAGGCTCCTTTGGCAGCAAAAGTTGGTAGCCAACGAATTTGTTCCCTGACATCTTCCGGACTGTATGGAAGGGACACGGCTGCTCAGAAATCCCTGCCTCGATATGCTTTCTCCCTTGTGTGAAACGTACCTATGGGTCTTTATTTCCACACTGTCTCCCTATTTCCTCGAGTCAGTTTTTAATTGCCACATATAGGCCAGTGGTGGGATCCAAAATTTTTAGTAACAGGTTCCCATGGTGGTGGGATTCAAACTGTGGCGTAGCGCCAATGGGGCTGGGCGGGGCATGATGGGGGCGTGGCCGGGCATTCCTGGGCGGGCATTCCTGGGCGGGGCTGTGGCAAGGACGCAGCTGCTGAGCCGGTCTTTGGGTGGGAAACGAATGCACGCAGGTGCAGGCTGCCACGCACGCCGGTGCACCTCTTGCTAGACTGCTTCAAGTTCTGCGCGCTAATGCGGAGAGGAGGGGCGTAACTAAGGCAAAAATCACGTGGCAAAATCCCCAATTAGTAACCCCCTCTCGGCACACACAAATAATTAGTGACCTACTCTCGGGAACCTGTGAGAACCTGCTGTATCCCACCTCTGATGTAGGCCTTTGGTCCACTGCTTTGGTTTTACCTGATCAGATTTCCAACCCCAGTTCAGGAAATCCTTGGAGATTTGGAGACAATACCGAGGGAGGTCAGAGTTTGGAGAGGGCAGGGGACTCTACAGGGATGGAGTTTATAGTGTAAACAAAGAGATTTTCTCCAGAGAAACTGATCTCGGTAGTCTGAAGATCAGCTGTAATTCCAGGAGATCCGGGAAGCTGGAAAACCGAAATCATGTTGTGTATAAATGGTAACAAAAATAACATGAAAATGGGTAAATTGAAATTAACAGATGCAGGACACCAGCAATTTTAAAAAAAACACACAAAATTAAAAGGTTTACAACACCCAAGTATGGAAAGGAACTGAAAAAGGGCTGATACGAACATCTCTAGTTTAAACATTACCAGTTTGGGTTGGGGTGGGTTTTCCGGGCTGCGTGGCTGTGGCCTGGTAAATCTTGCTCCTAACGTTTCGCCTGCATCGATGGCTGGCATCTTCAGGGACACAGATGTAGGCGAAACGTTAGGAACAAGATCTACCAGACCACGGCCACACAGCCCGGAAAACCCACCACAACCAGTTGAATCCAGCCGTGAAAGCCTTCAACAATTCATTACCAGTTTTGTCAAGGGGCGAAGTCACCTGCCACGTTCTTCTGCTGACAATTATGAATTGTATTACCTATAGCAGTAATGGCGAACCTACGGCACGGGTGCCAGAGGTGGCACTCAGAGCCCTCTCTGTGGGCACGCACAAACAGAGTTGCCACCCCCACACACACACACACACACATCTAGGCTGGCCTGGGCTGCTGGGCTCAATTATTAGCATTAAACCTAAGACCTAGTTTTGGGGAAGCAGTGTAGGTAACCCTGTTAAGCGCTGTTAAACCCCACTGATTTTCATGCGAAGAACAAAAGCGCAATCCTTTACCTGGGAGTAAGCTTGGTTGCTGGCAATGGGGCTTGCTTCTGAGTAAACCCTCCTAGGGTCATGATTCATCCATTGGAAGAGTTGCACGTGGGCTTCAAAGCAAAGCCAACGACTACCACCAAGCTTACTCCTGTGTTACGCACGCCTCGGAGCCAAAGCCAAGTTTTTTCTAAACTAAAACCTCAGCATTCAGGTTAAATTGCCGGGTTGGCACTTTGCGACAAATAAGTGGGGTTTGGGGTTGCAATTTGGGCACTCGGTCTCGAAAAGGTTCGCCATCACTGACCTATAGTGATGCATGTCCCCTACTTCCTGCAGCACGAAGGCCTTCCTGGGAACAATTCCTTTGTGAGGAGAGAGGAGCAGAGCCTTGTTTTAAAATATCCAGGTTCAATGGAGTGTGGGGGGGGAGGTAGTTAGAGAGATAATGCTAGAATCTGACGGTCCCAAAGCAAACAACGTGTCCTTGGAGCCTACTTTCAACTTGAAGGAAAGCTTTCGCACAGAAATAGATGAAGAGACGAAACTCCCTTATACTTTTATATCCCTTTGGCTCAGTCTTCGCAACCACTCCCCAGGACTCCGGCAAAGGCCACATCTGCTACCTGAGGGATTGAACTCGTCAAAATATCCATCTCTTAGCCTTGGAGACACTCTCAGGACGTTTGGCCGGGGACCGTGGGGCTGGCAGAGACAGGACGGCCTTGTCAAAGCAATCACGTCCCCATTTTGGGATGCAAGTAGCATGAAATTGACCACAAACGAAGGTCCCTGCCCGCCCCCGGACACAATGGGCTAATTCAGAGAACATTTTGTAGACTCGGAATGGGGCGGGGGTGAGGTTTCTATGCTCTGTTTGTTTTGGGTGCAGATGGGACCAGGATGGTGTAGAGGGAAGACATCACGCCCTTTCTTCCCTGGCCAAAATACCTCCCCCCCCTTTTTTTTGCAAAAGGCACACACAAGTCCAGAGGCCTGCAAAGGAAAAAAAACCCCATAGTGCATGAGTGAGTAGGAAAGCAATAATTTGGCCATCGTTCTGAATGGGAAGCCTCTTGAGTCACGATGCGCCATATGCCAACTTGGGATTTCCTCTGGAGGGGCCGTGGAGTGGGTGGGGGAGTTCCCAGTTGTCACTGGCTCTCTGTACAAATTGGCACCATTCAATGACTCTCAGCTGGTCCCCATACCCCACTTGACATGAAAACAACCCCTCTTTTGTGAGGCACGCATGGACGGGCGGCCGCCATGGGGAGGGGCAGGCAGCCTTGCTTGGATAGTGGGGCGCACGCTTGGCCTGCCCCGTGGCACAATGGGAAAATAAAGGAGTAAGGGGAAAGTCCATTAAACCCACATTTAGCTCCAATTGGAGGCTTAGAACAGTTGTAACACACCAAGGTGCCATGTTGTGACCACACACACACATACATACACACAGTTGTGTGTAACACACCAAGAAGAAGAAGAAGAAGAAGAAGAAGAAGAAGAGGAGGAGGAGGAGGAGGAGGAGGAGGAGGAGGAAGAGGAAGAGGAAGAGGAAGAAGAAGAAGAAGAAGAAGAAGAAGAAGAAGAAGAAGAAGAAGAAGAGGAAGAGGAAGAAGTAGAAGAAGTAGAAGAAGTAGAGGAGGAGGAGGAGGAGGAGGAGGAGGAGTTTGGATTTATATCCCCCCTTTCTCTCCTATAGGAGACTCAAAGGGGCCAACAATCTCCTTGCCCTTCTCCGCTCACAACAAACACCCTGTGAGGTAGGTGGGGCTAAGAGAGCTCAGAAGAACTGTGACTAGCCCAAGGTCACCCAGCTGGCGTGTGTGGGAGTGCACAGGCTAATCTGAATTCCCCAGATAAGCCTCCACAACTCAAGCGGCAGAGCGGGGAATCAAACCCGGTTCGTCCAGATAAGAGTGCACCTGCTCTTAGCCACTACGCCACACACACACACACACACACACACACGAGTCCAATAAGGCACTGTGGGACACATTTAGACTCTGGTGCAAAACAGCACGAGTGAAGGTTGTGTTTCAGACTTGCAATTGCAGCCCTGTTAAAACAAAATGAATCAAAACCCTCTGAGCATGCGCAGACAACTTTTCCCCTCACCTGCACACAGTGCTGGTGGACTCTTTCTAAAATAAAACACAGTTCTTTTTTCAGAAGGAATGAACAG
The DNA here is from genome assembly GCF_021028975.2 of Sphaerodactylus townsendi. Lineage (NCBI taxonomy): Eukaryota > Metazoa > Chordata > Lepidosauria > Squamata > Sphaerodactylidae > Sphaerodactylus > Sphaerodactylus townsendi. The sequence continues at coordinate 848,270 of NW_025950385.1, forward strand.
AACCAGACAGCTTTCCAAATTTGGCCTCGTCTTTATTTTTGGGGCTATTTGTCGGTCACCTAACACCTAGGTGGGTTTTCTTGGCCGCCTCACTGCAACCGAGTGTCAGATGAGACTAGCCTCTATTCCGGTTCTTCTGATTAGCTTCAAGAAGGTGTTTGCCTGGCCTCTCTCCACCATCCTCGACAAGGAGAAAGCGTGGATTGGTGAGGAGACAACGGGCGTTTCTAAATCTTTGGCATCTATCCACAGCCTACTGCTGTCGTTGGAGACCCATGGGCATCTGCTCCTAAAAACCAAACGCACAACAGATGCTGGTTTAGAGAGGAAGGAGAAAGAGAGGGAAAACGGGAGCATTGATATTTTACTTTAGGGTTGGAGGAGATAATTGATGGAGGCAAGGGAATAAACTAACACAGGGATTAAATTTGTGCCCATTCTCCTCCACTCGGGACTCCCTGTTTCTAGTGTGTTATAATTTTGCCCGTTTCTGTGTTTTACTCTCAAATTTTGGCTGAGAGCAGAGACTGTTTGGGAAAGGTCTGTTTGGCACATCGTCACTTGCCAGTCCCTCGGGTTTTTAGGGCATGTGGTACTCAGCAATGGAGATGGCCCTGCCAAGGTTTGAAGCCAAGAACAGGGCAAGCATCCTGTGGCAGCCGCGTCAAAAAGGGATTGCCCAGTAAGCATGAGGGAGAGGTGGAGAACTGGCACCAAAAACTCAGTAAATATGCTATGTTAACTGCTGACCCTTGAATGGGGGTCTCTTTTGATGTGTGGTCCTTTTAACTTTAGAGGGCCAATGGGCTGGAGGCAAGGACCACTGGCCACCCACCCAGTAGTGGAGGCATTCTGTCGTTAAAAGTGTGTCTTGGCTCTTAACTAGTGAGGATAGGTTTACTTAGTTTAATTACTTAGTGGTGTTAGTGTTACGGTTACGTTCGCAGTTTCCTCCTGGTAGCTTAGCTGAGCTAGAGTTTTAGTGGGCATTTGTTGTATTAAGCATAGGTGTCAAACTTGCAGCCCTCCAGATGTTATGGACTACAGTTCCCATCATCCCCTGCCAGCAGGGGATGATGGGAACTGCAGTCCAGAAGAAGAAGAAGAGGAGGAGGAGGAGGAGGAGGAGTTTGGACTTATATCCCCCTTTCTCTCCTGTAGGAGACTCAAAAGGGCTTACAATCTCCTTGCTCCTTGTGTACAGGCTAATCCCAACAAACACCCTGTGAGGTAGGTGGGGCTGAGAGAGCTCCGAAGAACTGTGACTAGCCCAAGGTCACCCAGCTGGCATGTGAATCCCCCAGATAAGCCTCCACAGCTCAGGCGGCAGAGCGGGGAATCAACCCCGGTTCCTCCAGATTAGATACAAGAGCTCTTAACCTCCTACATCTGGAGGGCCGTGAGTTTGACACCTGTGTATTAGTGGGTATTGGATTATTGTTAGTTTGGGTAGTATTAGATCTGATTATTGCCAAGCTTAGCTTAGATAATAAATAAATTGATGTCAGTGGTTAGGCTAGTTTGGATTCTTGCTTGTACTAGAACCATTAGCAGTTAGATTAGTCATGGGTTTTGTTCTCTGTTTTCTTCCTTATCGCAACTGACTTATTGTTAATGTGAGGATGTGTTTACGGTTGCCATCTATAGTACTATATTTTTTGAATTTGGGTTTTGTTTAATTTGTTCTATGTTTTGATGTTTTGAAGTGTTTGCATTGTAAAAAATGACTTGCTGTTCACCGCTGCTGTTGCTGAAGTTATGATTATTATCATTGTTATTGTTATATGTATTGCATCATTATATTGTTGTGCACCGCCCTGAGCCCTTCGGGGGAGGGCGGTATAGAAATTAAACATTCCATTCCATTCTATTCCAAGTGAAATGTCTGGGAACTGCCAAGATATGAGCGTTTTCCAACACAGTCCCAGGCCATGGTTAGGTTCCCGGGTCCCCAGGATAACCAGGGCCTTTAGGATTTGCCCCTCCCCCCCTCTCCTCTTGGCAGCCCTTAGTCACAGGATTTCAGTGATTGGGGACCTGGGAATCCAAGCAGCTGCCAGTTTACAGGGTGTGTCTGTGTTGGAAGACATCAGCAGAAATCACTGCACCAGTATCTCGTATTTATAGAAGAAGAAGAAGAAGAAGAAGAAGAAGAAGAAGAAGAAGAAGAAGAAGAAGAAGAAGAAGAAGAAGAAGAAGAAGAAGAAGAAGAAGAAGAAGAGGAGGAGGAGGAGGAGGAGGAGGAGAGAGTTGGATTTATATCCCTCCTTTTTTATCATGTAGGAGACTCAAAGGGAGCTGGACAATCTCCTTGCCCTTCCCCCTCTACATCAAACACCCTGTGAGGTAAGGTGGGGGGCTGAGGGAGAGCTCTGGAGAAGCTGTGACTAGCCCAAGGTCACCCAGCTGGCGTGTGTGGGAGTGCACAGGCTAATCTGAATTCCCCAGAGAAGCCTCCACAGCTCAGGTGGCAGAGCTGGGAATCAAACCAGGTTCCTCCAGATGAGATACACGAGCTCTTAACCTCCTACGCCACTGCTGCCTAACCAATCAAGAGGCTTCCTGCTGCCTGCCTGTCACGGACCTGATGCTTCTTCCTCCCATTCCCTTCTGTTGCGGGAGAGTTCATACACCTGCTCCCAGTCTCAGATCTTCAGCGTAAATGGGCAACAGTGGTTTAGCGCCCATGGGGCTGGGGGGGCACAATGCCCTGGGTGCAGCAGCAGCAGAGGCATGGCCAGGCTGTCAAGGGGGCGTGGTGGGGGCGTGGCATGGTGTGGCGTTCCGGGGCAGGGGCAGAGGTGGGATCCAGCAGGTTCTCACCAGTTCCCGAGAGGGGGTTACTAATTATTTGTGTGTGCCGAGAGGGGGTTACTAATCGGGTCTGCTTTTCCGTTAAAAATTCCATTAGCTCCAAAAATCGTAAAGTCCTGTTGTTTCCTATGTGGCTGGTTAGCGAAGGTAGAAAACGGGATAATTCTCCCTGTTGGGCTGTTTTAAAAACATGGTTTAGAAATATGATAAAGTTCCTTGTTTAAGGAAAGTCTCCTCCTTTTGATTTCTAGAAACAAAATTAAGTATTTGAAAGTATTAAGTATTTGACAGGCAGTCAATTAGAGGAGAAGTAGTTGCTTCTGTTGGCAGTAGACGATAGGACTTGCTAGAATGAGTTTAAATTATGGACAGAAAGATACCAGCTGGAAATTAGGAACTTTTTTTTACAGTAAGAGTTTTTTTACAGTAACAGAGAAATTATTAATGCCCCACCCCCGGAATGCCCGGCCACGCCCCTGTCATGCCCCGCTCAGCCCCATTGGCGCTACGCCACTGTTTGAATCCCACCACCATGGGAACCTGTTATTAAACATTTTGGATCTCACCACTGGGCAAGGGTGCAGGGCATGCGTGCGCCCCGGGCACAGTTTCCCCTCGCTCCGCCTCTGACAGGCAAGTTTATTGACATTCCTTGTCCTGTTCTCTATTTGGGCGATTCACGTCCCTCTCAATACTTATAGCGTCCCCGTATTATGCTAGGATTCTGGCACTTGATCTGTGCAGAGCCTGGCAGGATTGGATCAGTCAGCCAAAAGGAGGGGGAGCAGAGGTTCCCTCCCCCACTGTCAAAACAGAGTGAAGTTCGGCCAAGCGAGGACACAGTGGGGAGAAAACATGTTTGCCGGAGAGTCGGCTTGGCTGGGAGGCAGAGCAGGTACAGCTTTGAAGAAGAGGCAGCGGCGACCAATCCCTGCCGTCCATGCCTCCTCCCTCACCCCGGCCCCGCTGCCAAATGCAATCCCCAGCACTGTAATTTCTGGGGGAATTGGTTCATCTGAGGTGCAGATACATTTGTGTCAAGGTGCAGCTGTATAGATAGCTCTGCTCTATGCATAGTAAGAGGCTTTCTGAGAGAGAGGTTATGCCCAGAGCAGGGCCTTATCAATGCATCCTGACGGCCATTTATCTAGTCCCCCATCAAATATGAAAACAGGCTTCAATCTACTGCGTCTATTTTCCTTGGGAAGGCGACGGGTGGAATAATAATTTAGTCCCAGGGTCGGGGCAGGGATGTATGGATTTTATAGAGAGTCGGCAAGATTTATTTTTCCCCCATCTCCTGCTTCTTCTTTCTGTTTGTTTCCAACAGAAACCCTTTGCCAGAGATGGTTCCCTCTGTCTTCATTGGGTCTCTCTGGCTGGAGGTGTCTGAGTTGATTAACCTTTTCGCAAGTGAACCTCGGGCACTGATGTCTTTCAAGGGCCTCTGCTCTCGAGTAGGGATGCTCGATCAGCAAAATGAGCTTGTGATGCATGCATGGTAAGAGTTACTTAGAGCCGGTGTGGTGTAGAATGTCGGAGTCGGATCTGGGTGATCCACGTTCAAATCCACACTCTGCCACTGAAGCTTTCTGGATCTCCTGGGGCCAGCCGCATACTTTCAGCCTAACCTTTCAACAACAACAACAACCTTTCTTTGGCATTTAAAAATAGGTTCTAGAGCATTGCCAGACATTTTTGAAATACAAATCAAGAGTACATTCAAAGCGCAGACTGTATATAGCAGTATACGTTACTTAGAAAGTTCTGTCACTTGTAAAAGAAATGTTGCTGCTTTTTCCAAGAGCATGACATCTGTGTTGTTTAACAGAAGCTCCACAACAGAATAGTCAGAGTCACTTTCAGATTTGTCTAGGAGAGAAATTCCTAATGCCCACATATCTCGGACAGTCAAGAATAATGTGAGCAAGAGGCTCCACTTGATTTTTACAGTGTGGACAAACCCGATCCTGGAGAGGTATGGATAAGCCGTCCCCCTTTTTGGGGTGGGTTGAAATTGAGGCTTGGACGCCTTTTGTTTAAATGTTAATTATTAGCCACTGTTTTTATGTATTTTAAGATGTTTTATTGATGGAGCCTATGTATTGTGTTGTAATGGATTTGCTCCTGTTTAATGTTTTATATTATGTTGTTCACCGCCCGGAGCCCTTCAGGGATTGGGTGGTATAGAAATTGAAATAATAAATAAACAAACAAACAAACAAACAAACAAACAAATAAATAAATAACGACCCTTTGTGATGGCCGATGGGAAGGTATTGGATAATCCTTGTGATAATCCATTTCTGTTGGGGTTCAGTTAATAATTCAAGATATTTGGCTATGTGCTCCTATTCCGGTATTATTCTGACAGAGAGGGGTGGGCATGATTTATTTGCTTGCCCCAACAAGATATGATATTCCTGTTCTAGAAGTCTACTTTTCAAGGTTTGGAAGATCTCTCTGGGTGTCAGCATACAGAGATCTTCCAGTAATAAACCTATTGAGTAAATTTTTGATTTGAGAAGTTGATACCATTCGGAGGCAAATAGGTCTGGGCGCACAGCCTAACCTTTCCTCAGAGGATTCTTGGGAGGATAAAATAAAGGCAAGGAGATGGATATAAACGCTTTTAAGGGGGGAGGTGGGGTATAAACGAAGAAAATGCAGAAACAGCAAATTATTATCAAACTGTTAGCCAAAGCACAGGGCAACTCAGAGCAAGATTTCTTTTTCTTCCTCGATCAACTAGTGATCTTTAAAGGCCTGTTATACATGGAGTGCTTTCTGCGGTGCTCCTAGCCCCACGGTCTCTTCACGATGGGGTCACCTTGCGTTTCCCTGTTTAACACGTGAGGAGGAGCCCCACAGCCCACTGCGCAGCTGAACTTGCACTCACGACTTCCTATCCCCCCTCAAAAGGCAAGATATTATCCTTTAAAGCTAATATTGATGTTGCTTATCTCAATATATCGATATTGTTGAGCCTGCTTTTCATTGCTTTTGCATTTTTAGGAAAAAGCTGGCTTGGATCCCTGGAGTGGGGGATGGTCTCCCCCTACTCCTCTCAGGGACCCACAGCCAGCTTTCCCTCCAAAATGCAAAAGCAATGAAAAGCAGCCTCAACAATATCGATATAAGCAAAATCGATATTACCTTTAAAAGGCTTGAAAGAAACAAAACAGGCAACTTTCATCTTGCCTTTTTACTACAACAAGCCTTTTTGGCTTGCCGAGGCTCAAGAGCGGCGTGACCCACCCACCCTCCCTTAGCTCAACAGTTAATAGTTGAATTGTTATAATATTTACTGCATTATTGTATTTGTTGCAGCCCGGCGGGTTGGCAACGGGAGTCACAACATCTGGGGGGAGAAGCCGAGCCAGGCGGCTGGTCTTCTCCATGGTTGTGCCCTGTGGAAGGGCCGGGGGTGTCCCCAGGCCTCAGTGACGGCTGCCCGGATAGCCACCAGAAGCCGGTAGGCTGCGACCCGGTCACAGTGGGGAGGGATGGTGCTCTTTCCAGCGCTGCCGTTTTTTTTTTTCCGGCATAAACCTCGCCTTTCGGGCGAGGCGGGAAAACGAAGCAGCTTCACGCACCCAGCTTTGGGAGGCGCTGAGGGGCGGTAGAATCTTGGCTCGCGCTGGCAAGCATAACTGCGCCTCCCGTCGCCCGAACAACTCCCCTGGGGATGTTAAGCGTTTTGCTTTGTCCCCAGAGGCTGTTTATAACCCGTCTGCAAGGAAAAGGGGCCTCTGTTTCCTACTTCTCCAAGCTTTTACTCCACTCTCTACCGTACTACACACTGGATTTTAATAAGTTTCCCCTCCCTGCGGGTTGTCTAACAATAGGAGTAGTTTATAAATTTTACTTATATGTTTTTTTCTCTCCCTTCTATTATTTTGTTGAAGGCAGTTTGTTTCATGGTGAATTCCCAGAGTTTTTCATCTTTCTTAAAGTATTGAGCATAAGTAAACCATTGGCATGGATTTCCCATTATAGTAATTTGCTCTCTATCTTTTAGAGTAATTTGGTTGTTTTGAAGGGTCAGTAATGTTTTATATGTTAACCAGTTTGTACCTTTGTACATATCCCTAATTCTTAATGATTCCATAGGAGATACCCATAATGGGACTCTTCTATAAAATGAATCTTTATATTTATCCCAAATCTTAATCTTTTTTTCTTTTCTCTTTTTTTAATGATTTAAAGTTTATTGGTAGTTCATTATCGTACAATTCATAATACAATCATTTATAAGCAATTAAACAAGAGATCCCAAGAGGAAAGAAAGAAAGAAAGAAAGAAAGAAAGAAAGAAAGAAAGAAAGAAAGAAAGAAAGAAAGAAAGAAAGAAAGAAAGAAAGAAAGAAAGAAAGAAAGAGAAGAAAAGAAAAGAAAAGAAAAGAAAAGAAAAGAAAAGAAAAGAAAAGAAAAGAAAAGAAAAGAAAAGAAACATGAAGGAAGGACTTCCAGCTAGATTTACATATCTCTAAACTCAAAGAAGAAGCATTCTAACCTTAACCATCTTACAGTCTATATGTATATATACACACATACACACATATATATACATACACACACACACACATATAAAAACTCAATAATATACAATTTATTACATTCATGAAATTTCTTGTTGCAATTTAAATTACAGCAACAAGCAACTAACAATCAAAGTAATCATAGCCATCATCACAACAACAAAAATAACTCAAAAGTATTTTTTATCCTGGCGAAGAAGAACTTTTCATCTGATATCACATTCTATCTTAATAAGTACATCTAAAGGGAGGAAACAGAATACAATTTTGTAAGCTAATATACCAATACCTATTATAAATTACAATTCTCTAAATGGTATTGCTGTGTTTTCTGGAAAAAAATAATCAAAGGATTCCAATTTCTCCTGAAAGTTTCCAAGTTCTGTTGTTTTTTGAGAGTTGAAAGTTTATCAATAACTAAAAACTCTAGCATTTTAGAAAGCCACTTGTTCAGTTCCGGAATATGTGACATTTTCCAGTCTTTTGCATAAACAATTCTGGCAGCCGTTGTCATATACAAAAATAATATTTCATGTTCTTTCTTAATATCCTTGTCAAGAACATTTAGTAGGAACCGTTCTGATAAAAAATTTATTTGATAACCCAAAATATTTACAATCAAGTCATATACCCCTGCCAGTAGATTTTTGCTCCTTTACAATTTCACCATAAGTGGAAAAAGGTACCTTTGGCATTATGACATTTTCAGCACGTCTCCGAAGAATCTTTGTACATTTTGGCCAATTTACTGGAATAGAGATACCACCGATATTACATTTTAAAATAGTTCTCTTTTAAATTTGAACATAAAGTAAATTTTAAATTTTTGGTCCAAACTCTCAACCAGTTATCTAAATCAATTGTTCTCCCCAAATCTTGAGACCATTTCACCATGGATTCTTTAACAATTTCTTCTTCTGTATCTCTATCCAGTAACAATTCATAAGTTTTCCTAATCATTAATAAATTCCCTTTGCATAATAATGACCATAGCTCTGAGTCTTTTCTTTCAAAACCTCTTCTAAAGTCTTGACGAAATTTTTCTTTCAACTGGCAATAAAGGAACCATTGACATTGTTGCTTATGAACTATGATTTCATGCCTTTCCTTTAGTTTACAGGTAGAATTATCCCAATAAGTGAGATCCTTATATTTTAAGTATTTGTCTTGAATACCTGGTTTTGAAATTTTAAATATTTCTGAATTTTTGTGAATGAGATTTCTTCCTGAGTACACAACTCCGCATAATATTTATTAAATATTGTCCTTATCTTGTCTCGCTGGGTTATTACTCTATTTTCCTCTCTGATTTCGTTTATAACTCTTGTGTTATATGTCTCCCTTATCTTTGCTGAGAGCCATTTGCCAGGTTTATTGGCATTAATGTAGTTATTTTGCCGAATATACCTTAGTTTCAGTGCTAACTCTCTTCTATCAGTTTCTTCCAATTTTCCTTTTATTAGTCTAATTTTGGTTAAAACTTTTTGGTTGAGGGGGGATTTTAATAATTTATATTCTAGATTTTTTAACTTGCAAATTAAATTTTCCTCTTCCTCTCTTGTTGCGGAGTTTTATTTCTTGACTAATCAAAACTCCTCACATTACCGCCTTACTGGCATCCCATGTGATTGCTAGATTTTGTGTTGGTGATCTGTTAATTTCCCAGAAGTCTACTAGGGCCTTTGAACATATGTCCACGATTCCCATTTTCCCCAACATCCAGTCCTTAAGTTTCCATATATATGGTTTCTTAGTTATTGATATTATTAATTTTAAGGGGCTATGATCTGATTGTATTCTGGGTAGGGTGTACATATCACCCAAAAATTGGCAGAGGGTGCTGTTTTTGAGTGGAAGCTTGAATGAACATCAGGCAGGGAGTTCAACTGGCTGGGCAGGAAAAATAAACCAGTCTTGCTCCTGATTGGTTTTTGCAAGGCACAAGCAAAGCAGCATCACACTGGGATTTTTAAAAAGAACCTCCAGACTGGCGATTTTTGAAAATCCTGGTTAAGGTAAATATCACTGGGGGACACCGGGGCAGACCCTGTGCAGCTTTGGAAACTGTGCAGAATTCCCGGCTGCACAGGGATATTTTCTGTGCTCACCCCGGGATATTTTGACCATGTAAAAACAGCCTCAATTAACACCTGTGAGATTTTTGTGCTCTCCAAGTTTTAGTGACATTATTTGAGGCAAGAAGTGCAAGGAGACTCTACAAGGTTTGAACTTATGACAGAGGTATTAAAGAAAATCAACAGACCAGGATGCACTGAAATCTGAGCTGGAATGAATATCTCCTACCAAGACCATACCAAGATCACTGGCATTTTCAAAGTACAGAAGATTAACAGAATTTGAGCGGACATGATTCTGCATGTGAGTAGGAAGCAGAACTCTGTGCTCAGTGAATCCTCAGAAGCCAGAAGAGTTCCTAACTATTTGTTTCAACACCATTATCTCGTTCTGAAAGGGAAGAGTCAGTCCTGACTTTTCTTCACCTTACTGGGTATGGGATCACTTCAGAAAAATTCAGGAGGTAGCAGGCCTGGGGACACGCCCCCTGCCCTGCGACGCAGAGACAGTAGGTCGACCGGACGATGGCGTGGCGCGGCGCCGTTGTCCCAGTAGTTTCTGGGACCATTCATGCGAATGGTCCCAGAGGGGTTGGGTCGGCATCATGTATGCCGACCGAACCCCCACAGTGGCCGTGCGGAAACTGCCTTAGTTTTAGAAGAGTGGGAACAAATATGGAAAAATGCCCATAAAAATATTATATGCATAGATATAAGAGAGAACACACTCTTATATCACTCCATTGATAATATCCAAAATAAATAGTAAATATCTACTTCTATACTGGAAGTGCGGTAAAGCGATAGGCTCATTCTTCTATACTTGGTGGTCATGTGAAAAAATACAAAATTTTTGGAGAAAGATTCATAAGAAAACACAGCAAATACTGAAATTGAAATTTGATATGTTACCAGAAATTTATTTATTGGGGTTATATAATTATAAAAAACTTATCTGTCATTCAAAATTATTAACCTACATAGCATCAATGGCTTGTATTGAATTAGCAATACATTGAAGACATCTCAACCACCTTCTCTCCTGGACTGGTATACCAAACTATGGACTTATATGGACCTAGATTTATTGACTGGGACATTGCAACTCAAGGATACGCAAAAAGACTGGATATTACTGAAAGAGTTTTTGGGGAAAACATTTCAAGTATAATTGTGTATGATTTTTTTTTGTATCTTTGTAAACTTACCTGTTCTTTTTCCTGTTCTGTCAAAGGATTGAAGACTACATTACAAGTTTAAATTAGTATAGAAAAATAGGCTAGTAGTTGATATCTGATTTAAGTTTAGAGATCTGAAATAACGATTGGTTGAAGTCTAAGTTGATCGAAGTATGATGAGTTAGTATATTAAGACAACTCCCGAGTAGGGGTAAGCATTCTGTAATCTGCTCAACTGCTTTTTTAAACACTATCAGCATTTTTTGTATGTAATTGTATGATATGAAAAATTCAATAAATATTATATATTTAAAAAAACAGCAGCCGATCAGAATGTGGGATACCAGGCAAGCTGCCACTCAAAAACAACAGCCAATTGGAACAATCACTTGGTCTATTTTCTCCCTCTGACGGCAAAATCTTATTTTAAACTGTTAAAAACACAGATCAATTTCTTCCATTCCCACAGCATATACACAAGAACACCAATCGGGGGCAGACCAAATGTATTGTTCCCGCCCAGCCGGCTGATCACCCTGCCTGATGTCCATTCAAGTTGCAACTCAAAAGCAACAGCCAATCAGAACGTGGGACACTGGGCATGCTCAGAAATGCTTCTGAAGCAAATACAGAAGTCCGGGTCATGCGGAGCAAAGTGAAGCATTACTAACTCTGCTCCTGGCCAGAAGCAGGGAACCATGCGTATGCAGAAACCAGGATAAAATAGCCCAGGTATATATGATCCTGGCTGAACCCCGGTATCATTGTGCCGTGCAAAAGTGGCCTGAGAAACTTTTTGGTTTCTTGTAACAATTTGGCTTGACTTGCAGAATACCAGCAGGTTAGAAAACCAACTTCAGAACACGGAATAATGCCTTGCCTTCATTCTCTCTCACTCCTCTCCTCCACAGAATCCATTTCATTCTCCTCCGCTCCATAATACACCCTAAAAGCTGTTCTGCTGAGATTTAAAAAAAAAATTCTGCCTCTGTGCCTAACTGCTGATGCTAAATTCCGATTTCCCCCAAGTTTTTGAGGGCAATATGTTAATATGTTAAACCAGGTTGCTAATATTTTTATGTGGGAAATCAAGATTTTCTACGGTCAACGAACGAACAGGTCATTTCTCCACGTGAAGGGATGAAAATGGTGGGTGGCCAGGGGGGAGGATTATTTGGCATATTTGCGAGTATATGTGATTGTTGGTTTTCTTTCCTTTCTACAGACCTATCCGCAGCTCAGACTTCCATTCCCTCCAGCCAGAGACGCTTTTTTTGTTGAGGAAGAGCAGGCGTCATGTTAAATAAGATGAGGAGAGTGTGTGAAAGAGAATTATATTTCAGAACCAGAGCAACTTATGCCATTTCATATTTCATGGACCATCGCCCCAGGAACAGGTAGTCCCTTGTGTAAGCACCACATCATTACTAACCCATGGGGTGACGTCACAGCCAAACGTTTACTATAAAAAACACATCCTGTAAACACATCTCGTAAACAAAGTCAGTGGTCGAATCCCCACTTCCGTCTTAGCCAGGTTTCAGAACACAAACTAACCAGGTTTGAGGGACGACCTCCCCATTGCTTGCGTGGCAGATTCCGTTTCTGGGGCTCGTTCTCCCTGTTAATCCGCATTCCGGCAGGACCTGGTTGCAAGTGGCATAGACCCCATTAACACGGTTCAGAGCTGATCCGAGGGGAGGGATGAGGGTTGAAACCCTGACTAGTTTCCCGCCCTGGAGTGTGACACGGAATTTGGGCAACCAATCAGCACTGCGATGCGCGCGCAGTCTTTCCTTGGTTTTGTTTCTGCTTTTGCGATTGGCCAGCAGAAGGGAATGTAAACATTAAACAGTCAAACGTGTAACCTTAAATCGTTCATGGTTTACACAGGTAACGATTAACTGTTTGCACAGTTAAACAGTTAAACGTTAAACTTTTACACGCTGGGTTTTTGATCACACCCCTACAATGTATGTTTCCACAGTGGGAAAAGGTCCCGCCCCATCAAGGCACGCCAGCCAATCAGGGGAGAGCGGTGAAGCGAGCTCTCCTGGTAGTGGGGATTGCTAAGAGTTCTGCAACCGGGTGTGTCTGCTGTGTGCTGGCTGCGGTGGGGAGGGAGAAACTCCGATGAAGAGGACACGGTTTCACCACGAACAGGTTTGGATCTGCATGCAAATTTCAAGTCTGACCAGTGTCAGACTGTCTAACTAGATCTCTTCCTGGCCGATTACCCACTCTGCCCTCACCCTGCTCTGGGTGCAAAAAGTTGCTCCAGAAGTGTTCTCACTTTCCCCGTGGAAAGCAAGAAGCCCATAAGGGGCAAGAGGAAGCACATCCAGACAAGAAATCTTGCCTCTCTCAGTGCACCACAAAGAGGAAGCGCGTTGGGACGAGATTTTTTTGCTTCTAGTCCCACTGCATGCTAGAGCAATGGGTAATAGGACCCAAGCAGAGCATTTTAGAATAAAGAAGGTCCAGGAAATGGCGGATTAATGCACAGTTCTACTGTCGTCTTTTGGTGGAAAAGAGTATAGGCAGACTGTGTTTATGGGATGGTTTGCCATCGCCTTCAGACTGCAACCAGAAAGAGTTGTCAAATGTTCAGTTTTTCATGAGCATGCCTGGGCTTTCCCATTTTGACACGTTTGCCAGATGGAGGAACTTGGGAAGAGGCAATTTTGAAAAAGGTGGAACCTGGAGATCTCCCAATGGCCTCCAGATGACAGAAATCAATTCCCCGTGAGAATGTGGTGCTTTGGAGGGTGGCATCTATGCCATTCTACCCTCCCGTCCCCAAACCCTGCCCTTTACAGGCTCCACCCCACCAAAATAATTTCCAGGTATCCAGTGCTGGCAACCCTACTTCCCTCCCCCCACCCCGGCAATAAGAACAATTTAGGTGAGATTAAAAAGTTGCCTCTGGCCCTTTCTGCACGGGCCTGATACAGCGCCCTGGGGACAGCAAAAACGCCGTCCCCAGGGAGCCGTTCGCATGGGGGGCGCAGCTGCTTCGCACCTCACTTCCTCACTTCCTGCCGTGCGAATGGCAGCAGCTGGAAGGCGCCTCCCCTCCCCCCTGTGCCCAGTCGACCTACCTGCTCTGCAACCGTCCGGCATGTCGCCAAGGCCTGGGGACATGGCCCCCTGCCCTGCGATGCCGGAGCGGTCGCGCAGGGCAGGGGGCGTGTCCCCTGGCCTTGGCAACGCGCCAGACGGTCGCAGAACAGGTAGGTCGATCAGACGACAATGCTCCGTGGTGCCGTCTTCCCCACCACAACCGGGACCGTTCGTACGCCGACCCAACCCCCATCGTGGCCGTGCGGAAACGGATTCACCCGAAGTGATTCTGATCCCCAGCATCTAGGACAGTTGCAAGGAGCTGTAACAGCTGACTTTGCACGCTGCAACGTCCGAGGCTCAGATTTCACTTCTAACTTGAACTTGCAAAGCAACCTTAGGGGCGTTTTCTTTGTTTTGTTTTTTTGCAGTGTAAGGTAAATTGCATAGACTTGCATAAGGGGCACAAAACTATAACATGTGGAGAAGAACCATATGCCATTTTTATCTAAAATATGTGTTTTTCATCATCAGGGAGAAATCAGATAAAATGGAAACTCCTGTTCTTAAACATGGTTTTTTAGCTTTTCAATAGTCCCCTCTATCTTCATGTTCTCTGCATTTGACCATACTGGCCTACCATGCAGGAGTGTTGCAAGAACCCCTTGGTTGGAATCTCACTTCAAGCACGAACTCGTGTCCCTAATTTAGGCCAATTCCCGTATAACCTATGTTCTTCTGTCCCTATGGCCACCCTGAGAACTTCTGATCTGAAATGAAATGGCAAATTTGGTGCTTGGGCCTCCAGAATTCCAGGTAAGAAGGTGTCTGGTTCAACTGGTTCTGGTGGGTTTCTGGGCCATGTGGCCGTGGTCTGGTGGATCTTGTTCCTAACGTTTCGCTTGCATCTGTGGCTGGCATCTTCAGAGGTGTATCACAGAGAAAAGTCTGTTTTTCACTGTGTCTAGTGAGAAGGGAAAGTTTTGTGTGGTATATTGTCCATGTCCCAGGGTGGGGAACCAGTCATTAAGTGTTTGGGTGGAACTTGCTATGCAAAGGTGTGGTTGAGTGCATTGTATTGCGGGTGGGGTTATCAGTCCATTTTTTAAGTACCGGGAGCCAAGCTTTGCTAATTTTCAGAGTCTCTTCTTATTGAAGTTGTCTTGGTGCTTGTGAATTTCAATGGCCTCCCTGTGCAGTCTGACATGGCAATCTTCTGAATTGTCCAGAATTTCAGCGTTCTCGAATAAAATATTATTTTATCCAGTTTTGTTTAACGCGTCTGGTGTCTGGTTCAGTTGAGGGCCAGAACATATCAGTAGAGCACAGGTGTCAAACTCGCGGCCCTCCAGATGTTATGGACTACAGTTCCCATCATCCTACAGTTCCCATGATGCTGGCAGGGGATGATGGGAACTGTAGTCCATAACATCTGGAGGGCCGCGAGTTTGACACCTGTGCAGTAGTGGGTAGGATTGCTGGCTGTGGGTTGGGAAATACCTGGAGACTTTGCAGGTGGAGCCAGAGCAGGGTGGGGTTGGAATCTCACTTCAAGCAGGGAGGCCATTGAAATTCAAATACAAATACAATACCTTTAATGGCATATAAAAAGTGGTAAAATGCAAATTAGGTTAAAACCAATTGACTAAAATTTCCACAAAGGTTTCGCCCTTGATCCAAGTGCCTTTGTTAAAAACCTGGCAACTGATTCAGTAGTGTGGGGATGATGGTCACTAAGCAAGTATGACACTATTTCCTTGTCTGATCTCACTGAAAATTTCTTCAAGATGGCCTCGAGAAAAAGCAACCGATAGACTGCCAAATCTTTACAATGAAGGAGCACGTGTCCAGTTGTTTCGGGTAGGCCCGCTGCACAGGAACAAGTCCTGTTCTCCTGTGGGATGCCGTGATATCTGCCTCTTGTTTGGGCGGTCGGTAGCACATTAAGCCGAGCAAGCATAAAATATCTACGGAGATGTGGATTGATTAAATTACTCAGATATTTAGCCATGAAACCCGGCAATGGTGGTGAAATGCCATAAAATGTGGAAGAACAAGTTCTGCAGGCTCCAGCTGTGAGAAGCTGCCCTTCAATGTCAAGAGTACGATGTTTCAAAACTCCGAAAGCCTGTCTTTCGTCCATCAGTAGGAGTTGGTCAAAAGATACACCTATGTTGTTTATTTGATTGATAATTTTGGTGTGCCAGGTGGAGTGGAAGTGGTCGCTTAACAGGAGATATGTCAGACTGCCCGGGAGGGCTCTAAAATGAAGGCGAAGCCAGTATTTAAACAAAGAAAGCCAAACCCAGGAAAAAATCGTCTTGGCTCCGGTTTCTAAACAAAGAACTTGGTACGTGACTGAGTTGGGAAGACCCAATAAACAACGAAAAAACAAAGATTGAACACTCTCTAATTTCTCAGCGGTTTTTGCTCCCCAGATTGGAGCTCCGTAAAGTAATTGTGGCAGTAGTTTTAACTGAAAAACTTCCATTGCGGCAGGAAAAAATTGACCGCCTCTGGTGTGAAAAAATCTGGATATTGCCGACACTTTGGTTTTACTTGTATTGAGAGTCTGGTGGATATGAGAGGTCCAGGTTAAGGAATGGTGGAAGGTGATTCCTAAATATTTGTATGAATGGACCTGTTCAATCAATGTACCGTTTATTTTCCACGTGCTGAGTTTTTTTGAATTCGAAAAAAATCAGCACTTTGGATTTGTTGTAATTAATCGACAGGGCACTGTTTGTGCAGTACGTCGCAAAGGCTTGAAGTAGTCTTTGCAGGCCCACCTTGGACCGAGACAGCATTGAAATTCACAAACACCAGGACAACTTCAATAAGAAGAGACTCTGAAAATTAGCAAAGCTTGGCTCCCAGTACTTAAAAAATGGACTGATAACCCCACCTGCAATACAATGCACTCAACCACACCTTCGCATAGCAAGTTCCACCCAATCACTTAATGACTGGTTCTCCACCCTGGGACATGGACAATATACCCCACTAAACTTTCCCTTCTCACTAGACATAGTGAGCAGTCGAGGGACTTCAATGGGCTAACATTCCATAGAGTCCACCTTCCAGAGTGGCCATTTTCTCCAGGTGAGCTGATCTCTGTCACCTGGAGATATCTTCTCATCCCTGGAGCTCTCCAGTCACCACCCGAAGGGTGATAACCCTAGTTGAGAGGGATTAAATCTTCCCATCGTGCCATGTTCTGAAACAGCCCCAGGCGCTGCGATTTACCCTGTTAGGAAAACACATCACGCCTCGTCTCAAGATGATCTTCACAAGAACCAGAAACTTGGTGGATTCTTTTTAAAAAAACATGTTGAGATTTATGGCGACCTCCACGGTTGTCCTCATCCTTGAGCCAAATGTGCTATTAAAAGATGAGGATCTGGCCAGGGGGGAAAGAAAGGCATGCTTTTTTAAGGTCTTGCTGGACAGTTATCAAGAGAGGCCAAGGTTCAACCAGATAGTTATAACAACCCGGGGAGAAAAGGGGTGCTAGAAATGAAAGGGAGACGCAAGTCAGCACTACGATCGGCAAAAGCTCCGCTCGGGCTTATCACTGGAGTAACAGACAGGCCATCTGGTGAAATAACTTGATGCGGACAGAGGCAGTGTCTCTCCCTAAAGGGCTGTTATAAATCATGTTTACGGGCAGCAGTCAGAGTCCAGGCGGTGTGGTCTGGCTTGTAGCCTTTTCGGAAGGGAAGGGGAAAGCCGGGGTCAGGTGCAGCTGTAAATTGCAACCTAAATGCCGGGCTATCCAAAGCTAATCAGAAACCAGTGACAGGATGCGACACGCACATACACACACTGCTCGCAACGCAGGCTCAGGGCCTCTAGCCAAACAATGCACTCCCAGATCTTTTGAAACTTATCTTTACAGCCTTGAGGGCTAGAAACTCTCTTTTTTAAAAAAACAAACGTATAGCAGGGATTCTGTAGAACAGGGATTCCCGATCTTCTAGGAGCAGCAGTGGCGTAGGAGGTTAAGAGCTTGTGTATCTAATCTGAAGGAATGGGGTTTGATTCCCTGCTCTGCCACCTGAGCTGTGGAGGCTTATCTGGGGGATTCAGATTAGCCTGGGCACTCCCACACATGCCAGCTGGGTGACCTTGGGCTAGTCACAGCTTCTCAGAGCTCTCTCAGCCCCACCCACCTCACAGGGTGTTTGTTGTGAGGGGGGAAGGGCAAGGAGATTGTCAGCCCCTGAGTCTCCTGCAGGAGAGAAAGGGGGGATATAAATCCAAACTCCTCCTCTAATTTTGTGGAAGCAGTGTAGGTAACCCTGTTAAGTGCTGATTTTCACGCAAAGAACTAAAGCGCGATCCTTTACCTGGGAGTAAGCTTGGTTGCTGGCAATGGGGCTTGCTTCTGAGTAAACCCTCCTAGGGTCGTGGAAGAGTTGCACGGTTGCTTCAAAGCAAAGCCAACAACTACCACCAAGCTTACTCCCGAGTAACACATGCCTCAGAGCCAACCGTTTTTTTCTAAACTGAAGCCTCAGTATTCGGGTTAAATTGCCGTGTTGGCACTTTGCGATAAATAAGTGGGGTTTGGGTTGCAGTTTGGGCACTCGGTCTCGAAAAGGTTCACCATCACTGACATAAGATGTGTGGAGAAGTGAGAACGTTGCCAGTCGTGATGCGAACAGGACTCCCAAAACATAAACACCTTCTGGGAAATTATGAATGGGGAGCTAACTAAACTCCGTACCCCAGGCTGCGCAAGAGGTGTTTTCAGACTCGAAGCAGATTAGAGATGAACGTGGATAAATATTAAGACAGACTCGCCCTGGCACTTCTCTTAATCGTCAGCACGTCTTTCATCGGGATGGACATAAACAAGGAAGCTGGGTTTTCCCCCGCCCCCCCCCCTTCCACTGGCTGATTATAGATTCATGCGAAAGGACGAGACAGCCCCTCATCATTGCCCAAGACAAGACCCTGATGCAAATTGGCAGACGTAGAAGTGAGCGGTCAATATAGATTAGGATTAAGAGTTGGCTCCTGTCTGCAACCAGAGGGCCCACCATTGATTGGATCGTGGCAGCCAGAACCTTCTCACCAGTCCAAGAAGACACAAAGGGGGAAGTCAGAGGGCAGAAGTCTCATCACGCATTTCCCTCACCCAGGCCCCTGCTTAATTTTTATGGACTTTTCAAATCTAAATATACTGCCATATTTCGATTTCGAATACCTTTAATGGCATATAAATAGTTTAACATTAACATTGCAGGATAATAACAGCCTTTACAACTTCCGACGAGTTAAAATAACACCATTTAAAAATTTAGCCACCGCTTCCAACAGCTCGTAGTTGTGGCTGTTTAAAAGACATATAACCTTCTGTGTATCTGTGATGCCTTCACTTCCATGCAGGAAGGGGATTATGTGCTTCTTCCTACCTATCTCATAAAAAGGACAATCCAACAGCCTATGAGATACTGTTTCCACAGAACCCATGCCACACGGGCATTTCCTTTCTTTATGTGGGATTCCAAGGTGGCATCCAAGGCTAAAGGAAGAAGGCAGGGCATTACACCTAGCTAAGGGGGTTGCTCTACGCCACCGGGCCTCAACCAGGAGATAAAGGTACCGGGCTACAATTAATCTATCCACAGGTATTCCCAGAGAGATCGGGGAACAAGTTTTATTGGCTTCCTCTAGCATCTGTTGAAACTATCAAAAAGTCTCTTCTTGATAGCCCCATAGACCTCCTGCTCTGCTAACATTAGCAGGTCCTCCAAGGAAATGCCCAACTCATTCAGTTTGGCTCGATTTTAACCCACCACTGGGTTGTGTGGAGGATGGAGCGTCCCTGGGGTGTATAGTCCAGTTTGTCTCGATTAAAACAAATCCTGGCCCAAAACTTGAATGTACGGCACCAGGCCAGAGTTTCCAGCCGATGCTGGCCTGTTTCTAAGCACAGGGCCGCATAGGGAATGGAATGGGGCAAGCCAAGGATTTTATACAGAAAGTTCGACTGGACCAGGGGTAGGGAACCTGCGGCTCTCCAGATGTTCAGGAACTACAATTCCCATCAGCCTCTGTCAGCATGGCCAATTGGCCGTGCTGGTAGGGGCTGATGGGAATTGTAGTTCCTGAACATCTGGAGAGCCGCAGGTTCCCTACCCCTGGACTGGACCCTTTCAACCTCTCTGCTCCATGCCCCTATCCAGATGGGGATCCCATAAAGGATTTGTTGACTCACTTTGGCATTAAATGCTCTCAACGCCGCAGGGATGTATCCTCGGTCTTTCCCATAGAGGAAGCGTGTAATGGCTGAGGTACTTAATTTAGCGGCGGAGATGGCCCGATTCCTATGTAGTGTCCAGGAGGCCCTATGACGATAGGTACTACTGCCATATTTATATATATGAAGCTAAAATCCTTAACCAGGCATGGTGTAGTGGTTAAGAGTGGTGGACTCTAATCTAGTGAACTTGGTTTATTTGCTTGCTCCTCCACATGAAGCCTGCTGGCTGACCTTGGGCTAGTCACAGTTCTCTCAGAACTCTCTCAGCCCCACATACCTCAAAAGGGGTCTGTTGTGGAGAAAGGAAGGGAAAGGAGTTTGTAAACCACTTTGGGACTCCTTATAGGAGAGAAAGTTGGGATATAAAGCAGCGGCGTAGTAGGTTAAGAGCTCGTGTATCTAATCTGGAGGAACCGGGTTTGATTCCCAGCTCTGCCGCCTGTGCTGTGGAGGCTTATCTGGGGAATTCCGATTAGCCTGTGCACTCCCACACACGCCAGCTGGGTGACCTTGGGCTAGTCACAGCTTCTCGGAGCTCTCTCAGCCCCACCTACCTCACAGGGTGTTTGTTGTGAGGGGGGAAGGGCAAGGAGATTGTAAGCCCCTTTGAGTCTCCTACAGGAGAGAAAGGGGGGATATAAATCCAAACTCTTCTTCTTCTTGTGTGTGTGTGCATAACTGTATTTTTAAAAAAACATTTACATGCTTTTTTAAGGAACAGCAGAAGTTTACCCTTCTCTCACTGTAATGTTATTTAAACACATATTTGTGTGTGTGTGTGTAGAAACTGATTTCCTCTTTGTTTTTCTCATGTGCTAACATGTGACTGCCATCTTATCAGGATCCTGTCTAACTTCATATGAAGAGAGAAAGGTCATTTCTGCACAGCAGAAATAAGATGTCCTGCAGATGTAACCTCAGCTTGTGGGTTCTGTGGGGCAGAACTTGGAATGAGTTTGCAACAACAAAATTTAAAAACAAAATGGTTTACTTTCTGAACATATAACATATCACATCAACATTTAACATCACACTTCAAGGTCCTGTTCAGGTTGCATTTCCAAGTCCTTCTATTTACAGTCTACTGATACTGCCAAGTCCAATTCTTCTTTTCAAGTGGGTTGGCTCCTGAAGACTCCAAGGGCTTGGTGAACAGTATTCTTCAACATGATGAAGGTTTCCAGGAGAACTCTCACCCATTACAACCACAAAAAGAAACCCTGAAACAATAAACTCCAACATTTACAACATAGCAAAAATAAACAACTACCTTCCCAGTAGTTCCCAACAATATTGCAGTTTACCTTAACAAGGTGTTAAGGGCTTATACAACCAAGGTTCGAGTCTGGTAGCCTTGTCTCCTCCAAACTACATGAGCTCTGCAGCTTTGAGTCTCCACCCCTTACTGGGTCAACCCATTCTGAGCATGGGGGTTACACAGACATTTGAAAAAGATCCATTTTGGCGTGGAGGACCCAAGATTTGCCAGCCAAACTGGTTCTTTTTTCCCGCCTGCTGGCCGATGGAACTCTGGTCTTTTTCAAAGTTGTGTCCGCCATTTTGTGTGCTGCTGCAGAAATTCTCATGTCTTCGCCGTTTGGTGAAGATTTTCCGCTGAGGTTTCCCCCACTTGCAGATCATCTGCATGTGATTTCCGTGTAAACAGTAGATGAAGAAAGTTTGTTTTGCCTCGCAATCCTGTGCATGTGTTGTTTTACAGCAGCACAAATAATGCTTGATGTTCTCTCAATTTTATGCCTAATTTTATGCCCTGCCTTTCCCCCCCCCCCTCTCTATAGGGTCCCTAACATCATCGGGACCCATTATTCTCTTCAGGGAGGGTTGCATATGGGTTTCGTGGGATATTGTTTTAGAATGTAATTGTTTTAACTTATATATATGTTTTTATACATTATATTATATTGTTCACTGCCCTGAGCCCTTCGGAGATAGGGGGGTATATTAAATCAAATAATAAAGAAAGAAAGAAAGAAAGAAAGAAAGAAAGAAAGAAAGAAAGAAAGAAAGAAAGAAAGAAAGAAAGAAAGGTAGGTTTTGGAACTGGAATTGGCAACACAAATATGCACGTATTGCAGCTTCTCCAATCTTGACCATTGTAGCTTCTCAGACATTCCCCTCAAAACAAAACAAAAAGGAAAAATGACACATGTGTGGGATCGATAGGCAAAAAAACCCTTTATTCATCTACTTTTTACACTGAAATCAGGTGCAAATGAGCTGAACACTTCTGTGGGGAACCTTCATGGAAAATCTCTGCTGCAGCCCACAGAATGGCAGGCACAAACAGCGAAAGGAAAGGTTTGGGCGGGAGAAATAAAGTATTTCCTGCTTGCTTGTGTTCACTCAACAGGCAGGAAATGTCTTCAACCAGGGTTGGGGGGGGGGGGAGATCGCTGGTTTAGCTATTTTTTAAAAACCTGGGTAGAGAGGAATAATACTGCCAGAAGTCATTTTGGGGGGAAGAGCTGTGTGAAGTTCTTCCCCAAAATGGTTTTTAAAACATCCTCAAGATATTTTATTTCCACTGTGCAGAAATCACCCAAGTTGTTTTTCTGTATATACACCATGCACCATTTGCAGTGGTGAGATCCAAAAATTTTAGTAACAGGTTCCCATGGTGGTGGGATTCAAACTGTGGCATAGCGCCATGGGGCTGGGCGGGGCACGACAGGGGCGTGGCTGGGCATTTCAGGGGCAGGGCATTCCTGGGCGGGGCTGTGGCAAGGACACAGCCGCTGCGCCGGTCCTTGGGCGGGAAACGAATGCACGCAGACGCAGGCTGCCACGCACGCCGGTGCACCTCCTGCTAGACTGCTTCAAGTTCTGCGCGCTACTGCTGAGAGGAGGGGTGTCATGAAGGCAAAAAACCACGTGGCAAAATCCCCAATTAGTCACCCCCTCTCGGCACACACAAATAATTAGTAACCTACTCTCGGGAACCTGTGAGAACCTGCTGGATCCCACCTCTGACCATTTGCCATCGGATTGCAAACTTTTTCATTTTTATATGGCAGCATTTTTTGCTACTTTCACCAGATTTTAACACCCATTGTGAGTTGGGATGCTGTATAACTCAGTACCCAACAAAAACAGAATATGTGTGCATGTGCGTGAACAATTTTCCTTCTTTTTACAACCTTAATTTTCCATGACAGTGTTTTTCACTGCCTTGGTTGGACATGTCTGTCTCAGGTTAGCATCATCCCTAGCTTAACAGAAGACAAAAAAATATGTGTGTGGTTGTGCGTACGTATAAACATATTCACACGCAATGCTCCCGCACATCGTGCCCTTTCTAATTTTCCCTCTGGCTGCCTGAGCCGTATTTCGATGCCTATCACAAGTCAGGATCCCGCGTTGACGGCAGACAACAAAAATGCAAAAAAGAAAAAGCGCGCACGAGTGTGTATTCGTGGGGAGGCAGAAGCGCCGCCATATAATGGTATGGATTTGTACCAGATGAGGATTTGCATTCAAATGTTCCGCCTGCCTCCTCAGACTCTCCGCTTTATCATGTCAGAACAGGCAACAGCTTGTTTATGAATAAAAAATGTGGCAGGCAACCAAAGGAGTGAGTTGTCTTTGTTTTGTCAAGTGCGCCGGAGACAAAACGAGCGCCTCTCGCAAGTCTTCACTTTGTACAAGCCGCCTGGGACCTCTCGGGGCAGCTGGCCTCGAAACCGCTACCTGCAGGCCGGTTGCTATGGCGAACCGCCTTCACCCTCCTTGACAGGCCCCGATGCATATTCATGAAGCCCGGCCTGTCTGGCTCCGGAGAGACCAGAAGCCATCTTTCCATGCAAAACAGC
This sequence comes from Sphaerodactylus townsendi, assembly GCF_021028975.2. Lineage (NCBI taxonomy): Eukaryota > Metazoa > Chordata > Lepidosauria > Squamata > Sphaerodactylidae > Sphaerodactylus > Sphaerodactylus townsendi. Next base: position 872,041 of record NW_025950385.1, read on the forward strand.
GGGGCTTTGACAGACAGCCACTTTATTAACTCATTAAGCTCATCTTGTTCCCTTTAAACGCAGTATAATTATAAATAAAGCTGTCACACTTTGTTTGCAGTTATATAATTTAGCTAAGTACCGCTATGACCCAGGTTTCAAGGAGGAAATAGAGGTTATGATACAGTGACTCCCTCCCTCTCTCTTTCTCTCTCTCTCTCCCAAGGCACCCAAGGAGGGAGAGGAGACACCCAAGTTTTTTTGGCCAACCCGCAAAAGCTGGGTCTCTCTTTATTTTCTCCTCTTGACGAGCAAAGCTGGAGCTGGGAAAAAAAGTCTAGGGCCGTGGTGGCAAACCTTTGGCACTCCAGATGCTATGGACTACAATTCCCATCAGCCCCTTCCAGCATGGTCAATTGATGGGAATTGCAGTCCATAACATCTGGAGTGCCAAAGGTTTACCACCACTGGTCTAGGGTAATAAGTGAATCACTGCAGAGTAGACATGCATGGGCTTTGCCCTCTTAATCTGAAGTGGACCAAAAGGATAAGTTGACCCACAAATTTACGTGCCTAACTCCTCAGAAGACTTTGAAGTCCGTGCCAAACTCCCTGGACGTCATTAGGGGTACTTTCCAGGAAAAGGTATATGCCAGTAGCTAGCTGCGACAGTTTTAGAAGAAGAAGAAGAGGAGGAGGAGGAGTTTGGATTTATCTCCCCCCTTTCTCTCCTGCAGGAGACTCAAAGGGGTTTACAATCTCCTTGCCCTTCCCCCCTTACAACAAACACCCTGTGAGGTAGGTGGGGCTGAGAGAGCTCCGAAGAGCTGTGACTAGCCCAAGGTCACCCAGCTGGCGTGTGTGGAAGTGCACAGGCTACTCTGAATTCTCCAGATAAGCCTCCACAGCTCAGGCAGCAGAGCTGGGAATCAAACCCGGTTCCTCCAGATTAGATACACGAGGTCTTAACCTCCTACGCCACTGCTGCTCCTGCCCTTTCTCCAGGGTGATCAAGGGAGAATATGGAGTACCCCCTCTTCCTTCCCTTAGTCCTCACAAACAACTCAGTGAGGTAGATTTTGTTGAGTGACTGCCGCAAAGCGTGATGCTCAATGGAGATTTGAAACCAGGTCTTTCTAGTCCTAGGCAGATGCACTAACCATGACAACACAGCCATGGCCTTTTCTTCAAAGTTTGTATTTATTTGTTTGTTGCCATCTAATCGACCCTGTAGGCAACAGAAGTTCAGAGGTGGTTTGCCATTTCCTGCCTTTGCATAGTGACCGTGGACTTCCTTGGTGGTTTCCCATCCAAGTCCCAACCAGGACCAAACCTTCTTAGCTTCTTAGATCTGATGAGATCAAGCTAGTCTGGGCTGTCTATAGGGTTGTGAACTCTAGGTTGGGAAATATCCAGAGGTGGAATCCAGCAGGTTCTCACCAGTTCCCGAGAGGGGGTTACTAATTATTTGTGTGTGCCGAGAGGGGGTTACTAATTGGGTCCGCTTTTCCATTAGAAATTCCATTAGGTCCAAAAATCATCAAGTCCTGTTGTTTCCTGTGGCTGGTTAGCGAAGGTAGAAAACGGGATAATTCTCCCTGTTGGGCTGTTTTAAAAACATGTTTTAGAAATATGGTAAAGTTCCTTGTTTAAGGAAAGGATCCTTCTTTTGATTTCTAGAAACAAAATTAAGTATTTGAAAGTATTATTTGACAGGCAGTCAATTTTCTGTTGGCAGCAGACGATAGGACTTGCCATAATGAGTTTAAATTATGGACAGAAAGATACCAGCTGGAAATTAGGAACTTTTTTTTTACAGTAAGAGTTTTTTACAGTAACAGAGAAATTATTAATGCCCCGCCCCGGACTGCCCGGCCATGCCCCCGTCGTGCCCCGCCCAGCCCCATTGGTGCTACGCCACTGTTTGAATCCCACCACTATGGGAACCTGTTACTAAAATTTTTGAATCCCACCACTGGAAATATCTGGAGATTTAGCAAGTGGCGCTTGGGGGCTAGTGGGGGGGAGGGACCTCAATGGTATATAATGCCATGGTATTCATCCTCCAAAGAAGCCGTTTTCTCCAGAAGAACTGAAATTTGTTGTCTAAAGATTAATTGTAATTCCAGGAGATCTCCAGGTTTCACCTGGAAATTGGCAGGGCTGATTCTATAATACCTAAACCATAATCATAGTTAGAATGATTTCTTTTAAATCACCTCGCATCACATCTTGGTATAATCCTGACTTCGGGTGAATTCTAGCCCATCGTTTTTACAACTCGGTCCTTCTGGCCAGGTTACACAGAGAGTAATGCTAAATAGGTCTATTCTGAAATCCTACTCAGTTCTATTCAAGAAAGTTACCCCCAGGATTGTACTGCTAGAGAGTTTTGACAACCTTTTAGGGGAGAGAGATAGAATGGAAAACAGCAGATTTACCAATCGGATTAATGCAATCAGAGCTGCTCCCTCTGATATGCAGGAGTCCTGCTCTTTAATCCCAGTAGATTACGACAATTTTGGGTAGGAGTTAATTTGGTGGATTTAATCCCAGTAGTGAAATAGATACCCATCTAATCTAGTTTACCAAATAACCCCCTGGTGCACTGGTCAAGCAGAAAGATTAAGATTCACTAAAAGGCGCCAGCGGCATTATTGATTCCTGGCTATTTCTGGTAAAGGAGCCAAGACTAGTATTTGCTTTTGGAGCTCCAGCATCACACTGTTAATTCATGACTCATGTCTGGACTTGGAGCACCAGGATTCAAACTCTTGTTAGGTAAACCACAGAGTCTAATCTGCTTCTGTCAGACTGTTTGCATACAAAATGTATATGAAAAGTCCCGTTTGCTTAGCCTAATACCGTTCTGTGTGCCAGCTCTCTTTGGGACAGCAATTCAGTACCTGTAACTGATATGGCAGGGAAATCTCAACCCAAAACCCAAAAAAGTGAGACAGGCACTATAGCTGCGGGGGGAGGGGGATTCCTTATTTGTTTGTTTGTTTGTTTGTTTAGTTATTTAGTTATTTAGTTATTTAGTTATTTAGTTATTTAGTTATTTAGTTATTGAGTTATTGAGTTATTTAGTTATTTGTTTGTTTGTTTGTTTATAGGCCGCCTCACCCCCGAAGGGCTCCAGGCAGCTCACAATATAGCTGTTCTCAATGACAACAAATCAGTACAAAATATAACTTAAACCCATTAAAACCTAAGCAGCAATTACTTGGAATAAATACAAATTAAAACAACAGAAGTTGTTAAAAACAACTCCATTCCTACTCTATTTTGAATTTTATTTACAAAACTCACACCCCACCTTTCTGCCCTATTATGGCCACCAAAGTAGCTAACGGTTAAAACGTTTAATTTTAATTTTATTAAGTGTATATTCCCGCCCAATCCCAACCACAGTCAGGCTCTAAGAGACTTACATAACCTAAAACAAGAAAATACAATAAAACGTCACAATAAAGATTACTGAAACCTAAGCTTGACTCTAATGGTGGTGTGTAATAAACAGTATCTTAGGGTAACCTATAATATTCACATATTTCCTCATCTTGACAGTTTTTAAACACAACATTATCTGAGAGTAGGGAAGGACAAGAAACCCCAACATTAATAGTTGGAATGAATAGTTAAATAAATAGTTGGAAGACATAGGCCATTTCCACACGGCCTCGCTGGGGGTCGGGTCGGCATACATGACGCCGACCCAATCCCCGGGACCGTTCACACGAACGGTCCCGGAAACTACCAGGAAGACGGCGCCGCACTGCGCCATCGCCCGATTGACCTACCTTCCCTGTGACCGTCCAGCGCGTCGCTGAGGCCAATGGAACTCTGCTGGCCGGAGTCGCAGTCAGCTCCGGAGTCGCAGGGCAGAGGGGCGTGTCTCCAGGCCTCGGCAACGTGCCGGATGGTCGCAGGGAAGGTAGGTTGATTGGGAAAGGGGGAAGGATGGCGCCTTCCAGCTGCTGCCATTCGCACGGCAGCGGTTGGAAGCAGCTGTTTCCCAAAAACCTCGCTCGGGGAGCAAGGTTGGAAAACAGCGGCTTCGCGCCACTGGGGAGGAGCAAGGGGGCGCGGCTGCAAAGCAGCTGCGCCCCCCTTGTGAACAGCTCCCTCGGGACGGCGTTTTTGCCATCCCCAGGGCGCTGTTTTTGGCCCGTGCGGAAAGGGCCATAGTTGGGAGCAGTGGTGGGATTCAGCCTATTCGCACCAGGTAGGACCGGTAGCTAATTTTTTGTCTAGTTCAGAGAACTGGCTGTAATCCCACCACTGAGTCCTTTCGGAACTGGTTGTTAAAGGATTTGAACTCTACCACTGGTTGGGAGGCCAGCAAGATGGAATGCAGAGACGGTCTCAACCAAAGCTCAGTGGAACATCCCCAGCTATGTCCAGGGTGGGCGAGGAAACATTGTCTGTGAGTAACAAAGAAGACAGCCAGGTCAATAGGTGAGGGCATCTGAATAGAAGTATGAGTAACAATGAAGTCTATAGCATGGGAGTAACAATGAAGATAGCAAGGTCAATAGGTGGGAGCATCTGAATAGACGTATCCTGGCCTTTGTTTCCTTTGTCTATAGTCATCCTATGTTTGTGTGGAGCTGATTAGTCACTGTCTTGACTCTAGTGTTTTTCAACACTGGCAGCCAAGTTCTGTTCATTTTCATGGTTTCTTCCTTTCTGTTGAAATTGTCCATGTGCTTGTGGATTTCAATGTGCCACAGATGCAGGCGAGACGTCAGGAGAGAATGCTGCTAGAACACGGCCAGACAGCCCGGAAACCACACAGCACCCCAGTGATTCGGGCCATGAAAGCCTTCGACAATACATCTTGTTCTCTTTTCCCAGAAGTCCTTTCTTCCTCCAAATATAAACTGAGATGGGGCACATGCGCAGTCAAGCAGTTGGGCTGGAAAGGATGCTTTCTAGGCACATGGGAGACATTTTATGATTGAATTGAAGCACATGAGCAGACCAGTCCATGAGGAACACTTTTGTAGAAAATGCACTCTTTTAAAAAAAATCCCATTTGTTTTGTTCGTCAGCGTATTTTGTGACATTCCATTCGATTCCACTCCTACATAATTTTTTAATTTTATTTCTGGTGAATCAGCTGAACAGCTGGGAATGTCTAGATCAGTGGTGGCGAACCTTTGGCACTCCAGATGTTATGGACTACAATTCCCATCAGCCCCTGCCAATTGGCCATGCCAGCAGGGGCTGATGGGAATTGTAGTCCATAACATCTGGAGTGCCAAAGGTTCGCCCCCACGGGTCTAGATTCTTGTGGGCTCCCCAGTGACCTAACTTGGCCACCCTAATTAAACCTAACGCTAGAGCCCAAGCATACTTGGGATTTGCAGGCATTGTCTCACATGCTATTTTCCCCAATCCACTGTGCTCACGGGCTAACTGGGGAGGGGGGGTGGAGAGAACTTTGGGCATGCTCAGAGGCAAGCCCAATTCCCCAAGTTGGGGGGATTTCATCACAGTTCCCCACACAATCAAAAATCGTCCCCTTCCCACCACTGAACCGACCTGACGTCCTGAAACTATCTTGGCACCCACATTTCTTCAGATTCAGTTGCAAGAAAAAAGCAGCTGTTCATACTGTCCTGTTTAAAGTGCTGTTGCCCTTTAAAAGGGGGGGAGAACAGTGAGTGTTTTATTTTGTTACTTAGTAGAGCCCTTAAGTGGGGGGGGGGGGAGAGGCACAGCCTAGATTTCACAGAAGCAATGATAAGGATGGAAGAGATAAATCCCCAATTGTCCTGACAGGCCCGACAGAGTAGTTACAGCGTCTTCAATGACACTTCAGTCCTCCGTTGTCATGACCCCACATAATCCGCCATCCCGGCCCGTCTGACACACTCTTGCTCTTAACATTTTCTTAGAGACTCCATAAATGAGATCTCTTTGACCTTCAATCCCTGGCTAATTTGCCGGCTTCATGTATAAGACTGGCTTAATTTTGCACAATAATTACCTGCAAGAGGCACTCCCACACATGGCCGAACCTGCTTGAAATGTCAGGACTGGGGGAAAATATCAAATGGTGGTCAATTTCCTTTGGAGAGGGAGAGAGCGTGCGCTAGCAACCTGACGTGTTTTTGTGAAAACCCTGCTCTAGGGCTCTGCTGAGCATAATTTTAATTTTCAGGTTCAATGTGATCTCAGTAAAGTAGGTTCCCTTCCCCCACCACCACCTCTTTACCACTACTTTTTCGGCACCATCATTTCCCTGACGTTGGTGGTGCCACCTACCCAGCACAACCAAGACATCCGAAGCAGACTGAGATTGGAAGGAGAGCCAGAAGGAGGACTGAAACTGGGAGGAGAGCCATCTCCTTCTGATGTTGTTACCGCCACAGGAAAATAACAAAATATTTTCCTGAGTCAGGTTGCCCGGCTACACTGGCTCCATGCCCGGACACGGAGACTTGTGTGGTTTAAGCATAAGCATAAGCATTTTATTGTCATTGTGCACGCACAACGAAATTGACAGCAGCATTCCTCGATGCACACAATTCCAGACTCATACCCCATCCTCACTTTCCCCTTCCTTCACCCACAGCCCCAAACACAGCCCCTACACAGCCCCAAACACATCAACACGAAGCCGCGGAGTTCAGCATAGCCACAGCTCTAGAGTAGAAGCTGTCTCTAAGCCTCTTTGTCCTAGTTTTGATAGACCTGTATCGTCCGCCGGATGGTAACAGTTCAAAAAGAGAGTGTGCTGGATGAGACGGGTCTCTCCGAATATTTTGGGCTTTCTTTAGGCTCACAGAGAACGCATATGTATGTTTGTGCCAATGTTATATGATTTCCCTCTTGTTTATGCCTTTCTGGGATGTAATAAATGCCCCTTTTATGTTGAATTTAGGATGTGCCTGCAGTTTAGGATGTTAGTTAGTTAGGCTCTTAAGTTAGTTTAAGGTTTTGTTATTGTTAGATTTAAGAAAGCCATGCCAATAAGTATCTGTAAAGTCTTGCCCATAAATATAAGTACAAGTGTTTATCCTTTAAGGTTTCCCCAACGTTTTAAGTTTAGAAATGTTATTTTTGAAATTTGTGTCTGATGGCCAAAGAAGTGGCCAGAAAGGTTGATATTAAGGAACAAGGAAGTTCATCTTCACCAACAACCATCTTCACCAACAAAAGTTCATCTTCACCAACAACCATCTTCACCAACAAAAGGGCCTTTTGACTAACAAAGGATGGACTCAGGGTGTGGACTGGCTGTTGGAAGATGTCACCCTGTTTTGCTATTGGACTGTTTGAAGTTTTACTCTCAGGATCCAGAAGCTCATTGGACTGTTCACATCCTTACTTTCAGGATCCAAGAATTCATTGGATCATTTAAACTTGTCTCCGCCTAACACTCCCAAGGAACAACCTCAGGCAAGCAGGTGCAACCTTTTCTTCTGGGATTTGATCTCATCAGCATCCTTTAAGGTTTCCCTAACGTTTAAGTTTAGAAATGTTATTTTTGAAATTTGTGTCTGATGGCCAAAGCAGTGGCCAGAAAGGTTGATATTAAGGGACAAGAAAGTTGGCTCTGGAATGCAGCTTAGACCAACGTCCAGCCAACTCTTTTGACAAAGACAAAGACCCTCTTTGGACTTGCAAATCGAATCTACGGCCAGCACCCAAAGGTCCCCAGCCGTTGGAAGACGTGCAGGGACCTCCATTGGACAGTTTGAACTTTTCTTTGTTACAGCGGTGCAGGGTGGGAGCCCCAGGGTATTACTAAGAGCACAGCCATCTGATAAGGGACTTAGCTGGGTGCGGCAACGAGCCCACCTGAATGAACGTTATCTGCTTTCCGTTCAGCACCTGCGCGAGGTCTCGCGGGAAGACGCATGACAGCGAGATTTGGAATCTCTTTCAGAAGTTGTAAATGTATCTTGTTTGCGTGTTGTTTGTTTTGATTGGTTTTTGGGTGAGGGACTTGCCCCCTCACCTCCCATTTCCTGCCCCTTTGCCCACTTTTGAAGTTTTGGGAATAAAAGCTCTTGCACTGCGTTGCAAGGGCGCGATTCTCTTCTGACCGAGCTGTGACCACCACCTGCAATGAAATCCTTTTTGCTTGAAGAACATCGGCTTCCTGCGCCTCATTACGTTGCTGAGCTGAAATCACTTATTGTTACCTGGCAAACAGCGGTAACAATGTCTTGGTTGTACTGGGCCATTACTGATCCATGGGGTGATGGCCCATCACTATGTGACTAGGGTGGTTTGCCGTTGCCTTCCCCCGTCACCTGCATTTTACCCCCAGCAAACTGGATACTCCTTTTACCAACCTCACAAGGATGGAAGGAGGAGCCAAGAAAAGGCTGTAAAATTGAGGCTGTGCTTGTATTGGGCTTCCAATTCTCACTTTCCAGTGCGGGACATGGCAACGGGTACAAAAATATAGCAACTTCATTCAAAACATTTAAGAAGCCCACCTTTCTTACAGGTAAATTGGACCCAAAGTCTGTAACAAATAATAATATGGCAAAAGGTATGAACAACACAATTCACCACCAGAAGAGAAAAAAGAAACCTTTAAAACAAAGGTTCGGCTAAGACTTGCAAGACACACAAAGACCCACCACTGTGAGAAACCAAAGGCACCCCCAAGCCATCTGTTTTATGAGCCCTCCAAAACTGTAGGAGAGGAATGGAGCTGAGACTTCATGATGATGATGATGATGACGATGATATTTAATTTGTATACCACCCTCCTCCGGAGGCCTCAGGCGGTGAACAACATTGTAAGAAAACAATAGCATAGGACAGTGATAGCGAACCTTTTCGAGACCGAGTGCCCAAATTGCAACCCAAAACCCACTTATTTATCGCAAAGTGCCAACACGGTAATTTAACCTGAATACTGAGGTTTTAGTTTAGAAAAAACGGTTGGCTTCAAGGCATGCGTTACTCGGGAGTAAGCTTGGTGGCAGTCGGTGGCTTTGCTTTGAAGCAACCGTGCAACTCTTCCAACGGGTGAATCACGACCCTAGGAGGGTTCACTCAGAAGCAAGCCCTATTGCCAGCAACTGAGCTTACTCCCAGGTAAAGGATCGCACTTTAGTTCTTCACATGGAAATCAGTGGGGTTTAACAGCGCTTAACAGGGTTACCTATACTGCTTCCCCAAAACTAGGTCTTAAGTTTAATGCTAATAATCAAGCCCAGCGGCCCAGGCCAGCCTAGATGTGTGTGTGTGGGGAGGGGGCGATTTTCCTTCCACACGACGAACTCTGTTTCTGCGTGCCCATAGAGAGGGCTCTGAGTGCCACCTCTGGCACCTGTGCCATAGGTTCGCCACCACTGACATAGGAATACAAAAACAGCAATTCAGTATAAGAACATAAGAACATAAGAACTAGCCTGCTGGATCAGACCAGAGTCCATCTAGTCCAGCACTCTGCTACTCGCAGTGGCCCACCAGGTGCCTTTGGGAGCTCACGTGCAGGATGTGAAAGCAATGGCCTTCTGCTGCTGCTGCTGCTCCTGAGCACATGGTCTGTTACTATAAACAATAGTAAAATCAGGTTAACAGCTAATCACAACTTATCAACTGAAATAACAGCATCACCAACATTAATACAACATCTCATAACAACACAGTAATTACAAATTAACAATATAACATTTATGATAAGCTCACAAAACAATAATAGCAGCGATATAGCATAACAGTATCCCAATGACAGTCTACACAGCGGCACAAATCCATAACAGTATCCCAATTACAATGCACACAACAGCATAAATCCGCAATAACATCATTGCACAGTAAATGAATCATATACCCTCCGCAAACGCAACAACCTATTAGCTAACCTGATATAACATAGACTAAAAAATGATAGATGGCGATCTGCTTCTTGCTTTTTTAGGAAAAGCTCCTAGTCCTAGCTCCTAGCTCCTAGGAGCAGCAGTGGCGTAGGAGGTAAAGAGCTCGTGTATCTAATCTGGAGGAACCCGGTTTGATTCCCCGCTCTGCCGCCTGAGCTATGGAGGCTTATCTGGGGAATTCAGATTAGCCTGTACACTCCCACACACGCCAGCTGGGTGACCTTGGGCTAGTCACAGCTTCTCGGAGCTCTCTCAGCCCCACCTACCTCACAGGGTGTTTGTTGTGAGGGGGGAAGGGCAAGGAGATTGTAAGCCCCTTTGAGTCTCCTGCAGGAGAGAAAGGGGGGGATAGAAATCCAAACTACTCCTCCTCCTCCTCCTCCTCTTCTTCTTCTTCTTCTTCTTCTTCTTCTTCTTCTTCTTCTTCTTCTTCTTCTTCTTCTTCTTCTTCTTCTTCTTCTTCTTCTTCTTCTTCTTCTTCTTCCTTGAGGTTACAAAGCGAAGCTGACACAAACATGAAAGTTAAGCTGACATTGCAGAAGTCAAACATCTAAAACCATGGCGGGGGGAGATGTCCCACCGTGGGGCTGGCATCCACAACCTGGAACTTCTTGCTCCTCTCTCCTGGCCTTAAGTGCAAATTTGTCCATAATTCATTTGGCTTCTCTGATATTTCGAGACTTGCAGAAAGAACAGCCCTGATATAAACCTGGCATCAGGAAGCCAATCGCTTTTATCTTTCAAGTCATTCCTCCTTTCGCCACACTGTCGGGCAGTTTGGGGATCAGGTGCTTAGATCCTGATGTGTTGATGATCTGCGAATGGAGAACTGCAGAGGCCCAATTTAAGAGGGATCTGCCAGGAAGAGGCCATTAATGGTTTTGCTTCGGGCATTTGTTAATGAATGTGGCAAGCAGTCCCTTCACAGTGCCTTAGCACATAAAAATATTTATTGGTCACTGTTTGTTGGGCGCCTGATCTTTCTTTCACAAGTCAGTTGCTAAGGATGTGCTTAAAATACTAAACATGTATAAAAGCATTCAAAGCACTCCATATATATTTTCTTATTGTACTTTTGACAACAACCCTGTAAGGTAGGTCAGTATTATCCCCACGTTGGGGAGAAGCCCAGGTGGAGAGAGCCCAGTTTGTTTGTTTATTATATTGTATTCATTTATTCCTCACCTTTCTCTGAAACAGGGACTCAAAGTAGCTTACATAATTCTCTGCTCCTCCATATTATCCTCAAAACATCAACCCTGCAAAGTAGACTAGTGTCAGAGCCCCAATGATTGAAACAACACCTTGTAGAAAACAGAGGTTTATTTGTCCTGAGGACAGCTTGGAAAAGCCAGAATTGACTTTTCCCGCGCATATAGCAGTAATATCTTTGAGGGTTTCACACACACACCCCATGTAAACAGTACAAGGAAATATGCAGACAGTATGATAACAGCATTAGTCGGTTGGAGCTGGCCTTGACCAGCACCTGGCGGTAGAAACAGTTAGCATCACACAATAGTATACCCATAGTATACCCATAGTATACCCATAGTATCCCCCCAAAAGCCCAGAAAGCTGAAGCAGCTCCCACTAGGCATCCTGACAACTAGGCTGAGAGTGTGTAACTGGCCCCAGGTCACCCAGCGGGCTTTTATAGCATTACTAGCGGGCCCGGCCATGCGTTGCTGTGGCTGAGTCTGGTGAAGTGGAAAAGACGGGCTTCTCTGTTCAACAACTGAATGATGGAATTCACTGGCAGTGGAGACAGGCAGGGGAGGGGCGAGGGGGAACTGCGCCCAGGGCGCACTTTCACCCTGCGCCCCTGCCACACCCATGCCTGCCATGCCACACCCCAGAACACCCACGCCACACCCACGCCACGCCCACGCACTGGCGCAAGCCTGGGGCATCGTGCCCCACTCTGCCCCCTGGGCGCTACGCCTCTGGAGACAGGAATGGGCATAGTTCAGAGGTGGGATCCAGCAGGTTCTCACAGGTTCCCAAGAGTAGGTTACTAATTATTTGTGTGTGCCAAGAGGGGGTTACTAATTGGGGATTTTGCCCCGTGATTTCTGCCTTAGTTACGCCCCTCCTCTCAGCAGTAGCACGCAGAACTTGAAGCAGTCTAGCAGGAGGTGCACCGGCATGCGTGGCAGCCTGCGCCTGCGTGCATCCATTTCCCGCCCAAGGACCGGCGCAGCGGCTGCGTCCTTGCCACAGCCCTGCCCAGGAATGCCCCGCCTCCGGAATGCCTGGCCACGCCCCCGTCATGCCCTGCCCAGCCCCATTGGTGCTACGCCACAGTTTGAATCCCACCACCATGGGAACCTGTTACTAAAATTTTTTGATCCCACCACTAGCATAGATGGCTTTTAAAAAGATCTAGAAATATGCATGGCAGGGAAGTCCATCAATAGCGAATGATAGCAGTGTCAGAAATAAATAAATCCATTTCTGATTTTGTTTTCCAAATAAAAACGAAACTATATTTTATTTCTCTGTAGTTAGATAGGATTTGTTCTGTATTTATATAAAACCTCCTTTGCTCAAGGCCGGAATGCAGGCTGAAGCCCAGCCCTGACCCACCCAGGCACGTTCCTTTCATTCACAAAACCAAGAATGGACTCTTAACAAAGGTAACCCTGGAAGACGGACATCAGCCTGCCTTAATCCTATCACCCAGCAGATAAGAGGTGTTCCACCTTTAGGTTTCGTTTCCTGATCTGATCACCCAGTGGATCCTTTGTGGGGGGTTTTCCCACCTTGCATTCAGCCGCCTGACATCATTGCCTCACTCTGGATTCTGCCGCGAAATTCAAGAAGGGACTGCCCTCTGGACTCTGATTGGTTCCTGTATTTGTTAATGAATGGTGGTGGGTTGTTCCGTAGTCTCCCGGATTTCCAGGCGGGAGAAAGTGTTTAAAATGCCTTGTAAAGCTGCTAGGCGGGGCAGTTGCTGTATGGAACGGTATCACATGTCCCTGGGCACACGCCATCTAATCATCTGGGGGGGGGCACCGGGTCCAGACCACACTTGCTGGGTGGTAGACCTGGGCGCCTTGTCAGCTCCGGGCAGTAGACCTGGGTGCCGGTGTAACCCCCATGCTCAGAATGGGTTGACCCAGAAAGGGGTGGAGACTCAAAGCTGCAGAGCTCATGTAGTTTGGAGGAGACGAGGCTACCAGACTCGGACCTTGATTGGTATAAGCCCTTAACACCTTGTTAAGGTAACTGCAATGTTGTTGGGAACTACTGGGAAGGTGGTAGTTTATTTTTGCTATGTTGTAAATGTTGGAGTTTATTGTTTCAGGGTTTCTTTTTGTGGTTGTAATGGGTGAGAGTTCTCCTGGAAACCTTCATCATGTTGAAGAATCCTGTTCTTCAAGCCCTTGGAGTCTTCAGGAGCCAACCCACTTGCAAGAAGAATTGGACTGGGCAGTATCAGTAGACTGTAAATATAAGGACTTGAAAATGCAACCTGAACAGGACCTTGAAGTGTGATGTTAAATGTTGATGTTTGATGTTATATGTTAAGAAAGTAAACCATTTTGTTTTTAAAAAATGTTGTTGCAAACTCATTCCAAGTTCTGCCCCACAGAACCCACAAGCTGAGGTGACACCGGTTCCAGCTCCAGACGGTAGACCTGTCAGGTCTGGCTCCGGACAGTAGACCTGGGCACCTTGGGGGGGGGGGGGATTCAGATTTTGCCCCTGGCTCCATTTTTCCTAGATACACCTCTGTTGCGCCGTGTTGTAAAATGACGTTTTAAAAAATCCCACCTTGTTGGAAACCCCTGTTTTACAACATCTCTATACTCAAGGGAGCAGCAGTGGCGTAAGAGGTTAAAAGCTCATGTATCTAATCTGGAGGAACCGGGTTTGATTCCCAGCTCTGCCGCCTGAGCTGTGGAGGCTTCTCTGGGGAATTCAGATTAGCCTGTGCACTCCCACACGCGCCAGCTGGGTGACCTTGGGCTAGTCACAGCTTCTCGGAGCTCTCTCAGCCCCACCTACCTCACAGGGTGTTTGTTGTGAGGGGGGAAGGGCAAGGAGATTGTCAGCCCCTTTGAGTCTCCTGCAGGAGAGAAAGGGGGGATATAAATCCAAACTCCTCCTCCTCCTCCTCCTCCTCCTCCTCCTCTTCTTCTTCTTCTTCTTCTTCTTCTTCTTCTTCTTCTTCTTCTTCTTCTTCTTCTTCAATCGCATTACTGGAGGTGAGGGGATGTGACGGAAGCTGAGGAAGTGGAGAACCTAGAGAGCCCCCAATGAGTTCATGGTAGAGTCACAAGTCAAATCTGGGACCTCCCAATTCAGTCCCTCACCCACTTGTTGAGCCAGAACGGCTCCTGGTTTCATGCCTAATGGTTACTGCACTGATCTCTTCTGAGCTCCTGCTGGAAGCTTCCAGAAATCCGTGGCAGGCGGCTCACAGTGGCACTGCCACCCCGCGACGCGTCCCTTCTTCCCTTGATCCTCAAAGCAGACTTCATATTTTTTGTGTGTGTGCTAACACATCCAGCGTGGATAGTTGTACTTCCCAAGGAGCTGGCAACCCTTAATCAATGTTAATTGGCTCTAATTAGCATATGTTAATTAATGATATTTACTACAAATTAAAGGTATGAGTGTTCCCAGAGGGTTTCCTGTTCATCCAATTAGTGCCAATTAGTTGCAATTAACACGTGTAAATGAGATACCATTGAACCCAAAACAAACAGCACATAGACCGGCTGGGTTTGCCTCCGCCCTCCCTTTCTCGCTTTCTCTCTTTCATTCCTTGAGCAATCCGAACAAGCCAGTGAGGGGAAGAAAGGGGAGATAAAGGAAAAGTCTGACGAATGGCTTAACTTTCAAGGACGCTCGGCCCAGTCAGTTCTGTTTCCAAGAGACAGGAAGAAGAGGAAGAAGAAGAAGAAGAAGAAGAAGAAGAAGAAGAAGAAGAAGAAGAAGAGGAAGAGGAGGAAGAGGAGGAGGAGGAGGAGGAGGAGGAGTTTGGATTTATATCCCCCCTTTCTCTTCTGTAGGAGACTCAAAGCCATTAACTTCCCTGTGAGCCTTCCCCTCTGTCGCCCGCAGTGTAATGAGCCAAGTGAAGCTGTGATTAGCCCAAGGTCACTGTAGCTGGCATGTGTCAGGCATTATGTACAGGCTAATCTGAATTCCCCATGATAAGCCTCAAACCCACAGCCTCCATGCAGAGGCTGGGAATCCACCCGGTTCCTCCAGATCAGGAGTGCACCTGCTCTTAGCTTTAATCACTTCTCTTAGCCACTCGCCACTGCTGCTCCAGGGATGACAAAGATCCTCTGGCCAACAGCCCCTCAGAGCTGACCCTCACAAGTGATCAAGACCATGCTCTGCGGAGGCTCGAAGGAACTTTTACCTTCACGCATGGTATGTGAGTCGCTAGCAGTGGCGTGGTGGTTAAGAGCAGGGTGCATTTCCAATCTGGAGGAACTGGGTTTGATTCCCAGCTTCTGCCAGCCTGAGCTGTGGAGGCTTATCTGGGAATTCTAGATTAGCCTGTGTGCACTCCCACACACCGCCAGCTGGGTGACCTTGGGCTAGTCTACAGCTTCTTGGAGTCTCTTCAGCCCCACCCACCTCACAGGTTGTTTGTTGTGAGGTGGGAAGAAGGCAAGGAGATTGTAAAAACCTCTTTGAGTCTCCCTTCTACAGGAGAGAAAGGGGGGGATATAGAAATCCCAAAAAAATGGATGTAGGCAAACAACCTCCCTACCCTCCATACCTTTTTCCATTTGGAAGCCCTTCCTTACACCGTGGGGTGCGATCCAAATCAGGCCCTGGAAGCACTTTTAAATGGTGTTCCCACTGGGAACTCCGGGGGCTCTAGTCTGTCCTAGCCCCTCGAGTCCTCTTCTTGGTGGATCCCATGTATGGTGTAATGTGTATGAAGCTCGGCTCTCAGTGGCCTTTCACGCTGCCTTCCAACTGGAGTGGTTGGGGCTTGAGGAGCCTCGGCGACTCTTCTGCACAGGGAAGCAGATGCTCTACCAGTGAGCCAGAGCCCCTTTGTAAATGAACCCGCCTTTAGACTGAGTCAACCATCGTTGGTCTCCTCAGCCACCAGTATTTGTCTATCTTCTGGCAGCAACTCTCCTAGAACTTCGGGTAGAGTAGTCTTTTGTATCACCCTGCTTCTAAAGTGGGAGATGGCCAGGATTGAACAGGCAGTCAATTCATTTGTTTCGTTTCATTTGTTTGTTTGTTTGTTTGTTGTGTTTATTAGGTTTATAGACTGTCCTCCCGAAGGGCTCAGAGTGGGAACAGCATATAAATAGAGCACATATATCACAGATTAAATGACTGTTATGTGGATTAATACAGGCTATATATATATATATATATATATATATAGCATATGGAGGCAGCATATATATATATATATATGTATATGTATATATATAGCTATATGTCTTCTCTCTCTATGTATGTATATATATATGTATATATATATATATGTATGTATATATATATAGCCTGTCATTAACTAATATGTGCTGATATATCTCTTATGCATATACATGTGTATGTATGTACATGCACACACATGCACACACTGCTACTCGTTAAAGATGCAGGCATGTTAAAAGGTGTGTACAAAAAAGATGGCACCTACTACTGTCAAGAGTTCCTCAAACCCCCAAAGAGAGAGGGTGGTGGTAGCTTTCGTACTTGGTGCTACAAGAGAAATATAGGGGAGTGAGGGGCCCCCCATCAGTAGTTGGACTCCCCAAAGCGCCCAGCGAACAGCTCAGTCTTACAGTGGCCCTGTGGAACTCATTAAGATCCCACTTGGGGCCAAGGACCCAGCTGGTGGGAGAGCATTCCACCAGGCGAGACCCAGAGCTGTGAAGGCTCTGGCCCGTGATGTAGAGGCCAGCCGTATCGGCTGGAGCCAGGGATCACTAGGCAAGTGGGACAGCCTCTGCCGAAGCAGAGACCCGACATTCGGGACACTGGGGTAGAAGACGATTCCCTGAGTGCACGGGAGGTCCCAGAGCGTAAAGGCCTTGAAGTGTTAGCACCAACACCTTGAAAATGATTCATTGTTGGTGGTAGCCAGTACAAGCAGCAAAGCAGAGGAGTAGTTGTTTCATTGGCAGTGAGGACGATGAGACTTTGCTAGAATGAGTTTAAATTATGGACAGAAAGATGCCAGATGGAAATTAGGAACTTTTTTTTTTACAGTAAAGGTTTTTACAGTAACAGACAAATTATTAACGCCTACTGGAATGCCCGTACGCCCCCGCCGTGCCCGCCCCATCCCCATTGGCGCTTACACCACTTTGTTTGGAATCCCACCACCATGAAGACCTGTTACTAAAATGTTTGGATCCCACCACTGGCCATACTGCACCTGGTGCACACTATGTGCACAATGCACATAGTGGGGGGCATTCCAGAGGCATGGCCAGGAATGGAGCCAACATTGACTCCCACCCAGATTTGCCTCCCCAGGACCCTGGCACCCAGGGCTTGGACTTATGCCACCGTTGCTCATCACTGAACCCAATGGAGGGCTTTTGGTGACAGGAGAGGGTTGGGGGGTTTTGCCTCCGTCTGCGCTCTAAAACCCTCTGAGAGAGCCGGGCAGCGCGTCAGATCCTAACCACTCCAGGGCTCTGGATTGGGCTGATAGACAAACCCTTCTAGATTCTAGAAACCCCCCGAGTGAACCCTTCTATAAATTACAACTCCATATTCTCTACTCCTGATTAACTACAGTAAAAAAGATTCTTGGTTGGAACCACTGTTATTTTAGGTGCTATGATTTACAAAGCCGTTTTAAGAGAAATCAATGTCATAAATATGGAAGCATCCCAGCATAGATAATTCTGGGTTAGTTT
Source organism: Sphaerodactylus townsendi (assembly GCF_021028975.2). Taxonomy (NCBI): domain Eukaryota; kingdom Metazoa; phylum Chordata; class Lepidosauria; order Squamata; family Sphaerodactylidae; genus Sphaerodactylus; species Sphaerodactylus townsendi. The sequence continues at coordinate 889,754 of NW_025950385.1, forward strand.
AACCCACAAAAAAAAAAAAAGAGCTGGGCCGTGATGTTTAACAAGGAGGGGTGGTGTGGGAAGTCTTGCCCCTAATGAAACTCTGGAATAGAATTGTTTGTTAAATGAATCAGCAAATATATGCAGTCAAACCAATACTAAATTCAATACAGTCAAACCAATAGAAGAGAAGAGTTTGGTTATGTCCCCCCCTTTCTCTCCTGCCTGTAGGAGACTCAAGGGGCTTTACATAATCCTCCTTGCCCCTTCCCCTCCCGGGCAACAAACAATCCCTGTGAGGTGGGTGGGGCTGAAAGAGTCTCGAAAAGCTGTGACTCAGCCCAAGGTCACCCAGCGCTGGTGTGGTGTGGAGTGTACAGGTTAATCTGAATTCCCCAGATAAGCCTCCCACAGCCTTCAAGCGGCAGAGCTGAGATCAAACCCTGATTCCCTCCAGATTAGACACACGAGTTCTTAACCTCCTCATGCCACTGCTGCTCCTTATTCAATGAGTAAAAATACTTATTCAATACTTTATTCAATGAGTAAAAAAAAAATGTTAAAGCAGGTGTGGTAGTAGACTGAATGTTGGAAAGCTGTGTGCTGCTTTTTACTTAGCTAAACACACAAGAAGAGAATTCAGTCTATTTCTACTATAGTTACTGAGCAGCTGAAGAAATTTCTGTTGAAAGCGTGGACTAAGCTGGCAAGCAACTTGGCGTTCTGCGAATGTGGCTGCTGGAGTGCGTCTACTACCACAATTAGTTTTAATATTTTTGACTCATTGAATATTGGTGATACTGACTCTTTCAATTGATTGGAATCCAATCTGAATATTACTGGAGTTTCTTTTGCCTTATGCGTACAATGTTTATGACATCTTATACAATGCTTTTGGAGAATTTTGTTACTAAGTACAGTCCCGTTACGCTTTCTTAGGTTGCCTAAGTGCCCTTCATTGTATGGCTCATTCCGCCATTACTTTTATACAGAATATGCACTTTCAAACTGCTTTTCAGTGCTCTTTGAAGCTGTCTTGGAATGGCAGCATCCACTTGAAAACAGTTGTGAAAGTGGTTTTGAAAACGATTATTTTGGAGTGTGCAGCGGAAGGGGCCTTTTTTTTGTTGATATATCCTTTATATCCAGTTGAATCTTACTTATCATATAATCACAATATATCTTTATGAATCATGTTTATGAGCGATTGTATGAATTATCTATTGACTTTTATACTCAAACTAATTGCGTAATACCAAATTCATTCGTTGCCTTGTGTCACTCATATATACAGTCCGTTGTTTCTTAGTCTTGGCTGGCCTCAGATTTTTTTAGTATAGAATTGTTTGATCTCCAGATTAGGCTTCCGTCATCTGGAGACCGGTGCGTGTGCAAAGGAAGCCAGGGCGGAGCCCTGAGCTTTGAATCAATTGTGTCACTTTAGACTGCGGTTGGATTCCAGTGCCAGTTGCGTTAAAAGAAAAGGCTGTCGCGAATAGAAAGCTGGCACCGTGGGGTAAAAGAATCTGAGCCTCAGCTGTTATCCCGCCTCACAGCAGCAGCTGATGATACGGGCTGCCCTCTCCGGCTTTTCAGCTGAAAAAATGATGGACTACAGAAGAGTAACGCTAAATACAGTGTCCTGATAGCAGAGCAGGGCATATGGCAGAACAGGGGAGCATCGGGCTTGGAAACTATTCTTGGCACTGAGTTGGGGTTTGGCAAGCTGTGGACTTGGTTTTCATTTGTGAAATGTTGCTGTCTGACCCCAATATTCGCCAGTGGCAGCAGGAGAACCATCTATTGCTGTTGATTTTATGGAGATGGCAGGCCAGCGGCTCTGGTAATGCGGCTGGGATGAGCTCCCTCACAAACCCGTTGACTCATTTTACAATCCAGGTGTTAATCCCAACCTGCTTTTCGTGTAGTCATAATGTGATCTCAGATTCAGCTAACAAATAAATAAGGTTTGCTCCTGAAACAGTGGGGCAGACCAAGATATCCTGCCTTATGCGCGATTGGCATTTCGCAGTGGTTCTCTAAAGACAGCACAATACCTTTTGCTGGAGGTGGTGTTACGGCATGAAGGCCTGAATCCCCTACCTTTACCGGGTTTCAGCGGTGAAATCACGTAAACTTTAGCCAGGATTTCAGGTGAACACAAACTAAATCCACCAGGCTCTTGAGGGGCTTTACCCTCCCCATTACTTGGCGTGGACAGATCTCACGTTTCTGGCTCGTTCTTCCCGTTAATCAGCGTTCGGCAGGACCTGGTACTGCAGTGGCATAGACCCCATTATTACGGTTCCAGAGCTGATCTGAGGAGGGATGAAGTTGAAACCCTGACTTCGTTCCGCCCTGGAGTGTAGCGCAGAATTGGGCAACCAATCGGCGCTTCGATGCAACTGCGCAGCCTTTCCTTGGTTTCATTTCCACTTTTGCGATCGGCCAGCAGAAGGGGGATGCATACCGTTAAACAGTCAAACATCGTAACTTTGAATCGTTACCATGGTTTTACACAGGTAGCCGTTAACTGTTTGCACAGTTAAACAGTTAAGCGTTAAACTTTTACACGCTGTTTTTTTTTATCGCGTCCCTACAATGTAATGCGTTTCCACAGTGGGAAAAGGTCCCGCCCCATCAAGGCACGCCAACCCGATCCGGGGGGGGAGACCGCTTGCGGCGAGCTCGCCTAGTAGTGAAGTTGCTACAGGTTCTGCAACCGGAATTATTGTCTGCTGTGTGCTTCGCTGCGGTGATTGGGAGGAAGAAACTCGATTGAAGAGGGACACGATTTCAATAAATCGAACAGGTTTGGATCGTGCGAAGGCAATTTCAAGTGAGGATCTCGACGAAAAGGCCAGAGGTATGTCTGACTACAGCCATAATCATAGAATCATAGAGTTGGAAGGCAGGCTACCGGCAATAAATGTCGCCAGAACCAAACAAGCCCGTGTGCCCCAACCCCACTTACCTCAGCCGGGCGGAGGAGGGGCAGCGGTGGAGTCCTGAGCAGTCTAGCAGCCGAGGGGGCCCGTAGTGCCAGCGGGCACTCCTGGAGAGGTGCCTCCTTCATGGGAGAGGTGGGGCAATTTTGCACTCCCCACATGAAGCAGGCGCACTTCACAGTCAATTGACACACACACACCCATGTCCAGTGGTGGGATCCAAGGGTACAATGTAACGAGTTCTCGGGAAATGGTGGTGGGGATTCAAACAAAGTGGTATTACGCTTTGCCGCCCCTCAGTCCCTATTGGGCGGGAGGTTGCTTTAGTAACCCTTCTCAGCTCAGAAAAAATTAGTAACCGCTACTAGAGAAGTGTGTTGAGAACTGGTTGGATCCCACCTCTCCCCACATGTCCCTCTGGGAGATGTACCCCTGATTTGAAGAGACCACAAGAGCCATCAAGCCCAATCCACTCTGCCATGCAGCAGGAACACGCAATCAAAAGCACTCCTGACAGATGGCCATCCAGCCTCTCTTTGAAAACCTCCAAAGAAGGAGACTCCACCACACTCAAGGGAGTGAATTCCACTGTCGAACGGCCCTGACAGAAAGTTCTTCCTAATTTTTTGGGTGGAATCTCTTTTCCTGCACCTTGAATCCATTTCTCCTTGTCCTAGTCTCTGGAGCAGCAGAAAACAAGCTTAGCTCCTCTTCAACATGACATCCCTTCAATATGTAGCGTGGCATACCATGTCACCCCATAACCTTTGTCTTTGCCAAACAAAACATACCCAACTCTCTAAGTTTCTCCTCACTCTAGGTGGATTCCAGACCTTTTAATACCATTTTGGTCGCCTTCCTCTGGACCCGTTCCAGCTTACCTTCTTGAATTTGGGGCACCAGAACTGTTACATTATTCCAGGTGAGGGTCTGACCAATGCAGAATAAGAACACATGAGAATGGCAGAACGTAAGAACATAAGAGCGAGCCTGCTGGATCAGACCAGAGTCCATCTAGTCCAGCACTCTTGCCACTGCAGTGGCCCGCCAGGTGCCTTTGGGAGCTCCACCGTGCAGGATGTGGCGCAATGGCCTTCTAAGAGGCTGTTGCTCCCGAAAGCACCCTGGACTGCTAAGGCATTTGCAATCTCAGATCAAGGAGGATCAAGATTGGTAGCCATATAGATCGACTTCTCCTCCATAAATCTGTCCAAGCCCTTTTAAAAGCTATCAGGTTAGTGGCCATCACCACATCACTGTGGCAGCATACATTCCAAACACCAATCACCTGCGTTGCGTGAAGAACTGTTTCCTTTTATTAGTCCTTATTCTTCCCCAGCATTTTCTGCTAAGCAATGAATGCCCCCTGGTTCTAGTATTGTGAGAAAGAGAAAAAAAAAATCTCTATGTCAACATTTTTCTATCCCATATCCCCTCAGCTGTCTCACTCTCCAGAGCTAAAAAAAAAGGAGTCCCAAGCGGCTGCAGCCTCTCCCTCTAAGGGAAGGTGCTCCAGTCCCTCAAGTATCCTCAAGGTTGCCCTTCTCTGCACTTTTTTCTATCTCTTCGATATCCTTTTTTTGAGATGTGTGCTACCAGGAACTGAACACAAGGACTCAGAATGCTTGATGCGACTGCGGCATACTTTATATAAGGCGGCATGACATCCTTTGCAGTTTTATTATCAATTTCTTTCCTAAATTATCCCCAGCATAGAGTTTGCCTTTTCACAGCTGCCATGCATTGAGGTTGTTTGACATTCCCGTGGAACTATCAGCTAAGAACACTTTAAATCTCTGGTTCTAGTCTGTGACTGATGCCACTGTCCCCTGTAGTGTGTATGTGAAGTTTGGATTTTTTTGCCCCTATGTGCATCACTTTACATTTTGCTACACTGCATTTGCCATTTCTTATTACTCAATCCTAATGTATCAAGGTCAGCTTGGAATGTCTTCAGCGAATCCTTTGTGGTTCTCCACCGCCCTACATAATTTGGTATCATCCATAAACTTGGCCACCACACTACCTTGCACCTACTTCCAGGTCATTTATGAATAATAGGTTAAAGAACACTGGTCCCCAAAGCGGATCCTTGGGGATATTCCTTGGATAGAATATTTGCCTGTAGAATAGATAGGAACTATTACACGTCCTTCGATCTAGACACTATACTCATATTGCTGCATCCCAGAATGGCGACAGCTGCTGGCATACGACATCCTTACTGCTGACTCATGTTCAGCTTGTGATCTACTAAGCACTCCTGCAGATCCCTTTCACATGTAGTGAGTAAGGTCGGGTTGTCCAAGCCAAGTCTCCATCCTATATCTGTGCATTCTCTCAATTTTTTCTGCCTAAGTGGGAGTATCTTACATGTATCTCTGTTGAAGTTCATTTTGTTAGTTTTGGCCCAGCTCTCTAATCTGTCCAGATAATTTTGAATTCTGACCCCTGTCCTCGTGGTATTAGCTACCCTCTCCCAATTTGGTATCATCTGCAAATTTGATTAACTTTGCTCTCTATTTCATCCTCCAAGTCTTTTGATAGCAAAAAATATGGAATAGCACTGGGCCCAGGACAAAACCCTGTGGCAAAACCACTAGTCACATAAATTCAAGGGTTGGACATCCAATACAAATTAATCCGCAAAGGAAGGCAAAGGAAAGTTTGTGCACAACAGGAAAAGATTTTACTGCAAATCTTAGTGTGTTTCTCCCCCCACTTTGTTCAGTAAAAAATGGTATCATCACACCGTGAAATCAAAAGCAAGCTGAGATTATCCGTGACATATTATTTGTCACTGAAGGCATCCCAATGCGTTCCTGGATTATGAAGCAAGGGGTAGAGATGGATTTCGGCAGGAATGGTTGGTTTGAAAGGTGGGACTCCAAGAACACGTCCTGCTAAATCAGACACAAGGGTACAGGCAAGGTTTCTGTCCAAGTGAAGTCAAGAACGAACGCGTCTGGGTGCTCAGAAAAGGGAGAAAAGTAGGCATGCCAACACTCCGATGGGGTGCCTGGAGATATCCCAGAATCTGGGTGATCTCCAGACCGTGGGGATCAGTTCCCACAGAGGTCGGTAATCCCCACTCTTGAAATTTGCACGCAGATCTCAAACCTGTTTGTTGTGAAACCGTGTGTCCTCTTCATTGGGTTTTCTCCTCCCCACTGCAGCTGAGCACACACAGCAGACAATAATCGCGGTTGCCAGAACTAACTTTGGCAATCCCACTACCAGGCGAGCTGCATCGCATGTCTCCCATGATTAGCTGGCATGCCTTGATGGTGAGGACCTTTTCCCACTGCTTGGAAACATACATTGTAGGGCATGATAAAAAAAAAGCAAGCGTGTAAGAGTTTCAACGGCTTAACTGTTTAACTGTGCAAACAGTTAATGCGTTACCTGTGTAAACCATGAATGATTCGAAATTCTGGCGTTTGACCGGTTTTAACGTTTGCATCCCCTTCTGCTGGCCGATCGTAAAAGTGGAAATGAAACCAAGGAAAGGCTCGTGTTGCATGTATCGCGCTGATTGGTTGCCCGAATTCTGCGTCTACTCCAGGGTGAAGCGAGTCAGGGTTTCCCGAACCCTCATCCCTCCCCTCCAGATCAGCTCTGAACCATGTCAATGGGGTCTGGTGTACCACTTTGCAGCCAGGTCCTGCGGAGCAGCGGATTAGCGAGGAGAACAAGCACCGATAGCGGAATCTGCCCACGCAAGCCATGGGGAGGGCGTCCCTCAAACCTGGGTAGTTTGTGTTCGGAAACCTGGCTAGGGCGGTAGTGGGGATTGGACCAGAGAGGATGGCTGATTTGGAAGGTGGACTCCGTGGGTGCTATCCCCAGCTAAGTCCCTCCTCCCCAGTGGCATGGCATCGAGGGTGGAATGAGTGTCTTTGATGCACGGTGTGCTGTGTGCGAGCCTCGGGTGTGGCGAGGGTGTTCCAGAGGTGGGGGGGGCCGGTGAGTGGGGCAGGGGTCACAGGAAACGCATGAGTGCCTCTGGGCCAATTCCCCTCACTCTGGCCTCTGCTCTCCCCATGATACCATTGCTGGCAAGGTGTTAGCAAAATGGTAGCGCCAAGGCATTGCTGAGCTCTGCTCCAGCCCATGCCCGATTCTGACAGGCAGATGTTTCTCGATCATCGCTTGAGTTTAGCACACATTTCCTCCCCTCCTGAACTCTACATAGGTTGGCATGTTTTTTGTCAGGAACATGGGTGGAATGCTTTAGATGAGCAAAATCTAAAATCGGACAGCTGGACCACTCATGCTAACAGGTTGCGTGTGCAGAGTAGTACCGAGTGCAAACCCTGATAAAGGTGAGGGCAACTCTGATTGGTATCACCTTTGTATATAGTTAGCACAGACAACAGTGTGATTTATGCCAGAAAAACACCTGTGGTCTGGCGAAGCGACTTTGTCAGTAGAGAACATTAAAAGAACGTGCGACTGGTGACTGGGCGTGGTCTGTCGGTTCTTGTCTACATTCAGATCACTGCAAGATGGTCTACTCGAGTAAATCCGGCTGCTTGACATGTTTGGCAGCATCAATGGGGCTTTTCTTTCATTTTGACACTTGCTGCCTATACATGAGATGATAGATCGTTAAAGCCACTGGGGGGAAAAAGCTGGCCGAGCGATATCTCAGCCCAAAAGCAGAGGGCAGAGGCAATATGGTGGCTGGGCTCGGAGGAATCAGTGGAGTCACCCTTCACGTGTAAACTGAGGAATGTGGAGAGCGCGCACTAGAAGCAAAACAGCATCGTAAGGGTCGCAGATAAGTCCTCCTTGAAGGAAATGGTTGCGCGCTTTGCACCGTGAGCTCCCGTGACTTTATGTCTCACCGAGATCCCTTCCTAGCCAAAACCATGCCCTACTTAGCCGAGGCTCCTCCCCAAACCTCCAGGTATTTTCAGCCCAGAATCTGACCTGGAGGGAATTCTATGATCACTATGGGGCAGACCACAAGGGCATCAGCGACGCTTTATCTTCAGTGGAAATCCATTGCAGTTCTAGGAATTCTCCAGGCCCTGTCTTGAGGAAAGAGTGGGGACCCAGGAAGCGCCTCACACTGAGACCACTCAAGAAATTGAAAGCAGACTTTGTTACAAGATAGACTCCAGTGGTGGGATCCAAAAAATTTTAGTAACAGGTTCCCATGGGGTGGGATTCAAACTGTAGTAAGCGCCAATGGCGCTAGGCGGGCACCACGAGGCGTGACTGGAGCATTCCGAAGCGAGGCATTCTAGGCGGAGGCATTAGCAGGGCACTTGAGCCGCTGCACCGATCCTTGGCGAAGCGAATGCAACGTAGTCTAATCCCTCTCGGCACACCCAAATAATTAGTAACCTTACTCGAACTCCAGAGAACCTGCTGAGTATATGGATCCCACCTCTGGATCAGGTTTTAAAGGCGGTTAGATGTAATTTTGCCATGCAGGAAAAGGCACAGCCTTTGGTAAACTATGAAAGCTCCTGAGGCAGAAAAATCCATACAAGTGATCTTTCATTCTGTTAAAACACAATAGATAAGTGATCAGTGCTTCAGGAACCCAACTTTCAGGTTGTGGCTGGACACCTCCTGGGATTACATCTGATTTCAGGAGGCCGAATAAGTTAAGCTACCTGGAGAAAGCAGCCACTTTGGAATGGCATTATACACAGTCCCCACACACCGCGGCTATTATCACACACACACACAATAATAACAACTTCTTCCTTCTCGGGATCCATCACCAAAATCTCCAGGTCTTTCCTTAATCTTGGGCTCATTCCGCGACACACAGAATAATCCACTTTCAAATCCGTACGCTTTCAGTGCTCTTTTGAAGCTGTGCAGAATGGCAAAATCATCTGCAAACAGTTGTGAAAGTGGTTTGAAAATGCACTAATTTTGTGTGTGCGGAAGGAGCCTTGGATGTTCCTGAATTCTCCGGAAACCCTAAATTACAAGTGTCCCTACAAATACAGAGGTCAGTTCCCTGGATAAAATGATGCCTTTGAATGATGGACTCTGCAGCATTAGAAACCCTCCTGGACACTCCAGCTTTCCCGAAGCCACGCTCCAAACCTCCTAGAACTTCTGGACCCCAAGTTGGCAACTCCCTTCACCGCTTACATTTTTTTTGGTGCTCAGAGTCTGCCCCTTCCACTCTAGATTCTCTTTCAGAGAACAATCCTCTCTTTGATACCCGCCTTCTGGAAACATGCCACCGGGTTCTGCTTGTGTCCAGTAAAACAGTCTTGAGGGCGATTCCGTGGTACCACGCAGTAAAAATAGGTTCGACTCGGATTCCCTGGGAAGGGTACTTGACCTAGGTCGAAGCCATGGTCATTCCCCACTGCAACCAACTTGATCCCAGCTTGGAGGGCAGGACTCATCCTGTGCCTCTTTGCGGCTTCACGTTCCGGGTGGCTGCTGTTCTCGCGGCCATGTTCCGGTCTATCCTTGGCCGAAGACGTTATTAAAAACTGCCACAGGAATTTTGGAGGGGCGAAAGAGTGGCATTTTGATGGCCAACTAGCTGCACGATGCCGAAACACTCAGCTGTGATTGGCTGGATGGGGACTCTGGCACCAGAGATTCCTCGCGACTTTTACTGGAGTCGAGGCTGAGTTGGCTGAACGGGTTCCTGAAAAAAGTAGTAATTCCCAGCTAGAGCTCTGTGAAATTTTGACGCATTACGAGTGACTTAAGCCGCGGTACAAAACCACGTTGATCCCAGTGGTTGTGGGAGCGCCCTGTTGACGCAGCTCAAACTTATAGGTCGATAGCCCAAGTGGCGGAATGCGACCTGAGATTGTAGGAAGCTCGGCTTGGTTTCTGAAAAGCCAGAGGGGACCCCAAGCAACCTGCAATTGGAAGATGGCAAAATCAACCAAGTTATTAGGCCGGGGTGTTTGGAAGTCAACTGGTTGAGCCGTAGAAGTTAGCTGAAGAGTCCGAAAAGTGTCTTAAAGCAAGCAAACTCCCCAGGGTCTTTCAGCTTTTGAGTGTCAAAGTTCATTTCAGCAGTCTTGAACTGGTCCCCATCCATACTTGGAGCCTGGAGAGAAAACGGAGCTGGCTCTTGCTATTTAAAATAATATAATGGGGTATTATTATCATCATCATCATCATCATCATCATCATCATCATCATCATCATCATCATCATCATTATTATTATTATTATTATTATTATTATTAATTCGATTTGATAAACCGCCCTACCCCCAGAGGGCTCAGGGCGGTGTACAACAAATAGGAATACAATAAAACAAATCGAATAGCCCCAATCACAACATATACAAAACCTTAAAAACTATAAAAGCAGCAGTGAAGCCTTCATACATCTATGAATAAGCAAATGTACATTTTTCCAAATTTTCATTCTTCAGTAAGGTATAATGTCACAGCCAGTGGTGGGATTCAAATAATTTAACAACCTGTTCTGGTGCTGGGATTCAAATCATTTTAACGCATTAGTTGATTACAATCACCATTTAACAACCAATTCTGCGAAGTGAGTGTGAACGGCTGAATCCCACCACTCGCATAAAGTCCATCCTCCAAAGTAGCCCGGTTTTCCTTCAGGCGAGAACTGGTCTCTGTGGCCTGGAGGTTGGTGTAATCCCAGGAGATCTCCAGCCACCACGCAGAGGTTGGGAACTCCCCTCCCCATTCCTGCTGCAGCAGACTCTCCCGCCGGCTCAGTCTCTTGGCCCTTTCCCCCCACTTACCTTAAGCCCCGCTGGCTACTCTCCTCCAAGTAGCGTGGGGTCCAGCTTCACTCCCCACTTCAGAGTGGCGTGAAGCACTTAGCCATGGCCTCAGCGCCCCCCCTCAGCGTCATTTCTGCTGCCTTGATGACCGTGGGAAGCGGTAGCCATGGGAAGCGAGAGCGTCGGTTTGATGAATATTCCGTGGGAAGCCGAGGGAAGCGAGGCCTTGGCAGGTAATTGTGCGCTGAAGGTACTTGACGCCCAACCCTCGGACAAAAGGTGAGTGGGGAAAAGGGCCTTGTTCCAAGTTTGATCTTTGTACCCATACTTGTACTGGGAAGAAGTTGGCAGTACTGACGCCTAAAGATGCTCTCCTGGTTGCTGACCAGAGGTGTAATGGATGCAATATGTAGTGTAATGAAAAGCACAAAATCAGGTTCATTGAGCGTTAGCTCCTGCGCCTCAAAGAGCTTCCAGCTGGAGTCCTTTCCCTCCTGTTCTCTTCTCCTTCCGCCCCAAATCTGCAAAATATAATTAACTTCGATGTAAGCTTTGAAAAAAAAAAAAACCTAATCCAATCCAAATCTCTTTGCATTGATACTCGCAGGAATGGGGGTTCCTTTCCCAGTAGGCGCAATGTTAACCAGATCTCTGTAAAACTAGTGGAATTTACGTGCTACCGGTGAATAGTTGCATATAAATGAGTCTGTGCTATTCAGGTTGCTAGATTGGTAGGGGATTCTCTCCTTTCCACTGCCCCCAAAAGGATCTAACGTTGCCGTCATACCCATAAAACTGCAAGGGTTGTTGTCATGCGGTAGATGCGACCGCACTTGGAGTCCTTGTGTTCAGTTCAGAGTCGCCACCACATCTCAAGAAGGATGTCGAGAGATAGAAAAAAAGTGCAGAAGAACGCGAGGATGATTGAGGGACTGGAGCACCTTCCTTATGAGGGAGAGGCTGCAGCGTTGGGACTCTTGGTTTGGAGAGGAGGCGGCTGAGGGGGGGATATGGATTGAGAAATCTACAAGAATTATGCCTGGGGTAGGAAAATGTTGACATGAGAGAAATTTTTCTCTCTTTCTCACAATAATAGAACCAGGGGCATCCATTGAAAAATGCTGGGGGGGGAAAAAATTAGGACTAATCAAAGGAAGTTTACACTTCTTCATGCAACGTGTGATTGGTGTTTGGAAGATGCTGCCACAGGAGGTGGTGATAGTCACTAACCTGGATAGCTTTAAAAGGGGCTTGGACAGATTTATGGAGGAGAAGTCAATCTATGGCTACTCTCAATCTTGATCCTCCTTTATCTGAGATTGCAAATGCCTTAGCACCGTCTTTCAACCAGGTGCTCAGGATAACAGCAGCAGCAGCGAAGGCCGGCTGCTTTCACCCTCCTGCATGGGAGCTCCCAAAGGCATCTGGTGAGGCCCTGCGAGTAGCAGAGTGCTGGACTAAGTGGACTCTGGTATGATCCAGCAGGCTCGTGCTTATGTTCTTACCCATCTAGCTTAGAATCAAAGGCCAATGTTGCCTATTTTCCTGGTATATACTTCCATTTGTCTTAGGCATAAGGAAGTCATTGGAATATCAAGAAGACCCTGCCTTTATTCTGTGCAGATTGCCTCCACGAAGGCTGTGTTAGTGTTTATTGTCCAGACTGGCTAAAATGGATAAAACTAGACCCGGCGTTTTTTTGGTAAAAGTGGATTCATTTCCACTTTCTTTGTTTTTGCGGCGCAGTTCTCGAACGTTAAAATCGATTTGCAGCATGAAACAAAGAGAGTATTTCCCACGGTCTTGAAGTTAAAACATCATCGCCGTAAGTGCTTTCTTGTGAAAGAGCGGACAAGTCCTCAGTTCTCCCATTGAATACTGTGAATATTCAAGCAGCTGACTGGCGGCTGGATTTTCTCCGGTGTTCATGAAGGCATGGAATGAGGTCCAAACATTAGAAGCATTGCATGACAAGTCTTTAATTAGGATTTTTTTTTATAGTGTAATAAATCACACAGCATTGCATAGCACCTGAAAATATTTTGCACACCTATTATATAAAAGGCTAACCATGGTGGTGACAACTCACTTTCAGCCAATCTGCCTTTTGCACAACTGGGGGGTGGGACAGAGTGGAGCTGCAACAGAAGTGGCAGACCGTGGAGGGCATTCCAGAGTACCTGGGAAGAGGAGGGCGAGGGCGAGGAGGGAGCTAGCAACCTGAAGCCAGCAGGGTGGAAGTCAGGAGGGGCTGATCCCCTTGATGGATGCTGTTGACCTATCAGCAATTTTTCTAGAACTCATTGTTCATACAGCTTAAGGGTTTTACTGCTAGTCTTGAAATTTTTTACTACAACAGCCTGTAAGGTTGCTAAATAATTATTATGCCCCAGGGCAGTGGGAGAAGATGGTGTCACCGCCTGTGGCTTAACCTGCTGAAGAGCAGAGGTGAGTCTCAAACCAGGGACTTACTCCATTGTTACAGTGCAATCCTAAGAGAGTTACACCCTTATAAACACAACCTAGACGCCGGGGTAGGCGGTTTATCAAATCGAATTAATGATGTGGTGGTGGTGGTGGTGGTGGTGGTGGTGGTGATGATGATGATGATGGCGATGATATTGATGATGATGATGATGATAAGCTTCAATGAATTTCAAAGGCTGTAACTCTCTTTAGGATTAGGAAGGAGCAGTCCCTAGTTATTATGCTACGCAATTAGTAAATACTGCGCTGTAAAACTACTGTACTGGTGATGTAATAGATGGGAACCTAAGCGATGTCACACAAATTAGCTTTCTTGGAATTGCCCACATGGGGCCAGGTGCATTCATCGGCAGCAGCTTGGAAGAATGGACTGTTAGCATCATAACAATAAAATAGAATCAAATATGTGCTAAGTGAAATGTAGTTAGGCGATTGCCAGATTATGGTCTTCCAGCAGCATTGTCTACATGCCTTAATTTTCAAAAAAGCAAGCAGTGGCATATGCTGCTTACGAAATCACATGTTCCCCAGCACAGGTCATTTGGTCATGGAGATTGAAAATAAGCCACATGGCGCACCCTCACAAGCCAGGCCAAGACTTCCCTCTGCCATGGACCTCCAGCATTTCCCACTGCATGGCAGGGCAGAGGTGGGGGGGTGGGATTGGGACCCGGTGTACAGCAACTGAGCCACAGCCCTCACGCCCTTGGTCCTCCTGAGGCAGTGGTTGGCAGGGGCGGCTTCACTGCAGCGAGGAGGGGCGAAGCCACCTCGACTTCCCTCTCGCCTGCAGAGAGGCAGGTTGACGAGCCCAGCTCCTGGACCAGCAGCTCAGCTCTCCAGTGAACCCTAGGTCCTGCCGGGACCTAGCCATGGTGAACAGCTCCCGCGCCCTTTTCTCCTGCCTGAGCCTGCCTGGCAGCAGCAGAGCCATTGAAACCTGAGCACATGGACAATTTCAACAGAAAGGAAGAAACCATGAAAATGAGCAAAATGTGGCTACCAGTAGGGAAACACACTAGAATCAAGACAGTGACTATCAGACACCACCAGATAAGCGATATCTCCAGGCAGTAAGTAGTCCAAGGGCTGATGGGCAGCCACCACCACTCTAGGCAGTATTAAGCAATCAAAGGGATCAAAAGGCCAGGCTAGTACAGTAGGTACCCTCACTGATTGATCATGCGACCTTCATGGTTATTCACATGCTAAATGGGTGGATCCACCAACACATGCAAATCAAGCTTTACTAACTTCACCCTTTACATTTTGTTGACAGGCAAATGGTCCTTTCTCCACCCTGGACGTCCCACAGGTATATATACTCGCACTTGCTTTCACGGCCATCAGATCCTCTAGAGATGCCAGCCACAGATGCAGGCGAAGCGTCGAAGGAGAGGCAGCAGTGGCGTGGGAGGTTAAGAGCTCGTTTATCGAGATCTGGAGGAACCGGGTTTGATTCCCAGCTCTGCCACCTGAGCTGTGAGGGGAGCTTATCTGGGGAATTCAGATTAACCTGTCCACTCCCACACCGCATCAGCTGGGTGACCTTGGAGCTGAATCACAGCTTCTCGGGCTCTCTCAGCCCCACCTACCTCACTGGGGTGTTTGTTGTTGTGAGGGGAAGAGGGCAAGGAGATTGTCAGCCCTTTGAGTCTCCTGCACAGGAGAGAAGGGGATATAAATCCAAACTCTTCTTCTTCTTCTTCTTCTTTTTTCTTCTTCTTCTTCTTCTTCTTCTTCTTCTACCATAGAACCATTTACGGCCCATTCAGCCTGGAAACCAACCACACAACACTGGCCGGGAAAGCCTTCGACAATAATTCTGTAGTGTCATAGATAGCTTGTTGTTTATGGACCGGGCATTGCACAACACCAGTTATTGGAGACAGTATGTTTCACCCGCTCCTGTAAAGCGCACTATCAGTTTTACTAATCTTAATTGCTTATATAAATACAATACAATCATAACCCCTGGCTAACTTACCAACGTCGTATTCCCCACTAATAAACAAACACAATGATGGGGTCATTAAATAGCCTTCCTGCCGAGGCCTGAATATTCTGCCAGCAATCTGGCAATCATTCTGAACTTCCGGCAGGTCTGCTGTAAGTTAAAACTTGTGTTGCCTGTGTGGTGTAGCAGTTAAGGAGCAGTGTGGTGAGCCAGTGTGCTGGAGCAATGATTAAAGAGCAATGACGGACTCTAATCTGGAGAACTTCGGGTTTGATTCCTCGCTCTTTCACATTAAGCTTGGCGAGACTTATCACACAATGGTGAATTGGGCCTCCAACATGAAGCCAGCTGGGCTGAAGAGGTGGGATCCAGCAGATTCTCTGAGTTCCGAGAGTAGGTTACTAATTATTTGTGTGTGTGTGTGCTCGAGAGGGGTTACTAATGGATGGATTTTGCCACGTGATTTTAGTATGAATTACGCCCCTCCCTCTCAGCAGTAGCGCACAGAACTTGAAGCAGTCTAGCAGGAGGTGCACCAACATGCGTGGCAGCCTGTGCCTCGAGTGCATTAGTTTCCATGCCAAGGACTGAAGCGCAGCAACTCGTCCTTGCCACAGCCCCGCCAGAATGCCCGCTTGAATGCCCAGCCAGCCCCGAATGCCCAGCCCAGCCCCATTGAGCTATGCCCGCTGTTTGAATCCCATCGCAGCCATGGGAACCTGTTACCTAAATTTTTTTTGGTTCACCACTGCAGCTGGGTGATCTTGGGCCGAACATGGATTCTCTCCAGAACTCTCTCTCGGCCCCACCTGCCTCACAAGGTGTCTGTTGGCTGAGGAGAAGGAAGGGAAGGAGTCTGTGAGATGCTTTGAGACTCCCCAAAGGACTTGTGCTGAAAGCATTTTTGGAGTGGACAAATATGCCTGCTTTCTTTTTTGGGTTCTTACCGTGCTGTCAGTGTGGACACTTCTGGTCCACCCCGTTTCATTTTCTGGCACTAACAATTCATTTCAGTTCTTGTTTTGACCCTTTTAATAAAATGTTTATTTT
The DNA here is from genome assembly GCF_021028975.2 of Sphaerodactylus townsendi. NCBI lineage: Eukaryota > Metazoa > Chordata > Lepidosauria > Squamata > Sphaerodactylidae > Sphaerodactylus > Sphaerodactylus townsendi. Next base: position 905,883 of record NW_025950385.1, read on the forward strand.
CAATATTTATTTTAATTTTATTTTTTATTTTATTTATTCAATTAAGGTATATCACCCCATCCCGGAGACTCACAGGCGATTGATACAACAAATCAACTTATAAAATACAATAACAAGAGGAAGTGAGTAAATAACAGCCAATAAATAATACACCTAACATGAAAAATAATACAGCCCTCAAACTCCTAAAACAATTTAACAGAATGAAACATGTTCCTTTTCAATAATACATTTCCGTTTATTAAAAGTTTATTTTTAATGTAAGGCTGTGTTGATTAACCCAGGAACGCTTTCAGTAGTGGCATAGGGAGGGTTAAGAGCTGGTAATATCTAATCTGGAGGAACGGGTTTTGATTCCCAGCTCTGCCGCCTGAGCTGTGGAGGCTTATCTGGAAATTCAGATTCAGCCTGTGCACTCCACACACGCCAGCTGGGTAACCTTGGGCTAGTCACGAGCTTCTTGGAGCTCTCTCGGCCCACCTACCTCTCACAGGGTGTTTGTTGTGAGGGGGAAGGAGCAAGAGGTGTAAGCCTTTGAGTCTCCTGCAGGAGAGAAGGGGATATAAATCAAACTCCTCCTCTTCTTCTTCTTCTTCTTCTTCTTCTTCTTCTTCTTCTTCTTCTTCTTCTTCTTCAGCTGCAGCTTCTTCTTCTTTCTTCTTCTTCTTCTTCTAATTTTACAGAATATTATTTTTTTCACTAACTTGATGCCTGCCTCTCTTCGTGCCTAGGTGCTATTCAGGAAAGATCTTCTCCGTGGTTCTTATTGTTTTCTTCATTTTCTGGTTTGCATTTTCATTTTTTATCAGTTACATATGAATTGCCAAATGCACAATCAGTTAATATTTCATAGGTACGAAGGCCAGAGCAGAGCCTAAGCTTCGGGGAGCGCGTGTGTGTGCCATGCTCACCCGGAACACCCCATGCATACTTGCACTGGCGCTAAACCACCTGTCATAGTAAAATAGGATAATGTTGATCCTGTAAAAAAAAGAAATTGGAAGAAATTCACACTGTGTTAGAATTTGTAAAAGCGAAACACAAAATGGTGTGCTTATGATCCACGTGTTTGTCCATGTGATATGGGGGAAATAGAGACCCTGACACGTGAAATCTATGAAGCATCGGTTACACAAGCTATGGCGGATGCAGCACAAACCATGGAAGCGTTGAATCTATAAAAGAATTTTGCATCTGGAAAAAAGTCACAAATTATTTTGGAATTGTTATTTTTTGAAAAGGGTGGCGTGAGTGTGGACAAACCGGTTGGGGGGGGGGGTCAAAACATTTTGCAGACATTGGGGGGGTAACCAGAAAAAAAAAAGCTATGTTTATCATGTTAGAAGCTGGAAGTTTGGTGAGAGGGATTGTCAAATATAAGTACCTGGATTCACCTGATGCTTTCAAAACAACCAAATATTTGACCAACTGGGGTGCTGTATGTGGTTTCCGGGCTGTCTGGCCGTGTTCTAGCAACATTCTCTCCTGAGCGTTTCATGCACTGCATCTGTGGCTGGCATCTTCCAGAGGGATCTGATAGTAGGAATGGAAAGCCAAGTGGAGTATATATATACTGTGAGGTCGCTTGCTTTCCGACTCCACTACTCTCCACTTGCTTTCCATTCCTGCAAAATACAGATCCTCTGAAGATTGCCAGCCACAGATGCGAAGTGAAACGTCAGGAGAGAATGCTGCTAGAACCGGACCAGACAGCTGGAGCCGCTTCACCTAGCTGCCGATTCCGGACATTGAAGCCCAGCCGACAATACATTCAACCAACTGTTGTTCTGGGATTTTTGCTTGCCGAACAAAATTTTGTGGCAAACTGTTCTTCCTAGAACACGCAGTCGCGCAAACCTAAACCATTCATACCGAATGTTGGAGTATTTTTTCTTTTTGCAAAGAGTGAAAGACTTAGCTTTCTCTGTTTACTTGGAAGGGGTCTTCTCGCAGTTTTGACAAGCGGAAATCGACCTTCCCGCATGTTTTTTCATCTACAGATAGAGGACATAATCTCTCTAACAGGATCCATACGCAAAGATTTATTTTTTGAATTAACATGCTAGCCAGTTGATTTTTATTATGTAAACGCCATACAAGACAGGCCGAAGGCTACACCGCCAGCCCGGCATTCTGCGCGAGGGCAGTAGATATCCAGGAATACGGCGGCAGCGTTAAGCGATACTCAAAGGTGTTCTGTTGTTGTCATGTGGATATGAATGGGATTACTTAGCGTCCTTGATACGGGCGAAGTCGATCAAGCAGCAGGAGGGTGGCCTCTGCGTTGCTTAAGTTCTGCTAGAGGGAACTGCCTGGAGGGAACTGCTTCCTGGGAAACCTGGCCCTGTGACTTGTGACAGCCATGCTTCCTACCGGCAGAGATGTCAGCATTGGCTGTGGCTTGCACTCAGTGGCCCTGCGTGGCCCTCAGACAGACCACCTGGCAGCCTTATTGTTTCCTGTGTGATACAGAGACAACATCGCATCACTGAACACTAGTCACTAGTTGAGGATTAGATTTTGGGGGGGGGGGAGGTGGGTGGGTGGAATGGGAGTGGTGGGTAAGAACTCTCCGGGCCAGATCAGGGGTCTGCCAACCTGTGGCTCTCTTAAGTGGACTGACTACAATTCCCATCAGCCCTTGCCAGCATGGCCAATTGGCTGGGGAAAAGCCAGCCAGGAGCAGCTACAGAGAGCCACCTGTTGAACACCATCAATATCTCCCTTGAGCAAGGGAGTTGTTGTTCCCAGGTTGGCTAGAAAGAGGCGGTGGTTCACCCAAATTTAAATCCTTTAGATCTGGCCAATTACTGCCAAGAGTATCCAGTGGTGGGATCCAAAAATTTTAGTAACAGGTTCCCACGGTGGTGGGATTCAAAACTGTGGCGCGAAAGCACCAATGGGGCTAGGTGAGGGGCTGGGGGGCATGGCTGGAGGCATTTCTGGGGGAAGCGGGGCATTCCTAGAGCAGTGGGCTGTGGCATGGACGAAGCCGGCCTTGGCAGCTGCGTGAAGGGAGGGAGGGAGAAGACAGTATCAATGAGATCTGTTGCCCGTGGGCTGTTGATGGAGTTGAGTTAAGAGAAGGCCAGTTGTGAGAATGGGAGCTGCAGCTGTGTGGCAGGCTGAGGCCAGTCTCGGCTGTATAAACAGAGGCGGGAGGGAGCCCTCCCTGAAAGCTCACTGCGCAGAGAAGAGTCCCAAGGTAAGCGTCCCTCGTGTAATAGGCCAACATTTGACCTGGGCAGGATATACATGTCGCGATATTGAGTATCTGAAAGGACAGCGATGTCTCTTATTCAGCAGTCCAGCACATCAAATTTGAGAGATGAGATGCAATGAGTTTTAGCATCCAATGCGTTTTACACTGGCATCAGAAAGGATAACAAAAAATCCAAAGGAAGGCAAATGTAAAGAAGCATTTTTTAATGTTGAAGGAACGATTACATGTTCCTATATGTGACCGTTTTCACTGGAAATTTAAAAGGGCCAAAGCCTGAAAATATTGATATATATAGGTCTAAAAATCACGCTTTTGCAAACTTTTTTGACCTAATAGCCCTACTCCCTGGGTGAGAGAGCCAAACCTTGTGGACCCACTGACTGCTAAGAATGTGCGGGGAAAGGCTTAGTAGTGTGTCCACTTTCTCACGCCTCTGAAATTCAGATATACCCTCACCTTTCCACCAATGTGGGGTCTTAAAGCAGCTTACTGACATTCTTCTTGTTCTCCATTTTGTCCTCCCAACATTCCTGTAAGGTAGGTTAAACAGATTTTGTGACTGGGCCCAGGCCACCCAGGAAGTTTTCAAGGCAGGGTGAGGATTTGAACTCGCAGTCTCCCCGATCCTAATTCTAATCTGAATGTATTTTGTTTTGTTTTGATGACCCTTCAGGCGGGGTGTGTGTGTGTGTTTGCTTCGCACTCCCTGAACAAGCTCCTATTGAGGCCTAGCATGTTGTACAATCTATGGCAGTGGTGGCGAACCTATGGCACAGGTGCGAGAGGTGGCACTCAGAGCCCTCTCTGTGGGCACACGCAAACAGAGTCACCCCCCCACACACACACACACATCTAGGCTGGCCTGGGCCGCTGGGCTCGATTATTAGCATTAAACCTCAGACCTAGTTTTGGGGAAGCAGTGTAGGTAACCCTGTTAAGCGCTGTTAAACCCCACTGATTTTCATCTCGAAGCAACTAAAGCGCAATCCCTTACCTAGAGATGCAAGCTTCGGTTGCTAACAATGGGGCTTTGCTTCTAAATGAAAACCCTCCTAGGGTCGTGATTCACCCATTGGAAGAGTTGCACTTTGGTTGCTTCAAAGAAACGAAAACCACTGACTCTGACCAAGCTTACTCCTGGCAAATAAGCGCGTACTTCGAACCAACTGTTTTTTTTCTAAACTTAAACCTGAGTATTCAGGTTCTAAATTGCCTTATTGGCACTTTGCAATAAATATAGCCGGGTTTTTTGGGATTGGCAGTTTGGGCACTCAGTCTTGAAAGAGGTTTGCTATCACTGATCTATGGGGAGCTCATAATTTAGCCCGATCCTCTCATTGTCTCCCAGATATTACTGGGAAGCGGTATGTTTACTGCGGTGCGAGAGCAGAGCCAGTACCGATCGCGGTTTCGCTGCATTCTTGAACTCAATCAGCCATCCGGATTAAGCCATCATCTCTAAAAAAAACACAGAAAACATTGGTGAGCGGATCACAGATCGGACAAGAGCTGCTTGTTGCAATTATCACACACATTTATAAAATGTCATTGGCTGGAAGACATTAACACCTTAGCAATCATTATTTATTAACAACTAATGCTTCTTAATAATTATAATAGCCTTTATATGGTGCTATCAGATATTTAGGAGGCTTCATGTGTTTTATAATCTACCTTGCTGGCTTGCTTTAGTACCTTTTCTTTATACAAGTTGGAAGTCACAGAAGAATTGGGGCGAGGGGGGGCAGGATCAGAGATAAATTATTGAAACCCTCCTCTTGTATGAGCTCCAGTGACTTCCAACCCATCAATTTATCCATTTTCTTGTTAGCCTTCTAACAAGTGACTCTCAACTGCACTCTGCATTTGGGTACCTCCTCGAGCACTTTCAAATCTCTGCATTACCATTTGGGAACGGCCTTCTTTTACTTTACAGAAGAAGAAGGAGGAGGAGGAGGAGGAGGAGGAGGAGGAGGAGGAGGAGGAGAAGGAGGAGGAGGAGGAGGAGGAGAAGAAGAAGAAGAAGAAGAAGAAGAAGAAGAAGAAGAAGAAGAAGAAGAAGAAGAAGAAGAAGAAGAAGAAGAAGAAGAAGAAGAAGAAGAAGAAGAAGAAGAAGAAGAAGAAGAAGGAGAAGGAGAAGAGGAGGAGGAGGAGAAGGAGAAGAGGAGGAGGAGGAGAAGGAGGAGTTTGGATTTATATCCCCCCTTTCTCTCCTGTAGGAGACTCAAGGGAGCACGTCTCCTAGCCTTCCCCTCTCACAACAAACACCCTGTGAGGTGGGAGGCTGAGAGAGCTCCGAAGCTGTATTTCACGCCCAAGGTCACCCAGCTGGCGTGTGTGGGAGTGCACAGGCTAATCTGAATTTCCCAGATAAGCCTCCACAGCTCAGGCGGCAGAGCTGGGAATCAAACCCGGTTCCTCCAGATTAGATACACGAGCTCTTAACCTCCTACGCCACTGCTGCTCCAGAAAGACCTTTCTTTCATTTTGCATAGCTCAAGTATACAGAAATCTCTTTCTATTGATCTATTCCTGCAAGGCTTTTCTTATCACCTTAACCTAAACAAAAAAAACTACCCTAAAATGTTCTTTTTTAAAAAAAAAATGGTGGTGAGAGAAATCTGGTTTACATTGTCTGTTTTGTTCTCTCTCTCTCTCTCTCTTTCTCTCTCTCTCTCTCTCTCTCTCTTTCTCTCTTTCTCTCTCTTTCTCTTCTGAGTTCCCCGTGTTGTCTGCCACAGGGATGGTGAACAGGGAAGAAGCAAAGGGTGACACTAAATCATTCTCACTTGCACAAGTTCTGTCAGGGAAAAAAAGCCATTAATATGAGGTTGTGGGGGAACGCATTACCATCTATTATTTGCCATAACATGAATTTAAAACCAGGAAGTCAGATGATAAAATATGTGGTGGAAGGGAGAAAGGAGTTGCGACGGGCGTAAGTGATAGCTTGGGGCCTCCGAGCCTTCAACTTAATGTGCTAAGTAAATCCCTGAGGTTAAAAATGTATGGAAATTGTTGCAGCTCGGGGAGGCATATTTTAACTCTCCAAAAGGTTCCTGCAAATCTACCGAGGGGATTTTTTTTCCCCCCGCTCATCCTCTTCTTCTTTCTGTAGATGCACAAGCCGGACAACTCTTTAGAAATTCGTGGTGAGCTGGTGGAGGGCTCTCACGCCTCTCTCTGGCCCCTTCCGCACACGCAAAATAATGCGTTTTCAAACCACTTTCACAACTGTTTGCAAGTGGACTTTGCTGTTCCGCACAGCTCCAAAGAGCACTGAAAGCAGTTTGAAAGTGCATTATTCTGCATGTGCGGAATGAGCCTCTGTGTGGCGATGGTGGGCCACTGCGAGTAGCAGAGAGCTGGACTAGATGGACTTTGGTCTGATCCAGCTGGCTTGTTCTTATGTTCTTATGATGCTTGAAAAACTGCTTGGAAATGGCGGCTGGCAGTCTATTTGTTTTATTTATTTATTTATTTATTGTCGAAGGTTTTATTTATTTATTTATTGTTTAGATTTGTAGACCGCCCCATCCCCAAGGCTCTGGGCGGTGCACAACAACATCAATATATATGCAGTTTATAACAATAACAACACAATACAAGCCTTTATTGGCATATAAAACAGGGCAAAATTTTAAAACAAAACAAGGTTAAGAAATACAGTTAAAATTACTAATTTCCAGTATAAAATTTGCAACAGTTTCACAAAAGAGCACATCAGAGCATTTTATAACAATAAACAATTATTACATGCACTAAAATCCATTAAAACCATTAAAACAGCGGTCAATACAATAATAACAGGCGTCCCATAACCCAATGTATTAAAAAGCCTCCACGAAAGGAAGGAACGGCCGGACTCCTCCTTAGGAGGGTAACGGAGATGGAAACAAAAAGAATGGTAAAAGTAAGTGAGTGACTGGGACTGACTGACGAACTCATGAGACATCTGCGGGAGACATGCGGGCTAGTGGCTTCCAGACTGGTCTGTTTAGAAGAGGTTCAAAACCAAGAGACCCCCACAAAGAATCTTCTTCCATAGGAACTTCCATGAGAACATCAGAAGAGCCCACTTGGATCAGACCAGAGGTCCATCTAGTCCAGGGGTGGCCAACCTATGATGCTCCAGATGTTCATGGACTACAATTCCCATCAGCCCCAATTGGCCATGCTGGCAAGGACTGATAGGAATTATAGTCCATGAACATCTGGAGCACCATAGGTTGGCCACTTCTGATCTAGTCCAACATCCTGTACTGACACATTGGGCAACCATTTCCTCCGGAGGTCCAAAAGCAGGCCTTCATTAGAACATAAGGAGAACCCTGTTGGATCAGACCACTGGTCCAGCTAGTCCAGCATGTTGTCTCACACAATGGCCAGCCAGGTGCTCTGGAGGTCCAGCAACAGATCACAGAGTCTGAGGCCTCCCTTGAGGTTGCCCCCAGGCAGCAGTGTGCAGCAACTGCGTCTGAACCCGGAGGCTCCCTTCCGTCACCATGGCTACCAGTCCCATGACTCTGCCGCATCAGTGGCGTAGTGGCTAAGAACAGTGGCTAAGAGCAGGTGCACTCTGATCTGGAGGAACCGGGATTGATTCCCAGCTCTGCCGCATGAGTTGTGGAGGCTTATCTGGGGAATTCAGATTAGCCTGTGCCCTCCCACACACGCCAGCTGGGTGACCTTGGGCTAGTCACAGCTTCTCGGAGCTCTCTCAGCCCCACCTCCCTCACAGGGTGTTTGTTGTGAGGGGGGAAGGGCAAGGAGATTGTCAGCCCCTTTGAGTCTCCTGCAGGAGAGAAAAGGGGGATATAAATCCAAACTCTTCTTCTTCATCATCCCTCTCTAAAGCAGTCAGTGCCTATGGCCACCACTACCTCCTCTGGCTGCAAATCCCACATTTCAATGACTAATTGTGTGAAGAAGTATATCCTTTTGACCAAATTTCCTGAGATTAAAAAAATATATGCTACACATGGGGCTACGGGGCAGTTTAACTCGGGAGCACTTTAACTCAGGTGCTCGGGAGCAGCAGCAGCAGCAGAAGGTCATTGCTTTCACCTCCTGCCTGTGAGCTCCAAAAGGCACCTGGTGGGCCACTGCGAGTAGCAGAGTGCTGGACTTACGTTCTTAACAATGGAGCCATGGAAGCTCCCTGGGGCAGTATGGAAACCCAAAAACCAGGATGAGGGAGGCTAAAACTGCTTCTCCCTGTGTGCTGTGGTCACACACAAAAAAGAGCCAGAAAGAAGAAGAAGAAGGAGGAGGAGGAGGAGGAGGAGGAGGAGGAGGAGGAGGAGTTTGGATTTATATCCCCCCTTTCTCTCCTGTAGGAGACTCAAAGGGGCTTACAAACTCCTTGCCCTCACAACAAATACCCTGTGAGGTAGGTGGGGCTGAGAGAGCTCAGAAGAACTGTGACTAGCCCAAGGTCACCCAGCTGGCGTGTGTGGGAGTGGACAGGCTAATCTGAATTCCCCAGATAAGCCTCCACAGCTCAGGCGGCAGAGCTGGGAATCAAACCCGGTTCCTCCAGATTAGATACACGAGCTCTTAACCTCCTACGCCACTGCTGCCCTTCACACATGTGATACAAAGTCCCCCACCAAACATGAGAACCTTTCCACGTATAGTTGAGAGATGTGCCCCTCGGTGGGGCCGTGACTCAGTGACCGAGGATCTACTTGGCATTCAGAAGGACTTGGATTCGTTCCCCGGCACCTTCCGTTAAATAATCTGGCTGTAGGTGCTGTGAAAGCCCTCTGCCTGAAACGGGATGAGATTAAAAGGTGCTAGACAGATTAGAGGTCTGTGATTAAATCCCCCCAACTCTTTTTTAAATTATTATTTTGGTTTGTTTTAACTGAAATGCGCCTCAGGGGCGCCGTCGATTGGGTCACGACACTAAATTGCCACCTTAAAGAAAGTTACTTCTGTCAATGAAAAAAAATGGTCTTAAATCCCACCCTCTCCTAGATGGCTGGTGTTAAAAACAGCATCGGAGCAGGAGAGGGAAACAGGAACAATCGGCAGGGATATTGTGAGGAAACTGGTAGTCGTGTGAATATCCACACATGTGTGGTTACATGACAGTAGTGAAGGCTAGGCAATTTTGGCTAGGCCAATCAGCTTAGAAGGATATAACTCCGTTCAGGATTGCAGGTTTTCCGTGCTAAGAGCCAGCCTGGAATATCCGTCGCAGTATCCAACTATGTGCATAGAGCCTTGGGTTCAAATCTCTGCTCTGCAGGAAAGCTTCAGCCGATCGCTGTCCCTTAGCCTACCTTAACCTATCTTAACCTAAAGCATTGTTGAGAAGATACAGTCACGGGCGCCATGCTAAGCTCCTTGGAAACAGGTGGGATTCTAAAAATAAACTCCTGACAAAAATGCATAATGCTCATTGCTTCACAAAAAAGTGGAGGCACGGTTGTTTATAGTTGTGGGAACAACTGGGGGATCAGCACAACAAATGCTCTTGATTAGTGTACGTAGCAATATCCACTGGCTCTTAGAAGAAGAAGAAGAAGAAGAAGAAGAAGAAGAAGAAGAAGAAGAAGAAGAAGAAGAAGAAGAAGAAGAAGAAGAAGAAGAAGAAGAAGAGGAGGAGGAGGAGGAGGAGGAGGAGGAGGAGGAGGAGGAGGAGGAGGAGGAGGAGGTTGGATTTATATCCCCCCTTTCTCTCCTGTAGGAGACTCAAAGGGGCTGACAATCTCCTTGCCCTTCCCCCCTCACAACAAACACCCTGTGAGGTGGGTGGGGCTGAGAGTGCTCCGAGAAGCTATGACTAACCCAAGGTCACCCAACTGGCGTGTGTGGGAGTGTACAGGCTAATCTGAATTCCCCAGAGAAGCCTCCACAGCTCAGGCGGCAGAGCGGGGAATCAAACCCGGTTCCTCCAGATTAGATACACGAGCTCTTAACCTCCTACGCCACTGCTGCTCCTTGCTTCACAAAAAAGTGGAGGCACAGTTGTTTATAGTTGTGGGAACAACTGGGGGATCAGCACAACAAATGCTCTTGATTAGTGTACGTCGCAATATCCACCGGCTCTTTATACCGTAACTTGAGTGTGCCAGCTCTCTGCCCCTAGAACCTACCAATCTAAATTTAGATGAAGGTGGGGTAAAAAGGGATTCAGCGGGAGGGGCGCTGGCAAGGGGGCAGAGGCTGTGGCAGCCGATTTGTTTTTTTCTCAGTGAGGGAGGGGAAAAGATATACGCCAAAGTCCTCACTGAGCAGTGTGTGTTTGTTAAATGCTGTCAATTTGCTTCCGAATCATCGCAACCCTACGAATTAATGGCCTCTCAAATGTGCTATCGTTCAGCCTTGCTTAGGTCTTGCAAACTGAGGGTTGAGGCTTTTTTTATTGAGTAAGTCCATTTCCTCTTTTCCTGCTGCCTTCAACTTTTCCTAGCATTATTGTCGTTTCCGGTGACTCCTGCCTTCTCATAAATGTGACCAAAGTACGATAGCCTCAGTTTGGTCATTTTTGCTTCTTAGGAGAGTTCAGGCTTGATCTGATCTAAAGAAGAAGAAGAGGAGGAGGAGGAGGAGGAGGAGGAGGAGGAGGAGTTTGGATTTATATCCCCCCTTTCTCTCCTGCAGGAGACTCAAAGGGGCTGACAATCTCCTTGCCCTTCCCCCCTCACAACAAACACCCTGTGAGGTAGGTGGGGCTGAGAGAGCTCCGAGAAGCTGTGACTAGCCCAAGGTCACCCAACTGGCGTGTGTGGGAGTGCACAGGCTAATCTGAATTCCCCAAATAAGCCTCCACAGCTCAAGCGGCAGAGCTGGGAATCCAACCCGGTTCCTCCAGATTAGATACATGAGCTCTTAGCCTCCTACGCCACTGCTGCTCCTGCAACAGCAACGTCAGCTTGGAAAACTCTGATGGTGGCCAGAGCAAACCGGCTGCCGTTGGTGGAGAAAAAACGGGCTGACCTCTGCCGTTCTGTGTTTTGCACAGTTGGTAGTCTTCTTCGCCTGAGCTGACCATATACGATTATGCAGGAAGCAGGGCCGGAGTAAGGGGGAACGGCACCTGGGCCACGCATGCACCCCCCACCACACCATGCCCACCCGACCCTGCTACACCCTCGCCACACCCCCAGAACACTCCCGCACCAGCGCGCGCCCAGTGCATCATGTCCCCCTGTCCCCTTGGTGCTACGCCACTGGCGGGAAGTGAACTCCTAGGTCACAGGTGTCAAACTCGTGGCCCCTCCACATGTTGTGGACTACAGTTCCCATCAACCCCTGCCAGCATGATGCTGGCAGGGGATGATGGGAACTGTAGTCCACAACATCTGGAGGGCTGCGAGTTTGACATCTATGTCCTAGGTACTGAAAATGAAGAATAGGAGTCAATGAGAGCATAGCATTCCCCACATTCATGCTCTCACAGAGAACTCCCAATTTTCTTTTTCTCCCAGGTTAACCTTGGATGCAGTGGTGGGATCCAAAAATTTTAGTAACAGGTTCCCATGGGGGTGGGATTCAAACTGTGGCATGGTGCCAATAGGGCTGGGCGGGGCACAACAGGGGCGTGGCTGGGCATTCCAGGGGTGGGGCATTCCTGGGTGGGGCTGTGGCAAGGACGCAGCCGCTGCACCGGTCCTTGGGCAGGAAACGAATGCACGCAGGCGCAGGCTGCCACGCACGCCGGTGCACCTCCTGCTAGACTGCTCCAAGTTCTGCGCGCTACTGCTGAGAGGAGGGGCGTAACTAAGGCAAAAATCCCGTGGCAAAATCCCCAATTAGTAACCCCCTCTCGGCACCCACAAATAATTAGTAACCTACTCTCAGGAACCTGTGAGAACCTGCTGGATCCCACCTCTGCTTGGATGTCACAGCATGAAGGCCTTTGTGTTTAGCAGGCCTTATGGCGTCTTTAAATATCACCACCGCCCCGTCTCTGAAGTTGCCAACCTCCTGGTGTCGCCTGGTGGACTTCTGGGATTATACCTGACTACAGAGATAACAGTTGCCATGTAGAACACGAGTGGACTCTGTAGCTGAGGTCCTTCTCTGAACCCTGCCCTCCCCCTTCTAACTCACCAGGAATGTGTTTATTTGTTCCTCTTTATTTACATTAGTTATAATCTGCCTTTCTCACAGGGAAAGGAGGCGGATTACGCAGAGTGAGTCAATACAATCAGTACAACACAATCAACAAAACGGGATGTTCGATCAACAGGACGGTAAACGACGGAACCGACCAGAAATCTAAAAGACAGAATTGAAGTTTGGCATAAGTTTCATGTATCCCACAATGCACGAAATACATAGGAGGCTCCAAACTTACAGCAAACTGTGAACAGACCTTAATTTGTCCAACTAAATTTGTGAACCGGCGTTGTGTAGCGGTTAAGAGTAGGTGGGCTCTAATCCGGAGAACCAGGTTTGTTTCCTGCTACTCCTTCACAGGAGTAGCAGATTCTTATCTGGTGAAGTGGATTTGTTTCCCCACTCCTCCGCACGATGCTCGCTGGGTGATCTTGGCTTAGTCACAGTTCTTTCAGAACTCTCTCAGGCCCACCTACCTGTGTTTGCTGTGAGGAGAGGAAGGGAAGGAGTTCCTAAGATGCTTTGAGCAGCAGTGGCGTAGGAGGTTAAGAGCTCGTGTATCTAATCTGGAGGAACCGGTTTGATTCCCAGCTCTGCCGCCTGAGCTGTGGAGGCTTATCTGGGGAATTCAGATTAGCCTGTGCACTCCCACACACGCCAGCTGGGTGACCTTGGGCTAGTCACAGCTTCTGGGAGCTCTCTCAGCCCCACCTACCTAACAGGGTGTTTGTTGTGAGGGGGGAAGGGCAAGGAGATTGTCAGCCCCTTTGAGTCTCCTGCAGGAGAGAAAGGGGGGATATAAATCCAAACTCTTCTTCTTCTTCTTCTTCTTCTTCTTCTTCTTCTTCTTCTTCTTCTTCTTCTTCTTCTTCTTCTTCTTCTTCTTCTGTTTGAGAAAATCAGTGTATAAATTCAAAACCCTTCTTTATTTTGGACAGTGCAACCCTATTCACCGCCTTTCAGCTATCACTTTTTAAAAAAAAAATTGTTTCACGCCACAGAAAAGTAGCTATATATAATTTAAAAACGTGCTCCATCACTCACATCTTTTCCTAGTGTTGGGGAGGTGGGTAATGCCCTTCCTATACAATTTATTTCTCAGCATGAATCAGCCGCTGTCACTTGGCATTCCGGGTGCATGCGGAAAGCCTTCCATCTGCATTTGTAATTGTGACCGCGAAACCAGTAATTTCTCGTGTGCGGGGACAGAGGATGGGTTTGGCGAGGAAGTGCGTATTTACTCAGTCTTTCGGCCTGTAATCAAACCAACGCACACACATACACACCCAGCCTCTCTGCCCATCTCCAGCCTTTGAGTAAAATGTCACAAACGGGGAACGTAGATAGAAAACCAAGTAATTGATCCCTTTGTGTGGCAGGCACGTTTAGGCCTGGTTTCCCAGTCGTTTTCTTCTCCCCCCCTCGGAAAAAAAAGAAGAAGAAGCCCTTCCCGTCTCCCTATTGAGCCGGCCATGCTATTGAATTTATGAAGAGAGATGTTTTAGTGGAAAATCCCCCAGAGCCTCCCTTCGGCCTTAAATCCCCAACCTGTTCTTCCTGGGAGACCTCATGACACAGAGCGCCTGCCAAACCGGCTTCCTCTTGCTTATGCATTAGCCATCCATTTCAGCTCTCTGACATCTCTCACACATAAAACCGTAAGAGAGAAATAAAATATCCGTCTCTGGGCGAAAATAAAGCTTTGCCTCCCTTCTGATCTATAGGATATAAAATAAAGCCAAGTCTCTGTTAGTGGCTTTTCCGTATGCTGGGGTTGCTCTCGCGTATATGAGGACAATGAAGACGGATGGGCCAGATTTGGGGGGGGGGGGTTGCCCTCTTTTCTTATTGTAATTCCCCCCCTCATTCTCTTTCATCCTCCCCCCCCCCACTTGTTTCTCTTCGATTCCTCCTTCCTCTGCTCTGTCCTTCTACTTTCTTTTGTATTAAAACTTTTCCACACGCAGAGTTGTTGTTTTAAAGTTTCTTCTCCTCTCGACTTTGTGCCATTCTGAACTCTTGTCCGGGTTTTATCAAATATCTCTTGGTCCCATTTTCTGTACCCTGCCAGAAGTTGACCCCAGACTTCTATTCCTGATCAAACAGTTGTGTACTAACACTGTTTGTCAAGTTAGATCAGGGGTCTTCAAACTATGGCCCTCCAGATGTTCATAGACTACAATTCCCATGAGCCCTACCACTTGGCCATGCTGGCAGGGGCTGATGGGAATTGTAGTCCATGAACATCTGGAGGGCCATAGTTTGAAGACCCCTGAGTTAGATGCTCCGGGGAAGGTCAGTTAACCAGCAGAATTAGTACTCCTCGTGGGGTTAAACAAGGTTGCATGCTGGCTCCTACTTTATTCAATTTATTCCTCAATGATTTACCTCATGCTTTGGTGTCTGCGAATGGGCATAGTCCTAAATTACATCTTACCCATGTTCCTTTAATGTTGTATGCAGACGATGCAGTGTTATCGTCCTTGTCCAGTATTGGCCTTAAACGCTTAATGTACAGTTTTGCTAATTCCTGTTCAAAGGAGAGCCATAATGCTCACCAGGTTTCATGTTATGCCTTCTGCCTTGTTACACGGCAGATTTAATAAGCAAGAAAGATTGTGCCCATGTAACAATGGCTCAGTTGAATCTCTGGCCCACCAATTACTACACTGTCTCAGATTCAAGGAAATCAGATCCAAGTATGTGAATCTCACTCCTTTACATTTACCCCATCTCCCCGATTTTAATTAGATTACACTACTTGTTGGACAACCCTGATCCTTCTCTCTGTATGATGGTGGCAGACTTTCTCCTGGAAATTACTAAACGCCAGTAGATTTCCTTCGACCTAACATTTATTTCCTGTATTGTATATGCTTTTTAATCTGTTTTTTTATTACTGTTGTACTGTTGTCTATGCCAATAAAGGCTTGCTTCTAGTTTTGCTTATTATTGTGAAGAGAACAGACTGGAAATTAACTATGCTAAAACTAAAGTTCTCATTTTTGCTAAGAGCTGGAAGCCCATGTCCTGGTGAATTAAGAGCCACAAAATTGAGCAGGTCAAATATTTTCGATACCTTGGCATTTGCTATAGGTATAATTTGTCATGGTCCTCACAGAAGCTACAAGTGGCAGCTGCAAGCAGCACTCATGGGGGGAGGGAGGGGGGGTTTAGGAAGCGAGGTCTTAATGAAAATGAAATGCAGTGACATCCAACGAGGATCGGTGTTGGGGGCAGCGTTATTTAATTTGTTCCCACATGATCTGGAAACTGAAGGTGAGCAGTGCAGTGGTGACACGGGTGACGCAGGTTTGCAGGTGACACAGAATTATTCGGCCTGCTGAGAGCGACCATGATTCTCTCCACAGACCCCTTCCCTCAACTAAGGGGTGGAGCAAGGGGAAACTGCGCCCAGGGCACACACGCGGGCCCTGCGCCCAGAGGTGGGATCCAGCAGGTTCTCACAGGTTCCCGAGAGTAGGCTACTAGTTATTTGTGTGTGCTGGGCATTCGCCTGAGTTATTTGTGTGTGCCGAGAGGGGGTGACTAATGGGTGATTTTGCCACATGATTTTGGCCTTAGTGACGCCCCTCCTCGCAGCAGTAGCGCGCAGAACTTGAAGCAGTCTAGCAGGAGGTGCCCTGGCGTGCGTGGCAGCCTGCACCTGCGTGCATTCATTTCCCGCCCAAGGACCGGCGCAGTGGGTGCGTCCTTGCCACAGCCCCGCCCAGGAATGCCCCACCCCCGAAATGTCCAGCCACGCCCCCGTCGTGCCCCGCCCAGCCCCATTGGCGCTACGCCACAGTTTGAATCCCACCACCATGGGAACCTGTTGCTAAAATTTTTGGATCCCACCGCTGGTTACAAGCACAGCCATAGAAAACAGAAAGGGCCCTCGTGCCGCAGATAACAGCAAGTGCAGGGGTGGAGGGCAGGAGCCAGGCCTGACAAAGGGAGGCCACCAAGGACGTCCCTGCAGAGGAAGGTCACGGCAAACCACCTCTGCATCTCACTTGTCTCGAAAGCTCTTCTCTCTGCAACTTACAGTGTTTCACTCACACAATGGGAACGAAAGCTTAAATCATTCTCCTGCCCTCCGATTTATCTTCACAACCACCCTGTAAGGTAGGTAAGGCAGAGATTGTGGTCATTTGAACCTGGATTTTCCAGATGCTAGTAGTCTGACACTCTGACCCCCTGCGCCATGATTGCGCTTGCGTTCGCATGCGCCTAGAAACTGGAGAAGGTAGAAGTTTGGAGGTGAATTTTCATCCGGGGGGTGGAAAATTGAGGAAATGGAAAGGTGACTGTCAATTCCCTTTCAGTTTCAAGTGTACTTTTACCAACTACCCTGTTTCCCCGAATATAAGACATCCCCAGAAAATAAGACGTAGTAGAGGTTTTGCTGAACTGCGAAATATAAGGCATCCCCCGAAAGTACGACGTAGCAAAGTTTTTGTTTGGAAGGATGCCCAACGAACAGAACACAGAAAAATAAGACATCCCCTGAAAATAAGACATAGCGCATCTTTGGGAGCAAAAATTAATATAAGACACTGTCTTATTTTCGGGGAAACACGGTAGTTGATATCCAAATTACGTTAACCTGACTTAGACATTAGAAGTACAAAACAGGAATGTGGCAATAAATCCAATATTACTCTGAAGGGGCGACAATTTTGCATAAGGGGAGGAAGAGGGAGGGATGGGGGGTGAAAAATGACTCGTTTAAACACACACACACGTGTGTGTGTGTGTGTTTGTGTGTGTAATGCACCCTATTAATTTTAAATCTGCTGTGCAGATTACAAGTAGATGGGCAAATATTATGAATAATTGAGGGATATTCAGAATTCCTCCTAACATTTGCCTGCAATGTTTGCTGTTTGGAAGTATTAAAAGAACTGGCAAATATTTTCAAGAGAGGAGGAACCGGATGCATTTTCTTCTCCTTTGTTCCTGTTAATTGTACCTGAGAATGGGGACTCGGTGGAGTTTTAAGACCGGTGCTATAACTTTTGAGTTCCCCAAAGAAACAACTTCTCCTTCCCATAGTCCCCCCCACACACACACACACACAGTAGGATTGAAAACCCCCACTATTACAACTGATCACTCCTCGGGAGAAAATGGCCACTTTGGAAGGTGAACTCTATAGCATTATATTGGATTAGCGTACCCGGCCACACGTTGCTGTGGCTGGGTCTGGTGAATTGGAAAAGGGGGGTGGGGCCTGGAGTTCTGCATGCGACCCAACTTTCACAACAACAGGAGGCCTTTGCTTAGAGATTTTACAGTGGTGGCGAACCTTTGGCACTCCAGATGTTATGGACTACAATTTCCCATCACCTTGAGACAGGGTGGGGGGTGAAATTATAAAATGGCTGCCCCGGGACGTGGAGTCAAGGACACGAACACTCAGAGGAAACTCACATTCAGCAGGGAAGAGGGCTGGCAGGGGCTGATGGGAATTGTTGTCCATAACATCTGGAGTGCCAAAGGTTCGCCACCACGGGCTTAAGGGAAGTGAGTGGGGGAATAAAACCAACACTGCAACGCTACCGCTGAAACGTTATTTAAATGTGCCCAGCCAAGCAGGCCTTCAGTGACCTATCAGAAACCCTGCTGAGCAAGAACCCTACTTAGCCCCAGGAACTTTCTAAAAACACTTGGAGGGGCACCAAGGGAGGTGTTTGTTCAAGAGGGCCCTATTGAGGATCCTTGTCATATACTGTTGATAGATTGTAAACATTTGTCCCACCCTTTCCTACTTAGCCCAAAGCAATTCCCTCCCAGTCACCCACGCCTGCCCTCAATGGCAAGACACCAACAGGGCCATGGGGCACGATGCCCTGGGCACGCACTGGTGCGGGGGCGTGGCCGGGGAATTCTGGGGGCGTTCTGGGGTGGGGCAGGGGCTGATGGCGCCGCGGCAGGGGCACAGGGCACACCCCTGCCTTCATGTGCTAGAGTTCTACTTGCAGGAGCTGGGGCTTTTTAAATCAAGGATGTGTTTTTGTTACCGTGCTGCCTGGGTAACTTTTATTCTCCCAGATCCGCCAGCTCTCAGCAGCGCAGAGGAACAGGAACAGGACCCAACACAGCGAGAATTATTGAAAACAAAAATGAGTTTATTGAGATGCTAACCTACATGCCAGCACCTCCACACCATGGCAACTGCAGCCGCCTAGCAGCTTTACAACAACTTATATACACTTTCTCCCGCCCGGGAGTCCGGGGGAATACAGGACAGCCTACAACCATTCATTCACAAATACATGGGAACCAATTAGAGTCCAGAGGGCAGCCCCTTCTTGAATTTCGCGGCTGAGGCGGGGCGAGGCGATGACGTAGGCACAGGCGGGAAAAACACAAAAGAGTCCTTTGGGTGCTTGGGACCTGGAAACGAAACCTAACGATGACGGCACCCTTATCTGCCTGCTGGTGGGATTAAGGTGGATGGAGGCGCTTCTTCCGGGGTCCCTTTTGTCAAACGTCCATTCATGGTTTTAGCAAATGAAAGGGTCGTGCCCAGGTGGAGCAGGGGTGGATTCCTGCCTTGAGCGAAGGAGGTTCCATACAGACACAAATAGAAAATACAACAGTAATTCCTACATTCTACCTAATACAACTTGTTCCTATCTAACTTATAAAGAAATAGAACATAATTTCACCTTCACTGAACAGCAAGATCAGAAATGGAATTATTCATTTCTGACTCCGCTATCAATTTCTGCCACTTACAAAGCTGCAGCCCTTTTGACTCCCATAGGACTTTATAACTTCATTCTGATGCACATTTAGTCTCTCTCTCTCTCTCTCTCTCTCTCTCTTTCTCTCTCTCTCTCTCTGTTCTCACACTCAGACATTTACACACATATATATGTGCTGCACAAGCTCTTAGAGTGGTTGGCTAGGATCTGGAAGTCCCAGATTATTAAAAAACTGGGGTCAGGATCTAAAAAGTACCTATTCAAAAGAAGAAGAAGAAGAAGAAGAAGAAGAAGAAGAAGAAGAAGAAGAAGAAGAAGAAGAAGAAGAAGAAGAAGAAGAAGAAGAAGAAGAAGAGGAGGAGGAGGAGGAGGAGGAGGAGGAGGAGGAGGAGTTTGGATTTATATCCCCCTTTCTCTCCTGCAGGAGACTCAAAGGGGCTTACAATCTCGTTGCCCTTCCCCCCTAATAACAAACACCCTGTGAGGTAGGTGGGGCTGAGAGAGCTCCAAGAAGCTGTGACTAGCCCAAGGTCACCCAGCTGGCGTGTGTGGGAGTGCACAGGCTAATCTGAATTCCCCAGATAGGCCTCCACAGCTCAGGCGGCAGAGCTGGGAATCAAACCCGGTTCCTCCAGATTAGATACACGAGCTCTTAACCTCCTACGCCACTGCTGCTCCTATTGCTCCAAAAGCCACTGCTGCTCCAAAAGCCATTGCGATTTTTTAAAAATAGTTTTCCAATTATTTTAACTGTAAAGAGGAAACAGTGGGAACCCCCTAGGTATTTCCACAGCTCTGGAACCGCCTCCCAAAAGGCACTACTGTACTTTGGAACCCAACCAGCCTCTTTGTGGTGGATTCCACACAGGTCAAATATGACCGGTGTAGGACATTAAATAAACCGGGGGCGGGGCTTCTTACAGGTCCAATTCCAGAGGTGGGATCGAGCAGGTTCTCACCAGTTCCCGAGAGTGGGTTGCTAATTATTTGTGTGTGCCGAGAGGGGGTTACTAATTGGGTCTGCTTTTCCCTTAGAAATTTCATTAGGTCCAAAAATCATCAAGTCCTGTTGTTTCCTATGTGGCTGGTTAGCGAAGGGAGGAAACGGGATAATTCTCCCTGTTGGGCTGTTTTGAAAACACATTTTAGAAATATGGTCAAGTTCCCTGTCTCCTTCTTTGGATTTCTAGAAACAAAATTAAGCATTTGAAAGTATTAAGTATTTGACAGGCAGTCAGTTAGAGGAGAAGTGGTTGTTTCTGTTGGCAGCAGAGGATAGGGCTTGCTAGAATGAGTTTAAATTATGGACAGAAAGATACCAGCTGGAAATTTGGAACTTATTTTACAGTAAGAGTTTTTTACAGTAACAGAGAAATTATTAATGCCACGCCCCCGGAATGCCCGGCCACGCCCCCATCGTGCCCCGCCCAGCCCCATTGGCGCTACGCCACTGTTTGAATCCCACCACCATGGGAACCCGTTACTAAAATTTTTGGATCCCACCCCTGGATAGGGGTGTATATTTTTTTAAGGTAATCTAGAGTGAGCTGGTGGGTATTTGCGATGGTGACGCTCCAACCTCTCCAAGTACACTGTCCTTAAACCTACAGAGGGAAAGTGCCAGACTGTCTTGTTTGGACAATGCTTTGGCCCCCGTAAAGCTGCAGATCCCATTAACACAGAGTGAGGGTGTTGCATGCAAGCAGATGACAAAAGCAAGGTGAGTCGGAGACAGAGGCCCTGCAGAGTCCAGTGTGAGAACCTGGCAAATTTCTAGCAGATATTCTCAAGGTCAGGAAAGGGGGGGAGCTTTAATCTCAGTGCCAGCTACTCACGCAGTGGGAGTCCCATGTTTGGGACATATTCATAGGCAGTGGTGGGATCCAAATGTTTTAGTAACAGGTTCCCATGGTGGTGGGATTCAAACAGTGGCGTAGCGCCAATGGGGCTGGGCGGGGCACGACGGGGGCGTGGCCGGGCATTCCGGGGGCGAGGCATTAATAAATTCTCTGTTACTGTAAAAAACTCTTACTGTAAAAAAAAAGTACCTAATTTCCAGCTGGTATCTTTCTGTCCATAATTTAAACTCATTATAGCAAGTCCTATCGTCTGCTGCCAACAGAAACAACTACTTCTCCTCCAATTGACTGCCTGTCAGATACTTAATACTCTCAAATACTTAATTTTGTTTCTAGAAATCAAAAGAAGGAGACTTTCCTTAAACAAGAAACTTTACCGTATTTCTAAAACGTGTTTTTAAAACAGCCTGACAGGGAGAATTTATCCCGTTTTCTACCTTCGCTAACCAGCCACATAGGAAACAACAGGACTTTATGATTTTTGGACCTAATGGAATTTCTAACGGAAAAGCAGACCCAATTAGTAACCCCCTCTCGGCACACACAAATAATTAGTAACCCACTCTCGGGAACTGGTGAGAACCTGCTGGATCCCACCTCTGCCTGGGCCTTTACTTTATTTTACTTTAAACTTATACCCCACCCCTCCCCATGGCAGCTCACAACAGTTACATTTTTGGATCCCACCACTGTGTTAGGCATAGATTTGTTTTAGGTTTAGTTTAGTGATGCTGTGTTTTTTAGATTAGTCACTAGATTAGGTTTGTCGTACAAACGTGGTTGTAGATTGGTTGGGGTCTTAGGTCGTTGTGTTTTCCATAGTCTTAGGCTACAGAAGGGCAAAGTTGACATCTACACTTATTATGTCTGTGTTTGATTATGTATGTTGTTAGGATTATTGTTGCTTGTTCTTGTTGTTGATGTTCTTGTTGTTTATAATGCTGTATTTATAATGTCATGGTTATTGATACTATGTTGATTGATATTTTGTTGCTTGATGTTATGATTACTGATGCTTGCTATTATGCTGTTGTTCAATTGGACATGGTGGCAGGGGCTGATGGGAATTCTATGCCAAAACATCTGGAGTGCCAAAGGTTCGCCACCACTGTTCTAGGGCTTCTATTCCCCCAGGAGCAGCAATTGATGGAGATCGGTATGCTGTAGTGCAGGGATGGCCAACCTATGGTGCTCCAGATGTTCATGGACTACAATTCCCATCAGTCCCAATTGACCATGCTAGCAGGGGTTGATGGGTATTTGCAGTCCATGAACATCTGGAGCAACACAGGTTGGCCACCCTGCTGTAGTGGAAAGAGAAAGAAGGAAGAAGGAAGAAGGAAGAAGGAAGAAGAAGAAGAAGAAGAAGAAGAAGAAGAAGAAGAAGAAGAAGAAGAAGAAGAAGAAGAAGAAGAAGAGGAGGAGGAGGAGGAGGAGGAGGAGGAGGAGGAGGAGGAGGAGGAGGAGGAGGAGTTTGGATTTATATCCCCCCTTTCTCTCCTGTAGGAGACTCAAAGGGGCTTACAATCTCCTTGCCCTTCCCCCCTCCCAACAAACACCCTGTGAGGTAGGTGGGACTGAGAAAGCTCCGAGAAGCTGTGACTAGCCCAAGGTCACCCAGCTGGTGTGTGTGGGAGTGTACAGGCGAATCTGGATTCCCCAGATAAGCCTCCACAGCTCAGGTGGCAGAGCGGGGAATCAAACCCGGTTCTTCCAAATTAGATACACGAGCTCTTAACCTCCTAGTTCCTAGTTCCATTGGGCAGCTGCACTATTCAGTCTGAACCCATCCTCATGGCCGTAAATCTTTATTTCATGAAATGGATTCACCTTCTCTGGAGCTTCTTGAAAGGCAGCTGGAAAGCTGTCAGTGTGGCACGCTCTAGTTTTGGATTTCTTGCATGTATCTGGAAGGGGTGGACTAAATGGCCTCTGAGGGTCCTTCTCTGAATCTAGGGCTATACTTGGTAAGGAGAGGCCATCAGGTGGATGTCACAGAGCAGTCTTTTAAACCTCCCACCCTGTGAAAACGCCCAGTTATAATTCTGTTTCCCCACTGCCTGTGTGCACTCAAAAGATTGCCTTTTGAGCAGCAGTGGCGTAGGAGGTTAAGAGCTTGTGTATCTAATCTGGAGGAATTGGGTTTGATTCCCCGCTCTGCCGCCTGAGCTGTGGAGGCTTATCTGGGGAATTCAGATTAGCCTGTACACTCCCACACACGCCAGCTGGGTGACCTTGGGCTAGTCACAGCTTCTCGGAGCTCTCTCAGCCCCACCTGTCTCACAGGGTGTCTGTTGTGAGGGGGGAAGGGCAAGGAGATTGTCAGCCCCTTTGAGTCTCCTGCAGGAGAGAAAGGGGGGATATAAATCCAAACTCCTCCTCTTCTTCTTCTTCTTCTTCTTCTTCTTCTTCTTCTTCTTCTTCTTCTTCTTCTTCTTCTTCTTCTTCTTCTTCTTCTTCTTCTTCTTCTTCTTCTTCTTCTTCTTCTTCTTCTTCTTCTTCTCTTCCAGCCACCCCACCCCCCACCTCTCTGTTGGCTTTCCACCTCATTGCTTCCAGCTTTGCAATAACAAGCCAGACTCTCTAATAATCGCCAGGATTCTGTTGAGCGGAGTTAGTGGAATCTAAATGTTACAATGCCAGCCCTGAAAGAAGAAAGAGAGCGGGGTATTGTGGGGCACAAAGGAACCCATATGCCAAAAGGGGGGGCGGGGCGGAAATTCCACAGATGGCTGCTCAGAAATCTGAGATCTGACTCTAGAGCAGAACGCGAGTGACATCAAGGAGTTTGGTTTCTTGTGAGAATTTTTTTTAAATGGGTCTTTCCAACCTTGCGCTGGGATAGACGAAAAGAAAGATTCCACCCTTCATTCCCATTACAATCTGTTGCACAATTTCTTGGGAGGAACCCCCACCGAATAAGGCAGTGTGTGGATGGAGCTGATTTGCCTGCCAACTAAAAGCATAAGCATAAGCATTTTGTTGTCATTGTGCACGCACAACGAAATTTACAGCAGCATTCCTCGATGCACACAATTCCAGACTCATGCCCCATCCTCACTTTCCCCTTCCTTCACCCACAGCCCCAAACACAGCCCCTACACAGCCCCAAACACATCAACACGAAGCCGCGGAGTTCAGCATAGCCACAGCTCTAGAGTAGAAGCTGTCTCTAAGCCTCTTTGTCCTAGTTTTGATAGACCTGTATCGTCTGCCGGATGGTCACAGTTCAAAAAGAGAGTGTGCTGGATGAGAGGCCGGGATCTCTCAGAATATTTTGGGACTTTCTTTGGAAGCTTCGGGAATTATAAGAGTTCTTCCAAGGAGGGGAGAGGGCAGCCGATAATCCTCTGGGCAGTAGTGATCACCCTTTGGAGCGCCTTCCTATCCGCCACTGTGCAACTGGAGAACCATACACAGATGCAGTAGGTTAAGACACTCTCTATAGCACAGCGGTAAAAGGACACCAGGAGTTTTCCATTCAGTTGTTGTTTCCTTAAAAGTCTCAGGTAGTACAGTCTTTGCTGGGCCTTCTTAACCACCGCGGCAGTCTGTGCGCCCCAGGTCAAGTCCTCTTTAATCATAACGCCCAGAAATGTAAAACTACAGAAGGATAACTTGAGACTCTCTTCATGCAGTGTTCACATTTCTGTCAGTCCATTTCCGAATTTTAAACCAGACGCTGGAACTTCAGCATACCTGCAAACCGTGGTTTCTAACCTGGGTTCCTGACCACCTGGGATCCTGACCGACATTCCACAAATGAACATGTAACCCCCATGCTCAGAATGGGTGGAGCCAGAAAGGGGTGGAGACTCAAAGCAGCAAGAGGCTGCAGAGCTCCTGTAGTTTGGAGGAGACAAGGCTACCAGACTCGGACCTTGATTGGTATAAGCCAGTGGTGGTGAACCTATGGCACGGGTGCCAGAGGTGGCACTCAGAGTCCTCTCTGTGGGCACGCACGCACAGAGTTCGTCATATAGGGGGAGCAGAAAATCACCCCCCCACCCCCCCACACACACACACACCTAGGCTGGCCTTGCTTCTGAGTAAACCCTCCTGCGGTCATGATTCACCCATTCGAAGCGTTGCATGGTTGGCTTTTCCACCAAAGCTTTACTCCCCGAAGTGCAACATGCGCCGCTGTGAGCAAACGAGATTTTCCCTAAACTAAAACCTCAGTATTCAGATTAAATTGCCGTGTTGGCACTTTGCGATAAATAAATGGGTTTTGGGTTGCAATTTGGGCACTCGGCCTCGAAAAGGTTCACCATCACTGGTATAAGCCCTAACACCTTGTTAAGGGTTTTTTTATGTTTGTAATGGGTGAGAGTTCTCCTGGAAACCTTCATCATGTTGAATCCTGTTCACCAAGCCCTTGGAGTCTTCAGGAGCCAACCCCCTTGCAAAGAAGAAATGGACTTGGCATTACAAGACTGCAAATATAAGGACTTGAAAATGGAACCTGAACAGGACCTTGAAGTGTGACGTTAAATGTTGACGTTTGATGTTATATGTTCAGAAAGTAAACCATTTTGTTTTTTAAAATTTGTTGTTGCAAACTCATTCCAAGTTCTGCCCCACAGAACCCACAGATAGAGGTTACAAACACATACACCACACCTCGCACAAAAGACTACCACTTAAGCCCTGCATCCAACCCCTATTGCAGGGTTCTGGTATGTTGTGTACTCTGCAAGTGAATTTCCCCACACACACACCCCCCAATTTAGAAGTTGGTTCTTGACAAAGATATACTAGAGAGAACAGAAATGGCTTCAAATAGATTTGCCGCCAGGTCAAAATATACCTCAGCAATAGTCAGGTGTGGAACGTCAAGCTGTACCTGGAGATTTATTTATTTATTTATGTAGATTTATTACCCACCCATCACCAGAGTTCCTGGGTAGGGTACAACCATGACCAAACACCCCCCAAGCATGGCTCGTGTCCTGTTTGGGGGATGCAAACAGGGAGTTGATTTTTTTGGTGATTGATTTGATTGTTTGACACCCTGTGTGTGGTTGTGTGGCAGGTTCTTCACTGTTTTCCTTCCCCCGTATGCAACACAGCACAATAAGCTTTTCGCGTATGCATGTTCTTACGCAGCCTGATTGAGTTCTATGTCGCCATCCCTGCTTCATAACTATTCCACTCAACAGGCAATTATTTTGCTATACAGGTTGAATCCCCACTACCGTCTTAGCCAGCTTTCAGAACACAAACTGACCAGGCTTGAGGGACGACCTCCCCATGGCAGATTCCGTTTCTGGCGCTCGTTCTCCCCGTTAATCTGCGTTCCGGCAGGACCTGGTTGCAAGCGGCATAGACCCCATTAACACGGTTCAGAGCTGATCCGAGGGGAGGGATGAGGGTTGAAACCCTGACTCTTTTCCCGCCCTGGAGTGTGACGCAGAATTTGGGCAACCAATCAGCACTGCGATGCACATGCAGCCTTTCCTTGGTTTCATTTCCGCTTTTGCGATTGGCCAGCAGAAGGGGATGCAAACATTAAACAGTCAAATGCGTAACTTTGAATCGTTCATGGTTTACACAGGTAACGATTAACTGTTTGCACAGTTAAACAGTTAGACGTTAAACTTTTACACGCTGGTTTTTTTATCACACCTCTACAATGTATGTTTCCGCAGCAGGAAAAGGTCCCGCCCCATCAAGGCACGCCAGCCAATCAGGGGAGACCGGCGAAGCAAGCTCGCCTAGTAGTGGGGATTGCTAAGAGTTCTGCAACCGGGTGTGTCTGCTGTGTGCTCGCTGCGGTGGGGAGGGAGAAACTCCAATGAAGAGGACACAGTTTCACAACAAACAGGTTTGGATCTGTGTGCAAATTTCAAGTGGGGATTTGACCACAGTTAGATAAGTCAGCCATCATATACACTCATAACTCCTAAAGAAATGCTGTGTTTTAATAAAACCATACCCTTCTGAGTTTATCTAAGTAGCCCCTAACGGTGCTAATGGTTGCTGATTGGTTCAAATTGACAGCGTCTCTGCGCATGCGCGATTCTGCAAAAACCTGATCCAAAATTGTTCAGCAGGCATTCACAGTGGCTCAGCGCAAACGGGCAGGCTGGGGAATCCGCTCCCAAGTCGCGGACCCCTTCGAACGTGGCAAGTTCGACTGCCAAATACGTTTGTGGTACAAAAACTCTTATATAACACAGATATATGAAACTGAATTACTAATAAATTCCTCTCTCTTTTTACAGATGTGACGCAACAGATATTTCAGAACAAGAATAGAATGTTTGAAACAAATAAATAAATAACTGGTTTTAACTATTTGATAATAAGTAATAATAGAGTAGATTAGAATTAAATCTTTTTTTTAAGACAGCTATGAGTAGTTTGGGAGTTGACATATTAATTTTAAACGGGAAAGCTGTTGGGGAGGTCCAGGGAGGGGAGTATCAGTACACTCTGTAGCAAGATAAGTTTTTAATTTGGTCTGTAGCTACATAAGGATCTCCACCCTATTGTATTAGTGGGGAAGAGGTACAAATAATGATTTGTTTAATTTTACTTTCCGTCTTTCTTTGTGTTTATTACTAATATCAATATTTCATTACTAATATCAATGCAACGAGGATGATTGAGGGACTGGAGCACCTTCCCTATGAGGAGAGGCTGCAGCGTTTGGGACTCTTTAGTTTGGAGAGGAGGCGGCTGAGGGGGGATATGATTGAAGCCTATAAAATTATGCCTGGGGTAGAAAATGTTGACAGTGAGAATTTTTTCTCTCTTTCTCACAGTACTAGAACCAGGGGGCATCCATTGAAAATGCGGGGGGGAAGAATTAGGACTAATAAAAGGAAACATTTCTTCACACAACGTGTGATTGGTGTTTGGAATATGCTGCCACAGGAGGTGGTGATGGCCACCAACCTGGATAACTTTAAAAGGGGCTTGGACAGATTTATGGAGGAGAAGTCGGTCTATGGCTACCAATCCTGATCGTCTTTGATCTCAGATTGCAAATGCCTTAGCAGACCAGGTGCTCAGGAGCAGCAGCAGCAGAAGGCCATTGCTTTCACCTCCTGCATGTGAGCTCCCAAAGGCACCTGGTGGGCCACTGCGAGTAGCAGAGAGCTGGACTAGATGGACTCTGGTCTGATCCAGCTGGCTTGTTCTTATGTTCTTAATATGGCACTGATGTGAAATAACAGCATGTTACCAGCAAGGATTGTTGTGCCTTTTTGTTTTCTTTATTGTATAATCCCCTTATTGTACAATTGGAGAACTTGTGGATAGCTTCTGATTATTCAATATTATTTGTATTTGCTTTTTTTTCTCTCTCAACTTATTTTCATGTATTTCAATTTTTGAAAACTAATAAAAAATTTTAAAAAGAAATATGTTTGTGGTAAAATTCGCAGCATCCCTCACTGTGTCCTGCGACACGAACCTTCGCGCTCATGTTTAACATTAGAAACTATCCCTCCTATTCCAACTTCATGTCTGGAGATCCTTAGGGAAGGGGCAAAATCTCGGGTATCAAGCCATGCTGCGCCAAATAGGACCAGAGATTTATTATATGCTGGTGTCAGAAAATAGGGACTTCCACACATGCAGACTAATCCACTTTCAATCCACTTTCACAATTGTTTGCAAGTGTATTTTGCTGTTCCGCACAGCTGCAAAGTGCATTAAAAGTGGACTGACGAGTGCATTATTCTGCATGTGAGGAAGGGGCCGAAACTTTGGAGATAACTGGAGCTTGTATCTCTCTGCGTCTCTTGACTCTATCAGGGTCTATTTTAGCATGCACATCTAGCTCTTCAGAGCCCCCTATAGGCACCAAAAGGAATAGCCGATGCTTCCTAACCAATGAAAGAACAAGGAGCAGAGTTTAGTCTTGCTGGTGGGCTGCTTTGATGATGAGTGGAAGGGGCAAATGCCTAGGGGTGCCAACCTCCAGGTGGAACCTGGGTTCCCCTTGAAATTACAGCCCATCTCTGTCCTGCAGAGATCAATTGCCCCAGAGAAAATGGGTGCTATGGGGGGTGAACTCTGTAGCCTTGGACCAACCTGTGGTTCCTGTGCTTCCCGTTCTCCCTCCGCAAACCTCTGGGAGTTTCCCAATCTGGATCGGGCAACCCCATTGCCCCATCCCCCACTGGTGGTCACAGGAAACTGGCAACCCTACTCTCTGAGCTGTCTGACTGGCAGATGTCAGGGTGGAACCTCCAGGTAGAGCCAGGAGTCAGAGGCGTAGCTGGGCCAAACTGCGCCCAGTGCGCAGTGTGTTTTTTCCACCAACTCCATGGCCCCCCGCGTGCCCCCCCCACAGTGGCCCCCACGGCACCACCCCCCACCCCCGCCCCCCTTCCCACATTTACCTTAGTTCCTTTTCTTTTTCTAGTACTTTTTCAGGCTGAAAAAAAAGTGGCCTCTTCACAGTTCAGGCTAAAAACGGCCTGAGGAACTATACTTCCCAGGCGACCTCGTGAGCCCCAAGGTCTCCTGGGAACTGTCAGGCCGTTTTTGAGCCTGAACTGTTTTGAGCCTGAACTTTTTTCAGCCTGAAAAAGTACTAGAAAAAGAAAAGGAACGAAGGTAAATGTGGGAAAGGGCAGGGGGCGGTGCGGGGGGGGGGGGGCTGCGTGAGGGCGTGGAGGGCGCAAAGAAAAGGGGGAGGATTGGGGCGATTTTCCACCCCCCAGGCATGCGTCCTATGCGCAATGCCCGCCCCCTTGCCGCTCCACCACTGCTGGGAGATCTCCTGGAATTATACCTGATCCCCAGATATCAGTTTCCCTGGAAAAAACAGCAACTTTGGAGGGTGGAATATGGCCTTATGCTTCCATTTCTCTCCTCCCCCCTTTTTCCTTTCCTTTCTCCCTCCTTTTCTTTAACTCGTCCCCTTCGTTTAGTGAGAGACTTGATTTCATGGCACCTTCATCACGCATTGTTGTTGCTAATTTCAATCGGAAACGTTTACCGTCACAAACTGCTCTAAGCCCGTGAAGGGGAGGAGCGGCCTAGAAATCAAATTATGAATAAAAAATAAACAAAGTCCATCCCCTCTTCCTGCTCTGTCTTCCCCAGATTCCACCTCCAAAGCTGCAGGGATTTCCTGAGCCGGAGCTGGAAACCCGAGCGCAGGTCCCAATCCCTCCCCATTGCCAAGAAAACAATTCAGTTGCTACTTCCTCCTTCTTGTACGGTTGGCAGGGCCACTGGCATTCTAACTTGACTAAGGGCCTTCTGGATGCCAACCCTGATGCACACACGATCACATTAGAGGTTTTTTCTCCCTCGCTCACCTTGTGCCCTTTACATAGCATCTTTTCCAAGTCTCTTTCACCTGTAACATATGTCCTTTCCGTCACGTCCCGAATGCACAATCTCTGCACATTCCTGCCAACCTGGTGGTTGTTTGATCAAGCAACGCAGTCACGTGTGTTCAACTATACAAAGAGGACTGTGTGCGCACACTTCATTTACGTGTGGCAATTTCCACACACACACCCCACACAGACACTACGTGTTCAAACATACATATTGTTAAACTGTAGGTGGCATTTTACGTATGTTCTAGTAAAGTGACGTTCATGCCAGTACGAAACACTTTCTGATTTGTTTGCACAGGGGAAATTGTAAAACCATCCACTGCACAGATCTCACTCGCTCACAATACACACACATTTGCAAATGTTCACAGTGTGTATCTTTTTTCAGCCAATGAGCTAAACAGACTTCATTCACTTATGGACACCCACTACATGTATACTTTGAGATAAATTCAATACTGCCGATGCAAATATTTAAAAAAATATTTCTTTTCATTGAACGGCATAAACAAACACACTTATTCTTCCCTTCTGTGAAAGGTAAATGGCCAGTCAATTGCCAGTAACACATACAAATAGTTAAAATTTGAAAAATAAAATAAAAAAGTGAAAACTTCTCTCTAAGTCCCCCGATGTACCCTTTTGGCTCTTAAATGTAGATAAACTGAATGTCAAGACAGGTATATTTTTTCATGCACATACCCCACAAACCATACATGGAAATGACATATAACAGTGATGCCAAACCTTTTTGAGACCGAGTGCCCGAACTGCAACCCAAAACCCACTTATTTATTACAAAGTGCCAACACAGCAATTTAACCTGAATACTGAGGTTTTAGTTTAGAAAAACAGTTGGATCCGAGGCGTGCGTTACTCAGGAGTAAGCTTGGTGGTAATCGATGGCTTTGCTTTGAAGCAACCGTGCATCTCTTCCAAAGGGTGAATCATGACCCTAGGAGGGTTTACTCAGAAGCAAGCTCCATTGCCAGCAACTGAGCTTACTCCAAGGTAAAGGATCATGCTTTTGTTCTTTGCATGAAAATCAGTGGGGTTTAACAGCACTTAACAGGGTTACCTTCACTGCTTCCCCAAAACTTGGTCTTAGGTTTAATGCTAATAATCTAGCCCAGCAGCCCAGGCCAGCCTAGATGTGGGGGGGCCATTCTGTTTGTGCGTGCCTACAAAGAGGGCTCTGAGTGCCACCTCTGGCACCCGTGCCATAGGTTCGCCACCACTGACGTATAACATGAATCACGTAGGCATTGGTCTCTCTTGTGCACAATTCTTTGCTCACCAGTTCGTCTGCATGCTTATAATTTGTGGATGAAACGACACAAACACACTCATTGCCAGTCCTGCGGGAGCCATCTGCTTTTCTGGACGGTGCCTTCCCAGAACAGTATCCTGCAGAGGTCCTTATGTAACCATTATATAACCACCGGCCCCTGAATGGGCTGATTTCCCTCAACCCATTTTCTTTAGCCTATCAGCTTGCCAGCCACTGGAATTTTGTCATATCTATTTTGTTTACATTCAACTGCCAGAGCCATAGCTGTGGTTCAGCGGAGGGGGGGTGGAAGAGTCCTGTGGCACACTAAAGGCCGCTATATTGATGGTAGCGAAAGCTTTTGTGCACCGGAGTCCACTCCCAGTGGTTTTGACAAACACATCAGAGAAATGTGCTCGCCTATAAAGTGTCACAGGGTGCTTCTTTTGCAGGATTCTCTCTCGAGAGGGTGCCTAAGTTGACTTTCAATGTTTTCATAAAACACTTTCAGGACAGATCACACACAGGTACACAACCCAGCTTTTGCCCCAAAGCAAATTGCCCACGCAAGGTTCCCATGGCAAAGTTTGGGTCGCATGAACGGTCTGATCCGGCCACCGGACCTGTGTGCTGGAGGAGGAAAGTCGCCTCTCTGCTTAGTGGCTTCTTCCCAAATGATTTGCCCCGACAGAAGACGGCTTTGCAGAGAAGCCCTGACAATAAATCAATGCGCCCTTTCAAAATCCATTGGATCAAAAGGCAGGTTTGCTTTAGCAGTTTGGCAAAGAGAAGCAGGAAGCTTTCCAGCTCGCTGCACTTACAGGTTCCTAAAATCATTAGGGCTGGCTTTTTTTAAAAAAGGGGGAGGGAAGGAACAGGTTGGATAATCTCCTTTTTGTGGGACTTTCCAAGCAACCAACCGTAGCTCTGACCTCCCCCTCTGCCTCTCTGCCTCCTGCGTCCCAGACAGCTTCGCCCCAAAGCACATGAGAAACATTACCCAAAAATGAAGGTGGCGGGGGGGGGGGGGGGTCCCTTCCTTAGAAGACAAATGAATTTATTCACCAACTGAAACCGACACTGATTTAGCCTCACAGGTTTTCTCGAGCTAATTTGCAGAGCACGAGCACCGAGAAGAAAGGCAGTTTGACTTCTGACGCCATGATTCTTTCAGTTAGGTGTTTGGGTTTGGCTTTTTAACAGTCAGCCTTTAAAACTGCCTGGGCCAAAAACACCCCAGAGAAGGACACAACCGCCCTGTTCTGAGTTTTAAGAACATAAGAACATAAGAACTAGCCTGCTCGATCAGACCAGAGTCCATCTAGTCCAGCTCTCTGCTACTCACAGTGGCCCACCAGGTGCCTTTGGGAGCTCACAGGCAGGAGGTGAAAGCAATGGCCTTAAGAACATAAGAATGAGCCTGCTGGATCAGACCAGAGTCCATCTAGTCCAGCACTCTGCTACTCACAGTGGCCCACCAGGTGTCTTTGGGAGCTCACCTGCAGGAGGTGAAAGCAAGGGCCTTAAGAACATAAAAAAGAGCCTGCTGGATCAGACCAGAGTCCATCTAGTCCAGCACTCTGCTACTCGCAGTGGTCCACCAGGTGCCTTTGGAAGCTCACATGCAGGTGAAAGTAAGGGCCTTAAGAACATAAGAAAGAACCTGCTGGACCAGACCAGAGTCCATCTAGTCCAACTCTCTGCTACTCGCAGTGGCCCACTGGGTGCCTTTGGGAGCTCATGTGCAGGATGTGAAAGCAATGGCCTTCTGCTGCTGCTGCTGCTGCTGCTGCTGCTGCTGCTGCTCCTGAGCACCTGGTCTGCTAAGGCATTTGCAATCTGAGATCAAGGAGGATCAAGATTGGTAGCCATAGATCGACTTCTCCTCCATAAATCTGTCCAAGCCCTTTTTAAAGCTATCCAGGTTAGTGGCCATCCCCACCTCCTGGGGCAGCATATTCCAAACACCAATCACATGTTGCATGAAGAAGTGTTTCCTTTTATTAGTCCAAATTCTTCCCCCCAGCATTTTCGATGAATGCCCCCTGGTTCTTGCGAGAAACAAGTTTTATTAACTTGCTTCGTTTACCTCCTGCTGCAGATCTAAAGTGGCTTACAAGATCCTGGAGAAGATTGCCTCTGGGTCCAATCTAAGTTCTTACATTACCCATCATGGTTAGGAATGGAGCTTCCATGTTTAAGGCCAGTCTATCTCTGAACACTAGGATGAGTCAGCAGTGTGATGCGGCAGCCAAGAAAGCCAGTGTGATTCTGGGCTGCATCAATAGGAGTATAGT
Organism: Sphaerodactylus townsendi; assembly: GCF_021028975.2. Lineage (NCBI taxonomy): Eukaryota > Metazoa > Chordata > Lepidosauria > Squamata > Sphaerodactylidae > Sphaerodactylus > Sphaerodactylus townsendi. The sequence continues at coordinate 939,634 of NW_025950385.1, forward strand.
GTCTAGATTGAGAGACATACCAGGACCTCCATATTCTGCATTGGTCAGGCCTCACTTGGAATATTCTGCCCAGTTCTGGACACCACAATTCAAGAAGGATATTGACAAGCTTGAACAGGTCCAAAGGAGGGTGACCAAAATGACAAAGGATCTGGATTCAATGTCCATTGAGGAGTGACTCAGGGAGCTGGGTATGATTAGTCTAAGACAGGGGTCTTCAAACTATGGCCCTCCAGATGTTCATGGACTACAATTCCCATCAGCCCCTGCCAGCATGGCCAAGTGGTACGGCTCATGGGAATTGTAGTCTATGAACAACTGGAGGGCCATAGTTTGAAGACTCCTGGTCTAAGAAGACAAGGCTAAGGGGTAACATGAGAGCCATGTGTAAATATTTGAAGGGATGGCATGTTGGTGAGGGAGCTAGCTTGTTTTCTGCTGCCTCGGAGACTACAGAATCATAGAATCATAGAGTTGGAAGAGACCCCAAGGGCCATCAAGTCCAACCCCCTGCCATGCAGGAACACGCAATCAAAGCACTCCTGACATACAGAGGCATACCAGGGGTAAATGGCGCCCGGAGACAAGTTGTCTCCACGACGCCCCCCAGGCTCTGCCCCTGCCCTGCCCACCTCGGATGGGGTCGAAGCACGCAAAAATGACGAGACAGCAGGACTTCCTGGTCACGTGGGGGGGCCAATTTTGCGCCCCCCCATGTGACCAGAAGAGTGGCGCCCGGGGACAAGGGGTACCCCTTGTCCCTAGGCAGATACGCCACTGCTGACATATGCTGTTAGGACTGTTCAACGGTGGAATTCACTGCCTCGGAGTGTGACGGAGTCTGCTCCTTTGGAGGTTTTTAAACGGAGACTGGATGGCCATCTGACAGGAGTGCTTCGATTGTGCGCTCCTGCATGACACGCTCCTGCATGACAGGCAATCAGACTTGATGGCATTTGTGGTCTCTTCCGATCCTACGATTCTGTGTCAAAAGCCTTTTTCTGGGCTTCCTGTTCAAGGAGAGGTCATTAGGCTGACCCCTTTCAGAAACAGAATGTCAGGCTATACGACCGCGTTGCCCCGATCCAGCAAAATCCACATGACACAATCTTGCAGAGAAAGAGGAGACAAGCAGTGAGTCTTGGACAAGAAGGAGCAGGAGAAAATAAAGAAGAAGAAGAAGAAGAAGAAGAAGAAGAAGAAGAAGAAGAAGAAGAAGAAGAAGAAGAAGAAGAAGAAGAAGAAGAAGAAGAAGAAGAAGAAGAAGAAGAAGAAGAAGAGGAGGAGGAGGAGGAGGAGGAGGAGGAGGAGGAGTTTGGATTTATATCCCCCCTTTCTCTCCTGCAGGAGACTCAAAGGGGCTGACAATCTCCTTGCCCTTCCCCCCTCACAACAAACACCCTGTGAGGTGGGTGGGGCTGAGAGAGCTCCAAGAAGCTGTGACTAGCCCAAGGTCACCCAGCTGGCGTGTGTGGGAGTGCACAGGCTAATCTGAATTCCCCAGATAAGCCTCCACAGCTCAGGCGGCAGAGCGGGGAATCAAACCCGGTTCCTCCAGATTAGATACACGAGCTCTTAACTTCCTATGCCACTGCCCTTTTCGAAGCGACCCACTGAGTTTGTTGCAGGTGCAAGATTTGAATCCAGGTCCGCTCCGATCCTAGGGTACAACAGCTCTACACTGTGTCCTTGTGGGATAATACTGGCCAGGTTTATTGGATCTCTGCTTCACTCTGTTGCAGCCGGGCATTAAATAGAGAGGAATCAATAACTATGCATCTTGCAAGAAGTTTTTCACGGACTCCAGTCACTATTCCTGATTTTTTTCATGCTGAGAATCCTCCTCACCGCCACAAATCATTCTCTGAAGAAGCCCTGGGGCACTTTTTAGGAACATCCACAGCTGAGCAAGCCCTGACCAGCACTGATCAGAGCATGTGCAGAAATCGCTTCTGAGGACACCCTCTGTGCTTCTGCCTGCACTTCTAGCCTGCCATTTTGTTCACCCATTTGTGCCAGAAATAAGAAACAATATTGTGCTTTCTGTAGCATGTTATAGGAGGAGGAGGAGGAGGAGGAGGAGGAGGAGGAGGAGGAGGAGGAGGAGGAGGAGGAGGAGGAGGAGGAGGAGGAGGAGGGGAAGAGGAGTTTTGTATCCCCCTTTCTCTCATGTAAGGAGACTCAAGGGGGCTGACAATCTCCTTTCTTTCCTCCCTCGCAACAAGCACCCTGCGAGGCGGGCGGGGCTGAGAGAGCGCAGAAGAACTGTGACTAGCCCAAGGTCACCCAGCTGGCATGTGTTGGAGTGCACAGGCTAATCGAGTTCCCCAGATAAGCCTCCACAGCTCAAGTGGCAGAGCGGGGAATCAAACCCGGTTCCTCCAGATTACAGTGCACCTGCTCTTAACCACTACGCCACGCTGAGTAAGTAAGCACATTGGCAGCACCCTGCTGGATCAACCTTTGACCTTTCTGGAACAACATCCTGTTTATTAGCATGTAGATGCCCCAGAATAGGAGTGGCCAGCCTATGGTGCTCCAGATGTTCATGGACTACAATTCCCATCAGCCTGAATGAGAATGATGGGAATTGTAGTCCATGAATATCTGGAGCGCCATAGGTTGGCCACCCTTCCCCCAGAACATTCACCTCAAGTGTGGTGATTTGAATGTCAGACAAGGATCTGGGATCCAGGTTTGAATTCTCACTTGGCTACGGTGGCTCACGAGAGTCACTTCCGGCCAGTCACAAACTCTCAGCCTGTCCTGCCTCCCAGAGTTGGTGTGAGAATAAAAATAGAGAAGGGTGTAAGATCTTTCAGGTTCCCATTGGGGGAAAAGAGAGGTATCAGCAAGAAAATTAATAGTTCTCAGGCATTACACCCCTAAGCCCCACTTGGAGGTAAGTTCCCTTGGGCATGGGCAGAGTTAAAAGTAAATGTGTTCAGTACATTTGAAGCATATCTATTTGAATGTGCTTCCTTTCTATCAACTGGGCCATTTTCTGATGAGTGAAAGACAATGTTAGTGGAGGAGGAGGAGGAGGAGGAGGAGGAGGAGGAGGAGGAGGAGGAGGAGGAGGAGGAGGAGGAGAAGGAGAAGAAGAAGAGGAGGAGGAGGAGGAGGAGGAGGAGGAGGAGGAGGAGGAGGAGGACGAGGAGGAGTTTGGATTTATATCCCCCCTTTCTCTCCTGCAGGAGACTCAAAGGGGCTTAGAATCTCCTTGCCCTTCCCCCCTCACAACAAACACCCTGTGAGGTACGTGGGGCTGAGAGAGCTCCGAGAAGCTGTGACTAGCCCAAGGTCACCCAGCTGGCGTGTGTGGGAGTGCACAGGCTAATCTAAATTCCCCAGATAAGCCTCCACAGCTCAGGCGGCAGAGCTGGGAATCAAACCCGGTTCCTCCAGATTAGATACACGAGCGCTTAACCCCCTACGCCACTGCTGCTCACTGGTTGGATTTGGCCCAAGGGGCACCTGGTTCCAATCCCCACACTGCCACGGGAGCACACTGGGTAGCTTGAAGGCCGTTCTTCCCTCTCTGCCTAAACTACCTCCCAAAGTTGTTGTGACGCTAAAAGGGCTAAGAAAGCAATGTATACTGGGGTGAAAACAGATCACTAGATTCTGTAATTTGTACAGAGAGTGGACAGTTGGCGGCCACCTTCAAGAAGGTGAGTGTTTAAAATAACAGTTGTTTAAGTAGAGTTTGATCCTTTTAGTACTTCCACTTACTAAATTCCTCTTCTCAATGAAGACCCTGCCCCCCCCCCCCAACCACCACGGTTCTTGTCTGTTCAAATTCCAGCATAGACTTTGGGGGTGGTCAAAAAGGGCCCCTAGAAAAGATGGTAGGATCCAGCCTATAATATTGTGTGTGGCACTTTCTATTCAAAAGTCTTTGTCTACACTAGGGGTGGCCAGATGTTCATGGACTACAATTCGTGGGGTGGCCAGATGTTCATGGACAACCTATGGTTCTCCAGATGTTCATGGACTACAATTCCCATCAGCCCCTGCCAGCATGGGCAATTGGCCATGATGGGAATTGTAGTCCATGAACATCTGGAGCACCATAGGTTGGCCACCACTGGTCTACACCTTACAGGAGCGGCCCCCAAGCTTTTTGAGCCTGTGGACGTCTTTGGGATTCTGAGAAGGGATGCCACCCCAACATGGCCGCCATATGAGGCGGAGCCAAACCCAGCATGGCTTCTGTCGGAGGCGGAGTCATGTGGTATACCTCCCTCCTTGCACATCCTGGGAAGAAGGAAAGCCTGAAAGGGCACTGGACTTGCTGGCAGGGGCTGATGGGATTTGTAGTCCATGAACATCTGGAGACCCGCAGGCTAAGGAAAGCCCCAGGGGTTGAGCACTCCTGATCCTCCAATGGAAATTGCTTTCCTTTGAATGAGGACAGCCAGTGAGAAGCCCTGCCTTACAGTGGCCCCACCCACTTCCTGTAAAGCTTGGCACAGGCCAAGGGAAGTACTGGCAGATGCTGTGGTGCTCATGGGCCCCACGTTGGGGACCCCTGCCCCTGCACTACAACAGCTTTGTGAGGTAGACCAACATTATCCTTCCCATCTTATGGTTGGGCAGAAGGGGTAGCCGGAACAACAGCAAAACAAAGCAAGACTCTCTCTTGAGGCCACACAACCTAGTCCAGTGGTGGTGGGGGGGGTGGGGGGGGGGGGGGGTGGGGGGGGGGGGGGGTGGGGGGGGGGGGGGGTGGGGGGGGGGGGGGGTGGGGGGGGGGGGGGGTGGGGGGGGGGGGGGGTGGGGGGGGGGGGGGGTGGGGGGGGGGGGGGGTGGGGGGGGGGGGGGGTGGGGGGGGGGGGGGGTGGGGGGGGGGGGGGGTGGGGGGGGGGGGGGGTGGGGGGGGGGGGGGGTGGGGGGGGGGGGGGGTGGGGGGGGGGGGGGGTGGGGGGGGGGGGGGGTGGGGGGGGGGGGGGGTGGGGGGGGGGGGGGGTGGGGGGGGGGGGGGGTGGGGGGGGGGGGGGGTGGGGGGGGGGGGGGGTGGGGGGGGGGGGGGGTGGGGGGGGGGGGGGGTGGGGGGGGGGGGGGGTGGGGGGGGGGGGGGGTGGGGGGGGGGGGGGGTGGGGGGGGGGGGGGGTGGGGGGGGGGGGGGGTGGGGGGGGGGGGGGGTGGGGGGGGGGGGGGGTGGGGGGGGGGGGGGGTGGGGGGGGGGGGGGGTGGGGGGGGGGGGGGGTGGGGGGGGGGGGGGGTGGGGGGGGGGGGGGGTGGGGGGGGGGGGGGGTGGGGGGGGGGGGGGGTGGGGGGGGGGGGGGGTGGGGGGGGGGGGGGGTGGGGGGGGGGGGGGGTGGGGGGGGGGGGGGGTGGGGGGGGGGGGGGGTGGGGGGGGGGGGGGGTGGGGGGGGGGGGGGGTGGGGGGGGGGGGGGGTGGGGGGGGGGGGGGGTGGGGGGGGGGGGGGGTGGGGGGGGGGGGGGGTGGGGGGGGGGGGGGGTGGGGGGGGGGGGGGGTGGGGGGGGGGGGGGGTGGGGGGGGGGGGGGGTGGGGGGGGGGGGGGGTGGGGGGGGGGGGGGGTGGGGGGGGGGGGGGGTGGGGGGGGGGGGGGGTGGGGGGGGGGGGGGGTGGGGGGGGGGGGGGGTGGGGGGGGGGGGGGGTGGGGGGGGGGGGGGGTGGGGGGGGGGGGGGGTGGGGGGGGGGGGGGGTGGGGGGGGGGGGGGGTGGGGGGGGGGGGGGGTGGGGGGGGGGGGGGGTGGGGGGGGGGGGGGGTGGGGGGGGGGGGGGGTGGGGGGGGGGGGGGGTGGGGGGGGGGGGGGGTGGGGGGGGGGGGGGGTGGGGGGGGGGGGGGGTGGGGGGGGGGGGGGGTGGGGGGGGGGGGGGGTGGGGGGGGGGGGGGGTGGGGGGGGGGGGGGGTGGGGGGGGGGGGGGGTGGGGGGGGGGGGGGGTGGGGGGGGGGGGGGGTGGGGGGGGGGGGGGGTGGGGGGGGGGGGGGGTGGGGGGGGGGGGGGGTGGGGGGGGGGGGGGGTGGGGGGGGGGGGGGGTGGGGGGGGGGGGGGGTGGGGGGGGGGGGGGGTGGGGGGGGGGGGGGGTGGGGGGGGGGGGGGGTGGGGGGGGGGGGGGGTGGGGGGGGGGGGGGGTGGGGGGGGGGGGGGGTGGGGGGGGGGGGGGGTGGGGGGGGGGGGGGGTGGGGGGGGGGGGGGGTGGGGGGGGGGGGGGGTGGGGGGGGGGGGGGGTGGGGGGGGGGGGGGGTGGGGGGGGGGGGGGGTGGGGGGGGGGGGGGGTGGGGGGGGGGGGGGGTGGGGGGGGGGGGGGGTGGGGGGGGGGGGGGGTGGGGGGGGGGGGGGGTGGGGGGGGGGGGGGGTGGGGGGGGGGGGGGGTGGGGGGGGGGGGGGGTGGGGGGGGGGGGGGGTGGGGGGGGGGGGGGGTGGGGGGGGGGGGGGGTGGGGGGGGGGGGGGGTGGGGGGGGGGGGGGGTGGGGGGGGGGGGGGGTGGGGGGGGGGGGGGGTGGGGGGGGGGGGGGGTGGGGGGGGGGGGGGGTGGGGGGGGGGGGGGGTGGGGGGGGGGGGGGGTGGGGGGGGGGGGGGGTGGGGGGGGGGGGGGGTGGGGGGGGGGGGGGGTGGGGGGGGGGGGGGGTGGGGGGGGGGGGGGGTGGGGGGGGGGGGGGGTGGGGGGGGGGGGGGGTGGGGGGGGGGGGGGGTGGGGGGGGGGGGGGGTGGGGGGGGGGGGGGGTGGGGGGGGGGGGGGGTGGGGGGGGGGGGGGGTGGGGGGGGGGGGGGGTGGGGGGGGGGGGGGGTGGGGGGGGGGGGGGGTGGGGGGGGGGGGGGGTGGGGGGGGGGGGGGGTGGGGGGGGGGGGGGGTGGGGGGGGGGGGGGGTGGGGGGGGGGGGGGGTGGGGGGGGGGGGGGGTGGGGGGGGGGGGGGGTGGGGGGGGGGGGGGGTGGGGGGGGGGGGGGGTGGGGGGGGGGGGGGGTGGGGGGGGGGGGGGGTGGGGGGGGGGGGGGGTGGGGGGGGGGGGGGGTGGGGGGGGGGGGGGGTGGGGGGGGGGGGGGGTGGGGGGGGGGGGGGGTGGGGGGGGGGGGGGGTGGGGGGGGGGGGGGGTGGGGGGGGGGGGGGGTGGGGGGGGGGGGGGGTGGGGGGGGGGGGGGGTGGGGGGGGGGGGGGGTGGGGGGGGGGGGGGGTGGGGGGGGGGGGGGGTGGGGGGGGGGGGGGGTGGGGGGGGGGGGGGGTGGGGGGGGGGGGGGGTGGGGGGGGGGGGGGGTGGGGGGGGGGGGGGGTGGGGGGGGGGGGGGGTGGGGGGGGGGGGGGGTGGGGGGGGGGGGGGGTGGGGGGGGGGGGGGGTGGGGGGGGGGGGGGGTGGGGGGGGGGGGGGGTGGGGGGGGGGGGGGGTGGGGGGGGGGGGGGGTGGGGGGGGGGGGGGGTGGGGGGGGGGGGGGGTGGGGGGGGGGGGGGGTGGGGGGGGGGGGGGGTGGGGGGGGGGGGGGGTGGGGGGGGGGGGGGGTGGGGGGGGGGGGGGGTGGGGGGGGGGGGGGGTGGGGGGGGGGGGGGGTGGGGGGGGGGGGGGGTGGGGGGGGGGGGGGGTGGGGGGGGGGGGGGGTGGGGGGGGGGGGGGGTGGGGGGGGGGGGGGGTGGGGGGGGGGGGGGGTGGGGGGGGGGGGGGGTGGGGGGGGGGGGGGGTGGGGGGGGGGGGGGGTGGGGGGGGGGGGGGGTGGGGGGGGGGGGGGGTGGGGGGGGGGGGGGGTGGGGGGGGGGGGGGGTGGGGGGGGGGGGGGGTGGGGGGGGGGGGGGGTGGGGGGGGGGGGGGGTGGGGGGGGGGGGGGGTGGGGGGGGGGGGGGGTGGGGGGGGGGGGGGGTGGGGGGGGGGGGGGGTGGGGGGGGGGGGGGGTGGGGGGGGGGGGGGGTGGGGGGGGGGGGGGGTGGGGGGGGGGGGGGGTGGGGGGGGGGGGGGGTGGGGGGGGGGGGGGGTGGGGGGGGGGGGGGGTGGGGGGGGGGGGGGGTGGGGGGGGGGGGGGGTGGGGGGGGGGGGGGGTGGGGGGGGGGGGGGGTGGGGGGGGGGGGGGGTGGGGGGGGGGGGGGGTGGGGGGGGGGGGGGGTGGGGGGGGGGGGGGGTGGGGGGGGGGGGGGGTGGGGGGGGGGGGGGGTGGGGGGGGGGGGGGGTGGGGGGGGGGGGGGGTGGGGGGGGGGGGGGGTGGGGGGGGGGGGGGGTGGGGGGGGGGGGGGGTGGGGGGGGGGGGGGGTGGGGGGGGGGGGGGGTGGGGGGGGGGGGGGGTGGGGGGGGGGGGGGGTGGGGGGGGGGGGGGGTGGGGGGGGGGGGGGGTGGGGGGGGGGGGGGGTGGGGGGGGGGGGGGGTGGGGGGGGGGGGGGGTGGGGGGGGGGGGGGGTGGGGGGGGGGGGGGGTGGGGGGGGGGGGGGGTGGGGGGGGGGGGGGGTGGGGGGGGGGGGGGGTGGGGGGGGGGGGGGGTGGGGGGGGGGGGGGGTGGGGGGGGGGGGGGGTGGGGGGGGGGGGGGGTGGGGGGGGGGGGGGGTGGGGGGGGGGGGGGGTGGGGGGGGGGGGGGGTGGGGGGGGGGGGGGGTGGGGGGGGGGGGGGGTGGGGGGGGGGGGGGGTGGGGGGGGGGGGGGGTGGGGGGGGGGGGGGGTGGGGGGGGGGGGGGGTGGGGGGGGGGGGGGGTGGGGGGGGGGGGGGGTGGGGGGGGGGGGGGGTGGGGGGGGGGGGGGGTGGGGGGGGGGGGGGGTGGGGGGGGGGGGGGGTGGGGGGGGGGGGGGGTGGGGGGGGGGGGGGGTGGGGGGGGGGGGGGGTGGGGGGGGGGGGGGGTGGGGGGGGGGGGGGGTGGGGGGGGGGGGGGGTGGGGGGGGGGGGGGGTGGGGGGGGGGGGGGGTGGGGGGGGGGGGGGGTGGGGGGGGGGGGGGGTGGGGGGGGGGGGGGGTGGGGGGGGGGGGGGGTGGGGGGGGGGGGGGGTGGGGGGGGGGGGGGGTGGGGGGGGGGGGGGGTGGGGGGGGGGGGGGGTGGGGGGGGGGGGGGGTGGGGGGGGGGGGGGGTGGGGGGGGGGGGGGGTGGGGGGGGGGGGGGGTGGGGGGGGGGGGGGGTGGGGGGGGGGGGGGGTGGGGGGGGGGGGGGGTGGGGGGGGGGGGGGGTGGGGGGGGGGGGGGGTGGGGGGGGGGGGGGGTGGGGGGGGGGGGGGGTGGGGGGGGGGGGGGGTGGGGGGGGGGGGGGGTGGGGGGGGGGGGGGGTGGGGGGGGGGGGGGGTGGGGGGGGGGGGGGGTGGGGGGGGGGGGGGGTGGGGGGGGGGGGGGGTGGGGGGGGGGGGGGGTGGGGGGGGGGGGGGGTGGGGGGGGGGGGGGGTGGGGGGGGGGGGGGGTGGGGGGGGGGGGGGGTGGGGGGGGGGGGGGGTGGGGGGGGGGGGGGGTGGGGGGGGGGGGGGGTGGGGGGGGGGGGGGGTGGGGGGGGGGGGGGGTGGGGGGGGGGGGGGGTGGGGGGGGGGGGGGGTGGGGGGGGGGGGGGGTGGGGGGGGGGGGGGGTGGGGGGGGGGGGGGGTGGGGGGGGGGGGGGGTGGGGGGGGGGGGGGGTGGGGGGGGGGGGGGGTGGGGGGGGGGGGGGGTGGGGGGGGGGGGGGGTGGGGGGGGGGGGGGGTGGGGGGGGGGGGGGGTGGGGGGGGGGGGGGGTGGGGGGGGGGGGGGGTGGGGGGGGGGGGGGGTGGGGGGGGGGGGGGGTGGGGGGGGGGGGGGGTGGGGGGGGGGGGGGGTGGGGGGGGGGGGGGGTGGGGGGGGGGGGGGGTGGGGGGGGGGGGGGGTGGGGGGGGGGGGGGGTGGGGGGGGGGGGGGGTGGGGGGGGGGGGGGGTGGGGGGGGGGGGGGGTGGGGGGGGGGGGGGGTGGGGGGGGGGGGGGGTGGGGGGGGGGGGGGGTGGGGGGGGGGGGGGGTGGGGGGGGGGGGGGGTGGGGGGGGGGGGGGGTGGGGGGGGGGGGGGGTGGGGGGGGGGGGGGGTGGGGGGGGGGGGGGGTGGGGGGGGGGGGGGGTGGGGGGGGGGGGGGGTGGGGGGGGGGGGGGGTGGGGGGGGGGGGGGGTGGGGGGGGGGGGGGGTGGGGGGGGGGGGGGGTGGGGGGGGGGGGGGGTGGGGGGGGGGGGGGGTGGGGGGGGGGGGGGGTGGGGGGGGGGGGGGGTGGGGGGGGGGGGGGGTGGGGGGGGGGGGGGGTGGGGGGGGGGGGGGGTGGGGGGGGGGGGGGGTGGGGGGGGGGGGGGGTGGGGGGGGGGGGGGGTGGGGGGGGGGGGGGGTGGGGGGGGGGGGGGGTGGGGGGGGGGGGGGGTGGGGGGGGGGGGGGGTGGGGGGGGGGGGGGGTGGGGGGGGGGGGGGGTGGGGGGGGGGGGGGGTGGGGGGGGGGGGGGGTGGGGGGGGGGGGGGGTGGGGGGGGGGGGGGGTGGGGGGGGGGGGGGGTGGGGGGGGGGGGGGGTGGGGGGGGGGGGGGGTGGGGGGGGGGGGGGGTGGGGGGGGGGGGGGGTGGGGGGGGGGGGGGGTGGGGGGGGGGGGGGGTGGGGGGGGGGGGGGGTGGGGGGGGGGGGGGGTGGGGGGGGGGGGGGGTGGGGGGGGGGGGGGGTGGGGGGGGGGGGGGGTGGGGGGGGGGGGGGGTGGGGGGGGGGGGGGGTGGGGGGGGGGGGGGGTGGGGGGGGGGGGGGGTGGGGGGGGGGGGGGGTGGGGGGGGGGGGGGGTGGGGGGGGGGGGGGGTGGGGGGGGGGGGGGGTGGGGGGGGGGGGGGGTGGGGGGGGGGGGGGGTGGGGGGGGGGGGGGGTGGGGGGGGGGGGGGGTGGGGGGGGGGGGGGGTGGGGGGGGGGGGGGGTGGGGGGGGGGGGGGGTGGGGGGGGGGGGGGGTGGGGGGGGGGGGGGGTGGGGGGGGGGGGGGGTGGGGGGGGGGGGGGGTGGGGGGGGGGGGGGGTGGGGGGGGGGGGGGGTGGGGGGGGGGGGGGGTGGGGGGGGGGGGGGGTGGGGGGGGGGGGGGGTGGGGGGGGGGGGGGGTGGGGGGGGGGGGGGGTGGGGGGGGGGGGGGGTGGGGGGGGGGGGGGGTGGGGGGGGGGGGGGGTGGGGGGGGGGGGGGGTGGGGGGGGGGGGGGGTGGGGGGGGGGGGGGGTGGGGGGGGGGGGGGGTGGGGGGGGGGGGGGGTGGGGGGGGGGGGGGGTGGGGGGGGGGGGGGGTGGGGGGGGGGGGGGGTGGGGGGGGGGGGGGGTGGGGGGGGGGGGGGGTGGGGGGGGGGGGGGGTGGGGGGGGGGGGGGGTGGGGGGGGGGGGGGGTGGGGGGGGGGGGGGGTGGGGGGGGGGGGGGGTGGGGGGGGGGGGGGGTGGGGGGGGGGGGGGGTGGGGGGGGGGGGGGGTGGGGGGGGGGGGGGGTGGGGGGGGGGGGGGGTGGGGGGGGGGGGGGGTGGGGGGGGGGGGGGGTGGGGGGGGGGGGGGGTGGGGGGGGGGGGGGGTGGGGGGGGGGGGGGGTGGGGGGGGGGGGGGGTGGGGGGGGGGGGGGGTGGGGGGGGGGGGGGGTGGGGGGGGGGGGGGGTGGGGGGGGGGGGGGGTGGGGGGGGGGGGGGGTGGGGGGGGGGGGGGGTGGGGGGGGGGGGGGGTGGGGGGGGGGGGGGGTGGGGGGGGGGGGGGGTGGGGGGGGGGGGGGGTGGGGGGGGGGGGGGGTGGGGGGGGGGGGGGGTGGGGGGGGGGGGGGGTGGGGGGGGGGGGGGGTGGGGGGGGGGGGGGGTGGGGGGGGGGGGGGGTGGGGGGGGGGGGGGGTGGGGGGGGGGGGGGGTGGGGGGGGGGGGGGGTGGGGGGGGGGGGGGGTGGGGGGGGGGGGGGGTGGGGGGGGGGGGGGGTGGGGGGGGGGGGGGGTGGGGGGGGGGGGGGGTGGGGGGGGGGGGGGGTGGGGGGGGGGGGGGGTGGGGGGGGGGGGGGGTGGGGGGGGGGGGGGGTGGGGGGGGGGGGGGGTGGGGGGGGGGGGGGGTGGGGGGGGGGGGGGGTGGGGGGGGGGGGGGGTGGGGGGGGGGGGGGGTGGGGGGGGGGGGGGGTGGGGGGGGGGGGGGGTGGGGGGGGGGGGGGGTGGGGGGGGGGGGGGGTGGGGGGGGGGGGGGGTGGGGGGGGGGGGGGGTGGGGGGGGGGGGGGGTGGGGGGGGGGGGGGGTGGGGGGGGGGGGGGGTGGGGGGGGGGGGGGGTGGGGGGGGGGGGGGGTGGGGGGGGGGGGGGGTGGGGGGGGGGGGGGGTGGGGGGGGGGGGGGGTGGGGGGGGGGGGGGGTGGGGGGGGGGGGGGGTGGGGGGGGGGGGGGGTGGGGGGGGGGGGGGGTGGGGGGGGGGGGGGGTGGGGGGGGGGGGGGGTGGGGGGGGGGGGGGGTGGGGGGGGGGGGGGGTGGGGGGGGGGGGGGGTGGGGGGGGGGGGGGGTGGGGGGGGGGGGGGGTGGGGGGGGGGGGGGGTGGGGGGGGGGGGGGGTGGGGGGGGGGGGGGGTGGGGGGGGGGGGGGGTGGGGGGGGGGGGGGGTGGGGGGGGGGGGGGGTGGGGGGGGGGGGGGGTGGGGGGGGGGGGGGGTGGGGGGGGGGGGGGGTGGGGGGGGGGGGGGGTGGGGGGGGGGGGGGGTGGGGGGGGGGGGGGGTGGGGGGGGGGGGGGGTGGGGGGGGGGGGGGGTGGGGGGGGGGGGGGGTGGGGGGGGGGGGGGGTGGGGGGGGGGGGGGGTGGGGGGGGGGGGGGGTGGGGGGGGGGGGGGGTGGGGGGGGGGGGGGGTGGGGGGGGGGGGGGGTGGGGGGGGGGGGGGGTGGGGGGGGGGGGGGGTGGGGGGGGGGGGGGGTGGGGGGGGGGGGGGGTGGGGGGGGGGGGGGGTGGGGGGGGGGGGGGGTGGGGGGGGGGGGGGGTGGGGGGGGGGGGGGGTGGGGGGGGGGGGGGGTGGGGGGGGGGGGGGGTGGGGGGGGGGGGGGGTGGGGGGGGGGGGGGGTGGGGGGGGGGGGGGGTGGGGGGGGGGGGGGGTGGGGGGGGGGGGGGGTGGGGGGGGGGGGGGGTGGGGGGGGGGGGGGGTGGGGGGGGGGGGGGGTGGGGGGGGGGGGGGGTGGGGGGGGGGGGGGGTGGGGGGGGGGGGGGGTGGGGGGGGGGGGGGGTGGGGGGGGGGGGGGGTGGGGGGGGGGGGGGGTGGGGGGGGGGGGGGGTGGGGGGGGGGGGGGGTGGGGGGGGGGGGGGGTGGGGGGGGGGGGGGGTGGGGGGGGGGGGGGGTGGGGGGGGGGGGGGGTGGGGGGGGGGGGGGGTGGGGGGGGGGGGGGGTGGGGGGGGGGGGGGGTGGGGGGGGGGGGGGGTGGGGGGGGGGGGGGGTGGGGGGGGGGGGGGGTGGGGGGGGGGGGGGGTGGGGGGGGGGGGGGGTGGGGGGGGGGGGGGGTGGGGGGGGGGGGGGGTGGGGGGGGGGGGGGGTGGGGGGGGGGGGGGGTGGGGGGGGGGGGGGGTGGGGGGGGGGGGGGGTGGGGGGGGGGGGGGGTGGGGGGGGGGGGGGGTGGGGGGGGGGGGGGGTGGGGGGGGGGGGGGGTGGGGGGGGGGGGGGGTGGGGGGGGGGGGGGGTGGGGGGGGGGGGGGGTGGGGGGGGGGGGGGGTGGGGGGGGGGGGGGGTGGGGGGGGGGGGGGGTGGGGGGGGGGGGGGGTGGGGGGGGGGGGGGGTGGGGGGGGGGGGGGGTGGGGGGGGGGGGGGGTGGGGGGGGGGGGGGGTGGGGGGGGGGGGGGGTGGGGGGGGGGGGGGGTGGGGGGGGGGGGGGGTGGGGGGGGGGGGGGGTGGGGGGGGGGGGGGGTGGGGGGGGGGGGGGGTGGGGGGGGGGGGGGGTGGGGGGGGGGGGGGGTGGGGGGGGGGGGGGGTGGGGGGGGGGGGGGGTGGGGGGGGGGGGGGGTGGGGGGGGGGGGGGGTGGGGGGGGGGGGGGGTGGGGGGGGGGGGGGGTGGGGGGGGGGGGGGGTGGGGGGGGGGGGGGGTGGGGGGGGGGGGGGGTGGGGGGGGGGGGGGGTGGGGGGGGGGGGGGGTGGGGGGGGGGGGGGGTGGGGGGGGGGGGGGGTGGGGGGGGGGGGGGGTGGGGGGGGGGGGGGGTGGGGGGGGGGGGGGGTGGGGGGGGGGGGGGGTGGGGGGGGGGGGGGGTGGGGGGGGGGGGGGGTGGGGGGGGGGGGGGGTGGGGGGGGGGGGGGGTGGGGGGGGGGGGGGGTGGGGGGGGGGGGGGGTGGGGGGGGGGGGGGGTGGGGGGGGGGGGGGGTGGGGGGGGGGGGGGGTGGGGGGGGGGGGGGGTGGGGGGGGGGGGGGGTGGGGGGGGGGGGGGGTGGGGGGGGGGGGGGGTGGGGGGGGGGGGGGGTGGGGGGGGGGGGGGGTGGGGGGGGGGGGGGGTGGGGGGGGGGGGGGGTGGGGGGGGGGGGGGGTGGGGGGGGGGGGGGGTGGGGGGGGGGGGGGGTGGGGGGGGGGGGGGGTGGGGGGGGGGGGGGGTGGGGGGGGGGGGGGGTGGGGGGGGGGGGGGGTGGGGGGGGGGGGGGGTGGGGGGGGGGGGGGGTGGGGGGGGGGGGGGGTGGGGGGGGGGGGGGGTGGGGGGGGGGGGGGGTGGGGGGGGGGGGGGGTGGGGGGGGGGGGGGGTGGGGGGGGGGGGGGGTGGGGGGGGGGGGGGGTGGGGGGGGGGGGGGGTGGGGGGGGGGGGGGGTGGGGGGGGGGGGGGGTGGGGGGGGGGGGGGGTGGGGGGGGGGGGGGGTGGGGGGGGGGGGGGGTGGGGGGGGGGGGGGGTGGGGGGGGGGGGGGGTGGGGGGGGGGGGGGGTGGGGGGGGGGGGGGGTGGGGGGGGGGGGGGGTGGGGGGGGGGGGGGGTGGGGGGGGGGGGGGGTGGGGGGGGGGGGGGGTGGGGGGGGGGGGGGGTGGGGGGGGGGGGGGGTGGGGGGGGGGGGGGGTGGGGGGGGGGGGGGGTGGGGGGGGGGGGGGGTGGGGGGGGGGGGGGGTGGGGGGGGGGGGGGGTGGGGGGGGGGGGGGGTGGGGGGGGGGGGGGGTGGGGGGGGGGGGGGGTGGGGGGGGGGGGGGGTGGGGGGGGGGGGGGGTGGGGGGGGGGGGGGGTGGGGGGGGGGGGGGGTGGGGGGGGGGGGGGGTGGGGGGGGGGGGGGGTGGGGGGGGGGGGGGGTGGGGGGGGGGGGGGGTGGGGGGGGGGGGGGGTGGGGGGGGGGGGGGGTGGGGGGGGGGGGGGGTGGGGGGGGGGGGGGGTGGGGGGGGGGGGGGGTGGGGGGGGGGGGGGGTGGGGGGGGGGGGGGGTGGGGGGGGGGGGGGGTGGGGGGGGGGGGGGGTGGGGGGGGGGGGGGGTGGGGGGGGGGGGGGGTGGGGGGGGGGGGGGGTGGGGGGGGGGGGGGGTGGGGGGGGGGGGGGGTGGGGGGGGGGGGGGGTGGGGGGGGGGGGGGGTGGGGGGGGGGGGGGGTGGGGGGGGGGGGGGGTGGGGGGGGGGGGGGGTGGGGGGGGGGGGGGGTGGGGGGGGGGGGGGGTGGGGGGGGGGGGGGGTGGGGGGGGGGGGGGGTGGGGGGGGGGGGGGGTGGGGGGGGGGGGGGGTGGGGGGGGGGGGGGGTGGGGGGGGGGGGGGGTGGGGGGGGGGGGGGGTGGGGGGGGGGGGGGGTGGGGGGGGGGGGGGGTGGGGGGGGGGGGGGGTGGGGGGGGGGGGGGGTGGGGGGGGGGGGGGGTGGGGGGGGGGGGGGGTGGGGGGGGGGGGGGGTGGGGGGGGGGGGGGGTGGGGGGGGGGGGGGGTGGGGGGGGGGGGGGGTGGGGGGGGGGGGGGGTGGGGGGGGGGGGGGGTGGGGGGGGGGGGGGGTGGGGGGGGGGGGGGGTGGGGGGGGGGGGGGGTGGGGGGGGGGGGGGGTGGGGGGGGGGGGGGGTGGGGGGGGGGGGGGGTGGGGGGGGGGGGGGGTGGGGGGGGGGGGGGGTGGGGGGGGGGGGGGGTGGGGGGGGGGGGGGGTGGGGGGGGGGGGGGGTGGGGGGGGGGGGGGGTGGGGGGGGGGGGGGGTGGGGGGGGGGGGGGGTGGGGGGGGGGGGGGGTGGGGGGGGGGGGGGGTGGGGGGGGGGGGGGGTGGGGGGGGGGGGGGGTGGGGGGGGGGGGGGGTGGGGGGGGGGGGGGGTGGGGGGGGGGGGGGGTGGGGGGGGGGGGGGGTGGGGGGGGGGGGGGGTGGGGGGGGGGGGGGGTGGGGGGGGGGGGGGGTGGGGGGGGGGGGGGGTGGGGGGGGGGGGGGGTGGGGGGGGGGGGGGGTGGGGGGGGGGGGGGGTGGGGGGGGGGGGGGGTGGGGGGGGGGGGGGGTGGGGGGGGGGGGGGGTGGGGGGGGGGGGGGGTGGGGGGGGGGGGGGGTGGGGGGGGGGGGGGGTGGGGGGGGGGGGGGGTGGGGGGGGGGGGGGGTGGGGGGGGGGGGGGGTGGGGGGGGGGGGGGGTGGGGGGGGGGGGGGGTGGGGGGGGGGGGGGGTGGGGGGGGGGGGGGGTGGGGGGGGGGGGGGGTGGGGGGGGGGGGGGGTGGGGGGGGGGGGGGGTGGGGGGGGGGGGGGGTGGGGGGGGGGGGGGGTGGGGGGGGGGGGGGGTGGGGGGGGGGGGGGGTGGGGGGGGGGGGGGGTGGGGGGGGGGGGGGGTGGGGGGGGGGGGGGGTGGGGGGGGGGGGGGGTGGGGGGGGGGGGGGGTGGGGGGGGGGGGGGGTGGGGGGGGGGGGGGGTGGGGGGGGGGGGGGGTGGGGGGGGGGGGGGGTGGGGGGGGGGGGGGGTGGGGGGGGGGGGGGGTGGGGGGGGGGGGGGGTGGGGGGGGGGGGGGGTGGGGGGGGGGGGGGGTGGGGGGGGGGGGGGGTGGGGGGGGGGGGGGGTGGGGGGGGGGGGGGGTGGGGGGGGGGGGGGGTGGGGGGGGGGGGGGGTGGGGGGGGGGGGGGGTGGGGGGGGGGGGGGGTGGGGGGGGGGGGGGGTGGGGGGGGGGGGGGGTGGGGGGGGGGGGGGGTGGGGGGGGGGGGGGGTGGGGGGGGGGGGGGGTGGGGGGGGGGGGGGGTGGGGGGGGGGGGGGGTGGGGGGGGGGGGGGGTGGGGGGGGGGGGGGGTGGGGGGGGGGGGGGGTGGGGGGGGGGGGGGGTGGGGGGGGGGGGGGGTGGGGGGGGGGGGGGGTGGGGGGGGGGGGGGGTGGGGGGGGGGGGGGGTGGGGGGGGGGGGGGGTGGGGGGGGGGGGGGGTGGGGGGGGGGGGGGGTGGGGGGGGGGGGGGGTGGGGGGGGGGGGGGGTGGGGGGGGGGGGGGGTGGGGGGGGGGGGGGGTGGGGGGGGGGGGGGGTGGGGGGGGGGGGGGGTGGGGGGGGGGGGGGGTGGGGGGGGGGGGGGGTGGGGGGGGGGGGGGGTGGGGGGGGGGGGGGGTGGGGGGGGGGGGGGGTGGGGGGGGGGGGGGGTGGGGGGGGGGGGGGGTGGGGGGGGGGGGGGGTGGGGGGGGGGGGGGGTGGGGGGGGGGGGGGGTGGGGGGGGGGGGGGGTGGGGGGGGGGGGGGGTGGGGGGGGGGGGGGGTGGGGGGGGGGGGGGGTGGGGGGGGGGGGGGGTGGGGGGGGGGGGGGGTGGGGGGGGGGGGGGGTGGGGGGGGGGGGGGGTGGGGGGGGGGGGGGGTGGGGGGGGGGGGGGGTGGGGGGGGGGGGGGGTGGGGGGGGGGGGGGGTGGGGGGGGGGGGGGGTGGGGGGGGGGGGGGGTGGGGGGGGGGGGGGGTGGGGGGGGGGGGGGGTGGGGGGGGGGGGGGGTGGGGGGGGGGGGGGGTGGGGGGGGGGGGGGGTGGGGGGGGGGGGGGGTGGGGGGGGGGGGGGGTGGGGGGGGGGGGGGGTGGGGGGGGGGGGGGGTGGGGGGGGGGGGGGGTGGGGGGGGGGGGGGGTGGGGGGGGGGGGGGGTGGGGGGGGGGGGGGGTGGGGGGGGGGGGGGGTGGGGGGGGGGGGGGGTGGGGGGGGGGGGGGGTGGGGGGGGGGGGGGGTGGGGGGGGGGGGGGGTGGGGGGGGGGGGGGGTGGGGGGGGGGGGGGGTGGGGGGGGGGGGGGGTGGGGGGGGGGGGGGGTGGGGGGGGGGGGGGGTGGGGGGGGGGGGGGGTGGGGGGGGGGGGGGGTGGGGGGGGGGGGGGGTGGGGGGGGGGGGGGGTGGGGGGGGGGGGGGGTGGGGGGGGGGGGGGGTGGGGGGGGGGGGGGGTGGGGGGGGGGGGGGGTGGGGGGGGGGGGGGGTGGGGGGGGGGGGGGGTGGGGGGGGGGGGGGGTGGGGGGGGGGGGGGGTGGGGGGGGGGGGGGGTGGGGGGGGGGGGGGGTGGGGGGGGGGGGGGGTGGGGGGGGGGGGGGGTGGGGGGGGGGGGGGGTGGGGGGGGGGGGGGGTGGGGGGGGGGGGGGGTGGGGGGGGGGGGGGGTGGGGGGGGGGGGGGGTGGGGGGGGGGGGGGGTGGGGGGGGGGGGGGGTGGGGGGGGGGGGGGGTGGGGGGGGGGGGGGGTGGGGGGGGGGGGGGGTGGGGGGGGGGGGGGGTGGGGGGGGGGGGGGGTGGGGGGGGGGGGGGGTGGGGGGGGGGGGGGGTGGGGGGGGGGGGGGGTGGGGGGGGGGGGGGGTGGGGGGGGGGGGGGGTGGGGGGGGGGGGGGGTGGGGGGGGGGGGGGGTGGGGGGGGGGGGGGGTGGGGGGGGGGGGGGGTGGGGGGGGGGGGGGGTGGGGGGGGGGGGGGGTGGGGGGGGGGGGGGGTGGGGGGGGGGGGGGGTGGGGGGGGGGGGGGGTGGGGGGGGGGGGGGGTGGGGGGGGGGGGGGGTGGGGGGGGGGGGGGGTGGGGGGGGGGGGGGGTGGGGGGGGGGGGGGGTGGGGGGGGGGGGGGGTGGGGGGGGGGGGGGGTGGGGGGGGGGGGGGGTGGGGGGGGGGGGGGGTGGGGGGGGGGGGGGGTGGGGGGGGGGGGGGGTGGGGGGGGGGGGGGGTGGGGGGGGGGGGGGGTGGGGGGGGGGGGGGGTGGGGGGGGGGGGGGGTGGGGGGGGGGGGGGGTGGGGGGGGGGGGGGGTGGGGGGGGGGGGGGGTGGGGGGGGGGGGGGGTGGGGGGGGGGGGGGGTGGGGGGGGGGGGGGGTGGGGGGGGGGGGGGGTGGGGGGGGGGGGGGGTGGGGGGGGGGGGGGGTGGGGGGGGGGGGGGGTGGGGGGGGGGGGGGGTGGGGGGGGGGGGGGGTGGGGGGGGGGGGGGGTGGGGGGGGGGGGGGGTGGGGGGGGGGGGGGGTGGGGGGGGGGGGGGGTGGGGGGGGGGGGGGGTGGGGGGGGGGGGGGGTGGGGGGGGGGGGGGGTGGGGGGGGGGGGGGGTGGGGGGGGGGGGGGGTGGGGGGGGGGGGGGGTGGGGGGGGGGGGGGGTGGGGGGGGGGGGGGGTGGGGGGGGGGGGGGGTGGGGGGGGGGGGGGGTGGGGGGGGGGGGGGGTGGGGGGGGGGGGGGGTGGGGGGGGGGGGGGGTGGGGGGGGGGGGGGGTGGGGGGGGGGGGGGGTGGGGGGGGGGGGGGGTGGGGGGGGGGGGGGGTGGGGGGGGGGGGGGGTGGGGGTGGGGGGGGGTGGGGGGGGGGGGGGGTGGGGGGGGGGCGGGGTGGGGGGGGGGGGGGGGGGGGGGGGGGGGGGGTGAGGAGGGGGGGGGGGGGAGGGGGGGGGGGCGGGGGAGGGGGAGGGGTGGGGGGAGGGCGGGCGGGGGGGGGGGGGGGGGGGGGGGGGGGGTGAGGCGGGGGGGGGGGGAGGGTGGGGGGGGGGGGGGGTGGGGGGGGGGGGGGGAAGAAGAAGAAGAAGAAGAAGAAGAAGAAGAAGAAGAAGAAGAAGAAGAAGAAGAAGAAGAAGAAGAAGAAGAAGAAGAAGAAGAAGAAGAAGAAGAAGAAGAAGAAGAGGTAGAAGAAGAGGTAGAAGAAGAGGTAGAAGAAGAAGAAGAAGAGGTAGAAGAAGAAGAGGTAGAAGAAGAAGAAGAAGAGGTAGAAGAGGTAGAAGGAAGAGGAAGAGGAAGGGAGCGGAGAAGAGAAAGTTTTTAAAAATTAAGAAGGGCGCGAAAGAGGACATTTGGGGAAGAAGCGGGGGGAGTCGCAAGAAGCCGGCGTTTTGTTTGGGGGGGGGGGTCGCCCAAGCCCCGGGACTTCTGCTGGCCCAGCAGAGACGACGGCGACAGGGGAAGCTCAAAGGTCGGCAAAGGGTTTTTTAAAAGAGGGGTAGCGCGGAGGGGGGCCTTTAGGGTCGCCCCTTGGCTGCTCAGTGGCGTCTCCCTTTCCTCTGCCTGAGTTGCCCTCCCCGCAAAAGACTGTGGGGGGGGGGGAGGCTTCAACCTGGAGGCGCCCCCAAAGTCCCGGGCGGCTCCCCGCTTTCCCTTCTTCCCGGGCTAGGGGGTGGGGGGTGGGCTTTTGCCCTCCGCCGCCTCGTGGGTCAGAAGCGGAGCGCGCAGAAGCGCTCCGAAGCCCGCAGGCCACGATCCACCGGCGCGCCGGAGGAACGGGGCCCTGCGCCGACACTTGCTCCCGGGTAAAGGTAGCCAGGAGCTGGCTGCAGAGACCAACCGGCGTGGCGGTTTACTCGCGAGTAAACGGGGGTCAGATGTCTCCGGCCGGTGCCCTCGCTTGTCCCTGCCTGCCCTTTGGTTCTGCCGGCTTCTCTGCGCGGATCGCCTGCCCCGTTGGGCTCCGCGGCGCGTCAAAAGCTACCGGGGGGGCCTCTGAGTCGCCCCCGTCCCGCCCCCCCCCCCCCCCCCCCCCCCCCCCCCCCCAAAAACCCCCCCCCCACGGGCGGGCCCCGACCTTTACCCGCGCCCAAGGAGACACACGTCCCTCGCCTCCAGAGGTCACGTTCCCCCCCCCCGCCCGCAATGACTTGAAAGTAGACCTTTCGGAGCTGCCAGCCGAAGCACAAGGCCGCCTGGGGCCCCTGGCCTTGGTGCCCAAACCCCAAACCCCAGTGCCCAAAGGGACCCCTTCTCAGTAAACCGGGATAACAACTGGATCCTCCGTGTGCGTAAAACTGGACCCCGTGTGCGTAACTGGATCCCGACGTACGGGGAATGGGCACCTTTGCGCGCTGGGCTGGCATCCCCACGTACGGGGAATGGGCACCTTTGCGCGCTGGGCTGGCATCCCCACGTACGGGGAATGGGCACCTTTGCGCGCTGGGCTGGCATCCCCACGTACTTGGAAGGGGCACCTTTGCGCGTTTCCCTGGGCGCAAACCCCACCGGATCATGGCCCCCTCTGTGGGATTCTGGAGTGGAGGGCGGCTCTCCCCCGCCCTGGCGCCTCCGCTGCCCCCCTTCCTCCGACAGCCGCACCCCAAAGGCAGGCTAAACCCGACAGCTCGCCCAGTTGGCGCCCGTCGGATCGGGGCTGCGCCTTTGCTCCCGTGCCTTTGCTCTCCCCCGAGCTGCGCGCCGTGGGAAGCGAAGGTGACCTTGGGCCGGCTTTGGAGAGGGAAGAGCGACGACGCGTGTCTGCGGCGCTCTTGTGGGGATGGCCTCCCGGGGAGGAGGGGGCACTTGGCGTCCCGTGCACGGCTCGGGGCCTTTCCGGGATCGAGGCGGAAAGGCGGGCGGAGACTCAGCTCCAAGAAGACATAAAATGCACGAAAGGCCGCCCTTCAAATGTGCACACGCGCCAGGCAAATATATATACCCCCGACGGGTCTTTGGTGCGCGCGCGCGGGGGACCGACACCCAAGAAACCGAAGAAACCCAGTCCCGGGACAGTTGCACGTCGGAAAGCGCCCCTCCCTCCCTCCCTCCCTCCCTTGTTCCCCCTGCCCTGGTTTCCCAAGGAGACCCGGCTCCACTGCTGCGCCCTCCTCCGTCCTGCAGAGATCCCGGCCGCTGGTGGGACCGACTCCCGAGTCAACCGGCTTCAGGATCGCCCGCCTGAGGCGCCGGCTCGGGAGTCAGTCCCAGGGCTGGGATCGGGCGCGCGGGGAGCCTCGCCGGCGGGCTGCGAGTTCTGGGCCCGCGGGGGTCCCCCTTCCGAGTAAACCTACTCGGGCGTGATTTCGGGCAATCCGCCCAGGCCACAGGTCCCGAGTCAGACCGGGGAAACCCCGGCCTGGGGGTGGGTCTGAGTCTCCCAGTGAGCAGAGCGATCCTGCTTCCTGCAAGAGCAGGGACATCCCCGGGAACAGCCTTGGGCACAGAGGAGACCCCGGCCTTGGGCACAGAGGAGACCCCCGCCTTGGGCACAGAGGAGACCCCCCGGCCTTGGGCACAGAGGAGACCCCTGCCTTGGGCACAGAGGAGACCCCTGCCTTGGGCACAGAGGAGACCCCCGGCCTTGGGCACAGAGGAGACCCCCCTTGGGCACAGAGGAGACCCCCGCCTTGGGCACAGAGGAGACCCTGCCTTGGGCACAGAGGAGACCCCTGCCTTGGGCACAGAGGAGACTCCCGCCTTGGGCACAGAGGAGACCCCCACCCTTGTGCATAGATGAGACCCCTGCCCCGGCCTGAGCCCGGTGGAGGAGGGGGCCCGGTGGAGGAGGGGGCTTCGGCAAGGCTCTGGCCTCAAACCAGCGGTTCTCCCACTGCCCAGCCCAGCCCAGGGTCCCCCGCGCAGAGTCCGCCTCGGTGGCGCACCCGGCGCCGTCCATCAAAGAGTCCAGCCTCCATCTGTCAGCCGGCCTCTTTCCAGGCCGCTGGCGACAGATCCAGTCGATCCATCTATTCCCGCGGAGGGATCCAGAAGGGCCGCTGGACCTGGCCTAGAGCCGAGGAGAGAAGCCAAGCGGCCCGTCCTGGGCAAGTTCGCCCGCAGGGTTGGCATTCATGGCATCGTCAGATGTCTCAGATGTCTCAGGCGCTCCAGTTAGGTTAGGAGTGACCAACCTATGGTGCTCCAGAGGTTCGTGGACTACAATTCCCATCACCCCCTGCCAGCACTGGCCAACTGGCCATGCTGGCAGGGGCTGATGGGAATTGTAGTCCATGAACCTCTGGAGCACCATAGGTTGCCTACCCTTGAGGTTCCTGCAGGCGAGCCTTTTCGAGACCGAGTGCCCAAACTGCAGCCCAAAACCCACTTATTTGTCACAAAGTGCCAACACGGCCATTT
Organism: Sphaerodactylus townsendi; assembly: GCF_021028975.2. Lineage (NCBI taxonomy): Eukaryota > Metazoa > Chordata > Lepidosauria > Squamata > Sphaerodactylidae > Sphaerodactylus > Sphaerodactylus townsendi. The sequence goes on from NW_025950385.1 coordinate 962,595, forward strand.
AACCCGAATAACCCCCTGGAGCAGGGGCCAGCCTGCCGTAGCCTCCAGCAAGTCCCACATGCCATAGGCTCGCCACCATTGCCATAGGCTCGCCACCATTGCTCCAGGCCATCTTCCGAACACCCTTGCGGCGCTTTCTGTCCTCCGCCCTTTTATTCCTCACCGCAGCCCTGTCCGTCAAGAGTTTGTGACTGGCCCAAGAGGTCACCGAGAAGGCTTCAAACCTGGGTCTCACTGATTCCAGTCCAGCGCTCTAACCACTACAACCTCTCAATTATTAGCAGCGGTAATAACCACCCTAATCAAACACTGAATGGGGGAAAAGGGGCATAGCCTAAAATTTATTCTTTTTATTCTGATTCGCTTTGGGGGAAGCCCATGCGCCTTGGACTGCACGTTTCCGACACATCTACTCGGAAGTAAATGTTGCTGAATTCAATGTGACTTAGGCCCAGTGTGATTGAGCCACTGCTTTAACCCCTTCAGTTCCTTTCCTGCGAGTAAGTTTGCAAACAGGCCCAGAGAGCGAGAGAAAGAGAAGCGACCCTTTTGTGCGAGAGAAGAGGTTGCAGAAGCTTTTTGCGGCAGGGGAGTAAATAAAACCACCTGGCAAATATCGCTCCCTGAATCCTACATTCAAGGGGCAGCCCTTTTTCCCAGGTAGTTGGCAACCCTATTTAGGCGCTGTGCTCCTCCATCCCCCTTAGCTCAAATTCCAACACATGAGATCTCTGGAGACAGAGGTGGAATAGCCACGGAGTGCCAAGCACCTAGCGAAATGCATTCGGCGGACACCAGGAAAAGCTACTTCACCCCTCCCTGTGTGTATTAGCTGTCTCTTGTAGCTAGTTAATGATGAGGGGGGGCGGGGGGGGGAAGCAGCAAATTGTTTCTCATCACCATAGTTGACCTGTAGCGAGGAAACCCGTCATCCCCGTCGTTGGTGGCTTTTATTTTCAGGAGGAATTCATGCTGGCATGGTAGGACTTGAACCCAGGGCTCCTGGCATCTAGTGCTGCATGGAATGGGCTTAATGGAAGGGGGGAGGGGGTACATTACTACATTTGGTACTTTTGCAGTAGTGGAAAAATGTGGAGATTGCATGCACGCAGGCCATAAGTCTCAAACAATTGTAGTCTGTGGTATCTTCAGGGTTGTTGAAGTTACGACCGTGTTTCCCTGAAAAGAAGACAGTGTCTTATATGAATTTTTGCTCCCCGAGATGCGCTATGTCTTATTTTCAGGGGAGGTCTTATTTTTCCGCTCCACAGCTGCATGCTCTGGTGTTCCGTTCGACGGGCGCGCTTCCAAACAAAAACTTTGCTACGTCTTACTTTCGGGGGATACTTTCTATTTCGCACTTCAGCAAAACCTCTACTACGACTTATTTTCAGGGGATGTCTTATTTTCGGGGAAACAGGGTAGCTCCCGTGCTCTGTGTGTGTGTGTGTGTGTGTGTGTGCGTGCGTGCGTGCCTGCTTTCAAGTCATACCTGACTTATGATGACTCTGTAGGGTTTTCAAAACAGGAGACTTTGTGAGGTGATTTGCCATTGCCTGCCTCCACCTCATGACCCATGAAGCTCAATTAAACTTACTTAGGAGTTCATGCTCACTTGTAAGCATATTCTAGTGGGTAAAACCCCCTAGATGTCCATGGGGCTTACTTGGGGTTAATGCCCCACCATCGCCTGTAGCTATTTTGGCTATTATGGCATAGATACCCACACCACAGTGGCAGTCCTATTTGGCTGGGCCTATTTCCGCTGGTGCTTCCTATATCCCAGAACCTATCAAAGGAGTTTGATTTCCTGTAAGAACAGCCCTCCCCTAGTCACCAAAAAATATTAAAATCCAGGGCCACCCATTTGGGATCAGTCCAAAAAATATCTATGTGGACATTGTATTGTCGAAGGCTTTCACGGCCGGAATCACTGGGGTGCTGTGTGGTTTCCGGGCTGTCTGGCCGTGTTCTAGCAGCATTCTCTCCTGACATTTCGCCCGCATCTGTGGCTGGCATCTTCAGAGGATCTGATGGTAGGAATGGAAAGCAAGTGGAGTATATACACTGTGAGGTCCACTTGCTTTCCATTTCCAGATACTCCACTTGCTTTCCATTCCTACCATCAGATCCTCTGAAGATGCCAGCCACAGATGCAGGCGAAACGTCAGGAGAGGATGCTGCTAGAACACGGCCAGACAGCCCGGAAACCACACAGCACCCAAAATATGTGGACATCGCTAGAGCTAAAATCCTTCCATTCGCTATTCAGTGCCGGGAAAAGCAGTCTGGGTGTTTGGATGGATGCTAACATAGAAACCAGGAAGAAGACAAATGCATTTTGGGTTTTTTTTTAAAGTTGGCTTTTGTTTAGATTCCTGTTTAATGATGATGGATTTCATACAGTTTTGTAGAAAGGGAAACTGTGTTGTGGTTTTTAAGAAACCAGAAGTGTTGATCAGACAGGGCCTTCTGTTGCTTCCATTTGCAAAATGGCGCCACTGATCTCACTGCATCGATCCAATTATCCGGACTATTTTTATCCCACCCTTCCTGCCTAGAGCCCAGGGAGGTGTGGGTGGCGTTCCCCTCACAACACCCCAGTGAGGTAGGTTAAATTGAGAGAGTATGCAGTATTCACTAATTCAAGCAAGCCTTTATTGGCATAGACAACAGTACAACAATAATAAAAAACGGATTAAAAAGCATATACAATACAGGAAATAAATGTTAGGTCGAAGGAAATCTACTGGCGTTTGGTAATTTCCAGGAGAAAGTCTGCCACTATCATACAGAGAGAAGGATCAGGGTTGTCCAACAAGTCCAACAACAATATGTCCCAAATAGGCCTCTATGTTCAGCAGAGGCCAACTTACTGGTGATCCCTAGCCCCTCGATGATACGGCTGGCCTCCACCCGGGCCAGAGCCTTTACAGCTCTGGCCCCTGCCTGGTGGAACGCTCTTCCATCAGCTGTCCGGGCCCTGCGGGATCTTGCTGAGTTCCGCAGGGCCTGTAAGACTGAGCTGTTCCACCGGGTCTTTGGGGAGACCAGCCGTTGATAAGGGGCCCCCTCCTCCTCTTCTCCCTCCGTTATGACATCATGGAGATCCTGCCACCCCTTCCAATTGGGGTTTATGGGAATTAGGAGAGGGCGCCATCCTGTTAATTAATGCTGCATTTTAAATAGGGAAGGGTTTATTTTTATTCTTATTAGAGCTGTTTTAATCTATATTTATTGTATTTAAAATGTTGTTGTGCTCTATCCATGTTGTACACCGCCCTGAGCCCTTCGGGGGAGGGCGGTTTATAAACCCAAATAATAAATAAATAAATAAAATAGTGTAATCTAATTAAATCGGGGAGATCGGGTAAATGTAAAGGAGTAAGATTCACATACTTGGATCTGATTTCCTTGAATCTGAGACAGTGAAGTAATTGGTGGGCCAGAGATTCAACTGAGCCGTTGTTACAGGGGCACAATCTTTTAGCCTTTTCTTGCTTATTAAACCTGCCATGCAACAAGGCAGAAGGCATAACATTAAACCTGGCGAGCATTATGGCTCTCCTTTGAACGGGGTTTATTAAACAATACAGGTAGTGTGCCAAGTGGCCCCATTCAAATGGGAGAGAAAAATACAGGGGGGAGCACGTTTTCTTGGCTGCGGTGATTAGGGTAGAGAACAGAGTATGAAGTACATCACACAGCATGGGGGGGTTGGTTGGTTGGTTGACCCCTGATCTCTACCGTTACCATTATGCCCCATCCTGCCTCTTTGAGGGGGTGGGGTGGGGGAAGGGGGACACCTGTGTTTTCCTTCAGGGTGACCATATGAATTGAGTTTTGATTTCCTGAAGTCTTTCTGTGACCCATTTGGCAAACTGGTGCTCAGGATCCATTCTGAGCCCTGAATTCCACGAGACAGAAGCATCACCCAATCCTGACCAGGCCCAGGCAAAAATAAGCCCATTGACTTCCATAGGATTTACTTTGGGGTAAGACAAGAAGGATACAGCCTTGAAGCCCATTTGAGTTGAACTTCCGGGTTTCAACTGTTAGATCCATGGGAGGGAGGGGACACACGCAGTGCTTTTATGAATTGTCCATCGCTTTCACAGCCGGGTTCAACTGGTTGTTGTGGGTTTTCCGGGCTGCGTGGAACAAGAACTTCCAGGAACAAGATCTACCAGACCACGGCCACACAGCCTGGGAAACCCACAACAACCAGATAATGCTTTTAGTTTAGTTTTGGTGGGGTTTTTTACTAGTTGTCATTACTACCGTGTTTCCCCCAATATAAGACAGTGTCTTATATTAATTTTTGCTCCCAAAGATGCGCAATGTCTTATTTTCAGGGGATGTCTTACATTTCTGTGTTCTGTTCGTCAGGCATGCTTCCAAACAAAAACTTTGCTACGTCTTACTTTCGGGGGATGCCTTATATTTCGCACGTCAGCAAAACCTCTACTATGTCTTATTTTCCAGGGATGTCTTATATTCGGGGAAACAGGGTATTTATGATATTTATACCTCACCATTCTGCCCTTAAGGGGCGGCCAAGACAAGCTAACAATTTAAAACGCGTGATAAAATTACATTTCAACACCATTATGCAAATTTGTAAAATTGCATTGTAAAACACTTCCAACCAACCCCCCACATGAACATACATCATGAACTGGCTGTTGTGGGTTTCCCAGGCTGCGTGGCTGTGGTCCGCTAGTTTTTGCTCCTAACATTTGGCTGGCGTCTACGGCTGGCCTCTTCAGTGGAACGCCGCGGTAAGATGTGTTTCTCGCAGTGCCTCTGAGATGCCAGCCAGAGGTGTGGGCAAAACGTCAAGAGCTGAATCGGCCAGATCGTGGCCACACAACCCAGAAAACCCACAACATCCGGTTGATTCCAGCCACGAGAGCATTCGACAATACATTGCCACCGGCATCCAACACATGCTCGCCCCTTAGCTCCTTGATACCATTCAAACCGGGAAACATAGCAGATTATATATGCACAATGCCGAATCCTGGCCTTAGGAGAGCCAGATCATGGGCTAGGTTCAATGTTCTGCCATCAGCGCTGCTATATGATAGATTTTTTTTTAAATAGAGGGCGCGAAGAGATTCTGCTCCTATAACTCTAACCAACTGGAAACTTTGGAGGACCTGCTAATGTTAACAGAGCAGGAGGTCTATGGGGCTATCAAGAAGAGACCTTTTGATAGAGAGTTTCAACAGATGCTAGAGGAAGCTACTAAAACCTGTTCCCCGATCTCTCTGGGAATACCTGTGGATAGATTAATTGTAGCCCGGTACCTTTATCTCCTGGTTGAGACCCGGTGGCGTCGAGCAATCCCCTTAGCTAGGTGTAATGCCCTGCCTTCTTCCTTTAGCATTGGATGCCACCTTGGAATCCCACATAAAGAAAGGAAATGCCCGTGTGGCGTGGGTTCTGTGGAAACAGTACCTCATATGCTGTTGGATTGTCCTTTCTATGAGATAGGTACGAAGAAGCACATAATCCCCTTCCTGCATGGAAGTGAAGGCATTACAGATAAACAGAAGGTTATATGTCTTTTAAACAGCCACAACTACGAGCTGTTGGAAGCGGCGGCTAAATTTTCAAATGGTGTTATTTTGACTCGTCAGAAGTTGTAAAGGCTGTTATAACCTTGCAGTGTTAATGTGAAACTATTTATATGCCATTAAAGGTATTCAAAATCGAAATCGAACTGGAAACTTTAGCCCATTTCCTCTTCGGTTTCACTAAATATGAGGGAATTAGGGGGAAATATGCAAACGCTCTTCCCTTGAACTGTGACAGGATTCCAGACACTCAAAAAAATTTTCTACTTGCTGATTTTTGTGAATTGATTTTTGTGAATTGGTGGCCAAGTTTTTACTAGAAATTATACACCCGAAAGGATAGTTCTGTTTTTTAACTTTATGTCACTCGGTGATTAAGAGATGCTTTCTTTTTCATTCATTCGCCTTTTATTGACATAAAGAGATTCTTTGTTCTCGTTCTTTTGGGGGATTGTTTTAAATTCGGTTTTTGGTTTTTTTTCTGTATTTGACCCGTATCGTCTTATATGCCGATGAAGGCTTGGCACTATGTTAACAATACATCACGAGCGTTTTTGAAAGAGTTTTTAAAACAGAGTGACAATTCGTACAAAACAGAAAACGTTCGGGAGGAGGGGGTCGTTAAAAGACTGCCGAATGAAACCATCCTTAAATCTGCCTTGTTATTGCCCTTCCTCCTCCTTCACCCCCAGGAACCCAGGCCTGGACTTGATCCCCAAGGGGCACAGATGCCCCCGTGCCAGAAGAAGTCAGAAAGGCAGTCCACGGTGGCAAAAGCCCCCAAAGCAAGCCAGGCTGAGCTTCCCCCTGCTGCTCAGCCTGGAGCAGCAGTGGCATAGGAGGTTAAGAGCTCGTGTACCTAATCTGGAGGAACCGGGTTTGATTCCCAGCTCTGCCGCCTGAGCTGTGGAGGCTTATCTGGGGAATTCAGATTAGCTTGTGCACTCCCACACACACCAGCTGGGTGACCTTGGGCTAGTCACAGCTTCTCGGAGCTCTCTCGGCCCCACCTACCTCACAGGGTGTTTGTTGTGAGGGGGGAAGGGCAAGGAGATTGTCAGCCCCTTTGAGTCTCCTTATAGGAGAGAAAGGTGGGGGTATAAATCCAAACTCCTCCTCCTCCTCCTCCTCCTCCTCCTCCTCTTCTTCTTCTTCTTCTTCTTCTTCTTCTTCTTCTTCTTCTTCTTCTTCTTCTTCTTCTTCTTCTCCTCCTCCTCTCCTGCCTACTTTCCACTCAGTAAAACTAAATTGTCTCTTCATTTCCAAACGAATGCATGCTCCTTTTCCAGCATCCGTTCAGCGCAGTTTGCAAGGCAAAAATGCATGCCCGCACAGTAAGAGAGAGGGAGGGAGAGCCTTAGATAATTCATACAAATTGAATTGAAAAATCTAGATTTTAAGGCACTCTGGAAAGGAAAGATTTCATCCATTCCAAAAAAAAATTTCCCCGAGAAAGGAATGTTCAGGGCCCAATGTGAACAGGAAAGTATCACATCCCTTTCAGAACGCAGGAGAGGAGGAAGAATTCTTTCAGTTTTATGCCCGGAAAAGCCCTGCTTCTGGCAGCAAGATATTCACAGTACATAAAGTCAGAGGTGGGATCCAGCAGGTTCTCACCAGTTCCCGAGAGGGGGTTGCTAATTATTTGTGTGTGCCGAGAGGGTGTTACTAATTGGGTCCGCTTTTCCGTTAGAAATTCCATTAGGTCCAAAAATCATAAAGTCCTGTTGTTTTCTATGTGGCTGGTTAGCGAAGGTAGAAAACGGGATAATTCTCCCTGTTGGGCTGTTTTAAAAACATGGTAAAGTTCCTTGTTTAAGGAAAGTCTCCTTCTTTTGATTTCTAGAAGCAAAATGAAGTATTTGAAAGTATTAAGTATTTGACAGGCAGTCCATTAGAGGAGAAGTAGTTGTTTCTGTTGGCAGCAGACGATAGGACTTGTTATAATGAGTTTAAATTATGGACAGAAAATTATGGACAGAAAGATACCAGCTGGAAATTAGGGACTTTTTTTTTACAGTAAGAGTTTTTTACAGTAACAGAGAAATTATTAATGCCCCGCCCCCGGAATGCCGGGCCACGCCCCCGTCGTGCCCCGCCCAGCCCCATTGGCGCTACTCCACAGTTTGAATCCCACCACCATGGGAACCTGTTACTAACATTTTTGGATCCCACCATTGCATAAAGTGATACTGCACATAGAAAGGCCGAACTGGATGAAAGGGGTTGATATAGCCCCCCAAGTATCTACGAGGGCACTTCATCTGCGTCCTTTCTTTTCTCCTGGACTGATACACGCCCAACAATCACATTTTTATTCCACCTTGTAGAGAGGGCAGGGCTGTACCCCTTTTTCCCACACTATCCTCACAAAAACTCTAGGAAGCATGGCAGTGAGCGATCTCAAGGACCTTCCTGACCAAGCAGGAATTTGAACCCGTTTTCCCCACTCCGATGTTCTCTAACACTGAACAACAACACCCCTTCTCTGTATGTCTTTTCCAGTCCCATCCTTATTCATCACAACGCAACGTCCCCTCTGCTTCTGGTAACTGCCCGCCTTTATGGCTGGGCCTTCTTGGTTTAATTTGTTTTAATTTACTGTGACTTTTTAGAAAAAATTGATTTAATCCCTTTTGCAGGAGATCAGTGGATTAAAACTGTCTGACCCAAACAAGCAGTGTGGGGGACAGAAAGAGGAATCCTGAATACATTTTCCACCAAATAGACCTTGGGCTTTATGCAGTTCAATGTAGCAAAATGCAAAGTGATGCACATAGGGGCAAAAAATCCAAACTTTGCATACACGCTACAGGGGTCAGTGCTATCAGTCACAGACCAGGAAAGGGATTTGGGCGTCTTAGTTGACAGTTCCATGGGAGCTGCGACAGATCTGAAACTCATAGAAATCGCCTCTTTGTTGAGACGGCCAGGCACTCTTTCAACAGTCGGAGGCCAGACAGGAGGCTTCTCGACAGCAGGGCCTTTATGTTGGTGGCCCTTTCTCTTTCTCTTCACTTTGAGAACATTACGCCCCATCTCTGCACTTCTTCCTGTGTTGATACTTGGCCTGGATAAAAATGTCCTGTCCCTTTAATAGAGATTCAGTGCATGCAAATAGCAAGGAGGTAAATAATATCACCAGAGGTGGGATCCAGCAGGTTCTCACCAGTTCCCGAGAGTGGGTTACTAATTATTTGTGTGTGCCGAGAGGGGGTTCCTAATTGGGTCTGCTTTTCCGTTAGAAATTCCAAAAATCATCAAGTCCTGTTGTTTCCTATGTGGCTGGTTAGCGAAGGTAGAGAACGGGATAATTCTCCCTGTTGGGCTGTTTTAAAAACATGTTTTAGAAATATGGTAAAGTTCCTTGTTTAAGGAAAGTCTCCTTCTTTTGATTTATAGAAACAAAATTAAGTATTTGAAAGTATTAAGTATTTGACAGGCAGTCAATTAGAGGAGAAGTAGTTGTTTCTGTTGGCAGCAGACAATAGGACTTGCTATAATGAGTTTAAATTGTGGACAGAAAGATACCAGCTGGAAATTAGGAACTTTTTTTTTACAGTGAGAGTTTTTTACAGTAACAGAGAAATTATTAATGCCCCGCCCCCGGAATGGCCGGCCACGCCCCCGTCGTGCCCCGCCCAGCCCCACTGGCACTACGCCACTGTTTGAATCCCACCACCATGGGAACCTGTTACTAAAATTTTTGGATCCCACCACTGAATATCACCCAGTAAACAGAATGTTTTGAAGCTTCTTTAGGGGTCAGGGTATTTTTCCCTCTCCAAGTGTTACCCGCTGGCAAAATAACAATGAATGCTGCTGAACTGAAACAGTGTCAAACGGGCGGGCGGCAACGAAACCCGGCCCGGCCAGAAGAGAGGTTTTCCCAATGGAAACGAGCACAGACACAAGAATCTTGAATGCAGGAGCACTTCACTAAAACGAACATGCCAAACAAGGGGCTTACAACCCAATTTATAGGGGAGGATTCAAACACAAGGGAGGAGGGTAAATAATAAAAGGTCCTATTTTCTCAAGGCAAGTCCAGGGGCGGAGCCGGGCCTTCGCTGCTGCGGGTGATCTCATAGGTTTGATCCCATCAGGATGCAAAAGGTGGTAGCCACGGCTAAAGGTGTTCTTCCTGGGCGCGGTTGGTAAAAACCGTCACAAGTCCTGCACCCTTTTGTGATGTTACAAAAGTTGTGATGTCCTTTGTGTTTCAGTATAGCTTTGTGAGTCAGGCCTGGATGCCTCCAACAGTCACGTGCACGATGAGGACCTTAAAAAAAACAACTATCTAATCATTTTATGTCTAAATAAACAGGGGATAATATAAAATAAAAACTGTGCTTCTTTTATTTTATTGCGGGTGACACAAGGAGTCGATAACCCTATATTTTGCACGATTATTTCTCCCTCACTCCTCCCCCTGATATTACTTGATTAAATATTTGATGCTATTCTAATATTTACTGCTTAGCCAACTTGGAGGACAACTGATAGAAAGGTGGTGTTTAGGCAGATAACACCCACAAAACCTTCCCATTCACACAGACCTGTGAATTTACACAGGTGGGGCTCTGTTTACGTGTTCGGCCACCACGTACAGAAGAAAACGATCCTGGGGACTTTTCTACTCCTTACATAAAGAACCAGAAACCGCAGCTCTATACAGGTCTATCAAAACTAGGACAAAGAGGCTCAGAGACAGCTTCTACTCTAGAGCTGTGGCGATGCTGAACTCCGCGGCTTCGTGTCGATGTGTTTGGGGCTGTGTAGGGATGGGTGGAGGAAGGGGAAAGGGAGGATGGGGTATGAGTCTGAAATTGTGTGCATCGAGGAATGCTGCTGTAGATTTCGTTGTGCGTGCACAATGACAATAAATGCTTATGCTTATGCTTATTGGAGCTCATTTTCTACCCAGATCTTGCTTCTAGAAGCGGAAGAGAGAAAGGGGGGGCAGGGGGGATATCTGAGGATCAGCAGAAAGGTTCTCGTCCCATCTCTGATCTGTACTGTCCAAGATCGTAGGCATCCAAGATGGAAGCTAGCCCCCCAGCCTCTCATATCCTCCTGTTTGGTTATGCTGTTAGGGTACATGGTTAAAATCAATCATTAATTGCTCCTTATTGCTCTTTAACTCCCTGTTCAAAATGATGGTGGTTAATAAACAATATGGAGATGGACAGAAGAAGCTGACAAGCGGAAGGGAAACCCAACCCAACATGTAAAATGAGTAGGAACCAAAAGACTGAGAAAAAGAGTGGGCGGCAGAGGTGGGATCCAGCAGGTTCTCACCAGTTCCCGAGAGTGGGTTACTAATTATTTGTGTGTGCCGAGAGTGGGTTAGTAATTGGGTCTGCTTTTCTGTTAGAAATTTCATTAGGTTTGCTGACGCCATTTTTACTGAATTTACCGCTGTGTTTTAAATTCTTAAATTTGAATTTAAATTATTTTAATTTAATGGGGTTTTTGTTTGTATATATTGTATGTAGAATCTGTGTTGTGCACCGCCCAGAGCCCTTCGGGGGTTGGGCAGTATAAAAATCCCATAAATCAATAAATAAAATAAATAGGTCCAAAAATCATAAAGTCCTGTTGTTTCCTATGTGGCTGGTTAGCGAAGGTAGAAAACGGGGTAATTCTCCCTGTTGGGCTGTTTTAAAAACATGTTTTAGAAATATGGTAAAGTTCCTTGTTTAAGGAAAGTATCCTTCTTTTGATTTTTAGAAACAAAATTAAGTATTTGAAAGTATTAAGTATTTGACAGGCAGTCAGTTAGAGGAGAAGTAGTTGTTTCTGTTGGCAGCAGACGATAGGACTTGCTATAATGAGTTTAAATTATGGACAGAAAGATACCAGCTGGAAATTAGGAACTTTTTTTTACAGTAAGAGTTTTTTACAGTGACAGAGAAATTATTAATGCCCCGCCCCTGGAATGCCTGGCCACGCCCCCGTCGTGCCCCGCCCAGCCCCATTGGCGCTACGCCACTGTTTGAATCCCACCACCATGGGAACCTGTTACTAAAATTTTTGGATCCCACCACTGGTGGGCGGGGATTAAAAACATAGTATACATTTTATTTCACAGTGTCAGACATCATGAGAACATCAGAGGGGTCCTGCTGGATCAGACCAGTGGTCCATCTCTTCCAGCGCTCTGTCCCACCCAGTGACCAACTAGCTCCTGTGGAGCTCCAGCAACAGGGCACAGAGGCTGCGGCCTTCCCCTAATGTTGTCTCCTAGGACTGGAATTCAGAGGTTCCCTGTTTCTGAATGCAGACTAGAGGATCCCTTTAGTCACTGTGGAATCTGGTCTCTAGCCATACAATCACTCCCGGTTTGAGTAAGTATTGCTGGATGAATTGACGATTCCAATTCAGTCCAGCGAACGGAAAACCAGTAGCAATTAATTTAATCAGGACGCAAAAGAATAAATGGGATGCGACCGTTGCATGCAAGTTTATCTCGTATGTCTATGTGAAAGTCGCTGTGCTGCAAACATTGATAAAGTGTGGGGTGTATATATGGGAGACCTTAATTCAAAGGCTCGCTCAGACTGTATTGCTGTCATTGTGTTCATGATAAAACTGCAGTTCTGTAAGCTAACTAGTTCTGTAAGCTAACAAAACTAACTAGGGAGCAAGTTCTCCCTTTAAAACAAAATCTTAGGTTTGGGTGCTGTGTGGTTTCCGGGCTGTATGGCCGTGTTCTAGCAGCATTCTCTCCTGACGTTTCGCCTGCATCTGTGGCTGGCATCTTCAGAGGAAGTTTGTAGAAATGGAGCTATTCTGTCTTGAGCAGCAGTGGTGTAGGAGGTTAAGAGCTCGTGTATCTAATCTGGAGGAACCGGGTTTGATTCCCAGCTCTGCCGCCTGAGCTGTGGAGGCTTATCTGGGGAATTCAGATTAGCCTGTACACTCCCACACACGCCAGCTGGGTGACCTTGGGCTAGTCACAGCTTCTCGGAGCTCTCTCAGCCCCACCTACCTCACAGGGTGTTTGTTGTGAGGGGGGAAGGGCAAGGAGATTGTAAGCTCCTTTGAAATAAGTCTACTTCTTTCATCCAGCTTGCTCCCCAGGAGGTGCACGCCTGAGGATTGCAGCTCTGATCCATTTGGGACTCTTGTGCCTCTCCGGTCCGTTTCACCTGCCTCTGTTTTTCTCCTTCCCCTTCCAGGTGTTTTGGTACCAAGTGCGCCGGCTGTGCCCAGGGCATCTCTCCGAGCGACCTGGTCAGGAGGGCTCGCAGCAAAGTCTTTCACTTGAACTGTTTTACCTGCATGATGTGTAACAAACAGCTCTCCACGGGTGAGGAACTTTATATCATCGACGAGAACAAGTTTGTTTGCAAAGAAGATTACCTGACCAACAGCACCCCTGCCAAAGAGAACAGTCTGCACTCAGGTGAGGAGACGACCAGGGAACAGGGTCTTGACCGTCAAAGCTTGGTGGCTGCTGTTGTTCTTAATTTGACTGGGCCAAAACAAAGTCCTCCTTGCCTTCATGTTACCAGTTCCAAGTCAGGGGTAATAAATCACTGGTCATTTCCCCCCTGGCCAAGATCTGCCCTCCAGGATACTCCAGAAGCTTGATTGGGCCAATGTCCTCATTCTGTTTATTTTATTGTATTTATTTGCATTCTGCTGTTCTCCCTTGCATCCAGTGGTCGGATCCAAAAATTTAGTAACAGGTTCCCATGGTGGTGGGATTCAAACAGTGGCGTAGCTTTTTTTCCTGTGGGACTGGGCTGAGGGAGACGCTGCAGGGGGAGCTGTGGCCGGAGCATTCTGAAGTGAGGGCATTAATAATTTCTCTGTTACTGTAAAAAACTCTTACTGTAAAAAAAAAGTTCCTAATTTCCAGCTGGTATCTTTCTGTCCATAATTTAAACTCATTATAGCAAGTCCTATCGTCCACTGCCAACAGGAAACAACTGCTTCTCCTCTAATTGACTGCCTGTCAATCAATACTATAATACTTTCAAATGCACTTAATTTTGTTTCTACATAAATCAAAAAAGAAGGAAGACTTTCATAAACAAAGGAACTTCCACCATTATTTCTAAAAGCATGTTCTAACAACAACAGGAAGAATTACCTGATTTTCTACCAAGCTGACTTTCAACACCGCATATAAAGCAACAGAACACTACTGATTTTTGGACCTAATGGAATTTCTAACGGAAAAGCAGACCCAATTAGCAACCCCCTCTCGGCACACACAAATAATTAGTAACCCCCTCTCGGGAACTGGTGAGAACCTGCTGGATCCCACCTCTGCTTACATCCTTTCCCCTCCATTTTTATCCTGGTGCAAGGTAGGTCAGGCTGAGAGAATGTGACTGGCTTATGGTCACCTGGAAAGCATCCGTGGCAGAGTGGAGTTTTGAATCTGGGACTCCCAGACACTACTAGTTTGACACTCTTTCTGTCCCCGCCCCCATCCCGCCCCAATTGATTCCCAACGGTTGTCATCATCCCAAGAACAACAAAGATCTTCAGTCCTCATTGGGGAGGGTTTTGGGGGTGGCAGGGGTTTTTCCAGTTATAAGCTGCTATTTATTCTCTATGGTCCTAGCCCAGTGGTGGCAAACCTATGGCACGGGTGCCAGAGGTGGCACTCAGAGCCCTCTCTGTGGGCACGCGCAAACAGAGTTCATCATGTGGGGGGGAAATGCCCCCCCTCTAGGCTGGCTTGGGCTGCTGGACTCAATTATTAGCATTAAATCTAAGACCTAGTTTTGGGGAAGCAGTGTAGGCAACCCTGTTAAGTGCTGTTAAACCCCACTGATTTTCATTCAAAGAACTAAAATGTGATCCTTTACCTGTTGCTGGCAATGGGGCTTGCTTCTGAGTAAACCATCCCAGGGTCATGATTCACCCATTCGAAGAGTTGCATAGTTGCTTCAAAGCAAAGCCGACGACTACCACCAAACTTACTCCCGAGTAATGCACGCCTCGGAGCCAACCGTTTTTTCTAAACTAAAACCTCAGTATTCAGGCTCAATTTCCGTGTTGGCACTTTGCGATAAATAAGTGGGTTTTCAGTTGCAATTTGGGCACTTGGTCTCGAAAAGGTTCGCCATCACCGTCCTAACCTGAATGGCCCAGGGTAGCCCGATCTTGTCCAGCGTCAGAAACTAAGCCAAGTCTGCCCTGGTTAGTATTTGGGTGGGAAATCACCAGGGAAGTACAGGGTCATGACGAGAGACAGCCAATGGCGAATCACCTCTGATCGTCTCTTGCCTTTCGCCACAAATTGACTGTGATTTGATCGCACTTCGCTCCGCACGTTTTTTCTGAATACCTGGGGAACCCTGTAAAGTATGCAGATCCCCTGCCCTTGTCTACGGATCCTTTCACCAAGTTCTTGACAAGCATCAAGTTCCTTGTTAGACGGAAGGAATGAGGAAGCCAGGTGGCAAAACAGGAAATGAGACCGATTTGAGCATTCTTTCCCAATCTACCCCTCAAATCCCCAGCAAGTTGAGCAAGACCCTCCTATCCTCTTCCTACTCCCCCCTTTGATTCTCAACCTTTACTGCTTCCTGGAGAGTATTCAGGCACCCAGCCTTGTTTGTTTTGTGAATTTAAAAAGTAATGTTTTTCTGCATACCTGGAGATATGTGGCGTAGGAGGTTAAGGGCTCGTGTATCTAATCTGGAGGGACCAGGTTTGATTCCCCGCTCTGCCGCCTGAGCTGTGATCTGGGGAATTCAGATTAGCCTGGGCACTCCCACACACGCCAGCTGGGTGACCTTGGGCTAGTCACGGCTTCTCGGAGCTCTCTCAGCCCCACCCACCTCACCCAAACTCCTCCTCCTCCTCCTCCTCCTCCTCCTCCTCCTCCTCCTCCTCTTCTTCTTCTTCTTCTTCTTCTTCTTCTTCTTCTTCTTCTTCTTCTTGTCATTCAGAAGCCTAGTTCTGAGATTTTTGTGATCATACACTGGGGGGTGGGGGCCATGTCTCTCCCTTTACTGTGAGGAGGGCCGATGATGATTTGATATTATTTGTCAGTTTTAAAAATAACCAAGAATTCTACGATAGCTTAATGAGGTAACATAATTATTGCAGCAGCTGCTGTCATGGACTAGGCAAAGTGCTATTCTCCGTTGGAATAGACAGACCGACAGACCGACAGACCAACAGACCGACAGACAGACAGACAGACAATGTAAATGGGGGATATAAAGAAGGAATGGTACTATAAGCTGCTTTGGATCCCTACTAGGCTAAAGGCAGAGTATACAGATCTAAAAAAAATAAATGGAGCTCTGGTAGCATCTCTTTTGCCCCTATTTATTTTCCAGATTCACTTTCGAAAAGAAAAATCTCAGCACCACGAGTGCTTATTGTTACTTGTGGTAGTAAGAAATTAGTATCTATCTTAAATTCGTCATGTTCTGAGTTTTAATTTCATAGGCTTTGTTGAGTTTCAATCCAATTTTAAGGGGTGAACGGACAGAGAGATTACATAAATCCATTGGTCTAATTCACTTTTAACTACGCATTTTTAAGCTGAGTTGAAGTTCATAATGTTGTTAATTCGGTTTGATTATAGGAGTGACTTTCTACCAGTGAAAATGCAAAGTGACTGGGTTTTCAGCAAACAGAGAGTGGATTTCTTCTGGACTATAGATACATTGTACGGATTTGGCAAATTGTACAGATTTGGGTACTCCCATACTTTCGTGGGAGTACCATGGACCACTTTGGGATTTCCTTTTGAGTAAACTGCCCCAAGCTATGGTGATATTCACCAGCTAGGAGCAACAGTGGCGTAGGAGGTTAAATGCTCCTGTATCTGGAGTAACCGGGTTTGATTCCCAGCTCTGCCGCCTGAGCTGTGGAGGCTTCTCTGGGGAATTCAGATTAACCTGTACACTCCCACACACGCCAGCTGGGTGACCTTGGGCTGGTCACAGCTTCTTGGAGCTCTCTCAGCCCCACCTACCTCACAGGGTGTGCATCCCAACCCAAGACCGAAATAGAAGAAATAACACTGGGTGTTTTTTGTTTGTTTATAGTGGGCTATCACCAAATCTTCTGACTGTTTTTACTTCCACCGGGCTTTTGGAGTGTCCAGCCGCTGATTGAAGTGCCCCTTCTATTCCTCCGACTTGGAGTTCCTTTGCCATCTAGGGGCCCCACTTCTCTGCTCTGTTTTCCCCCCTCTCTGGGGGGGTTTAAATTGGGGTTTATTGCTGACGCCATCTTTGTTAATTACCGCTGTGTTTTAATTTTAATTTTAATTTAATTTTAATGGGGTTTTGTTTGTATATGCTGTGGGAGGAAATTATGTTGTGCACCGCCCAGAGCCCTTCGGGGGTAGGGTGGCATACAAAACCCATAAATAAATAGATAGATAGATAGATAGATAGATAGATAGATAGATAGATAGATAGATAGATAGATAGATAGATAGATAGATAGATAGATAGATAGATAGATAGATAGATAGATAGATAGATAGATAGATAGATAGATAGATAGATAGATAGATAGATAGATAGATAGATAGATAGATAGATAGATAGATAGATAGATAGATAGATATTTCTCTGGGGGAGGGGGAAGGAATGGTCCCCCAAAAGAAGGATGAAGGGCAGGAAAGGACTCATCTGGGAGATCAATCTATCGGGGGCTTTTAGTCCCAACAGCTAAAAGGAGCCTCCGTGCTCAAATGACGGGTGACTTCAGCCCTTGCTTATGGGCTCTGTAGGGACTGTGGAGTGTTGGAGCCAAGATGCTGAGCTATAGAGTTAAGTGTTGAGTGAAATCCAAAAACATCCATCGCCTAACAGCTTCTCTTAGGTCAGTGGTGGTGAACCTTTGGCACGGGTGCCAGAGGTGGCACTCAGAGCCCTCTCTGTGGGCACACGTGCACAGAGTTTGTCATGTGATAATAGTGTAATTATTTCAGGGAGATTATTAGCATTAAACCTAAGACCTGGTTTTGGGGAAGCAGTGGAGGTAACCCTGTTAAGCACTGTTAAATCCTACTGATTTTAATGGGAAGAACGAAAGCGTGATCCTTTACCTGGGAGTAAGTTTGGTTGCTGGCAATGGGGTTTGCTTCTGAGTAAACCCTCCTAGGGTCGTGATTCACCCATTCAAAGCATTGCACAGTTGCTTCAAAGCCAAACCACTGACTACCACCAAGCTTACTCCCGAGTAACGCGCGCCTTGGAGCCAACCGTTTTTTCTAGACTAAAACCTCAGTATTCAGGTTAAATTGCCGTGTTGGCACTTTGCAATAAATAAGTAGGTTTTGGGTTGCAGTTTGGGCACTCGGTCTCGAAAAGGTTCGCCATCACTGTCTTAGGTCCTAAGGACTAAGCAAAACAGCGTACAGAGGTCTGGAGCCAAGAGTCGCCAACATCGTTTTTTTAAAAAGATGTTGGAGAAATGTACGTCCACATCATGCTACAAGATTCTGACCAAATTTTCTTAGAAGTACACTCCACTTAGTTCCACCGGATCTAATTGCAAGTACTGGGTCTTATATTAATTTTTGCTCCAAAAGATGTGTTAGGGCTTATTTTCAGGGGATGTCTTATTTTTTTCCATGATTTTCGCTTGACGATAATAAGATCGGCTACTTGGGGAATCTGTAACTAGGGCTTATTTTTAGAGTAGGGCTTATATTTCAAGCATCCTCCCAAAATCATGCTTGGGCTTATTTTCAGGGTAGGTCTTATTTTCAGGGAAACAGGGTATGTGGGCCTAGGACAGTGATGGCGAACCTTTTCGAGACCGAGTGCCCAAATTGCAACCCAAAACCCACTTATTTACCACAAAGTGTCAACACGGCAATTTAACCTGAATACTGAGGTTTGGGTCTAGAAAAAACGGTTGGCTCCGAGGTGTGCGTTACTCGGGAGTAAGCTTGGTGGTAGTCAGGTGGCTTTGCTTTGAAGCAACCGTGCAACTCTTCCAACGGGTGAATCACGACCCTAGGAGGGTTCGCTCAGAAGCAAGCCCCATTGCCAGCAACTGAGCTGACTCCCGGGTAAAGGATCGCGCTTTAGTTCTTCGCATGAAAATCAGTGGGGTTTAACAGCACTTAACAAGGTTACCTACCCTGCTTCCCCAAAACTAGGTCTTACATTTAATGCTAATAATCGAGCCCAGCGGCCCAGGCCAGCCTCGATGTGGGGTGGGCGGGGACGGGACTCTGTTTGCGCGTGCCCACAGAGAGGGCTCTGAGTGTCACCTCTGGCACCCGTGCCATTGGTTCGCCACCACTGTGTTAGGGCTTATTTTCAGGGGATGTCTTATTTTTTTCCCATGATTTTGGGCCCCCCACCCACCTACCCACATAACCAGATCAGCTGCGCCGGGGAATCTGTAACTAGGGCTTATTTTTAGAGTAGGGCTTATATTTCAAGCATCCTCCCAAAATCATGCTAGGTCTTATTTTCAGGGAAACAGGGTATGTGGGCCTAGGACAGTGATGGTGAACCTTTTCGAGACCGAGTGCCCAAACTGCAACCCAAATCCCACTTATTTATCGCAAAGTGCCAACACAGCAATTTAACCTGAATACTGAGGTTTTAGTATAGAAAAAACGGTTGGCTCCAAGGCACGCGTTACTCAGGAGTAAGTTTGGTGGTAGTCGGTGGCTTTGCTTTGAAGCAACTGTGCAATGCTTCGAATGAGTGAATCACGACCCTAAGAGGGTTTACTCAGAAGCAAGCCCCATTGCCAGCAACCGAACTTACTCCCAGGTAAAGGATCATGCTTTAGTTCTTCCCATGAAAATCAGTAGGGTTTAATAGTGCTTAACAGGGTTACCTCCACTGCTTCCCCAAAACTAGGTCTTAGGTTTAATTCTAATAATCTCCCTGAAATAATTACACTATTATCACATGACGAACTCTGTGCACGCATGCCCACAGAGAGGGCTCTGAGTGCCACCTCTGGCACCCGTGCCATAGGTTCGCCACCACTGGCCTAGGATCACAGTTTGAATCTTTTGCTAGATCCTCATAGTTTTCCTCCCAAGTAGGCCATGTTCCACTTGGATTTACTTCTGAGTAAGCATTCTTAGGATGTTGAAGATGTTGACATTTAAAGTTAGTGGCAACCTAAATCCACAACACTAGACGTGGTGTAAGTTCTGTGAAACCTGGGGGCGGGGGGCTTTCTCCTGAGTAAACTTGATCGAACTGGAACTGCCCTCTGTTCCTGTGCTTTCACTAGAATTTAGGCACAATTCACTTTATCTGGACCAGTGAGTGTGTGAGTGTGTCACAGTTGACTTACGGCAACACCATAGGTCACAGGTGTCAAACTCGTGGCCCTCCAGTTGTTATGGCAATCACAGCTGACTTATGGCAACACCACAGGTCACAGGTGTCAAACACGTGGCCCTCCAGTTGTTATGGCAGGGGATGATGGGAACTGTCGTCCATAACATCTGGAGTGCTGCGAGTTTGACACCTATGCGCATAGGTTTTCAAGGGAGGGTATGTTCAGAGGTGTTTTGCCATTGCTGGTTCTGCATGGCCTGAGATTGTCCCGAGAGTCACCCAGTAAGTTTCGTGTGGAGGAGTGGGGAATCGAAGTCAATTCTCCACGTTAGAGTCTGCCGCCCTTCAACCACTACACCAGGCCGGCTCTCTCTATAATATCCAGTTTATAATATAGCATATATAATATACAATAGAATATATAAGATTCAATAAATCAGTAGGAAATGGACTTCCTGCTATAGTTTTGTTTTGTTTTTTAAAATAATGTTTATTAAATTTTCCATATCATACACAAACGAAAGAATAATAGCCTTTTTAAAAAAAACAGTTGAAAGATTTACCTAATACTTTCCCCTACTCGGGAATTGTCTTAATCTGTTAACTCTACCTACATCAATCAGCTTGAACTTCAACCAATCGTTATTACACCTCTCAAAAATCAAATCGAATATCACCAACTAGCCTGATTTCTCATACTCATTTAACTCATTGCATTGTTTCCCCTCCTTTAACAGAACAGGTAAGATAAAAGAAGAGTCAGTTTACAACAGTCCAGAACATACAACCATGTTCCAGTCCTTTAGTATACTTGAAAAGAAGTCCCAAAGAATTCCTTCAGTAGTGCCCAGTCTTTATATGTATCCTTGAGTTGCAATTTCCCAGTCAGAGAATCTAGGTCCATATAAGTCCATAGTTTGACATACCAGTCCTGGAGAGTAGGTAATTGCGGTGTCTTCCAATATTTGGCTATTTCAATGCGGGCCGATGAAGCTATATAGGTTAGTAATTTTGAATGACATAGTTTTGGAGGGCTGTGATTTTGTTTTTAAGGCTCGTTCCAAAGAGGAGATCAAAGGGATGAAGTATTCTGTCCAGTGAAATGCTTGTATTAATTACTTTTAATTATACTGAATAAGGAAACAGGGACAGTGGGAAGAGGGGATTGGAATGTCGTTGCAGACAGCCAACTAGCTGTGAAGCAACTGGAAGTTTAGGTTTAAGGTGACAATCCTGGATACGCTTTCTTGAGATGAAATGCTATTGTTACTTCCGTGTAAGCGGACTTGGTCCACAGGCCCACTGATTACTAAATCTATATGAACCTAGGACTATCAAAGCACTTAAGAGCTCCAGGTTCGATGTGTTTACTCAGACGCAGAGCCCTTTGATGGGGTTGTGTGTGTGTGTGTGGGGGGGGGGGAGACCTTGTAGCCAAGTAAGGCAGATTAGAATAGTCAGACCCTTTGATTCCTTCCTTCCTTCCTTCCTTCCTTCCTTCCTTCCTTCCTTCCTTCCTTCCTTCCTTCCTTCCTTCCTTCCTTCCTTCCTTCCTTCCTTCCTTCCTTCCTTCCTTCCTTCCTTCCTTCCTTCCTTTCTTGCTTCCTTCCTTCCTTCCTTCCTTCCTTCCTTCCTTCCTTTCTTTTCTTCCTTCCTTCCTTCCTTCCTTCCTTTCTTTTTCTTCCCTCCCTCCCTCCCTCCCTCCCTCCCTCCTTCCTTCCTTCCTTCCTTCCTTCCTTCCTTCCTTCCTTCCTTCCTTCCTTCCTTCCTTCCTTCCTTCCTTCCTTCCTTCTTTCCTTCCTTTCTTTTCTTCCTTCCTTCCTTCCTTTCTTTCTTTTTCTTCCTTTCTTCCTTCCTTCCTTTTCCTTCCTTCCTTCCTTCCTTCCTTCCTTCCTTCCTTCCTTCCTTCCTTCCTTCCTTCCTTCCTTCCTTCCTTCCTTCCTTCTTTCCTTCTTTCCTTCCTTTCCTTCCTTCCTTCTTTCCTTCTTTCCTTCCTTTCTTTGCTTCCTTCCTTCCTTCCTTCCTTTCTTTCTTTTTCTTCCTTTCCTCCTTTCTTCCTTCCTTCCTTCCTTCCTTCCTTCCTTCCTTCCTTCCTTCCTTCCTTCCTTCCTTCCTTCCTTCCTTCCTTCCTTCCTTGTATTCACAATGTCGTAGCTCAAGAAAAACGGGAAGATGTTGTTTGTTTTATTGAATGCATTCAGGTCAGATCAGATCAGATCCAGTCAGATCCGTCCGTCAAGTCAAATCGTCCTTCCTTCCTTCTTCCTTCAACTTCCTTCATACCTTCCTTGCTTCACTTCCTTCCTTCTTCCCTTCCTTCCTTCTTCCTTCCTTCCTTCTTCCTTCACTTCCTTCCTTCCTTCGCTGTGTAACAAGAAAGCAGGAATGTTGTTTGTTTATTGCTGGTGGGAGGGGGGGCTGGCAGGAACTGTAAACTGCAGGTGGGGCTGTTATAAAGTGTCAGCCACCAGGGATGGTTTGTAGACTCGCAGGCAAATATTTGGGGTGGGAAGGGTGGGCTGTTAAGTGTGTCCATGTCTTTGAATTTTTGGTGGGTGGGGATGTTCAAAGAACCCAGGGACAGTTTTCCCCCAAGATCAGAGACCCGGGCACAGTTTGGGAGGTGTGTATGGTTGCAAACTGAAGCCCGGAAAGGAGGTAGGGGGGGTGTGTATGGATTTGCCTTCCTTTTTACTCTATAAGAAATTGGATTATTACTAGAATACCGGAGGATCAGGGGTTACATTGGCACCTCCCACAAGAGCCACCCACGTGGCAACCACAGGGGGGGATGGAGGTTTGGAAATGCCCGGGAGAAATTCACAGTCACCAGGAAAATGGGGGCACCTCTGAAGCCACCCACAGCGTGAGCCTGGGGGGATGGGTGGCTCTGTCGCTTTCACACCCGTGTGCCACTGCCCACGTGCAAAGTGTGTGACTGCAGGCAATTACACCTACTGCTCGGCGTGAGCTCGTTAAGGTTGGCTTCCTCTCAGCTACACCAAATCTCTTCCCAAATGGAAACACAGAGGCAATCTTGCACAAATCCACCTTGATTGCAGTCTTGAGACTTGCAGCCCCGGATTATTCGTGTTTACTTAGACGTGAGCCTACTCCTGTTCAAAGACAGGTGAAAGAAATTCACAGTCACCGGAGATATTTGGCTGGTGAGCCTGGGTTCAGACCAGTAGCCCCTCCTAGACTACCAGTCTGCAGGGTGGCTCTGTCGCTTTCACACCCATGTGCCACTGCCCACGTGCAAAGTGTGCGGGGGCGGGGGGGGGGGAGTGACACGGAGGCAATTTTCACTCTGACGTGTGAGAATCGTTAAGGTTGGCTTCCTCTCAGCTACACCAAATCTCTTCCCAAAATAAAACACAGGGGCGCAATCTTGCACAAATCCACACCCCGCCAATTGCAGTGCGAGACTTGCAGCCCCGGATTATTCGTGTTTACTTAGACGTGAGCCTACTCCTGTTCAAAGACAGAGCAGGAAGTGGAAGGGGTTCAGACCAGTAGCCCCTCCTAGACTACCAGTCACCGGGGTCATGGTGGACATGGTGTGGGCGGGATGGGGGCGGGGGGGCTCCTTGCTTGGATACACAGTCCCATTCCTGGCCAGTCCGCCCTTGGTTCAATGGGATTCACTCCCCACTGTTGTGAGCATAGGATTGCTTGTTTGTTTTTAACACTGAACTCTTGGGTTGCAAAGAACGTTCTTTGTTGACAATCCTGTGCATGTTTACTCAGAAATAGGTTCAGCTACATCCATGGGGCTTAATATCTACTAAAGCCGTGGTGGCGGGAGTGGGTGAAGCGGAGATGGATGAACAGCAATCCTTGCTTGGATACACAGTCCCATTCCTGGCCAGTCCGCCCTTGGTTCAATGGGATTCACTCCCCACTGTTGTGAGCATAGGATTGCTTGTTTGTTTTTAACACTGAACTCTTGGGTTGCAAAGAACGTTCTTTGTTGACAATCCTGTGCATGTTTACTCAGAAATAGGTTCAGCTACATCCATGGGGCTTAATATCTACTAAAGCCGTGGTGGCGAACCTTTGGCACTCCAGACGTTATGGACTACAATTCCCATCAGCCCCTGTCAGCATGGCCCATTGGCCATGCTGACGAAACTGATCACTAACCCTGGAATATATACGCCCTGTTTCCTCGTCAATACATACACAGTGGTGGCGAACCTTTGGCACTCCAGATGTTATGGACTACAATTCCAACAACAACAACAACCTTTATTTGGCATTTAAGAATAGGTTCTAGAGCATTGCCAGACATTTTTGAAATACAAATCAAGAGTACATTGAAAGCCCAGACAGGAAGACGATATAGCAGTATACATTACTTAGAAAGTTCTGTCACTTGTAAAAGAAATTTTGCTACTTTTTCCATGTGTTGTTTAACAGAAGCTCCACAACAGAACAGTCAGGGTCGCGTTCAGATATGTCTCGGGCCAGCCTGGGAGAGAAATTCCTAATGCCCACATATCTCGGACAGTCAAGAATAATGTGAGCAAGAGACCATGCTGGCAGGGGCTGATGGGAATTGTAGTCCATAACATCTGGAGTGCCAAAGGTTCGCCACCACGGGCATAGGACTTCAGCCTTAAAAGTGCTTTATGTTTGCTGGAACATGGCCCAGTTTACCATCAAAGGAAACGGTGCGTCTCCAGCAATCCACCGATTTTGCTGAGATGGTCTTTTTAGCTTCTCTCTTCCACTGCAGGCCGCTGAGACCCCTGAACTTTATTTCCTGGGGATCAGGGAACCCTCAAGAACAGGGCCAGAGGGCCAATGGGGTGGGGGTGGGGAGTAGAGGGCCGGGGTCTTCTCTGCAGAAACTGCCACCTCTTCTAAAGCGTCACTTTGCAGTAAATCTTCAGAAGTGTGTGGTTGGATCTGTGAACATAAGTCCTCTTGCCACTCTGTCAGGGGTTACCTGCAGCGGTGGGATCCAAACATTTTAGTAACAGGTTCCCATGGTGGTGGGATTCAAACAGTGGCATAGCGCCAATGGGGCTGGGCGGGGCATGACGGGGCGTGGCTGGGCATTCCAGGGGCGGGGCGTTAATAATTTCTCTGTTATTGTAAAAAACTCTTACTGTAAAAAAAAAGTTCCTAATTTCCAGCTGGTATCTTTCTGCCCATAATTTAAACTCATTATAGCAAGTCCTATCGTCTGCTGCCAACAGAAACAACTACTTCTCCTCTAATTGGCTGCCTGTCAAATACTTAATACTTTCAAATACTTAATTTTGTTTCTAGAAATCAAAAGAAGGAGACTTTCCTTAAACAAGGAACTTTACCATCTTTCTGAAACATGTTTTTAAAACAGCCCAACAGGGAGAATGATCCCGTTTTCTACCTTCGCTAACCAGCCACATAGGAAACAACAGGACTTTATGATTTTTGGAGCTAATGGAATTTCTAACGGAAAAGCAGACCCAATTAGTAACCCCCTCTCGGCACACACAAATAATTAGAAACCCACTCTCGGGAACTGGTGAGAACCTGCTGGATCCCACCTCTGCCTGGGGCCTTTACTTTATTTTACTTTAAACTTATACCCCACCCCTCCCCATGGCTTTGGGCAGCTCACAACAGTTATATAAACAATTGATTCACAACAATAAAAACATACAACGATTAAAAATACAAGACAGCAAGATAATCTCGCTGTGTGTTTGTGGGCCATCTAGTCAAAGTTGGCGTATAGCAGCCCCCGTAGGGTTTTCAAAACAAGAGATGTTTAGAGGCGGTTTGCCATTGCCATTGCCTTCCTCCCCATCACAACCCTGGTCGCCCTTGGAGGCTGTCCAACCACATTCTAACTAGGGCCAATCTTGCTTAGCTTCTGAAATCTGAAAAGATCAGGACAGCCTGAGGCTATCCAGATATTGGGAATCAAAATAAAAGTGACATTAAAATAAGATACCAATAAGTGTGGGGCGGTCACATTCTCTACCTTGCAGGGTAGTTGTTAGGATAAAATGGGAGAGGGAGGAAACCATGTAAACTGGTTGCCAGCTGTCCTGGAGGAAAATGGTATGGGGTTTAAAAATCACCGGGTAAATACCATCACATTGATTGTCTGTTGAAGGTTCAGGATATTTTCCCCCAGACCTCTTGACAGCCCTGCCCTGGGGACGAAGACAGAGTTAGGTCAAGATCTGAGTAAAGAAAAAAATGTTTTATCCATCCATCCATCCATCCATCCATCCATCCACCTATCTATCTATCCATCCATCCATCCATCCATCCACCTATCCATCCACCTATCCACCCACCTATCCACCTATCCACCTATCCACCTATCCACCTATCCACCTATCTATCTATCTATCTATCTATCTATCTATCTATCTATCTATCTATCTATCTATCTATCTATCTATCTATCTATCTATCTATCTATCTATCTATCTATCTATCTATCTATCTATCTATCTCTTGCAACAGAAGTTTATATACAGAACAGAGATTCCAATTTGTGTTTTCCTCTGAATGTGAAGTCCAAAATGAAATAATTTGGAATTTAAAAGCCTATGATTTTTTAAGTGTCGTTCCCTCCCCCCCTCCCCCATGTCCATTCTGATTCACAGCCCAGTAAAATGTAATATGTCCTTGGATGTAAACAAGCCATCCTTTGTTTATTTACTTACAAGATTTAGATGCGTCCTTACAGGCTAATCAAGGTCACCCCACATATCATAAAATGAGCTGAGAAACCAGAAGCGCATATATAAAAATACACAGAAACATCCATTGAAATGCAGGGCAGGAAGGCCGAAATACCGTGCAAAACAAAACCGTCTTCACCTGCTAGTGGGAGACAGTGATGGAAGGAATCAGGGGAATATCCCTGAGGGAGGGAATTCTGCCATCTTGGCTCCTGAGAGCTGAAGAGCAGAGCCCGAGGAACAGAGAGAAGTGGTTCAGGTAGGTGGAGTAGGTGGTCCTTAATGCATGCTGGCCATTTGGGCTTCACAGGTCAGTGCCAGCACCTTGAATTGGGCCCAGACACAAAGAAGGAGACAATGTAGATTGGCCAAGACAGCAGTGTAGTGTAGTGGTTAGAGCACTGGGCTAGAATCTGAGAGTCCAATGCTTGAATCCCAGTTCTACCACGGAAGCTGGATGAATGATTTTATGCCAGTCACATACTCTCAAAAATCAGGTTTGAGGACCTTATTTACTAAATATTGTCCGCTAAATGGCACAGTGTGTTTTAAATTGCTTCAAGCCATGGTAAAGGAGCAGCAGTGGTGTAGGAGGTTAAGAGCTCGTGTATCTAATCTGGAGGATCCGGGTTTGATTCCCCGCTCTGCCGCCTGAGCTGTGGAGGCTTCTCTGGGGAATTCAGATTAGCCTGTACACTCCCACACACGCCAGCTGGGTGACCTTGGGCTAGTCACAGCTTCTCGGAGCTCTCTCAGCCCCACCTACCTCACAGGGTGTTTGTTGTGAGGGGGGAAGGTAAGGAAGATTGTAAGCCCCTTTGAGTCTCCTGCAGGAGAGAAAGGGGGGGGATATAAATCCAAACTCCTCCTCCTCCTCTTCCTCTTCCTCCTCTTCCTCTTCTTTTTCTTCTTCTTCCTCTTCTTCTTCTTTGTCTTCTTCCTCTTCTTTTTCTTCTTCTTCCTCTTCTTCTTCTTCTTCTTCTTCTTCTTCTTCTTCTTCTTCTTCTAAATTCCCCCAGTACCAATGAGGATCATGTTAGGTTTTTCTTGGCAGATGCTATTCCTCTAGTGTCTTTTAATGGGCCACTTTTTGCCTTTTTAAAAATCATTTATCATAAAGAAAAAATGTTTGTCAATTATCTTAACCAGATTTTAAGATAGTATATGTTCATTTAAATAGGATTTTAAGGCTACATCTATCTTTATGGTCTATTTACTGGCTTATTTAATTTGTGTTGTATACCGTTTGCTATTTCTAATATTGTATTGTGGTATTGTTATCTCGTTATACTTTGTTATGTGCTGTATGTCATATGCCGCTGTATGTTGTTATAGCCTATGGCCACAACACTACATTTATTTATTCACTGAATAAAAATGGAAGAGAAAGGAAAGGATGTAAGCCAGTGATGGCGAACCTTTTTGAGACCGAGTGCCCAAACTGCAACCCAAAACACACTCATTTATCGCAAAGTGCCAACACGACAATTTAACCCGAATACTGAGGCTTCAGTTTAGAAAAAACGGTTGGCTCTGAGGCATGTGTTACTCAGGAGTAAGCTTGGTGGTAGTTGTTGGCTTTGCTTTGAAGCAACCATGCAACTCTTCCATGACCCTAGGAGGGTTTACTCAGAAGCAAGCCCCATTGCCAGCAACCAAGCTTACTCCCAGGTAAAGGATCACGCTTTACTTCTTTGCATGAAAATCAGCACTTAACAGGGTTACCTACACTGCTTCCCCAAAATTAGGTCTTAGGTTTAGTGCTAATAATCGAGCCCAGCGGCCCAGGCCAGCCTAGATGTAGGTATTATTATTATTATTGGGGAGGCCACTTCCCCACATGATGAACTCTGTTTTGCCATTAGGCGCTTACCACAGAGAGGGCTCTGAGTGCCACCTCTGGCACCCGTGCCATAGGTTCGCCATCACTGATGTAAGCTATTCTGCATCCCTATTAGGGAGAAAGGCAGGGCACCAATGAAGCAAATGCACATATCTTATTTGAAGATTGGTAAGATTTACTAGGTATGAGCGTTTAGGATTCATATGGCCCCACTCCATATGCCTTTAACTATAGAGTAGACCAATTTAAAATGAAAAACCTAACCAAATGTACGCTGCAGAAATCAACTGGATTGATGTATTGATTTCGGCTTTCATGGCCTGAATCCACTGGCCGTGGTGGGTTTTCTGTGCCCCAGAGAGAAGCATGTCTTACCATGATGTGCCTCTGAAGATGCCAGCCATAGACGCGGGCAAAACGTTCCGAGCAAAAACTACCAAGCGGTGGCCACGCCACCCGCAAAACCCACAACAGCCAACTGGACTGACTTAAAAAATAATTAATTTTTTGGTCACTGCAGAGCCAGATATCGTGGGTATTTTTGTCACGTGGTGTCTGTAGTTTCAAGCAGTTGCTGGTATGTAGGGTGACCATCTCTGTGTTGGGCAGAGGCAGAGGTGGGATCCAGCAGGTTCTCACAGGTTCCCGAGAGTAGGTTACTAGTTATTTGTGTGTGCCGAGAAAGGGTTACTAATGGGTGATTTTGCCACGTGATTTTACAATTGCACCTCTCGTCACGCCCTCCTCTCTCAGCAGTACCGTGGCAGAGACTCTGGAAGTCAGATCTGCGGCAGGAGGGTGCGCAGTGCGTGCGAAGCAGCCATGCGCATCGCGTGCATTCGTTTCCCTTGAAGGACCGGGCGCAAGCGTTTAACTGCAAATCACTTGCCACAGCCACTAGCCCCAGGAATGCCCCGCCCCCGGAATGCCCAGCCACGCCCCCGTCGTGCCCCGCCCAGCCCCGTTGGCGCTACACCACAGTTTGAACCCCACCACCATGGGAACCTGTTAGTAAAATTTTTGGATCCCACCACTGGGCAGAGGTGTAGCAAAATCTGAGTTTTCTGTTCCCCCACCCCCTATGGGCAGCCGCCCTCCGCCACCCTGACCAGACAATCTACTAGCAGCAAAGTCCATTTGCTGGGGAGATGCAATGGGCCCTAGAAAAGGGTGGCAGAGGGAGGACCTCTCCAGCAATGGTCTTTAGTGAGGCTGTGGCAGCCCCAGAGGCGTATGGGGAGGATTGTGCCTGGGTTCAACACCTGCTCCAGGCGCCCCTGACCCTGTGACTCCCCAACCCCGGGAATGGAGCTCGGGGCCAGGGATCAGGGGCAGCTTGGACAGGCATTGCAGCATCTGAGCCACACACCCCCTTACTCCCTGCAGGCCGCCTCCTTCCCTCCCAATCCGGCCTGCAGGAAGGCAGGGCACAGTGGCGGGTGGCCGGGGAGGCAGCCTGCTGCCATGGTGCCAATCTGAGCCGCCCCAAGCCCCACCCTTGAGGGCCTGGGGAGGGAAGGAGGCAGCTTGGACAGGCACCGCGGCAGCAGGTCAGCCTCCCCGGTGCTGACCCAGCTCTTCCGAGTCCGGTGAGCGCCTGGGAGGAGGGAGTTGGGGAAGATTTTGGACCCGGGGTCATTCATTCATTCATTCATTCATTCATTCATTCATTCATTCATTCATTCATTCATTCATTCATTCATTCATTCATTCATTGAAGCCATCTGTAGTTTTAGTATTTTATGTATTATTTTATTGTAAATTATGTATTATGATGTTTCAAATTGTTTTAGTGTTGATGGACACCGCCCTGAGCCTTTGGGGAGGGCGGTATATAAATATAATAAATAGATGGATGGATGGATGGATGGATGGATGGATGGATGGATGGATGGATGGATGGATGGATGGATGGATGGATGGATGGATGGATGGATGGATGGATGGATGGATGGATGGATGGATGGATGGATGGATGGATGGATGATGATGATGATGATGATGATGATGATGATGATGATGATGATGATGATGATGGGTGGGTGGGTGGATGGATGGATGGATGATGATGGGTGGGTGGGTGGGTGGGTGGATGGATGGATGGATGATGATGATGGATGGGTGGGTGGGTGGGTGGGTGGATGGATGGATGATGATGGGTGGGTGGGTGGGGTGGATGGATGGTGGGTGGATGGATGGATGGATGGATGGATGGATGGATGGATGGATGGATGGATTCATTCATTCATTCATTCATTCATTCATTCATTCATTCATTCATTCATTCATTCATTATATTTTAAACTGCCCATCCCCGAAGGGCTCTGTCCCCACGGGCGGTATGCCCCTGGGGTTGGGAGATTCCTGGGGGCGGAGCTTAGGGAGGGAGGAGATTGCGAGGAGCTCAGCTGTGATGAGGGCCGTTTTCTCCCGGGGAAGGGATCTCGGTCACCTGGAGACTGGACGTTTACACAACCCCAAAGAGATCTCCAGCCTCCCTAGGAGTCGGTTTGCCCTGGCACACGTGGGTAGGCCACACTGGAGTCAAAAGACAATTTACCTTGCAGGAGCAACAGTGGCGATAGGAGGTTAAGAAACTCGTGTATCTAATCTGGAGGAACGGGGTTTGATTCCCAGCTCTGCCGCCTGAGCTGTGGGGGCTTATCTGGGGGATTCAGATTAGCCTGTGCACTCCCACACACGCCAGCTGGGTGACCTTGGGCTAGTCACAGCTTCTTGGAGCTCTCTCAGCCCCACCCACCTCACAGGGTGTTTGTTGTGAGGGGGGGAGGGCAAGGAGATTGTCAGCCCCTTTGATTCTCCTGCAGGAGAGAAAGGGGGGATATAAATCCAAATTCTTCTTCTTATGTTGCTTGACTCTGGGTGCCGTGAGGTAGAGGCCAGACGTTCAGAGGGGAGGTCTCAGTAGCCTCATCTTCCCTCTCCATCTCGTATTACTTGTTTGCCAATTGCAGGAAGGCAGCTCACCCTTATGCACATATTTCCTGGACATTAATTCTTTCCTACAGAGGCGTACCAGGGGTAAATGGGGCCCAGAGACAAATTGTCTCCAGGACGCCCCCAGGCTCTGCCCCTGCCCCGCCCGATTTTGCGCCCCCCACGTGACCAGAAGAGTGGCAACTGGGGACAAAGGATACCCCTTGTCCCTAGGCAGATACGCCACTGCCTTCCTACTTGATTGCTATCCATTTACTGAATGGCATCTATGTGAACTGGCTCCATGGAGAAATGGAAGAAGAAGAAGAGTTTGGATTTATATCCCCCCTTTCTCTCCTGCAGGAGAATCAAAGGGGCTGACAATCTCCTTGCCCTTCCCCCCTCCCAACAAACACCCTGTGAGGTGGGTGGGGCTGAGAGAGCTCCGAGAAGCTGTGACTAGCCCAAGGTCACCCAGCTGGCATGTGTGGGAGTGCACAGGCTAATCTGAATTCCCCAGAGAAGCCTCCACAGCTCAGGCGGCAGAGCTGGGAATCAAAACCAGTTCCTCCAGATTAGAATTCACCTGCTCTTAACCACTACGCTGTAGTCCAGGTCAAGGAAGAAGATCCATGACCTGGACTATATCATAGGCCCATGGGGTGACTAAGACCCCCGGAATGTTATCCCCCCTGGTTTCTCCCTCCTTTGGTGGCCCTGATGATGGGTGTGATCCGGGATGCATCTTTGCCCTTCCCAGATGACAATTGTGACCTCTTTGGGTGTGTTTTGTTTCCAACCCCGGCAGCCACCACTGGCAGCGATCCCAGCTTGTCCCCGGATTCCCAGGACCCCAGCCAGGACGATGCCAAGGACTCCGAGTGTGCCAACACGTCTGACAAGGAGGTGGGCAGCAACGAGAACGACGACCAAAACCTGGGGACTAAGCGGCGGGGGCCCCGCACCACCATCAAGGCCAAGCAGCTGGAGACCCTCAAGGCGGCCTTCGCCGCCACGCCCAAGCCCACCCGGCACATCCGCGAGCAGCTGGCTCAGGAGACGGGCCTCAACATGAGAGTCATCCAGGTACAGAAGGGGGCCAGAAATGACCAAGGGTGGGGGGTGGAGATTTGGGAGAACGATGTAAGCCCAGGTGTTCTGTGCAGGTGTTCTAAGCTTTAGTGGGGTTAACAAGCTTCTGGCCCTCCAGATGTTCACTTGGACTACAATTCCCCATCAGCCCCTACTGCTTGGCCCAGAGTGGCAAGGCCCCAGTGGGAATTGTAGATCCACTCATTATCTGGAGGGCCATAGTTTGAAGACCCCTGCTTTAGCCCCTTTTAGAAAGGAAGACACCAACCTGTCTGGGCTGAATCTGGGGCTCAGTCAAGGATGGGCGGGGGCTTCTCACGTGACCAAATATGGTTACAACTTTGGGAAGGAATGGATTCTAGATTGGCCCATTCCCTGTGGGAGAATATCCTCATCTTCATCTGAGGGTTTCTGTCTCAAAGAGGATATCGAAGAGGCAGAAACAGTGCAGAGAAGGGCAACGAGGATGGTTGAGGGACTGGAGCACCTTCCTTATGAGGAGAGGCTGCAGCGTTTGGGACTCTCTAGTTTGGAGAGGAGACGGCTGAGAGGGGATATGATTGAAGTCTATACAATTATGCATGGGGTAAACCAGGGGGCATCCATTGAAAATGCTAGGGGGAAGAATTGGGACTACCCTGTTTCCCCGAATATAAGACATTCCCGGAAAATAAGACGTTGTAGAGGTTTTGCTGAAGTGCAAAATATAAGGCATCCCCCAAAAGTAAGACGTAGCAAAGTTTTTGTTTGGAAGCATATCCGACAAAGAGAACGCAGAAAAATAAGACATCCCCTGAAAATAAGACATAGCGCATCTTTGGGAGCAAAAATTAATATAAGACACTGTCTTATTTTCGGGGAAGCTCTCTGGTGACTAAAAGGAAAGAGCATTTTTGCATAGCGTGTGAGTTAGTGTTTTAGAATATGCTGCCTTAGGAGGGGGTGGTGGCCACTAACCTGGACAGCTTCAGGAAGGGCTTGGACAGATTGCTGAAGGAGAAGTTGATCTATGGCTACCAATCTTGATCCTCCTTGATCTCAGATTGCAAATGCCTTAGCAGACCAGGTGCTCAGGAGCAGCAGCCGCAGAAGGCCATTGCTTTCACAT
This sequence comes from Sphaerodactylus townsendi, assembly GCF_021028975.2. Taxonomy (NCBI): domain Eukaryota; kingdom Metazoa; phylum Chordata; class Lepidosauria; order Squamata; family Sphaerodactylidae; genus Sphaerodactylus; species Sphaerodactylus townsendi. The sequence goes on from NW_025950385.1 coordinate 996,113, forward strand.
CCTCCAGGTGAGCTCCCAAAGGCACCTGGTGGGGCCACCCTTGAGACAAGCAGAGTACTGTGAATAGTTGGACTCTGGTGTAGTCAAGCATAAACTTGTTCCTTATATGTTCTTATCTTCCCCTAAGGAGGTCAGATTATTGCAGGGTGAGTAAGATGAACCTCCTAAAATTGGATCCAAACTTTAGAGCAACGCTTCCCTCTGCTTAAAAATAATAATACCAAAACTCTTCCCTGCAAATAGAAAATCAACATAGCAAACAAGACTTGGGGGAGGGTAAAACCTTTTCTTCCTGCGGGGCTAGCTTTCTGTTCAAGGGAACATTCGTAGTCAGACTCCACCACTCACAGTCTGAGGTGATGCCGTCTGTTCTCAGCCTGTGGATCGGGAGTTTTAGATGCACAAAGAAGAAGGCAGGCTTCTGTCCCCAAAGTGTCTACAATCTAAATGTTGGCAATGGGTGACACGGGAGCTGGGAAGAGACGAATGGCAGGAGGGAGAAGGAGAAACGTAGTTTTGTGCTTTGTTTAAACTTGGGAATGCGGATTCAAAGTCAGGTGGGCCCATATCCATGTTCTGGGAGAGAATTCCAGGTCTTTGGGGGGGGGGCAGCAAGAGAGAAAAGGGGGAGTCTTTGAGAGAGCACTTTGAGAGAGCACTTTGTGGAGTGATAGAGTTACACTTGCTTTGAGAGAAGCCTATGAAAGTACTGGGAGATGCCTGCAACTTCAGTGGCAGGTGGGATCCAAAAGGAAATTTTAGTATAGGTTTCCCCATGGTGAATTGCAGTTCAAACAATTAGCATAGCGCCCATGGGGCTGAACAGGCAGACTACGATGGGGAAGTGTTGGGAGCATTTCCAGGGGTGGGAAGCGTTAATAATTTCTCTGTTACTGTAAAAAACTCTTACTGTAAAAAAAAAGTTCCTAATTTCCTGCTGGTATCTTTCTGTCCATAATTTAAACTCATGATAGCAAGTCCTATCCTCTACTGCCAACAGAAACAACTACTTCTCCTCTAATTGACTGCCTGTCAAATACTTAATACTTTCAAATACTTAATTTTGTTTCTAGAAATCAAAAGGAGGAGACTTTCCTTAAACAAGGAACTTTACCGTATTTCTAAAACATGTTTTTAAAACAGCCCAACAGGGAGAATGATCCCGTTTTCTACCTTCGCTAACCAGCCACATAGGAAACAACAGGACTTGATGATTTTTGGACCGAATGGAATTTCTAACGGAAAAGCAGACCCAATTAGCAACCCCCTCTCGGCACACACAAATAATTAGTAACCCACTCTTGGGAACTGGTGAGAACCTGCTGGATCCCACCTCTGCCGGCAAGCGCCATCTTCCCGGGGCATCTATTGGGCTATTTCTGCAAACCCATCGAAGCAGTTCCTTTTTCAAAATCACTGCTTCGTTTACTTCTTTGCCGAGGCCCTGTGGCAAATTTGGGCTTGCCGCTGTATAACGTGATGAAAAAGGCATGAAAACATAGCCCTTTCCTCAGTAGAGCTATGTCTTTATAAAGATATGGGGGAATAGAATAGAAACTCGTTTGTTGTCAACTGATATGAGAAACCTGTGTTTTTATGAGTGTATTATTATTGGTGTGTGAAGTGAGTTGAGCCAGAGTGAGCAGTGAGGTCTTGAAAGGGACTTGATCAAGTTAGAGAAATTGTGATGCTGGTTTCAAACGGTCCGAGAATTGCTAGTCTAGTGGAACCCGCAGTTCTGTCCCATAACGGACTGTACAGACTATACTAAATAATGTGGAGCAGCAGTGGCGTAGGAGGTTAAGAGCTCGTGTATCTAATCAGGAGGAACTGGGTTTGATTCCCCGCTCTGCCGCCTGAGCTGTGGAGGCTTCTCTGGGGAATTCAGATTAGCCCGTGCACTCCCACACACGCCAGCTGGGTGACCTTGGGCTAGTCACAGCTTCTCGGAGCTCTCTCAGCCCCACCTACCTCACAGGGTGTTTGTTGTGAGGGGGGGGGGAATAGCTTGAGAAGATTGTCCATTGCCCCTTTGAGTCTCCTTGCAGGAGAGAAGGGGGGGTATAAATCCAACTCCTCCTCCTCCTCCTCCTCCTCCTCCTCCTCCTCCTCCTCCTCCTCCTCCTCTTCTTCTTCTTCTTCTTCTTCTTCTTCTTCTTCTTCTTCTGTGCCATATTTTTATTGTTCTTTTGCTGCTCAAGGGGTGGACTTCCATTTCCGGTCCTGAGGGCTTAGCCAGGAGGGCCGCCTTCTGATATTCCCATCGTTTTTAAAGGTCAATTGGAGTAACTGGGGGAGGGAGGGAGATTCAGACAGGCGATTGGTGTGAGGGGGAGGGATTCCCTCCATTTTCCTCCTTATGGTTTTGCTGAGCACAAGTATCCTCCCCAGTCAGCTTTTATTATTAACCTTGAAAGGGGGGGAAAAGACCTTCTCTTTGCCTGTCTTTTTCTTTGTCTGGAGCTCGTAACAGAAGTCAGAGGAACATCAAACCTCCCCCTTTCCTCCCCTGCGCCGCCCTGCTGTCAAATTTCTGCTCGGTAGTGGGGTCCTGGGAGCTTCTGGGATGCGGGAAGATTCCAGCCAGAAAAGTCTCCCAACATCTAATCCAGGGGTTTGCAACCTGCGGCTCTCCAGATGTTCATGGACAACAAATCCCATCAGCCCCTGCCAGCATGGCCAATTGGCAAGGGCTGATGGGATTTGAAGTCCATGAACATCTGGAGAGCCGCAGGTTGCATATCCCTGATCTGCTATAAAAGAATCGGAGGATTCCAGAGATACTTGGGGAGGACAGATAAACATTTTACTGTAATTTACAATGCCAATAAAGGCTTTACTACTACTATATCCCTGATCTAATTCGTAGCATTTTGGCTGTACCCAGGAGTTGCTCCGCAAGGGCCGCACGCCCTGTTCTCAACTCTTCCTTAAAACGACCTCACCAGAGTCACTAGTTGATTTGCAGGCTATGAAGTCTGATAACCAAGTCAGTTCTTGGTTTATTGGGGGGGGGGGGGGAAGGTTGCTTCTGCAGGTGTTCTTTTACCAGCCCAGCTGGGTGGTAGCAGTGGCGTAGGAGGTTAAGAGCTCGTGTATCTAATCTGGAGGAACCGGGTTTGATTCCCACCTCTGCCGCCTGAGCTGTGGAGGCTTATCTGGGGAATTCAGATTAGCCTGGGCACTCCCACACACGCCAGCTGGGTGACCTTGGGCTAGTCACAGCTCTATGGAGCTCTCTCAGCCCCACCCACCTCACAGGGTGTTTGTTGTGAGGGGGGAAGGGCAAGGAGATTGTCAGCCCCTTTGAGTCTCCTTATAGGAGAGAAAGGGGGGATATAAATCCAAACTCTTCTCCTTCTTCTAGCAGCAGACGCATAGCTGCCAGGGGGCGTGGCATGGCATCTTGCCCCGGGCTCGTGCCAGTGTGGGGGCGTGGCAGGGGCCCAGGGCACACACGTGATAAGACAGTTCTACCCCATACTGGGAGTAAAGAGCGTGTTTTGTTCAAAAGCCGTGCGGATACACCTGTGTTGTTTGGGAGGCAAAGGTTGCCATCTGAGTGTTATGGGATGGAAATATATTTTGCAGGTAGGCCGGATGTGTAAGTGAGCATATGTGAACCAGACCATATATGTTCTCATGACTGGGGAAATGTTCAGTATTGATAACTTGTGATCAGATGAGTTTTCACAGGGGCTGTGATGTGCCGGCGGTTGCATGTTTGCCCACATGTACAACCGGCAATGGATAAATGCAGGAACCGACCCTTGGGAATCCTGCCTGGGTCCACAGTACGGCAGCCTAAATCCATCTGTTCCTTTTGTTATAAAACCCTCCAGAAAGTGGCTGTTGTGAATTTTCCGGGCAAGGTGACCGTGATCCGTTAGTTTCTTCTTCGGCATTTCGCCTGCATCTACACCTGGCATCTTCAAAGGCATGTCACGGCAGGGACGGAGCGAGGGGGAACCGCGCCCGGTGCACGCGTGCACCCTTCACCCCTCCAAGCCCCCATCCGCCCCTGGAACGCCCCATCCTGCCCCCGGAACACCCCCGCCGGGGCGCGTGCCCGGTGCATCGTGCGTGCACACACCCGTCCCCTTAGCGCTACGCCACTGTGTCCCGGCAAGAGGTGTTTCTCTCTGAGGCACATCTTAATATGACATCCCTCTGAAGACACCAGTCATAGAGGCAGGTGAAACAAAAACTATCAGACCACAGCCACACAGTCTGGAAAACCACACAGTCTGGAAAACCCACAACAGCAGTTGATTCCAGTGTTGACAATCCATGACCCTCCGAAAAGATGTCCTCTCCATACGCGTCTGAAGAAGCGAGCTTTGACTCTTGAATGCTCCACCTGGATCCTAGTCAGACTTCTTCCATTTTATTTGGCTCAAACGTGTCTGTTCCGTTGCCCTGCTGAGCCCGAAAAAGCAAGCACAGCCAGGGGGCTGGAGGTGGGAGGGACTGAAAGCTGATTGATGGCTGGGCTGGCGGAGGGGAAGTGAAGCCATTTTGCTTTACGGGCCAGATTGCATTTAACTGCTGAGCCAACAGCTGGAGGCAAGATCCTTAAAGGTTGCCAGGTTACCTTCAAGGAGGCAAGATCCTTACCTTCAAGGTTAACTTCAGGTTACCTTCAAGGAGGCAAGGTTACCTTCAAGGAGGCAAGATCCTTACCTTCAAGGTTAACTTCAGGTTACCTTCAAGGAGGCAAGATCCTTACCTTCAAGGTTAACTTCAGGTTACCTTCAAGGAGGCAAGGTTACCTTCAAGGAGGCAAGATCCTTACCTTCAAGGTTAACTTCAGGTTACCTTCAAGGAGGCAAGATCCTTACCTTCAAGGTTAACTTCAGGTTACCTTCAAGGAGGCAAGGTTACCTTCAAGGAGGCAAGATCCTTGAAGGTTGCCAGCTCAGCACTGGGAAATTTCTGGAGACTTGGCAGGTGGAGTCTTGGGAGGGAGGGTTTTGGGGAGGGGGGAGGCCTCAGCGGAGTAGAATGCCGTAGAATCCATCTGCCAGAGCAGCCATTTTCTCCAGGGGAACTGCTTTCTCTCACCTGGAAAGTCAGTTATAATCCCAGGATATCTCCAGCCATTCCCCGGAGGTTGGCAACCACGAGGACAGGCCTGCTTTTAGCCGTGATGACTCAATGCAACTGCCATGTTCAGAGGCCCTGTTGAAAAGCAGTCGCTGACCAGTAACATAGCTGCAGGATAAGGTTCCTCTTACCATCCTTGAGGGATATTAAAAGGCACCTGTTTGGCTGCTGTGGAAAAACGGGATGCTTCCTGGGCACATTATTGCCCACAAAGACTGGCCACAGTCTCAGGCAGGAAAAGGTTCTCCGCATTACCTGCTGGCTGGTTGTTTTAACTAGAGATGCCAGGAATTGTACCTGGGACTTTCTGCCTTCCCAGCAGACGCTGGACCACGGAGCCTCAGCCCCTCCCTTTGTGGCTGAGTCACCGGCAGGGCGTGTAGAGAAGTGGCAGAGGTCCCTTCCGCACATGCAAAATAATGCGTTTTCAAACCACTTTCACCACTGTTTGCAAGTGGGTTTTGCCATTCCGCACAGCTTCAAAGAGCACCGAAAGAAGTTCGAAAGTGCGTTATTCTGCATGTGCGGAATGAGCCAGAGAATGATACAGACTCTCCCCATCTCGGTCCTTCATATTTTCCAGTTAAAGGATGTCAGGCATCAAGCGTTAGGGAAGACCTTCTATCTGCTTGAAAGCTGCTGCTGGCCAGAGTAGGTGATACTGAGCTAGATATCTCAGTGTGGCGTCTTCACACATTCGTCTGGTATGGTCTGACCCAGCAGTTTAGCCATGGTAACTAAATTGTCCCCCTCTTCAGAGACCTCTGAATCCCAGGGTTGTTGTGGGGGGGGGTTGGGTTCAGATTTTAGGAAGAATATGACCAGATTAATGAACAATCAATGAAAGTCACAATTCCATTAGGACAGGTGGGACATCTTGATTTCATAGGCTGTACTATGAGTGACACAGAATGAGGAACGGTTTCAGCTGTAATGATGATTTAGAATATCCTATGAATTGTTAAAAACCAGCAGTATTTTTTGTTTGTTTTTCTCATGAGGTTGTGATGGTTGTACTTCCATTAAAGGCAGAGCAGCTTTGAGGCAGATGCAGTGGCGTAGCGCCAAGGGGTCAAGGGGGGGTGCATGATGCACCGGGTGCACGCCAGTGCAAGGGCAAGGCAGGGACGCAGGGACACTCATGCCCCAGGCACAGTTCCCCCTCGCTACGGCTCTGAGCAGGTGAGGGTGGGGAGAAGAAGGCTTACCCACAAATGAACACAAGAAATTTCTGTAACTAACTTGTGTGTTTGTATTTGTGCAAGAAAATATACATTTATGTGTGTGAGAAGAAGAGGGCATTGGAGGAGTGAATGACTCCCTGGGGAAAGAAGCTCTTAATTTTGTTAAGGTACTGTGGTCCCAATCTAGTTATTGATGCAAAAGTCCTGTCAAAATAAATGGACAAAATGTACCATTAAAATTCTTTTGGCTACTCTTCAAAGGACTTAAAAGAAAATCCCATCGAAACAAATGTGTCTTAGAGCCAGCCTCATACAACTGGCTCTGTTGGGAAGGGGTTAGGATTCTGGGCTGAATCATTTCAGACCCCCCCCCCCCTTTGGGAGGGTGTCCTATTTTTACACACTCCCACACACACTTTAAAAATGCCCTTCATGTAGAAGTCTAGCACAGCAGGAAAAGGAGGGAAGTACCCATTTCTCTGAGAGAGCTCAGAAGAACTGTGACTACCCCAAGGTCACCCAGCTGGCGTGTGTTGGAGCGCACAATCTAATGTGAATTCCCCAGATAAGCCTCCACAGCTCAAGCAGCAGAGCAGGGAATCAAACCCAGTTCCTCCAGATTAGAGTACACCTGCTCTTAACCACTACGCCACTGCTGCTCCTAAGTATGCAGTACATACATGTACAATGTATGTACTAGCATTTCTACTTGCCCAGTATTACGACAAAATCATTCTGATTTAGGAAGAATGTGACCAGAGCAGCAGTGGAGTAGGAGGTTAAGAGCTCGTGTATCTAATCTGGAGGAACCAGGTTTGATTCCCAGCTCTGCTGCCTGAGCTGTGGAGGCTTATCTGGGGAATTCAGATTAGCCTGTACACTCCCACCTGCACTCCAGCCTGAAGTGTTTTAGACTAGTCCTGGCTTCTCCGAACTCTCTCAGTCCCCCCTGCCGCACAGGGTGTTTGTTCTTAGGGGGGAAGGGCAAGGAGATTGGCAAGCCCCTTTGAGTCTCCTGCAGGAGAGAAAGGGGGGATATAAATCCAAACTCCTCCTCCTCCTCCTCCTCCTCCTCCTCCTCCTCCTCCTCTTCTTCTTCTTCTTCTTCTTCTTCTTCTTCTGTTTGTGTTACATGCAGGGGAGGTCTTTATGTGTCAGAGGGCTTTCAAAAATCCAACCCCTTTAACCTATGGCCTGGCGTAACACAGTCTAGAAATAGACTTCCTGATCTGTGGATTGACCCTGGCAACCGAATAGGAACCATTTTTATTTAGCAGTAAGCCCCATTCATTTTGATGGGATTTGGAACAGTATTCTGAACATGCGAAATAAGGAAGGTCATGATCCTCAGAGGGACCTTCTTCGGATGAGAAATGTCTGAAAGGGTGCTGCTAGCTGGTTTGCGCATGTGCGGGCAACACTTGACCGTCCTCTGTACTACTCATCATGTCGGTATTATTTTCCCTCTTTTTGCAGGTGGGGCGGGGGGAGGTTTAGTCCCAGCGGTGGCAAGAGGGTTTCAACCCAAGTGTTGGTGGGTCACGGCTTATCCTTTCTTTTAACACAGGGGTCTGCAACCTGCGGCTCTCCAGATGTTCATGGACTACAATTCCCATGCTGGCAGGGGCTGATGGGATTTGTAGTCCACGAACATCTGGAGAGCCGCAGGTTGCAGACCCCTGTTAGTTCTCTGAAGGGCTATTTCCCCCCACATGAGCTCTCTCGGTCCCTAAACCCATCTGGGAAGAGCTGGCCCTGGGAAAAGGTGCTGCCAAAGTCAAAAGGACAAATAGCGGGGCCTTTTCAGCCTCGGCCCCTCTCCAGAAGAACTCACTGGTGACTGGCAGAAGGTTTCCGAAGATACTTCTCTTCAGTCAGACTTTTGAGGGGTCATTCCTGGCTTTAGGACAGATGTTGCTGTCCATTTTTGACGCGGCGGCTGTGGAGTTTCTTTAAAAGAAAAATAGTTTTGATGGTAGGGTGCGATCTTTGCTGTGTTTGTGAACTATTTCAAGGCCCTCTTCGGCCACAGGCTATAATAGAGAGCATTTTGTTACATTCCCCCCCCCACACACACAATTCTGTCCCGTTTGCCACTCGTCCCCCCCCCTCTTGTTTTATCCTCACAACAATTTGATTGTTGGATTTGATTGAGGAACGGTGCCTGAGGCTGCTCAGTGAGACAGAGAGAAATCCGAACCCACCTCTTCCAGCCACCCAATAACAACCCCAAAGATGAATGACCAGTGGTGTAGCACCAAGGGGACAGGGGGCGCGATGCACTGGGCGCGCACCGGTGCGGGAGTGTGGAGGGGCAGGGGCACGGGGCGCATGCATGCCCCGAGCACAGCTTTAAATCCAAATATTTTCCCCCTCAGCATCCCCTTATATAACAGCAACTTGTTTGACCTAACCTGCTTTTAGCAAAATTCTGGATTACACACACACACACACACACACACACACACACACACACACACACACACACACACACACACACACACACACACACACACACGTATCCGATCGGCTTCTTTGGAAACTCAGATCACCAAAGGGGACTCTTTTTATTGGCTCCCAAGAATAAGAATAGAGTGATGTCACTTCCTGTAACTGGGCGTGAAGCTTGCTGTGGTACGAAAATACTCTTCCTGCAAATACCCTCTAGATTGGGAAACAGGATTGTGATCATCAGACTTGGAGGTTGTTTTTTTAAAAGCAAAGCAAAGCAAAAGAGATCTCTAAATTCCTACTCTGAGGAAAGAGAGATTTTCGAATGAAATTAGATCTTCAGTTTGAGGCGGTAGGATGGGGGAATCTTGACTATGGGTAGTAGTGGCAGAATAACTTGCTTTTCCGGGGTACCAGCCTCAAGGTGTGGCCGGGGGGCTATCCTGGAATTACAGCTCATCTCAGGACTACAGATTAGGAAATTGGCCATGCTGGCAGGGGCTGATGGGAATTGTACAGTGGTGGGATCCAAAAATTTTAGTAACAGGTTCCGATGGTGGTGGGATTCAAACTGTGGCGTAGCACCAATGGGGCTGGGCGGGGCATGACGGGGGCGTGACCAGGCATTCCAGGGGCGGGGCATTCCTGGGCGGGGCTGTGGCAAGGACGCAGGGCGCGCTCAGGTGCAGTTCCCCTTTGCCCCGCCTCTAGATTCAAATAATGACTGTTTAAAGTATTCAAAAAGCAATATACCAAAAGGTAGTGTATTATTTCTTTTTTATATAACTATATTGATTGATTTTAAATAATCACATAAGTAAGGAGAGGAACCAAAAACTGTTTACAATTGTTAACATATTACAAACATATCTAATTGTCTATCGCTCTCAACCCCCCAACTAAAACATCCTATATTGCCTACCTCCTTCCCATATTTCCCTCCTTCCCTACTTTCTACTTCCCCTTCAGATTCCTATAACTACTTTATCTATTCCACTTGAAAGAAAACTAACAGGGGGAGAGATCCAAAATCCTTAATCTAAAAGAGTAGTTTAAACTCCTCTCTTTCCAATATAAATTTCAAGGGAAAAAAAGAAAATGAAAAATCTTTACCCATAATACTTTCCCAACCTTTATACTAGTTCGGTGGCCAGTACTGTGGCAGAGACAGGGATCTGCAACCTACGGCTCTCCAGATGTTCATGGACTACAATTCCCATCATCCCCTGCCGGCATGGCCAATTGGTCATGCCATGGCAGGGGTCTGCAACCTATGGCTCTCCAGATGTTCATGGGCTACAATTCCCATCATCCCCTGCCGGCATGGCCAATTGGTCATGCCATGGCAGGGGTCTGCAACCTGTGGTTCTCCAGGCAGAGGCTGATAGGATTTGTAGTCCATGAACATCTGGAGAGTCGCAGGTTGCAGACCCCTGGGCCATGGGAATTGTAGTCCATGAACATCTGGAGCACCATAAGTTGACCACCCCTGCCCTAAGGGATGGGGGGGTGACCAATGAACTCCATCAGTGGTGCTGGGGCACGTGTTCAGAACAGCGACCGCCAACAGATTCGGGGACTCCTGCCCAAGGTTCAACTCTGCGGGGAGGGGCTACGTCGCGGGTGCGGGATGGGGGGGCGAGGGCCCAACCATGGCCAGGGCTTGAGCCCCTCCGTGGGGGGGGGACGCTGGCTGAATGTCCAGGGGGGGATCGGGGCCTTGGGCGCCTGCGGCTCGGAGGCGGAGAATTTGGGGCAGGACAGCCCCCAGACTTGACCTTGGCTGGATCTGGGGATGTTGCTAGGAGCAAAGGTGTCCTCCCCAGAGCCCTGGACCTGACCCAGATCCTCCCTCCTCCTCCTGGCCAGGATCGGTTTACTCACGAGGAGTCACACAACTGCAGCGTCGGAGGCATCCTGGCATCCAAACCCAGCCAAAGGGAGTTCCAGGCAGCCAACTTGGCTTGGAGCCTGAAAGGACTTCTTCAGTTGCGCGGGTCTGACCTGCCTGCGATCCCTTTTTTGAAAGAAAAGCTCTCGGTTGGTCTTTTCCGGGCGACGCAAAGGGAGGCCCTGGCCCCGATCCTGAACTTGCAGGACTCCCTCGGAGGGGGACATCTTTGGCTGATTCCGCATGGGCCAAAAAACAGTGGGAAAACGGTGGGAAACCCTTTTACACCGTTTTAAACCCTTTTACACCGTTTTCACACTGCTGTTTTTGGCCCATGCTGAATCGGCGCGCTCTGCGCACTTTCCTGCCCAGCTCTGCGCTCCCCAAAGCAGTTTGTTTGGGGTTCCCTCCAGGCGAAGGGCGCAAATGCCGGGGACTCGGACCGCTGCTCGCCGGGGCCAGGGGGAATTGACAAAGAACCCAGTGGGGCCTGAAGACACGCACGCACACAGGCTGAGGCAGCGCCGGCCAATTTCTGCGCCCCCCCCCTCTCCGGCCTGCAATCCTCTGGGTTCACCCACCTCCTCCTCCTCCTCTTCCTTCTGCCGCCACCTCCGAGGAAGAGGAAAGGGGCCTGCGGAGAACAAACCCGGCTTCGGCTCTTGCAGGATGGAGAGACGCGACACTCCCAATTACCGGATCGGGCCTTTCACGGGTGGCCCCCAAACAGCTGTTCATAATATTGTTGTTGGGGTTTTTTGCAAGCCTTTATTGGCATAGACAACAGTGCAACAATAATTTTAAAAACGGATGAAAAAGCATATACCATACAGGAAATAAATGTTAGGTTGAAGGAAATCTGCTGGCATTTAGTAATTTCCAGGAGAAAGTCTGCCACTATCATGCAGAGAGAAGGATCAGGATTGTCCAACAAGTAGTGTCATCTAATTAAATCGGGGAGATGGGGTAAACGTAAAGGAGTAAGATTCACATCCTTGGATCTGATTTCCTTGAATCTGAGACAGTGTAGTAGTTGGTGGGCCAGAGATGCAACTGAGCCATCGTTACACGGGCACAATCTTTTAGCCTTTTCTTGCTTGTTAAATCTGCCATGTAACAAGGCAGAAGGGGTTCATAATATGCACGTGTGAAATCCATGCAACCAACCGGGAGGGTGGCAGGGAAAGAGGGAGTTGAGTGGTCACGTCGCCAGACATTCGTTTGCCATTAATAACATTTGCACTGAATTAGACCCCACTTAGACCCCACGCTCGGCCGGGTGGGTGGGTTTGAACCTGTATTTCAATGTGCTGCTTGGCATTGTGAGCTCCGGGAAGGGTGCGCGCGGGGGGGGGGGGGCAAGCCCTGAGCTCCCTGCAGGGTCGCTTTGCAAGGCTGCAGAGGGGGAACCCCCTCCTGCCAAAAACAAAACAAACTCCCCACATTGGCTACCCAAGGAGGCCGAGGGGCTCGCATGGCTCGCTTTCAGGAGCAGCAGTGGCGTAGGAGGTTAAGAGCTCATGTATCTAATCTGGAGGAACCGGGTTTGATTCCCAGCTCTGCCGCCTGAGCTGTGGAGGCTTATCTGGGGAATTCAGATTCGCCTGTGCACTCCCACACACGCCAGCTGGGTGACCTTGGGCTAGTCACAGCTTCTCGGAGCTCTCTCAGCCCCACCCACCTCACAGGGTGTTTGTTGTGAGGGGGGAAGGGCAAGGAGATTGTCAGCCCCTTTGAGTCTCCTACAAGGAGAGAAAGGGGGGATATAAATCCAAACTCTTCTTCTTCTTCTTCTTCTTCATCGAGGCCCCGTCACATGGGGGTGGGCCGGCTGAGAAACTGGGCGGGCGCAGGTCCATTTGGCCTGGGGCAGCTGCAGCAGAAGTGCTGGGTTCGAGTCCAGAAGCATCTTAAAGACCACCCAGAGCAAGGGTGGCCAACCTATAGCCCTCCAGATGTCCATGGACCCTGCCAGCATGGCCAACTGTAGGAATTGTAGCCCATGAACATCTGGGGTGCCATCGGTTGGCCACCCCTGACTCTGGGGCCCCTCCCACACATGCAGAATAATGCACTTTCAATGCACTTTGCAGCTGGATTTGACTGTGCTGAATATCAAAATCCACTTGCAAACCATTGTGAAAGTGGATCGAAAATGCATTATTCTGCCTGTGTGGAAGGGGCCCCAGAGCGTCACCTGCCCTTGGTTAAATAACTGTAGGCAACGAAAAACATCCCCTTTTCCATGGGGCCGCTCCCGGGAATGCAAAGGGTGGCTGGAGCTGTACGCTTTCCATATGGAGATATTTTCCTCCTCCTCGGCTGCCCCCTCTCCTGCAGGGTGGGCCTCCCAGTCGGGGTGGGGGGCCTTCAGGCAGGGCCTTCTTCAGGAATGGGCACAGCAGGACAGTTGTCTGGGCACAGCGGGACAGTTGTCTGGGGACCCCCTGCTCATCTACGCGCGTTGTGACTCGTTGTCAGTTAATAAATAAACACTGTACTATGCTCAACCGTAAACATTTGTTATCGGGAAATGCATTTTTAGCCAAGATAAGGAACAATAGTAATGTTCAATGTATTGTCGAAGGCTTTCACGACCAGATTCAGCTGGTTGTGGTGGGTTTTCAGGGCCGCGTGGCCGTGGTCTGGTGGATCTGGTTCCTAACGTTTCGCCTTCATCTGTGGCTGCCATCTTCAGAGGTGTATCACAGAGGGGAGTCTGTTACGCACTGTGTCCCTGAAGATGCCAGCCACAAATGCAGGCGAAACGTTAGAAACCAGATCCACCAGACCACGGCCACGCGGCCCGGAAAACCCACCACAACCAATATGAATGTTAATTTTGATGTGAATAAGTGGACGTTGCTACGTCCTTTTCAGCCACGCTGGCGCGCCTGTACTATACTGTGCTGAGGGCGAGGGGCTACCTTAGGGGTGGCCAACCTATGGCGCTCCAGATGTTCGTGGACTACAATTCTCATTAGCCCCTGCCACCATGGCCAATTGGCCATGCCATGGCAGGGGTCTGCAACCTGCGGCTCTCCAGGCAGAGGCTGATGGGATTTGTAGTCCATGAACATCTGGAGCGCCATAGATTGGCCACCTCGATCTAGTAGTACTTGCGCACACACACACACACATATCTGGAACTTGTTCAGTCTTTTCCACCCAAACGCCTGCGTGGGTTCGCAGGGCCGGTAAGAGCTTCGGGTGGGGGTGGGGATTATTCACAGGAATCGTATCACCTATCCCCGCACGTGTGAATGTTTGCGGGGGGGGGGGGGGGGGGGTGGGGGGGGGGGGGGGGGGGGGGGGGGGGGGGTGGGGGGGGGGGGGGGTGGGGGGGGGGGCGGGTGGGGGGGGGGGGGGGTGGGGGGGGGGGGGGTGGGGGGGGGGAGGGGGTGGGGGGGGGGGGGGGTGTAGATCGGGGGGGTGGCGGGGGGGGGAGGGGAGGGGGGGGGGGGGGGCGGGGTGGGGGGGAGGGGGTGTGGGGGGGGGGGGGGGGGGGGGGGGGGGGGGGTGGGGAGGTTGGGGCGGGGGCGGGGGGGGGGGGGGGATGGGGGGGGGGGGGGGGGGGGGGGGGGGGGGGTGGGGGGGAGGGGTGGTTTGGGGGGGGGGGGGGGGGGGGGGGGGGGGGTGGGGGGGGGGGGGGGTGGGGGGGGGGGGGGGTGGGGGGGGGGGGGGGTGGGGGGGGGGGGGGGTGGGGGGGGGGGGGGGTGGGGGGGGGGGGGGGTGGGGGGGGGGGGGGGTGGGGGGGGGGGGGGGTGGGGGGGGGGGGGGGTGGGGGGGGGGGGGGGTGGGGGGGGGGGGGGGTGGGGGGGGGGGGGGGTGGGGGGGGGGGGGGGTGGGGGGGGGGGGGGGTGGGGGGGGGGGGGGGTGGGGGGGGGGGGGGGTGGGGGGGGGGGGGGGTGGGGGGGGGGGGGGGTGGGGGGGGGGGGGGGTGGGGGGGGGGGGGGGTGGGGGGGGGGGGGGGTGGGGGGGGGGGGGGGTGGGGGGGGGGGGGGGTGGGGGGGGGGGGGGGTGGGGGGGGGGGGGGGTGGGGGGGGGGGGGGGTGGGGGGGGGGGGGGGTGGGGGGGGGGGGGGGTGGGGGGGGGGGGGGGTGGGGGGGGGGGGGGGTGGGGGGGGGGGGGGGTGGGGGGGGGGGGGGGTGGGGGGGGGGGGGGGTGGGGGGGGGGGGGGGTGGGGGGGGGGGGGGGTGGGGGGGGGGGGGGGTGGGGGGGGGGGGGGGTGGGGGGGGGGGGGGGTGGGGGGGGGGGGGGGTGGGGGGGGGGGGGGGTGGGGGGGGGGGGGGGTGGGGGGGGGGGGGGGTGGGGGGGGGGGGGGGTGGGGGGGGGGGGGGGTGGGGGGGGGGGGGGGTGGGGGGGGGGGGGGGTGGGGGGGGGGGGGGGTGGGGGGGGGGGGGGGTGGGGGGGGGGGGGGGTGGGGGGGGGGGGGGGTGGGGGGGGGGGGGGGTGGGGGGGGGGGGGGGTGGGGGGGGGGGGGGGTGGGGGGGGGGGGGGGTGGGGGGGGGGGGGGGTGGGGGGGGGGGGGGGTGGGGGGGGGGGGGGGTGGGGGGGGGGGGGGGTGGGGGGGGGGGGGGGTGGGGGGGGGGGGGGGTGGGGGGGGGGGGGGGTGGGGGGGGGGGGGGGTGGGGGGGGGGGGGGGTGGGGGGGGGGGGGGGTGGGGGGGGGGGGGGGTGGGGGGGGGGGGGGGTGGGGGGGGGGGGGGGTGGGGGGGGGGGGGGGTGGGGGGGGGGGGGGGTGGGGGGGGGGGGGGGTGGGGGGGGGGGGGGGTGGGGGGGGGGGGGGGTGGGGGGGGGGGGGGGTGGGGGGGGGGGGGGGTGGGGGGGGGGGGGGGTGGGGGGGGGGGGGGGTGGGGGGGGGGGGGGGTGGGGGGGGGGGGGGGTGGGGGGGGGGGGGGGTGGGGGGGGGGGGGGGTGGGGGGGGGGGGGGGTGGGGGGGGGGGGGGGTGGGGGGGGGGGGGGGTGGGGGGGGGGGGGGGTGGGGGGGGGGGGGGGTGGGGGGGGGGGGGGGTGGGGGGGGGGGGGGGTGGGGGGGGGGGGGGGTGGGGGGGGGGGGGGGTGGGGGGGGGGGGGGGTGGGGGGGGGGGGGGGTGGGGGGGGGGGGGGGTGGGGGGGGGGGGGGGTGGGGGGGGGGGGGGGTGGGGGGGGGGGGGGGTGGGGGGGGGGGGGGGTGGGGGGGGGGGGGGGTGGGGGGGGGGGGGGGTGGGGGGGGGGGGGGGTGGGGGGGGGGGGGGGTGGGGGGGGGGGGGGGTGGGGGGGGGGGGGGGTGGGGGGGGGGGGGGGTGGGGGGGGGGGGGGGTGGGGGGGGGGGGGGGTGGGGGGGGGGGGGGGTGGGGGGGGGGGGGGGTGGGGGGGGGGGGGGGTGGGGGGGGGGGGGGGTGGGGGGGGGGGGGGGTGGGGGGGGGGGGGGGTGGGGGGGGGGGGGGGTGGGGGGGGGGGGGGGTGGGGGGGGGGGGGGGTGGGGGGGGGGGGGGGTGGGGGGGGGGGGGGGTGGGGGGGGGGGGGGGTGGGGGGGGGGGGGGGTGGGGGGGGGGGGGGGTGGGGGGGGGGGGGGGTGGGGGGGGGGGGGGGTGGGGGGGGGGGGGGGTGGGGGGGGGGGGGGGTGGGGGGGGGGGGGGGTGGGGGGGGGGGGGGGTGGGGGGGGGGGGGGGTGGGGGGGGGGGGGGGTGGGGGGGGGGGGGGGTGGGGGGGGGGGGGGGTGGGGGGGGGGGGGGGTGGGGGGGGGGGGGGGTGGGGGGGGGGGGGGGTGGGGGGGGGGGGGGGTGGGGGGGGGGGGGGGTGGGGGGGGGGGGGGGTGGGGGGGGGGGGGGGTGGGGGGGGGGGGGGGTGGGGGGGGGGGGGGGTGGGGGGGGGGGGGGGTGGGGGGGGGGGGGGGTGGGGGGGGGGGGGGGTGGGGGGGGGGGGGGGTGGGGGGGGGGGGGGGTGGGGGGGGGGGGGGGTGGGGGGGGGGGGGGGTGGGGGGGGGGGGGGGTGGGGGGGGGGGGGGGTGGGGGGGGGGGGGGGTGGGGGGGGGGGGGGGTGGGGGGGGGGGGGGGTGGGGGGGGGGGGGGGTGGGGGGGGGGGGGGGTGGGGGGGGGGGGGGGTGGGGGGGGGGGGGGGTGGGGGGGGGGGGGGGTGGGGGGGGGGGGGGGTGGGGGGGGGGGGGGGTGGGGGGGGGGGGGGGTGGGGGGGGGGGGGGGTGGGGGGGGGGGGGGGTGGGGGGGGGGGGGGGTGGGGGGGGGGGGGGGTGGGGGGGGGGGGGGGTGGGGGGGGGGGGGGGTGGGGGGGGGGGGGGGTGGGGGGGGGGGGGGGTGGGGGGGGGGGGGGGTGGGGGGGGGGGGGGGTGGGGGGGGGGGGGGGTGGGGGGGGGGGGGGGTGGGGGGGGGGGGGGGTGGGGGGGGGGGGGGGTGGGGGGGGGGGGGGGTGGGGGGGGGGGGGGGTGGGGGGGGGGGGGGGTGGGGGGGGGGGGGGGTGGGGGGGGGGGGGGGTGGGGGGGGGGGGGGGTGGGGGGGGGGGGGGGTGGGGGGGGGGGGGGGTGGGGGGGGGGGGGGGTGGGGGGGGGGGGGGGTGGGGGGGGGGGGGGGTGGGGGGGGGGGGGGGTGGGGGGGGGGGGGGGTGGGGGGGGGGGGGGGTGGGGGGGGGGGGGGGTGGGGGGGGGGGGGGGTGGGGGGGGGGGGGGGTGGGGGGGGGGGGGGGTGGGGGGGGGGGGGGGTGGGGGGGGGGGGGGGTGGGGGGGGGGGGGGGTGGGGGGGGGGGGGGGTGGGGGGGGGGGGGGGTGGGGGGGGGGGGGGGTGGGGGGGGGGGGGGGTGGGGGGGGGGGGGGGTGGGGGGGGGGGGGGGTGGGGGGGGGGGGGGGTGGGGGGGGGGGGGGGTGGGGGGGGGGGGGGGTGGGGGGGGGGGGGGGTGGGGGGGGGGGGGGGTGGGGGGGGGGGGGGGTGGGGGGGGGGGGGGGTGGGGGGGGGGGGGGGTGGGGGGGGGGGGGGGTGGGGGGGGGGGGGGGTGGGGGGGGGGGGGGGTGGGGGGGGGGGGGGGTGGGGGGGGGGGGGGGTGGGGGGGGGGGGGGGTGGGGGGGGGGGGGGGTGGGGGGGGGGGGGGGTGGGGGGGGGGGGGGGTGGGGGGGGGGGGGGGTGGGGGGGGGGGGGGGTGGGGGGGGGGGGGGGTGGGGGGGGGGGGGGGTGGGGGGGGGGGGGGGTGGGGGGGGGGGGGGGTGGGGGGGGGGGGGGGTGGGGGGGGGGGGGGGTGGGGGGGGGGGGGGGTGGGGGGGGGGGGGGGTGGGGGGGGGGGGGGGTGGGGGGGGGGGGGGGTGGGGGGGGGGGGGGGTGGGGGGGGGGGGGGGTGGGGGGGGGGGGGGGTGGGGGGGGGGGGGGGTGGGGGGGGGGGGGGGTGGGGGGGGGGGGGGGTGGGGGGGGGGGGGGGTGGGGGGGGGGGGGGGTGGGGGGGGGGGGGGGTGGGGGGGGGGGGGGGTGGGGGGGGGGGGGGGTGGGGGGGGGGGGGGGTGGGGGGGGGGGGGGGTGGGGGGGGGGGGGGGTGGGGGGGGGGGGGGGTGGGGGGGGGGGGGGGTGGGGGGGGGGGGGGGTGGGGGGGGGGGGGGGTGGGGGGGGGGGGGGGTGGGGGGGGGGGGGGGTGGGGGGGGGGGGGGGTGGGGGGGGGGGGGGGTGGGGGGGGGGGGGGGTGGGGGGGGGGGGGGGTGGGGGGGGGGGGGGGTGGGGGGGGGGGGGGGTGGGGGGGGGGGGGGGTGGGGGGGGGGGGGGGTGGGGGGGGGGGGGGGTGGGGGGGGGGGGGGGTGGGGGGGGGGGGGGGTGGGGGGGGGGGGGGGTGGGGGGGGGGGGGGGTGGGGGGGGGGGGGGGTGGGGGGGGGGGGGGGTGGGGGGGGGGGGGGGTGGGGGGGGGGGGGGGTGGGGGGGGGGGGGGGTGGGGGGGGGGGGGGGTGGGGGGGGGGGGGGGTGGGGGGGGGGGGGGGTGGGGGGGGGGGGGGGTGGGGGGGGGGGGGGGTGGGGGGGGGGGGGGGTGGGGGGGGGGGGGGGTGGGGGGGGGGGGGGGTGGGGGGGGGGGGGGGTGGGGGGGGGGGGGGGTGGGGGGGGGGGGGGGTGGGGGGGGGGGGGGGTGGGGGGGGGGGGGGGTGGGGGGGGGGGGGGGTGGGGGGGGGGGGGGGTGGGGGGGGGGGGGGGTGGGGGGGGGGGGGGGTGGGGGGGGGGGGGGGTGGGGGGGGGGGGGGGTGGGGGGGGGGGGGGGTGGGGGGGGGGGGGGGTGGGGGGGGGGGGGGGTGGGGGGGGGGGGGGGTGGGGGGGGGGGGGGGTGGGGGGGGGGGGGGGTGGGGGGGGGGGGGGGTGGGGGGGGGGGGGGGTGGGGGGGGGGGGGGGTGGGGGGGGGGGGGGGTGGGGGGGGGGGGGGGTGGGGGGGGGGGGGGGTGGGGGGGGGGGGGGGTGGGGGGGGGGGGGGGTGGGGGGGGGGGGGGGTGGGGGGGGGGGGGGGTGGGGGGGGGGGGGGGTGGGGGGGGGGGGGGGTGGGGGGGGGGGGGGGTGGGGGGGGGGGGGGGTGGGGGGGGGGGGGGGTGGGGGGGGGGGGGGGTGGGGGGGGGGGGGGGTGGGGGGGGGGGGGGGTGGGGGGGGGGGGGGGTGGGGGGGGGGGGGGGTGGGGGGGGGGGGGGGTGGGGGGGGGGGGGGGTGGGGGGGGGGGGGGGTGGGGGGGGGGGGGGGTGGGGGGGGGGGGGGGTGGGGGGGGGGGGGGGTGGGGGGGGGGGGGGGTGGGGGGGGGGGGGGGTGGGGGGGGGGGGGGGTGGGGGGGGGGGGGGGTGGGGGGGGGGGGGGGTGGGGGGGGGGGGGGGTGGGGGGGGGGGGGGGTGGGGGGGGGGGGGGGTGGGGGGGGGGGGGGGTGGGGGGGGGGGGGGGTGGGGGGGGGGGGGGGTGGGGGGGGGGGGGGGTGGGGGGGGGGGGGGGTGGGGGGGGGGGGGGGTGGGGGGGGGGGGGGGTGGGGGGGGGGGGGGGTGGGGGGGGGGGGGGGTGGGGGGGGGGGGGGGTGGGGGGGGGGGGGGGTGGGGGGGGGGGGGGGTGGGGGGGGGGGGGGGTGGGGGGGGGGGGGGGTGGGGGGGGGGGGGGGTGGGGGGGGGGGGGGGTGGGGGGGGGGGGGGGTGGGGGGGGGGGGGGGTGGGGGGGGGGGGGGGTGGGGGGGGGGGGGGGTGGGGGGGGGGGGGGGTGGGGGGGGGGGGGGGTGGGGGGGGGGGGGGGTGGGGGGGGGGGGGGGTGGGGGGGGGGGGGGGTGGGGGGGGGGGGGGGTGGGGGGGGGGGGGGGTGGGGGGGGGGGGGGGTGGGGGGGGGGGGGGGTGGGGGGGGGGGGGGGTGGGGGGGGGGGGGGGTGGGGGGGGGGGGGGGTGGGGGGGGGGGGGGGTGGGGGGGGGGGGGGGTGGGGGGGGGGGGGGGTGGGGGGGGGGGGGGGTGGGGGGGGGGGGGGGTGGGGGGGGGGGGGGGTGGGGGGGGGGGGGGGTGGGGGGGGGGGGGGGTGGGGGGGGGGGGGGGTGGGGGGGGGGGGGGGTGGGGGGGGGGGGGGGTGGGGGGGGGGGGGGGTGGGGGGGGGGGGGGGTGGGGGGGGGGGGGGGTGGGGGGGGGGGGGGGTGGGGGGGGGGGGGGGTGGGGGGGGGGGGGGGTGGGGGGGGGGGGGGGTGGGGGGGGGGGGGGGTGGGGGGGGGGGGGGGTGGGGGGGGGGGGGGGTGGGGGGGGGGGGGGGTGGGGGGGGGGGGGGGTGGGGGGGGGGGGGGGTGGGGGGGGGGGGGGGTGGGGGGGGGGGGGGGTGGGGGGGGGGGGGGGTGGGGGGGGGGGGGGGTGGGGGGGGGGGGGGGTGGGGGGGGGGGGGGGTGGGGGGGGGGGGGGGTGGGGGGGGGGGGGGGTGGGGGGGGGGGGGGGTGGGGGGGGGGGGGGGTGGGGGGGGGGGGGGGTGGGGGGGGGGGGGGGTGGGGGGGGGGGGGGGTGGGGGGGGGGGGGGGTGGGGGGGGGGGGGGGTGGGGGGGGGGGGGGGTGGGGGGGGGGGGGGGTGGGGGGGGGGGGGGGTGGGGGGGGGGGGGGGTGGGGGGGGGGGGGGGTGGGGGGGGGGGGGGGTGGGGGGGGGGGGGGGTGGGGGGGGGGGGGGGTGGGGGGGGGGGGGGGTGGGGGGGGGGGGGGGTGGGGGGGGGGGGGGGTGGGGGGGGGGGGGGGTGGGGGGGGGGGGGGGTGGGGGGGGGGGGGGGTGGGGGGGGGGGGGGGTGGGGGGGGGGGGGGGTGGGGGGGGGGGGGGGTGGGGGGGGGGGGGGGTGGGGGGGGGGGGGGGTGGGGGGGGGGGGGGGTGGGGGGGGGGGGGGGTGGGGGGGGGGGGGGGTGGGGGGGGGGGGGGGTGGGGGGGGGGGGGGGTGGGGGGGGGGGGGGGTGGGGGGGGGGGGGGGTGGGGGGGGGGGGGGGTGGGGGGGGGGGGGGGTGGGGGGGGGGGGGGGTGGGGGGGGGGGGGGGTGGGGGGGGGGGGGGGTGGGGGGGGGGGGGGGTGGGGGGGGGGGGGGGTGGGGGGGGGGGGGGGTGGGGGGGGGGGGGGGTGGGGGGGGGGGGGGGTGGGGGGGGGGGGGGGTGGGGGGGGGGGGGGGTGGGGGGGGGGGGGGGTGGGGGGGGGGGGGGGTGGGGGGGGGGGGGGGTGGGGGGGGGGGGGGGTGGGGGGGGGGGGGGGTGGGGGGGGGGGGGGGTGGGGGGGGGGGGGGGTGGGGGGGGGGGGGGGTGGGGGGGGGGGGGGGTGGGGGGGGGGGGGGGTGGGGGGGGGGGGGGGTGGGGGGGGGGGGGGGTGGGGGGGGGGGGGGGTGGGGGGGGGGGGGGGTGGGGGGGGGGGGGGGTGGGGGGGGGGGGGGGTGGGGGGGGGGGGGGGTGGGGGGGGGGGGGGGTGGGGGGGGGGGGGGGTGGGGGGGGGGGGGGGTGGGGGGGGGGGGGGGTGGGGGGGGGGGGGGGTGGGGGGGGGGGGGGGTGGGGGGGGGGGGGGGTGGGGGGGGGGGGGGGTGGGGGGGGGGGGGGGTGGGGGGGGGGGGGGGTGGGGGGGGGGGGGGGTGGGGGGGGGGGGGGGTGGGGGGGGGGGGGGGTGGGGGGGGGGGGGGGTGGGGGGGGGGGGGGGTGGGGGGGGGGGGGGGTGGGGGGGGGGGGGGGTGGGGGGGGGGGGGGGTGGGGGGGGGGGGGGGTGGGGGGGGGGGGGGGTGGGGGGGGGGGGGGGTGGGGGGGGGGGGGGGTGGGGGGGGGGGGGGGTGGGGGGGGGGGGGGGTGGGGGGGGGGGGGGGTGGGGGGGGGGGGGGGTGGGGGGGGGGGGGGGTGGGGGGGGGGGGGGGTGGGGGGGGGGGGGGGTGGGGGGGGGGGGGGGTGGGGGGGGGGGGGGGTGGGGGGGGGGGGGGGTGGGGGGGGGGGGGGGTGGGGGGGGGGGGGGGTGGGGGGGGGGGGGGGTGGGGGGGGGGGGGGGTGGGGGGGGGGGGGGGTGGGGGGGGGGGGGGGTGGGGGGGGGGGGGGGTGGGGGGGGGGGGGGGTGGGGGGGGGGGGGGGTGGGGGGGGGGGGGGGTGGGGGGGGGGGGGGGTGGGGGGGGGGGGGGGTGGGGGGGGGGGGGGGTGGGGGGGGGGGGGGGTGGGGGGGGGGGGGGGTGGGGGGGGGGGGGGGTGGGGGGGGGGGGGGGTGGGGGGGGGGGGGGGTGGGGGGGGGGGGGGGTGGGGGGGGGGGGGGGTGGGGGGGGGGGGGGGTGGGGGGGGGGGGGGGTGGGGGGGGGGGGGGGTGGGGGGGGGGGGGGGTGGGGGGGGGGGGGGGTGGGGGGGGGGGGGGGTGGGGGGGGGGGGGGGTGGGGGGGGGGGGGGGTGGGGGGGGGGGGGGGTGGGGGGGGGGGGGGGTGGGGGGGGGGGGGGGTGGGGGGGGGGGGGGGTGGGGGGGGGGGGGGGTGGGGGGGGGGGGGGGTGGGGGGGGGGGGGGGTGGGGGGGGGGGGGGGTGGGGGGGGGGGGGGGTGGGGGGGGGGGGGGGTGGGGGGGGGGGGGGGTGGGGGGGGGGGGGGGTGGGGGGGGGGGGGGGTGGGGGGGGGGGGGGGTGGGGGGGGGGGGGGGTGGGGGGGGGGGGGGGTGGGGGGGGGGGGGGGTGGGGGGGGGGGGGGGTGGGGGGGGGGGGGGGTGGGGGGGGGGGGGGGTGGGGGGGGGGGGGGGTGGGGGGGGGGGGGGGTGGGGGGGGGGGGGGGTGGGGGGGGGGGGGGGTGGGGGGGGGGGGGGGTGGGGGGGGGGGGGGGTGGGGGGGGGGGGGGGTGGGGGGGGGGGGGGGTGGGGGGGGGGGGGGGTGGGGGGGGGGGGGGGTGGGGGGGGGGGGGGGTGGGGGGGGGGGGGGGTGGGGGGGGGGGGGGGTGGGGGGGGGGGGGGGTGGGGGGGGGGGGGGGTGGGGGGGGGGGGGGGTGGGGGGGGGGGGGGGTGGGGGGGGGGGGGGGTGGGGGGGGGGGGGGGTGGGGGGGGGGGGGGGTGGGGGGGGGGGGGGGTGGGGGGGGGGGGGGGTGGGGGGGGGGGGGGGTGGGGGGGGGGGGGGGTGGGGGGGGGGGGGGGTGGGGGGGGGGGGGGGTGGGGGGGGGGGGGGGTGGGGGGGGGGGGGGGTGGGGGGGGGGGGGGGTGGGGGGGGGGGGGGGTGGGGGGGGGGGGGGGTGGGGGGGGGGGGGGGTGGGGGGGGGGGGGGGTGGGGGGGGGGGGGGGTGGGGGGGGGGGGGGGTGGGGGGGGGGGGGGGTGGGGGGGGGGGGGGGTGGGGGGGGGGGGGGGTGGGGGGGGGGGGGGGTGGGGGGGGGGGGGGGTGGGGGGGGGGGGGGGTGGGGGGGGGGGGGGGTGGGGGGGGGGGGGGGTGGGGGGGGGGGGGGGTGGGGGGGGGGGGGGGTGGGGGGGGGGGGGGGTGGGGGGGGGGGGGGGTGGGGGGGGGGGGGGGTGGGGGGGGGGGGGGGTGGGGGGGGGGGGGGGTGGGGGGGGGGGGGGGTGGGGGGGGGGGGGGGTGGGGGGGGGGGGGGGTGGGGGGGGGGGGGGGTGGGGGGGGGGGGGGGTGGGGGGGGGGGGGGGTGGGGGGGGGGGGGGGTGGGGGGGGGGGGGGGTGGGGGGGGGGGGGGGTGGGGGGGGGGGGGGGTGGGGGGGGGGGGGGGTGGGGGGGGGGGGGGGTGGGGGGGGGGGGGGGTGGGGGGGGGGGGGGGTGGGGGGGGGGGGGGGTGGGGGGGGGGGGGGGTGGGGGGGGGGGGGGGTGGGGGGGGGGGGGGGTGGGGGGGGGGGGGGGTGGGGGGGGGGGGGGGTGGGGGGGGGGGGGGGTGGGGGGGGGGGGGGGTGGGGGGGGGGGGGGGTAGATAGATAGATAGATAGATAGATAGATAGATAGATAGATAGATAGATAGATAGATAGATAGATAGATAGATAGATAGATAGATAGATAGATAGATAGATAGATAGATAGATAGATAGATAGATAGATAGATAGATAGATAGATAGATAGATAGATAGATAGATAGATAGATAGATAGATAGATAGATAGATAGATAGATTCTGCGACTTAAACCACTTTGGCCCATCACCAGAGGAGGCCATCTGGGGTGATGTGGCAGCAGGGGGAGAGTCATTCTTTCTGAATTTGTTCAGAGCCATTCTTGGAACGCTCCTGCTCTCACACCAAGAATCCCTGCCCTTCCCATAACTGCAGATTATTCAAGGCTCTTCCCTCTTTGCAGGCTGCATTTAGTTTTCCAGTATGCTGACTTGCATTAGTATAAAAGCCAAGGAAATGGTTTGATGAAAACATCTTCAAATCTGTTGGAAAGTTGAGGCTCAGCAACCGGGAGGGTGGGAGGCTGCATGTTCTGGTCCGGCCTTAGTGTTCTTGTGTGTTCAGAGAACTCTTGGCTAGCTTTAAAAAGAAGCACTGCCGGTGGCACATTGGCGAGATCCTTGGGGAGTGAGAGCCGGACGCTGGGCAAAGTGTTGGGATTTGGCAAGTGTCTGTCACGCAACTGAGTCAGGGAATAGTTAACTGTCTGTAGGCGAAGTAGATACCGAGGTCACTGTTTAATGAGCGGGTCAAAGGGTTAGCCATTGGTTAGTGTAGTCCCGTGGTGGCAAACCTTTGGCACTCCAGATGTTCATGGACTACAATTCCCATCAGCCCCTGCCAGCATGGCCAAGGGCTGATGGGAATTGCAGTCCATGAACATCTGGAGAGACACAGGTTGCGGACTCCTGGGCCTAGTCACAGCTCTACGGAGCTCTCTCAGCCTCACCCACCTCACAGGGTATTTGAATCCCCCCACCGGAACTGGTTGTTAAATTAGTTGAATCCCACCACTGCTCATGTGTATACTGGGGGCATATATGACATTTTTTCAAGATTAGGTGTATGGTTTAATTGTGACTAATTTTGTCAATAATTAATATTTTAAAATGTGTATAAAGGTCGTAAAAAGTCTAGCCCAGGAGTGGCCAACCTATGGCACCCCAGATGTTCATGGCCAATTGGCCATGCTGGCAGGGGCTGATGGGAATTGTAGTCCAAGAACATCTGGGTTGCCATAGGTTGGTCACCCCTGGGCAAAGTGCTGGGATTTGGCAAGTGTCTGTCACACAACTGAGTCAGGAAATATTTAACTGCCTGTAGGCTAAGTAGATACCGAGGTCACTGTTTAATGAGCGGGTCAAAGGGTTAGCCATTGGTTAGTGTCGTCGGAAATAGTTAGCAAGTCTTGTCGCACATATGACCAAAAGTTATAAAGCTAACTCAGTTGCGCTTTGTTCTGACTCACACATGAGGCCCCCTTCCGCACACGCCTAAAATAATGCATTTTCAAACCACTTTCACAACTGTTTTGCAGAAGTGGGTTTTGCCATTCCAGCACAGCTTCAAAGTAGCATTGACAAGTGAAGTTGGAAGAGTGCATTTATTCTCTTTGCAGGTGCTGGGGATTTGTTTCATAGGATGAGCACATGTAGAAGGTAGCTTTCCTTTTTCACCAGCTAGCAGGCCGCTAGCTGGATGCAACCCCGATAGCAAGCATTTATCTTTTTGTAACCTTTTTCTATTGCCAGAGCTAGTAAAATTTATTTTCTCTTTTGTAAGCAACTGCGAGTGACTCTGGGCCTTTCCCCACTTACCGTAAGCCTCGCGCCACTTGAGGAGAGTAGCGCGGGGTTCCTCCTCCCTCCCCACGGCAGGGGGGGGCCACAGCGCAGCCGCCCCGATGTTGCCGCTGTCGCGCCCCCTTAGCGCGCGGCATCCCAGGCGCTCTTCCGAAGGGCGCCTTTTGAATCCCACCTGGGATGCCGCGCGCTGAGAGCAGCGCGCGCATAGGGGGGATGGAAGGGAGTGGGGAAAGGCCCTCTGTCTCATTTGTTATATGCTCTGCATTATTTTTCCCCATCACAAAGGCAGTACTTATGACTCACAGCAACAAAAGCCAAAAATAGGAACGGTGCCCCTGCTGTATTATAATTATCAACCTCTTATGGAAGAATGGCTCATTACTTCCATAACTTAAATAATCCCTCACATTATAGAGCTTGCATGTTGGCTCGATTTAATGCTCTTCCCTCAAAGATACTGACTGGGAGGTATCAGAGAATCCCACTGCAGGAGAGAACATGCATATGTTCTCCAACCTCTCTGGACACAATCCACCATAGCAGCAGTGGCGTAGGAGGTTAAGCGCTCGTGTATCTAATCTGGAGGAACCGGGTTGGATTCCCAGCTCTGCTGCCTGAGCTGTGGAGGCTTCTCTGGGGAATTCAGATTAGCCTGTGCACTCCCACACACGCCAGCTGGGTGACCTTGGGCTAGTCACAGCTTCTCAGAGCTCCTCCTCTCTCAGCTCCCAGCACCTACCTCACAGGAATTGGTTTATTTGTAAGGGAAGGGGCAAGTGAGATTGTAAAGCCCCTTTGTGTCTCTACAGGGAGAGAAAGAGGAGATTATACATCCAAACTCCTCCTCCCTCCCTCCTCCTCCCTCCTCCCTCCCTCCTCCTCCCTCCTCTCCTCCTCCTCCTCCTCACCCTCTCCCTCTCTCTTCTTGCCTTCTTGTGCTTCTCTTCTTCTTCTTCTTCTTCTTCTTCTTCTTCTTCTTCTTCTTCTTCTTCTTCTTCTTCTTCTTCTTCTTCTTCATATCATTCTGGATTGCCAGTTGCATGCAGTACCGCACAGTAATTTTCTCCTTCGTTCCAAAGATCTCATGAACAAGGATAGTATTGTCCAATTTTTGTTAAATGAACTTACTCCAGAGGTTACTGTTATGGCTGCTAAGTGCTTTGCAGAAGTTGTTAGAGCTAGAAAGTAGACTCCTGGGAGTTTTTAGTTTGATCTGCTTTATTGTGTAGCATTTAAATGCCAGTAAAGGATGACGAGAGAGAAGAGAGACCGTGATTTAGCAGAGGCCGGGGCCGGAAAATAGAGACTGGCGGATTGGGATGGGTGGATGTGTGACACATTTCGGTAACACGCAGGAGCTCATGCAGGATTTGTTGCTGTGTTATTATTTCCAATAATGTGAAAGGGCCTGGTGTAAAATTAATTGATTGATTAATTCAGCTTTTAAGCAGCCCTTTCCCAATGCACTCTGGGAGGCCGATAATAAAACAATGCAAAAACAATAATACAGTTCAACATAGTCTTTGGCACCAGAAAACGTCCTTATACGTAATGTCCTCAGGGATGGAATGCCCAATGACAAACCCCCAGCCAATAGGGGCGCAGGACTCACAACATTCCCGCCCACCTTCCCCCACCACGAGCCTCCCCCACTCCAAACAATATGGGCTGCTCTTCTGGAGGGAAGGACCTCCCCCCCTCCCTGAGCCCATTTTATTTTAATTTAAAACAGGCTTTAGAGCTCGTTTCTAATAAAATGCCATTTTCCAAATGGCCCCTTCCGCACACGCAAAATAATGCGTTTTCAAACCACTTTCACAACTGTTTGCAAGTGGATTGTGCCATTCCGCACAGCTTCAAAGAGCACGGAAAGCAGTTTGTGGAAGGGGGCATAGCAACTATCAATGTTTTTAAAAGCTGTCGGACAGCCGCTGTGCCCGGAAGGGGTGGGGGACGGCGGGTTTGAGGGAACAGTGAAAGAAAATGGTGCCGATGTGGGGTGGGGGGAGGTCTGAAAATCAACCCCATTCCTCCGCTCACATAGGGGGGCAAGCTCATTTTCATTACAACCTTTCTGGAGAGCTTGTACCAATGCAGGGTTGAGAAAGACTGCGGCGCAGCAGGGGGAATCTATGAACATACACAATTCCATGACAAAGTTGTGGGTATGCTCCAAAGAGGGGAGGAAGGTGGACCCAAACATCCTTGTTCTTATGTTCTTATTAAAAATATGCATGGGGTAGAAAATGTCAACAGAGAGAAATTTTTCTCTCTTTCTCACAATACTAGAACCAGGGGGCATCCATTGAAAATGCTGGGGGGAAGAATTAGGACTAATAAAAGGAAACACTTCTTCACGCAATGTGTGATTGGTGTTTGGAATATGCTGCCACAGGAGGTGGAGATGGCCGCTAACCTGGATAGCTTTAAAAGGGGCTTGGACAGATTGATGGAGGAGAAGTCGATCTCTGGCCACCAATCTTGATCCTCCTTGATCTCAGATTGCAAATGCCTTAGCAGACCAGGTGTTCTGGAGCAGCAGCAGCAGAAGGCCATTGCTTTCCACATCCGCTGCCTGTGCCAGAGGCTCCCCAGAGGGCACCTGGTGGAGCCCACCGCGAAGTAGCAGAGAGCTGGACTAGATGGACTCTGGTCTGATCCAGCTGGCTTGTTCTTATGTTCTTAATCAGCCCCCGTGATCTCCTTTCTGAAAGAAAGCCTGATCCACCAAACAGCTCAACACCTACACGAGCTCTTGACTGGGTTTTTCATCAGGTCTTGTTTAGTTATTCCTTTCCTGCTTGTGATCCTCCAAGCCAAACAACTGTTGCGTTTAGTGGCCTGCCAATTGGTCGACACCCC
This sequence comes from Sphaerodactylus townsendi, assembly GCF_021028975.2. Classification (NCBI taxonomy): domain Eukaryota; kingdom Metazoa; phylum Chordata; class Lepidosauria; order Squamata; family Sphaerodactylidae; genus Sphaerodactylus; species Sphaerodactylus townsendi. The sequence goes on from NW_025950385.1 coordinate 1,024,694, forward strand.
CCCCCCCCCCCGCCGCCCAACACACACACACACACCATTCCTGGTCATGAAGCAACGCCCAAAGGCCTTGGTAGGCTGTCAAACATGTCTGATGGGTGGCAAATGGGCTTAGTATAGATCAGGGATGGCCAACCTATGGTGCTCCAGATGTTTATGGACTACAATTCCCATCAGCCCCTGTCAACATGGCTAATTGGCCATGCTTGCAGGGGCTGATGGGAATTGTAGTCCATGAACATCTGGAGTGCCATAGGTTCGCCACCCCTGGTATAGGTCATTAATTGTGCATGTAGGCTATAGGGCAGTGGTGGTGAACCTATGGCACTCCAGATGTTCATGGATGGCCATGCTGGCAGGGGCTGATGGGAATTGCAGTCCATGAACATCTGGAGTGCCATAGGTTCGTCACCCCGGTATAAGTCATTAATTGTGCATGTAGGCTATAGGGCAGTGGTGGTGAACCTATGGCACTCCAGATGTTCATGGATGGCCATGCTGGCAGGGGCTGATGGGAATTGTAGTCCATGAACATCTGGAGTGCCATAGGTTCGCCACCCGTGGTATAAGTCATTGATTGTGCATGTAGGCTATAGGGCAGTGGTAGTGAACCTTGGCACTCCAGATGTTCATGGATGGCCATGCTGGCAGGGGCTGATGGGAATTGTAGTCCATGAACATCTGGAGTGCCATAGGTTCGCCACCCGTGGTATAAGTCATTAATTGTGCATGTAGGCTATAGGGCAGTGGTGGTGAACCTATGGCACTCCAGATGTTCATGGATGGCCATGCTGGCAGGGGCTGATGGGAATTGTAGTCCATGAACATCTGGAATGCCATAGGTTCGCCACCCGTGCTATAAGTCATTAATTGTGCATGTAGGCTATAGGGCACTGGTGGTGAACCTATGGCACTCCAGATGTTCATGGATGGCCATGCTGGCAGGGGCTGATGGGAATTGTAGTCTGTTATTTCCTTGTCTCCTTCTGCACGTACATCAATCTTTCTTTTTCCACCCACCAGATTACCAGAGCGAATACTACGGACCTGGAAGCAACTATGATTTTTTCCCCCAAGGACCTCCTTCCTCTCAAGCTCAGACGCCTGTTGACCTCCCGTTTGTACCTTCCTCTGGACCATCAGGAACACCGCTTGGGGGGATGGACCACCCGTTACCTGGACACCACCCTTCTAGTGAAGCTCAGCGTTTCACAGATATCATGTCCCACCCACCTGGAGACTCTCCCAGTCCGGAGCCCAACCTTCCCGGCTCGTTGCACTCCATGTCGGCAGAAGTGTTTGGCCCCAGCCCGCCATTTTCCTCAATATCCGTCAACGGTGGTGCTAATTACAGTAACCATTTGTCACATCCGCCGGAAATGAACGAGGCAGCCGTATGGTAGCTTTAACCGCTAGAACTTGGGCCAGCTGGCATCTATTCTGCTTATATTTGTGGTGTACAGAAATGAATTCACTCGAACGTTTTCCTGCCCTAAGACAATGTATTTATGGATATAGGCACCTATCTATATCTATATGGTGTTGTCTTTTGAGTTTGCAGGGTTTTTTTGTTTTGTTTTTTAACCCCCTTGGGAATGAACTGAATCTGGAACCAAACCAAGGGAAATTTTGCTATAGACTAGGGGACAATCTTCACAGCAGAGAAGCAACCGGAAAACAAGATTTAAAAAGAAATCTCTTTTTTGTACCAAGTGAAAAAGACACTGTGAAGCGGATTTATTTCGGTACTGCCATATGTAACGGATGGCTTACACTGGGGTATCACGTTCGCTAGATGACAACTCTAGGAACTGAAATCCTTCGAAACTTTTTTTTCAGATAGGAAAAAAAAAGGAAACAAACACTAAATAAAAGAAAGGTCAGAGACAACAAGGAAAGGCTTAAAGGAATTTTAGTGGGTTTTTTTTTTTAAAGGACAGTTTTGGCATTCTTGATATCTTAATTTTGCCTCAGAAATATCGATTTAGAGCTGCAACAACAGACTTTTTACGCTTCTGAGAGTTCAGGTGGGGTAAATGAAATGTATTTTATTTTATAGTTTGGGTTTTGTTTTGTTTTTTTGGCCAAAATAGCAAAGATTTAAATGTAGGCCCTCAGTATCAACTCTTCTACCTTCTCCAAATGACACACACCAATAATCCTCAAAAACCCAGAGGTCTTCTGCTAGGCTTCTAAGTAAAAATGACTTGAAAGAAACAAACAACAAAGTATTCTACCTTCACACAAAAGAAAGCTAAACAAACAAAAAAAAAATAAAGACTCTATGGAACTAGAAAAAAAAAGCAGTCAACTGTTTACGTCGAATGTTAAATTCAGGAGCGCGACATTTTACTAAAAGAATCCTGTTTTAGAACCTCTTGTTCAAAAGCAAAGTATTTTGAGCAATCAACCAAAATAGTTCATTATTTCCTTTTTAAATTTTGTTTTTGTTTCGGTAGATGTTTTAAGACATTACAGGACTTGTATTTCACTGTGCTAGTTTGTAAAGGTGGTGTTTACAGAAGGCAAAGAATAAAATAAAACCAGACAATTGCCAAATAAAACAAATCTATAGCACAAATACTTTTTGGGGTGTCAACACCCATAGCCCGGGAAACCATTTTAAACAAAGTGTGACAACGTTGAGGGGATAAAATTTGACATCTTCGCTAATGTTAGTCCTGTTCAACATTCATATAATTGTTAAAATGACTTATATAGACCCACACAGGTTTTATTTTTGTGTCTTTAATAGAAGAAAAAAGTCCAAAATATTTAAATTTTATGGTCAAAATAAGCAGTCAGAAGCTGCTACTTTTTTTCCTTTATATATTAAATTTCTCATATGTCTTTTATTGTTCAAATAAACCTAAGCTTGTGTGACCTCCAGCGCATAATAGACCATTCACTGTATGAAAGAGGGGAAAACAGTTGGATTACAAATTGTGAATTTTTAATAAAATTAGAAAATCTGATGTTTAGATAACCCGTGCTTCATTCGGTGCTTTAAAAAGTGGATGATATTTTTTCGGAGTCAGCTGGGAAGGAGAAGGATTTTAATGAGAGGTTTGAACTGTCCTACAAAATAAAAAGTGAATGAAATTGTGGGTTCCTCCTCTGCCAATGCCCCTTCCGCACACGCAAAATAATGCATTTTCAAACCACTTTCACAACTGTTTGCAAGTGGATTTTGTCGTTCCGCACAGCTTCAAAGAGCACCGAAAGCAGTTTGAAAGTGCATTATTCTGCATGTGCGGAATGAGCCTTGTGGAATTCTTTTGTTCTGAAATCTTTCCTCAGAACTGATTAGACTGAAAAGTCTTCAGTTCTGACCAAATAATTCTGAGGAGAAATTGGAGTGGTTTGATAACGACAGCAAAAATTGTCCGTATCTCAAGGTTGTCACCGGGTTCTTCTTCCAGTGGTGTAAATCTGGCATTTCTTCAAATGAAATTTCCAAGGAAAGCTTCTCAATATTCCTGGTTAATTTCTCAGTGAGGTTGTACATGTCTCCAGGTTGCCATAATATTTAATGTGAAATTGGAAGTGAACATAGTGGGTTTTCCTTCAGGCCCCTTCCGCACACGCAAAATAATGCGTTTTCAAACCACTTCCACAACTGTTTGCAAGTGGATTTTGCCATTCCGTTAGCTTGAGGCACTGAAATAGTTTAGAGAGAGGTGCATTTATTCTGCATTATGCTTGGGATAAGGCCTCAGATTCTGAAGAAATGCCTCAGGAATTCCATAGGATACTAGAAGATTTTTTATTATTTTGGACTAATGAAATTTCACAGGGGCACTTTACCTAGAACCAGGGGGCATCCATTGAAAATGCTGGGGGGAAGAATTGGGACTAATCAAAGGAAACACTTCTTCACGTGCTAACGTGTGATAGGTGTTTGGAATATGTTGCCACAGGAGGTGGTGATGGCCACTCACCTGGATAGCTTTAAAAAGGGCTTGGACAGATTTATGGAGGAGAAGTCGATCTATGGCTACCAATCTTGATCCTCCTTGATCTGATATTGCAAATGCCTTAGCAGACCAGGTGCTCGGGAGCAGCAGCAGCAGCAGCAGGCCATTGCTTTCACCTCCTGCACGTGAGCTCCCAAAAGGCAACCTGAGTGGGCATTTCACTGTGAGTAGCAGCAGGCAAGCTGGACTAGATGGACTCTGAGTCTGATCCAGCAGGCTCTTCCTCTCTTATGGTTCCTTATGTTCTAACAACCCTGGCTCTTTTCATGTTCTTAAGTGTTCCTAACAACCCTGCCATCTGCAGGCCCCGGCTGTTTTCTACATCCTGCCTGTGAGCTCCCAAAGGCACCTGGTGAGCCACTGCGAGTAGCAGAGTGCTGGACTGGATGGACTCTGGTCTGATCCAGCAGGCTCTTCCTTACGTTCTTATGTTCTTAACAACCCTGGCAGGTAGGTTAGGTTAAGAGTCTATAACTGGCCCCATGAGCTTCCACAGCAGACGTGGGATTTAAACATCGGGGTCTCCCAATGACAACCAAGCTGGCTTTCATAATGCTAGCAAGGCAAAAGCGCTATCCCAAGGGACTTTGATCTGGCTCAGCATCTTGTTTAAAAGGGGCTGCTATGAGAAGCAGTTACACATTCCTGTCCAGCTACTTTACGCAGGTAGCATCCCAGTTAAATGGGATACTCTGTGAGTGCCAAGTAAGTCCCCGAGGAGAGTGGCTGGCATCACCAGCACCACATCAAAATCAGAACGTATCCATCCATGCTTTCTCTTCCCAAAGAAAGTACAAAGAGACCTGTGTCTTCTTGGAAGGTTGCCATCCTAAGCCGTTTTGGTATGTACAGGCCGTTTACGTACATGTGGTCTCCTTCATATTGAGCGTTCGTTCACTTCAGATTTGATTCTCTGCTACCGTGTTTCCCCGAAAATAAGACAGTGTCTTAGACTCATTCCGCACATGCAGAATAGTGCACTTTCAAACTGCTTTCAGTGCTCTTTGAAGCTGTGCGGAATGGCAAAATCCACTTGCAAGCAGTTGTGAAAGTGGTTTGAAAACGCATTATTTTGCGTGTGGGCCTTATATTAATTTTTGCTCCCCAAGATGCGCTATGTCTTATTTTCAGGGGCTGTCTTATTTTTCCGCTCCACAGCTGCATGCTCTGGTGTTCTGTTCGACGGGCATCCTTCCGAACAAAAACTTTGCTACGTCTTACTTTCGGGGGATGTTTTATATTTAGCACGTCAGCAAAACCTCTATTACGTCTTATTCTCAGGGGATGTCTTATTTTCGGGGAAACAGGGTATGCACACATTTGCCATTCTTCAAAACTCACCGCACTCTCGGATCAGAGAAATTCCATGTTTTTCAAAAACTATTATCAAGTGCAACTTATCCTCTCCCTTCTCAGGGAAAAGCAAAAGTGACACTGTGCGTCAAGCTTTCTTCACGTTCACTCGCCCCCCCACCCTGCCTTCCCCTGCCCACACCACAGTAGTTCCTCCCACACTTTGGGTCCCAATTTCAGATTGCTTACAGGGGTGGCCAACCTACAGTGCTCCAGATGTTCACGGACTACAATTCCCATCAGGCCCTGCCAGCATGGCCAATTGGCAATACTTGTAGGGGCTGCTGGGAATTGTAGTCCATGAACATCTATAGCACCATAGGTTGGCCACCCCAGGAACAAGGAAACAGCAGCTTGGCGAGCGACACTTCTCAGAAGGAGAATCCCTGTGTAAACACAAAACCACAGGAAGAACCCACTGCAAAGCAAATAGCTACGCGGTAAGTAGCGCATGCATAAATGGCCATTAAGTCCTATTAAAACCAACAGGACATCGCTCTGTGTTAACAATAAGACAGATTTTATTGGACGTGTGAGTTTTTGGAAACTAGGACCGACTTTGTTGGACTTGATGTGACTTCTGTCCAATAAATTAATTGGAAGGTGACACAGGAGTAGCTGCTGTTACAGACAAACAATGGCTACTTGGGTGCTGTGTGGTTTCCGGGCTGTATGGCCGTGTTCTAGCAGCATTCTCTCCTGACGTTTCGCCTGCATCTGGAATGTTCCAGGATGGTATTTGGGAATGGAAAGCAAGAAGTGGAGTATGTAAAATGTAAAAGCAAGTGGACCTTTCCACAGTATACCTTATACCATGCGGCGCCATTCTCTACTATCAGATCCTCGAGATGCACCAGCCACTTCAGATACGGCAAGCGAAGCGTCAGAAGAATGCTAGAACCATTACATACAGCCAACCCACAGCACCCCAATAATTCCTGGCACGTTTTGAAATGGCGCCTTGACGATGACAATGTGCTACCGCGCGGAAGCCGGGGCACATACCAGGAATAGCTCGCGCTGGGATTTTCCTGCTTTCCTATCCGGGGAGAGGTGATTGGGGAAAGAGCCTCAGATCCTCTGAAGATGCCACTCACAGATGCAAGCGTAGCATCAGGAGAGAATGCTGCGGGATCACGGCCATATATTGGTCGCCGTTCCTGGCACAGCACCCAACATTGATTCCGGCTAAGTATCTAGCGCTCCGCTGCATATACATTTGCTGACCTATCTTACATTTTATGTGTGTTCCTTTACTGAAGCACCATCATATGGGGTTTTTATTCAAAAATCTAAACATCAGTCGCACCACAGAAGAAGAAAAGGAGGAAGAGGAAGAAGAAGAAGAGTTTGGATTTATATCACCCCTTTCTCTCCTGCAGGAGACTCAAAGGGGCTTACAATCTCCTTGCCCTTCCCCCCTCACAACAAACGCCCGATGAGGGAGGTGGGGCTGAGAGAGCTCCGAGAAGCTGTGACTAGCCCAAGGTCACCCAGCTGGCGTGTGTGGGAGTGCACAGGCTAATCTGAATTCCCCAGATAAGCCTCCACAGCTCAGGCGGCAGAGTGGGGAATCAAACCCGGTTCCTCCAGATTAGAGACACGAGCTCTTCACCTCCTACGCCACTGCTGCTCCTTTTTTATACCCTGTTTTTCTCAACCATAAGGACCGTCAGAGCGGCTTACAAATTCTTTCCTTCCCTTACAACCTTGTGAGGTAGGTGGGGCTGAGAGAGTTCTGAGAGAACTGTGACTGGCCAAGGTTACATATGTAGTAGTGGAGAAACAAACCTGGTTCACCACATTACAGTCTGCTGCTCATGTGGAGGAGTGGGCAATCACGCCAGTCCTTCAGATTAGAATCCAGTGCTCTTAACCACTACACCACGCCAGGGCTGAACTTGTGTATGAAGAGCGGTTTTAAAATGTAATCAGCATTTTCTAGAATGGTAAACCCCAAATGCAGTGGTGGGATCCAAAAATTTTAGTAACAGGTTCCCTCAACAGCCCCCACTCAGCAAAGGGGGCAGAGGCGTACCTAGGCAAACCTGAGCCCTGGGCAAAACCTGCGTTGGATGCCCCCCCCCCCCCCAAATCATGGACACCCCCCAATCATGGACAGCCACCCCACCACAACCCCCCAAAAATTTTTTGCACCAGGTCATTTCTAAATCATCATCACATTATAGAAAATGCCCCAACTCACAAATCTGAACACAGCAATGGTGAAACACACAGGTTCTTTGATAGAGACTGGTGAGATAAAAGGTACGAAAGGCTGAGAATCCATGAATTGCGGTGCCTGAAAGGGATTAACCCAGTTCAGGGAGTGACATTATTAGTCGCAATTGCTATATGGGACCTTCACGTTCAAAGGCAGGATGCCTCTCGGGGAGGCGAGGGCGTGGAGGTGGGAAAGCGAACCCAATTAGTAACCCCCTCTCGGCACACACAAATAATTAGTAACCCACTCTCGGGAACTGGTGAGAACCTGCTGGATCCCACCTCTGCCCAAATGCCATGGCAAGGAAAGCTTAGCTTTGCAACCCAAAATGGGGACCACAGGGTATATTTTGCAAATTGTCCATGCCCAAACTTATACAAATGCAAGAACGTTGTCAGAGCAGTGGGTATTTTGGCAGCTGAGACAGTCACAATCGGCACATAGTTCAGCACCTTCAGAACATACCTTCATTTAACAATGTGTACGTAAACTGTGCTGTTAAATTGATGACGACTGATCTTTTGATCATAATAAATGTTGATCAGGACAAAGAGTCCCTAAATGATAGCTGGAAAAAGCTCCTGTTTCAGCTGCCCCTTTAAAAAGGCAGAATATATATATTCCTTATTAACAAGTACTTCAAATAACACAAAACTTTTTTTCCTGTTAAAAAAGTTGCCCCCAGACAATTTTCTATTAAAAGAATTTGCTTACATAGCGTTTTAGAATGTGAGACTAGTCAGTCGTCCTGGGACCTAATTCTCTGGGGACTTTTCCTGTTCAAGCTCAGTTGGAAGAACCCACTAGCTCACCTTCTGTTTGTTTATTTAACTGGTTGTGGTGGGTTTTCCAGGCTGCGTGACCGTGGTCTGGTAGATCTTGTTCCTAGCGTTTCGCCTGCATCTGTGGCTGGCATCTTCGGAGGTGTATCACAGAGAGAAGTCTGTTACACACTCTTTGTGATACACCTCTGAAGATGCCGGCCACGGATGTGGGCGAAACGTTAGGAACAAGATCCTAATACTAATAGAGTCGTAAGTTTGTGCTGTAAATTATTGATGTTTTAAATTGTGCTCTACTTATATGATGTTAACCGCCCAGAGCCCTTTGGGGGAGGACGGTATACAAAACTAATAAACAACAACAACAACAACAACAGTAAACAGCTGCAAAGGGGAGGGGGCCTAGCCCCTCCAAGTCTAGCAGAATAAAGTGGTGGCGAACCTTTGGCACTCCAGATGTTATGGACTACAATTCCCATCAGCCCCTGCCAGCGTGGCCAATTGTAGTCCGTAACATCTGGAGTGTCAAAGGTTCGCCACCACTTTATTACTGCACATTTATTAGCATTCTCAGTTGTCAGGAGTTAGTTTTCTTCCTTGGGTCTTTAGATGTTAAATCTCTGTGTGGAGATGGGATGCATCTTACCTGCAGCACACATTGCATGCACATGGACCTTAGGACGCCATATAATAACACGCACCCTGCCATTTCACACACCAGCAGCTGCGGAATGGGAATGTTTCAGTCTGCCTTACCACTTGCCCAAAGTTGTGGGAAAACTGGAGAAAACAGGAGGAGAAACAGAGAAAAGGAAGGTGATCAAAACTGATTCTAGCTACCCAATATACGGAACGGGTTTTCAGTGGTTCAAATTGTCTTGGCTTCCATCTCCAACCCACCCTCAAGACTTTGGATTGTAGTTTTGCAAGAACAGTTGGGTTAGAAGTTCCCTAAATATGCATTTAGAAGATATCTGCTCAACCCCTAGCGGAATCGCTAAACAAATAGATGGACAGCTGCCCAATGTTCGGAGTGCAATTTCCAGTTGGGAAATTGATAAGAGAGTTTGGGGAACCTGGGTGGGCAGAGTTTGGAAGGGATGACCTCAGCAAGATATTATCCTGGAGAACTGATCTCTGTAACTTGGAGATCAGTTGTAATTCCAAATCTGTAGGCCCCATCTGGAGGTCGGCAAGCCTACCAGTTGAGGATTGAAAGATGGTTGGGGATTGGGGTTAGCCATCCTTACATTGTCTCCTGTTTCCTTTACTTTAGGGGTGGCCAACCTATGGTGCCCCAGATGTTCATGGACTACAATTTCCATCAGCCCCTGCCAGCACGACCAATTGGCCATGCTGGCAGGGGCTCGATAAACGAATCCATAATTTATCAGAACACAAATTAACCACTCCCTCTACTACACTCTTGTCCCTTCCTTTTTATCTTACTCGTTTACCTTTTTACCTTACTCATTTACCTTAGTCATTACTGCCTTTCTCTTGTCTTCTATTTCATCCTTACAACAACCCAAGAGTGCCAAGTTTTTATGACTGAATGGGGAAAGCCCATTTCTGCATCCAGGAGCACTTTCTCTGCTTCTAAAATTCAGATTTATTTTGTTTATTTTGATTTAAATTGATGGAAGGCCTTACCAATGTTTAAAGATAAGTTCCATCAATCAGACAAGAGAAGTCTAGTTTCTTGTTTTCAACAGTGGCTAACTAAATGTCTCTGGCAAGTGTTCAAACACATCAGGGATATGATGGTCTTTTTTGTATTATTTTTTGTTATTTTGTATTATTCTTGGCATTTGCTATACAGAGATAGACTGCTTCTGAACAAGGGTGTTTAACTTTAACTGCTGATAGATACATCCTGAATTAGTCCAACCCCCTTTTAAAAAGCCATCTAAAAAGCCTTACAATCATTATATGATAAAAACATAAAAACAATACAAAGTTACAAAATACAAAGATATAAATGCTAAAATCAGTTTAAAACCAGCTAATTTCCAGATGGTGTAAAAAAAAATCCTAAACAATATCAGGTTATAAGGAATAGTCTCATCCATCCCCTTTGCACGTGACTTATTATTATTTCTTAATAACTTTCACTAACGTCATGTCACTCAATCCTAGTATACACACACTCTCCAAATTCTACGCTTTGTATGATATTGCTTAGAAATTGTGTGTACATACAAGGATTGTGACATGGTAGTGAACATTATTAAGAAATAATAATAACAATAATAATAATAATAATAATAATAATAATAATAATAATAATAATAATAATAATAATATATTTTAAAAGACACCTATAAAGGTGATCTGTGGGACTACTCTATTCAGGTGCCTTTCCCGCAGGTTTTGCAACTCCATCTTTTGGTGTTTGTCTCACTACCTGGAGGTTGGCAACCCGATGGGCGCCGCCATCTTGCGTCTTCCCTCAGACGCTCCAGCGCCTGCGCGATGGGCGCCGCCATCTTGCATCTTCCCTCAGACGCTCCAGCGCCTGCGCGGTGGGCGCCGCCATCTTGCGTCTTCCCTCCTGTGCGATGGGCGCCGCCATCTTGAGTCTTCCCGCGGTTCAGGGGGCGGAGACTCAAGATGGCGGCGCCCATCGCGCAGGAGCTGGAGCGTCTGCTCAACCCGCTGCCCGACGCGTTGGTGGACCCGGAGGACGACCCCGAAGATGGTGAAGGAGGGGAAAGGGAGGAAAGGGGGTGAGGGAGGGGCCCCTATTGCCTGCCCTCTCCCTTCCAGTCCGGAAAGGCAGCCCAGCCCCCCTTGCACGTGGGGAGTTTTGCTGCCATGTGGGTTTGCGCAGCCTTCTCAGGCAAAGGGTGCCGGGACCCAGGGGCTGGGGAGGGCTGCCACCTTCCAGGTGGGGAACAATCGCACCACTCTGCTCCTAAAAGCTAAAGGATGAAAACACTCTGTAAATTCAAAGCAGTGGCGTAGGAGGTATATAATCTGGAGGAACCGGGTTTGGTTCCCTGCTCTGCCGCCTGAGCTGTGGAGGCTTATCTGGTGAACCAGATTAGCTTGTGCGCTCCAACACACGCCAGCTGGGTGACCTTGGGCTAGTCACAGCTTCTCGGAGCTCTCTTAGCCCTACCTACCTCGCAGGTTGTTTGTTGTGGGGGGAAGGGCAAGAAGATTGTCAGCCCCTTTGAGCCTCCTTACAGGAGAGAAAGAGGGAATATTAATCCGAACTCCTCCTGCTCTTCTTCTTCCTCTCCTTCTGCTTCTTCTTCCTCTTACTCCTCTTCTTCCTCTTCTGCTTCTTCTTCCTCCTCCTCTTCCTCTTCTTTTTCTTCCTCTTCCTCTCCTTCTTCTCTTCTTACTCCTCCTCTTCTTGTTCCTCTTCTTTTGCTTCCTCCTCCTCCTCTTCTTCTTCTTTTTCTTCCTCTTCTTCTTCTGCTTCTTCTTCAACTCACTGGGGTACAGTGTAAAGTCTCAGGCATTCGCAATAATTGAACATATGCAGGAAAAAAATTATCTATTAGGCCAACTACAAAGAAAAGATTCAATAGGAAATAACTGGACTTACCCAGGCTCTATCAAGCCTGTTCCTTTGGCTTTTAGGTGCAGAGTGGTGTGATTGTTGCCTAATTGTGCGCTTGTCCCCATTATTATGATGGTGGCTCTTCCAAGTGGGGGCTGAAGATCTCCTGGGATTACAACAGATCTCCAGGTGGCTGAGATCTGTTTCCTTGGAGCAAACGGCTGCTTTGGAGGGCGGGCTGTATGGCACTATACTCCCAGATTTTTCCCCACCCAAACCTGGCAACCCTAGGAGGGGAAAAGGAAAGAGCACGTGCACGGGCCTTCTACACGTGTAGTAGTAGGATGGGGTGGGGGACTCCCAAAATAGGAGACTGGGGAGTTGTGGAGGAGGGTGAGCGCGAATAGCTTTCGTTTGGGGCGCAAAACTTTAGTGCTGCAGCCAGCGAGAAGTTTACAAGCTTTCCAGGGCTAGTTTTCTGCTGGCGGGAAGGGATCTGTGCTGGCGGGAAGTGTGCATGTCTGGATCTTCACTTGCAACAGGGCATTAGGATGGAAGTGTGCTTTTTAAATGTTTTTCCGTAGGGGGGGATTTTTTAACATGGGGTGAAAGAAGACGGATCCCCTGGTCTGAAGTGGAACATTTTATTTCTCCACTCCCTAGGGCAGTTCCAGAGGTGGGATCCAGCAGGTTCTCACAGGTTCCCGAGAGTACGTTACTAATTATTTGTGTGTGCCGAGAGGGGGTTACTAACTGGTGATTTTGCCACGTGATTTTTGCCTTAGCTACGCCCCTCCTCTCAGCAGTAGCGCGCAGAACTGGAAGCAGTCTAGCAGGAGGTGCACCGGCGTGCGTGGCAGCCTGCGCCTGCGTGCATTCGTTTCTTGCCCAAGGACCGGCGCAGCGGCTGCGTTCTTGCCACAGCCACGCCCCCATCATGCCCGGCCACGCCCCCATCATGCCCCGCCCAGCCCCATTGGTGCTACGCCACCGTTTGAATCCCACTCCCAAGGGAACCTGTTACTAAAATTTTTGGATCCCACCACTGGGCAGTTCCCTGGAACCGAATGCACGGGAACAAGTTTTATTCCCCCCACCCCCACCCCCATGCACACTTTTTCAAATGGTGGGCTTCTACACTCTGCCCATCCTGTCTTCTGCAATGGCGTGTCTGCCTAGGGATGGGGGTACCCTCTGTCCCCAGGCGCCACTAATCCGGTCATGTGGGGGGGAGTGAAAAATTGCCCCCCCCCCCCACGTGGCCAGGAAGTCAACAAGGCAGCAGGAAGTCCTGCTGCTTCGTGGTCTTCGGGCACCCTCGGCCCTGCTCATGTCATCATCGATGTGGGCAGGGCCAAGGAAGCCGGAGGACACCGCCCCGCTAAGCCTCGGAGGCCCCCCCCCCCCCCCGGCAGGCTTCGTATTGGAGACTCCTGCCTTAGGTAAAAGCCTCTGCAAACAGAAATGTAGTGACTAAAGATATCTTCATGATCCAGAAGCAGGAAAACCTCTGAATACTAGTGCTAGGAGGCAACATTGGGGAAGGTCTTGCCCTGATTTTTCTCCCTCTAGAGCAGTGATGGCGCACCTTTTCGAGACCGAGTGCCCAAATTGCCACCCAAAACCCACTTATTTATCACAAAGTGCCAACACAGCAATTTAGCCTGAATACTGAGGTTTTAGTTTAGAAAAAACGGTTGGCTCCGAGGCGTGCGTTACTCGGGAGTAAGCTTGGTGGTAGTCGGTGGCTTTGCTTTGAAGCAACCGTGCAACTCTTTGAATGGGTGAATCACAACCCTAGGAGGGTTTACTCAGAAGCAAGCCCCATGGCCAGCAACCGAGCTTACTCCCAGGTAAAGGATTGCGCTTTAGTTCTTCCCATGAAAATCAGTGAGGTTTAACAGCGCTTAACAGGGTTACCTACACTGCTTCCCCAAAACTAGGTCTTAGGTTTAATGCTAATAATTGAGCCCAGCGTCCCAGGCCAGCCTAAATGTGGGGGGGGGCACTCTGTTTGGCGTGCCCCCAGAAAGGACTCTGAGTGCCACCTGTGGCACCTGTTCCATAGGTTCGCCACCACTGCTCTAGAGGTATTTATGCCAAAGGCTTTCTGGTGAATTCACAGCAGTAAGATTGGTGAGTTCCAGGTGGCGAAGAACTTTCCAGGTCATAACCAGAAACCTGAATCGAACTTGGAAACAGATTGGCAGCCAGGGTCACTATTTCACAACGGGCAGCATATGTTCTCGATTGCTAGCCTTGTGACAGCAGTTGGGCTGTTGCGTTCTGGACCAATTGTCGTTTCCAGATTGTCTTCAAGGGGAGCCCCACATAGAGTGCATTGCAGTAATCCAACCATGCGGTTACAGAAGCACAGCTCATGCTTTCTCCCATAGCATAAACTTCAGTCTACTCCAAACTTAAGTGCTCAGCGTGTTGCCTTGAGGATTTAAGGACAATTGGATCATCTGCAGGCTATGTTCTATCTTCCTCCTTCGTTACTAAGTTAGTAGCATCCATGAACGAGATCAGCATTTCCAAAACTACATGTAGGGGTGAGAAGGAAGTGCTTAGCAGCGTTGAGACAACCAGATAACTCAATTGGCTGAGCAACCCTATATCTGTAATTTTGTGTACTGGGTACCACACACACCAACAACAGTCAAGTAAGGCTAGAATTTAATAAGGCTTCCAGTTTAGTGTAACAGTGGGAGAAGAATGCAAGGAAGTTGTAATTGTCTAGTTGTTTGGAGCTCTAATAGGAGGAAAGTTGGTTTGTATACCCTACTTTTCTTTACCAGACTCAAAACAGCTTACAATGACCTTTCCCCTCTCCAGAACAGGCACATTGTGAGGTAGGCGGGACTAAAGAGAGTTCTGAGAGGACTGTGACTAACCCAGGGCCACCTAGCAAGCTGAGTGTGGAGGAATGGGGAAACGAATCCAGTTCTCCACATTAGAGTCCGCCCCTCTTGTAACTACTACTTGCTGAAAATAGCAGAAATGTCCTGTTTTGTTTTTGCATTTCCTGTTCTAGACCTTCAGTCTACCTGATTGGGATTTTTTGGGAAGGGGGACAAAAGTTCAACTTGACAGCCCCATATATTATATACATATTTTTCCTCTATAATCTGCTGCTGCACCCCCACCCCCCAGTGTTGCCGCCCGAAGCAGGCACCCCCCTCCCCCTTTACTCCCTAGGTCTGGCCCTGCTTGAAAGTTGTATCATATCAATCCCTTTTCTCCTCGTTGGCTCAAAAGGAGCATGCAACATCTTTCCCCTTCCTCCAGTTGATCGTCACAACAACCAACCTTCCAGATGTCTTGCTCTGTGTGTGTGAGTGAGTGAGTGAGTGAGTGAGTGAGTGAGTGAGTGAGTGAGTGAGTGAGTGAGTGAGTGAGTGAGTGAGTGAGTGAGTGAGTGAGTGAGTGAGTGAGTGAGTGAGTGAGTGAGTGAGTGAGTGAGTGAGTGAGTGATTGGCCGAAGGTCACCCCAAAAGCATCCACGGGCAGCTGAGCGGATTCAAATAAGGGACTCCGAGATCCCAGTCTGACCCTCTGACTGCTATAAAGGAGCAGCAGAGGCATAGTGGTTAAGAGGAACTCTAATCTGGAGGAACCGGGTTTGATTCCCAGCTCTGCCGCCTGAGCTGTGGAGGCTTCTCTGGGGAATTCAGATTAGCCTGTACACTCCCACACACGCCAGCTGGGTGACCTTGGGCTAGTCACAGCTTCTCAGAGCTCTCTCAGCCCCACCTACCTCACAGGGTGTTCAATGTGAGGAGGGAAGGGAAAGGAGTTTGTAAGCCCCTTTGAGTCTCCTTACAGGAGAGAAAAGGGGGATATAAATCCAATTCTTCTTCTTTAAAAATTGATACTCCAGTGAAGTATATGAACATTGTAGAATGCGGAATGGTATAGTATAGCCCAGTGGTGGCGAACCTATGGTACTCCAGATGTTCATGGACTACAATTGGCCCGGCTGGCAGGGGCTGATGGGAATTGTAGTCCATGAACATCTGGAGTACCATAGGTTCACCACCACGGGTATAGCCCATTCTCATCAGATCTCAGAAACTAAACTGGGTTAGTACTTATTTATTTTTATTTTTATTTTATTATTTAAATTTATAGACCGCCCAATCCCGAAGGGGCTCTGGGCGGTGCACAACAAGGGTCAGAATGGTGACCATATGCACTAAAATCCATTAAACACCATTAAAATACTTGAATATACAAATTCCTCCTGCTTAGCTAGTGAAAGGCCATGTCGGTTGTAATGTTAAAATTTCTCCCTCATTGTCCCTTTTTGGGGGGCAAAATTCGTAGAGACCTGACTCCAACTTTGTCCTTTAGGATCCTACTAAATAATGTCCTCAGAATTCAGCCATGGTTTTCTTTCTGTAGGAGCAACAGAAAATAATAGCCCTAAAAATCAATTGTCCTGCCCTTGGGTTGCTTTAATGCAAAATATTGGGATCAAAAATGTCTGTTGGGTTCCTCCCCCACAAAGGAAAGCTGACCAAGGGGGGGGGGGGTTGAAAGAGGAGAGTTATTGTGGGCTGTAGGATTCACTGTGTAACATTTACCTCACCACAGCCTGGTAAATGCTTTTGGTAAGAAAATAAGCCTCAAATACCAATGTGAGTGTTTAATAATGATAGATGGTTTTTCCGCCATAGTTCGTGTTGTTTTTCTGCGCACTCATTTCTAATGTCTGGGTATTGTGAGATCTGTCTGCTATTGCAAACGTTGATTTTTGGGGTGGGGGTGGATTAGTAAATACAGCCCAGATATGGTCTCATCCGTATTTGTTGCACGGTTCGCTGTGGTTACGGCTGACTGGAGCTTTTGTTTTAACCAAGACATGCCATTTAATTTTTTTATTAATACCTAAAAACAGTTTAGGTACATTTATCTGTCATACGGCCTCCCAATTTCATCTGCATCAAGCATTAATTCCAAAAAACGTACCTCTTGGTCTTTAATAACAAAATCAAGGTTTTATTTCTATAAACATTACTGATACTGAGTACCTTTAACATCGAAAAATTTCTTTAAAGCCAATTGTGTTAAATCCACTTTCTGCTTAAGGTATTTGATACATTTAAACCATTGTAGATTGGATTGGAAAACTGTTCCTTTATAAATTTAACCTTTTCCCATAAATTACTTGTTGTTCCGTTTTGCTTCGGACGTAACACAACTTGAGCTCACCCACCCTAAAATTTTGACATTGATATGAAAAACTGTTCTAAATTATACATCTCACTTACCTAGTGCAAAGAATGTTCCTGTTTTTGCAGTAGTACCGTGTTTCCCCGAAAATAAGACAGTGTCTTATATTAATTTTTGCTCCCAAAAATGCACGATGTCTTATTTTTTCTGTGTTCTGTTCGTCGGGCATGCTTCCAAACAAAAACTTTGCTACGTCTTACTTTCGGGGGATGCCTTATATTTCGCACTACAGCAAAACCTCTACTACGTCTTATTTTCAGGGGATGTCTGATATTCAGGGAAACAGGGTAGCAATACCGGAGCGTAGCTGGTTAAGATAGCATACAGCAGTTGAAGGCAAAATGAATCAGTTAGGGTACTGTTCGCTTGGTAGGTTAACTAAGTGAAGACTTACACCATTTACTCAGAAACTAGTTTAATGTGACTGGAATGATATCCCCAAAAAATGCCATGAGAAGTGCTCTCCATTTAATTTGGGTATTAAACCTGCTGCTAAGTGCTGTTTTTTACCTTTGTATTTCTATAACAGTCCCTAAATTGAAATGAGCATATATGATTGGCCGCTGTGAAGCACTCCCAACGGCTGAGATGAAGGGCTGTCATTCACAAACTCCTTCAAAACAAAGGTTCATTCCGCACATGCAGAATAATGCACTTTCAAACTGCTTTCAATGCTCTTTGAAGCTGTGCGGAATAGCAAAGTCCACTTGCAAACAGTTGTGAAAGTGGTTTGAAAACACATTATTCTGCGTGTGCGGAAGGGGCCAAAGATTCTGTGACTGTCAGATGACTGTATTTGATCCATCTGTTCATGTGTTTTTTTGACTGTCCTAAATACGAAGCAGGAAGGAAAAAGCCACTGACTAAATGGATAGCTAAACTGGGCCCCTTTCCTGGTGTTGTAAAATTAATGTTGCTTCTTAATGGTCTGAATCAAAACTGTGTTGTAGATGTGGCAACATTCTGTTTTGCGGTTTGATGTCAAATGTTTTTAAAAACATCGTGGGCTGATGAACTCAAACTATGAACACGACGGATAAATAGATAAACATCATGCTTTTATTTGTTAAATCTTAATTTTAAAATTAATTGGGCTTCAAAAGCAGTAGTTACAAGTTCATGTTTTTTTTCTATCTATATATTCTATCATAAGTTTCCAGTTACACAGAATTTTATTCAAAACCCCTTCCTTAAGCAGTGAAGCAAGCAGAGCCATTTCTGCCAATTCTGATGTCTTCACCTGTCGTTCTTCAATTGTAGGAATAACTGGAGTTTGCCATTTTTTATGCACATATTACTCTTGCTGCTTAACAACAACATGCTTAACAACAACAACTTTTTGGATCCCACCACTGCGCCAAACTGCTACAGAAAATCTCCCCACAAGCCTAGAGCTCCCCCCTCCCTCTTTCCAGAGAAAGGGAGGAAAAACTTGGAGGAGGGTTGTTTGAGAAATAGGGAGTAACATGGGATAATAGAGTGGGAGCTTGGGAAAAGACTGGCTTGCTTGGCGGAGGAGGCTAAACTTCTCGGAATAATGACCACGGCCCCTTCCTTATTTGCAGCCACGGCCGCCAGAGTTGTTGAAAAGTTTGACGAAGGAGGCCCTGAAGATGACTTTCCCGCGGTTGGCCTCATACGCATGGAGAGGTCTCCACCCAGCCGCAAGAAGTGGATGCCCGGCCGAAGCTGATACACGATGGGAAGAGGCCCCACGATCCGCTTAAAGCCATGGAAGACCAGCTATGGGGGGAGCCGAAGTCAGCAGGTGAGGAATTGTAACCTGCAGTTTTTCTCTCATTTGATCGTTCCTCTTGCCAAACCGTTTTGACTTTGGGAACCAAGGGTGTTTATTTGTTCACTCATTTCATTTATACCCCACCTTTCTTCACAATGGGAATCTGAAATGGCTTAGATTTTATCCTCGCAGCAACTCTGTGAAGTAGGTTAGGTTTGGGACTCTTTAGTTTGGAGAGGAGACATCTGAGGGGGGATGTGATTGAAGTCTATACAATTATGCACGGGGTCGAAAATGTCAACAGAGAGAAATGTTTCTTTCTCACAATACTAGAACCAGGGGGCATACAGTGAAAATTCTGGGGGGGGGGGAAGAATTAGGACTAATAAAAGGAAACATTTCTTCATGCAGCGCATGGTTGGTGTTTGGAATATGGTGATAGCCACTAACCTGGGCTCCCAAAGGCACCTGGTGGGCCACTGTGAGTAGCAGAGTGCTGGACTAGATGGACAGGCTAGTTCTTATGTTCTTAACCTGGATAGCTTTAAAAGGGGCTTGGACAGATTGATGAAGGAGAAGTCGATCTATGGCTACCAATCTGGATCCTCCTTGATCTGAGATGGCAAATGCCTTAGCAGACCAGATGCTCGGGAGCAGCAGCAGCAGAAGGCCATTGCTTTCACCTCCTGCATGTGAGCTCTCAAAGGCACCTGGTGGGCCACTGCAAGTAGCAGAGTGGTGGACTAGATGGACTCTGGTCTGATCCAGCAGGCTAATTCTTATGTTCTTATGTTCTTAACCTGGATAGCTTTAAAAGGGGCTTGGACAGATTGACGGAGGAGGAGTCGATCTATGGCTACCAATCTGGATCCTCCTTGATCTGAGATGGCAAATGCCTTAGCAGACCAGGTGCTCGGGAGCAGCAGCAGCAGAAGGCCATTGCTTTCACCTCCTGCATGTGAGCTCCCAAAGACACCTGGTGGGCCACTGCGAGTAGCAGAGTGCTGGACTAGATGGACCCTGGTCTGATCCAGCTGGCTCGTTCTTATGTTCTTACGTTGAGAGAGTGAGACTGGCCCAAGTTCATCTTCAGCTTCTGTGACGGATCCTGGCCCATTCTATCTCTTTAAATATTCTGGCAAATGAGAATAGTCCTGTTAACCTAAGGCCGTGGTGGCGAACCTTTGGCACTCCAGATGTGATGGACTACAATTCCAATTGGCCATGCTGGCAGGGGCTGATGGGAATTGTAGTCCATAACATCTGGAGTGCCAAAGGTTCGCCACCACTGACCTAAGGCCTTGCTTGCCAATACTGAGAGGCACCTGTCCAGCTGTTGCTTTGCTCACCTTTTCTGCTCGTCTACCTCATAACCTGTGGTTGCATTCGACTGGATGAAATTGCAGCCATGCAAACGTTCCCCCTCCACATCTTCCTTTCCTGTGACTGGCCTAAAGCCCAACTGTCCTGAGCAGTTAGCCAGCTCAGTGTCCGTGCCATGCTGATCATTGGGTCTTTCTAGCTTACAGAGTATAATAATAATAATAATCATCATCATCATCATTTATTTGGCATAACAATAATTATAACACAATAAAAACCTGAGATAAAAGGTACACAAATACAAAGGTTTAAGATAGAATATCTTAATATAAGATATTAGAATATAAATTATTGATTGTGCATCACCTCCAGTAAAAATCGTGCTACCAATTCACAAGTTTCATTGTCAGAATTGTCCAGAAGGAAAGGAAGTCTACCTGATTCTAGGTATCCTAGAAAGAATATTGGAATATTTTGATCTGGTATTAGCAAATTTAGGGCAGCAAAGCAGTTGATGTGCCAATGTTTCGATTTGTTGTTCACCACAAGAGCATACCCTTTCGCTCATTTCCAAGTTGTTAAATCTGCCTGCATATAATGGCGGAGGGGAAAACATTAAAATGCGAGAAACAAGTCTTGAGGGGCTCTTCTCTGCATAGGGATTAGTCAAAAAAAAATACAAATGGGGAGCCATCCTGTTTTGAGGTATAGGGCAGTGGTGGCTTGAACTTCTTTACAGCACTCAGATATTATGGACTCACAATTCCCATCCAGCCCCTGCCAGCATGGCCAATGTGACCATGCTGGCAGGGGCTGATAGTATCGAATCCATAACTTATCTGGGAGATATCAAGGTTCGCCACCACGGATATAGGGGTATTGAAAGATGTAAGGGTGAACAAGTTTTCATAGCAGCCCCAATTGAATGTCCATCCAGCGGTCTGCTTGTTCATTTAAAGAAAGTAGAAATGACTGACTTGGACACTGTTTCACTCTTTTGTGGTCCTAATGTTTGTGTCTGCATGGAGTTCCGCTCTACTATAATTCCAGTGTAATGAATAAGGAGGATTTTAAACATGAATTCCAGAACTGGATTATATGCAATTTTCAGCATATTTTGTTGCTTTTACATTACCCTTGCAGAATACCTCACTGTGGCCATGTGTATGGGGGAGAGTTTGTGCCTTGTTTTGAGAATGTAGACTTCAGTATTTCTTTTGTGCAGAGTTTTAATGATACGCACGTCCAGTGGTGGGATCCAAAAATTTTAGTAACAGGTTCCCATGGTGGTGGGATTCAAACTGTGGCGTAAGCCTTCCAATGGGGCTGGTAGGAGCAGACGAGTGGAGTGTGGCCAGGAGCACTCCTGGGGAGACAGAACGGAGCATTCATGGGGGGGGGAGCTGTGGCAGGGGCTGTAGCAGCTGTTACCCGGTCCCTTGGGCGGGGGGGGAAAGCGAATGCACTGCATCGCGAAAAGCCTGCCACGCACGCCGGTGCACCTCCTGCTAGACTGCTTGAAGTTCTGCGCACTACTGCTGAGAGGAGGGGCGTAACTAAGGCAAAAATCACGTGGCAAAATCACCCATTAGTAACCCCCTCTCGGCACATGCAAACAATTAGTAACCTACTCTTGGGAACCTGTGAGAACCTGCTGGATCCCACCTCTGGTTGTAAGCATTCAAGGTGGGGAAAGCGGGGTACAAATATCTCAATAAAGAAATACACAATTCTGGCTTCTGCCCCTGTGTGCTGCCAACTCTTGTTACGGGTGGGTGGGATTGTAGCTGGTGCTGGACCATTGCTGATGATTCCCTTTTTGTAATTGACAGATAAAGAAACTTCAGAGGAAGAGGAAAGCGAGGAAAGTGGTCTTGACAGTGAATCCCTGGAGGAGGAAATGAATGATGAAGACCCAGACATGGAGGAGGAGGAGGAGGAAGCTACACACAGCATTGACAGTGGCGAAGAGGACAGGAGAGATCCGTTGGCGAATGTGAAGAAAGCAGAGCTCCACTTCCAGGCTATGGATGATTTTGAGAAGTTTGCTGAGGGGATGGACGACGTGGAGAGCGGTGAGGAGGAAGAGGAGGAAGGCAGTGGCGATGAAATCACTTCCGAGGAAGGCTCTGAAGCCGAGGATGGCGCATCGGGTGCGGAAGACGGCGAGCAGGACAGGACGCTCTTGACGTTCTCCGAGGACAAAGTAGCTGACGAAGTGGAGAAGGGGAAAGCTGTGAAAAATCAAATAGGTTAGTAGACAGTGTTTTTCGGAACCTGTTGAGCATTTTGTGGTTTACATCATTTATGCTTTGCCTTCTGGTTAAAAAAATGCAATCCTATTCTGGCGGTCAAGTCCCCGGTGTGGTGTTGAAGGGCCCCGTGGTTCCCACTGATGCCTTTCCCAGCGCCCACTGAGTGTATTTAAAAGTGGGGGAGGCCAGAGAGGGCTTTTGTTTGGCCACTGGAGATTTGATTGGCTATGCCCGGGGTCTGCAACCTGCGGCTCTCCAGATGTTCGTGGACAACAAATCCCATCAGCCCCTGCCAGTACGGCCAATCGGCCATGCTGGCAGGGGCTGATGGGAATTGTAGTCCATGAACATCTGGAGAGCCGCAGGTTGCAGACCCCTGGGCTATGCAGAATTTTTAAAATGTTGGTTTTCCTTTAATATACTTTTGTGTGTCAATTGTTTTTCAAGAAATGGTGCTTATTTGCAAAGGTAACTAGTTTTGGCCGCAGGGCTGGGTGGGAGGGAATCGTGTGTCTTGTCTTAGAGCAGTGGTGGCGAACCTATGGCACGGGTGCCAGAGGTGGCACTCAGAGCCCTCTCTGTGGGCACGTGCAAACAGAGTGCCCCCCCCCACACATCTGGGCTGCTGGGCTCGATTATTAGCATTAAACCTAAGACCTAGTTTTGGGGAAGCAGTGTAGGTAACCCTGTTAAGTGCTGTTAAACCCCACTGATTTTCATGCAAAGAACTACAGCGCGATCCTTTACCTGGGAGTAAGCTCGGTTGCTGGCCATGGGAGAGCTTAGCTTGCTGAGGTAAAACCCTCCTAAGGTGCGTGATTCACCCGTTAGGAAAGGAGTTGCACGGTTTAGCTTCAAGCCGGCCACCGACTACCACCAAGCTTACTCCCGAGTAACACATGCCTCGGAGCCAACCGTTTTTTCTAAACTAAAACCTCAGTATTTGGGTTAAATTGCCGTGTTGGCACTTTGCGATAAATAAGTGGGTTTTGGGTGGCAGTTTGGGCACTCGGTCTCGAAAAGGTTCGCCGTCACTGTCTCAGAGGCATCCGCTGCACAAAAAGCTCCAGAGAAACAGAGTGGCTGTGTTCAAGGCTGTGTTGTGTTCTTCCTCTCATCAAAAGCACTGTGGGACCAGCTTTTGGAAGGGCGGATCAAGCTGCAGAAGGCCCTCGCGACAGCGAACCAGCTTCCGCAGCCAGACACCTTCCCGGCGTTCAAGACACGAGGGGGGCCGGAGCTTGCCGGGGCGCTCAAAGACAGTGAGTACCGCTTGAATCTCTTGCTTTTGTAGACGGGGCTGAGCATTCTGTCCCCTTTAAGCACAGGTGTCAAACTCGTGGCCCACCAGATGTTGTGGACTACAGTTCCCATCATCCCTTGCAGCATGATGCTGGCAGGGGGGATGCGAACTGTAGTCCATAACATCTGGAGGGCCGCGAGTTTGACACCTGTGCCTTAAAGGGAAAGAAAAGAAGGAATCGCAACTCCGAGCCCGAATTACCTGTCTTGTCCTTCGTGCCGGGAGCTCAGGTGGCATGCGTGGTTCTCTTTTCCCTACTTTATCCCCACAGCAGCCTTGCGAGGTACGTGATGCTGAGCCAGACTGACTGGCCTTGGAGCCCCCAGCAAGTGGGGATTTGAATCTAGGTCTCCTCAAACTTCTCCCCCCCCCACCCAACCTGCTCTAACCACTGCACCGCACTGTTTAACCTGTTCTAGTTTGCATACATTATGCAAAGTAAGCACAGGTCTTTTTCTGGGCAAAATTTATTGGGGATGGAAGAGAGAAGATGTACGTGTGGTGCTAAGGCCTTGCCCCCAATCACTCACAACCCTGCTGAGTCACACTTCTATATCCAGGTGTGACTGGGAGTTTCTTACCTGAGTCCTCACTAAGCATTGTGTATACATTATTCTAGGGGTGGCCAACCTTTGGTGCTCCAGATGTTCATGGATTACAAGTCCCATCAGCCCCTGGAAACGGTCAAGGGTTGGAGGTACATAAGTTGGCCAGTCGTGGGCTACATCTTGCTACCTATCTATGGTCTCACATGATGCAGTCTACCTGGCAGAGGCTGATGGGAATTGTAGTCCATGAACATCTGGAGCACCATAGGTTGGCCGCCTCTGCATTATGCACTTGGATCCCCCCCCCCCGATGAACTCTATGTTGCATTTTGCTCCCAAGACTAGATGCTAGGTTTGCAAAGCAGTTATTTATTTATTATTTGCTTTACGTAGGAGCAGCAGTGGCGTAGGAGGTTAAGAGCTCGTGTATCTAATCTGGAGGAACCGGGTTTGATTCCCAGCTCTGCCGCCTGAGCTGTGGAGACTTATCTGGGGTATTCAGATTAGCCTTTACACTCCCACACACGCCAGCTGGGTGACCTTGGGCTAGTCACAGCTTCTCGGAGCTCTCTCAGCCCCACCTACCTCACAGGGTGTTTGTTGTGAGGGGGGAAGGGCAAGGAGATTGTGAGCCCCTTTGAGTCTCCTGCAGGAGAGAAAGAGGGATATAAATCCAAACTCTTCTTCTTCTACGTGTATCCTGCCTTTCTCTTCACTCGAACCCAGAGCAATTTCTGTCGTTCCCCTCTCCTCCATTTTGTTTATCGTTTTTATCCTGCCTGCTAAGCTGAGGGCGTATGACCTGTCTAAGGTGTCCCCCAGCCGTCTTCCCTGGCAGAGTGGGGATTTGAACCTGCCTTTTCAAGGTCCTAGTTTGAAGAAGAAGAGGAGTTTGGATTTATATCCCCCCTTTCTCTCCTGCAAGGAGACTCAAAGGGGCTTACAAACTCCTTTCCCTTCTTCTCTCACAATAGTACCCTGTAGTGGAAGCAGAGGCTGAACAGAAGGGCTCCAAAGAACTGAGACTAGCTAAAGGTCCTGGCCCCAGCTGTAATAGTAGGAGTGCACAGGCTAATCTAGATTTCCCCAGACAAGCCTCCACACAGCTCAGGCTGACAGAGCAGAGAATCTGCGGTTCCTCCAGATTGGAATTACACGAGCTGCCGCTTAACCTCCGCGCCACTGCACCTCCTCTCTGCGCCCACGGGTAGTTTCTGGGTCAGCGGCGCTGTGGAGTATCACAGACCAAGGTGCTTCCAAGGATCCATCTAGCACCAGAGAAGTATTCCCGGGTTTCAATCTCTGCAACTCAGAAGCCAGCACGTTTAAAAGAGCCCTGGGACCCCAAAGAGTTTATTACACGGTAAGCTTATGGAGCGAATCCAAACAAGTTTCCCCACTATTACATCCCTGAAGTTTATATGAAGCGATTTTACACCAGGTCAGATGAGAGTCAGTGACTCAGACAGAGAAAGAACCTTCCGCAAACCTGCTGTCCACCACTTTTTAAGTAAAGGTGCCGGGAACTAAACGTGGCATCTTCTGCGTACAAGACACAGCATGGTGCAGGTTTTAAGAGCGTTGGCCTCAAATCTGGAGAACTGAGTTTGGTTCTCCACTCCTCCACGTGAGTGGCAGACTCTTAACCGGTGAACTGGATTTGTTTTCCTGCTCCTCCAACATGAAGCCTTCTGGGTGAGGCTAATCACCGTCCTCTCGGAAGAGCTATACCATGCCACCGGCCTCATAAGGTATGGCATTTGTGGAGTGGCATTACTCCGGTAGGTAATACAAGGTGCTTTAGGAAAACTAAGGTACAAATCCAGATTCCTCTGCTTCTACAAGCGCTCTATATCTCTGAGCCTTTGGATGAAGTTCTCTCGTAATTGGCGCTGTAATTGAACAAATTAATCAGATGATTAAGCTAATTATTTGTCGGCCTGGGAAAAAAAAGTCAGGTGCCCAGAACTTCTATTAAATGAACCATCCTACTCCAGCCAATCGGCACTTTCCCAACTGGTTTCTAATTTGTCACTCAGATCTTTTTATGTTTGACACTTTCCCAGCCACAGATGCAATCAACAAGAGCTTTCTCAAACGGATGAAGCTTCCGCGCACTCCGGTGGAGCTTCTTAAAAAAAAAGTTTTTTTGCCAATTAATATAAAATCCCACGCGCAAAGATTATATATTAAACTCCATGTTTATAGCTGTATTTTGCTTATGGGAAATATCAAAATGTCAACCATTGTTTCTGTTAAAGGTCTTTAATGATATTGCGGTTTCTGGACCCGTAATGGAACATGTTGCTTACCGCCGTTTGCAATGCATCTCATTAAATACATTAATGGCACCCGTTTTATGAAAAGGTCAGGCTCCCTATTGGCGGGAGTTTGCCTTTTAAACAAAAAATAATAAAACCCAGCCTGGTTTTAAAACTACGGCTAACCATAAAGCACTTTAGCTGACACAAGAGCTTCCGACTCTGCAAAAGGATCCATCCAACGTGTGTGCTAGTGACTTAGCGTCGTAATCAATCATTAACAACCTTATCAATATTCTCACAGGGACTGGGGAAAACCCAAGGCACCTTGGCTGCCTCGGCATGACCATGTTTAATGGCGGCACCTTGGAATTCGTAACATTATAATCCAGTGATGGCGAACCTTTTCGGGGGACGGTTACTTTGCCCAAACTGCAGCCCGAAACCCACTTATTTTAATAGCAAGTTGCCAACACGGCAATTTAACCTGAATACTGAGGTTTTAGTATAGAAAAAACGGTTGGCTCAAAGGCACACGCTACTCAGGAGTAAGCTTGGTGGTAGTCGGTAAACTTTGCTTTGGAAGCAACTATTACAGCGCTTCAAGCGGGTGAATCCGCGACCCTGGGAGGGTTTTACTCAGAAGCAAATTATTGTAGCAACTGAGCTTTACTCTCAGGTAAAAGATCACACTTTCGTTCTTCCCGTGAAAATCAGTAGGGTTTAACAGCACTTAACAGGGTTACCTACATTGCTTCCCCAAAACTAGGTCTCAGGTTTAATGCTAATAATCTCCCTGAAATAATTACACTATTATCACATGATGAACTCTGTGCACGCGTGTCCACAGAGAGGGCTCTGAGTGCCACCTCTGGCACCCGTGCCATAGGTTTGCCACCACTGTTATAATCTACTCCCAACTGCTTACAAATTCTACAAAGAGGATCAAAATTCTCCCTGCACCCACCATCAGTATTAACAAGCCACAATGGGGTCTATATCTAAAAATGAGAAACTGAGGATGAGAACACGGTATTAAGACGCTGTGCACAGGGACAGTGAGCTAGAACGCACTCCTCTTTCTCTGCATCCTTATCGGGTCTGGGATCCTCTTTTAACCCCAAGGAGCAACGTAACAGATAAAATGTGGGATCAGACCACTGAGGTCTACATCCTACTTCACCAAGTATGAAAGCCAACACCACTGTGCTGAGAGCAGCAGTAGCATAGTGGTTAAGAGCTCGTGTATCTAATCTGGAGGAACCGGGTTTGATTCCCCGCTCTGCCGCCTGAGCTGTGGAGGCTTCTCTGGGGAATTCAGATTAGCCTGCGCACTCCCACACACGCCAGCTGGGTGACCTTGGGCTAGTCACAGCTTCTCGGAGCTCTCTCAGCCCCACCTACCTCACAGGGTGTTTGTTGTGAGGGGGGAAGGGCAAGGAGATTGTCAGCCCCTTTGAGTCTCCTGCAGGAGAGAAAGGGGGGATATCAATCCAAAATCCTCCTCCTCCTCCTCTTCTTCTTCTACATAACATGTGGCAGTGGATTTAGGACAGATGAGATAGATTTTCTGCTCAATATATAGTCGTGGAACTTGCTCCCATGTGTGGTGGATGCGGACAAACTTACACGCTGCTCTGTTAAGCTTGGCAGAAAAATGGTAGCAAGGGGGTCAATGGAAGAAGAGAGCAGAAGCCAACAAGCGCCAGATCCCTCTCCGTGGTTTTTTGCTGACTCACTTTAGATGCTCCTAAGAGGAGAGACCTTAAGGGGGGCAAAGTGATTTGGAAATCCCTCCCTCTGTGACCCTATTCCAGAATTAAGTGGACAAATTGCTCCATCCTTCTTTTCTTGGGGTGGCCAGCCTATGGCGCTCCAGATGTTCATGGACGACAATTCCCATCAGCCTCTGCCAGGTAGACTGCATCATGTGAGACCGTAGATAGGTAGCAAGATGTAGCCCACGATTGGCCAACCTATGTACCCCATATGACCAGGCGTTTCGAGGAGGTGGGCCAGCCTATGGCGCTCCAGATGTTCATGGACGACAATTCCCATCAGCCTCTGCCAGGTAGACTGCATCATATGAGACCGTAGATAGGTAGCAAGATGTAGCCCACGATTGGCCAACCTATGTACCCCAGCCCTTGACCGTTTCCAGGGGTGGCCAACCTATGGCGCTCCAGATGTTCATGGACAACAATTCCCATCAGCCTCTGCCAGGTAGACTGCATCATGTGAGACCGTGGAATGGTATTGTAAGATGCTAGCTGCGATTGGCAAACCTATGGCCACCCAAACCCTTGACTGTTTCCAGGGGTAGCTAACCTACATAGGCTCCAGATGTTCGCCAGATGACAATCTCCCATCAGCCTCTGCCAGGTGGAGCTTTGCATCATGTGTGGGGCCGTAGATAGGTATTAGCAAGATGTAGCCCACGATTGGCCAACCTATGTACCCTAACCCTTGACCGTTTCGAGGGTTTGTGCCTATAAGCTCAGACGGATGTTCATGGGCGATGTAATTCCACATCAGCCTCTGCCAGGTAGACTGCATCATGTGAGACCGTAGATAGGTAACTTAGATGCTTAGCCCACGATTAGTAACCTATGTACCCTAACCCGTGACTGTTTTCCAGGAATTTAGCCAACCTATGGCGCTCGAGATGTTCATGGATGACGATTTACCCCATCAGCAGCTAGCCCCTCTGCCGGAGTAGACTGCATCATGTAAGAGACCGTAGATGCGTGTAGGAAGATGCTTAACCCACGATTAGCAAACCTATGTACCCAAACCCTTGACTGTTCTCAGGGGTAGCTAACCTATAAGCATCAGATGATACATGGATGGCAATTCCCATCAACCTCTACCAGGTAGACTGCATCATGGCGGACCGTAGATAGAGTATTAGCAAGATGTAGCCCACGATTAGCCAACCTATGGCCACTAGCCCTTGGCCGTTTCGGGGGTGGCCCAACCTATAGGCGCTCCAGATATTCATGGATGACAATTCCCCATCCAAGCCTCTATGCCAGGTAGACTGCATCATGGCAGACCGTGGATAGGTAGCAAGGATGTAGCCCAATACGATTGGCTAACCCTGTACCTAAGCCCGTGAGCTGTTCCAGGGGTGGCCAACCCTATATAAACTCCAGATGTTTCATGGATGTAATTCCCATCAGCCTCTGCCAGGTAAGACTGCATCATGTGACAAGGACCGTAGATACGTAGTAAGATGCTTATCCCATGAAGTTGGCCAACCTATGTACTGAAACCCGTGACTGTTTTCAGGGGTGGCCAACCTATAAGCTCCAGATGATAAAGCGGGCTGACAATTCCCATCAGCACCTCTACGCCAGGTAGACTGCATCATGTAAGGACCGTGGATATGTAGCAAGGTCATATGCCCACGGTTGGCAAACCTATATTACTAACCCGTGACTGTTTCCAGGGGTGGCCAACCTATAAGCAGCTCCAAGATGTTTCGCCGGACGTGAATTCCCATCCAGCCTCTGCCAGGTGAAGCTTGCATCGCCGCCGGTTCGTAGATGGAGATGGCAAAGATGTATCCGCACGATTGGCCAACCTATGTACCCTAACCCGTGACTGTTTCCAGGGGTGGCCAATCTTATGAAGCGCTCCGGATGTTCGTGAATGACCAATTCCCCATCCAGCCAGCCTCTGCCAGATGGGCTTTGCATCGCTATGGGACCGTAGATGGAAGTAGCAAGATGTATCCCATGGTTGGCCAACCCTATAGCCACCAACCCGTGGCTGTGTGTTTCCAGGTGTAGCCAACCTATAGCGCTCCAGATGTTCATGGACGACAGTTTATGTCAGCCTCCTGCCGGAGTAGACTGCATCGTAATGAGACCGTGGATGGAAGTGGCAAGATGCTATCCCATGGTTGGCCCCAGCCTATATACTGGCCGTGAGCTGTTTCCAGGGGTGGCCAACCTATAAGCTCCAGATGTTCATGGATGACAGATTTCTATCAACCTCTGCCAGGTAGACTGCATCATGTGAAAGGCCGGTAGATGCGATGGCAAGGATGCTTAGCCTGATTGGCCAACCTATGTACCCAAACCCTTGACTGTTTCCAGAGGCGGCCAACCCTATAAGCGCTCCAGATTAATTTCATGGGCTGACAGAATTCCCATCAGCCTCTACTTCCGGTGGAGCTGCATCCCATGTAAGGACTGTAGATAGGTAGCAAGATGCAATACGATTGGCCAACCTATATACCCTAACCCGTGACGGTAACCAGGGGTAGCCAGCCTATAGGCGCTCCAGATGTTCATGGATGACAATTCCCATCAATACTCTGCAATTAGACTGCATCATTTGAGACCCGTAGATAGGTATTGGCAAAGATGCAATACGATTGTATTCCTATGTACCCCAATATGACCGTTTCCAGGGGAATTTGGCCAGCCCTGTAAGGCGCTCCAGATGTTCATGGTCAGCCAATTCCCATCAGCCTCTGCCGAATTAGACTGCATCATTTGAGACCGTAGAATGGAAATGGCAAGATGCAGCCCATGATTCAGCCAACCTATGTACTTAGGCCCTTGACTGTTTCCAGGGGTAAGCCAACCTATGGCAGCTCCAGATGTTCTCATGGATGACAATTCCCATCCAGCCTCTGCCAGGTGGAGCTGCATCCCGGTGCAGAGACTACGTGAATGCGTAGCTTAAGATGCCAGCCCACGGTTGGCCAACCATATATACCCCAGCCCTTGACCTTGCGTTTCCAGAGGCGGCCCAGCCTATGGCGCTCCAGATGTTCTCATGGATGACAATTCCCATCAGCCTCTCTACCAGAGTAGACTTCCTGCATGTAAGACCCGTAGATAGGAAGTGAGATGTAGCCCGCCAGTTGGCCAGCCTATGTACCCTAACCATTTGGCTGTTTCCAGAAGTGGCCAGCCTATGGCGCTCCAGATATTCATGAATGACAATTCCCATCAACCTCTGCCAGGTAGACTGCATCATATAGGACCGTAGATAGAGTAGCAAGTCTTATTACATGGTGTGAAAACCTGTGTACCGCCTAACCCGTGACCGTTTCCAGGGGTGGCCAACCTATGTAAGCTCCAGATGTTCATGGATGACAATTCCCATCAGCCTCTACCAGAGTAGACTGCATCATTTTGAGACCGTGGGTAGAGTATGCAAGATGTATACCATGATTGTGCTCTAATACCCCAAGCCTTGACCTACGTTTCCAGAAGCTGTATACCTATGGCGCTCCAGATGTTCATGGATGACAATTCCCATCAGCCTCTGCCAGGTAGACTGCATCATGTGAGACCGTAGATAGGTAGCAAGATGTAGCCCACGATTGGCCAACCTATGTACCCCAACCCGTGACTGTTTCCAGGGGTGGCCAACCTATGGCGCTCCAGATGTTCATGGACGACAATTCCCATCAGCCTCTGCCAGGTAGACTGCATCATGTGAGACCGTAGATAGGTAGCAAGATGTATCCCATGATTGGCCAACCTATGTACCCCAACCCGTGACTGTTTCCAGGGGTGGAAGCCAGCCTATAAGCTCCAGATGTTCATGGACGACAATTCCCATCAGCCTCTGCCAGGTAGACTGCATCATGTGAGACCGTAGATAGGTAGCAAGATGTATCCCATGATTGGCCAACCTATGTACCCCAACCCGTGACTGTTTCCAGGGGTGGCCAACCTATGGCGCTCCAGATGTTCATGGATGACAATTCCCATCAGCCTCTGCCAGGTAGACTGCATCATGTGAAACCGTAGATAGGTAGCAAGATGTAGCCCACGATTGGCCAACCTATGTACCCAAACCCTTGACTGTTTCCAGGGGCGGCCAACCTATGGCGCTCCAGATGTTCATGGACGACAATTCCCATCAGCCTCTGCCAGGTAGACTGCATCATGTGAGACTGTAGATAGGTAGCAAGATGTAGCCCACGATTGGCCAACCTATGTACCCTAACCCGTGACTGTTTCCAGGAATTTGGCCAACCTATAAGAGCTCCAGATGTTCATGGATGATAATTCCCATCAGCCTCACCCGGAGGTAGACTGCATCATATGAGACCGTAGATAGGTAGCAAGATGTAGCCCACGATTGGCCAACCTATGTACCCCAGCCCTTGACCGTTTCCAGGGGTGGCCAACCTATGGCGCTCCAGATGTTCATGGACAACAATTCCCATCAGCCTCTGCCAGGTAGACTGCATCATGTGAGACCGTAGATAGGTAGCAAGATGTAGCCCACGATTGGCAAACCTATGTACCCAAACCCTTGACTGTTTCCAGGGGTAGCTAACCTATGGCGCTCCAGATGTTCATGGATGACAATTCCCATCAGCCTCTGCCAGGTAGACTGCATCATGTGAGACCGTAGATAGGTAGCAAGATGTAGCCCACGATTGGCCAACCTATGTACCCCAACCCTTGACCGTTTCCAGGGGATTCCAACCTATGGCGCTCCAGATGTTCATGGACTACAATTCCCATCAGCCTCTGCCAGGTAGACTGCATCATGTGAGACCGTAGATAGGTAGCAAGATGTAGCCCACAGTTAATAACCTATGTGCCCTAACCATTGACTGTTTCCAGGGGTGTAACCTATATGGCATCAGATGATGTTCATGGATGACAATTCCCATCAACCTCTACTTGGAGTAGACTGCATCATTTGAGACCGTAGATAGGTAGCAAGATGTATCCCATGATTGGCCAACCTATGTACCCCAACCCGTGACTGTTTCCAGGGGTGGCCAACCTATGGCGCTCCAGATGTTCATGGACGACAATTCCCATCAGCCTCTGCCAGGTAGACTGCATCATGTGAGACCGTAGATAGGTAGCAAGATGTAGCCCACGATTGGCCAACCTATGTACCCTAACCCGTGACTGTTTCCAGGGGTGGCCAACCTATGGCGCTCCAGATGTTCATGGACGACAATTCCCATCAGCCTCTGCCAGGTAGACTGCATCATGTGAGACCGTAGATAGGTAGCAAGATGTATCCCATGATTGGCCAACCTATGTACCCCAACCCGTGACTGTTTCCAGGGGTGGCCAACCTATGGCGCTCCAGATGTTCCTGCAGGTAAACCCCCATCAGCCTCTGCCAGGTAGACTGCATCATGTGAGACCGTAGATAGGTAGCAAGATGTATCCCATGATTCAGCCAGCCTATGTACCCCAACCCATTGACTGTTTCCAGAATTTAGCCAACCTATAAAGCTCCAGATGTTCATGGGCTGACAATTCCCATCAGCCTCTGCCAGGTAGACTGCATCATGTGAGACCATAGATAGGTAGCAAGATGTATCCCATGATTAGCAGCCAACCTATGTACTAACCAGTGACTGTTATTTCCAGGGGTGGCCAACCTATGGCGCTCAAAGATGTTCATGGATGACAATTCCCATCAGCCTCTGCCAGGTAGACTGCATCGCTAATGAGAGCCGTAGATAGGTAGCAAGATGTAGCCCACGATTGGCCAACCTATGTACCCAAACCCTTGACTGTTTCCAGGGGCGGCCAACCTATGGCGCTCCAGATGTTCATGGACGACAATTCCCATCAGCCTCTGCCAGGTAGACTGCATCATGTGAGACTGTAGATAGGTAGCAAGATGTAGCCCACGATTGGCCAACCTATGTACCCTAACCCGTGACTGTTTCCAGGGGTGGCCAACCTATGGCGCTCCAGATGTTCATGGATGACAATTCCCATCAGCCTCTGCCAGGTAGACTGCATCATTTGAGACCGTAGATAGGTAGCAAGATGTAGCCCACGATTGGCCAACCTATGTACCCCAGCCCTTGACCGTTTCCAGGGGTGGCCAACCTATGGCGCTCCAGATGTTCATGGATGACAATTCCCATCAGCCTCTGCCAGGTAGACTGCATCATTTGAGACCGTAGATAGGTAGCAAGATGTAGCCCATGATTGGCCAACCTATGTACCCAAACCCTTGACTGTTTCCAGGGGTAGCCAACCTATGGCGCTCCAGATGTTCATGGATGACAATTCCCATCAGCCTCTGCCAGGTAGACTGCATCATTTGAGACCGTAGATAGGTAGCAAGATGTAGCCCACGATTGGCCAACCTATGTACCCCAGCCCTTGACCGTTTCCAGGGGCGGCCAACCTATGGCGCTCCAGATGTTCATGGATGACAATTCCCATCAGCCTCTGCCAGGTAGACTGCATCATATGAGACCGTAGATAGGTAGCAAGATGTAGCCCATGATTGGCCAACCTATGTACCCTAACCCGTGACTGTTTCCAGGGGTGGCCAACCTATGGCGCTCCAGATGTTCATGGACGACAATTCCCATCAGCCTCTGCCAGGTAGACTGCATCATATGAGACCGTAGATAGGTAGCAAGATGTAGCCCACGATTGGCCAACCTATGTACCCTAACCCGTGACCGTTTCCAGGGGTGGCCAACCTGTGGCGCTCCAGATGTTCATGGATGACAATTCCCATCAGCCTCTGCCAGGTAGACTGCATCATTTGAGACCGTAGATAGGTAGCAAGATGTAGCCCACGATTGGCCAACCTATGTACCCCAGCCCTTGACCGTTTCCAGGGGCGGCCAACCTATGGCGCTCCAGATGTTCATGGACGACAATTCCCATCAGCCTCTGCCAGGTAGACTGCATCATATGAGACCGTAGATAGGTAGCAAGATGTAGCCCATGATTGGCCAACCTATGTACCCCAACCCATGACTGTTTCCAGAGGTGGCCAACCTATGGCGCTGCAGATGTTTATCTGGAGCAGCAGTGGCGTAGGAGGTTAAGAGCTCGTGTATCTAATCTGGAGGAACCGGGTTTGATTCTCTGCTCTGCCGCCTGAGTTGTGGAGGCTTATCTGGGGAATTCAGATTAGCCTGTATACTCCCACACGCACCAGCTGGGTGACCTTGGGTTAGTCACAGCTTTTCGGAGCTCTCTCAGCCCCATCTACCTCACAGGGTGTTTGTTGTGAGGGCGGAAGGGCAAGGAGATTGTCAGCCCCTTTGAGTCTCCTGCAGGAGAGAAAGGGGGGGATATAAATCCAAACTCTTCCTCTTCTTCATGCACAACAATTCCCATCAGCCCAATTGGCCATGCTGGCAGAGGCTGATGGGAATTGTAGTCCATGAACATCTGGAGCACCATAGGTCAGTCACTCCTGCGTGTTGACGGTTTCTTGCTGGGCAGAACTTTCGGTGGAATGTGAAGGTTCTTGAGGAAGGGGGGGGATCTGTATATCCCCCGTTTCCTCCCTCTCCCCCCCCCCTCCCGCCCCTCCGGTTTAGTGCCTTTTTATGTCTCGGCTTGCATGCCATGACGTGGCCTGGCTGTTCCCGGCTGCCTGTGGATCTCGGGTTCTGACGGATGATTTACTGCAAAATTACTTATAAATTGAAGTAGAAAATGTTTTGCCGACGTGGCAGCTTTCAAGGTTTGCGCCCATTTGTCACCCAGCATTTCCCTTTGTGTATAGAACAGGAATTAATTAGGCTGCACTGCAGGGGAAAAAAAAGTTTATGGCCATAATTTATATAGGATGAATTTGTTGGTGTGTGTGCATGTTCTTAAAGGCACAGTGTTCTTTTGTCTGGGGATGGGAGAGAACTGAAGGCCTGCCCAAATCACAACATTGCGTTGTCCCTTCTCAAAGTTGGGGCAGGGACCTAACATCTTCTAGTAGTAGTAGTAGTAGTAGTAGTAGTAGTAGTAGTAGTAGTAGTAGTAGTAGTAGTAGTAGTAGTAGTAGTAGTAGTAGTAGTAGTAGTAGAGGAGGAGGAGGAGGAGGAGTATGGATTTATATCCCCCCTTTCTCTCCTGCAGGAGACTCAAAGGGGCTTACAATCTCCTTGCCCTTCCCCCCTCACAACAAACACCCTGTGAGGTAGGTGGGGCTGAGAGAGCTCAGAAGAGCTGTGACTAGCCCAAGGTCACCCAGCTGGCATGTGTTGGAGTGCACAGGCTTATCTGAACTCCACAGATAAGCCTCCACAGCTCAAGTGGCAGAGCTGGGAATCAAACCTGGTTCCTCCAGATTAGAGTGCACCTGCTCTTAACCACTACACCACTCCTGCTTCTAGTACCCTCTCTTATGTTGCCAAAAAGGGCATAGGGCTGGGTAATTCTGAGCATGAGCAGAGGGCCTTTCCCTTCCTAGCGTGACTCCTTATTTGAAAGAATGTCCAAGTCCAGTGTTACGATTTCCTGGTGTAGCTGAACTGTGTCACCGAAGGACAGGGGCTGCAGGAAGGGTGTGGGATGAGAAAGGACTAACCACCGAGGGCAGCAACCCATCTCTCTGTGGTGCCCTTGGTCACTATTTCTATTTATTTACATTTATTCCCTGCCCCTTCCCCTGGTCTCAGGGTGGGTTACAATAAAAAACATACAGCAGTATAATCACAACAGTAAAAACCCAACAACAGTAAAATCTCAATAAAACCCCATTCTGAAAACCCAAACCCAATCTAAAATCTCTCACACCTACCCCGCCAACCCACAAAAAAGGGAGAGTATATGGATACCTCGGGATGGGGGGTGGGACCGTGGGGGGATCCTACCAATGGGGAGAGATTCCAGGGTAAAGATTGTCATGCCCTTATATAAAGCCGTGGTGCAACCGCACTTGGAGTACTGTGTCCAGTTCTGGTCGCCGCATCTCAAAAAGGATATTGAGGAGATCGAAAAAGTGCAGAGAAGGGCAACGAGGATGATTGAGGGACTGGAGCACCTTCCCTATGAGGAGAGGCTGCAGCGTTTGGGACTCTTTAGTTTGGAGAGGAGACATCTGAGGGGAGATAGGATTGAAGTCTATAAAATTATGCACGGGGTAGAAAATGTTGACAGAGAGAAAGTTTTCTCTCTTTCTCACAATACTAGAACCAGGGGGCATCCATTGAAAATGCTGGGTGGGGAAGAATTAGGACTAATAAAAGGAAACACTTCTTCACGCAACGTGTGATTGGTGTTTGGAATATGCTGCCACAGGAGGTGGTGATGGCCACTAACCTGGATAGCTTTCAAAGGGGCTTGGACAGATTGATGGAGGAGAAGTCGATTTATGTCTACCAATCTTGATCCTCTTTGATCTGAGATTGCAAATGCCTTAGCAGACCAGGTGATCGGGAGCAACAGTCGCAGAAGGCCCTTGCTTTCACATCCTGCACGTGAGCTCCCAAAGGCACCTGGTGGGCCACTGCGAGTAGCAGAGAGCTGGACTAGATGGACTCTGGTCTGATCCAGCTGGCTTGTTGTTATGTTCTTATGTTCTTATGATGGTCTTCGCCAGGTGCCAAAACTTAAGAAAGTAGGTGCCCAGCAAACCTATGGAGGGAGGGTATTCCACGGTATAGGCCGGGGCCACTGTAGAGAAGGCCCTTCAGGCTGCCCCGCCCCCCTCACCTCCAAGAGGGGGTGGGACAGCCAGGTGAACCTCCTGGTACAATCTCTGCACCCGGGCAGGAATATATGGTTGGATGTGCTCTCTCTGTTTCTCTCTGAATCTTCCACTCCCGTTTGTCCATCTGCGAAGTTCATGGTGACGCGTGTGGTATTCCTCTTTTCCATTTTTATTGTTAGAACAACCCCTTTGAAATAGGGTTGGCTGCAAGAGATAGTGACTGCAATGATTAAGAGATGACCAAGGCTGTCCTGTGAATTCCGTGGCCAAGAGCATGAACCCAGATTTCCCTATTCCTAGTCCGGTTGCCCTTTTTTTAAAAAAAAATACTAGCGTTCAGGGTCACCAAATTAATCGGATTGGCGGTAGGATCAGGTTGTAGCCAAAAGGTGCCTTTCTTCATTCAGCACAGGATTAACTTGTGGAACTCACTTCCACAAGATGTGAATGTGGCTCTTAGGAAACTGTTCAAAAGGCAGATTCGAACATCTGTCGAAAGCAGCTAGCTCAGTGGAACCAACGAAGACAAATGGGGAAGAGGGGTGTGTGACCAGAATAAACCAGGTAACAAACAATGGGGGGGGGGGGTAGCGGATTTTTTTCCTGCACTAAGGGTTGGTACCTACATGGAATTTGATACACAGTTTTAAATATTTTCAGTTTGGCCCCTTCCGCACATGCAAAATAATGCGTTTTCAAACCACTTTCACAACTGTTTGCAAGTGGATTTTGCCATTCCGCACAGCTTCAAAGAGCACTGAAAGCAGTTTGAAAGTGCATTATTCTGCATGTGCAGAATAAGCCTTTGAATGAAGTTCTTGGGATTTAATATAATTTTAGGAGGGTGTGTGTGTAATTTTTGGCGCTCCCTCTTTTAACTTCTGTGGCCCTTATTAAATCCATGGGCCTCCCTGTCTCCCTTGCGAGAGGGGCTTTTAGATTGTCTGGATGCTATATTTTGTACGCTGTGTTTTAAATGGTTTTAATTACTTAATGTTTAGAACTTTTATTTATATTGTATTTAGATTTATGAGGGTGCTCTATTTGTTAAGTTATGTATGTTTGTTTATGTTGTATACCGCCCAGAGCCCTTTGGGGGTGGGCGTTACAAAAGTTTAATAAACAACAACAACAACAACAACAACAACAACAACAACAACAACAACAACAATAATAATAATAATAATAATAATAATAATAATAATAATAATAAAAACACAATACACCAGACATCACTGTGATCGAGGACAAGAAAGTAAGCATCATCGACATAGCAGTCCTCGGTGACAGCAGGGTCATTGAAAAAGAACACGAGAAGGTCACTAGATACCGTGATTTGAAAATTGAGCTTTAGCGTCTATGGCACAAACCAGT
This sequence comes from Sphaerodactylus townsendi, assembly GCF_021028975.2. Classification (NCBI taxonomy): domain Eukaryota; kingdom Metazoa; phylum Chordata; class Lepidosauria; order Squamata; family Sphaerodactylidae; genus Sphaerodactylus; species Sphaerodactylus townsendi. Next base: position 1,064,002 of record NW_025950385.1, read on the forward strand.
TGAGGTTGTTCCAGTGGTAGTCGGCACACTGGGCGCTATCCCAAAAACACTAGGGCAGCACTTGAAACATCTTCAAATTGACAAAATTAACATCTGTCAACTTCAGAAGGCAGCCCTGCTGGGATCCGCACGAATACTGCGCCGATACATTACAACTTCCTAGGCCTCTGGGTGAGGCTCGAATTGTAATGAAGGCCAACAACCAGCTAAAGATCTGGCAGCTGTGAAGGCCAACAACCAGCTAAAGATCTAGCAGCTGTGAAGGCCAACAACCAGCTAAAGATCTGGCAGCTGTGAAATCTACAATAATAATAATAATACAATAATCATAATACAATAATCATAATTGACATTATATCTTTCTGTACAAACCCCATAGCACAGAGTGGTCAGTTGCAATCCGGCAGTCAAAGCTCTGCTCATGATTTGAGTTCGGTTTCAGTGGAAGTCAGGTTCAGGTAGCCGGGTCAAAGTGGACCCAGCCTTCCATCCTTTTGAGGTCAGTAACTCCCAAGTACTGGGAGTAAACCGCGGGAGCAACTGGGGAAGGCAGTGGGCAAACTACCCCACACACAAAGCCTGTCTACTAAGTGTCGTGATGGCCACAGCTGGGCTTGCATTATCTTGGCCCGAGGCTGGGAAGGTTTTCTACTGCTTGCTTGTAACTTAGCTGAACAGGTAAACCGCTTTTCTTATCTCCAGCTTGCTGGAGGAGGGAAGCGTCCACGGCTATCACAAAGCAATTCTCCTTTCTCACCATCTTCCTTGTGCTGATGTTTTGGGCATGCGAGGGAGGGGGATGAGCCATGTGGCAAATGTTCAGGCACATACTGGGGGTCAGGGGACAAAGGGCCAGCTTTGGTTTCCTGATCCTTGGGGCTGACACAGTTCCAATAAAGCCCTTGAAACTTTCCTGAGTCTTGTTTGCTGACTGGAGTAACAGACCCTTATAATTGCGTCAGTAATGAACTAGGGCCGTGGTGGCGAACCTTTGGCACTCCAGATGTTATGGATTACAATTCCCATCAGACCCTACCAGCATGCCCAATTGGCCATGCTGGCAGGGGCTGATAAGGAAAGTAGTCCTGTATCTGGAGTCTCGCCACACCACTGTTTCCCTAGAAGGGCGCAGGTGTCAAACTCTCGGCCCTCCATATGTTATGGACTACAGTTGCCATCATCCCCTGCCAGCATCATTCTTGCAGGGAATGATGGGAACTGTAGTCCATAGCATCTGGAGTGCCAAAGGTTCAGCCAATTGGCCATGCTGGCAGGGGCTGATGGGAATTGTAGTCCATAACATCTGGAGTGCCAAAGGTTCGCCACCACTGACCTAGGTCACCTGTGACCTTGTGCTTGCACGGGATACGACCTTTACAAAGGTTTTCTTCTTTTTAAAACAATCTTTCTGGTTTTCCAGGGCCTTGGCGTGTGTAAGGAATTCCATAGAAGCAGAAATAAAAGGCTTTTGGGGTAAAAGTCCATTTATTAAGACATCTTAGAAAGCTCAAGTACAGTGCTTGAGATAGCACTTCCGCCAAGAGCACAGGTTATAACACCATTCCACCCCATCCCCTTCCGCATAAGCCTTCCCGTAGGGCGGTGTGTCTTCATCTCAGCGCCAAGATAAAGTCTCCGCCCGATGCATCTGGTATCGCCGGGCGTGGAATGCACTCAAGGTTACTTCACCATCAACACCATTGAATCCTTTACACTCTGCCTCCCCTAAAGACCCTTCCCCAAGGTTTTATCTTGGAAGCGGTGGAAACAGAAATAAGAATTGGGGGCTTCAATATTTTACCGGAATAAACCCATTGATTATGCAGAGGGAACATACACCCAAGAGACTAAAATATTGCAAAAGCGTTCGCGATTAGCGAGAGTCCAGGATAGGCGTCAATTTAAGTAGTGCTTGTAGACCATCAATAATAGTCGGTGGGGGGGGCCTCTCCGGTAGTCGTGCAAAGACCAGGCGGGGAACCTCCTTGAGCAAGCTGGAATGGAAGACAGGATGGATGTTACTAAGAGAGTTAAGAGCCGTCTAAAGCGAGGCAGTGACATCATTAATCACTTTAGTAATCTGAAAAGGTCCCACAAAGGAAATCTCTTAGAGTTTGGAATATTTATGCTGCGTCTCTGCAATTTTTGTAGATAAATACACCCAAAGGCCACCATGAGAGAAAATCCGGCCGGTGTTTATCATGCAGTTTTAGAGTCCCTTTGCTTGTTGTAAAGGCCCGGTCTGGACCGACTTCCATCCCTCGACTAGGGATGAAATCCATTGTTGAAATTCTGGGGGGGGGTCAGGCTGCTCTGCGGGTAGTTGTAGCTTGCTTGGCGGGAAGGAAGCGACCAGACACAATTTTCAAAGGGGTTTTCTTTGTACTACTATGAACGCATTGTTGTAGAAGTACTCCTTAAGCGGAATAAGCTCGCACCAATTGTCTTGAGTGGTAGTTGGTGTAACAAAGCGTAAATACTGCTCTAGAGGTTCTGTTACGTTCTCTCCGTCTAGCCGTCACTTTGAGCGTGGTAGAGGCTGACGGCGAAGCTGACCCCAACAACCCCAAAGCGCTTTCCAGAACTTTGAAGGATGAATTGGGGGGGCGCGGTCGGAACTCCCTGCTTGAAGCGGAATGGAGGCGGTAAACATGTTGAATAAACAGCGTGCAGCAAGGCGGAGGGATGGAAGCACATGGAATAAAAATGGGCTTGCTTAGAATGGAGTCCACCACCACCCATAAAACGTGTTGCCATGACTTCCGGGCAAATCTGTAATACAAAATCCATGGAGATGACTTCCCAGAGGCTACGGGAAGTTTCAATAGTCCATGGGGCTTTCGAATAAGGGTCTTGGCTTCTGCCATAAACGAGCAGCCTTTAATGTGTATGCCTCAATGTCTTTGCGCATTAGCAGCCACCCAGAACTGCCCGGTGGCGGGCTAAATGCAGAGTTTTTCAAAACCAAAATGTCAGCGAGGCGGGCATCGTGGCAAGCCTCAGAACCTGCTGCTTCTTGTGCGGAGGGGAGAGCCGCGTGCAACGCATTCCCCCTCCGCCCAAACTCCCATTCTCCAAAGCGCCGGTGGGAGTCTCCTTGACGCTGGAGGCTTCCGTGCAGCCCGCCTCCTCCAGTTCCGCTTGGGAAAGGAGAGCGAGAGGAACTGGGAAGATAGGGGGTGGAGGTGAAGTGGGCGTTTGAGATCGGGTGACAGCCAGCCCCAACTGGAGGGAAAGAACGGTCGTGGAATGTCACCGTAAGGCAGCTCCACCGCTACCTCGGGTAGAAGCCTTGGTAGGCGTCAGCCAGTTTGTTAGTTTTCCCAGGAAAAAAATGGACTGTATGAAAGCTTGAGAAAGAAATGCGGCCCAGCGAAGTTGTTCGTGAGACATCTTGAGGGGGGGGGGTGGGAAAGGGGCTGCCTGGTTTTTATGATCCGACCAAACTTGAAAGGGGTGCTTAGCCCCCTCCAGCCAGTGGCGCCAAGTGGAGAGTGCTACTTTGATGGCCGCGCTTGGTCTCTTGCAATGTCTCCCCACAGTCCAGTTGAGTTAGGCGCCAGAGAATTTTTTTAGACAAATAAGCTACCGCGGAACCAGCCTTCATCTTTATTTTTTTTCTGCAACTTAGGGCTGCCCCAAGTGCTTTGTCGGAGGCATCCACGGCGTGAACCACAAGCGGAGATCTGGGGTCAGGGTGCTTTAGGATAGAGTTCAGTGGTAGCTATGAATTTTAATAGTTGAAAGAGCTGTTTGACATTCCTCCAGACCAGGAAAGGGGGCCCCGGGCTTGGCGGACAGTGGATCCTTACCCTTGAGTGCGTGATAGAGGTCTGTGAGAGGGAGAGAGTCAGTTCAGCCGAATTGGGGTATAAAGTCAGCGATAGAAATTAGCAAAACCAAGAAGCGACTGGAGTTCTTTGCGGTTGGTGGGGGAGCAGGCCATTGGAGGACTTCGTCCAATTTTAGCAGGATCCATTTTAAGCCCCTCGAGTGAGATCCGATAACGAAATAGTCAATGGAGGTCTGATGAAAACAGCATTTTGGAGAGTTTGGCAAAGAGAGTTGTCAAGCGAAACGTTTCAATACCTCTCGAACCAATATTTCATGCTCTTCTATGGTTTGTGAAGTAAATTAAAAGCGTCATCTAAGTGATACAACAACTCCCTTGTACAGTAAATCATGGAGAACCGTTGATAAGGGCCATACAAAGCTCCGGGGCCCACTTAACCGAATGGCATTATTAAATATTCAAACTGTCAAACTTTGTGTGTTAAAAGCATGATCCAGGTGTTCATAGCGCTGGCAATTCTGACTCTGTAGTAAGCTTCTCTCAAGTCCAATTTAGTAAAAAAAAAAAAAAAAAAAATCGTCCTTTGCGAGTGCATCTAAAGGTCCTTGATCCAAAGGCAAAGGATATTTATTGGACAGGGGGGACGCGTTGAGACCTCGATAATCTGTGCAAAGCGTAAAGACCCATCTTTCTTTTTGACAAACAAAAGCGGGGAGGCAAGCGTGTGTGTGTTTTGGTATGCCCGCATTATGAACCAGCGAGCAAAGGTTCTTGTCCAAGAAGACGCGAAGTTCCTTCTCCTCATTGGGAGGACTCATCTTGTTAGATTCTACCTTTAGGTAGTTGTGCCCTGGATTTGTATGAACGTTTACAGTCAGTGTCTCTGTGGGGTGGCAACTGATGCGCATTCCTGCTCCTGAAAAACTCTGGCTAGATCGCCAGATATGCAGGTGGGATGCCAATAGAATCGGGGCAATCACTGAGGGAAGCCAGGGGAGGGTGTGTCAGGAGGCGTTGGGTTTTCTCCCAATTCATGTGTTCCTACGCCAGGGAGGGTCAGTGAATTCTAGGATCCGTTCTTTTTTAATGAACTTTTGGTTGCATGCTTAACAATAACCAAGGCATGCCCAAAACTATGCAGTGTTTGGCCACTGGTAGCCAAGAAATAAAAACTAATTTTTCTCCCAATGGTGGTATGAGGAGAGGAGAACCGGCTGTGTTTTGTACTAGGCGGTCCTTAACTACCGTTCGAGGGGCTGCCGTCCATTTTAGATTAGATGGTATGGAAGCTTAGCCAGAGGTGGGTCCAGACCTGGCTCCTCCTGCTGCCACCTGGGGCGCATTAAGCAGTGGGAGCAGCGAGGAATCCACAAAGGGCAGAGGCTATAATCACGAGGAGTGTGTGTTTAGCGGGGTTGGCCAGAAATGCTTGAACAGTAATGTGGCCGCTGCCTTAACTCACGGCGTCAGGAGTTGGACCCCTCTCCATGGGGGGGCTGAAGAAGGCAAACGGCAGCTTCCCCTCCTCTGGAGTAAGCCGGTAACCCAGCTTTTGACGAACCGAGCCTGTGGGGAGGCTGACCCCTGATGACCTGCGATGGTGGTTTTCGCGGAAGGCCAGTGCGTGAGCTGGAAGCCGGTTGGTTTTGTTTCTTAGGACGGTTGGCGGCTAGATGACCTGGCCCCGAAGTAAAGACACAATCCCGGTCGGTGGCGGCGTTCAGAAGGTGGTTTTGGTTAGGCTGACTGGGCTTGACTTGAGTGGACACAGTAGTAGTTTTGGTAGGCTGACCTCCTTGAAGCGAAGCATATTCAAGCGAGGAGCGCCACTTAGGACCCCAACTGGATCAATCTGCAATGGCGATGCGAGGAGCCCGAGATTAAAAACACGTTTCACGTGGCTTACCCGTCCACAGCATCCGAGAAGTATTAGCGATTTTCATCGCGTTCGAGCCACCACTCAGGAGGAAGTCGAGCAGCCGCCATACGAGATTCCGCGGGCAAAATCTGCAAAGGCGGTTGCCTTGCTGGATGGTTTTGATAGTGCGGATAGCTTCATTCTCCGGCCTGGATCTTGAAAGCTCTTAAACTGGAGGAATCGCGGGCGCAATAGAGTCCCTCATCCTGCAAATCCAAAAGAGTCACGAACCAGTCGGCTGCTGCCCCATCCAGGACTGAGCCCGATGTCCGATATTATTTTTTCGGCGCTCAGACCCGTTATAAATCATCATAGTCTTCCAAGTGGGCATTGAGTTGCAAAGATATTAAAGAGTAGGGGAAGTTTAGGCAGTCCCCATCAAAGCGGGCTGGTATCCCGGAGGCCGATAGTAGCCCGTTAAACGGCTGACTCTTGAAAGCCACTGGGGAGGAGGTAGTTCTTGTGGAGTCAGGAAGCAAGGTTGGAGCGAGCAGCGCTGTTGTCTGAAGGGAGCGAATCCGAGCTGGCCGGTGCCACGCTAGCGTTTGGAGTGGCAGGACCCAGATGCGTGGCCCCCCCCTGTACCCGGCATGATCAGTAACAGCATAGACTCCAACTTGGGGCTTCAGGTCTGCTGCCTCCTTAGTTCCCTCTCCATGGCCAGATCCCCTCTCCTTGCCGAGTCAGCAATGCATCACTGAATGCGCGCATGCAAAGCAGCTTTCTCGTTCAATTTAGCCAGTTAAGTCCGTTTAAGGGCTTCAGTGGAAAGCTTCCACTGGCGTCGCGCGCCGTACCTGAGCGGCTTTACAGCGTTGCCGTTGTGAAATCCAGTCTGGACTGTTCCAGGACTTTATCATGGACTGACCCGATTCTGGGCATATTAATGCCGTTGGGCCAGCGTCTTTGTACGGTCAAGCTTTCGAGCTGAACTTCTTTCGCGTTGCTGTTCCGGTCCCTCTGCAGGTTTATCTTGCTGCAACTGTGCCCGTTCCTCCTCCCACTTAGCTGGCGTTCACGGTTCCATGCAGCTTGGGCATCACGCATAATCGTCCCACTTCCCTCATCCCAGTCCTCTCGATTAAGGAGAGAAGCGATCCGGCTGGGGTACGGGCTTTCTTGAGGACTCTTAAATTCGTCTGGAAGGCGAGACGCCAGCCAGGAGACACCCGTAGCCGCCGTAGCCACGGTGGCTCCCGAGAACACCTACCAGGTGGAAATTAAGCTAGCCGGAAGGATTAGGGGGGGTCGATTGGGGAAGCGATGCAGGATACCCCTCCCAATTCCAGGTTTAGTCCCGGTGTCGCTGGGCCGGGCCCCAGTGCTGTACCCGCGGTGGTTCGCCGGGGGCATCGCCAAAATCTGAGTCCAGGAATGCGTTGGTGGATTCCTGGGTTTGCGCTATGAAAGTGTAGTCAAGCCGTCTCCTCCATGACAGGTTGCATCTGAGGTTTGTAATCCACACAGCGGGTAGAGATCCGATCCACAGGCTTCGATCCGCAGACAAGCGCCCCAAGCGACTCATGGGAAATCCCCCATGAGTGCGATGCGTCCGTCCCTCGTTCCAACCCGGAGTAAAAAAGGAAGACTTCGTGCTGATCCCGAGGGCGGGGAAAACCGCAGCGAGAGCCCGTTCTCCTGCTGGTTCCTCCAGATCCAGAAGGAAAGGTCGGAGCCCTCTTTAGGGAGCTACCGCCTTCATGATAACATTCAACCTCTCCATGCATAGGAATAAGAGGTCCACTGCACAGGAATATAGATGAATTAGGATTCCTGCCACAATGTAAGAAATTCCATAGAAGCAAGAAATAATAAAAGGCTTTTTTTGGGGGTAAAGAGATCCATTTATTAAGACATCTTAGAAAGCTCAAGTACACGCAGTGGCAGAAATGGCACTTCCCGCCAGAAGCACAGGTTATAACACCATTCACCCCATCCCCCCTTCCTGCTTCCCATGGGAACGGTGTCTTCATCTCTCAGCGCCAAAGATAAAGAGTCTCGCCCGATGCATCTGGCCCATCGCCCGGGCTGTGGAATGCACTCAAGGTTACTTCACCATCAACACCATTGAATCCTTTACAGCGTGGCTGCTGGGAGACCCTTGGTCTGGTTCAGAAAAGGAGTCCTGACAATCTTATGAGCAGCAGGGTGGGAATGGGGTTGGCATAATTTCTATGGAAGGGAGAGGAAACCCAGCAAAAGCCATCGCTGATGTATCACCCGCAGGGGCTGTTGGGGATTGTAGTCCATGAACATCTGGAACACCATAGGTTGGCCACGCCTGTCCTATGACAGTGATGGCGAACCTTTTCAAGACCGAGTGCCCAAATTGCAACCCAAAACCCATTTATTTATCGCAAAGTGCCAACACGGCAATTTAACCTGAATACTGAGGTTTTAGTTGAGAAAAAACTGTTGGCTTTGTGGCGTGCGTTACTCGGGAGTAAGAAGAAGAAGAGTTTGGATTTATATCCCCCCTTTCTCTCCTGCAGGAGACTCAAAGAGGCTTACAATCTCCTTGCCCTTCCCCCCTCACAACCAACACCCTGTGAAAATTAGGTGGGAGCTGAGAGAGGAAATCCGAGAAGCTGTGACTAGCCCAAAGGTCACCCAGCTGGCGTGTGTGAAGTCGCGCAGGCTAATCCTGAGATTCGCAAGATAAGCCTCCACGAAAGCTCGAAGGCGGCAGAGGCGGGGAATCAAACCCGGTTCCTCCCAGATTGAATACACGCAGCTCTTAACCTCCCACACCACGCTGCTGCTCCTCTTGGTGGAAGCAACTGTGCAATGCTTGAGTGAAACAGCTATTAGCTTGCTTCAAATGTGTGAATCACGACCCTAGGAGGGTTTACTCAGAAGCAAGGCCAGCCTAGATATTTGTGTGTGTTTGGGGGGGGGGGTGATTTTCGCTACCCTGCGCGATAAACTCTGTCGTCGCGTGCCTACAGAGAGGGCTATGAGTGCCACCTCTGGCACACGTGCCATAGGTTCGCCACCACTGTCCTATGACATTGGATCTCTTCTTCTTGGGCAACCACCTGCGCTTACTGCTTTCCAGTTGTGACATTTGTATGTGTTTGGGGGTGGGTGGGCCGGAGACCTGCCCTTTTCCAGATTTCGGTGTTTCCATTTATTCTGGTTCGCACACGACACTGTAGTTAATTCAGCTTTCCTCGAACTCTGATAGATGTTTGGAAAAATTTCCCATTTGGCTTTTGAGAGTTTTATGTTCGTTCGTTTTTTTTTACTGCCCTGCCAAATTTCAGTGGAGTGGCGGTGTGCGTGCGTGCGTGCATGCGTGTGTGTGTGTGTGCAACTGATGTGGTGCTTGTAGTTTGGATGGGGGTGTTTCTCTCTGCCTGCTCAGCTGCCCTATAGTCGCAGGTTATATTTTGAACAGTTTGCGCTTGTTCAGGTAAAGTGTTGTTGGTGCATTGCCTAGAGCAGTGATGACGAACCTTTTTGAGACCGAGTGCCCAAACTGCAACCCCAAACCCACTTATTTATCGCAAAGTGCCGACCCGGCAATTTAACCTGAATTCTGAGCTTTTAGTTTAGGAAAAAACAGTTGGCTCCCTCTTCCTCCGGCCCACCCGCTCGAGCAGGGGCCAGCCCTGTCCAGCAAGTCCTGCGTGCACTGATCTGTGCTGCACTACCCTGTTTCCCCGAATATAAGACATCCCCAGAAAATAAGACGTAGTAGAGGTTTTGCTGAAGGTCTGCAAAAGTATAAAAGGCATCCCCGAAAGGAAGGCGTAGTAGCAAAGTTTTTTGTTTGGGAAGCCGCTTCCTTGCCCGAGACAGAGCACAGAAAAATAAGACATCCCTGAAAATAAGACATAGTGCCATCTTTGGGAGCAAAAAATTAATATAAGACACTGTCTTATTTGCCCGAGGCTTTCTGGTAGCATCTCTCTGCCTCTCTCTAAGCCCCCCCCTCAGGCAGCAGCCACCGGCCTGACCAGCCGTGTCCCCTGCTCACTGCAGTGTGTGCTGCTCATAGATTGCTCAGTGGCCCAGAGCCAGCCCTAGATGTATTATTGTGGGGGGGGGCCACATGGCCCGAACTCTGCCTCCCGCTGTGATGATGAACTTCGGAGGGGCTCCGAGAGTGCCCCCTCTGGCACCAGATGCCATGGGTTAGCCATCACTGGCCTAGGCGCTCCCCTTCAACTGTCTCCTCCCCCCCCCCCCCATCCCAGATTTGTATTCTTGTTCCATGCTGCCTTTGTCTCGTCTGGGGCGTGCAAGGGGTGCCTCTGTTTTAGTCTTGCATGTTCAATTAGCATTCGGGCCCCCACCGCATAAAGTCAAGAACTTCGCCAATCCCGAATTTCGATTTGCACATTAAAAAGAGACCCATTAATTAAAAAATCCCGCTCTCTGGTGCGTTCCCTCAGGATCCCTCCATTATTTGCCCAGAAACGTAGCACCAGGGTGCAGAATTCTCTGTTGGGCGTTCATGTCAATTGCACGCCTTGCATTGATCTTTTGTGTTTGTGTGTCTCTGTGTGTGTATTTTTTAAAAAATCATCAACGGATCCTGCTGAATTTCCACAGGGCTGTGTCGATTCTCTCCACACACACACCCCCAACCCCTGTTACCCAGGGCAGAAATATCCGCAGGTTTTGCAGGGGGGAAAGAAGTCGGGACGCCGGCTGAGATGGGGCAATTCAGACATTAATCTATCCGGGAAACTGCTCTTGCTTTCTGTGGGTTCTGGGGACTTCCTGACAGGGCTGCGTGTGCGAGACATATCTTGGGTGAAGGACAGAATTTGCCTTTGCGAGAACACGGGCATTAACAAATATGCAGGTTTGGGTGGCTGTAACTTTTGTTCTGCAAAGCCATCGTAGAGGAGCCTAAAAGCGGGGACCCGTGAGGGAGCAGGCCGAGCCTCTGCGATTCCGGTATGTCACCGCGCTCCCGCGTCGCCACTGCTCTGCTGTTTTTTTCCTGGTTTTAAAGGGAGGAGGAGGAGGAGGAGGAGGAGGAGAAAGGAGTTTGGATTTATATCCCCCCTTTCTCTCCTGTAGGAGACTCAAAGGGGCTGACAATCTCCTTGCCCTTCCCCCCTCACAACAAACACCCTGTGAGGTAGGTGGGGCTGAGAGAGCTTAGAAGAGCTGTGACTAGCCCAAGGTCACCCAACTGGCGTGTGTGGGAGCGCACAGGCCAATCTGAATTCCCCAGATGAAAGCCCTCCCACAGCTCAGGCGGCAGAGCTGGGGAATCAAACCCAGTTCCTTTCAGATCAAGAGTGCACCTGCTCTGTAGCCACTGCTCTCTTAGCCACTCACGCCACTGCTTTCTCTCCTGCTATATATCAGGTTAAAAGCCTGCTATAGCTTACCTCTTCCAGGGAAGAGCTGTTCTTGAAAAGGTAAAATTAGGAGGAAGGTAAAGCCTTCCCAATTTTTACCTCTGTAAATTTGCTTCAATTCCATCCCACCTCCTCCTGAATGGGGGTCCAAAGCGACTTGAGTCATTCTCTTGTCCTCCGTTTTATCCTCTCAGCAGCCCTACAAGGTAGGCTAGGCTGAGTGACTGGCCCCAGGTCACCCAGTAAGCTCCCGTGACCGCCCGGGACTCCCAGATTCTAGTCCAGCACTCTGACCACTCTACCACACGGGCTCCATGGAATGGCTTGTGGCCAAGATCCCGTCAATGGGATGCTCTCTGGGGGCGTGGCTTCAGAGGGGATCTGTGCCCAAGACCACAGGATGGAAGTTGCCCCTCAGTGTAGACAGCATGAAGTCAGGTGGACCAGTAATTTGACTCTGGGAAAGGCACCTTTATGGGTTACTGGGTGGTCCATACAAAAGGTGCCCCTGGATAAGAACATAAGAACGAGCCTGCTGGATCAGACCAGAGTCCATCTAGTCCAGCTCTCTGCTACTTCGCATGATGGCCCTGCCAGGTGCCTTTGGGAGCTCACCTGCAGGGGAGGAGGTGAAAGCAATGGCACTTCTGCTTAACTGCTGCTGCTTAACCTGAGCACCTGGTCTGCTAAAGGCATTTTGCAATCTCAGATCCAAAGAAGGATCAAGATTGGAAGCCATAGATGCGACTTCTCCTCCATAAATCTGTCCCTGGCCAACTTCTTAAAGGCTATCCAGGGTTAGTGGCCATCACCCCTCCTCGCGGCACGTGACATATTCCAAAACACCAATCACACATTAGCATTGAGAGAGACATTTCCTTTTATTAGTCTTAATTCTTCCCCCCCGGCATTTTCAAGGGATGCCCCCTGGTTTTAGTATTGTGAGAAAGAGAGAAAAAATTGTCAACATTTTCTACCCCATGCATAATTTTATAGACTTCAATCATATCCTCCCTCAGACGTCTCCTCTCCAAACTAAAGAGTCCCAAACGCTGCAGCCTCTCCTCATAAGGAATGTGCTCCAAGAAGAAGAAGAAGACCCTTTCTCTCCTGCAGGAGACTCAAAGGGGCTGACAATCTCCTTGCCCTTCCCCCCTCAGAACAAACACCCTGTGAGGCAGTGGGTGGAGAACTGAGAGAGCTCAGAGAAACTGTGAGCTAGCCCAAAGGTCACCCATCCGGCGTGTGTGGGAGTGCACAGGTGCTAACCTGAATTCCCCAAGATAAGCCTCCCACAACTCAAAGCGGGCAGGCCGCGGGGAATCAAACCCAGTTCCTCCAGATTAGAGTACACCTGCTCTTAACCACTATGCCACTGCTGCTCCCATAAAATGCTCCCATAAAAATGAAATTAGTTTCAGAGGAAAGCTGTATTGGTCTGCAGTGGAGCTTCCAGAGTTGAGTCCAGTGGCACCTTAAGGGCCTTAAAGAATGTTGGGGTTTGAGCTTTCAAACGTTTATACCCTAAAGGAGCATCAGTGGCGTAGGAGGTTAAGAGCTCGTATATCTAATCTGGAGGAACCGGGTTTGATTCCCAGCTCTGCCGCCTGAGCTGTGGAAGCTTATCTGGGGAATTCAGATTAGCCTGGGCACTCCCACCTTTTCACCAAATGCCAGCTGGAGACCTTGGAGGAGTAGTCACAGTTCTTCAGAGCTCTCTCAGCCCCACCTACCTCACAGGGTGTTTGTTGTGAGGGGAGAAGGGCAAGGAAGGTAATCCTTTAACCGCTTTGAGTCTCCTGCAGGAGAGAAAGGGGGGATATAAATCCAACTCTTCTTCTTCATAACATGTGGCAGTGGATTTAAGACAGATGAGATAGATTTTCTGCTCTATGTATAGTTGTGGAACTTGCTCCCATTTGTGGAACTTGCTCCCTCTTCTTCTTCTTCTTCTTCTTCTTCTTCTTCTTCTTCTTCTTCTTCTTCTTCTTCTTCTTCTTCTTCTTCTTCTTCTTCTTCTTCTTCTTCTTCTTCTTCTTCTTCTTCTTCTTCTTCTTCTTCTTCTTCTTCTTCTTCTTCTTCTTCTTCTTCTTCTTCTTCTTCTTCTTCTTCTTCTTCTTCTTCTTCTTCTTCTTCTTCAAATCTTTATCGTTCTAAGGTGCCTCTGGCCTTGAATCTATATAAATGAAAGACATTTTATTGGAGGTCAGCCCCTACCCTGTGCATGTTTTCAGCAACCAGAATTAAAAGCCCTGGTTTTAGTAATAATAAAACATAACCTGGCAAAGACCTGACTGCATTAATTAAAACAAAAATTCTCCCTCCGTTTCTCCTTCATAAGAACATAAGAACTAGCCTGCTGGATCAGACCAGAATCCATCTAGTCCAGCATTCTGCTACTTTCACTTGAGAGTGGCCCCTGGAGGTGCCTTTGGGAGCTCACATGCAGGATGTGAAAGCAATGGCCTGCTGCTGCTTTCTGCTCCTGAGCACCTGGTCTGCTAAGGCATTTGCAATCTGAGATCAAGGGAGGGATCAAGATTGGTAGCCATAGATTGACTTCTCCTCCATAAATCTGTCCAAGCCCTTTTTAAAGCTATCCAGGTTAGTGGCCATCACCACCTCCTGTGGCAGCATATTCCAAACACCAATCACTCTTCCCTTCCTTTGCACTCCAAGCTTTTTACTTTTATTTCTGGCTAATCTTCGGCGGGTGCTGTTTCAATCACCAGCAGAGCTGGAAACCTCTACTTCATGCTGGCTGCGGAAACAGCCAGAGACTCTATTTATTTCAACAACGTATAAATCATTTAATCTTTCAACAAGTAGATAGGGAGGGAAGCCATTGGCTTCAGAACCAGGAACAGAGAGCATGCTGGGAAACGTGAACAGCACGACACAGCTGAGCGGTGTGCCCTTCTAGGATTTCTGTAAAAATGTTGTCTTCTCCCTCAAGCTTTTGCGAGACCCTGCGAAAATAAAAAAGAGCAAGGAAAGTTCTTTTTCTTGATGGTGAGTGAATGCCTTGGGTGATTTTGTACAGCTTATTCTTCCTGGATTAAAAAAAATAAGTATGTTGAATTCTTCACTAAGATCAGATGAATTTGCAGTGACATTTGGATCACTCCACGCTTGTTGGTTTTTGGGAGAAGAGTGGATCCCCATCCCTAGTTCGGTCTTCTCATTCTTAGCATGTTTTCAAGTTGATCTTTGTAGGGACTAGAACAGTGGTGGCAAACCTTTGGCACTCCAGATGTTATGGACTACAATTCCCATCAGCCCCAATTGGCCATGTTGGAAGGGGCTGATGGGGGTGCTGAATCCATAGCTAGCTCTGAAGTGCCAAGTGCCCTGCAAGATCTAAAGCACTTGCTTCCCATCACATTTGTATGGAAGAAAGAGTTTGGATTCTCCCACCTTTCTCTCTCAGCAGCAGTGGTTAAAGGGCAGGTGCATTCTAATCTGGAGGAACTGGGTTTGATTCCCAGCTCTGCCGCCTGAGCTGTGGAGGCTTATCTGGGGAATTCAGATTAGCCTGTGCACTCCCACACATGCCAGCTGGGTGACCTTGGGCTAGTCACAGCTTTTCGAACTCTCTCAGCCCCACCTACCTCACAGGGTGTTTGTTGTGAGGGGGGAAGGGAAAGGAGTTTGTCAGCCCCTTTGAGTCTCCTACAGGAGAGAAAGGGGGGATATAAATCCAAACTCTTCTTCTTCCTGTAAGGAGACTCAAGGTATCTTGCAAGCTCCTTTCCTTTCCTCTCCCCACAACAGACACACTGTGAGGCAGGTGAAGACTGAAGGCGTCCCCTAAGAACTGTGACTAGCCCATGATCAATCCTAACTTGAAAGGCATCTAAGGAAGCGGAGAAGCACATCTGGTTCACCAGATGGAAATCTCCTGCCACTCGGAGGTGGAGGAATTGGGGAATAAAAGCCAGTTTCTCTAGATAGACATCACTCCCTGAGGATTGTCTTTTTTTTTTTTCATCCGAGTGACTGAAGTCGAGTATAGCTTAATATCATCCCACTCCTGATTGAACCATTGGCTTACGGTGTTTCAGAAAATGGTGTTTTCCCCAATAGCTACTACCTGAGATCCTTTCAGCCAGATATGCCAGACAAGAAAGCCAAGTTCTTCTGCATTCACACTAAACAGTAAACCCTCTCACCATTGGTTCATTTAGCTCAGTGTTGTCTGCTGTGGTTGGTATCAGCTCCCCACTTGATTTAGCTGAAGATTGAACTTTCTGCATGCAAAGAAGAAGAGAAGAATTTGGATTTATATCCCCCCTTTCTCTCAAGTAAGGAGACTCAAAAGGGCTTACAACCTCCTTGCCCTTCCCCCCTCACAACAAACACCCTGTGAGGTGGGTGGGGCTGAGGGAGCTCCGAGAAGCTGTGACTAGCCCAAAGTCACCCAGCTGGCATGTGTTGGAGTGCATAAACTGATCTGATTCACCAGATATGCCTCCACAGCTGAAGTGGCAGAGCTGGGAATCAAACCCGGTTCCTCCAGATTAGAATGCACCTGCTCTTAACCACTATGCCACTGGAGGGTACCATGTGTGTGGGGCGGGGGGGGCTGTAGCTTCCTCCCTGTAAAGTTCTGGAACCTTCTCGTGCTTGAACTGCATATGAAGATGCAGGTTAGTGAGTCCATTGAGCTCTGTATTGTTTTATATGGCTGGCGGCGGTTTTTGATGGTCGGGCACAGAAGGGTTTTACTCGGTGTGAGGTGCCTTGTGTGAGGTGCTCTGGCATTGACCCATAACCCTCTTGGGTTGCTGGATTCTTCTTTGAGCTCTAAATCCCATTGTGGGGGGGGAGGGGTCGGCAGGGGGAGGGGTTGTACGTTCCTTTAGCTCATAGGTGTCAAGCTCACGGCCCTCCAGATGTTATGGACTACAGTTCCCCTCATCCCCTGCCAGCATCATGCTGGCAGGGGATGATGGGAACTGTAGTCCATAACATCTGGAGGGCCGTGAGTTTGACACCTGTGCTTCAGCTAGTACAGAATTGCCGGAAGAATTCGGCCTTGCATGTGAATTATTTGAGAGGGCAAGGCTGTCTTAAGACTCTAACTCTTTCTCGGAAGCACACGTTTAAAGATTTGACGTACTTTCAGGGTGTCAGAAACCATTACCACTGGAGGGACTGAGCTGTCCAGATACTGTAGAAAGGAGGGGTTGGAGGCTTGGACCCCCCCGCCCCACGGAGAAAAGAGGTGCAGAATAGAGCAAAAGCAAAGCCAGTCACAAAAGCTAGAGTCCAGGGGAAATGCAGGGTCCGACCAAGAGCTATATGGGTGTGGAAGGCTGAAACTGCCATAGGGTGGTGGTGGTGGTGGTGGTTGTTATTGAATTGTTGTTGTTGTTGTTGTTGTTGTAGATTTCACAGCTGCCAGATCTTTAGCTGGTTGTTGGCCTTCATTACAATTATCATTATTTATTAATTAAACAAACAAACAAACAAACTTATAGGCTGCCTCATCCCCGAAGGGCTCAAAGCGGCCCACAGTATGGCTGTTCTCCAAGACAGCAAATCAAAACAACATCAAACTTCAACCCATGAAAACTTACGCAGCAGTTGCCGAACGAAGCAAATATAGGTTAGAACAGCAAGAAGTTGTTTTACGGTACAGTTGTTTGAAACAATGAATGCCCGATCCTAAAAGAGCAAAAGAAAGGGAGAGTAAGAATAAGGCGGCCCTTTGATGGAATCAGGGGAATCAAGGCCCAACCAAGATGGAAAAGCAGGAAACAGGCAGCCTCCGTTTCCAGTATCATGTATGTTAATATATGCGTCTTCGAGTCTTCCCGGTGCGTTCACGCCCATGGGCAAGCTCGCGTTACTGACGTACATCCCACAAGGCCTGCTACACACAGCCATTTAAGCGTAAGAGGATCTTGGTGAAATCCTCAGCGGGTTGGCCAGTTTTAATATCTGTGGAATCATGCTTTGGCAGCTGTGGATTTGGCGTATGCGCTTTCCACGTGCTCAGATGCTCTGTGGCTCAGGAAGGAAGAAAATACATAACATGGCCACATGCTCACGCTGTGGTAGCAACATGCATCTCTGAACATTTGTTTCTAATAAGAGACCATTGAGACACCCTGGCCGAGGCGATGAAGTAAACTTTCCGCGCCTCCGTTTCTTCCCACACGTACCTTCTCTCCCAGCGGAACTCCTCTCCAGGGACAGGGGGGGGGGAGGCCATGCGCCCACGCTGCCATAGGCCCGGTGGAGGGCAGCGTACCGGAGGCAGCCGCCCTGAAGGAATTTCGCTGGGGACTGAATATTGAAGGCGCGTTCCATCCACCGTGCCTCCGTGAAATCTTCGCGGTCGTTCTGTGCGAACAGCCCGGAGCAGAGGTGGGGATCAGCAGAGATTCTCACGGGTTCGAGAAGTGGGTTACCTAATGATTTGTATTATTGTGCGAGAGGGTTACTAATGGGTGATTTTGCCCGTGATTTTTTGCCTCGGATTCGCCCTGCCAGCGGTAAGCGATGCACGGCGTCGTGATGGCAGCCTGCGCTAAGCCTGCATTCGCATCCGTTCCACGCCCGGAGACCCGGTATGGCGGCTTTCGTCATGGCACAGCCCCACCAGGGATGCCGCCCGAATGCCCGGCCTACCCCGTCGTGCCCACCCAGCCCCATTGGCTTTTCACGCCACAGTTGAATCCCACCACCGCGGGCCTACTGTTACTAAAATTTTTTGGATCCGCACTGTTGAGCTCCATCACCATCTGCTCCATAATAGCATTGGGAAGCTGCTGAAAGCAAGATTGCCATGTGGAATCCGCCTGGGTGTTAAATTTGCTTAGCAAAACTGCCAGGAAGTATTACCAGTTACGGTATTCCTGTTCTAGAGAAGTCACCGCTTTTAAGGTTTGCGGAATCTCACGGGTGACGCGCGCAAGTCAGAATCTTCAAGTGTCATTAAACCTAAGAGCACTTCCGGGTTTAAAATCGAGATAGTTTACAAACCTCGCGCCTTTCGGTTGCGCTGTATCGATCCCTGCTGGCGTGCGCAACTCGCTACAGCTGGCTCTTCCCCTTTGTCCCTGTTGGCGTGTATATTTATCTGCTAACAGCGGATAACATTTCATAAATCTCACCAAGTGGGCTCCAGTCCACCCAAAGCTGCCTCCTCGATAAATCTCTCGGTCTTGAAAGTTCCGCGAGACGTTGTCGTCTCCGTCTTGTTTTGTGTGCCCCTTGGATTTGGTTGCTTCTGTCTTCTGCCTGCCTGGAACCTTGGGCAACCTGGTTACAGTTTCTACAGCCAAGGGGGTCTTCCCACCATAGAGTGGAAATTTTTTGACTTGGCTCCTACCAGGGTACAGAGGAGTGAAGGCGCTGGCGAGAGCTGAGAATACCAGGTGTAAAAAATCTGCAGGGAGTTGTTTAGGCCTGTGCAACGGTTTCCCCAGGCTCCTGCCTGGTGAAACAGCGATTTTAAAGCCTGGGTCTGGGGCGAAGGAAAGGGGAAGCAAAGCGCGAAGCGTGGCGAGGAGGTCATTATCCCTTTGAACAACAAGAATGTGGGGTTTTTTTTTTTACTTTCCTGTGCTTCTACATGGCTATATATACATTCAAATCGCCAAATATCTTGAATTATTACCTGAACCCCAACAGAGATGGATTCTCACAAGGGCCAGATCCAATCCCTTCCCATCGGCCATTACAAAGTGTCGATTGCTTATCCATCCCTCTCCAGGATCGGGTTTTGTCCCACACTGTAAAAACCAAAGCGGAGACTCTTGCTCCGCGTTATTCTTGACTGTCGAGATATGTGGGCATCAGGAATTTCTCAATAGGCTGGCCCTGGACAAATCGGAGCGACTCTGGCTGTTCTGTTGTGGAGCTTCTGTTAAACATAGCACACAGATGTAAAGTGCTCTTGGAAAAAAAGTAGCAAAATTTATTTTACAAGTGACAGAACTTTCCACAAGCAATGTATGCTGCTATATACCAGTCTTCCTGTCTGTGCTTTGAATGTACTCTTGATTTGTATTTCAAAAATGTCTGGCAATGCTCTAGAACCGTGGTGGTGAACCTTTGGCACTCCAGATGTTATGAACTACAATTCCCACCAGCCCCTGCCAGCATGGTCAGTGTACGTGCTGGCAGGGGAGCTGATAAGTATGATCCCATCTGGAGATATAAGAACCGTCTCCACTACTTCCTAGAACCACTGTTTTTTTAAATGCCAAATAAAGGTGGTGGTTGTAAAAAAAAAATACATTCAAATCAAAATTGAGGTCAGCTCCCTTATCACCTGGGTGGAAGAATTTTTAAGAGGACCTGCCCACTAGGGTGGAAAGAGGAAACCCCCGTGCTGTGCTCTCAAACTCCAGGGCTGTGCAAAGTTGTGTGGGTAAAAACTGCACATTACACAGGACAGAAGGCTGCCGCTGAAAAGGACTGGTCTGCGTTAAGCAGTCCCCCCAAGGTTTAAGTGGTGGCGAACCTATGGCATTCCAGATGTTCGTGGACTACAGTTCCCATCAGCCCCTGCCAGCATGGGATGGGAATTGTAGTCCATGAACATCTGGTGATGCGAATTGATGTCCATGGTGGGAATGTAGTCCATGAACATCTGGAGTGCCATAGGTTCGCCACCACGGGTTTAGATCACCCTTTTGTCATTGATTGCCCGGCCCTGCTCTTCAGCGTTAGCTGCCCCGGGGAACCCATGTTTCAGTCTTGATGTGACATATATATGGGGAGGGCTGAACTCTGGGCTGCCAGTTTTGGTGGGATCTCTGTGTGAGTGATCTCTGGCTCCCAATCTTGATCTTCCTTGATCTCAGACTGCAAATGCCTTAACAGTCCAGGTGTTAACAAGGGGGCAGCAGCGAGGAGCCATTGCTTTCACCTCCTGCATGTGAGCTCCCAAGGCACCTGTGGTGGGCCACTAAGTAGCAGAGATGCTGAACTAGGAATGGACTCTGGTCTGATCCACAGCAGGCTGCGTTGCTTATCTCATTCTTATGATTGGTGTTTGAGATATGCTGCCACAGGGAGGGTGAGTGATGGCCCACTAACCTGGATAGCTTTAAAAAGAGGCTTGGACAGATTTATGGAGGGAGAATCAATCTATGGCTACCAATCTTGAATCGCTTCCTTGATCTCAGACTGCGA
This sequence comes from Sphaerodactylus townsendi, assembly GCF_021028975.2. Classification (NCBI taxonomy): domain Eukaryota; kingdom Metazoa; phylum Chordata; class Lepidosauria; order Squamata; family Sphaerodactylidae; genus Sphaerodactylus; species Sphaerodactylus townsendi. The sequence continues at coordinate 1,084,190 of NW_025950385.1, forward strand.
ATGCCTTAACAGTCCAGGTGCTTTCGGGGGGGCAGCAGCAGCAGAGAGCCATTACTTCCATCCTGCATGTGAAGCTCCCAAAGGCACCCTGGTGGGCCCACTGCTTGAGTAGCAGAGTGCTGGACTCTAAGATGGACTCTGGTCTGATCCAGCAGGCTCCTTCTTATGTTCTTATGATTGGTGTTTGGAATGTCGCTTATACAGGGAGGTGGTGATGGCCACTATCCTGGATAGCTTTAAAAAGGGCTTGGACAGATTTATGGAGGAGAAGTCAATCTATGGCTACCAATCTTGATCCTCCTTGATCTCAGACTGCAAATGCCTTAACAGTCCAGGTGCTCGGGAGCAGCAGCAGCAGAAGGCGATTGCTTTCACCTCCTGCATGTGAGCTCCCAAAGGCACCTGGTGGGCCACTGCAAGTAGCAGAGAGCTGGACTAGATGGACTCTGGTCTGATCCAGCTGGCTTATCAAGATTGGTAGCCATAAATCGACTTCTCCTCCATAAATCTGTCCAAGCCCCTTTTAAAGCCATCCAGGTTAGTGGCCATCACCACCTCCTGTGGCAGCATATTCCAAACACCAATCACAAGTTGTGTGAAGAAGTGTTTCCTTTTATTCCTTTTATTTAACATTCTTCCGCCAGCCTCACGTAAGAACTGGTTCCAAGTCATTTCATAAATATAACTTTAGTGCACAGGTGTCAAATCCACGGCCCTCCAGATGTTATGGACTACAGTTCCCATCATCCCCTGCCAGCATGATGCTGGCAGGGGATGATGAGACTGCTCAATCCATATCGACTTGCGAAGCAGAAACACCTATATTCAATGGATCCCAACCCAACCACCCTGGTATCCAAACTTGGTGTTCGAGAGAAAGAGAAATGGCAAACTTTTCGTTTACCTTCTCAGCATGAGATGTGGTCAGATGCGGGAGGGTATTGGGTGATGGTTCAAAGAATGAACTGGCAGGTTCCTCGTTCAAATCCTGGCCTCTGCCACAAACCCACCAGGTTGGACCCACCAGGTGGAACTCTGCCACAAACCCACCAGGTGGGACATTGACACGTCCTGTTTCTTTCAGCTTCACCATGTGCAGTGTCAGGCCTACCTTACCAAGCTATGTTAAGGGGCTGAAGAAAGTAACGTGTTCTGTTTGAACCCGGATGGTACTTGTCAGACAGTATCTTGACAAGCAAGTTTAACCCACCTCCCACCCACCCTCACCCACATACACACCTTGACTTCATTTCCGTCTGGCAGACCAGGGTGTGGAAATAAGGCAAAATAATTTTCATCCAGTGAGGAATATAAGTGACTGTGGCCCCTTCCACACATGCAGAATAATGCACTTTCAATCCTCTTTCACAACAGCTTGCAAGTGGATTTTGCTATTCCGCACAGCTGCAAAGTGCATCGAAAGTGCAGTATTCTGCATGTGCGAAAGGGGCCTGTATTTCTGAAGAAGCAGACTCTGACTCAAGACAACTTGAATTGAAATATACGGCTTTATATACGGAGCAGCAGTGGCGTAGGAGGTTAAGAGCTCGTGTATCTAATCTGGAGGAACCGGGTTTGATTCCCAGCTCTGCCACCTGAGCTGTGGAGGCTTATCTGGGGGATTCAGATTAGCCTGTGCACTCCCACACATGCCAGCTGGGTGACCTTGGGCTAGTCACAGCTTCTCGGAGCTCTCTCAGCCCCACCTACCTCACAGGGTGTTTGTTGTGAGGAGGGAAGGGCAAGGAGATTGTAAGCCCCTTTGAGTCTCTCCTGCAGGAGAGAAAGGGGGGATATAAATCCAAACTCTTCTTCTTCTTCTTTATGGTGCTTCGTTTTGCTACAACAGACTAGCACGGATAGCCCTCTGCGGTCCCTTTTCCCAGCGGAGTTGGGGAAAGATGCTGCCCGCTCTTACTCTTAGCAGCCAAGTAGTCGCTCCCATCTCCTAACTTTTGGAACAGCTGTACGCCCAAACGGTCGGCGCGACGCTTTGTTGCCGAAGTTGGGAGGCCTTAAAATGCTAAAGCTTATTGTTATTCTGAGTTGATAATCTCTGCCTTACTTTAATAATTTTTCCTCATGCCTGGATAGCCCGCGAGTTGCCCGATAATCACTCACACAGCTTTGTAATCAATGCCCAAAGTAATAGGATTCCGCTGGCCAACGGCAATTAATAAATTTGTGTCTTTTTTAAAAACACTAGCAAGTCGGGCCTGAAATACGACTGACTGGCTTTTCCTCATTTGCATATTTATTGCAGTGGAAAAATTTCTCGCGGAATGATTGATGTTGAGCCTGCCTCTTGAATTCCAAGCAGCGCATTATTATGAAATGAAAAATGCCGGCCATACAGTTGATTAAAGTTGAAGACACAGTGGAATCGGTGTTTTTTAAGATTGTGGGAGAATTAAAGGCATATTTTAATAGATGTTGACAAGAAGTGAACTAACAAAAGCAAAGCGGAGGATTTGCTTGAAAAGATTTAATCAAACGTGTTTCTTGGGGGATTAATTGCTGGGGATGACGATCGTGACGACCCGAGGCTAATCGCGTGCTTTGGCTTGCAGGTCTGAATGAGAAGTATTGTTCTCCGGCCAGTGTATTGAGCATCACTTTTGACCCACGCCTGAACTCCAGTTCCAGAGCTGTCTGCAAAATTAGGAGTGGGAATAACCTCTCTTTTCATCTTAAACGGGGGACGGAGGGGCTCGAGGTTTTGCATTTCACGATCATGTTGAAGACGGAGAACCAAAGCGGGAAATGCCACAGCAATGCTTCGAGTGTCGGAGCTGGTGAGTTTCAGCGGTGATGCAGGGAGGAGGGGGCCGTTTCTTTCTTGTCCATGTTGCGTGTTCACAGTTGTGGGATCCTTGTCTGTCAAGGCCAAGAGAACCAGGTTGGTGTGAAGAGCAGAATTCAACCCCCCTGTCCCGTCCGTCCGTCCGTCCCCCAATCCTTATAGAAGAAGCAAGCCTTTATTGGCATAGACAACAGTACAACAGTAATAAAAAACAGATTTAAAAGCATATACAATACAAGGTCAAAGGAAATCTACTGGCAAGTTTGAGAGTGATTTCCCCCCAGGAGAAAGGATCTGCCACTATCATACAGAGAAGGATCAAGGGTTGTCCAACAAGAGTAGTGTAATCTAATTAAATCGAGGGAGATGGGAGTAAATGTAAAGGAGCAAGATTCACATACTTGGATCTGGATTTCCTTGAATCTGAGATACAGTGTAGTAGTTGGTGGGCCAGAGATTCAACTGAGCACGTCAGGAAGTTACATGGAGCACAATCTTTTTAGGCCTTTTCTTGCCCAGTAAAATCTGCCATGCAACAAGGCGAAGCATAGGCATAACATTAAACCACAGCGAAGCATTATGGCTCCCCTTTGAACAGGGTTTATTAAGCAATACAGGTAGTGTGCCAAGTGGCCTCGTTCAAATGGGAGAGAAAAATACAGGGGGGAACACGTTTTCTTGGCTGCGGTGATTAGGGTAGAGAACTAATTTCCTATAAGCTTCTGATTAGGACAAGTATTCTTATAAGTATTCCCCAGGGCAGAACTTCACGTTTGCCTCTAGGGGTGAATGGTAAGTGTTCCCATAACTGAGGGAATTCCAGGGAATGACCTCAGACACTCTTGGTGTCGGGGTTCAGCTAAACTCCAGTGACTCCACACATTTCGTTTCAATTTTAATTTATACCCCGCCCTATCCCCGACAGGCTCAGGGCAGCTAACAACATGGTAAAACTGTATACAATTATAATAGAATAAACAGTAATGGAACACTAAGGAGATACATTACACTAAAAATAAGGATCAGAATTACAGATGGTGACTTAGAAGAGAAGAAGAGTTTGGATTTATAATCCCCCTTTCTCTCTTGTAGGAGACTCAAAGGGGTTTACAATCTCCTTGCCCTTCCCCCCCACAACAAACACCCTGTGAGCTACATGGGGCTGAGAGAGCTCCGGGAAGCTGTGACTAGCCCAAGGTCACCCAGCTGGTGTTTGTGGGAGTGCACAGGCTAATCTGGATTCCCCAGATAAGCCTCCACAGCTCAGGTGGCAGAGCGGGGAATCAAACCCGGTTCCTCCAGATTAGAATGCACCTGCTCTAAACATATCAAATCTAACAGATCGACGATAACCACAACAGCAGCACTATATGAATCCTGCCTTTTCCAGAGACTAGAGTACACGTGGGGGGCTTCGATAGCAAGGAACCCCAAAAGGTTGAAAAGGCTGATAAAATACATTAAATACACATATTGATAAAAGTCAAGCACAGTGCAATAAAATGTTTATTTAATATATTTTTAGAAGAAGAAGAAGAAGAAGAAGAAGAAGAAGAGTTTGGATTTATATCCCCCCTTTCTCTCCACTTGGGAGACTCAAGGGCTGACAATCTCCTTGCCCTTCCCCTTACAACAAACACCCTGTGAAATGGAGGTGGGAGCTGAGAGGAGCAACTCCAGAAGAACTGTGACTTCAGCTCCAAGGTCACCCAGCTGGCTGATCGTGGGAGTGCACAGGCTAATCTGAATTCCCAAGATAAGCCTCCACAGCTCAGGCTGACAGAGCTGGGGAATCAAGCCGATTCCTCCAGATTAGATAATACACAAGCTCTTAACCTCCTACATACACTGCTGGAAGGCTTCCATTTGTTGGCTGCTCTGCATCTTAATGCATAGCGTCTACTTTCCAGTTCTCATTAAGGCCGAAGAATTTGGTTATACCTCTTTCTCTCCTGTAAAGGAGGCTCAAAGGGAAGCTTACAATCTCCTTTTCCCTTCCTCCCCACAACAAACACCCTGGGCGCAGGTAGGTAGGGCTAAAGAGAGCTCAGAAGAACTGTGACTAGCTCAAGGTCACCCAGCTGGCATGTGTGTGTAGTGCACAGAAGCTAATCTGGGAGTTCCCCAGATAAGCCTCCCACAGCAGCTCCAGGTGGCAGAGCTGAGGGAATCAAGCGCCCGTTCCTCCAGATTAGAGTGCACCTGCTCTTAACCACTCTGCTCCTCATTGGAGCCGATTCCGCGCCTGGCGTTATTGACCCTAGGATTCGAGACTCGCGTTAGGACCTGAAATGCTCCGCAGACAACCACTGCAGGATCGTGATGGTTTTGTAAAAATTCACAGTTTAAGCCCGTCGTAGCAGTCAAATTTCCGACTCCAGTTGGGAGCGGCGACTTAATTTCAGGGAACCATATTTCGAACTCAGCTGTAGATTCCAGTAAAGTGTGGAATCTCTGGTGCCAGGAGTCCCCATTCAATGCCAATCGCAGCTGAGTAAGTTTTGGGCATCGCGCGTACAGCTGGCCATTAATCAAAGCATGCAACTTCGTCCCTCCAAGAATTTCACTCCTGGCAGTTTTTTTTTAAATAACGCATTATTATTGGGGATAGACAGAACATGGCCGCATTAGACCCAGCAGCCATATCCGAACGAGCGAATGAAGAGGCACAGGATGATCCCTTCCCTCCGGTACTGGGATCAAGCTGGTTGCACAGTGGGGAACAACAATGGCTTTTTTGACTCTAGAGGGTCCAGTACCCTTCTCTTAGGGAACTGGAGTGCGAACCTATTTTGCTTTCGTGTCTTGAGGAATCGTCCATTGTGAATCATTGAAGGACAACATAATCACCACAACCTGTGGGCCGCCACTCTCAGTTTGTTGGAGGTGTGGCTGAGATAAAAAATCCTGAGTGGATTTGTCAATAATTTTTTAAGAATGGAAAGTCACGGTAGAAATCCTTTTCCCCACGTTTCTGTGGCTTGCTTATCCACATTCATTTCAAGGATCTCACCGGGATCATTGTGGTTCTTTTCTTTTCAGTTTACCCTGCCAATAGTTTTGACCTCTCTTTTCCCAGTTTACCCTCACCTGTAGAGGTTTGCTGGAGCTGGAGAGTTTAGCCTCTGAAGTGACCCAGTGCAATGTCTGAGTGGGGATTTGAGCCTGGAGTCTTTCCAGTTCCTAGGCCATCATCAGTTCCAGTTCTAAGGCCATCCCACCAGTTCTGTAGGCTCTTTGCACCATATTATGGATCTCTCACACATCTACAAGATCATCAGCTAGAAAATCCGGCTGTTAGGGTTCTGAAGTGGAACCCCTCAAGTGTGCCCATTAAAGGATGCTCGGGTTTCTCTGTGTCTTGAGCGGTGTATGGTTTCCTTTTCTGGTTTATCTCCACTCCTACTGTGAGCTACCAACATCCCCCTGCAAGAAACATATACCCTAACCAGATACTTTGGGTCAGTGATGGCAAAACTTTTCGAGGCCAAGTGCCCTTAAATTGCAACCCCTAAAGCCCACTTTTATGTATCACAAAGTGCGCTTGCGGCAATTTAAACGCTACGAATACTGAGGTTTTCGTTTAGAAAAAAGCAGGTTGAAACAAAATGTTTCACTCCAGGGTGCTATGCTATCGAGCGTTTTGGTGGTGGCAGTTGGTGGCTTTGCTTTGGAAATAACCGTTACAGCTGCTTCCAGCAGGGTGAGTCATCGACCCTAGGAGGGGTTTACTTCCAGAAGCAAAGCCCCATTGCCCAGCAACTCCGAAGCTTACTCCCCAGGTAAAGGATCGCGTGCTTTTTAGTTCTTCACATGGAAATCAGTTGCGGGTTTAGCAACAGCTTAGCAGGGGTTACCTACACTGCTTCCCAAAACTAGGTCTTAGGTTTAATGCTAATAATGTCGGAGCTCCAGCAGCCCAGGCCAGCCTAGATGTGTGTGTGGGGGGTGGGGGGGACTCTGCTGTTTTGTCAATGCGTTCCCACAGAAGGGCTCTTGAGTGCCACCCTCTGGCACCCATGGCATAGGTTCACCACCACTGATCTAGACCAGTGATGGCGAACCTAACCTTTGAGACCCGAAAGTGCCCAAACTACAACCCCAAAACCCAGCATTTATGCTCGCAAGAGATTTTTGCCAACACCGCAATTTTAACCTGGAATTCTGAGGTTTTTTAGTTAAGAAAAAAATGAAATGAAAAAAAAGGTTGGCTCTGAAGTGCGTATGCTACTTGGGGAGTAAGCTTGGTGGTAGTTGATGGCTTTGCTTTGGAAGCAACCATGCAACTCTTCCAGCGAGAGTGAATCAGAGACACTCCTAGGGAGGGGTTTACTCCAGAAGCAAGCCCCATTGCCAGCAACCGAGCTTTTACTCCCCAGGTAAAGTTCATGCAACTAGTTCTTCGCCTGATGAAAATCAGTGGGGTTTAACAGCGCCAACAGGGTTCCCTACAGCTGCCTCCCCAAAACTAGAGTCTTAGGTTTAATGCTAATAGTCGAGCCCAGTGGCCCAGGCCAGCCTAGATGTGTGTGGGGGGGGGGGGGGACTCTCGCGTGCCCACAGAGAGGGAGCTCTTGAGTGCCACCTCTGGCACCTCCGATGCCATAGGTTAAGCCACCACTGCTTTTTTAGGAGTGCTGGTTTCCTGGGGGCTGTCAGATCAGTCTTCAAAGCGCTGCAAGCTTCCGGCAGCTCCATCCAGTGTTGGGATTCAAATGAATTTAACAACCCGGTTGTTTACAAGCACCCGGTTTAACAACTGAAAGTTCCTGCGAGGCTGATTAGCGGGCCGGCTTGAATCCCAACCCCTGGCTCCATCCCATCCCTCCGTCGAGCCATTTCAGAGCGTCTGTTCTCAGAACAGCATGTAATACATCACGTTGCCATCTTCTTTTGCATATACATATGTTGAGTGTCAGCTAGCGTTGATCCCCCCCCCCCCTGATCGCAAGAGTAATATATCTCTCTTTCAGCACTTTCCCCCCCATTCAGGAATCAACGTGTAATATGTGCTTGCTTGATGGTGAAAATAATTCCCCCCTGAAACTTTATCTTCTGCCTTTGTTCCCCTCTCCTGTAAAGAAGCCCTGCCTGCCACTGCGCCCGGCGCCCGGCGACGTCACGATGGCTCCTTTGTGCGCGGTTAAACTCGGCGCTTGTCCGTCTCAGGAGGGGTTTGCCCTTTGGAAACAGGATGACAGCTCAACAGAGAGAGAGAGAAAAGAATCTTTATATTGTCAATACTTTCCCACCCACCCTTACAGTCCCCAAATTACAGGCTCATTAGCCTTGCTGTTAGAATACGGAGACATTTTACCCAGCACTGTCTACCATCAGATATCTCTGTCCTTTTACATGCGGGCCGCAACTTGCTCCAGTCTGGCACTGCTGAAGGGAAGATTTAGAGAGGCTCCTCCTTCACTCTGGCGTTGCCTGTTCTTTTCCTGCCATCTCTCTTGAAAATGAGATTTCTCAATATTCTTTCGGAGGCTGTGGCTGTTGGTTCTCTTTCAAGAGTATCATAAGCCCCTCTCCCTTTTTCTTTGACTTTTCCTTATGGGAAGGCAGTGCTTTGCTCCCTGACAATCAACCAGAGTCTCCATCTCGATCAATAAGGCTTCGTATTTTTTAACAAAAATAAAATATATATATGTCCAACCTTTCATCTAAAGATGAAAGAGACTGCCTCGATGCAACTTACTTCCTAAGAAACAAAAACAACCCTCAAACAATTCGAGCAACAAGTGGGTTTGCTGTGTGGTTTCGAGGGCTGTATGGCGTGAAATTTCTACCCAACATATAAGACAGTGTCTTATATTAATTTTAACTCCCAAAAGATGCGCTTAGGTCTTATTTTTCAGGGGATATATTCCATTTTTCTATGTTCTTGTTCGAATTAGGGCATGCTTCCAAACAAAAAACTTTGCATATGTCTTACTTTCGGGGGGATTGCCTTATATTTACGCGACTTCAGCAAAGAGCCTCTACTATGTCTTTATTTTTTAGGGGGATGTCTGTATATTAGGGAAACAGGGTAGCGGCATTCTCTCCTGATCGCGTTTAGCCTGCATCTGTGAAAGCCTGGCATCTTCTAGAGAATCTGATAGTAGGAATGGAAAGCAAGTGGAGTATATATATACTGTGAGGTCCACTTGCTTCCATTTCCATATCTCCACTTGCTTTCCATTCCTACTATCAGATCCTCTGAAGATGCCAGCCACAGATGCAGGCGAAACGTCAGGAGAGAATGCTGCTAGAACAAGTACACAGCCGGAAACCACACAGCTTTTAACAATTAATAAACTTATTTAATGTATTGTCGAAGGCTTTCTGGCGGAATCCTGGGGTGCTGTGTGGTTTCCAGGCTTTATCTGGCACGATATTCTAGCAGCATTCTCTCCTGGCGTTGCATACTGCATGTGTGGCTGGCATCTTCTGAAGATCGCTCCACACAAACACAGGGACAACTATAAATTCCTATAGCAATCAAAGGGAACAAGACCAGGATACTTCTATTCAGAGATCCATCCACCTATTTACCTTGCTATCTTCGAGTGTTACTCCCAGGCTACAGACTTCTCTGTGACTCACATGCCAGGCTACTCTATTCAGATGGCCTCACCTTTTGACCTCACAGTATATATACTCGCTTTCCATTCCTACCATCAGATCCTCTGAAGATGCCAGCCACAGATGCAAGCGAAACGTCAGGGAGAGAATGCTGCTAGAACTGCGACCATACAGCCGGAAGCACAGCACCCAAGTGATTCCGGCATTAGAAGCCTTCGACAATACATTACATTTGGAAACAAATCCACTTTAGTGCAATAAAAGTAGCACCAGGGTGGAAAAAAGGGAACCTGTGGAAGTGAAGAACAACTGGGGAAATAATTCAGCGACCAAGCCGTGCCCTTCCGAGCTGCCATTTTTAGCCTCTGAAGGTCAAGCACTGTTAGGGGCCTGGCCCATAGCCCTGGGACACAGGTCTGGGATGCAATTTACAGGCTGCAAAATTTTGAACGAGTTTTAGACCGAAACTTGCTACTGCTGTTCCACTGGTGTTTGTGTGATGGGGGTATTGTGTGTTATTATAGAGAATCGATTCCCTCGCGGGCTGTGCGAGAGTGGCCTCTGTATATCAGGAAATCTCTCACCTTTATCCTACCTGTCAGGGAGCTCTGTGTGTGTGTAAAGGCGGGTGTCGCGTGTGTGTTATAGTGCTTTTAGAGTGGGGCTCGTGCCCAGCAGGATGTTCACTGTGTGACTGAAAGTACACCATGACAGCCATTCGTGGGAGTGGCTGTTAGAACTCCAAAGGTGCCAGCCCGGCTCAACCATGAGTCTAAACTAGAGGTGCTTCAACCTCACGGTGCTGCAGATGTTAAGTGGACTACGATTCCCATCAGATCCTGCCAGCATGGCCAATTGGAAATGGCGTAGGAGGTTAAGAACGCGTGTATCTAATCTGGAGGAACCCGGGTTTTGATTCCCAGCTCTGCCGCCTGAGCTGTGGGGAGGGCTTCTCTGGGGAATTCAGATTAGCCTGTGCACTCCCACCTGGCGCCAGCTGGAAGTGACCTTGGGCTAGTCACAGATTCTTTGGAGCTCTCTCTGCCCCACCTACCTCACAGGGTGTTTGTTGTGAGAGAGGAAAGGAGTTTGTCAGACTCTTTGAGTCTCCTTACAGGAGGAGAGGGGAATATAAATACAATTCTTCTTCTTCATCGGCCACCAAGGCAGCCAACATTAATAACATGCGTAATAAAACACATCTTTGTTGTATCATGAAAACAATTAGGAGCAGCAGTGGCGTGAATGCGTTAAGAGCAGGTGCATTCTAATCTGAAGGAACGAGGTTTGATTCCCAGCTCTGCTGCCTGGGCTGTGGAGGCTTATCTGGGGGTCAAGATTAGCCTGTGCACTCCCACACCATCAGCTGGGTGACCTTGGGCTAGTCACAGATTCGGGCTCTCTCAGCCCACCTACCTCACAGGGTGTTTGTTGTGAGGGAAGGGCAAGGAGATTGTCAGCCTTGAGTCCAGCAGGAGGGGGGATATAAATCAAACTCCTCCTCTTCTTCTTCTTCTTCTTCTTCTTCTTCTTCTTCTTCTTCTTCTTCTTCTTCTTCTTCTTCTTCTTCTTCTTCTTCTTATTATTATTATTATTATTATTATTATTATTATTATTATTATTATTATTATTATTATTATTATTATTATTATTATGTTTTAAGCCTGCATCTGGGGCTGGCATCTTCAGAAGGTGTATCCACGAAGAAGTCTGTTACACATGCCTCCTCCTCCTCTTCCTCCTCCTCCTCCTCTCCACAGTTCCCACTTGCCTGCCAGCATCTCCTTAGGAAGGGATAGCCCTGGTTTCATTTTGCTCTGCAGGTCACAAAGCCCTAAAAGCTTTGCTGAGGTCGTTGGTGGATCTTCAGGACGAGCTGCTCTGCCAGTATTCAGGCCACGAGACATCTGGTCGGTGGGTGGACAATCTGTGGAAGAAAGAGAGGTAGATGCTGGAGTAGCCAGTTTCCATAGCCATTGAAAGGATGATTGAGGGACTGGAGCACCTTCCTTATGAGGAGAGGCTGCAGCGTTTGGGACCTTCAGTTTGGAGAGGAGACAGCTGAGGGGATATGATTGAAGTCTATAAAATTATGCCTGGGGTAGAAAATGTTGACAGGGAGAAATTTGTCTCTCTTTCTCACAATACTAGAACCAGGGGCATCCATTGAAAATGCTGGGGGGAAGAATTAGGACTAATAGAAAGGAAACACTTCTTCATAGCGTGTGATTGGTGTTTGGAATCTGCTGCCACAGGAGTTTGGGATGTCCACTAACCTTGATATATTTAAAAGGGAGCTTGGACAGATTTATAGATGATAAGTCAATTTATGTCTACCAATCTTTATCCCTCTTTGATCTGAGATGGCAAATGCCTTAACAGTCCAGGTGCTCAGGAGCAACAGCCATTGAGAAGGCCATTGCTTTAACCTCCTGCATGTGAGCTCCCAAAGGCACCTGGTGGGCCACTGCGGGTAGCAGAGAGCTGGACTAGATGGACTCTGGTCTGATCCAGCTGGCTTGTTCTAATGTTCTTATGTTCTTATCATTAATCCTTAAACTGGGCTGTTAGAGTCAGGAGTGTAAGCTGGGTTGGAGTCAACACTGGAATGTAGGTGGTGGCCTTGGGCATCCTCTCCAGAGATCCAAGGGGTGGTAAGCGCGATCGTGAAATGACAAGCAGGGTGGTTTTCAAGAGTGAAGGAAGGGAAGCCTCAAAGGACTGGCGAAACACACTCCACCATGAAAGGCATGATTAATGCATGTAGCTGTGCCTCTGGCGCATGAGCCTGGCTTGAGAGAAGGGAGGGAAGAGAGAGTCAATGTGCCCCTGAGTGTCATTAGCAATGAAACAGTGCGTGTTCTTGGGATATGTTGTTGCAGTGGGTTCTGTCTTTGGCTGCTTTAAAGGAGATGAAGCAGATGCTTGAAAAGAAGACGGCTGTTGGAGCCATGACAATTTAGGGGTCCCCAACTTAGGGGTCCGGGTTAGAGGTCCCCAATGTAGGGGTCTGGGTTAGGGGTCCCCAACTTAGGGGTCCCCAACTTAGGAAGGTCGAGGTTAGGGATCCCCTAACACTAACCCAACTTAGGGGTCTGGGTTAGAGGTCCCCAACTTAGGAGTCTGGGTTAGGGGTCCCCAACTTAGGAGTCTGGGTTAGGGGTCCCCAACTTAGGGGTCTGGGTTAGGGGTCCCCAACTTAGGAGTCCCTGGTTAGGGGCCCCTAACTTAGGAAGTCTGGGTTAGGTGTGTCCCCAACTTAGGAATCGGGTTAGAGGTCCCCAATGTAGGGGTCTGGGTTAGGGGTCCCCAACTTAGGAGTTCCCAACTTAGGGGTCGGGTTAGGGGTCCCCAACTTAAGGAGTCGAGGTTAGGTGTATTAGCAATGAAACAGTGCGTGTTCTTAGGATATGTTGTTTGCAGTGGGTTCTGTCTTTGGCTGCTTTAAAGGGAGATGAAGCAGATGCTTGGAAAAGAGCGTCTGTTGGAGTTATGACAATTTAGGGGTCCCCAACTTAGGAGTCTGGGTTAGGGGTCCCCAATTTAGGAGTCCGGGTTAGGGGTCCCCAATCTTTTTGAGCTGGTGGGCACCTTTGAGATTCTGCTATGGCATGCTGCAGGAGGCAGAGCCAGACACACAACACTTGCCACAGCTCGACTTTGGTGATAGTGCAGATCCCTGTGCTATGGGGATAGCTGCTTCTAAGGCAGCATTAAAAAAAATCTGTATAGCCACTCAAGAGCCTTTCTGGACAAAAGCCCAGGCCATTGGTGAGACAGGAGGGCTGATCTCGTTGTTTAGACTTGCAGGACAATAGCCATTGAAAACCTAAGGAGAAAGTTGGCATAAATCCTGAAAATAATTGGAACCTCCACGTGCACTGACACTGTATCACTAGGGGCATATTGGCAAGGGATACCCTTTCCTTGGGATTAGGAGCAGAATCCCTAGGCTAGATGGGACTCTGGAGGCTGCTCTGTCATTCCTCAACTTAAGCCTTTGCAGTCCCAGTTTGCTTGTAATAGCCCTGCGCTGTAGTTCCCTAGCACTGACAGTCTTGTGTTTTGGGCTGCGTGTTTGTTCTCCTAAGCGCCGAAGAGATCCCAAGTGGGAGGCTGACCTTGGAGAGCAGAAAGGAGAGGGGAGCATGAAGAGAAGGAGGCTGCCAAAACAACGGCCCAGCGGAAGCTCACGATGAATGATACCCGAGTTTGTGACCAAGCGGTTTGCCGACTTCGGCCCTATAGGAACAGCACCTTGCAGAAGTGGCACGACAAGGCAGAAGCTGGCCTCGAGGGAAAACTGGGAAAGGCAAGGAGGGGCTCCCTTTGCAGCAGTTTGGGAGGAGGGGTAGAGTCGCCAACCTCCAAGCCCGGGGCCAAAGAGATCTGGAGTTACAATGTCGATCTCTCAGCTACACAGATCTGTTTCCGTGGAGGGAATGGCAGCTTTCTTGGCGGGCTGTGTCTACCCTCACCAGGCTCCGCCCCAGAGGAATTTCCCAGCTGGAGTTGGCAGCCTCAGGTGCAGGGCATTGTTAGCAAAATCTCTTGTTGAAATCAGATTACCCCAAAAGGACTCACTCAGGGTGTGAGGTGGATGTGTGTGTATATATATATACAGAGGCATACCAGGGAGAAAAATGGGGGGCCCTGCCTGCAGGCGGGCCCCTCCCCCCCACCCACTTGCAGCTACCCAAGCAGCGGGCCAGGCCATGGCTTGCTGTAACCTGGTCCTCCCCACCTACCACCCTCCATCAGAGGCAGCTTGCCCTGCACTTGAGCAGCAGCTGGCTCTGGGGCTTGAACCCAGGGATGTTATGGATTACAGCATCATTCTGGCAGGGGATGATGGGAACTGTAGTCCATAACATCCTGGAGAACCATGAGTTTGACACCTATGCTCTAGGTCAGGGGTCTTCAAACTATGGCCCCCAGATGTTCATGAACTACAATTCCCATCAGCATTGCCACTTGACCATGCTGGCAGGGGCTGGTGGGAATTGTAGTCCATGAACATCTGGAGGGCCATAGTTTGAAGACCCCTGATCTTGGGAGTCTGTTCCACTAGAGGATCTTTGGCCGTAAAAGCCCTGGCCCTAGTAGGAGCCAGCCGAATGTTTTGGGCCAGGGGCCTCCAATCGATTCGGCGGCGGCTGACGGGCCGGGACCCTATGAGGGCAATATGGGGAGCCATGTGTGGCTAAATCGAATGTTACTATCCAGTCACTTCAGCGTTGCTGAGAGGTTTGCACAGCTGGCATTAGGGGTTAACATTGGGGAGTTGTGTCGTTCGGCACTTGTGCCTTGAAACCAGTCTATTAACTCCGGCTTTCCGTCTTCCCCCTTGCCTCGGGGACAGGGAGTTATACAAATAAAAAAAACCTGCTTTCGCCGCTCAGAAATCCAACTGAAATCCCAAACTAAAGCCCCAGCTTGTATCAAAACACTCTCTGTATCCAGTGACATAGAAAGACCAAGAGGGAGGCGGCAGCCTCAGCGAGCAGCCCGTGACTTTCCACGATTATCTGACACTGCTTAATGTTCTTGCAGGGTTTCAGCCTTTGAGCGTTCAGTCTTGACTCAGATTGATCATATTCTGTGGACAGAGAGAGATTGCTCCGGCGGACCAAGCTTCGGCGTACAGGGAGTTCTGGGGAAGAGCGTCACGGGAGCCGAGACACTTCCAGAAGCTGTCCCAGGACATCACGGTAAGGATTTCCCCCGCAGCTCAGCCAGAGAATTGAAACAGATTATCTGTAGAGGCGGCAGGTGGTGTCAGTCTTTAGAAACAATGGACAGGAGCAGAGATCACAGCGAGTTTGCAATAGGACCCGGTGCTTTTTCGAGGTTTTCGGGCATCCAAGCGCTGGGAGATCGGTTTGCAGGGCGCCCAGGTGAAATGGCCACATTTTTTTTGGCGGCGTTGACTGCTAAGCTGAGAGAAGGAAAGGAAACTGTCTTCTATCCAGTTGCTGTTGTTGACCTTGGGCTGAAAGGTATCCTTTCCTGACCAGAAAAAAAGCTGTTCAGTGTATTGTCGAAGGCTTTCTGCGGCCAGAATCACTGGGGTGTTGTGTGGTTTTCTGGGCCGTGTGGCCGTCTTCTGGTAGCATATTCTCCTGAGCCACAGATGCCAGCGAAGCGTCAGGAGAAAATGCTACTGGAACTGCAACCACACAATGAAACCTCCTAGCTACAAAATATTCCTTTGCCTCCTGACCTTTTTTATTTTACTTCAGTTATACCCCACCTTTCTTCTCAATGGGGAGACAAAACACCTTACATTGTTTTCATTGCCTCCGTTTAAACCTCACAACAACCCTGTGAGGTAGTCGAGGAGCTAAGTGTCCGACCAGCCCAAAGGTGACCTAGTGAGTTTCCTTGGTAAAAGTTGAGATTTAAACCCGGTTCTCCCAGGATCCAGTTCCACACTCTAGTCAGGGGTAGGGAACCAGCTCTCCAGATGTTCAGGAACTACAATTCCCATCTTCTGGCATGGCCAATTGGCCATGCTGACAGAAACTGATAGGGTATATTCCTAATTATCGATTCACCCTGCTAGCTCTAGTCAAATGGTTTGCTAAGATGCTCTGTCGTAGTGCAAAGGTCCATTGTTGTATTTGCTAGACATCCAAGCTGTTTCCGGTTGGCATTTCGTGGGCCAAACGTACCACTCACTGAGAGAGGATTTAGCTTGGGGCTGCCAGTTGCAGACTTCCAGTGGCGTAGGGGGAGAAAATACCCCCCCCCCCCACACACACACACACACACCTTAGTTCAGATTAAAAAAGTTCAGGCTGAAAAAGTAGCTTGTTCAGTTCAGGCTGAAAAACAGCCTGGTGGGAACAACACTTCCCAGGGGACCTTGGGGCTCACAAGAGGACTTGACCTGGGGCGTACAGACTGCCGCGGTGGTTAAGAAGGCCCAGCAAAGACTGTACTATCTGAGACTTCTAAGGAAACAACAACTGAATGGAAAACTGGTGTCCTTTTACCGCTGTGCTATAGAGAGTGTCTTAACCTACTGCATCTGTGTATGGTTCTCCAGTTGCACAGTGGCAGATAGGAAGGCGCTCCAAAGGGCGATCACTACTGCACAGAGGATTATCGGCTGCCCTCTCCCCTCCTTGGAAGAACTCTATAATTCCTGAAGCCTAAAGAAAGCCCAAAATATTCTGAGAGACCCGTCTCATCCAGCACACTCTCTTTTTGAACTGTGACCATCCGGCAGACGATACAGGTCTATCAAAACTAGGACAAAGAGGCTTAGAGACAGCTTCTACTCTAGAGCTGTGGCGATGCTGAACTCCGCGGCTTCGTGTTGATGTGTTTGGGGCTGTGTAGGGATGGGTGGAGGGAGGGGAAAGTGAGGATGGGGCATGAGTCTGGAATTGTGTGCATCGAGGAATGCTGCTGTAAATTTCGTTGTGCGGTCACAATGACAATAAAATGCTTATGCTTATACAAGGTCTCCTGGGAAGTATAATTCCCACCAGGCTGTTTTTTAGCCTGAACTGGCCACTTTTTCAGCCTGAACTAAGGTAAGTGGGGGCGAGGGGGGCAATTTTCCACGCCCCCCCAAGGCATGCGCCTGGTTTGGGTGCACCACCCCACCCCCTTATAGCTCCTCCTCTGTCAACTTAAGTCTCTGTGGTCGCAGAGAGCGTCGAAAAAGAACGTTGAGGCCCCGTTTTGAACATGATGAGACTTCACAATACATTCTCTCTCTCTCTCTCTCTCTCTCTCTCTCTCTCTCTCTCTCTCTCTCTCTCTCTCTCTCTCTCTCTCTCTCTCTCATACTCCTAGGAGGCCCTTCCGATAGCTGAAGCCAACACACATCTGAAAGACCTGGATGAAGAGATCTTTGATGACAGTGACTTTTACCACCAGGTGAGACCCTGTTGGAATTGCAGAGTTGTGGACGTTCGTGCAAACCAAATGTAAAGATCTTGACCCTCCCGCTTTATTGAATCGGCTCAGCCGTCCGTGCAAATAAATGGCTATGCAAGATCTCTGGCAGAGCAATGGGGGGGAAATCCCAGAGGGGCTTGTGCTCTGTCCGCTGTTATAGGATATTGAGAGGCCGATAAATGCTGTTTTTTGGTGCTGCCTCTTAAGAAGAAGAAGAGTTTGGATTTATATCCCCCTTTTCTCTCCTGTAGGAGACTCAAAGGGGCTGACAATCTCCTTTCCCTTCCCCCCCTCACAACAAACACCCCGTGAGGTAGGTGGGGCTGAGAGAGCTCTGAGAAGCTGTGACTAGCCCAAGGTCACCCAGCTGGCGTGTGGGGGAGTGTACAGGCTAATCTGAACCCCCCAGATAAGCCTCCACAGCTCAGGCGGCGGAGCTGGGAATCAAACCCGGTTCCTCCAGATCAGAATGCACCTGCTCTTAGCCACTGCTCTTAGCCACTACGCCACTGCTGCTCCAACAAGTTAAATGTTGCCAGCAAGCTGATGGGGAAAAAGCACAGCCCCAAAGCATGAATGTCCCCAAAATGGACGCCGAGGTTGTTTCCTTTTGTTTCTTAAAATGTGATTGTGTGGCTGTGATTTGGGCCTCCTCCAAGTATCTTAAGTGCAATGCTAAAGGTAGTTACTCTTGTCCCTACGGCACGTGTGCTAGAGGGGGGCACTCAGAGCCCTCCTTGTGGGCACGCGTGCTGTCGCCCCAGCACAGACTCGATAAGGGGGCGGGGCACACACCAGTGGGTCACATGGGGGGTGGAAAATCTCCCCCTTCCCCAGAGGCGGCTGCTGGCAGATGCGTTGGGAGTCATGCTGCGCAGGCTGGCCGTACACAAGGCGCTCTGCCGGCCGGGGCTGAGCTTCAGGGAGGTCCTCTTGAGTCAATCTGATTTGCTGGAAGTATCATCTACCGCCCCACGAGTACCCCCTCTCCTCCACCCCATTACCAGACCAGGCAGCAGGCCCAGGAGCCCCAAGTTCCACAGTCAGTGTGCCTCCCCCCACCACCTACGCCAGTGATGGTGAACCTTTTCGAGACCGAGTGCCCAAACTGGAACCCAAAGTGCCAACACGGCAATTTAACCTGAATACTGACATTTTAGTTTAGAAAAAACGGTTGGCTCCGAGGTGTGCGTTACTCGGGAGTAAGCTTGGTGGTAGTTGTTGGCTTTGCTTTGAAGCAACCGTGCAACTCTTCCACGACCCTAGGAGGGTTTACTCAGAAGCCAGCCCCATTGCCAGCAACCCAGCTCACTCCCAGGTAAAGGATCGCGCTGTAGTTCTTTGCATGAAAATCAGTGGGGTTTAACAGCGCTTAACAAGGTTACCTGCACTGCTTCGCCAAAATTAGGTCTTAGGTTTAATGCTAATAATCAAGCCCAGCGGCCCAGGCCAGCCTAGATGTGTGTGTGTGTGGGGAAGCGTTCTATATGATGAACTCTGTTTCTGGCGTGCCCACAGAGAGGGCTCCGAGTGCCACCTCTGGCACCCGTGCCGTAGGTTCGCCATCACTGACCTACGCCGCAGCCCAGGTGTGTGGCAGAGCGTGACACCGGTCCCTCTCCGCGGGCCGCGTTGCTTTTTTGCAGCCAGCTCTGCTGGTCTCCTCATGGGCTTTACAGTTCTGTTGGGGGGAGGGGCGTCTTTCGGGTGCAACCCCCATTTCATGGACGAGCAGATTGGGACTGCTCGGAAGGTGGAGCACAAGCTGGAAGGAGCTATCCGCGGGGGACAAGGCTCGGGAGACTGGAGGCTGGCACGAGAGATCTCGCAAGGTCCCTCGAGGCTCGCAGCGCTCAACAAGATCTGCGGACTCGGTTTTGCAGGGAGACCTCCTGCGCGGCGAAAAAGCCCAGATCTTGGCTGGAAGAGCCCTCCCCGCAAGAGCAAGTCACCTGCTGGGTTCGCTTGAGCGACTTCCTCTGATCCGTGGGGGCAGCCAGCCAAGTGGGCAGAGGGCAAGGCTGCCTAGCAAGTGGAGCCGTGCCTTTGCTCTCAGTGCGCTGCCCCGGGAAAAGTGCATCCTCCCTGCACACACACACACAAAAAAGTGTCCCCGGGTCGCTCACTCCTCTGCAGCACGACTTTCAGCGCCCAGATTGCAGCAGGTCCATGTTAGCAGCAAGGAGGAGGAGGAGGAGGAGGAAGAAGAGGAAGAGGAAGAAGAAGAAGAAGAGGGAGGAGAGTTTGGATTTATATGCCCCCTTTCTCTCCTGCAGGAGACTCCAAGGGGCTGACAATCTCCTTGCCCTTCCCCCCTCACAACAAACACCCTGTGAGGTAGGTGGGGCTGAGAGAGCTCCGAGAAGCTGTGACTAGCCCAAGGTCACCCAGCTGGCATGTGTGGGAGTGCCCAGGCTAATCTCAATTTCCCAGATAAGCCTCCATAGCTCAAGTGGCAGAGCGGGGAATCAAACCCGGTTCCTCCAGATTAGATACACGCGCTCTTAACCTCCTACGCCACTGCTGCTCTTAGGTCTTAGGTTTAATGCTAATAATCGAGCCCAGCGGCCCAGGCCAGCCTAGATGGGGGAGGGACTCTGTTTTTGCGTGCTCACAGAGAGGGCTCTGAGTTCCACCTCTGGCACCCATGCCATAGGTTCGCCATCACTGAAATAGAGTGATTCGAGAGGCAGGCCAATGGATATGATTCAGGGACTATCCATTTCTTCAGTGTTAACTAATAGTGTTAGCTATTTTTGGTATGGGGATAGATTTGTATTGGGTGCTTAATTTTTTTTTTTGTATTTTTGTAGACTCCAAGTCTTGAAACCCCAAACATGAGTACAGCAAAAAAAGCTAAAACAGATAGTGGAAGATCATTTCAAGAGGCCTGGACAGAATTATTTGGAGTGATTGAATGCAATGGGAAAGCATTGTGTATTCTGTGTAATGAAAGTGTTGTGTGTCGCACACCAAGTGTCAGACGGCACTTTGACATCAACCACGAAAGGGTTGCCAAACTTGATAAAACTGAAAGAAAAGAGTTTCTTGAAGGGAAATTAAGGAAATATCATGCCCAGTTTCTTAGTTTTTGCAACCATCTTTCCAGAACAGATCATCTGACAGCTGCCAGTTTTCAAATTTCACTGTGCCTGGCAAAACACGGCAAGCCCCTCTCTGATGGGGAGATTATCAAAACGGCCATGTGGTCTGGGAGTAATTCCCTTTTTCGTGATTTCCCAAACAAGGATAAAATTCTTGAACGCATCTCTGAGATGCCACTTAGCGGAAATACTGTGAAAGATCAAGTCCAGCACATGGCGAGGGATGTTAGACAGCAGCTCACCGCTGACTTACAAAAAGCAGCCTGTTACTCCATGTGGTTGGATGAAAGCACAGATATAAACGATCATGCCAGGCTAGCAGTGATTTTGCGTTATGCTGTTGGTGACATCATGAGAGAAGAGCTGGTGAAACTGGTTTCTTTGCCTAAAAGAACGCAAGGGATAGATATCTACAATGCCGTGATGGAGGCTTTTTCGTCACAAGATATAAGACCAGAAAAAGTAGTTTCAGTTACTAGTGATGGGGCACCTTCTATGGTGGGGGCAACATCTGGCTTCATACAGTTCTTCGTTAAAGAAATAAAACATCCAGTCATTCAGTTCCATTGTGTTATACATCAAGAAGCTCTTTGTGCCAGGGAAAGCAGCCAAAAATTTGGCGATGTCCTCAAAGATGTCACAAAAATGGTGAATTACATCACGGCTCGTGCTCTGAATTCTCGACAGTTTCAGGCACTTCTTGAGGAGGTTCAGGCACAATATAATTGTTTACATATGTACAATAATGTCCGGTGGCTGAGCAGAGGACGAGTCCTGGAGAGATTTGTAGCCCGCTTGGATGAAATTAGGCTGTTTATGAATGAAAACGGGCAGGAATATCCACAACTCGCTGATACAGCCTGGCGTACCAACCTCATGTTTTTGACAGATTTTACAGTACACTTCAACGTACTGAACAAACAACTACGAGGTGTAGGGAGAACAGCAGAAAGGGTGTTTTGTGACATCAAAACATTTGAGAGAAAACTGCAGGTTTTTGAAAGAGATCTCGGAAGTGGGCAGCTGAAATATTTTCCAAACCTAAAAATGCATTTAGAAAATTCTGCAACATTTGCAGACGATTCTACAAGCCATCAGGAAATCTGCAAGGAATTTTCTAGCATTGTAGCCGCTGCAAAGGTGAACTTTAGTAAAAGATTCTTACAGTTCCGTAAGATGGAGACAACCCTGTTTTTTCTTACTTCTCCAGATAAAGTCAAATTTGAGGAACTTGATTTTTCGTGCTTGCACTGGTTAGATTTAGGAAATCTGGAAATGGAGCTATTGGAATTTCAAGAAAACTATATCTGGAAAAATAAATTCTATGACCTGCGCGAAACACTTGAGAAGATAGAAGGGATGACAAAGGAGAGCACAGTTTGCTCTGAAAATGAAATCCTTAAAGTGTGGAATTCTCTCCCAAATAAGTTCAAGTCAATGAAAGCACTTGGGATTGCTATCCTTACTTTGTTTGGATCATCTTTTGCTTCTGAGCAGCTGTTTTCAGCTTTGAATTATATCGCATCTGACACCAGAAACAGACTAACAGATGACCTGAGTGCAGCATGTGTTGCTCTCAAACTTACACAGTATGAGCCAAGGTTAGACAAATTATCTGCATGCACACAACAGCAAAAATCACATTAATTGTTCAAAAGCGTGCAAAATACAAACTTATCTTTCAATAAAAAGTGGTTTGTATCATTGAAAGCTCTGTTATTGTGTTTTTCTTTTAAGACAAAAGGTGTTAATGTACAAGTTGTTTTCTCTAAACTAAATCCCCAGTATTCAGGTTAAATTGCCGTGTTGGCACTTTGTGGTAAATAAGTGGGTTTTGGGTTGCAGTTTGGGCACTGGGTCTCGAAAAGGTTCGCCATCACTGCTTAGTCCAAACCCATTCATTTCAGTGAGTTTAGACTGGAGTAACTCTGCGTGGGATTACACCGTTGGTGTCCTTAATTCACTTGACCACTGTTATTGCTGTGTCACGTTAACTAGCAAAAGGCTCATCCTCCGATCTGATGGTGCATGTCAATCTTGAGGAATGCGTGTGTGCGTACGCTTCAGAGTCCCAGTACTACAGTGAGAAGGCATGGGCACTATCCGTGCGTGCTTCTGCGGGGATCCCAGCTGGGACTCATCAACACTGCTTGTGAGCACATGCAAAACACAGACACGCCCTTGCACACCATCGGGCTACAAAACTGTCACAGTGTGTAGATATGCAGTGTGCATAGATATGCTCCCCTCCACCATGTGTGAGCTCAGTTATGTAGAGCAGGATCTCCCCAATGAAGGGGCACTGAGGAGGGCAGACAGGCAGGATATTAATTTTGTAAATAACTAGCGGGCCCGGCCACGCGTTGCTGTGGCTGAGTCTGGTGAAGTGGAAAAGAAAGAAAAGGGGAAGCGAACGGTTCGAACATGTGTCATTGCACAATGCTTGCAAGGGAGGGGCAAGGGGCCCCTCACTCCCCGCATTCTCTCCCGTTCCCTTGCATGGCAACCCGGCTGGTCTCACCCTAACGTTCCCCTTCCTCTGCTAGGGTGGGTGGGCCACGTGCAGGTGGCTGGTCCTGTCCCTTTCACTCCCTTCCCTTGCAGGCGAATTATCTAGCGTAAACACGCTGGGAGGCATGAGCTACGTTGTGTTCAAATTTCAGAGCGTTTGGTCCAGCAAACCCCCGGACCCTCCCTCACCTTTCCCTTCCTCCGCTAGGGTGTGTGGGTCATGTCCAGATGGCCCGCCCCATCCCTTTCACTCCATAAGGCAGTGGTTTTCAAGGAAGGCATGGTTGGTTCCCTTGTATCAGAGGGTGTTGCTTTGACGGCCAGCAGATGGCGCTGTTGCGGAACAGAACTGTGGTTCCAACTGTCACAGGTGTGGCATGTACACAATAACTGGCACAGTTGTGACATGTACACAACAGGAGGTGTGGAAACAGTATGGAAACCTGGTTGCACGTGAATGCAATGTTGTGTGAAAATTTCAAAGCAATCGGTCCAGTAGTTTGGGAGATTACCTGTCAGCAGAAAAACGCACTGATAGATTTTTATATATATAGATAATAAGTGGCAGTCCTTTTTCAGTTCCAGATAGGTAGTCATGTTAGCTTATTGTATCAAAACAGAACTTAAACATGAACAGCATTTTTTCCAGCATGACGTGTCTTTTGTGAATCGGATCTCACTTCCTCAGACCATTTTGAGGTGTGCGTCCCATGACCTCAGTATAGTCTGCCAGCTATCCCATTCTCTATGGTTTTCTGGTTTTACAATTGTGAAGAGTTAAGAGATATATTTGTGTGTGCAATAGCCCAATCCATAGGGCCATGGTGGCGAACCTTTGGCACTCCAGTTGTTATGGACTACAGTTCCCATCAGCCCCTGCCAATTAGCCATGCTGGCAGGGGCTGATGGGAATTGTAGTCCACAACATCTGGAGTGCCAAAGGTTCGCCACCACTGCCATAGGGCTTTGGCAGTGGCTGCTACCTCCAGAGGTGGCACAGGTTGGTATCAAGTTCCAGAAACTCCCTGACTGCGGGAAAGCTGTCCATAAGGCTAAATGGGCTCATACCATGCTTTCGGGGGGCCTAAATTCAAGGCCTGCGTCAGGGGCACTCCCAGCTGTAAAGCCTGTGCCTAGCCAACTAAAGTTGCCTCCACCCCCGTGAACGCCTCTAACCAGTGGTGGGATCCAAACATTTTAGTAACAGGTTCCCATGGTGGTGGGATTCAAACTGTGGCGTAGCGCTAATGGGGCTAGGCGGGGCACAGGGCGTGGCGGGGCATTCCTGGGGCGGGGCATTCCTGGGCGGGGCTCTGGCAAGGACGCAGCCGTTGCGCCGGTCCTTGGGTGGGAAACGAATGCACGCAGGCGCAGGCTGCCACGCACGCCGGTGTACCTCCTGCTAGTATGCTTCAAGTTTTGTGCGCTACTGCTGAGAGGAGGGGCGTAACTAAGGCAAAAATCACGTGGCAAAATCACCAATTAGTAACCCCCTCTTGGCACACAAAAATAATTAGTAACCTACTCTCGGGAACCTGTGAGAACCCGCTGGATCCCACCTCTGCCTCTAACCCATCCCCAGCCACACTGACTTACAGCCTTAGTCCAGTCTGGCTGTGCAGGGCACAGACTCTTCTGGGTTGGGCACCTGCCTCCCAGTTTGCCCCCCCCCCCGCATAAGTGCCACCTACACTGGCGGCGTGGGCAGTTGCACAGACACGGCCCCACACTGGCTCCAGGAGCCCACTTGCCCCCCTCCCTGGATTGGGCTGCCCCAGTTGATCAAGAGCATCTTGTACAGGGGCGCAGCTAGGGGGGAACTGTGCCCGGGGGGACACGTGCACCCTGCACCCCTGCCACATCCCCATCTGCTCCTGCCCCGGAATGTCGCCATGCCCCTGGAATACCCTTGTCACGCCCCCGCAGGGGTGCACACCTGGTGCGTCACGCACCCCCGCCCCTTGGCTCTACACCACTGATTTTGTGCAACGGAGGGTGCTTGCGCGTGCCTGTGTGTGAAGTGGGGCCTAATTGGCCCTCTGATGTATCTTTAAAAGGGCTAAGCATGTGCACCCATGAAGTCGTTACGGACGACGCAATGAAGAGACGAGACGCAGCGGTATCAGGATCCGGTGGAGAGAAGCCAGTGGCAATCTAGCGTGATCCGTGGATCTGGCTAATCTGCCAAGCTGGGGTCCCTGGCACCTTTTATTAAGGGTTTGGGAAGGCGGGAGAGCGGGAGAAGGTTGAGCAATTCATGACTTATTGAGGGCTGCGCACGTGCAGGAGGAAACGTTATTGTCTGGGTCAAATCCACATCTGGGGGTCTTGTGACCCTTTATCTGGGGCATCTTGTGACCCGTGAGTCAGAGGGGTCTTGTGATGGGTGTGCGTGTCAGCCCAGGAGGTGACAGATGGCGCAGGCATTCCTGTGCACTTTCTGAGGCTCTACTGGGTCCGCTGGCGCACCCCAACACACCCTCTTGTCTTTGGTTGGGGGAGAGAGAGCCAAATCACAACCCAAATGCGCAGGCTCTTTTTCATCCAGTGAAAGGTACAATGGAAGAAGCCTGCTTCTGTTTGGGACAGTCCCCAATGTTGTGCCCATTGACACTGTGGTGCGTTGCTGGTGCCTGCCAAGTGTCCTTGAAAAGTGGGTGGGGCTTTTGCTGTGCGAGGCTTCTTATTGGCCGTTGGAGATTTGGTTGGCTGTACAAATTCTTGAAGATATTGTTTTGGCACCAGCTGCCACGACGTGACTGAGAGTAAGTTTTGGGTGGCTGGCTTCACCCCCAGCCACTCTTTTGTGACTGTGCCCGCCATGCCAACGATCCCTTTGTGCGCAAGGGCCTGGGAGGGCAATCGGCACAGAGTGCGGTGCTAATAATAAAACCTCAGAACTGAGAGGGACTTGATTGACCCAGGAAGGAAAAGGCAGGGGTGCGAATGAGAGAGCGGGCAGCCGAGTGCTGGAACTGGAGGGGATCGAATGCTTGGAAATCATTTTTGGCCTGGCTCTCCGGCTTCGGAGCTCAGTACGTCACGTCTTCCTTATCCCACCCCCTCCCCAGTTAATTGGGGTGTTAGGGTTAATCTAAATTAAAGCTCAATCTAATAGAGGTCTCCGAAGGAAGTGGGAGCCACCTGAGTTTGAACAAATGGAGCTGCCAGGCGTTGCTGTGTCTTGGCTGTTCCCCGAGGGGAGGGGGCAAAGCAGTAGCGGCTCTGGAGCAGTTTTGATGAACCTGCCAACTGATGGGGACCTTCTCTCCCGCTTGTTGCCTAACGTTCGTTCATTCATTCATTCATTCATTCAGGACAGTGATGGCGAACCTTTTCGAGACCGAGCGCCCAAATTGCTACCCAAAACCCACTTATTTATCGCCAAGTGCCAATACGGCAATTTAACCTGAATACTGAGGTTTTAGTTTAGAAAAAACGGTTGGCTCCGAGGCGTGCGTTACTCGGGAGTAAGCTTGGTGGTAGTTGGTGGCTTTGCTTTGAAGCAGCCGTGCAACTCTTCCAACGGGTGAATCACGGCCCTAAGAGAGTTTACTCAGAAGCATGCCCCATTGCCAGCAACCGAGCTTACTCCCAGGTAAAGGATCGCGCTTTAGTTCTTTGCATGAAAATAAGTGGGGTTTAACAGCACTTTAGAAGAAGCAAACCTTTATTGGCATAGACAGCAGTACAACAATAATAAAAAATGGATTAAAAAGCATATACAATACAGGAAATAAATGTTAGGTCGAAGGAAATCTACTGGCGTTTAGTAATTTCCAGGAGAAAGTCTGCCACTATCACACAGAGAGAAGGATCAGGGTTGTCCAACAAGTAGTGTAATCTAAATAAATCGGGGAGATGGGGTAAATGTAAAGGAGTAAGATTCACATCCTTGGATCTGATTTCCTTGAATCTGAGACAGTGAAGTAATTGGTGGTTTAACAGCACTTAACAGGGTTACCCACACTGCTTCCCCAAAATTGGGTCTTAGGTTTAATGCTAATAATCGAGCGGCCCAGGCCAGCCTAGATGTGTGGTGGGGGGGCACTCTGTTTGCGCGTGCCCACAGAGAGGGCTTTGAGTGCCACCACTGGCACCCGTGCCATAGGTTCGCCACCACTGATTTAGGGAAAGGATTTAGAAATGTCTCGATATTGCTGCCTTTGCTGATAGGGGAAGGCATATGCCCGTGAGTATGTCCCCCCAGGAGCAAACGTCTGGTAGCACAGCCGGAGATGGACTTGGCCGCCGGAAACCCCGCTGTCTCTAAATATGGTGCTTAGGACTGTGTTGACTCCAGCCTCTTCCCTGGCGTTGACAGCGGGCTGCGACAGCTTTCCCTTCTGTCCTTCGTACGTCACACGTGGACACCTCCCACGCTTTCATTGTCTTCTCTCCACTTCTCTCCCTTGGCTACGTTCTCCTTGTTTCCTCCCCCCAGCCTTCTCTCTTTCTCCCATTCCCAATATGCTGCTCGGGAGAGATGATCTGTAAAGATTACCACTTCATTGTGTCCAAGTAATCGAGGAGATGCTGGGCCCCCACGACAGACACGGCGGAGTACCCATCCCACTCACCTGGTTAATTGTCTTCCACTGAGTAGGATTTGGCAGAGGGATTGGAGCTGGTCTTATCGGCAATAAGGGAAAGCAGCTGTATGTTTTCTGTCACCTTTCAATTACATTGATTTCATAAAAGGCTTTTCTGTATTCAGCGGGCTGGTAAGCCAGGGCTGTGAAGCTGTGCGTTGGGGCAACGGTGCAGCCAGTTAAAGTTAACCTGAGACTGTCCCCGGGATGCCTTGCCAGTCTGTCGCTGTCGGTTTCTGTTTGGCTCATAACTGAATTACCGTATATACTCATGTATAAGTCGACCCGCGTATAAGTCGAGGCACCTAATTTTACCACAAAAAACTGGGAAAACTTATTGACTCACGTATAAGTTGAGGGTGAGAAATGCAGCAGCCACTGGTAAATTTCAAAAATAAAAATAAATACCAATAAAATTACATTAATTGAGGCATCAGTAGGTCAAATGTTTTTCAATATTTATATCAAAGAGAAACAGTAAACTAGCTCTGTAAGTGGAAAAGAAGGTCAACAAAAACAATATGGTCTCAACAATAACTTTAAAAGTACAAAAACCTTAGCTCAACCAGCAACCAAGCTAAAACACAAGAGTTAAAATCCTTCAAAACTTTTTGGTCAGGGAAGGAATGTTTATGTTAGCGACACCAACATTTCAGAGTATCTTTAGGAGACCCTCCTGATGATACCACCCAGGTTTGGTGAAGGTTGGTTCAGGGGATCCAAAGTTATGGACCCCCATCTACTATTAGCTCCCATTGGAAACAATGGGGGATGGGGCACCCCTTTGGGGGTCCATAACTTTGGACCCCCTGAACCAAAATTTACCAAACCTGGGTGGTATCATCAGGAGAGTCTCTTGAAAAATCCCTGAAATTTTGGTGCCACTAGCCTAAAATCTGCGCCCCCGGTAACCAACAAAATAAAAACCCTAAAATATTTTTTAAAATCCACCTGATTCGCGTATAAGTCGAGGGGGGCTTTTTCAGCACAAAAAATGTGCTGAAAAATTCGACTTATATGCGAGTATATACGGTACTTCTTTGTGCGTCTGTCAAGTGTGTACTTAACATGTGCAGAGGTATTGGACTAAAAAGTGCGCCTAGAGGAAAGGAGTTGCCCCTTTAAACATAAAGGTCACATTGTGACCCAGTAGACTTCATGTGGAGGAGTGGGGAATCGAACCCTGTTCTCCAGATTAGAGTCCTTCGCTCTTAACCTCTGCACCATGGATTTAATGACTAAAACCAGCATGTATCACTTCTCACGTTGTTCAGCAGCAGAAGGGCTATTGGGTTTGTGTCTGGCTGGAAGCGTCTATGTAGAAGCTGAATGGCACACTAACGTGTGTCCTTAACATGACCCAGCAAGAGACTTGCGTTTCTCGTTCCTCAGGCCCTGGATGGGGAAAAGTCAGGTGGGATCAGCAGGTTCTCCCCAGTTCCCGAGAGTGGGTTGCTAATTATTTGTGTGTGCCGAGAGGGGGTTACTAATTGGGTCTGCTTTTCCGTTAGAAATTCCATTAGGTCCAAAAATCACGAAGTCCTGTTGTTTCCTATGTGGCTGGTTAGCGAAGGTAGAAAACGGGATAATTCTCCCTGTTGGGCTGTTTTAAAAACATGTTTTAGAAATGTGGTAAAGTTCCTTGTTTAAGGAAAGTCTCCTTCTTTTGATTTCTAGAAACAAAATTAAGTATTTGAAAGTATTAAGTATTTGACAGGCAGTCAATTAGAGAAGTAGTCGTTTCTGTTGGCAACAGACGATAGGACTTGCTATAATGAGTTTAAATTATGGACAGAAAGATACCAGCTGGAAATTAGGAACTTTTTTTTTACAGTAAGAGTTTTTTACAGTAACAGAGAAATTATTAACGCCCCGCTCCCGGAATGCCCGGCCATGCCCCCGTCGTGCCCCGCCCAGCCCCATGGGCGCTACGCCACTGTTTGAATCCCACCACCATGGGAACCTGTTACTAAAATTTTTGGATCCCACCACTGGGAAAAGTGCATATCATTGTAACAATAGCAGTTGTGATGTTACACGTGGGTTCAACGAATTTTTCTTTTGGGAGCATGTTGCGTAGCAGAGCAGGGACAGATCGAGGGAACTTACAAATTAGCATTGGTGACGAATGGGGGGGGGCAGATCTTTTTTTCTGACAACCCGGCTTACCTTAATTAAACTGGTGAGCGATTAATATGGACAGTTGATCTCACGGCTCTCATTAGATGCGTTTAGAGTTTCTTCCGCGGAAGCAGAGATGCCTCCGACCATCCCCTTTAGGTTAATGACAATACGATAATCTTATCCTTGGCGTGTGTCTGTGGAATGGCTGAGTAGATGGTTAATAGCATGTTTTAAAGCTCGGTTTGGGGGGCTTCTCTTAATGAGTTGCAGGGGGAAAAAACGTGGTACTTTTCTCCATTAACAAGGAAACCCGGCCTTGTATGTAATGGGGATTTCTTGTGGATCGCTGCTGAGTTCAGAAGGAAGATTGAAATCTGTCTCTGCCCCGCCTCCCACTCCCAATAGCCTGGTGTGTTCACAGAACAGCCAAGCCTGAAATTCCCCCAAAGGTCATCCATCCCAGCCCCACCTTGGTGCAAGAGTGGACTGCTCCCTCCCCCAGTCAACTTCACAATCCAGATCGTGGAGCATGTTTACAGATGTAGTAAGAAGCACAGTTTTTGTTCTGTGTCTTGAGGACTTTAGATTGTGGAATTGTTCTTGATGAATGAACTTGGGGTAGTGCCTACAATTCTTCTCCACTGCATCCTCACACCAACCCTGCGTGGTAGAAGAAGAAGAAGAGTTTGGATTTATATCCCCCCTTTCTCTCCTGCAGGAGACTCAAAGGGGCTGACAATCTCCTTGCCCTTCCCCCCTCACAACAAACACCCTGTGAGGTAGGTGGGGCTGAGAGAGCTCCGAAAAGCTGTGACTAGCCCAAGGTCACGCAGCTGGCGTGTGTGGGAGTGCACAGGCTAATCTGAATTCCCCAGATAAGCCTCCACAGCTCAAACGGCAGAGCTGGGAATCAAACCCGGTTCCTCCAGAATAGATACACAAGCTCTTAACCTCCTACGCCACTGCTGCTAGGTTATGTGGAGAGTGTAACAGGTTTAAGGTTACATGAACGCATGAAGCTGCCTTAACACTGAATTAGATCCTTGGTCCATCGAGCGCAATCTTGTCTACTCTCGACTGCCAGTGGCTCTCTGGGATCCCAGAGTCTAACGCAGACTAGGTTTGCAATGTCCTCACCCACCCCCACGTCCTCTGAGAGAATCAGAGGTTTGGAAACCTCCCAGTTATAATTTCCTGCATGCAGAAAGCTAGCATACCAAGGAAATGTAGTACTTTATTAATTTTTAAGCAAACCTTTTTATTTACCCAGTGTATTATCTGAATTTTTATCCCATGCTGCCGGTGTTTAACAGGTCTTATCTGTTTTCCCCGCTTCTTATGCTTTCTCTATGTTGTGTTTATTCTGTAATTAGTTTTATACTGCTGATTGTAGTGGTGGTTGGCTTTATTTGTTTATTTATTAGTCTTCTAGGCCATTTGTACCCAAGTGGGCTCAAGGTGGCTTTCCATGAAGAACTGACAACATAATAATATAAAAATCCATAAAACTGGTAAAAATTTCGGTACATATCTTATACCTGGGCAATTTTAAAAACGAGGGTAGCTCAGTCAACTGATTTGGCAGTGGCGCCTGTGCGAAGGCTCCCCCCCCCCGCCCCCCGCCCCCGGTGATTTCGACCCCTTGCAGAAACGGCCATAGATGGTGAATAACCAACAGGACAGTCCAAAGACATATAATACCCTCCTCCCATGGTTCAGGCATGCAATTCTCGTCTATTCCAACACAAAGTCCCAGTGGCGTACCTAGGCAAAATGGCGCCCTGGGCAAAACCTGAGTTTGATTCCCCCCCCCCCCCATGGGTGGAGCAGCCTGGCCACGGCACTCACCCTGCCCAGATGGCCCCAGCAGCCCAAGTTCACCGGAGGTGGAGCTCCCTGTCCTCCTGCTCTGCCTCTGGTGGCTTGCAGGCCACCCCACGTGACTACAAATTTCTGCAGTTGCCCACTTTGCTCAATGGCCGGTACGCCACTGCAAAGTCCCATCTGGTCCTACTCTCTCTCTCTCTATAAAGAAGAAGAAGAGTTTGGATTTATATCCCCCTTTTCTCTGCTGCAGGAGACTCAAAGGGGCTTATAATCTCCTTGCCCTTCCCCCCTCACAACAAACACCCTGTGAGGCAGGTGGGGCTGAGAGAGCTCCGAAGAGCTGTGACTAGCCCGAGGTCACCCAGCTGGCGTGTGTGGGAGTGCACAGGCTAATCTGAATTCCCCAGAGAAGCCTCCACAGCTCAGGCGGCAGAGCTGGGAATCAAACCCAGATTAGATACACAAGCTCTTAACTTCCTACGCCACTGCCGCTCCTATAAATAAACATTTGGTGGGTGCCATGTTGTGATCCCCTGTCCCATCAGTAAGGATCAGTAGAATATAATCTGCTGTGTAGATCTGGATTCCCAACTGGTCGTCGTGGGGGAGCGTCGTCTTCTCCCTGACAGGCTGGGGGCAAGCTTTACACACCAACCACACATGCACAAAGTCTGAGGAGCATTCAGATGTGCCAATCTCCACACGCACTCTCTGAAACTCATGCCCGTTTGAATCTGTTTATATCCAGGTCCTCACACATGGAAAGTGCTGCTGTCTTCAACAAATAGGTTTGTGGACGTCATAGAACACTTTTTTCAGTCGGCGTGGTGGTGGTGTTTCTCCAGTTGTGGCGTACCCCACTGTTGTGACCTCGTTCCTGGCGTTGCTTTTGCCGTGTTTCTGTCTTCACACATCAGGGCTCAGCTCCGATAGTGTGATTTACTTGCGCTTCCTACTTAATAATTAGCCACTGGGCAACGCCATCTGTCACTCCTAATGGAATAGGTGGGGGTCCGACGGCAGTTGTTTGGTTTTGACTAATAAATTTTAGTTGGGATTGCTGAGCCTGATGAAATATTGCAGCTTTAGGGAGGGAAGGACATGGTCCTCTACCCCCCTTTCTACTTCCCTCCCTTCCTCCCAAGATTCATGCTGGATTAACAAGATAATAAAATTACAACTTTGGTAAATTTTTATCATTTATTTCACATTGCAAGATACTGCTTGCCTCCGGGATGCCGCAGGGGAGGGGGTTGAGAAGCTGTGAGCTAGAAAAGAGGAGACAGATGAAGTCCCAAAAGGAGCAGAGCGTGGCCAGATAGGCGGTGTCAGTTGGTTCGTAGTTGGTCACTGGCCGTGTTTGCTTTGGCTCTGCCACAGTTGTCGCCTGTGTGACATCGAACGTCAGCTTTTTACAGATCTGGAAGCCATTTGGATGGAATAATGATTTTTGATTTAGGGATCTTAAAGCTTAAAGATAAAACTGCAAGCACTGAGTCACCATTGGTCCATGGGGTGATATCACAACATTTACTAGGCAGACAATGTTTACACGGGGTTCCTATCTTAAACCTTACTTCCTCCCTTTCAGTTTGAGGGGAAGCCTTCTGCATGGGGATGCCAGATGTGGTGGCATCTCTGGGAGCGTCAAGGGGAGGAAATGATGTTGGGTGAAATGCTGACATCTCATCTGAGCAAAACCCAAGATTTTGGCTATGCGTCATCAACCAACTCTCGATGATATTGGTGGTGGAAACTGCTGTCAAGTTGCAACTGTCTCAGGCGACTCTGCAGGGTTATCAAGGCGAGAGACATTCAGAGGTGGTTATCCGTTGCCTACCTCTGCATAGCAACCCTGGACTTCTTGGCAGTTTCCCATCCGAGTACTAACAGGCTATTCTGAGCCATATAGGATCTCTATGGTATTTCCATAGAGTTTTTAGAGCACCGGCTTGTCAGGTGCTGCCAAAGTGTCAGACTAGATGAGCAAGATCTACATGACAGTTATGTTCAACCTTGGAAAAGTGCCGTGTGCAGTAATAAGTGCCCTGTGCAACTGTTTGAGTCGTGTGCAAACTGAAGACACCTGCACCTGATAGGTAAATGTTTTGCGTATATGTAGCAAAGAGAAAGCAGAAGAACACCTGTTGCCTGGCTTTGTTAGTATTGCAACAATAAAGGAACCTCTTAGCACCGTGGTGGCGAACCTTTGGCACTCCAGATGTTATGGACTACAATTCCCATCAGCCCCTGCCAGCATGCCATGTTGGCAGGGGCTGATGGGAATTGTAGTCCATAACATCTGGAGTGCCAAAGGTTCGCCACCACTGTCTTAGCAGTTGACTGTGTGTCTGTGTGCTGTTCCTGGTTTGCATACTACTGGGGGATCTACTTGCGTGAAACGCAATTGCTGGAAAAATTGTCTACACTCCTCGCGGCCTTAACACAGCTGATGTCAAGTCCAGTTTTTTTACTCCTAGACGTGACTGTGGCTGATAGCCCTGAAGTTATTTCTGCCCCTCGCTGTTCTGGCTGGCGAGGGCAGGTGAAGATGGCCCTTTGCATGGAGCAAGAACTTGGCATGCCTACTCCTGCTAGGTCCTAGTTTTTTTAGTTAACCACTGTGGGAAAGAGGATGATGGACTATATTGGGCCTGTTGACCTCCCCCATTTCATGGGGATGTTGCTGGATCTCACAGTCTCAACAAGCAACAGCCGATACCTCCCACTATGCAGCCCCTCCGAAGAGTTTTCCCAAACGCAGAAGTGTTCTCAGGCCGTGCAGTTTCTCCTGGGTTGGAACCCAGACAAGGGCCAGGTGTTGTTGTTGTTGTTGTTGTTGTTGTTATTTATTCGATTTGATAGACCGCCCTACCCCCAAAGGGCTCAGGGCGGTGTACAGCAAACAACAACAGACATAATAAAACAAATCGAATAACCCCGTTAAAAATACAAAACCTTAAAACTATAGCAGCAGCATCCTTCAATAAATAGTTAATAATTAATAATAAGGGGCGTCTGGCATCACACCCCAGTGGTCAGATCCTGGGAGTGGTCAGATTCTGGGAGGGGGCTGGCAGATGGTCAGATACACAGCCAGTGGACAGGGCAATGAGAGGGGCGGAATCAGCGGCTGGTCCCCCCAAAAGCCCGGTGGAACAGCTCAGTTTTACAGGCCCTGCGGGACTCCCCAAGGTCCCGTAGGGCCCTAACTGCTGGAGGGAGAGCGTTCCACCAGGCAGGGGCCAGGGCAGCAAAAGCCCTGGCCCGCGTGGAGGCCAGCTGCATCATAGAGGGGCAGGGGACCACCGGCAAGTTCGCCTCCGCTGAGCGAAGGGTGCGACCCGGGACGTATGCAGTGAGACGGTCCCGTAGGTATGAGGGCCCCAGGCCGTGAAGGGCCTTAAAGGTCAGAACCAACACCTTGAAGACAATCCGGAATTCCACCGGGAGCCAGTGTTGTCTGGTTTGAGAAAGGAACCGTTACCCAGGGGCAGCCAACCTCTGCTGCTCCAGATGTTCGTGGACTACAATTCCCTCCAGCCCCTTCTGGCGGGGGCTGGTGGAAATTGTAGTCCGTGAACATCTGGAGCACCAGAAGTCGGCCGCCCATACGTTACAACTAATATCTGAACAAAGCAAGCATAAGCAGAAATTGTTACAGCAGCAGCAAGCCTTTATTGGCATAGACAACAGTACAACAATAATAAAAGACGGATTAAAAAGCATATACAATATAGGAAATAAATGTTAGGTCAAAGGAAATCTACTGGCGTTTAGTAATTTCCAGGAGAAAGTCTGCCACTATCATAGAGAGAGAAGGATCAGGATTGTCCAACAAGTAGTGTAATCTAATTAAATCGGGGAGATCGGGTAAATGTAAAGGAGTGAGATTCACATACTTGGATCTGATTTCCTTGAATCTGAGACAGTGAAGTAATTGGTGGGCCAGAGATTCAACTGAGCCATCGTTACACGGGCACAATCTTTTAGCCTTTTCTTGCTTATTAAATCTGCCATGTAACAAGGCAGAAGGCATAACATTTAACCTGGCAAGCATTATGGCTCTCCTTTGAGCAGGGTTTATTAAACAATACAGGTAGTGTGCCAAGTGGCCCCATTCAAATGGGAGAGAAAAATACATATGGGAGCACGTTTTCTTGGCTGCGGTGATTAGGGTAGAGAACTCTGTATCCAATAGTTGACCTTTTAATTTCCTATAAGCTTCTGAATAGAACAAAAGACAAAGTGAATCCACTGACTTCTGAATAGGACAAAGTAAACCCACTGACAGTCCAATAGAGGCCATTTTTTCTTCAATTATGGAAAACCAGGGGTTGGAATGGGTGTCAGAGAGCAGACGGTGGACCAGGGAATTACAGTCCGAGAGAAAATGAATTCGCAGAAATTGTTTGGTGCCACAATCTCCCGGTCTCCCCTGGAAGCACACAGCAAGATCCCAAGGGGAACGGGGTCTTGACATTCTGATCCCCCCCCCCCCCGAAAATAGCCTCCCCCTTCATTCCAGGTATTGACTTGGCTGGATAATGTCTGTGGAACCTCCACAACAGGCAGGGAGCATCAACATGTTGTGCCTTCAACCCATTCCCTCTCCCCTGCAGGGAAGTGTTTCCAAAGAATGAAATATTGGAGGTGACCTCTTTCGATCTCTCTTTCGCCACCCTGCGATATTGCATGGGAGACACAAAGCCCTCCCCCTCCCTGGCCCCCCGCAAAGCCCCGAAGGGCAGGTGTTTACAGAACAGCTTCGGAGTTACACAGGTTGTCTGGGCTGTCTGTCGGCACAGGGTTGGATTTGGATCTTGTACTTAGTTGCTGGGAGTGACTGTGATGAAGTGGGAGAGATAAACGGATAGATTGCGTGCCAAGAAGATGTTGGGGAATCAATCAGATAAATAGGATGGAGAGATGAGCTTGCTGGGTTTTCTATTCTCTCTCTCTCTTCTCTCTCCCCCCCCCCCCCATCCCTGCAAGAACAAAGCGACGGCCTGTCTGACCGTTAATGGCTCTGAACATAATTGCTGCAGTAATAATAATTTGGATGAAGGGGGGGATGGAATAAGCAAATGGAGAAAACATCACAGGGGGCATTTTAATTGCCTCTTGTTTTTTTGTTTTAATTTCTAAAGTGGCTTCCGTAGAGAAAGAGCTTTTAAGGGAGAAACAATGAGCGTACCTTGTTCTTTTAAAAGAATCTCCCAAATGCCTGTTTTGATAAAGGCAGCTCAACCAAAGCGGTACTCTTTAATGTGGCTTGTGTATTAGTCTGTAGAGCCTTGATTTTTTTTGCCCCCTCTGGATTTTTTCCAGATTTATGTTTCCAGATTTTTTCCCAGATATTTTTCCCCCCTCTGGATTTTTTTCCAGATTTATTTTTCCAGATTTATTTTTCCAGATTTATTTTTGCCCCCTCTGGATTTTTTTTGCCCAGATTTATTTTTCCAGAATTTTTTTTTTTTTTTGCCCTCTCTGGATTTTTCCCAGATTTTTTTTCCAGATTTTTTTTTGGCCCCCTCTGGATTTTTTTCCAGATTTTTTTTCAGCGCCAGGGACTGAATTCTAGACCAGGGGCCTGCCACCTGCGGCTCCAGAGCTGCATGCGGCTCTTTCAGCCTTATACTGCAGCTCCATGTGGCCTGGAGGTCGGAGGGTAGTGTGGGCGTGTCCCTCCAGCCCTCCAGAGCAGCACTGGAAGGAAAGGTGAGTCAAGGGGCCGAACCAGAAGCGGCTCTGTGTGCGAGGGCGCCGCTTTTCGCGTTCCCTCCACTCACCTCTCCTTCCAGTGTTGCTCTGGAGGGCTATAGGGACACGCCCACGCTGCCCTCCGACCCCAGGAGGTTGGAGGGTAGCGTGGACGTGTCCCTCCAGAGCAGCCGCCATCCCACCTCTGCTATCCCCACAGCCGCCATCCCCCCTGTGCCCCACTGCTCCATTGGGCAGAGGGGATTTCCCTGCCCGGCGCCTCTGCCTCCCAGCGCTGGAAGGAAAGGGGAGTGGAGGGGCCAAACCGGAGGAGGCTCCGTAGATCTTCGGGGCTGTGGAAAATGGGTCCAAATGGCTCTTTGGGAGGTAAAGGTTGCTGACCCCTGTTCTAGACTTTCTCTTCCATTCTGTCTTGAACTTGCGGATCCTGCCTTTCTTCCACCAGAAGAACTGGACTCACTTTAAAAAACAAAAGCTTAGATTTTTTTCCCCCCTTGAGCACATGTTAAGTTATTGGTAGGACGAAGAGTTCAGTGGAACCCTAAAGCTTGCAGTGTGTTTTGTATCATTTTGGTTGGTCCCAGTAAAAGGTATTATGTGAATATTGTTTCTTCTTCTGGATTTTGCAAGGCCCAACTGCCCCACGGCACAGAGTGGAGCTGCAGTATTGCAGTCAGAACTCTGCACACGACCCGAGTTCGATCCCAACGGAAGTCAGTTTCAGGTAGTCGGCTCAAAGTTGAGTCAGCCTTCCATTGTTCCAAGATCGGTAAAATGAGTACCCAGCTTGCTGCGGGTAAAGTGTAGACGACTGGGAAAGGCAATGGCAAATGGCACTTTATAAACATGGTCGACCTATAATCTTTTCCACCAAAAGGCCTAAGAAGTAGATCGTAACTTCATCGGCCATGTGCTGGATCATCTTTGCTTTAGAATGCTCCGTTTAGGACCCAATTGGCCATGCTGGCAGGGGCTGATGGGAATTGTAATCCATAACATCTGGAGTGCCAAAGGTTCGCCACCACTATTCTAGATTAAAGACGGGGATTAACTTTACCTTTATAATATTACCTTTACATTGTTTATAGCAGGGGTGGCCAACCTATGGTGCTCCAGGTGTGCATGTACTACAATTCCCAATTGGCCATGCTGGCAGGGGCTGATGGAAATTGTAGTCCATGCACCTCTGGTTGGCCACCCCTAGTTTATAGTGTAAAAAAAACCTTCAGTAGCAAGCAGGGAAACTGCTGGACAGAGGCAGGGTTACTCAGCATAATGCAGTCTTGTTTATTTACTTCATTTTATACCCCCTGCCTTTCTCCCCAATGGGGACCCAAAGTGGCCTACAGCATTCTTCTCTCTTCCATTTTATCCACACAGCAACCCTGTAAGGTAGGCTAGGCAGAATGTGTGTGACTGGGCCCAAGGTCACCCAACACTGCAAATGCAAGATGAGAGCAGGAAGGAGCATACGTGTGGGTGAGCAGTGTTGTTCTGTTTCTGAGTGTAGCGCCCCATTCATGAGGGCTAGGACCTTGGTCTCTTTCAAAGCGACAACTGGAATGAGCCGGGTGTCATATTGGGTACCACATCATGTTGCCTCTTCTTTATTGATATAGTTCTGCTCTGTACCAGCAAGTCGCCCACCCGCCGTCAACCTAAAGCTAATTTATTTATTTTATTTATTTATTGGATTTAATATACCGCCCTATCCCCGAAGGGCTCAGGGCGGTGAAAAATATAAAATATTATATATGAAAACGTACATACAATTTAAAACAGTTACGTTCTAAAACAATGTCCTGCAACCCTCCCCAGAAGAGAACAATGGGTACCGATGGTGTTTGGGACCCCTATAAACAGCGGGGGAGGCACAGAGGCACCAACAGCGGCTAGTCTCTCCAAAAGCCCGGTGGAACAACTCGGTTTTGCAGGCCCTGCGGGATTGCCAGCGGCTCAAGGATTGCCAGCGTGTGTGAGCCAATAACCTTGGGCCACTTGAGGGCATTAAACGGCCTGCTTCTAGTCGGAGCATTACCACATACCTGCAGCTTCTGTGTGATGCCTAGAAGGAAGGGCGGACGGCACTGAACGATTGGCCAGTATCTGTTAATCTGGATCCCCACTTCCTTCGGGTTTAAGAT
This sequence comes from Sphaerodactylus townsendi, assembly GCF_021028975.2. NCBI lineage: Eukaryota > Metazoa > Chordata > Lepidosauria > Squamata > Sphaerodactylidae > Sphaerodactylus > Sphaerodactylus townsendi. The sequence goes on from NW_025950385.1 coordinate 1,123,503, forward strand.
TGTTGGCTCGCCTGCCCGACTCGCTCGGGGAGGACTATTCTCCACCTCTCCACCGTACTTTCTACCTGACCTTTTAAAGATCTTGGGCTGATACAGATAGGTGGGATTAAGCTAATCATAAAATGATGAAGGGAACGCTGTGGCGCTCATTGATTTGTCTGAAATTAACTGTGGTACGATAAGTCTTCTTAATGGCGCTCCACGTTGCATTCCTGAGTGCTTTCCTGCTTCTTCGTTCTCCTCCTCCCCGCCCTTTCGGAGCTCCGCAAAGCCCTCCTCTGCGTGAGGCTAATTTGTGGGTCTGCCTCGCCTTTCTCAAGCTCAGGGTATCTCGCAATGCAACATTGAACCCAGACAATAAAAACCAGTGCTAGGACCATAAATCAGAGCATGGGTGCGTGTGAGAACATGCCGAGTCTGAACCTTGGCCCGTCAAGGTTGATATCCTCTACTTGGGCTGGGAGTAAAGCTCCAGGAACTCAGGTGAAGGTCTTTTAAACTGATGGGACCTGGGACCTCTTGCATTCAAAACAAAAGCACCGCTACTGAGCTACAGCCCAATCCCAGTAGCGAAGCTACAGGGGGTACAGGTGCACGTTGCACTGGGCGCATGCCGGGGGGGGGATCACCCCCAGCCCCTCCCCATTTTCCCCCGCGGCACCCCCTTTCGCGTTCCCTCCCCACTTGCATTAGTGTAGCCTGAAAAGTTCAGGCTGAGAAATGGCCTGAAAAGGCCCCTGGTGGGAACTACCCTACCCAGGAGACCTTGCGAGCCCCAAGGTCTCCTGGGTAGCATAGTTTCCACCAAGGCTTTTTTCAGCCTGAACTGAACAGGCCTGAACGTTTTCAGCCTGAACTAAGGCAAGGGGTGGGCAGAGGCGTTCCTCCCATTGGGCAAAGTGGGCAGTTGCCCTGGGCGCCGCCGGGTGGGGGGCGCAAAAACTGCAGGTTCGTTTGTGGGATTTTTAATATTTTCAGTATTTTTCCGTTTTTGGCCTGAAGAGGGCGCAGTTTTTAGGCTAGCAGCACCAAAATTTCAGGGATTTTTCGGGAGACTGTCCTGATGATATCACCCAGGTTTGGTGAGATTTGGTTCAGGGAGTCCAAAGTTATGGACTCCCAAAGGGAGTGCCCCCATCCCCCATTGTTTCCAATGGGAGCTAATAGGAGATCGACCTTTGAGGGTCCATAATGTTTGACCCCCTGAACCAAACTTCACCAAACCGGGGTGGTATCATCAGTAGGGTCTCACGAAGATACTCTGAAATTTTGGTGGCAGATGTCAGTATTTGCTTTTTTAAAATCAAGAGTAGCATAGAAGTGGAAGCATGGATAACCCCAGGCTGGCCCAATCTTTTCAGTTCTCAGAAGTTAAGCAGGGTTAAATAAGTACCCGCGGCTAGACTTTGGATGGGCCACCTCCAAGAATTACCGGAGTTGTGGCGTAGAGACAGCTGATGGCAAATCACCTCCCCAGCGTCTCTTGCCTTGAAAAACTTTTGGGGTTGCCAAAAAGTCATCTGTGACTTGACAGCGCGTGCACGCACCTTCATACAGAGAGAGAGAGATTACAGAAGGTGGGTGATTATGTCAGCAAAGGGACAGCCTCCTACTTGGGCAGATGGCTGCCTAGGTGGACAGGTGGGCTTTTGGCCCCTCCATATCCTCAGAAAGTTAAAATGTGACCTGCGAAAAGAGAGATCTTGTCCCGATTAATTTCAGGATCCAAAAATGGTGGACTCCGGCCCAAATTCTTCTGCATGTGGCCCCATCTGATGTATACATGGTCCACTTGGGGTTTCTTTTCTTTTTTTTGAATAGAAATTTTATTGAGTTTGTTAAAAAGAAAAAATAACAACATAACAATGATAAAACTAACAACATAACATAGATATCTAACATTGATATCTTCTGTCCAATAACATACATTTCGTTAGCATATGTATCAATCTTAGATCTAATTTATAAAATACAACATTCATGTTTCTTTCATTATTTCCAGCCTTAAGAACTCTTTAAGGTATCTATTGGAAACTGTCTATTTCTATGGTAGACTCTTCTACCTCAATAATTGGCTCCGTGTATGTAATATTTCGGTTCCAGGTCTGCTCCGTTTTTGTTTGTTTGTTACTCTGCCATGTACATTTTTGCTGGAAAATAACAATACTTTTAATGCTGAACTTATCTCTATATTACATTTTCTAAATAGCTTCTTTTTTTCCAGACTTTTCATCCCATATATCAATTACTTATCTATTATTAAACTCGTGGTTTCCTGATTCATGTAAGAATGCAGAGTCCTCGTTGTAGATATGTTTGTATGGTGCCTACGTTGCTTGTAGTGTGTGTGCTAAAAAATGTTTAAAGCTTTGGGAGTTTGATTAGCCTGTGTTTTCAACATCCTTATAACTTTGAATACTTTTCTGAAAATGTTCTTATTTTTTAAAAAACACACGGTTCCCTCTTTTCTCATTTCTAGCTTCTCCGTGAACTTATTGAACGCAAAACCAGCTCCTTGGACCCAAATGATCAAGTCGCGATGGGCAGGTGAGCTGTATGCCAGGGTTTCATGTCATGTAATTTATGGGGGGCCAATTTATGTATTCTCATATGGCCGTTTTGCTCTCTGGGTGGGGAGCCGGGGAGCCTGTATTTTCCAAAAAGTCAAAAATGCACACAATGGGGCTATGCCCAGATAAGGGACACTTGTTTACAACCTTAAGGAACGGAACTTGTAGAAAAATCCTAAAATGAAAAAAAGTTGAGGATACTTCTTAAAATCAGATGATGCTACCTTACATAACCCTTGCTTCCATTTTAAGAAGAAGAAGAGTTGGATTTATATCCCCCCTTTCTCTCCTGTAAGGAGACTCAAAGGGGCTTACAAACTCCTTTCCCTTCCCCCCTCACAACAAACACCCTGTCAGGTAGGTGGGGCTGAGAGAGCTCCTTAGAACTGTGACTAGCCCCAGGTCACCCAGAAGGCGTGTGTGGGAGTGCACAGGCTAATCGGAATTCCCCAGATAAGCCTCCACAGCTCAAGCGGCAGAGCGGGGAATCAAACCCGGTTTGATTAATAATCCAGTCTTACAGGCCCTGTGGAACTGCTCGAGGTCCCGCAGTTTGAATCCCACCACCATGGGAACCTATTACTAAAATTTTTGGATCCCACCACTGCTCTGCCACCTGAGGTCAGGTGGGTGGCCACCCAGGAAGAGGCCTTCTTCGTCATGGCCCCAAAGCTGTGAGACTCTCTCCCCAGGGAGATTCGTCTGTGTTCGTCTGTTGCCCTGTTCTGCCAGCAGATGAAAACATGTAAAAAAATTTTTACTTTTTCTCAGTGATCCCTCCTTTCTGACCAAGGTTTCAATGGCTCTTTTTATGTCTTTGTATACATTGTAACTCTGTTTATAATTTCTTCTAATGATTTGTGTGTGAAAGGGTTGGTTTTAGTGGTTTTAAAATGTGGTTTTCAATTCTTAGGTGCCTGGGTGGCCCTTGTGAGGGCAGAGAGTTAGGGGATCCATTCCATAAATAATACATAGACCCAGCTCCAGAAAATGCTATGCAGGGAATAGTAATCCTTTGGGTCTGAATCCTCTTTGTCATACTCTTCCAGACAAGTGTTTGGATTTTCCGTGAATCTCTCTTTCTTGTCTTGGCTGTCTCGTTTGGGGAGGAAGTAGTTTTGACTGACTTTTTTGCTTTTATGGCACCAGATTTGTATGCTCCCAAGATGTGCTCAGAAGCATTTTCCCTGCTGCTAGTTATAAACACTTTTATTTTTAAGCCCGAAAGTGGCATAGCCTGTACCTGATTTACTCCAGGCAAACTCCCTGCATCAGAGGGGAAAATCTCAAAATCCAATTACTACAATCTTAATATAATCTTAATTACTGTAATCTATTTTATTGTGAAGTCAGATAAATGTACAATGTAATCACTTCTTAAGTGCAATTTTGGGGAGCTGCGTCCTGCTTAAATTATAGCGAGAGGTTTCTATAATGTTCCAGACGTTACCGCCAAATAAACCTGGCAGGCCATACTTTAAAAAAACCCTACTAGGGTGTATTTTAACAAGGGCAAAAAACCATTTCGCCAGCACCCGGGACCTTTCCGTAGCTCATCGAATGGCTTCATGAGCTTATTCACTTTCTTCCCTCCCCTATTTGGTTTGGATTCCGCCCCCTCCCCCCCCCCCCCCGACCCTGTTTTTTTATTGTGCTTCCAAATTCGCTGGTGGCTGTTTTAAAAAGTATGCAATTTGTGATTGTGGGCATGGTTTTTTCTTTTAATTTTAGCTTCCCCCCCCCCCCCCCAGCACAGCATCGGAGAAAGAAATAAGCATTTGCCCACAGTGCTTCAGTGCACTTAGATCGTGCACAAAAATTAGCTCTTATTTTTATGCCCTGTGTGAGTGGGGAAGGAAAATATGACCAGTAGCAGTGGAGAGATACAAGAGCCAGCGTGATGCCATGGTGAATAGCATTCTAATGTAGAGAACCGGGTTTGATTCCCCACTCCTCCACCTGAGTGGCAGAGTCTTATCTGGTGAACTGGATGCGTTTCTGCACTCCTACAGTGGCGTAGCAGTGGCGTAGGAGGTTAAGAGCTCATGTATCTAATCTGGAGGAACCGGGTTTGATTCCCAGCTCTGCGCTGTGGCGGCTACCTGAGAAGGGTGCTGACCTAGGTCGAAGCCATTGTTGTTCCCCACTGCAAGCAGCTTGATCCCAGCTCGGAGGGCGGGATCATGCTGTGCCTCTTCGCCGCTCCGTTCCGATTGGCTACTGTTCTACAGCCATGTTCCGTCTATCCCCACACACGTTATAAAAAAAACTGCCACAGGAATGGAGGGATGAAGGTGGCGTTTTTTGATTGGCCAGCTGTACGCATGCCCGAAACACTCAGCTGTGATTGGCTGAATGGGGGACTCCTGGCACCAGAGATTCCGCACTTTACTGGAATCAAGCTGAGTTCGAGTGGGGTTCCCTGAAAAAGTAGCAGTTCCCAACTGGAGTCGGAAATTTGACCGTTACACGGGGCGAAGCTGGTACAAAACCACGTCGATCCCAGTGGTTGTGCGGAGCACTTAGGTCGAATGCAGCTCGAACTTAGCTCGATAATGCAAGTGTGGAATCGACCTTATTGGACTTTTGATTCCTTAAAACAGCTTTGTAAGCAATGTTGAGGGCTGCGGTTTTAATTTTAAATTGGGATGAAAATACCATAATACTCCTTACTGCATCTTTTTGGTTTTCTAGGCAGTGGCTGGCTATCCAGAAACTACGGAGCAAAATCCGGAAGAAGGTAGACCGAAAGGCCAGCAAGGGAAGGAAGATCCGGTGAGTATCAGGCTGCCAGGTGTCAATCTTTAATAACTGTTTTCCCGGGACCCTCTTTTCTTTCTGTGTTTTAGATGCATATGCCACAGTTGTTCCTAAACTTTGTGATAAACAGAGCCATGCTTTTTTTCTTGAATTAAAAACTGCAGGCCTTTTCACTCACATGAAAAAGCCTTCCCTGAAATTTACATTGGAAACTGTGTGAACGTTAAAATTAACACTCCTGTGGTCCTATATCAGTGATGGCGAACCTACGGCACGGGTGCTAGAGGTGGCACTCAGAGGCCTCTCTGTGGGCACGCACAAACATAGTTCATCATGTGGGGGGGAATCGCCCCCCCCCCCACATCTAGGCTGGCCTGGGCCGCTGGGCTCGATTATTAGCATTAAACCTAAGACCTAGTTTTGGGGAAGCAGAATAGGTAACCCTGTTAAGCGCTGTTAAACCCCACTGATTTTCATGCAAAGAACTAAAGCACGATCCTTTACCTGGAAGAAAGCTCGGTTGCTGGCAATGGGGCTTGCTTCTGAGTAAACCCTCCAAGGGTCGTGATTCACCCGTTGGAAGAGTTGCACGGTTGCTTCAAAGCAAAGCCACCGACTACCACCAAGCTTACTCCCGAGTAACGCACGCCACAAAGCCAACCACTTTTTCTAAACGAAAACCTCAGTATTCAGGTTAAATTGCCATGTTGGCGATAAATAAGTGGGTTTTGGGTTGCAATTTGGGCACTCGGTCTCAAAAGGGTTCGCCATCACTGTCCTATATGGTGGCGTTCTGTGTCTCATGGTTGCAAGAAGGCTAGCTTGTGCAGTGACTGAAGCTGAGGTGCAACAGGCAGCCTCCTCAGAGAGGCCTCAGAAGCGATGGAATGGTCTCAGTTGCATCTAATGCAAGAAAATAATCCACTTCTAGTATCGTCTAACTGGGAGGAGGCAAGGCCGAAAAGTTTCTCATTTGTAGATGTAACAGGTAGTTCACTCGAGGGAGGGAAATAGTTCTCCTGCGCGTCTGCAGATCTTGCAGGGGGGCAGGGGGCAACCTCCTACTTAGGTGAATGCTTTGGAGCACTATTTCAGAAGGGATTGTCGGTTGTGGGTTTTCTGGGCTATGTGGCCGTGGTCTGGTATTTTTTGCTCTTCTCATTTGACCTGCATCTATGACTGGCATCTTCAGAGGCATGTCAAAGTGAGACATCTCACCCTGATACACTAAGATGCTAGCCATAAATGTGGGCAAAACATTAGGAGCAACAGTTACCAGACCGTAACCACACAGACCAGAATACCCACAACGGCCTGTTGATTCCAGCCACGAAAGCCTTCAACAATGAATTAGAATTGATTGCCTTTCCAAAAGCCCCAATTTTAGCTGTCCCACAGTTAAATTGGAGAGTTGAAGAGCCAGCGTAGTGTAGTTCTCTAATCTGGAGAACCGGGTTTGATTCCCCGCTCTGCCACTTGAGCGGTGGAGACTTATCGGGGAACTAGATTAGCTTGTGCACTCCGACACATGCCAGCTGGGTGACCTTGGGCTAGTCACAGTTCTTCGGAGCTCTCTCAGCCCCACCCACCTCACAGGGTGTTTGTTGTGAGGGGAGCGGGGAAAGGAGTTTGTCAGCCCCTTTGAGTATCTTTGCAGGAGAGAAAAGGGGGGGATATAAATCCAACTCTTCTTCTCCTTCTGTTGGAGGGAAAGGTGAAGTATTAGTGAAATAAAATCCTAAGGTACACCCCCATCTTAAGGAAGCACTACAATACTGTTTCCTTTCTGGGATTTCTTGCTTTACAACTGGACTGGAATACTCAACTAGCACTAATTTGGACTGGATTGGATTACTCAACTACCCTGTTTCCCCGAATATAAGACATCCCCGGAAAATAAGACGTAGTAGAGGTTTTGCTGGAGTGCGAAATATAAGGCATCCTCCAAAAGTAAGACGTAGCAAAGTTTTTGTTTGGAAGCATGCCTGACGAACAGAATACAGAAATATAAGACATCCCCTGAAAATAAAACATAGCGCATCTTGGGGAGCAAAAATTAATATAAGACACTGTCTTATTTTTGGGGAAACATAATAGCACTAATCCAGCACTAATTTGCCCTCCTTCTGGGTATGGAACCACACATGTACTCCAACACAGTGTAGAAGAAGAAGAAGGAGAGTTTGGATTTATATCCCCCCTTTCTCTCCTGTAGGAGACTCAAAGGGGCTTACAAACTCCTTTCCCTTCCCCCCTCACAACAAACACCCTGTGAGGTAGGTGGGGCTGAGAGAGCTCCAAGAAGCTGTGACTAGTCCAAGGTCACCCAGCTGGCGTTTGTGGGAGTTCATAGGCTAATCTGAATTCCCCAGATAAGCCTCCACAACTCAAGTGGCAGAGCGGGGAATCAAACCCGGTTCCTCCAGATCAGAGTGCACCTGCTCTTAGCCACTACGTCACTGCTGCTCTTAGCCACTACGCCACTGTACAAGTATTCGAGGAGGAGGAGAAAGACTTTTCCATTCTGCTGTGTGGGACCTTGGAGACGCTTGGTCATCTGGCTCCCAAGAGCAGCAAAATGATAACCCTGCATAGAAATGGTTCTGCCCTTAATTAATCTCTGCTGCCTTCTTCGCCCATGTGCCTCCCAAAACCGATCCTATTCAAAAAAATATTTGGAATTTTCTTTGACTTGCCTGTTAATTTGATGCACGGCCATCTGTTCTCCTGTTGCGTCCCAAGGATAGGGAGCTAAGGACTGGACATAATATAAGGAGGAGGAGGAGTTTGGATTTATACCTCCCCCTTTCTCTCCTGTAGTAGACTCAAAGGGGCTTACAAACTCCTTTCCCCCACCCCCCACTGCAAACACCGTGTCAGGTGGGTGGGGCTGAGAGAGCTCCGAAGAGCTGTGACTAGCCCAAGGTCACCCAGCCGGCAAGGTCTATCAAAACTAGGACAAAGAGGCTTAGAGACAGCTTCTACTCTCGAGCTGTGGCAATGCTAAACTCCGCGGCTTCGTGTTGATGTGTTTGGGGCTGTGTAGGGATGGGTGGAGGGAGGGGAAAGTGAGGATGGGGTATGAGTCTGGAATTGTGTGCATCGAGGAATGCTGCTGTAAATGTCGTTGTGCGTGCACAATGACAATAAAAATGCTTATGCTTATGTGGTGGCATCTCTGGGAGCGTCAAGGGGTGGAAACGATGTTGGGTTAAATGCTGACATCACATCTGAGCAAAACCCAAGATTTTTGTCCTTTTACCGCTGTGCTATAGAGAGTGTCTTAACCTACTGCATCTGTGTATGGTTCTCCAGTTGCACAGTGGCAGATAGGAAGGCGCTCCAAAGGGTGATCACTACTGCACAGAGGATTATCGGCTGCCCTCTCCCCTCCTTGGAAGAACTCTATAATTCCCGAAGCCTAAAGAAAGCCCCAAATATTCGGAGAGACCCGTCTCATCCAGCACACTCTCTTTTTGAACTGTTACCATCCGGCAGACGATACAGGTCTATCAAAACTAGGACAAAGAGGCTTAGAGACAGCTTCTACTCTAGAGCTGTGGCGATGCTGAACTCCGCGGCTTCGTGTTGATGTGTTTGGGGCTGTGTAGGGATGGGTGGAGGAAGGGGAAAGTGAGGCTGGGGTATGAGTCTGGAATTGTGGGCATCGAGGAATGCTGCTGTAAATTTCGTTGTGCGTGCACAATGACAATGAATGCTTATGCTTGTGTGTCGAAGTGCACGAGCTAATCTAGTTCACCAGATAAGCCTCCGCAGCTCAAGCGGCCAAGCGGGGAATCAAACCCGGTTCTCCAGATTAGAGAGCACCTGCTCTTAACCACGACGCCGCTGCTGCTCCCTGGTTGTTCAGCAACTCGGGAAGCTCTTTGCGAGAGTGTGAAAATTTTCCTTCCTCACCAGCAAGGACAATAATAGCGGGAAAATGGAAGAGCAATGAACTTCCAGAAACAGCAGAATGGATGAACAGAATCATGGAAATTATGGGACATGATAAATTATCATCTATGATAAAGCAAAGATCTATAGAAAAGTATTTGCAAGATTGGGAACCTTTATTGAATTATGTGAAACAATTTAGTTGTATCGATATGACAAAGATATGCCAACATTGAGACAGAAATATATTTTGTTCTGTATGTTAGTAAATCTTCAGAAGTAAATTCATAATTAAAAAAGGATTAAAGATAAGCGTTAGGAAGTTAGTAGGAACTTAGAATTAGTAGAAAAGAAGGAAAGAAGAAGAATATTAATATGAGTTTCGAAGTCATAAATAATGAATTTAAGTTAATGAAATATTACGTTAATATAAATAACGACAAGGTGAAGTCACGAATCTGGTTACGAAAGTGTGTATATTAAGATGGAAGAAGTATCTGTCATTGATATAGAGATGAAGTATAGTAGAAATTGTTATTTGTTGTTTGTTTTTAAATTAAAATTGAATAAAGATTATTAAAAGAGAAAAAAATTTCCTTCCTCTCCTTGGTCGTTCATTAATCTGTTGTCTGTTTCCTCTTGCCCCCCATCCCATCTCTGCCTCATCTCAGGTATCACGTCCACAGCAAGCTGGTGAGCTTCATGGCGCCCATTGACCACTGCACAATGAACGATGACGCCAGGTTAGTAAGCGGTTAATTACGCTTCTCGGAGGGCTCAGTGACAGCTAGCTATTGACCGGTTCTTCGGCCTGTCACCGGCTCAGGTTCTTTGTATCTGCTTGCCATTTGTCACCGCCGTTTCGTGCCCCTCCGCATCAGTTCTGCCGAGCCAACTGGAATTGTACGCTGCATTACATTGCAATTTGTGGCGTAGGAGGTTAAGAGCGCGTGTATCTAATCTGGAGGAACCAGGTTTGATTCCCAGCTCTGCCGCCTGAGCTGTGGAGGCTTCTCTGGGGAATTTAGATTAGCCTGTGCAATCCCACACGCGCCAGGTTTCTAAACCAAAACCTCAGCAATCAGGTTAAATTGCCGTGTTGGCACTTTGCGATAAATAAGTGGGTTTTGTGTTGCAGTTTGGGCACTCGGTCTCAAAAAGGTTCGCCATCACTGCACTATGTCATGGAAGCAAGATTAGACAGTAGTGAGCAGTGGAACCAAGAAACTTAATAGGAAGAGGCTCATTGTTTCTTGGCATAACAAGGCCCTCAATTGAACATTCTCAGCCTCACCTACCTCACAGGATAAAAGGAGATTGCTTCGGGCTGCTCTGAGTCCCAGTGTGGCGTAGTGGTTAAGAGCTGGTGCACTCTGATCTGGGGAACCGGGTTTGATTCCCCGCTCTGCCACTTGAGCTGTGGAGGATTATCTGGTGAACCAGATTAGCCTGCGCACGCCAACACACACCAGCTGGGTGACCTTGGGTCTAGTCATAGTTCAATACAATACAACAACCTTTATTAGGCGTATTAAAATAGGCTCCAGAGCATTGCAGACATTTCTGAAGTACAAATCAAAAGTACATTCAAAACACAGACAGATGAACTGTATCTTGCATTGGACGTTACTTAGAAAATTCTGTCACTTGTAAAAGAAATTTTGCTACTTTTTCCAAGAGCGTGGCCTCTGTGTTATTTAACAAAAGCTCCACAGCAGAGTTGTCAGAGTCTCTTTCAGATTTGTCTAAGACCCGCCCAGGAGAGAAATTCCGAATACCCACATATCTCGGACAGTCAAGTATAATGTGAGCAAGAGTCTCCACTTGGTTTTTACAGTGTGGACAGACCCGATTCTGGAGAGGGACTAGTGCAGTGATAGCGAACCTTTTCAAGACCGAGTGCCCAAACTGCAACCCAAAACCAACTTATTTATCACAAAGTGCCAACAAGGCAATTTAACCTGAATACTGAGGTTTTTGTTTAGAAAAAATGGTTGGCTCCGAGGCGTGCGTTACTCGGGAGTAAGCTTGGTGGTAGTCGGTGGCTTTGCTTTGGAGCAACTGTGCAACTCTTCCAACGGGTGAATCACGACCCTAGGAGGGTTTACTCAGAAGCAAGCCCCATTGCCAGCAACCGAGCTTACTCCCAGGTAAAGGATCGCGCTTTAGTTCTTCGCATGAAAATCAGTGGGGTTTAACAGCGCTTAACAGGGTTACCTACACTGCTTCCCCAAAACTAGGTCTTAGGTTAATGCTAATAATTGAGCCCAGCAGCCCAGGCCAGCCTAGATGTGTGGGGAGGGGGGGGCACTCTGTTTGCATGTGCCCACAGAGAGGGCTCTGAGTGCCACCTCTGGCACCCGTGCCATAGGTTCGCCACCACTGGACTAGTGAATAACGCGACATCCAATTTGAAACTCCAGCTTGAAAATTATATGGGTTTTTGTGTTGTTGTTGTTGAAAATAAAAGAATACTCGTGCAAAAGCTGTGTATGCACTAAGACAGGAAGGTAATGCTAATGCCTGTTCCTTTCGCGGCAGCGGAAGGTAATTTCATTGTTTGCAAGTGTGAATTACTAGATTGAAAATGCAAATGCGTATTTCACAGCGGTATGATCAGGCTCTGAGCTTTTTGCTCAGTCATTCGGGAGGCTTGACCCCCAAACAAATAAAATCCCACAACGACAGGAGCGCCGTGCGGTTATAGTGTGAAAAAAATCAGGGGAAAAAAACAGCAGCGGTCCTAAAGCCTATAAAAGAAATTAATTGTCTAGAAAGGGGAGGGAGGAGAGAGGGAGGGGGGTAGATTCACAGAGGAGAGGTCTACCAGTGGCTAGTAGCCATGGTGACCAGAGGAAGAAGAAGAAATGTTGGGTTTATATCCCCCCTTTCTCTCCTGTAAAGGGACTCAAAGGGGCTGACTATCTCCTTGCCCTTTCCCCCTCACAACAAACTCCCTGTGAGGTAGGTGGGGCTGAGAGAGCTCCAAAGAACTGTGACTAGCCCAAGGTCACCCAGCTAGGGTGTGTGGGAGTGTACAGGCCAATCTGAATTCCCCAGATAAGCCTCCACAACTCAAGCGGCAGAGCGGGGAATCAAACCCAGTTCCTACAGATCAGAGTGCACCTGCTCTTAGCCACTACGCCACTGCTGCTGTTGGATTTATATCCCCCCTTTCTCTCCTGTAAGGAGACTCAAAGGGGCTTACAAACTCCTTTCCCTTCCCCCCTCACAACAAACTCCCTGTGAGGTAGGTGGGGCTGAGAGAGCTCCGAAGAACTGTGACTAGCCCAAGGTCACCCAGCTGGCATGTGTGGGAGTGCACAAACTAATCTGGTTCCCCAGATAAGCCTCCACAGCTCAAGTGGCAGAGCGGGGAATCAAACCCGGTTCCTACAGTTTAGAGTAAACCTGCTCTTAAATACTACGCCACTGTTGCCTCCATGTTTGGAGGCAGGAAACTTCGGTATCCCAGTGTCAGGGGGCAACATCAGGAAAAGGGGCAAAAAAACATAGGGGCAAAAAATCCAAACTTCACATACAAGCTACAAGGGTCAGTGCTATCAGTCACAGACCAGGAAAGGGATTTAGGCGTCTTAGTTGGTAGTTCCATGGGAATGTCAACTCAATGCATGGCAGCTGTGAAAAAGGCAAACTCTATGCTGGGGATCATTAGGAAAGGAATTGATAATAAAACTGCAAAGATTGTCATGCCCTTATATAAAGCTGTGGTGCGACCGCACTTGGAGTACTGTGTCCAGTTCTGGTCGCCGCATCTCAAAAAGGATATTGAGGAGATAGAAAAAGTGCAGAGAAGGGCAACGAGGATGATTGAGGGACTGGAGCACCTTCCCTATGAGGAGAGGTTGCAGCGTTTGGGACTCTTTAGTTTGGAGAGGAGACGGCTGAGGGGGGATATGATTGAAGTCTATAAAATTATGCCTGGGGTAGAAAATGTTGACAGAGAGAATTTTTTCTCTCTTTCTCACAATACTAGAACCAGGGGACATTCATTGAAAATGCTGGGGGGAAGAATTAGGACTAATAAAAGGAAACACTTCTTCACGCAGCGGGTGATTGGTGTTTGGAATATGCTGCCACAGGAGGTGGTGATGGCCACTCACCTGGATAGCTTTAAAGGGGCTTGGACAGATTTATGGAGGAGAAGTCAATTTATGGCTACCAATCTTGATCCTCTTTGATTTGAGATTGCAAATGCCTTAACAGTCCAGGTGCTCGGGAACAACAGCCGCAGAAGGCCATTGCTTTCACATTCTGCATGTGAGCTCCCAAAGGCACCTAGTGGGCCACTGGGAATAGCAGAGAGCTGGACTAGATGGACTCTGGTCTGATCCAGCTGGCTTGTTCTTATGTTCTTATGTTCTAAAAGGCTTCTGCCTCTGAGCCCTGTGATTGGAATGCCAGACCAACCAATTAGCTGCTGTGTGAAACCAGACGCTGGACTAGATGGACCACTGGTCTGAACCAGCAGGGCTCTTCTTACCGTATATACTCGTGTATAAGTCTATAAGCCGAGGCACCTAATTTTACTGCCCACACCTGGGAAAACTTATTGATTCGGGTATAAGCCGAGGGTGGGAAGCCGGAAGGCAGAGGGAGCTCCTTATTTGGGCAATGACTCCCCCGGATGTCACTGCCCAAATAAGGAGCTCCCTCTGCCGGGTTCGAGGAAGCCCAGCCAGCCGGGGCGCCTCGGGGTTCCTCCTTCACCCTCCGAGGAGGCAGCAGCAAGCAACTTCTGGGCGGCAGGGAGGTTGTCCCGCCCCTGCCCCCCGCCTCCTTGTGATGGATAGAAAATGGTGACTCGCGTATAAGCCGAGGGGGCTTTTCTCAGCCTTTAAACAGGGCTCAAAAGGGTTGGAGGTGAGACAGTAGTGCCCGGATGGTGTCTCTTGGCACAAAGAAATGTAACATGAAGAGGGCTTGTTGTTTCCTGGTGTGAAACGTCTCTGGCATCTCCCATTAAAAGCATCTTGGATCACACAGAGCTGATACCAGAGCTGATACCTGATCCAGCTGCAGCTGGATGGACCATCGCAGCTTCACTTATTCATAAGAATCAAAACAATCCAAAGCCTTGTATTTACCATCATCCCCACACTACTGAATCAGTTGCCAGGTTTTTAACAAAGGCACTTGGATCAAGAGTGAAACCTTTGTGTAAATTTTAGTCAATTGGTTTTAACATAATCTGTATTTTACCACTCTTTATATGCCATTAAAGGTTTTGTATTTGTATTTGTATTTGTATTGCTGCTTTCTTTCACCCCTTCCTCAGCTGTGAAGACTTCCATATTTCCCCTTCTATCTCTATAAGGAAAAGGGCGGAAGACCCTCTGTTTCCTTCCCTAAAGCTGGAAGATCAGAGAGGGTGTGTTGTCCCCAAATGACTCCTTGCTGGACTATGTGGGATTTTGTCAGAAATGGAAAATTAAAAACATGTTTGTAGCAATCCTGTGAATGTATCAGACTTTTGATGGTATGCTATCCCACCAAGTAGAATAAACAGAGCTTTACAAGTAATACTAATGAACCAGTGTGTCTATCGCTGTGTCTTTGCTGATGGCACGAGATCATTTTGTTCCCTTTTCCCAATTAACTTGTTAGACCTGTTTGCTCCAGCATTATTTCAGTATGTGGGAATTTCTTGAGCTCCGTTTCTTTAAACTACTGATGTGAATAGCATCAATACAGCTTTTTGGTAACTGAAGGTATTTGTGCAACTATTTCATTCATTCATTCATTCATTCATTCATTCATTCATTCATTCATTCATTCATTCATTCATTCATTCATTCATTCATTATACTTGTATACCGCCCTCCCCGGAGGGCTCAGGGCGGTGAACAACAGGGCCTTGTATTTATTTTATTGTATTCCAAAGTTTACTTCATTTAAATCCTGTTTTTAAATCCCAGTGGGGACCCAAACTGACCTTCTCCTTTATTTTATCCTCCCAGCAACCCTGTGAGGGAGGTCAAGCTGGGAGTGTCCGACTAGTGCTCCCAGCAAGCTTTTTAGCTCCTGGCCCAACACTCTAACCTAGGGGTGGCCAACCTACGGTGCTCCAGATGCTCATGGACTACAATTCCCATCAGCCCCTGCCAGCATGGCCATGCTGACAGGGGCTGATGGGAATTGTAGTCCATGCACATCTGAAGCCCCAAAGGTAGGCCACCCCTGCTTTAACCACTATACCATGCCGGCTATCTCTAAGAATTCCTGTAGCAAAGTAGCAGGGAGACATTAATTGCCAGATTTGTTCTGGGAATAATATCTTCACATAAAATAGCAGTAGTTTAAAATCCCCCCCCCCCCAAAAAAAAACACCCTTGTTTCTTGGAGGGTGACATTTGAAGCATTAACAGTCAGGGCATAACTAACCATAAGCTGCCAGTGTGTATTAATTTCGAAGACTTTTGTATTTAGCCCTGCATACTTAATCTCTATATTTGTTTTATAAGGGCTAAGAGCATCTAAGGCAGTGATGGCGAACTTTTTCGAGACCGAGTGCCCAAATTGCAACCCCAAACCCACTTATTTATCGCAAAGTGCCAACACGGCAGTTTAACCTGAATACTGAGGTTTTAGTTTAGAAAAAATTATTGGCTCCGAGGCATGCGATACTCAGGAGTAAGCTTGGTGGTAGTCGGTGGCTTTGCTTTGGAGCAACCGTGCAATGCTTTGAACGGGTGAATCACAACCCTAAGAGGGTTTACTCAGAAGCAAGCCACATTGCCAGCAACCGAGCTTACTCCCTGGTAAAGGATCGTGCTTTAGTTCTTCACATGAAAATCAGTGGGGTTTAACAGTGCTTAACAGGGTTACCTACATTGCTTCCCCAAAACTAGGTCTTAGGTTTAATGCTGATATGTCGAGCCACAGCTGAGCCCAGCCCTAGATGTGTGAAGCGATCCCCACATGACGAACTCTGTTTGCGTGTGCCCACAGAGAGGGCTCTGAGTGCCACCTCTGGCACCCGTGCCATAGGTTCGCCACCACTGACCTAATGCATATGCTGTATGATGAACCTAACCTTGCAACGGTGGCTTTGTGCCATTCATGCAAAGTTCAACAACTTTCAGGGCCTTCTGCAAAAGATTTTCCTAAAGAGCCCTCGAGTCGATGGAGACGGTGCCGGTTTCCAGCAGGTGAACGGGAGCAGGGCAAAACTGCTCAACACTGATCTAATCGCTTGGAACAAGAGCAGTGTTTTAAAATGGGTGCTCCCTCTTAACTGCATCGTTAAGGGTTCTCGTTATTCTTTTTATTAGAGGCTCCTTCTGCCGCTTATCAGATTGCAGGACAAACATAACTCATGGCGCTGATTTTGATCTCCAGTTAAAGAGGCTTACAGCTTTGCATTAACTTGGATTGACACTGTTTATAATTCACCTGTTGATACACATACTGCTGAACACGCTCGTGTGGGGCCAACCGCCGTGGTGGTGAAGTTGGTCATGCGTCAATGTTTTCACAAGCGCACAACGTCCGAACGGGAAGAGGAGGACTGTGCCTGTTTCCTCTTCGCTTTGGTAAAACCAGCTAGATCTTTGAGGGGAGCAGATATGAGACTTGTAGGCCAATTACCCATAAGATGTATTGTCGAAGGCTTTCACGGCCGGAATCACTGGGGTGCTGTGTGGTTTCCGGGCTGTATGGCCATGTTCTAGCAGCATTCTCTCCTGACGTTTCGCCTGCATCTGTGGCTGAATGCATCTTCAGAGGATCTGATAGTAGGAATGGAAAGCAAGTGGAGTATATATACTGTGAGGTCCACTTGCTTTCCATTCCTACTATCAGATCCTCTGAAGATGCAGGCGA
Source organism: Sphaerodactylus townsendi (assembly GCF_021028975.2). Lineage (NCBI taxonomy): Eukaryota > Metazoa > Chordata > Lepidosauria > Squamata > Sphaerodactylidae > Sphaerodactylus > Sphaerodactylus townsendi. The sequence goes on from NW_025950385.1 coordinate 1,140,575, forward strand.
AACGTCCATGAACATCTGGAGAGCCGCAGGTTGCAGACCCCTGGACTAGCCTGTCAATCAGAGAAACTTGTTTTCTGGGTACACATGAGGGGGACTTTTCAGTGGTAGCCCCACAATTGTGCCCAAGGTCCCGCCCAAGGACTGGCGCAGCGGCTGAGTCCTTGCCACAGCCCCGCCCAGGAATGCCCCGCCCCCAGAATGCCCCGCCCAGCCCCATTGGCGCTACGCCACAGTTTGAATCCCACCACCATGGGAACCTGTTACTAACATTTTTTGATCCCACCACTGCATAGCAGGGTATCCAAAGATGACTGTAGTGGCGTCTGTCTATAAGCGTTGATCCAGGAAATTACGGTAGGCCAACAGCTAGGGTAGTCCCTGACCGCAAACCTGTCCTGAGCCCGTGGTTAAGGAGCAGCAGTGGCGTAAGAGGTTAAGAGCTCGTGCATCTAATCTGGAGGAACCGGGTTTGATTCCCAGCTCTGCCGCCTGAGCTGTGGAGGCTTATCTGGGGAATTCAGATTAGCCTGTGCACTCCCACACACGCCAGCTGGGTGACCTTGGGCTAGTCACAGCTTCTCGGAGCTCTCTCAGCCCCACCTACCTCACAGGGTGTTTGTTGTGAGGGGGGAAGGGCAAGGAGATTGTCAGCCCCTTTGAGTCTCCTGCAGGAGAGAAAGGGGGGATATAAATCCAACTCTCTTCTTCTTCTTCTTCTTCTTCTTCTTCTTCTTCTTCTTCTTCTTCTTCTTCTTCAAGCAGGCTATAAATAGCAACAGACCCCTTGCAATAGTTTTGCTGGCATTCTATTTGTGATGGAAATTTTCCATTCTTTCCTCTCCACCTCCTCCCCCGCTTTTTTATTTTAAAAAAAGATAAAATAAATAAAGCCAACATGTTAAGAACGGCGGGATGATTTGTCGTTTTCCCCCGGCGAGACAATTTGTCATCTCTTGCATAGAATCTGTTACAAAACAGTCAAGCTGTGAAAGAGGAAATCATCCCGGGCACACGGGATATTAAAGTACACAAAAGAAGATTCTCTCCCCCCCCTCCCCTTGAGTTCCCCTCCCGCACGTGTGTGTTTTTGCAGTGATTAATCTCCCCAAATATCAGGTGCGGGTGGAGAAAGGGGAGGGGGAGGAATGAATGATGGCAGAAGTAATTTCTTCAGAGGAAATGTGCAGTTTGTGTCACTCACAGCGAGGAGAAAGGGGGACACAAGGATAGGAATTGCGAGCCTGGCTGGAACGCAGTGCGAGTAATCCCAGATTTTGTGCTGGGCCGCAGTGGTGGCGAACCTTTGGCACTCCAGATGTTATGGACTACAATTCCCATCAGCCCCTGCCAGCGGGCCCAATTGGCCGTGCTGGCAAGGGCCCGATAGAATTAACAGTCCATAACTGGAAGAACCAATGCTGGAAGAGAATGCGTACTGTGGCCTTTTGCAGTATGCATGATGCCACGTGCGGGATGTGTGTGCGTGTGTTTGGTGGAGCCAATAATGGAAATCTGTAGGACGAAATGAGCATCCTGATTTTCTGTCCTGTCGGGTCCTGCAGGTGGATCTGTCTGATCTAAGGCAGCCGCCCCTCTGGCTTCTAAAACGTCCGTTGCCGACAACCTTCTGTTTCTGTCCAATCTGATCTTATGTCCACTGCGAAAAGGGCTGCAAATTCACTTTAAAAAAAGATTCTCAGGATTCTGAATTTTTCACTCAGTGTTGCGTGCAGTTGCATGCTGGCACACAATTGTAGAAACTTAAGAACTTAAGAACATAAGAACGAGCCAGCTGGATCAGACCAGAGTCCATCTAGTCCAGCTCTCTGCTACTCGCAGTGGCCCACCAGGTGCCTTTGGGAGCTCACATGCAGGATGTGAAAGCAATGGCCTTAAGAACATAAGAACAAGCCAGCTGGATCAGACCAGAGTCCATCTAGTCCAGCACTCTGCTACTCGCAGTGGCCCACCAGGTGCCTTTGGGAGCTCACATGCAGGATGTGAAAGCAATGGCCTTAAGAACATAAGAACAAGCCAGCTGGATCAGACCAGAGTCCATCTAGTCCAGCACTCTGCTACTCGCAGCGGCCCACCAGGTGCCTTTGGGAGCTCACCTGCAGGATGTGAAAGCAATGGCCTTAAGAACATAAGAACAAGCCAGCTGGATCAGACCAGAGTCCATCTAGTCCAGCTCTCTGCTACTCGCAGTGGCCCACCAGGTGCCTTTGGGAGCTCACATGCAGGATGTGAAAGCAATGGCCTTAAGAACATAAGAACAAGCCAGCTGGATCAGACCAGAGTCCATCTAGTCCAGCTCTCTGCTACTCGCAGTGGCCCACCAGGTGCCTTTGGGAGCTCACATGCAGGATGTGAAAGCAATGGCCTTAAGAACATAAGAACAAGCCAGCTGGATCAGACCAGAGTCCATCTAGTCCAGCTCTCTGCTACTCGCAGTGGCCCACCAGGTGCCTTTGGGAGCTCACCTGCAGGAGGTGAAAGCAATGGCCTTAAGAACATAAGAAGGAGCCAGCTGGATCAGACCAGAGTCCATCTAGTCCAGCTCTCTGCTACTCGCAGTGGCCCACCAGGTGCCTTTGGGAGCTCACATGCAGGAGGTGAAAGCAATGGCCTGCTGCGGCTGTTGCTCCCGAGCACCTGGTCTGCTAAGGCATTTGCAATCTCAGATCAAGGAGGATCAAGATTGGTAGCCATAAATTGACTTCTCCTCCATAAATCTGTCCAAGCCGCTTTTAAAGCTATCCAGGTGAGTGGCCATCACCACCTCCTGTGGCAGCATATTCCAAACACCAATCACACGTTGCGTGAAGAAGTGTTTCCTTTTATTAGTCCTAATTCTTCCCCCCAGCATTTTCAATGGATGCCCCCTGGTTCTAGTATTGTGAGAAAGAGAGAAAAATTTCTCTCTGTCAACATTTTCTACCCCAGGCATAATTTTATAGACTTCAATCATATCCCCCCTCAGCCGTCTCCTCTCCAAACTAAAGAGTCCCAAACGCTGCAACCTCTCCTCATAGGGAAGGTGCTCCAGTCCCTCAATCATCCTCATTGCCCTTCTCTGCACTTTTTCTATCTCTTCAATATCCTTTTTGAGATGTGGCGACTAGAACTGAACACGGTACTCCAAGTGCGGTCGCACCACTGCTTTATATAAGGGCATGACAATCTTTGCAGTTTTATTATCAACTCCTTTCCTAATTATCCCCAGCATAGAGTTTGCCTTTTTCACAGCTGCCAGGCATTGAGTTGACATGGTCTTGATCAGGGGTCTGCAACCTGTGGCTCTCCAGACGTTCATGGACTACAATTCCCATCAGCCCCAGCCAGCATGGCCAATTGGCGCTGAGTGGAATTGTAGTCCATGAACATCTGGAGAGCCGCAGGTCGCAGACCCCTGGTCTTGGTGAAAAGATCTATTTTCCCCTCGACTGGACCTCATTGAGGGGGATTGTTTGTTCAGTTTCCTGATTTTTTTCCCCCACTGTTGCTTTTTCGGAAGAGTCTTTGGCCGGTTTCCACAATAAGGAAGTTGTGAGGAAATACTTCCACGTGGCATGTAGGACGAAGTGTGTAGAGAAACAGGCTGTGTGGATCTCCCTCCGTAGGCTCTGATTCAAAGGACACATTATTTTTGGCCTTGTCCGGTGTCAGTGGAGATATAGACAAAGGACTCTTTGAACCATTCCTCCTCCTAAGGAACTCAACAGAGGCCCCGTCATAATTGACCCTTTAATTCACTTCAGGCAAACAGAGCTGCGAGGAGGCAGCGCATAACTGATGAGATCCGGGAGGGTGTCTGCTGATATTCATAGCTGACCTGAGGAATAGAGGAGCCCTTCGTTTTTTCCTTGCAGAGAGCAGCTGAACTTGCACCAGGGTTTCCCCGAATCTCTTGTTATTTAGAGATTGCGAATGCAAATAATTTATATTTTAATGTAAAACTAAGTTATTGTTTTAACTTAAATTATTGTTTTAACTACGTTACTGTTTTAACTGCATGTATCCCTGTATTGTTATAGCCAATGGCTCAAACAATAAATACTTGACTGACTGAAATCTCTTGTTGTTCGCATTGAAGGCAAGAGGGTTCAGGGAGCTTGTGTAATGTGATGGTTAAGAGTAGTGGACTCTTAGCCCCCTTCCGCACGTGCAAAATAATGTGTTTTCAAACCACTTTCACAACTGTTTGCAAGTGGATTTTGCGATTCCCGCACAGCTTCAAAGAGCACTGAAAGCAGTTTGAAAGTGCATTCTTCTGCATGTGCGGAATGAGCCTTAATCTGGGGAACTGAATTTGATTCCTCACTCTTCCACATGAAGCCTGCTGGACGATCTTGAGCTAGTCACAGTTCTCTCAGAAGTCTTTCAGCTCCGCTTACCTCACAAGGTGTCCGTTGTGGAGGAGGAGGAGGAGGTTGGATTTGTATCCCCCCTTTCCTGTAAGGAGACTCAAAGGGGCTTATAAACTCCTTTCCCTCCCCCCCCTCACAACAAACACCCTGTGAGGTAGGTGGGGTTGAGAGAGCTCCGAAGAGCTGTGACTAGCCCAAGGTCACCCAGCTGGCGTGTGTGGGAGTGCACAGGCTAATCTGAATTCCCCAGATAAGCCTCCACAGCTCAAGCGGCAGTGCTGGGAATTAAAACCCGGTTCCTCCAGATTAGATACACAGATAGATTATCACCTGGCTAAGACTGATAGAGAGAGGAAGAGAAGGAGTTTGTAAGCTGCTTTGAGAGTCTTTACAGTTGGGAAAAGTGAAGTATAAATCCAAACTCTTTTTCTTCTTCCCATGAGAAGCTGAACTTCATAATAAGAAGCGAATCGTAATGGGAAGTGAAATGAAGGAGTCTTTTGCCAATATCTTCAACTGAGGTTCTTTTGCTAGATGAGTCAAAAGCTACAAGCCCTTTGCATATTTGTTAGAATGAAATGTTCAACGAGTATGAGGAGTGTTTCCCAGATACCTATCAGTGTACCAGTATACATTATTTGATATTGTATAAACACTCTTTTGCCATTGTTCCAGTGGACGAACTCCCAAAGTGATCCGTTGACGCTTGCGGAATTAACCATTTCAGCATCTATTAAAAATCAGCTACCGAACAGGTAGTGGAATCAGTGAGACTGCGGTCACAAGCAATCCCTTGCTCGTGCCTGCTGTGTATAGAGAAAGACAGTAACAGTTGGGGTGCTGTGTGGTTTCCGGGCTGTATGACCGTGTTCTAGCAGCATTCTCTCCTGACGTTTCGCCTGCATCTGTGGCTGGCTTCTTCAGAGGATCTGATAGTAGGAATGGAAAGCAAGTGGAGTATATATACTGTGAGGTCAGAAGGTGAGGCCCTCTGAATAGAGTAGCCTGGGAGTAACAGTGAAGATAGCAAGGTCAATAGGTGAATGCATCTGAATAGAAGTATCCTGGTCTTTGTTTCCTTGGTTGCTATTGTCTATAGTTGTCCTGTGTTTGTGTGGAGCTGATGAGTCACTGTCTTGATTCTAGAGTTTTTCAACACTGGCAGCCAAATTCTGTTCATTTTCATGGTTTCTTCCTTCCTGTTGAAGTGGTCCATGTGCTTGTGAATTTCGATGGCTTCTCTGTGTAGTCTGACGTAGTGGTTGTCAGAGTGGTCCAGAATTTCTGTGTTTTCAAATAATATTCTGTGTCCAGGTTGGTTTATCAAGTGTTCTGCTATTGCTGATTTTTCTGGCTGAAATAGTCTGCAATGCCTTTCGTGTTCTTTGATTCGTGTCTGAGCGCCGCGTTTGGTGGTTCCTACGTAGACTTGTCCACAGCTACATGGTATGCGGTAGACTCCTGCAGTAGCTAGAAACGCCTCTTATCCTTTGCTGAACGTAGCATTTGTTGAATTTTCTTAGTGGGTCTGTAGATAATGTTTCTTCATCATCTACTATCAGATCCTCTGAAGATGCCAGCCACAGATGCAGATGAAATGTCAGGAGAGAATGCTGCTAGAACACGGCCATACAGCCACACAGCACCCCAGTGATTCCAGACGTGAAAGCCTTCGACAATACATGAAACAGTTGTTTTCCTAGCCAGACTGCACCTGCTCCCGATCAGCATTCTGACCTTGGAGAAAAAACTGCACAGTCTGAGAACGCTTTCACTTTTGGAGGGGGAACTCGCGGCCCTCCAGATGCTATGGACTACAGTTCCCATCATGCCCTGCCAGCATGATGGGAACTGTAGTCTATGACATCTGGAGGGGCGCGAGTTGGACACCTGTGCGTTAGAGGAAGGGGGCTCATAGCAGGGGATAATAGACTGCTGCTTTGTGGTTGAACGTTGAGTCCGGCAAGAATTCTGGAGTGTACCTGTTCATTTACTCTAAGGCACTGAATCGATTTCAGTGAACTTGTTACGTGGCAGATTTAATAAGCAAGAAAAGGCTAAAAGATTGTGCCTGTGCAACGATGGCTCAGTTGAATCTCTGGCCCACCAACTACTACACTGTCTCAGATTCAAGGAAATCAGATCCAAGTATGTGAATCTTACTCCTTTACATTTACCCCATCTCCCCCATTTAATTAGATTACACTACTTGTTGGACAACCCTGATCCTTCTCTCTGTATGATAGTGGCAGACTTTCTCCTGGAAATTACTAAACGCCAGTAGGAGCAGCAGTGGCGTAGGAGGTTAAGAGCTCATGTATCTAATCTGGAGGAACCGGGTTTGATTCCCAGCTCTGCCTCCTGAGCTGTGGAGGCTTCTCTGGGGAATTCAGATTAGCCTGTACACTCCCACACACACCAGCTGGGTGACCTTGGGCTAGTCACAGCTTCTCGGAGCTTTCTCAACCCCACCTACCTCACAGGGTGTTTGTTGTGAGGCGGGAAGGGCAAGGAGATTGTCAGCCCCTTTGAGTCTCCTGCAGGAGAGAAAGGGGGGGATATAAATCCAAACTCTTATTCTTCTTCTTCTAGATTTCCTTCGACCTAACATTTATTTCCTCTATCGTATATGCTTTTTAATCCGTTTTTTATTATTGTTGTACTGTTGTCTATGCCAATGAAGGCTTGCTGCTATATACCTGATTTCAGTGAACTGGAGCCTGATTATTGGGAGGAGGTCGAGGGGCAGGACGCCAGGGGCCTAACCGAGCAGTGGGCAGTGGCCGTGTCTGGAGAACAGTTACTCAGGTGTGGCTGGATTCAGAGGTCAAACGTGGCTTATTAGAGATGTGTTTGGGAGAGGGTGGAGTGCTTGCCTTCAGCCTCCTCTTCCTCCTTCCCATCTTCAGTCAAGCACAGAGAGCCCCCTCCCCTCCCAGTGACTGTCCGTAACATGCATGAATCTTGTTCTCATCTCAAGAGGGAGAGGAGATCCGCCAAAGGTCGTGCATCACCTTTTGGGGAATCAAAGCAGAAGGGTCAAAATGCAATTTCCTGCGAGAGAGGAGGGAATTGAAGCAGGCCTTACCTTCAAGAGCTGTCTGCTCCTCTGATGCTCTGAGACCTGTTGGTTAATTTAGGGCTTGAGTTTTGCCAACTGTGTGTGTGTGTGTGCGTGTGTTTAAAAGATCCCCCCCCCCCCCCAGCCTCAGTGAGTAAGTGAGGGTGATATTGCCCCCTAGTGTTCAGTCTCCTCTTTAAACAGTGGGAAAGAAAAGCAACAAAAAGGAAAATCCTGCCAATGAGATGGAGAAAGTGGAGAGCAGAAACTGCAACTTTGCCGTTTGTTTTGATGCTTCTGTTCCGCCCTGGGTCATTTGCACGGCGGCTTCCGTGGGAATCAAACAGCCTTTGCTTCTGGTGGTTGTGGTTTTTCCGGCCGTGTGGCCGTGGTCTGGTAGATCTTGCTCCTAACGTTTCACCTGCATCTGTGGCTGGCATCTTCAGAGGTGTATCACAGAGGGGAGTCTGTTACCCACTGTGTCAGTGAGAAGGGAATGTTACACCCTGACACAGTGTGTAGCACACTTCTCTCTGTGATACCCCTCTGAAGATTCTGGCAGGCAAAAAGTTAGCAACAAGATCTACCAGACGACAGCCCCGCAGCCCGGAAAACCCACAACCACCAGTTGAATCCACCCGCGAAAGCCTTCGACAACACAATTGGAATTTTAATTTGTAGACCGCCCTTCCCCTGGAGGGCTCAGAGCGGCGAACAACATCACAACATAGAACAATAAGGCATAACAGTGCAGTAAAACTAATCATAACGTCAGCAATAAGACACAATCTATCAATAAACCCTTAACAATATTCCAATATCAAATTAACAAATGCTCAATATTCCCATATCTGATTAACAAAACTCAAGCATAATTAACATAATGAATGTTTCATAATATATCCACCAACATAATATTTCATAATATGACAGTGGAGTAGGAGGTTAAGAGCTCGTGTATCTAATCTGGAGGAACCGGGTTTGATTCCCAGCTCTGCCGCCTGAGCTGTGGAGGTTTATCTGGGGAATTCAGATTAGCCTGTGCACTCCCACCCACGCCAGCTGGGTGACCTTGGGCTAGTCACAGCTTCTCGGAGCTCTCTCAGCCCCACCCACCTCACAGGGTGTTTGTTGTGAGGGGGGAAGGGCAAGGAGATTGTCAGCCCCTTTGAGTCTCCTGCAGGAGAGAAAGGGGGGATATAAATCCAAACTCTTCTTCTCCTTCTTCTTCTTCTTCTTCTTCTTCTTCATCATCATCATTGAACAGCCTTTGCTTCGTCTCTTTTCCTTGAAAGGCAAGCTGAGGAGGTTCCTTCCCTCTTGGTAAATGGGGCCTTTGATCAAGTTAGGCAGGCAGTCTGGCTGACACCAGCACGGTCTTCTTTAGCCAGCAACAACTCTCATAGATCTTTGCTGCGCCAGATCTACGGAAAGGCAGTGGAAACTTTTAGGCCCGTGGTGGCGAACCTTTGGCACTCCAGATGTTATGGACTACAATTGGCCATGCTGGCAGGGGCTGATGGGAATTGTAGTCCATAACATCTGGAGATATAAGACCACTCCTATCATTTAGGGAAGGTGCAGCTGACCCCTCTCCCACCCATAAAGCCCAGCCCCAGCCTTGTTGGAAGTCGTGAGCCGTTGCCGTTAGCTCAGACCTGTTAGACCAGTCCAGTGTAGCCAACTCTGTTCGGCAACTCATCAGTCTCTCGGGCAGGCAATGTTTCCCTCACAAGTCCACCCTTTAACCAGAGGTGGAATTAAACCTGGGACTTCTGGCATGCAAAACATGGTCCCCTATGATGAAGTCACCGCCCTCTCCATAGAGCGCCATGAAGAAGAAGAAGAAGAGAAGAGTTTGGATTTATATCCCCCCTTCCTCTCCTGCAGGAGACTCAAAGGGGCTGACAATCTCCTAGCCCTTCCCCCCTCACAACAAACACCCTGTGTGGTGGGTGGGGCTGAGAGAGCTCCAAGAAGCTGTGACTAGCCCAAGGTCACCCAGCTGGCGGGTGTGGGAGTGCACAGGCTAATCTGATGAGCCTTCATTTTCGGTGGCAGGAATCAAACTCAATTCCCTCAGATAAGACCGCAACTCTTAACCTCACTAACTGAAGAGAGAGAGCCACATGTGAATATATGAAGCTATTTTATAGGAAGTCCTGCTGTTGTGCAGCGCAGTATTTTCAGCCGCAGCCGGTTTCCACGCTTCGTTGTCTTCACAGGCTTTTCTGTATGCCTTTCTAGCTCAATATTATCTCCTCTGTCTGGAAGCCGTTCTCTGGATTAGCTTGTGCACTCCAACTAGGTGACCTTGGGCTAGTCACAGTTATTCTGAGCTCTCTCAGCCCCACCCACCTCATCGGGTGTTTGTTGGGGGGTGGGGGAAGGGAAAGGAGATTATAAGCCCCTTTGAGTCTCCTAGAGAAAGGGGGGGGGTATAAATCCAAACTAAGAAGAGTCAACGGGGTAGGGAGAGCTCAGAAGAACTGTGACTAGCCCAAGGTCACCCATGTGTTGGAGTGCACAAGCTAATCTAGTTCACCAGATAAGCCTCCACAGCTCAAGTGGCAGAGGGGGGAATCAAAACTGGTTCCTCCAGATTAGAGTACACCTGCCCTGAACCACTATGCCACTGCTGCTCACAAAAGGTGAAAACTACTTTCCGGCTGACTTGAAAAACGGATTCTTCCTATTCTGTTCTAGTCCCACACTCAGTCATGTACGCACAATAACAACAGTTCCCGTGAGCCTCTGCGTTGAGAGACGCAGCTCGTCCATTCAGCGGGATGTGCGTGCATTCTCGCAACCACATCTCTTCATTTTTTTTTGTTTAGTCTGTGTTCTGTTAAAAATGCAGCTTATATATTTGACGGCGAAACAGAATCCGGATAAAACCTCATGATCCATTTAACCACACGATATGCATTAACAACTGGAGCAAAAAGAGGCCGTTTCAAAAAAAAAATCACTGAGAACATAGGGTTTTTTTGTAGTATTTGAAAGGTTTTTATAGGAAGCCCCATCCAGATGTCTCTGCAGAAGGCATGCCAGGAAACACGGGGCCACCATCAAAAAGGCCCTGTTTCCAGGCACCAGCTACCTATGTTCTGAAGGCCAGGACAACTGGAGAAGGTCCTCAAGAAGCAGTAATTAAAAAAAAACAAAAAACAAAGATTCATATGCGAAGAAAATTATTTATTTATTTATTATTTCTTTTATTTATTCTCACATTTCTACCCCACCCATTCCGCATAAGTCTTTCAGGTTCCCTGAATCCCAAGCTGTTAGAGTTTTGTAGGTCAGCACCGTTTCTACCTTTCTTTGATTCATTTTTAGAAGAAGAATAATTTGGATTTATGCCCAGCCTTTTGCTCCTGTAAGGAGACTCAAGGTGGCCTACCAGCTCCTTTCCCTTCCTCTCCCCACAACAGGCACCTTGTGAGGTAGGCGGGGCTGAGAGAGTTCCAAAGAACTGAGACTAGCCCAAGGTCACCCAGCGGGAATGCAGCAGTGGGGAAACAAATCCGGCTCACCAGATAAGACTCCGCTGCTCGTTTAGAGGAGCGGGGGATCAAACCCGGTTCTCCATATTAGAGTCCGCCTGCTCTTAGCCACTACACCAGTGGTTCTCAACCTTCCTAACGTCACGACCCTTTAATACAGTTCCTCGTGTTATGCTGACCCCCAACCACAAAATTATTTTCGTTGCTACTTCATAACTGTGTTTTCTGATGGTCTTAGGCGACCCTCGTGAAAGGGTCATTCGGCCCCCAAAGGGGTCGTGACCCACAGGTTGAGAACCGCTGCCCTACACCGTGCTGGCTCTCAGTGTGCGTCACTTACCTGTCGTGCTAGAAGGGTCGTCTTTCTGCAGAGGCGTATGCCAGGTGTAGCTTAATGCATTCCGCTAAGCACTCTCACCTACCTCTTCCTCTTCCTTTTTTACAAAATGCATCAATAATTAAGACAGGGCACTCTCGTATGTTTTATGGCAAACGGCTCATGATCATTTTCTCCCCTTCCCTTCCCCCCCCCCACTCTGAAACAAGGTTTTATGATAATATAGTAAAAATATTAAATTAGAAAATGCCTCACTAAGGATGATAAAACCTTACTGCAGTAGAAATAGGTAATTATCCCCAGCTCAGCCTAAAATGACAGTTTAACAGAAATAAAAATGTTACTGCTCATTACTTGCTTTTGTAGGTTGCAATAAAGAACCTGTTACCCTAAGCTTTGGCTGGGGGAATTAGCGGGAGACCGAGAGCGAGGGGGGCAATAGGATCGATAGCCTATGTATGCGGGGGTAGTCCTGGGTGAACATTTTCCAATGAGAAGCCAGTTGTACCATTAAAATTGGTTTTAAATTGGGAGCAGCAGTGGCGTCGGAGGTTAAGAGCTCGTGTATCTAATCTGGAGGAACCGGGTTTGATTCCCCGCTCTGCCGCCTGAGCTGTGGAGGCTTATCTGGGGAATTCAGATTAGCCTGTGCACTCCCACACACGCCAGCTGGGTGACCTTGGGCTAGTCACAGCTTCTCGGAGCTCTCTCAGCCCCACCCACCTCACAGGGTGTTTGTTGTGAGGGGGGAAGGGCAAGGAGATTTTAAGCCCCTTTGAGTCTCCTGCAGGAGAGAAAGGGGGATATAAATCCAAACTCTTCTTCTTCTTTTATTGAATGTATTGTTGAAGGCTTTCACGGCCGGATTCAACTGGTTGTGATGGGTTTCCCCGGGCTGTGTGGCCGTGGTCTGGTGGATCTTGTCCCTAACGTTTTGTCTGCATCTGTGGCTGGCATCTTCAGAGGTGTATCACAGAGGGAAGTCTATCACACAGCGTGTCCAGTTATAACATAGTGTGTAACAGACTTCCCTTTGTGATACACCTCTGAAGATGCCAGTCACAAAGGCAGGCGAAACGTTAGGAACAAGATCCACCAGACCGCGGCCACACAGCCCGGGAAACCCACCACAACCGGTTTTATTGAAGCTTAAAAATAGTAAAACAAGACTATATTTTAAGTAAACATACACACGCAAAGAATACAAGGGCTGGCAGAGAAGGTTGGATAGGGTTTCAGGAATTGGTGATAGTTACCAGTTTGGAAGAGGAAGCATCACTGAAGATCGGGATTTCCAGGAGGAAAGGAAAGAAACCACATGTAAGTTGGTGCGCGTGCACAAATCCAGTGCGCGCACACGCACACACAGTCCCTAAGGAGCAGCAGTGGTGTAGGAGGTTAAGAGCTCGTGTATCTAATTGGAGGAACCGGGTTTGATTCCCCGCTCTGCTGCCTGAGCTGTGGAGGCTTATCTGGGGAATTCAGATTAGCCTGTGCACTCCCACACAAGCCAGCTGGGTGACCTTGGGCTAGTCACAGCTTCTCGGAGCTCTCTCAGCCCCACCTACCACACAGGGTGTTTGTTGTGAGGGGGGAAGGGCAAGGAGATTGTCAGCCCCTTTGAGTCTCCTACAGGAGAGAAAGGGGGGATATCAATCCAAACTCTTCTTCTTCTTCTAAGGCCAAAGGGCCTTATACTTCCAAATGTTGTATGCATTTTTGAAACAGGAGTACCTGTTTTATCTTGTAAAACTGTATTTGGATTACTTAGTTCTGCTATGTTTTAATGCCTAATAAAGGTCTTTGAACTTGAACTTGACTTCCAAATGAGTGCCGAGTTGGTACGGTGGCCGGCAAGCCACAGCAAATCTCTGTTTGAAGTTGCTGCTTCCAGCCGGAGAAACCGCAGTTATCATACATCCTTGCATGAAAAATTATAAACCCCAATTAATTGATCAAAATGTTGGATTAGTCGATCAAAATGTTTGTAATTGATCCTGTTAATTTGGATCATAATTTTCACAAGTCTAGGAGACCCCAAATGACTAATGGTGATTAAGAATCCAGGCAGCGTACGAAGCAGAATTAAAAGCAACAACTTTCCAGCCTTTAGTGGGTTTTTGTTTTATGGGTTGTATTTATTCCGCAGTCTGAAGTTGAAATTCTGTGAAAAAATGTTATTCGCACATGTGTAGATTTTGTGAGGGATGGGAAACGGCAGAGGGTTGCCAAATTAAGAACTGTGATTATTTTATAACTTCCAGCCACGGATCGTGTCCATTCGTGCCCTTCGTTTTTCAGGCTTGCCTAAGCAACAGTGAGGGTGGAAACTTGAAGACAGGCTGAAACAGAGGCTCCTTCCGCACATGCAGAATAATGCACTTTCAAACTGCTTTCAGTGCTCTTTGAAGCTGTGCAGAATAGCAAAATCCACTTGCAAACAGTTGTGAAAGTGGTTTGAAAATGCATTATTTTTGCATGTGCGGAAGGGGACAGAGATTGGCCTCCTCGGGGTTCTGGTAATACAGGAGTCCCCGTCCTTTGCGAGCCTACAAGCACATTTGGCATTTTGAGAGGGAATGGTGAGCACCGTCCCAAAAGGACAGCCGCAGGTAATAGAGACAAACCCAGGCCCCTTTCTGCACAGGCCAATAAACATGGCTTAAGGGCGGGATCAAACCTAGGAACCCTCGCACTGATCCCGCTCCTAACGCGAGTCTGCTCCAGCGTCTATGTTGAAGTTTGAGAATTGCGATTTGTCTGCGGAATTCTTTTTTGTTTTATCGCCTTCGCCGCAGCTTGAACGAAACAAACAGCCAGGCAAGAGGTGCGTTATGCGGCTGCGCTGTTTTGTTTTTTAAGAAGAAGGGGAGTTTGGATTTATATCCCCCCTTTCTCTCCTGCAGGAGACTCAAAGGGGCTTACAATCTCCTTGCCCTCTCCTCCCCCCCGCCCCGCACAACAAACACCCTGTGAGCTAGGTAGGGCTGAGAGAGCTCCGAGAAGCTGTGACTAGCCCAAGGTCACCCTGCTGGCGTGTGTGGGAGTGTACAGGCTAATCTGAATTCCCCAGAGAAGCCTCCACAGCTCAGACGCTGGGAAATAAAATGGAGGAAATAAAAGCTCGAATGCTGCTCTCTGGACCCTCCACCGGCTGCTACGGCGGCCACGGAAAAGAGTTTCTTTTGAACAACGGCCCCTCCTACTTCCTGGAAATTTCTTTGAGGGAATTTGGGAAGTGCTGACGGCTGCCATGTTTGTAAGCTGCCCTGAACTACAATGAAAGGTGGGGTATAAATATTGTAATAAATAAATATGGGCATCATGTAGGGCAGGGGTCTGCAACCTGCGGCTCTCCAGATGTTCATGAACTACAAATCCCATCAGCCCCTGCCAGCATGGCCATGGACGTAGGGCACAGGTGTCAAACTCGCGTCCCTCCAGATGTTACGGACTACTGTTCCCATCACACCCTGCCGGCATGATGCTGGCAGGGGATGATGGGAACTGTAGTCCACAATATCTGGAGGGCCGCAAGTTTGACACCTATGATGTAGGGGAACCCCGTGTGAGTGCTTTCTGTTGCCTGCAATTGTGTTCTCATATAGATTTTAAAGATATATTTGGCTGTTAGTTTCCAGAAGCTTTTTGCTGGGGGTGTGTCTATGTGTAAAAATCACAGACTAGATTTTTTTGTTTAATGAAAACTATCCGGCTGCCAAAACTGCTACATGTGTGCTATTGATGTGAATCACTGGTAGGATTGTTTTCATTGTGTGTTTCTGTGTGTGTGTGTGTGTATGTTTTCCCTCCACTTATTGTCAACCTACAGGAATAAAAACAACATATATGAAAGTAAATTAGAGTCCCGCACAGCCTGCCTGATTGAATCCTCTTTACGGCGCCGTGGTCTCATACATCCTATTAAAATATTCAATCTTGTTTTCTTCGTGCAAGAACCTTGTCTGGAAAGGGCAAGTTTAGGAAGGGAAAATCTCATTCCCTCGAGAAATGGAATCCCACCCCGGTGTGTTATTTACATAATTTCCTGGCCACACAAGAGTGGTATTACGTGAAGTTCCCCCCAGCTCTTGTGTTTGTTAATAACGATTGTGGAGTGCATTTTTAATTATCTCGGGACTTTTTCATTCGGAGCCCTGCATGATGGCGCCACCTGCCTGTTCCAATTTGATCTTGAAAAAGTTATTTTCCCTCCCTTTGCTAATCGATAACCAAGGGACTTGACTGCCGCAATATTTTGGACGTGGGGCTGCCCTTGAAAACTGTTCAGAAGCTTCAAGGGCACAGAATACGAGTGGCTTCCATCAGTGATGAAAGTGATTGAGGGTAATTGCGAGTAGCAGAGTGCTGGACTAGATGGACTCTGGTCTGATCCAGCTGGCTTGTTCTTGTGTTCTTATGTTCTTATGGCTGCCGGCAGGAAGCCTCCTGCCATCTCGGAAGACCTAGTACCTCTCCTTGTTATTTATTAGGAATTAAGTCAGGGCGCCAAGGGAGAGCGTGGGGCTTGTCATTACGAGCAATGAAAATTCATATTTCAAGTCTGCTTGCTGACTTCTTCAATGTGCAGTCTTTGCCTTGTGTTGTAATAGAAGAGGAGTTTGGATATGTAACCCGCCTTTCTCTCCCATAAGGCTTACAAGCTCCTTTCCCTTCCTCTCTCCACAACAGACACTTTATGAGGCAGGTGGGGCTGAGAGAATTCTGAGAGAACTGTGACTGGCCCAAGGTCATCCAGCAGGCTACCTGCGGGGGAGCAGGGAAATAAATCCAGTTCACCAGATAAGAGTCCGCCGCTCCTGTGGAGGAGAGGGGAGTCAAACCCGATTGTCCGAATTGGAGTCCTTAACCTCCATACCCACTGGGCAACCATCCTCTTTTGATTCGTTTTGTTTTATTTATTTATTATTTAAATTTATATCCCGCCCTCCCCTGAAGGGCTCAGGGGGGCAGCAACAATATAAAAGCAGTTACAATAAAAGCATAAAACAACCACAACAAATAACAGTATAAAAACATAAAAATAATAATATTATTATTATTATTATTATTATTATTATTATTATTATTATTATTATTATTATTATTATTATTATACACATAGCATAACAACTTTTACGCAACAACCTGCTGGGTGTCATACCGGAATTCATCTCTGAATATCGAGTCCTTCCCAAGGACCTAGGATATTAGAGATATTTGCGTAGAATATGTGCAGTTCCTAGAAGTGCTGCTTTCTGCAGCATGTGGACTGATGTTCTGTCCAAGTTTAGGCTTTCCAGATGTTTTCCAAGATTTCTTGGGATTCCTCCGAGAGTACCGACTACTAGTGGGATTACTGTTGTTCTTTTTTGCCACAATCGTTCAACTTCAATTTGTAGGTCCTTGTATTTTGTGATCTTTTCCAGCTCTTTGTCCTCTACCCTGCTGTCAACTGGCACAGCAACATCTATGATCTAAACATGTTTATTCTCTTATCACTGTTATGTCTGGGGTGTTGTGTGCCAGGTGTCTGTCTGTCTGTATTCTAAAGTCCCAGAGTATTTTTGCTTCTTCATTTTCTGTGGACTTCTCTGGCTTGTGCTCGTACCAGGTCTTGCTACAGGGCAGGCCGTACTTTTTGCAAAGGTTCCAGTGCACCATTGCTGATAGCCTATTGTGACGTTCGAGATAGTCAGTAGTAGTAGTAGTAGTAGTAGTAGTAGTAGTAGTTGTTATTAATTCGATTTGATAAACCGCCCTACCCCCGAAGGGCTCAGGGCGGCGTACAACAGCAAATAACAAGACAATAAAACAAATCGAATAGCCTTAATTAAAACAACACAAAATCTTAAAACTATTAAAACTATAGCAGCAGTAACCTACAAAAAATGAATAATAATAAAAGGCGTCTGGGATCAAACCCCCAGTGGACAAACCCTGGGCGGAGGGGGTAGGCAGATGGTCAGATATATAGCCAGTGCGCGGGCAACAAAAGAAGGGTAAAAAAGATATATAGCCAGAAATATAGTCAAAAAGATGATATAGCCAGTGCGCGGGCAACAAAAGTACCCAAAATCAGATGGCGACTTAAACCTATTATGTCCCCGCCCAGAAAGCCAAAAACAGGTGTTATTAACAGACGTTAAACCAGCTGGCCTACAAAAATGCCTGGTGGAATAGCTGCATCTTACAGACCCTGTGAAAGCTACTCAGGTCCCTAATTTCGGATGGAAGCATATTCCACCAGGTAGGGGCCAGGACCGAAAAGGCCCTGGCCCTCATCGAGGCCAGCCGGATGGTTTCCAGGCCAGAGATTACCGAAACATAAGAACATAAGAACAAGCCAGCTGGATCAGACCAGAGTCCATCTAGTCCAGCTCTCTGCTACTCGCAGTGGCCCACCAGGTTACCCTCCGAGAAGGTTACCCTCCGAGGAGCGGAGGGGTCTTCTTGGGCAATATGGGGAGAGGTGGTCCCTAAGGCACTCTTGGAAAGCCACTCCCAACAGTAGCCCCTCAATAGAACTGCACATACACCAATTCCAGTCCACAAAATGAGATGTTGCCAGAATCAACAAAGTTCAAGCAGCCAAAAGGACCATGTCCGGATAGGGCTATTCTAGCCGATCTTTGGGCCGTGGGCGTAATTCAAGAAAGTTTAAGGACATTCCGTTGAATTAAATGAAGACTTTTTTCCTCTTAGGCGCATTCTGCACATGCAGAATAATGCACTTTCAAACTGCTTTCAGTGCTCTTTGAAGCTGTGCGGAATGGCAAAATCCACTTGCAAACAGTTGTGAAAGTGCTTTAAAAATGCATTATTTTGCGTATGCGGAAGGGGCCTTATTTAGTTGGTTTTTAAAAAATAAGTTATCGCTTGCCAGGGGGTCAATTATAAAGTGACACCAATGTACCTTTCCACACATTCTTATTCTCACTTTCTTTCTCTTTTCTCCCCAGAACTGAGCTGTATCGGTCGTTATTTGGCAAAATAGCTCATCTTGAACAAGGTGACCCACCTCAGGAGCTGTGAGAGAAGAGCCGTTTGCCGCATTTGACCCCCTTCCGCTACGTAGCAACACTCTGTTGCCCTTCCTCTCCAGTTGATGGAGCTGCCATTGTCACTCCTGGAGAGTCTCTTCCGTGGCCCTCGGTGGAGTTTGTCCCGTGGCGCGACGGGCAGAATGGAAATCCGCCTTCACTCTTCTGTCTTCACTCTCTTCTGTCTTCACCTGAGCCCTCCGGGGGAGGGCGGTATATAAACCTAACCAATATAAACCTAACCAATATTCCTTTTGAATTCTGCCCACCTTTGCTGCCCTTTCAGACAGGAGGCGCTTTGGAGTTTTGGATCGATCAGCTTTCAAAAAGGCACGAGGCGGCCGCCCTGCCGGAATGAGTATCAAGTCTGCAGCAAGCGTGAAACGGGCCCCGAGGGGCTGGTACGAGACCCCAAAGGCCGGCAGCATAAACATCTTCCAAGGTCTCAGGAGCCGTTGCTAGACCTCAGTCTGATGAAAGCAGAACGCGGCAACCTCTTTGTGCACGTAAGACCGCACGGATTGTCCCCAAAGGATTGTGCATCTGTGTGTCTAATGGAACGCCTCAAAAGTCGGCCTGAAACTTATCAGAAATTGGACCCGTGTGTTTTGCTAGAGACGGAGCGCCAGCTCTTTAATGGATGTCGCTGGTGAATACTCAGTGTTTCAAATCATCCAGCTTTGGGAGGGACGGGGGTGGATTTTTCCTATGCGCATTTTGGAAATTGCGACAAGAGAACTGTTCACCTCAAAAGTGTCGACGCTCTCAGAAGTTCAGCTGGTTCTTCTGATCGGTGGTTTCCAGCCAGACCTAACCCAAGTTGTCTCATTGCTTTTTGGACACCATAATTCGGAATCTATAAATGCTTGTGAGTCTTTCTGCAACTGTAGATCTTACAAGTATTTAATTATTTTTGCTGGTGAGGACTCATCGAGACCTCTTTCCTCCCAGCAGAGAGACACTGTGTGTTAGAGGTGAGCCCTGGTGTAAATCTCGCGAAGGGAAGATGATTCACTTGTTTTTATTCAGAAGGTCAAAAAGCTGGGAATTAAATCTCCATAAAGTGGATTTATTAGCTTGCTATGATCAATCTCCAGTGGAGATTATCTTGCGTAAATAATACACGCATATGTAACGGAATGGTGGGAGCGATGATCTTTTGAGCTGCCCCCTCCCTCCCCAAAATTCAATAAAGTAGTTTACTTTGTAAGCTCTGAATGAACATGACATCATTAGTAGTTCATCTTTTGTAAAGTGTTGTTCAGTGCTTGTTTCTAGGAATGGTAATCCAGGGGTTTTTAAAAATCTAAAATGTCTCACTGGTTGCTAAGATAATGTGCGCGAAGGGCAGTGACTGCATTAGTTGAATGTATGAGGTCTGTCAGGGAAGGGGACGATGGGTCTTTTCAGCTTGTTGCTCAGGGATACATCATGCGCTCCGCACGGAGCAAGCCAGCCCACGGTCTCACAGGTCCTTCCCTACACCTCAGGGCCAGCCCACACCTTTTGTGGCCCAAGGACTAAAAGAATCACAACATGTACCTTTTGAAGATGAAAAGCGCAGAAGAGAAAAGTGTCATCCATACCAATCCAATCCAATCCAATCCAATCACCTTTATTAGGCATAAACCAGAAGTACCCTACATTCCAAGTACAAAAACAGGATCATTGTTATATATCTGTGATGGCGAACCTATGGCACAGGTGCCAGAGGTGGCACTCAGAGCCCTCTCTGTGGCCACGCACAAACAGAGTTCATCATGTGGGGGGGGAAATCGCCCCCCCCACACACACACACACATCTAGGCTGGCCTGGGCCGCTGGGCTCGATTATTAGCATTAAACCTAAGACCTAATTTTGGGGAAGCAGTGTAGGTAACCCTGTTAAGTGCTGATTTTCATGCAAAGAACTAAAGCACGATCCTTTACCTGGGAGTAAGCTCGGATTGAGTCCATAGCGTTGGGACAGTACCGACAACAACGCTCACTTTGTGGAATGTTAAGGAGATGACCTTGAAGATAGACAGAGGGGAATGAGTTGCACCTTGCTCTCGTCATGACCCATCTGCACTTATAATTAACAAGCTGTTCTAAATATACAGCAGGGCTAGATTTCGGGGGGGTGCTCCCAAAGTATAGAGGGGAACAGGAGTCATCCATACCGACAAGCATGGGGCAAGCCACCAGCCACTGGCATGACCAACATCTCAGCGATTTGCTTTGGACCCAACAGGTAGCTCTGTGGGGGCCAGGAGACGATGACGGACGTAAGCCAGGCCTGTAACCTTCTCCCACAATTCTCCATAGGACTCCCAGGGCCTCAGTTTCTTGGTCAGAGATCTGGCCTTGAGTGAAGAAGAAGAAGAGTTTGGATTTATATCCCCCCTTTCTCTCCTGCAGGAGACTCAAAGGGGCTGACAATCTTCTTGCCCTTCCCCCCTCACAACAAACACCCTGTGAGGTAGGTGGGGCTGAGAGAGTTCTGAGAGAACTGTGACTAGCCCAAGGTCACCCAGCTGGCGTGTGTGGGAGTGCACAGATAATTCCCCAGATAAGCCTCCACAGCTCAGGCTGGGAATCAAACATGATGAGCAAAGTCACTGCAAAACAAAGAATCTTGGGCAAATTTCTTGGGGTGCCTGTAATGGGTGTATTTTTAAAGCTAGTGACACCAGAATTTCTGGATATCATCTGGTAACTATTCTTATGATGCCACCCAAGTTTGGTGAAGTTAGGTTCAGGGGGACCAAAGTTATGGTCCCTCAAATGGGTAGCCCCCATCTCCTGTTAGCTCCCATTGAAAACAATGGGGATGGGGGCACCCCCTTTGGGGGTCCATAACTTTGCTTCCCCTGAACCAAACATCACCAAACTTGGGTGGTATCATCAGGACAGTCTCTGGTTGGTACCCTGAAATTTTGGTGCCGCTAGCCTTAAAAATGCGCCCTCCTGCAGGCCAAAACGTAAAAAACACTAAAAAATTTAAAAACACACAAACGACCCTGAAATGGTGGCGCCCCCCACGTGACCAAATGGGAGGCACCCTGGGACATAGGGTACCCCCTGTCCCTAGGCAGGTACGCCACTGGGCTCATCTATTCAGTGGGTGGAAGCAGGCTAGGAAAATGGGTGGGGGACCTTTGTTGCTGTGCGATCATTTCCCAGGCAACACTCTGGCACTTGTCCAAAAGGGGTGAATGTGAGAACACTGCTGCAGTGCATTGCTGGCGCTTCCAGACTACACTGGACGTAACATCAGTGCACAGTAGAAGAAGAAGAAGAAGAAGAGAGGAGGAGGAGGAGTTTGGATTTATATCCCCCCTTTCTCTCCTGTAGGAGACTCAAAGGGGCTGACAATCTCCTTGCCCTTCCCCCCTCACAACAAACACCCTGTGAGGTAGGTGGGGCTGAGAGAGCCCCGAAAAGCTGTGACTAGCCCAAGGTCACCCAGCTGGCGTGTGTTGGAGTGCACAGTCTCCAATCTGAATTCTCCAGATAAGCCTCCACAGCTCAAGCGGCAGAGCCGGGAATCAAACCTGGTTCCTCCAGATTAGAATGCACTTGCTCTTAACCACTACGCCACACAGTGATTAAGATTGTGCCCCCCCGTTTTTACCAAGCCCCCCCCCCCATCTCCAGACAATTGCCTTCCTCTTCTATATCTTCTAATTCAGTCTCAAATCTAGTGCTTAAGGCAGACCTGGGCATTATCACTGACCCCTTGAGGCCACATCCGATACGGATGACCCTGACTAGCCCCCTGCCGTGCTGGGAAGCCTTTGAAAGCCCGCGAAACCAGTTCTGCCTTAACGCGGCTTCTGCAGATAAAGCCTAAACTTAGCACAGGGGCTTGCCTAGCCTTTGAAAGCCATGAAGCAGTTACTTGTGGCTGCGGCTTCTGCAGGGCTTTCAACGCTTCGCCCTACTACACAACCCGGCCCTCCACAATATTTTCTGTTTCTTATGCGGCCCCATGGAAAAAATAATTGCCCACCCCTGGCTTAAGGTCTTTTTCTTGTCATTTCATCAGGGAGCAATAAAGGCCACCCTATCTCACATACACAACAAAATAAAGCAGAAGAAGTCGGTCACGCCAAACTGTCCACCCCCATTCCTCAGCATAATTATTTCAGCTGCAACAAGATCATATCCATACGTGCTTACAAACATGAATATTGGGCTTTGCCTTTCGAGTTGTTTTTGTGGCCCATGAGGGCTAGAAGCCTGCTTTTGTGCTTTTTGTTTGTTTTGTAAAGGGAATGGCAACTCTGTCAGGAGCGCAAGAATGCTGCATTCAATACCAAACTCTGCTTGCTCAGCAGGGTCACACGACACAGAATTGGCCACTAACCTGGATAGCTTTAAAAGGGGCTTGGACAGATTTATGGAGAAGTCGATTTATGGCTACCAATCTTGATCCTCTTTGATCTGAGATTGCAAATGCCTTAACAGTCCAGGTGCTCAGGAGCAGCAGCAGCAGAAGGCCATTGCTTTCACCTCCTGCACGTGAGCTCCCAAAGGCACCTGGTGGGCCACTGCGAGTAGCAGAGTGCTGGACTAGATGGACTCTGGTCTGATCGAGCTGGCTTGTTCTTATGTTCTTATGTTCTTAATTAAGAGCATAATGTTAGGTCTCAAACCTTAAGCCAATAAACGGACTCTGTGTTGTTGATCAGTAGTGTTTATTCTTTTCTTTTTTAAAAAAATTCATTGTATAGCTTGAATTTTCCATTATATATTTGTACACTTCGTTTTACATTTTCAAACAATGCATTTTCCCCCTTTTGCTCCCTCCCCCCTGCAATATCTTCTTCACAGTTTTGTTTTAACCAAACAGCAGTAAGTTCATTCTTTGTTGCCTCTTCTCCCATTTTTCTTCATTGACTCCGACTTCTTTCATCCAGTCCCCGTATATTGTCCATACCTTCAAAATTTCGCTCTGTTTCTCTTGCCACAGTTCATTTTTTGATATCTATCTATCTATCTATCTATCTATCTATCTATCTATCTATCTATCTATCTATCTATCTATTTATTTATTATTCGATTTATAGGCCGCCCCATCCCCGAAGGGCTCGGGGCGGCTCACAACACAGCTGTCATTCAAGCAGCAATCGCATAAAACTTAACCTATTAGCCAATTAAAATTAAGTAGCAATTATGTATGACATCTAAGATTGAACAACAGAAATAATTCGAAATAATCGAAAATATCCAAAAATATCCGAAAAGAAATAATCAAAAATATCCAGTGACACTTGTTCCCAAATATATTCGAGCCATTTCTTTTCTTTCCAACCCAACGCTATTGTTGTGTGTGCTGCTCTAATCGTTATTGTATACATCGATCAGCAGTATTTACTGATTCAGTATCGAAGCACCAAAGCTTGGCAAAACCAGTTTATTTCATTTATTTTTATTTATTTATTCGATTTATAAACCACCCCATCCCCAAGGGGCTCTGGGCGGTGCACAACATCGATATATACACAATTAAATAGAGAAGTTCACAATAGTGACCACACAACAATCAATATAGTACTAAAATCCATTAAAATCTATTAAGACAGCGGTTAACATAACAATGACAGGCGTCCTATAGCCCAATTCATTAAAATCTCCCCAAAAAGAAGGAGAGGCCAGACTCCTCTCTAGGAAGGTAACATAGATGGAACCAGGATTAAGATGGTAAATAAGTGCATAAAGCATGGGGGGGGGGGGGCGCCACTCAGCGACTGGACACTCCAAAGTTCTGACAACCCTGGCCTTTGCCATCCCCTTTATTGCCGAAGTGAGTCCCCCCTCCAAGTTTCCCAAGAAGTTGTGAAAAACAGTCCCTGGAGCTAAGGCGCCCCATGGTCCACAGCAGATAGCATGAGATAGCCACCTGACTTCCTGCCCCCCACGAGATAACAGATGCATCTCCGTGTCCCATGGGACCAGGGTGTCAGGGGAAGCCTAGTTACCTACAAAGCATGTGAAGCCATAAAGTAAAGATCAAGGAAAGAATGTTCCAAAAGGCAGTGGTTACATATAGGAGGCTGGTTACGTTTATCGTTTAGCAGCATTGATTAATCTGAGGTAGGAATGCATCTCAATCATATAGATACTATCACAATACTAGAACCAGGGGGCATTCATTGAAAATGCTGGGGGGAAGAATTAGGACTAATAAAAAGAAACACTTCTTCACGCAGCGGGTGATTGGTGTTTGGAATATGCTGCCACAGGAGGTGGTGATGGCCACTCACCTGGATAGCTTTAAAAAGGGCTCGGACAGATCTATGGAGGAGAAGTCGATGTATGGCTCCCAATCTTGATCCTCCTTGATCTCAGATTGCAAATGCCTTAGCAGACCCGGTGCTCGGGAGCAGCAGCAGCAGAAGGCCATTGCTTTCACCTCCTGCATGTGAGCTCCCAACGGCACCTGGTGGGCCACTGCGAGTAGCAGAGTGCTGGACTAGATGGACTCTGGTCTGATCCAGCTGGCTTGTTCTTATGTTCTTAAGTGTTTCTTCTCAGGAAATGAAATTGCAGCCAGAATTCTATATTCGTGGACTCTCCGAGCTATGGAAAGAGAACAGTTATCCCCAGCAGATCCCCCCCCCCCCCTCTAGGGTGCCGAAAGTATCTGTGTCACGGTGGGTATTGACTTTTGTCTTGGAAAATGTTATGTCGCATGGATGAATAAATCTTTATGCGTATTTGCTGCAGAGCTGGGGCCATAGATCTTAGAGATGCCCATTGATTTTTTTTTCCTTTTCTTTTCCCCTGATTCTCTGCACCTTCACCCTTCTCCTTTTCACCAGTTTTCTGAACCGCTAAAAACACACCAGGCAGAAACTTCTGAGCATTTTGTGCTTGACCCCTCTGTGTTTGCCATTTCTATTTCCTGATTCTTTTGCCACGGAGTTCTCCAGAACTGCAGCAACTTCTGCTAAAATGGAGGGGGTCTCGAGGTTCAGTGGTGCTTGAGGCTGTCTTTACTCTTCCCTGGTATTTTTAAAAGTGGGTGTATTTTTTGACACAGTTGGAAAGGGAAGGAAGAATCGGATACCTCTCTGCCTGATTGTGCTTGGGGTATTTAACAACCAGGGCTCAAAGCATTTAGAGAAGAAGAAGAGTTTGTATTTATTCCCCCCTTTCTCTCCTGTAGGAGACTCAAAGGGGCTTACAAATTCCTTTCCCCCCTCTGTGAGGTGGGTGGGGCTGAGAGAGCTCCAAAGAACTGTGACTAGCCCAAGGTCACCCAGCTGGCGTGCGTGGGAGTGCACAGGCTAATCTGAATTCCCCAGATAAGCCTCCACAGCTCCGGCAGCAGAGCGGGGAATCATAGATCAGTGATGGCAAACCTTTTAGAGGCAGAGTGCCGGGTGCAGAGTAAGGGGAAACTCCACCTGGGGCACGCGTGTGCCCTATGCTCCTTCCACGCCCCTACCCTGCCCTGGAATGCCCCCGAAATGTCCCAAAACACCCCCACCCCACCCTGAAACACCCTCGCCACACCCCCACAGGGGCGCGCGTCCAGTACGTTGTGCACCCCTCACCCCCTTGGCGCTATGCCACTGCCGAGTGCCCAAAATGAGGCGACAGCCTGCGTGCCCACAAAGAGGGATCTGAGTGCCACCTCTGGCACCCGTGCCGTAGGTTTGCCACCACTGTCATCGATGAACGTACAAAACATCAGGATGTTGATGGAGAAATCCTTGGCTGGCGGTCAATATTTACATCTTGCCCCCGAATAAAACTGCTATCAAGCTATTTTACTGGCATAATCAAATCCCACAGCATAACAAGGCCTGTGACAAAGAGTGGGAAACTGCAGTCAAAGATCTGCTCACGACCTGAGCTCGATCCTGACGGAAGTCCGTTTCTGGTCGCTGTTCCCAGGTTGATTCAGCCTTCCATCCTTCTGAGATCAGTAAAATGATACCAGACTTACTGGGGGTGAAGCGTAGATGATGATGATGATGATGAAGAAGAAGAAGAAGAGGAGGAGGAGTAGTTTGGATTTCTATCCCCCCTTTCTCTCCTGCAGGAGACGTAAAGAAGCTTACAATCTCCTTGCCCTTCCCCCCTCACAACAAACACCCTGTGAGGTAGGTGGGGCTGAGAGAGCTCCGAAGAACTGTGACTAGCCCAAGGTCACCCAGCTGGCGTGTGTGGGAGTGCCCAGGCTAATCTGAATTCCCCAGATAAGCCTCCACAGCTCAGGCGGCAGAGAGGGGAATCAAACCCGGTTCCTCCAGATTAGATACACGAGCTCTTAACCTCCTACGCCACTGCAGGGGAAGGCAGTGCCAAACCTCCCCCTTTTTATTTCATTTATTTTATATTTGCATTTATACCCTCCCCTCCCCAGTAGAGCTCAGGGCTCAGGGTGGCGAACAACCACAGAATGTCAGAATCAAAACAATAATAAAATATCATTAAAACCATCAAAACAGTGATAGATGGCATCAAAACCCACTTCAGCTAGGCCAATTGACCATGGTGGCAGGGGCTGATTGGATTTGTAGTCCATGAACATCTGGAGAGCCGCAGGTTGCAGACTCCTGAGCTAGGCCAATGACGGTATCTGTCAGGCCAGCTGCCTTGATGGACAAGCTCCATCTTGAGGCCCTGCGGAACTCATTCAAGTCCTGCAGGGCCCTGATCTCAGCAGGGATCTTATTCCACTAGGTGGGGGCCAGCTGGAATTCTCTCAGCCCTCCCTATATCACAAGGTGTCTGTGGAGAGAGGAAGGAAAATGATTGTGAGCCACTTTGAGCCTCCTGACACTTGAGGAAAGTGGGGTATAAATCCAAATGCTCCTTCTCTTCCTCCTCTGTCAAGTGCTTGAAATACCATGAAGAGACATACGTCAACGCTAAATAGTATTATGATTAAGCCCAGGGAGTCGGTAGGATTAGCCTCCCTTCTTGGCGTGGGATTCTAATTGGCACACCAGGACGAGGGGCAGGCGTTTCCTTTCTTCCTTTTGACTCTGCCGTCCTTTCTAAAGCCGCCTCCTGCGGCGTGCGGGCAGCGCGGCACCTTTCTCGAGCCTGGCTGCAGGTTGAAAGGCGAGCGCGGAATCCTTCTGAAAAGCTGATAACACCTGTTTCGTATTGTTGGCGGAGATAAGCAAGAGAATGGGCTGGAGCCGTTCAAAGCCTTTCCGGGTGAGCTTCCCAATTTTTTCACTTATCAGCGCTGGAGCAGGCTTTCGGTTCCCCCTCACCTGTGACGCTCACCACGCGGAGGAAACCCGGGGGCAGAAGCTTTACCTGCAAGGTCTCCCCTTTTATCCGCTCACCTTGCTCCTGAGGCCGGGTCTCTTAGCCCCTAACATGAAAAAAATGGTACATTTCTACATTGGCAGGAGAAAACTGGACCTGTTCGTTCAATTCCCGGGTTGAGACCTCTGCGGACGTGTTTTTTTTGGCGGTTCTGGGGTTGCTGAAGCAATGGCCGTTCATCAGTTTTGTTGCTGGACAAGACTTGTAGAGGCCAATATGAGTATTTAGAAGGAGGAGGAGGAGGAGGAGAAGAAAAGGAAAAGGAAGAAGAAGAAGAAGAAGAAGAAGAAGAAGAAGAAGAAGAAGAAGAAGAAGAAGAAGAAGAAGAAGAAGAAGAAGAAGAAGAAGAAGAAGAAGAAGAAGAAGAAGAAGAAGAAGAAGAAGAAGAAGAAGAAGAAGAAGAGGAAGAGGAAGAGGAAGAGGAAGAGGAAGAGGAAGAGGAGGAGGAGGAGTAGTTTGGATTTATATCCCCCCTTTCTCTCCTGCAGGAGACTCAAAGGGGCTGACAATCTCCTTGCCCTTCCCCCCTCACAACAAACACCCTGTGAGGTAGGTGGGGCTGAGAGAGCTCCGAGAAGCTGTGACTAGCCCAAGGTCACCCAGCTGGCGTGTGTGGGAGCGCACAGGCTAATCTGAATTTCCTAGATAAGCCTCCACAGCTCAGGCGGCAGAGCTGGGAATCAAACCCGGTTCCTCCAGATTAGATACACGAGCTCTTAACCTCCTACGCCACTGCTGCTCCTTCTTAGGGCAGCAGCTGCCCCCTCCGCACCTGCATTTCTCTCTTCCTTCACATATGATTGAGAGGACTGGATCCTAGGAGCTTACTTTCCTACTCCCTGCCTTCTGTAACCCCACCCATTGTGGCTTTCATCTACATGGATCCATGACCCCCCTCCAATACCGGTTTTGGTGGGCCAAAGGGAGTCAGCGTGGTGTGATGGTTAAAGTGCACTCTAATCTGGAGAACCGGGTTTGATTCCCCGCCCTGCCACTTGAGCTGTGGAGGCTTATCTGGTGAACTAGATTAGCTTGTGCACTTCGACACATGCCAGCTGGGTGACCTTGGGCTAGTCACAGTTCTTCGGAGCTCTCTCAGCCCCACCTACCTCACAGGGTGTTTGTTGTGAGGGGGGAAGGGCAAGGAGATTGTCAGCCCCTTTGAGTCTCCTTGCAGGAGAGAAAGGGGGGATATAAATCCAAACTCTTCTTCTTCTTCTTGAAGAACAGTAGTTTTTAATGGTGTTGGATCTTCCCTGGTCAAAGCCAGTACTGAGAATTGCCCGTGCAAAACCCAATAGTTAAAACAACTTGCACCTCCCAGCCTGGGAAAGCGCGCCTAAAAGTTACCATAAGAATGATAACAAGAGATAGTCAGGCAGTGACCTTGGGCACCACCTGGTACTGCATAACATCCTACAGAAACAGTGGAAAGACAGTTAGAAACGCATTTAACCCATTCCTCCACCCCCCTGTGCATTTAGAAAGCCGCAAAAGCAAACCCCATAATAACAGGCCTCCGGACAGGGGGGGTGGGGCGGGAAGTGGCTGCTGACCTTGCGGCAGGCCGTGCCCCCCTATCCTTGCTGGTGCTGGCGGGAGACACCGCAAAGTGAGGGTGGCCGGTAGCGTTGCTGCGGTACCCCTGGGACATGCTCACGGCACCTCAAGGTACCGCGGAACCCTGGCTGGGAATCACTGTTCTAGATCGTCATCTGCTCATAGTTAGTCACATGGGTTCTTTGTTTAGTGCGAATGGCAACTGTAGCTCTCTACGACCCACACAGTGGGTACTGCTGCTCTAGAAGATGATGAACTTGGAGGTTATGGTGGGTGGGCTGCAGAGGAAACAGTTCCAGAGTCGCCCCCCTCCCAGCCGCCCCCACCTTTTGGGACGATCCACCTGCCCCAGTCCTGCCTTCCAAGTTGGGGACGTTGAGCGGACGTCGTCCCCGGGTCAGTCTGGAATCACAGCTGAAGACTGGAAGCCACACTTGCTAGCAAAGGGCGACGGTTACGCAGGATTTCCCCAAGAACGCATCCCTAATACCATCAATTAACGGCTGGCCCGAATTTCCCAGCAGAATTTTAATTCAAATAGTTCCCGTTAATTAGCATTTTTGTTCCCAAATTGCCCTGTTTAATAAAGGGGGGGGGCATGGAGAACATAGCAGAACATGGTGGACATAGCAGAACCCCTTCTCTCCCCCCCCCCAAATAAAACAAGTACAGTTTTCAACTTTCAGACAAACAACTTCATTTGGAAGCGCGGCTCTAATTAGCTTCTGAATTAGTAAAGCTGCGTCCCCCCCCTCCCCCCCCCACGCAGATCAGCCAAAGCCCTGAGGGGACCCGCCGAATAGAGAGAACCGCGTTTCCAATTATTTTGTTGAATTGCTAATTTAGTTATTGTGCCGGGCGTAATTGTGATGGGTATTGGGTGTGCAATTCAATTTGTTTTAAATATTTGTGGGAAGGCGGATCGGTAATAGAGCTGACCTATTTTGCGGCCTAAATTGAGAGAAGGGACTCTGGCACACAGACACACAGAAGTTATTATTATTGTTATTGTTATTGATGATGATGTCATGCGTGATAGGGGGGGACATAGCAGCTTAAAGTAAAGCTGCCTTTTTTTGTTTCCGTTTTTATTTTGATCTTCTCTTCATCCCTCTTAAGACTGTTGAAGCAACAAAAGGTTGAAATTGAAAGATGATAGTCCTTTGATCTTCCTGCTTTTGAAGGCTTTAGGGGTAGCCCTCTGGGCATTTTAAAATATGTAGATACTTTAGGGTAAATATGCAGTTGGAGAGTTCATTGGGGAGCTTCTCGGCTCTCTTAAATTTTATGATGTTTGTTCAAGTGATTTGTGTGTGTGTGTGTGTCGTCCCAACATACACATATGTATCACAATCTTGGTTCGATGGATGCACGAAACGGGAGGCGGGTCTCTTCAACGGGAGTCTGTTTTCGATTTGTCAGTTTGATGCAATTTAACACCGTTTCAGCTTAAATTAGGCACAAAGTTTTTAAAAAATAAATTAAAGAGGGAGTAAACAGGCATTTATGCATATGACTTAACCTAGTAGGGGGGAGACGGTTCCATTACGTTACACCTGCAATTAAATCCGGCTGAATCGCTGGGAACTCGCTGCATCTGTGCAGCCATTTGTGAAACAATTTTAATGGACAAAATTGGGCCCCCCTCCTAAGTGCCTGGACATTAAGAGGTGGTTTTTGTTTGATCTACAGCAACATGGATGAGAAGGTGGGTGAAGCGCCGGGCTTTGAGCGATCGGTGTATTTAATTTTTTTACATTTAATATCAAATTCCGTACCTAGAAGCCTCCAAATTTTGCATCTTTTGAGAAAGGACATTACGAGCATATTTTGTTCTGCGATTTATCTCACCTCGCCCGAGATTCAATGGGCTTGAAAATACTACCGTATATACTCGTGTATAAGCCGACCCGTGTTTAAGCCGAGGCACCTGTATTTACCACCAAAACCTGGGGAAACTTATTGACTCGCGTAGAAGCCGAGGGTGGAAAATGCAGCAGCTTAGTTTAGTTTATTGGATTTGGATACTGCCCTCGTTATGGGGCGGCTGCTAGCTGGGAGGCTCTCCTCTCTCTTGCCGCACGGAGAATTGGCGGACTGGAGCAGTACCTCCGTGACTCGCGTACTCAGACTGAAGGGGGGCATTTTTCAGCCCGGAAAATGGGCTGAAAAACTCGGCTTATGCGCGAATATATACGGTAATCACATTTGTGAGTTCTGGTTTACACGAAAATGTTCTTGGATTATATAC
This sequence comes from Sphaerodactylus townsendi, assembly GCF_021028975.2. NCBI lineage: Eukaryota > Metazoa > Chordata > Lepidosauria > Squamata > Sphaerodactylidae > Sphaerodactylus > Sphaerodactylus townsendi. The sequence continues at coordinate 1,171,985 of NW_025950385.1, forward strand.
CATGTCAGACTTCTTGGGGGGGGGGAGGCGGGCAAATGAGCTTAAATACACCCCCCCAACCAAAATCCATACATATAAACATCAGAATGTCAGGGTGAAGGGTCTTCTCCCTGGCCTGCTTGGTTTTTTACACACTGTAATTTTTTATGGGAGAAATTGGGTGGATTGAAGGTGGGCCCTAAGGGGAGAGATATGCATTCAAGAGAATCCCTGGAGCTCTGCTGAGTGGTCTGTGGCCGTGGCGGCCCCGTGGGCTGTCTTCTGCCAGATGTTCCAACCCTGGAACCACGACCACGGGGAGAAGCCCTCCTGATTGTCCTGTCAAAGAAGTTGATTTCGTAGGTAAACGAGAGGGTCTTTTTCGTGCCAGTCCGTCTGCTTTGGATCAACCTTCCCAAGGAGGTCTGCCTGCGCCAGTTCCCTTTAGATCTTTAGGAGGAAGTTGAAAATGGTTTTATTTACTAACAGTCCTGAATGGTGCTTTTAATTTTGGTTTTATGCATTTCTGTGGTTTTATGTATTTTTATGTTGGTTTCATACATTTTATGTACCATATATTTTTATGCAGGCTATTTTATTTATACGGTAAGCCCTCTTGACCTTTGTATGAAAGAAAGGTGACTTCATAAGCGTTTCGCATAAATAAAATACCTGTGTGAGGCTTTGAGACCAAAAGATATAGCAGGATAGAATTTTTTTAAAATAAATACATGAATTTTAAAAAGGGGAGCAGGTCTTGTTGCTTTAAGAAATGGCCAGGCGGGTTTTCTGTTTCTGTCAAAGAGAGCAAGAAAGGTAATGTTGGAAAAGCTCTATATCAGGGGTCGGCAACCTTTAGCACCCAAAGAGCCATTTGGCCCCGCCTCCACAAGCCCCGCCCCTGCCCTCGGGCATCCTGAAAGCCCTGCCTTCAAGCAGCCAAGCGGTAAGGTGAGGATAGTCCAGCCCGGCAGCAACATTAACGACAGCAAGTTGGACACACTTGAGTATGCACGGCGAGCACAGCCTCCTGATCCCACGTCGTCAAATCCCTCTCACTCCAGTGTCCTTTCCTCTCCTTCCCAGGCACCAGACCTTGAGGGGAAGGGAGGAGGAAGGAAGAACGCCAGGAAAGGAAGAAGCAAAATGAGAAGCAGCAAAGAAGGAAGGAAGCAAGCAAGCAAGCAAGCAAGCAAGCAAAGAAGGAAGGGAAGGGAAGGGCAAAAGGAAGGAAGCGAAGCAAGCAAGCAGAAGCAAAGGGAGGGAGGGAGGGAGGAAGGGAGGGAAGGAAAGGAGAAGCGAGAAGGGAAGGAAACAGGAAGGGGAAGCAAAACCATGAAGCAAAGAAGGAAGGAAGCAAAGAAGGAAGGAAGGAAGGAAGGAAGGAAGGAAGGAAGGAAGGAAGGAAGGAAGGAAGGAAGGAAGGAAGGAAGGAAGGAAGGAAGGAAGGAAGGGGCAGGAAAGGAGGCACACTCGTTGCATACCAAGTGCAACTTGCCGTCGTTGGCGTCGCCGCTGCGGAGCTGCAGTACGAAGACGAAAGAGCCGCATTTGGCTCTGAAGCCGCCGGTTGCCGACCCCGGTTCTATATACACAACAACGTTAGTATATTCTATACAAAAGTGTTGAATTGGGCCAGCGGATTATAGGATGGTTCCGGGACACTGTGAAGGAGGCGGTTCCATTACGTGATGCCCGCAAATGACTCTCCTTATTAACAAGGGCTTCGAGACTGGGGTTGCCCCTGGGGAAGGCCTTTCTGAGTCATTCTTCAGGGTTAGCGGCCACACGTCCCACATGGCACGCTTGGAGACGTGCGTGCTCCTGCAGCTGCTCCCAGGCTACGGATTCGCTGCAGGCCGAGGCGCGGATTCTGAGAGAGAATTTCTGTTTACCTCCAGAGGTCAAAGTAGGTTATGAGTGTTAAGACCTTTCAAGCTATTGTTTTTGCCACGGCCAAAATGATCGGGGGTGGGGGAGAACGGATCGCTGTAAATGTGAAAGCCACGCTCCAAAACGCAAATATGGTCTGGTTGTTTTTATTAAAAGAAACGTGAGGTAAGTCAAACCATTTCAGCGCTGCAAGTGATTCAGAAACATGCGCCGCAAACACTTCCGTTGGTTGGGTGAGCGGGGTCCTTGCAGCCGCTGCTCTCCGCTGCCAGCACTTCTTCCAAAGATGCCCAAAGATGTTCCAAAGATGCCCAAAGATGTTTCTGCTAGACCTGATGGGCCACTTGCAGCCCCCCACCCCCCCGGCGCACTAATCTGGTATGACCTCCTGCAGGACAATGTAAACAGCCATTTTCTTGGGCGGGGGTGGTGGTGGTTTGGCCAGCAACATGAGCCACCAACCAAGCAAAATAAAAAAGACAGCCACGGTTGGAGGCTGACTTGAGGGTCAGTTCAAAGTCAGTATATTTTTGTCAAACTAGATCAGTGATGGCGAACCTTTTCGAGACCGAGTGCCCAAACTGCAACCCAAAACCCATTTATTTATCACCAAGTGCCAACACGGCAATTTAACCTGGATACTGAGGTTTTAGTTTTTAAAAAATGGTTGGCTCTGAGGCATGCGTTACTCGGGAGTAAGCTTGGTGAAGTAACCGTGCAACGCTTCAAATGGGTGAATCACGACCCTAGGAGGGTTTACTCAGAAGCAAGCCCCATTGCCAGCAACCAAGCTTACTCCCAGGTAAAGGATCGTGCCCAGGCTAGCCTAAATATGTGTGTGTGTGTGTGATTTTCTGCCCCCCCCCCCCGATGAAATCTATGCACAAGTGCCCACAGAAAGGACTCTGAGTGCCATCTCTGGCACCCGTGCCATAGGTTCGCCACCGCTGAACTAGATGGTTGGGATTAAATACTTCCACTGTTCAGATCGTCTACCTGTTGAAAAACAAGGAGATCCCACCACTGATGACCGGAAGAAGAAGAAGAGAAGAGTTTGGATTTATATCCCCCCTTTCTCTCCTGCAGGAGACTCAAAGGGGCTGACAATCTCCTTGCCCGCCCGCCCCTCACAACAAACACCCTGTGAGGTGGGTGGGGCTGAGAGAGCTCCGAGAAGCTGTGACTAGCCCAAGGTCACCCAGCTGGCGTGTGTGGGAGTGCGCAGGCTAATCTGAATTCCCCAGATAAGCCTCCACAGCTTAGGCGGCAGAGCGGGGAATCAAACCCGGTTCCTCCAGATTAGATACACGAGCTCTTAACCTCCTACGCCACTGCTGCAGAAGAATGGGGAGCAGCAGCCAACCATACACCAATCAGAATGCCCACTAGTGACTCTGTCAGTTTTAAAAGTACGCATGGCGAGGGTCCCAGAGATGGGTGATTTGTGGGTACCATGGGTGCCACCAGCCCTTTTCCTGTGATTTTTGGGAGGTGGGTCTGGGCGGGGTCTTTTGCTCAACCAGGCTTCTGAGTTGGCCGTGCTGATTTTTTAAAAGATGGCTTCGGAAGCACCTCCCGCCACCGCACAAAGACCTGTCCTGGGTGACAGAAGGTAAACCGCAGCCGCCATTTGTGACAGTAGCCTCCGCACCAGGCGTCTGCAACCTGCAGCTCTCCAGATGTTTGTGGAGTACGAATCCCATCAGCCCCTGCCAATTGGCCATGCTGGCAGGGGCTGATGGGAATTGTAGTCCACGCACATCTGGAGAGCCGCAGGTTGCAGACCCCTGCTCCACACTGTATCAGCACTCCGAAGTTCCCCACAAGGTCAAAAAGGCTGGGGACCGCCAGTACGAAGGGCCTCGTCTTGATTTTAAAAAGAAACACAAATGTACTATGGGGAGCAGCAGTGACGTAGGAGGTTAAGAGCTCATGTATCTAATCTGGAGGAACCGGGTTTGATTCCCAGCTCTGCCGCCTGAGCTGTGGAGGCTTATCTGGGGAATTCAGATTAGCCTGTGCACTCCCACACACGCCAGCTGGGTGACCTTGGGCTAGTCACAGCTTCTCGGAGCTCTCTCAGCCCCACCCACCTCACAGGGTGTTTGTTGTGAGGGGGGGAGGGCAAGGAGATTGTCAGCCCCTTTGAGTCTCCTGCAGGAGAGAAAGGGGGGATATAAATCCAAACTCTTCTTCTTCTTCTTACTTGAGGCCATCTTGGAACAGAGCACGACAGAGCGGATTCTCTCAAACACTCCCCTTATCTTTGAGGTGAATTAAGCGGAAATAAACTTGGGGCAAGCGGGAGAGGCAGGAACCACAGCCTAAATCTGGGGAGAATTTGTGTGTGGAAGTCTTTCAAGCTGAAAAAAAACCTGAACAGTTCCTTTCTTGGGATTAACTGAGACCTGGTGTTGCAGACGTAGGGATGTTCTGAACAGCAGGATATACACCGATAGTATTAACATGCTGTCTCTCCCCAGGCCCCCAAATACAACTCTGATCTCCCCAGAGGGTCAGCTCCTTCGCATTGTCCCACCCCCGTGGTGGCGAACCTATGGCACTCCCATGCTGGCAAGGGCTGATGGGAATTGTAGTCCATGAACAACTGGAGTGCCATAGGTTCGCCACCACTGTCCCACCCCGACGATTTTCTTACCGACTTTATGGAACAACCAGTGCATTAAAAGATACCCACAGAACACTTTGGAAACTGTTTTTTTTTTTTTATGGAACAGAAATACACAACTTCTCACCAAAAATCTCCCAAGAAAACTGTCCCTCTCCAGAGATCCACAGACAGGGATGTCCTCATAGGCCAGTGGTGGCAAACCTTTGGCACTCCAGATGTTATGGACTACAATTCCCACCAGCCCCTGCCAGCAAGGCCAATTGGCCATGGGAATTGTAGTCCATAACATCTGGAGTGCCAAAGGTTCGCCACCACTGTCATAGGCTCTTGTTCAGTTGTTCTGGAGTTAGCTTTGGGTTGAAACGTTCCTGTGGACGCAGCCGAAGGGAATGTCACATTTTAGATGGCATTCACCGTACACTCGTACACCTATGAAGGTGTGACCTCACTAAGAACCACCTGCTGTCTCTCTGGCAAAGCATCTTTGTTTCCCACCAGAGACAAAAAAATCTAACAAGGGCGAAGCGTTCCAGGCCTTTTGAACGGTGCCGGGGAGATTGCGGCAGATTTAAATGCTGCACGTAAGAGGGACGGCCAGCAGAGACGGGGATCTCAAACCGGTGGGCAGAGGCCACGGCACCAGCCTAGGGATGCCAACTGTGGGTTAGGAAATTCCTGGAGATTTGGAGGCGGAGCCTCATAAGGGCAGGGTTTGTAGAGGAGAGCAACCTCACAGGGGCACGAGGCCATTCGGGCCACCCTCCTCGATTCCAGGGGAACTGAACCCCGGAGAAGAGCGGTCATTCCAGGCAATGTGGAAGCTGCACAGACCAACAGTGGGCAGGGCAAACACTGGACAGGGAGTGCCGGATGGGCAGGCGGGGGTTAAATGAAACGACAGCGACTCCAGGCACAGACTTGAGCTGCTGCGGCCTCTTAAATCAGTGGTGGCGAACCTTTGGCACTCCAGATGTTAAGGACTACAATTCCCATCAGCCAATTGGCCATGCTGGCAGGGGCTGATGGGAATTGTAGTCCTTAACATCTGGAGTGCCAAAGGTTCGCCACCACTGTCTTAGAGAAAGAAGATCTCAGGGTACCACAGACCCATCATTGCCTCTTGCAAGTGCCGGACAAACAGACGACAAACCGCTCCAGTTACATTTCGTTAAATAAATAGGTAACAGAGTTGACATTTGTAAGTTAATTGGTTGGGAGTCAAGACTCCCAAAGACTTTTGGGACAGGAAGGACACTCTCCCCACTCCAACTCTGGGATCTGAGTTTTCTTGTGGCTGTTATTTTTTTAAAAAAAAATGAAGAAAAGTTAAGAAGTCCTTTTCCAGCATTTTCCCACCGGAGGGGAGGTGAAAGTCAGGAAGGCAAGAAGGGCACAGCGGAGACTGTCCCTCCCAGCAGGTGCGGCGTCTGCCTACGTCGAGGCCGGGGAGTCCATTGTCGAGAGGATGCGCACAATCTCAGCCCGCTGAGTCGCTGATATATGCTGAGTCATGTGGACGATGGAATCCATGGCGACCTCCGGATTGGCTTGGATCAAGCTAAGACAAGATTGGAGAGAGAGAGAAGGCAGGTCAGGGAAGTCGGAGGCTTGTCCAGGGAATTAAAATCCGGCAACCCGCTGAGTTACTCTGCATAGCTCAATGGAGCAGCAGTGGCGTAGTGGTTAAGAGCAGGTGCACTCTAATCTGGAGGAACTGGGTTTGCTTCCCCGCTCTGCCTGCAGGCTGTGGAGGTGGCAGGCTTTCTGGGAATTCAAATTTCAGCCTGTGCACTCCCACACACGCCAGCTGGGTGACCTTGGGCTGAGTCACAGTTATTCGGAGCTCTCTCAGCCCCACCTACCTCACAGGGTGTTTGTTGTGAGGGGGGGAAGGGCAAGGAGATTATAAGCCCCTTTGAGTCTCCTACAGGAGAGAAAGCGGGGATACAAATCCGAACTCTTCTTCTCTTCTTCATGTCTTGCGATTAAAATCCGGCCACGCGCTGAGTTACTCTGCACAGCTCAATGGAGCAGCAGTGGCGTAGTGGTTAAGAGCAGGTGCACTCTAATCTGGAGGGACCGGGTTTGCTTCCCCGCTCTGCCGCCTGAGCTGTGGAGGCTTATCTGGGGAATTCAGATTAGTCTGTGCACTCCCACACACGCCAGCTGGGTGACCTTGGCATAGTCACAGTTCTTTGGAGCTCTCTCAGCCCCATCTACCTCACAGGGTGTTTGTTGTGGGGGGGGAAGGGAAAGTAGTTTGTCAGCCCCTTTGATTCTTCTACAGGAGAGAAAGGGGGGATATAAATCCAAACTACTACTACTATTCTTCTTCTTCTTCTTCTTCTTCTTCTTCTTCTTTGGTGCTCCAGATGTTCACGGACTACAATTCCCATCAGCCCCTGCCAGCATGGCCAGTGGCCGCTACTAGTCCAAGGCAAGTTTTACTAACAGAGACATTCTAGCTCTGTGGTGGGGCATCTATCTGCTTGGTACGCGGGAGGCACCAGGTTCAGTCCGTGAACATCTGGAGCACCATAGGTTGGCCACCCCTGGATTAGCACAACCAGCCCTGACTGTGATAGCCCAGGTTGGGCCAATCTTATCAAAGCTCGAAAGCTAAGCAGGGTCAGTGCTGGTTAGGACTTGGACGGGAGACCACCAAGGAAGTAGAAGGTTGCTACGCAGAGGCAATGGCAACCACCTCTGAACGCCTCTTGCTATGAAAACCTCTGGGGTCACCATACGTTAGCTGTGATTTGGAAGCTCCACCACCACCAGAGCAGGCCCCGACTGGGCTGGCCGGATCTCATCAGACCTCAGAAGCTAGCTAGAGTCAGCCCTCCTCGGTCCTTGGATGGTAAAACTGCCCAAGCAGGCGAGCGTCAAGGTGCAGAGGCAGGCAACAGCAAACAACCTCTTCCCATCTCTTGCCTTGCAACACCTGTGGAGTCGCCAGGAGCCAGATGCAACTGGACAACAACCCAACTGTGTATGGTTCTCCAGTTGCACAGTGGCAGATAGGAAGGCGCTCCAAAGGGTGATCACTACTGCCCAGAGGATTATCGGCTGCCCTCTCCCCTCCTTGGAAGAACTCTATAATTCCCGAAGCCTAAAGAAAGCCCGAAGTATTCCGAGGGACCCGTCTCATCCAGCACACTCTCTTTTTGAACCGTTACCATCCAGCAGACGACACAGGTCTATCAAAACTAGGACAAAGAGGCTTAGAAACAGCTTCTACTCTAGAGCTGCGGCTATGCTGAACTCCGCGGCTCCGTGTTGATGTGTTTGGGGCTGTGTAGGGATGGGTGGAGGAAGGGGAAAGTGAGGATGGGGTATGAGTCTGGAATTGTGTGCATCGAGGAATGCTGCTGTACATTTCGTTGTGCGTGCACAATGACAATAATATGCTTATGCATTTGCAACTGGAGTAGAACCAGCTGCAGAGACCCCCTCTGACCCAGGCGGCCTCACCTCCGTATCTGCTTGAGGATGTAATCTCGGGAGATGTACTTGATGTTCTCGTCCACCACCGAGCGGCTGCCTTCCTCCTCGGTCAGCTGCTTCTCCAGCCACTCCACCAGGTCCTTGTTGTTGTCCCATAAGTACGCCTGCCGGACCAGAGCAGAAGTTGTCAGGGCTCCAGCCAACACCGCTGGTGGGGAGGGGACTGCTTCACAGATCAACCGCCCTCCTGCCCCAAATGCCCTGAAATATAATTCAGTGGCTCATCCAAGTTGGAGGATTGGCACAAAACGTTCTGACTGCTCTTCATCCCAGCGTGTTCAGCTGGACGGGATGATCCATGTAGAGGGGTTTTTGCCCTCAACCATCTCCTCTGCTACGGTCACTACTTCTGACTTAAACCCTGCTCAAAGGAGAGCCATAATACTCACCAGGTTTAATGTTATGCCTTCTGCCTTGTTACATGGCAGATTTAATAAGCAAGAAAAGGCTAAAAGATTGTGCCCGTGTAACAATGGCTCAGTTGAATCTCTGGCCCACCAACTACTACACTGTCTCAGATTCAAGGAAATCAGATCCAAGTATGTGAATCTCACTCCTTTACATTTACCCCATCTCCCCGATTTAATTAGATTACATTACTTGTTGGACAACCCTGATCCTCTCTGTATGACAGTGGTAGATCTTCTCCTGGAAATTACTAAACGCCAGTAGATTTCCCTTCTCAATCTGTATTGTATATGCTTTTTTTAACTGTTGGTTGTAAATTGTTGTTCATGCCAATAAAGGCTTGCTTCTCTGGCTTGAAACTCTACATGACTGAAGTACTATAGGACACCGTTTTACCAGGATTGAGCCTGACTGAAAATATTGTCACACCATTGCATACCTTTTCAGTGAACAATGCCTCCATAGTGAAGACCTGGGTTCTCCAAATGTTCAGAGCCTACAATTCCACTCTCCATCAGCCCCTGCCAGCATGGCCAATTATTGATGGGAATTGTAGTCCATGAACATCTGGAGAACCGCAGGTTGCAGACCCCTGAGCTAAAGTTTTCAATACTTATCTCAGGCCCCTTCCGCACACACAAAATAATGCATTTTGCAAACCACTTTCACAACTGTTTGCAAGTGGATTTTGCCATTCCGCACAGCTTCAAAGAGCACTGAAAGCAGTTTGAAAGTGCATTATTCTGCATGTGCGGAATGAGCCTCAGTCATTTATAAAGCACTTTTTAAATCAATATTGTAACATCCTGGCGGATGGCAGTATTTTGCATTTTTGACCACTGGAGAAGGCAAATGGGCTGAAATGCGTTTGGGTCTAAAAGTGTTTGCTTAAGACTTTATGTGTTACCATGTTGTGATTTTCACTGATGTATGTTTGGAAACCTATTTAGGGCCTTTTACTTTAATTTGCATAAACACATTCGTATTTTTGCTGTGCAGCAGCTTCCCTTTAAAAGGCCCAATTTCATTTGGTTCTTTCCTTTGGAATTGAGGTTCAGTTTTTGACCCTTTTTCTGTTGGCACTCCAGATCTCAGCTGCTCACACCTGTCCCCCCAAACCATCTGTTAACCAAAGCATCAAGGTCCTCTTAGGACAGTGGTGGCGAACCTATGGCACGGGTGCCAGAGGTGGCACTCAGAGCCCTCTCTGTGGGCTCGTGCAAACAGAGTTCGTCATGTGGGGGGGGGGGGGAATCGTCCCTCCCCCATCTAGGCTGGCCTTGGCCACTGGGCTCGATTATTAGCATTAAACCTAAGACCTAGTTTTGGGGAAGCAGCATAGGTAACCCTGTTAAGCACTGTTAAACCCCACTGATTTTCATGCAAAGAACTAAAGCGCGATCCTTTATCTGGGAGTAAGCTCAGTTGCTGGCAATGGAGCTTGCTTCTGAGTAAACCCTCTTAGGGTCATGATTCACCCGTTGGAAGAGTTGCACGGTTGCTTCAAAGCAAAGCCACCGACTACCACCAAGCTTACTCCCGAGTAACGCACGCCTCGGAGCCAACCGTTTTTTCTAAACTAAAACCTCAGTATTCAGGTTAAATTGCTGTGTTGGCACTTTGTAATAAATAAGTTGGTTTTGGGTTGCAGTTTGGGCACTCGGTCTTGAAAAGGTTCACCATCACTGTCTTAGGAGCTGGGGTAATGGTCCAAGGAATCCCTCTTGTGCCTTAGTAGACATCTGAGGCTAACCTGATCTCATCCGATCTTAGAAGCTACACAGGGTCAACTCCGGTTAGTATTTGGAGGGGAGAACAATAAGGAAGTCCACACAAACCTCCATCACGGGTGAGCAGTTTTGTTAAGAAAAAGAGGACTGAATCACGTCCGGCACAGAGATGCAGAATTATAATCCTCACTGAGAAGCAGACTGGAAGGAAGTGAGACCAGAACAGGGACTCATGCAAGACACAGAGGGCATTCCCTTCCGAGAGCACGTATTAATTTTTCATCATTTCTTTCAGGACACAGAAAAGGGAGACAGAGAGGCTGAAAATTACTCATACAGAGAAATCGAAGCTTCTATGCAACTCCAGTTTGTGTATTACCAGAGTATTCACATCGTCGTAATTCAGAAGCTACTGCGCTAAAAGATTGTGCCCATGTAACGACGGCTCAGTTGAATCTCTGGCCCACCAATTACTACACTGTCTCAGATTCAAGGAAATCAGATCCAAGGATGTGAATCTTACTCCTTTACATTTACCCCATCTCCCCGATTTAATTAGATCACACTACTTGTTGGACAACCCTGACCCTTCTCTCTGTACGATAGTGGCAGACTTTCTCCTGGAAATTACCAAACGCCAGTAGATTTCCTTCGACCTAACATTTATCTCCTGTATTGTATATGCTTTTTAAATCCGTTTTTTATTATTGTTGTACTGTTGTCTATGCCAATAAAGGCTTGCTTGAAAGAAGCTACCTCAGAATCCCCTCCAAAGGGCGGCTTTTGTTTCAAGCAGGGTTCTAGCTCTCATTAGCTTTGTTTCAAAAGCAACAACACGAAACAGGGAAATCGTTTGCACGCACCGAATCCCGTTTCTCCTGCTAGTAACCAATCAGGAAATCTAACCCCCATTTTAGTGGTGAAGAGCATTACAAGAGGGGTCAAAGTGCCGCCAGCCACAGGAAAAAAAATCTCAGCGGCAAATCATTTTCTGTCTTCCTTCTCTTTCTTTCTTTCTTTCTTTTTTTTGGGCTAGATCATTTAGCTCAGTATTTGCGAGGTAGTTGGCTACATAATCATTCCGGAGTGTGTGAGGAGCCTAATAGCCTCCTTGCTGCGGCTCCTCTCCCCTCATTTTCTTTACAAATCATTTAAGAATCGTTAATGGTTTCCGGAAAAACCAAGTACCGCCATTAGCGCTCATTCATATTTATGTCATTTTATTTGGGTAATTAAACACAAAAGCTTGCCATTTAAAGGTGCACTATCCTTCTCTGTTATCGCGAAGGGAGTCAAAGTCGGCATGACAATGAATTCCGCGTTATGATTTAATAGGTAGGCCTGGTAAAATATATATATAAGATGGAACATCTCCAGCGGCTGCAGGGAGGAGGGAAACAGATGCGATGCTCCCTGAACCCCTGGCCAGGCAATTCTGCAGCGGTCCAGATAAACACACAAGGGGGTACGCACAGAATGCACAAAAAGGCCGGCTTTAGAAAACGGATCTTTTGCTGTCAGCACACAGAAGGGCAAAGTATAGAACCTGTTTTTAGCCCAGAGTCATGGCTAGAGGGGGGACCTCAGAAAGACAGAGAGAAAGAGGATTGAAATAGAAATATTTTAGACAAGTGCATCTTTGGGATCCTTGGCCACATACGCCTTTCCAGATGACAAAAGTATTATACCCGTGTTTTCCCAAAAAGAAGACAGGGTCTTATATTAATTTTTGCTCCAAAAGGTGCGTTACGGCTTATTTTCAGGGGATGTCTTATTTTTTTTCCATGAACAACAATCTACATTTATTCTTGAACAAAGAATCTGCAACTAGGGCTTATTTTTGGAGTAGGGCTTATAAGAACATAAGAACGAGCCTGCTGGATCAGACCAGAGTCCATCTAGTCCAGCACTCTGCTACTTGCAGTGGCCCACCAGGTGCCTTTGGGAGCTCACAGGCAGGATGTGCAAGCAATGGCCTTAAGAACATAAGAACGAGCCTGCTGGATCAGACCAGAGTCCATCTAGTCCAGCACTCTGCTATTCGCAGTAGCCCACCAGGTGCCTTTGGGAGCTCACATGCAGGATGTGAAAGTAATGGCCTTCTGCTGCTGCTGCTCCTGAGCACCTGGTCTACTAAGGCATTTGCAGTCTCAGATCAAGGAGGATCAAGGTTGGTAGCCATAGATCGACTTCTCCTCCATCAATCTGTCCAAGCCCTTTTTAAAGCTATCCAGGTTAGTGGCCATCACCCCCTCCTGTGGCAGCAAATTCCAAACACCAATCACATGTTGCGTGAATAAATGTTTCCTTTTATTTGCCCTTCCCACCAGCATTTTAAATGTATTATATTTCAAGTATCCTCCAAAAATCCCCAAAAAATCATGCTAGGGTTTATTTTTTCGGTCTTATTTTTGGGGAAACAATTCTGGTCGTTGGCCCAAAGTCGAAAACCGTAATGAATCTGAGTGTTCCAAACTCCGGGAACCCTTCCTGGTATTCCGTCAAGACGTTTTGAATGTAACTAGAAACCGTTCCCAAAACCTAAATTCTCGGGTGCCCAAAGAACCCCTGGGAGCCGTGCCGTGCTGCAAGAGCCCACGTGGCGTCGTGGTTACGTTACTGGACAAGAATGGGAGGAGCCAGGTTGAAAGCCCCAGGCTCCCATGGAACCTTGCTGGGTGACCTTCAGCCAGTTACTTCTCTCAGCCTACCTCACAGGGGGGTGGTCGTGAGAATAAAAGGAGGGAGGGGAAATGGTGTTATAAGCCACTCTGAGCCCCCACAGGAGAGAAAAGAAGAATAAATAGGTATATAAATAAGCATGCCTGCCTGTGTATCCTGCAACGCTTCCTTCTTAGGGGGTCAACCAAACGTAAGAGGGAAGAACATGTGGGAAGGAGTTGAACATTTATGAGTGCCCTTTGCAGGCCACGTGTTCTTTGCTGTTTGGTTTTTGAAGTATTTGGCTGAAATAATGATGGCGAGAAATGCAACCTTAAAAGGGGAGGGGGGGAACCCAACAGCCCATTGGCAACGCAGTTGATTTGTACCCAGTTGGCCCCAGATTCATGGCAAGTAATGTCTGAAATGAACCAAAATCAGGGAGATCAGAGGAAGAAGAAGAAGAAGAAGAGTTTGGATTTATATCCCCCCTTTCCTGCAGGAGACTCAAAGGGACTGACAATCTCCTTGCCCTTCCCCCCTCACAACAAACACCCTGTGTGGTAGGTGGGGCTGAGAGAGCTCCGAGAAGCTGTGACTAGCCCAAGGTCACCCAGCTGGCGTGTGTGGGAGTGCACAGGCTAATCTGAATTCCCCAGATAAACCTCCACAGCTCAGGCGGCAGAGCGGGGAATCAAACCCGGTTCCTCCAGATTAGATACACGAGCTCTTAACCTCCTACGCCACTGCTGCTCCAGGAAGGTGGAGAGGAGGCGACCCTTGTAGAGTCCTGCACGCCTCACACTGTTTGGATGTTGGGGGAGGAGCAGCGCGCAAAGCCACCCAAGTGGCTTTGTGGAAAGCACAGGAAGCAATTTTTTATCCATTTGGGTTATTTGTCTGTCTTTCTTACTGAGACTCAAGGCAGATTACATAGCAAAAGCCAAGTACGATCAACAAGAAGGAACATCCAATGAACGGTCCAGGGCAGCGTAAGTGGACTTTTTTGAGACCGAGCGCCCAAACTGCAACCCAAAACCCACTTATTTATCACAAAGTGCCAACGCAGCAATTTAACCTGAATACTGAGGTTTTAGTTTAGAAGAAAAATGGTTGGCTCCGAGGCGTGCATTGCTCAGGAGTAAGCTTGGTGGTAGTCGGTGGCTTTGCTCTGAAGCAACCGTGCAACTCTTCCAACGGGTGAATCATGACCCTAGGAGGGTTTACTCCGAAGCAAGCCCCATTGCCAGCAACCGAGCTTACTCCCAGGTAAAGGATAGTGTTTTAGTTCTTCGCATGAAAATCAGTGAGGTTTAACAGCGCTTAACAAGGTTACCTACACTGCTTCCCCAAAACTAGGTCTTAGGTTTAATGCTAATAATCGAGCCCAGCAGCCCAGGCCAGCCCAAATGTGTGTGTGGGGGGGGGGGGCACTCTGTTTGCGCGTGCCCACAGAGAGGACTCTGAGTGCCACCTCTGGCACCGGTGCCGTAGGTTCGCCACCACTGATCCAGGGGGTTTGGAGAGTGACTTTCCAAAGGAAGATCACAATATTTTGACCCATCCGAGCCTTTTCTAAAGCTGGCCAAGGGCCCTTTTTGTGCAGGGGTGGAGAACCCCCCCCCCCCCCCGGCCGCCTTTTTTCTCTTGTTTCGGCTCATTTGGCAACGGCTGACATCACTGTGTTTTCAATTATTGCCCCTAAGCCACCTTGAATGCCTTTATGTCAGGGAAGCAGAATTCAAATCTAAATAAATCAGTAAAACATAATGTGGATTATGAAACTTGCATGACAATATTGTATAATTAACAGTGCAATAATAGGGGGCTGTCAATCAACCGAGGGTTTTGTGTTGATCTGACTTTCAGCTGATTACACTCAAATAAATGCATGTTTTACCAAATCATCATGGCTGTCTTATGGAGAAGGGCATGGTTATAAGTTGCACCATAATGCAAGTGGGGAAAAAAAGCTGTACTTAGTACCATTTGGGGATCCAGAAATCACCTGTCCCTAATGTTACACCTGAGCCAAAATATAGCTTTAGAAAAGAAAAGCAGCAAGTTTAAATGTGGGTTATGAGGAGCAGCAGTGGCGTAGGAGGTTAAGAGCTCGTGTATCTAATCTGGAGGAACCGGGTTTGATTCTCCGCTCTGCCGCCTGAGCTGTGGAGGCTTATCTGCAGAATTCAGATTAGCCTGGGCACTCCCACACACGCCAGCTGGGTGACCTGGGGCTAGTCACAGCTTCTCGGAGCTCTCTCAGCCCCACCTACCTCACAGGGTGTTTGTTGTGAGGGGGGAAGGGCAAGGAGATTGTCAGCCCCTTTGAGTCTCCTGCAGGAGAGAAAGGGGGGGATATAAATCCAAACTCTTCTTCTTCTTCTTCTTCTTCTTCTTCTTCTTCTTCTTCTTCTTCTTCTTCTTCTTCTTCTTCCTCTTATTAACTACTAACCCTGTAAACCACTGGGTCAAGAACGTTTTCAGTGTCTGCCCCCTCCCTCTGGAACCAGCTCCCCAGGGAAGTTTGTGCATTGCAGGACCTTCCAGTTTTCTGTGGGGCATGCAAGGTTTCCAGAGGTTTTTGTTTGTGTCACAAAGAGGGGATCCAGTCAGTTCTTTAATGTTTTTGGATTAATTTGTCAAGTTGACGTTTTGGCTGGTTTCATAGTTTTATTTACACTTACTGTATTTAACTGAATGGAAAACTCCTGCTGTCCTTTTACCGCTGTGCTATAGAAAGCGTCTCAACCTACTGCATCTGCGTATGGTTCTCCAGTTGCACAGTGGCAGATAGGAAGGCGCTCCAAAGGGTGATCACTACTGCCCAGAGGATTATCGGCTGCCCTCTCCCCTCCTTGGAAGAACTCTATAATTCCCGAAGCCGAAAGAAAGCCCAAAATATTCTGAGAGACCCGTCTCACCCAGCACACTCTCTTTTTGAACTGTTACCATCAGGCAGACGATACAGGTCTATCAAAACTAGGACAAAGAGGCTTAGAGACCGCTTCTACTCTAGAGCTGTGGCGATGCTGAACTCCGCAGCTTCGTGTTGATGTGTTTGGGGCTGTGTAGGGATGGGTGGAGGAAGGGGAAAGTGAGGGTGGGGCATGAGTCTGGAATTGTGTGCATCGAGGAATGCTGCTGTAAATTTCATTGTGCGTGCACAATGACAATAAATGCTTATGCATATGTTTAAATGTTGTAAGCCACCCAAAGTCCCCTGAATTACTTATTTATGAATGAATGAATGAATGAATAAATGAGCAAATGAACTGGTGGTGGGAGGGGGAAATCCCACTTGTATTTTGGGAAGACCGAGATTTGAAAGATGACCAGAACCGATTTCAGCGTAGCAAATGGAACTGGTGCAGAAACACCAGCCTATCTGAGGAGGGTTCTCACTAGGAGCAGCAGTGGCGTAGGAGGTTAAGAGCTCATGTATCTAATCTGGAGGAACCGGGTTTGATTCCCAGCTCTGCCGCCTGAGCTGTGGAGGCTTATCTGGGGAATTCAGATTAGCCTGTACACTCCCACACACACCAGCTGGGTGACCTTGGGCTAGTCACAGTTTCTCAGGGCTCTCTCAGCCCCACCTACCTCACAGGGTGTTTGTTGTGAGGGGGGAAGGGCAAGGAGATTGTCAGCCCCTTTGAGTCTCCTGCAGGAGAGAAAGGGGGGATATAAATCCAAACTCTTCTTCTTCTTCTTCTACTAAAAGGAAAGAAAGCTCCTGAAAGACACTCGTCTCACCTGAAAGCAAAAAATCCTCTCACACCTCTTCTTCAGGGAGGAGGGAACTGGAGGTTTCGCGGCCACAGCCTTCAATCTCAGCCCCACCGATTAATCGGCAGGCAAAATTTTAACCCACAATCAAAGCTTCCATCCGTTAATCTTCGAGGGGGGGGGCGCGGGGGCAGGGGGTATCTATTAAGAACTGGCAATGCTAACAAATCATAATCATAAGAATAACAATTGTTTGCAATGATCGTTATTCTAAACTCACACCCACGGCTTCCGCTCCCGCCAACTGCGACGGCCGCTGCATACCAATCGAGGCCTTCCCAGCAAGCGAGAGAGGAAGGCGTGCCCCCCCCCCCCGGCCGCCGCCTTTTCCAGTCCAAACCTGTAAATGCCTGCCACTCCGCAGACCTGGGTGAAGCCAGGATTTGCTCGGGAATCTCAAAAGCTTTTAGTTTAGGCGAATATTTAATACTCTTATTAATCATTTTTAATCCGTTTGCCTTTAATTAAGAAACAGCATGATGCTTTCCTATCAACATATGCCAGGGAGCAGATTAATTGTGGCTTAAGATAACTCTCCTTGATTGGTGTAATGTATGAGCTAACTAGACACCCGGCTGTATAAAGACGGGATGCTCAGATGCTACCTTAGAAAGCTCCAAGAAAAAAAAACAACTTTTCTCCCCCTGCGCTCTTTCCTTCTCAGTGCCCTAGGGCGCTCAATATTTGATTTATGTATTTCTTTGTGTGTGTGGTTTTTTTCCTTTCTTTAATGCGCAAACAAGAAGAACGTACAAAGAACAGCTCTGGATATTCCTGTTTTCTTCTCATCTTCCCTCTTTCTGCTTTTTGTTTTTAATATGGAAGATTTATATCTCTCGGGTGAAATTCCATGGCAGGCCCTGTAAGATCGGAGCTGTTCACTGAGCCTTTGGAGGACCGTCATTGATGAAATTGCCCTTTTTCTTGGCTCCTACATCCGGGCCTTACATTATCTGATGGGACTTGCCGTTCCTCCCTTTGGGAAAGGATTTAATAATAGGTAGCCGGGTGCCACTCACACTTATAATTATTAGTATTACAGCTAGTCTTTCACTGCTTTTATAGGTTTTAACTAATTTATGATGGTTTTATGACTGTATTTTATTATATGCTGTACACCGCCCGGAGCCCTTCGGGGATAGGGCGGTATAAAAGCCCAAAGTATAAATAAAAATAAATAAAATAAATTTTGCAGTGGTTATATTTTGCAATGATTGGAGGAGAATATCCTTAGGGGGAAAAAAACCCACCACCCTCAAACTTAATGCTCTGTTTGTAGTAAGTGGTAGTGTAGGCACAGAAGGCATATAAAGGATATACTTTGTTATATGCAAAGGTTTTCTTCTTGCCCCCCATTACTTTCTTTCTGTAATGGGGAGTTGGCAACCATAATGCAGCTGAGCAAAGAAAAGATGCAGGCCTGAAAGTCTATTCTCTTTCTGATAGTTCAGCAGAATGCCCTTTGTCCAGAGTTATACAGAATGTGCAGATTCAACTGTTTCAAGGCCTTACAGTTCCTAATCAGATACCTTGAATTTGCCCTTCTCCTAGAGACAGGAGAGAGAAACATAAAGATGTTTAGGCTCTCTTTCTGAGAAGAAGGACAACAAAAGGCAAAATAGATTAGAAAGAAACAGGGCTCTAGTTCATCTTGCGTCAAAGAACCTTTGGCACTCCAGATGTTATGGACTACAATTCAAATAAGGGTCTCAGACAACTCCAAATGTTTTAGGGAAAGGGAAAATCTCCACCTTTCTTTATGATTGATTGATGATGATGAACTTTGGGGTGTATTCTTTTTACTGCTATTCTGATGTAGCCTATAAAAGAGAGAACACACTGTCATTTTACGTGGTTCCCCTGATGCTGTTTGCCCGTTTGTTGGCGTGAATAAAATATTTAACAGATTTTATTCCTTTGTCGGCTTAAGCTTTTTGGCTTAAATATTTTGAACCCGTTACCCTGCTGTAACAGTAGAAATGGCCACAGTAGTTTATGAGGGGAACGGAGGACGGAGCCTTCCAAGAATCCAACAACACTTAGGAAAATGCCAGGCATTTCACGAGGGGATTTTTGAACTGGAAATCTGCCTCTCTTTTTCTTGCCCTCTCTCTCCATTTGGGACCTGTTCCCGTCTGTGGTTTACCTTCACTGTGCCTTCCACTTCCACAAACCACCGCCTCAGCATGGCCTGAATCTGGCCGTCCGTCAGTTCAGGGTTGGCGTCGTGGATTTTCTTTTTGACCAAATCTTCAAGCAGCAGGCGCCGGAGGCGCCAATAGAAGAATGTGCGGGAGGTCTTCCAATCTAGAATGTCCTGCGTGAGGGACACAGAGAGGGAGGGAAAGTGAAAATGCTGCTGGAGGGGGTGGGGACGGAGGAAAAGAGTCCCACCACAATAAACCCAAAATAATCCTGGAAATAAAACCCAAAGAGGAGGGAGCAGACCAAATTCCAAAAGTTAGCTGGTTTAATTTGAATGTCCCAATTTTGATTTTGTGTCTCATCTTCTGGGGGAAAAAACTTCCATGTTTTCAAATAGCGGTGTCCTTGCACTGAAATTTTACCAGGATGAAAAGAAGACATTTCTTAATATTATCTGTGTGTCAATTACATAAAATGGGGCGAGAAAAAAAGAAAAAATAACCTCAAACTAGGGCAGACCAAAACAGAGGACAGCGACAACATACAGAAATACCAGCAACAGCCAGGACTGGTTGATCCACAGCAAAGAATCCCTAGCAAACACCTCGAAGCCCGTTTTAGTGTTTTGGCTCATTAAGACAGACAAACAAAAGACAGAGAATATTATGATGCAGTTATTAAGAACAATTGGAGAGCCCTGCTGGATCAGACGGGTGCTGAAAAGTGTGGAGGTTACCTTTAGTCACTGCTCTAGTAGACATGGATAGACCTCTCTTCCCTGAATCTATCTAACCCCCCTTTTAAAGCTGTCTATGTCTGTGGCTATCACTGCACCCTCTGAAGACAAAGTCCACGTTTTGATAGGAAAAAGTTAACATGGGGTGCTGTGTGGTTTCCGGGCTGCATGGCCGTGTTCTAGAAGCATTCTCTCCTGATGTTTCGCCTGCATCTGTGGCTGGCATCTTCAGAGGATCTTCAGATGCCAGCCACAGATGCAGGCGAAACGTCAGGAGAAGATGCCAGCCACAGATGCAGGCGAAACGTCAGGAGAGAATGCTGCTAGAACACGGCCATACAGCCCGGAAACCACACAGCACCCAAGTGATTCCGGCCGTGAAAGCCTTCGACAATACAAAAAGTAAACATATTTCTGCTCTGTATTTGCCAAAACAAAATAAAATAACCCAAAAAACTCCCCCTTGAGTTTGGTGAACAAGTCTCATGAAGGCATCCCCAAGATTTCGAGAGCGCTGTACATCACACGCCAGAGACATGATCTCTAAAACGTTTCCCAGCCACTCTTCACAACTTGGGCAAGATGGTGTTCCCATGGTGGTGGGATTCAAACTGTGGTGTAGCGCCAATGGGGCTGGGCGGGGCACGACGGGGGCGTGGCCGGGCATTTCGGAGGCGGGGCATTCCTGGACGGGGCTCTGGCAAGGACGCAGCCGCGGTCCTTGGGCAGCAAACGAATGCACGCAGGCGCAGGCTGCCACGCACGCCGGTGCACCTCCTGCTAGACTGCGTCAAGTTCTGCGCGCTACTGCTGAGAGGAGGGGCGTAACTAAGGCAAAAATCACATGGCAAAATCACCCATTAGTAACCCCCTCTCGGCACACACAAATAATTAGTCACCTACTCTCGGGAACCTGTGAGAACCTGCTGGATCCCACCTCTGCTTGGGAAGCCCCAGTGTCTGAGCAGAGCCCGCACTATCAGGGGGCTTTCCACAAGGGTCTGTTTTAAACCAGCTGCTCAGAAGGCACACTTTATGACTTAGTCACAAGCACGGACAACAGTGTGCGGCACCATCCTGATGGACATATACAGTAGTGAGGAATTAACTGTCATTTTGGGGTGTCGCGTGGTTTCCGGGCTGTGTAGCCGTGTTCCAGTATAATTTTTCCTCCTAATGTTTCACCTGCATCTGTGGCTGGTTGTGAGAGGGGAAGGGCACACTCTTTATGCTAATCACCTGCATGTGGAATGCACGATTAGGTTCAAAGAGCACCACCTTTGTTTTCAGAGGCAGCAGTGTCCCCTAGCTATCATATGCCAGGGATGAGCAGATGCTCCCATCATACATTGCATCTGTCTGGCCTGCTGTTGATAGATGGGAAGTCCAGCTAGTGGGCTGATGACCAGAGCAGCAGTGGCGTAGTGGCTAAGAGAGGGTCTGCTCTAATCTGGAGGAACTGGGTTTGATTCCCCGCTCTGCCGCTTGAGCTGTGGAGGTTTATCTGGGGAATTCAGATTAGAGACTGTGCACTCCAACACACGCCAGCTGGGTGACTTTGGGCTAGTCACAGTTCTCTCAGCCCCACCTACCTCACAGGGTGTTTGTTGTGAGGGGGAAAGGGCAAGGAGATTGTAAGCCCCTTTGAGTCTCCTTACAGGAGAGAAAGGGGGGATAGAAATCCAACTCTTCTTCTTTTCTTCTTCAGAGGATCGTGTTCTATTAGCATTTTCTCCTGACGTTTGCCTGCATCCGTGGCTGGCATCTTCAGAGGGTCCTCTGAAGATGCCAGCCACAGATGCAGGCAAAACATCAGGAGAAAAATGCCGCTGGCCTTCAGAATGGGGAATCAAACCTGGTTCTCCAGACTGGAGTCCCCCACTCTTCATCGCTACACCCTGCTGGCTCTCAGGAGGACCTGCCCAAGGGGGCAGGGGTAGCAAGGATGCCAGGTGAGAAGGCACAATCCACAGTCTGTGAGACAGAGCCCATGGTGCCTTTGAAGGGATCAAAGCAGACCTGTGATCCTAATAAGCTGGCCCCTGTTTTATTTTAATGAGAAAGGTAGGATTTTTAGAACACACATGGCCCCCTCCCCACCAAACCCCCTTTGGCATTTCAGTCTGCGGTGGCTGCCTCAGCTACAATTCAATGCATGTCCGCACACGCTGGGGCTTTTGACAGCAGTGGCAGAGGAAAGGATTCATAATACTTACCGTAATGACACCCTTCTCCTGCATCCGGCCGGGCGTGTCGTGCAAGTCAGCAAACTGCACGGCTACCTGATGGTAAATGGGAATTAGGAATTCTTCCCGTTCCCTCAGCTTGGTCTCAAGTTCCTTCCGCTCAGCTGGGCTGAGCTCTGGGGTGCCTGAAATCAAACAAATGACGGCTGTCAGAGCCCCCGGGAGATGAGAGAAAGCGGCACAAGCAACGAGCAACGGCCCCGGGGAGCTGCAAAAACAAACGCTGGCTTGGGTGCAGATGAAAAGAGCCATTCCAGAGGCCCAGCCCTGCCCCCACGCCCTCCAAGACGCCCTCATCCTCGCCCTACACCAGCTCGTGTATCTAATCTGGAGGAACCGGGTTTGATTCCCAGCTCTGCCGCTTGAGTTGTGGAGGCTTATCTGGGGAATTCAGGCTAGCCTGTGCACTCCCACACACGCCAGCTGGGTGACCTTGGGCTAGTCACAGCGTCTCGGAGCTCTCTCAGCCCCACCCACCTCACAGGGTGTTTGTTGTGAGGAGGGAAGGGCAAGGAGATTGTAAGCCCCTTTGAGTCTCCTTGCAGGAGAGAAAGGGGGGATAGAAATCCAAACTCCTCCTCCTCCTCCTCCTCTTCTTAAGAACATAAGAACGTAAGAACTAGCCTGCTGGATCAGACCAGAGTCCATCTAGTCCAGCATTCTGCTACTCGCAATGGCCCACCAGGTGCCTTTGGGAGCTCACAGGCAGGAGGTGAAAGCAATGGCCTTCTGCTGCTGCTGCTCCTGAGCACCTAGTCTGCTAAGGCATTTGCAATCTGAGATCAAGGAGGATCAAGATTGGACAAGATTTCTTCTTCTTCTTCTTCTTCTTCTTCTTCTTCTTCTTCTTCTTCTTCTTCTTCTTCTTCTTCTTCTTCTTCTTCTTCTTCTTCTTCTTCTTCTTCTTCTTCTTCTTCTTCTTCTTCTTCTTCTTCTTCTCTCTTCTTCTTCCTTCGTCTTTCTTCTCTCTTCTTCTTCTTCTTCTTCTTCTTCTTCTTCTTCTTCTTCTTCTTCTTCTTCTTCTTCTTCTTCTTCTTCTTCTTCTTCTTCTTCTTCTTCTTCTTCTTCTTCTTCTTCTTCTTCTTCTTCTTCTTCTTCTTCTTCTTCTTCTTCTTCTTCTTCAGCAAAGCGACTCAGGACAGAATCAAAACTGTGTGTAGAATTAAAGGCAAAGTCCAGAAACCTGACAAAAATTCACCGATGCTTCATAAACACTGAATCTACATGGATGGCAGGTGATGCGGAGACATCTCCCATGCTTTCAAGAACTCAAAATCCCAGAGTGAGAAGTGGGGGAATGAACGGAAGGAAAGAAGTTAACAGGGCTAAGGAATAATCATCACCAGAAGAGCCACAGAGGCACATGTGGCCCTGAAACACAGGGGGAACTCGGCAAATCTCAGCATCTTGTTTCCAACAGAGACCTCTAAGAAGGGTCACAAGCACAGCAGGGTGGAGATGTTCGGCCGCAGCTGCTTGTCTGCATCTGGAACAGGGGTCTTCAAACTATGGCCCTCCAGGTGTTCATGGACTACAATTCCCATCAGCCCCTGCCAGCATGGCCAAGTGGCAGGGCTGATGGGAATTGTAGTTCATGAACATCTGGGGGGCCATAGTTTGAAGACCCCTGGTCTGGAATCTTCTTTTGAGATACAGAGGTACCATTTAACTGTCACAGGTAATAATAAACCTAATCTCTGGGAATGAAATCCTTTTTTGGAAACCCTCAAAGTGAATGGATGTCCCACTTCCTTGTAGTAGCAGAGCTTCAGGAAATGTAATCCATGAAAGCAAGGCCAAAGTGACCCTACGTCCTGATATTGTAACACAGCCAAAAAAAAGGTCTCTTCATCCATTCTTTGTACATAACTAGTAATGAGGCAAACTTCCATTTTGTGATCTTAATTTTTTTAATTAAATCAAAAGCTCTGGTGTCTCAAACCCAGAAATGACATCAATCAGATCAGACAGGCAGAGCCTGTTAAGGGATTAATAGCTCAAGCAACTGAGCCAAGCCATGTTATACTGGGCTAAGCAAAGCTGTATTGCAAGGAGAAATTCCTTCTCGAGCACAAAGAAGGCTCAATCCGAGGGACAAGGAAAAGCAAGTCCAAACTGGTTACACATTCTGTACAAACAGGATTTTTAAAAACCCCTTTTCACTCTGCTGAGTATGGGATTAGAACTTTGCTCTCCGGAAACTGACAGTTATAATCCCAGGACATCTTCTGAGCACTCAATAAAACACAATTTCTTTGGATTTCCCCATTTTTGAAAACACAGCTAATAGCCTGTGCAACGGTGCATACACTGCCAAATCCCTCTCTCTATTTATTCCCACTCTCACACACTCAGATGGCACAGTGTAAAGAGTAATTAATAAAATACGAATTATCCCAGCCTGCATGTGAACGTGAGAAGCAAAAATAAAGCGAAGGATTGGAATAAAAAGCTATGGAGGAGTCAGCACCACGGACAGCGTCTTTGCTGGCAAAACGACCTATCCGCACACCTACATGCGGAGGACTTTGTATTTGTTTCTTTGGGAATCCTTCCTTGATTCACTGATGATTTCAAAAGAACCAGGAATGGCCAACCTGCGGTGCTCCAGATGTTCGTGGACTACAATTCCCATCAGCCCCTGCCAGTTGGCCGTGCTGACAGGGGCTGATGGGAATTGTAGTCCATGAACATCTGGAGCACCGCAGGTTGGCCACTACTAGTCTAAGGCAAGTTTTACTAACAGAGGAATTCTAGCTCTGTGGTAGGGCATCTATCTGCTTGGTATGCAGG
The DNA here is from genome assembly GCF_021028975.2 of Sphaerodactylus townsendi. Classification (NCBI taxonomy): domain Eukaryota; kingdom Metazoa; phylum Chordata; class Lepidosauria; order Squamata; family Sphaerodactylidae; genus Sphaerodactylus; species Sphaerodactylus townsendi. The sequence goes on from NW_025950385.1 coordinate 1,196,501, forward strand.
AAGTAATAGGTTCAGTCCATGAACATCTGGAGCACCATAGGTTGGCTACCTCTGGATTAGTACAACCAGCCCTGACTGGGATAGCCCAGGTTGGGCCAATCGTATCAAACCTTGTAAGCTAAAGCAGGGTCAGTGCTGGTTAGGACTTGGATGGGAGACCATCAGGGAAGTCGAGGGTTGCTACGCAGAGGAATTGCAGTTGATGAACATCTGGAGTACCACAGGTTGGCCAACCCTAGACTACACCTTACATGGGAGAGCTATACAGTGGAGGCAAGGTGATTGTGACCTCTCTCCCCTGGCCCCTTTTCTAAATCCCGATGCCAAGACTTGTGGAAGAAAAATTGTGTGTGTGTGTGTGTGTACATATGTGTGTGTGTGCGTGTGCATATGTATAGTATATACAGGTGTATAGTGTGTGTGCGTGTGTGTATATATAGTACTAGCGGGGCCCGGCCACGCGTTGCTGTGGCTTATTGTGGTGAAATGGGAAAGGAACAGTAGCAGCAAATCAATTGCAGAGGCCAGCAGTACGTGCTCATGGAAAAGCGCAGGCTGATACCCCGCCCTCCGGCAAATAGTCAAACTTCTCTCTTTTTGCAGTGGTTAAAGAAGCCGAACGCTCGTCTATTCTGGCTGGCCTGCAGCCCTCACGTTGTCAAGGCAAACTAAGCCAGCCCCAGTAATGATCCAGGTGAGATTAACAAACATGTCAATGTCTATTTTCTGCTTAATTTAAAAGTGGCGTCTGTAAAGATTTTTAACTTCTGAACCCTGCTCTCCCAAAATAAAGAAGGTAACAATGAAAGGGTGGGGTGGGGGGGGGGGAGAGAGAGAAGAGAATAACGAGTGATTATCCTATCATTGATTGATCGTCAAGAACATTCCTCATTCACTGGCCATAATAAGAAGCTGAGCATCCAATCAATTCTATAAGCCGCTTGTACAATTAAATATGGAGAAATGGGTTTCTTTTTTGCTCAGCCCAAATCTTCAGCCCTTGCTTGTGGGGGCAGGTGAGCCACTGGGATTCTTCCTTTCATTCACTGTGCTGCGGAAATCTGATTTTGTGAAATATTAAATGTACAACTCGAATTGCTGTGCTCCCTGCTCCCAGCAGAAGGAGAGGAACCCGGAAAGAGGGATGCGTGGGCAGGAATTGAGTTGTGGAGGCTTCTCTGGGGAATTCAGATTAGCCTGGGCACTCCCACACTCGCCAGCTGGGTGACCTTGGGCTAGTCACAGCTTCTCGGAGCTCTCTCAGCCCCACCCACCTCACAGGGTGTTTGTTGTAAGCAGGGAAGGGCAAGGAGATTGTCAGCCCCTTTGAGTCTCCTGCAGGAGAGAAAGGGGGGATATAAATCCAAACTCTTCTTCTTCTTCTTCTTGTCAAAATAATGGCATTCGTTGGGGATGAGAAGACAGGGACTATTCCCCGGGGCTGTGTGTACGCATTCTTCAACTACTCTACGCATTGGAGTTGGGTGCAGAATTATGCATCTTAAAATACAAACATTCATTTCTTTTAAAAAAAGGAGTTTCCAGTCCCCAAAGATACAGACATAGGGTTGAGTGCAGTGGTAGGATTCAGCCGGTTTGCACCACTCCGGCAGAACTGGGTGTTAAAATTGTGCTTGTAAACAACCAGTTGTTAAAATTATTTGAATGCCGCCACTGGAACCGGTTGTTAAATTATTTGAATCCCACCACTGGTTGAGTGTGTGTGTGATGAAGTTTTAATTTACAATCCCACTTTTCTTCCTGACAGGAGGAGGAGGAGGAGGAGGAGGAGGAGGAGGAGTTTGGATTTATATCCCCCCTTTCTCTCCTGCAGGAGACTCAAAGGGGCTGACAATCTCCTTGCCCTTCCCCCCTCACAACAAACACCCTGTGAGGTAGGTGGGGGGCTGAGAGAGCTCCGAGAAGCTGTGACTAGCCCAAGGTCACCCAGCTGGCGTGTGTGGGAGTGCACAGGCTAATCTGAATTCCCCAGAGAAGCCTCCACAGCTCAGGTGGCAGAGCTGGGAATCAAACCCGGTTCCTCCAGATTAGATACACAAGCTCTTAACCTCCTACGCCACTGCTGCTCCTGTTTGTGTGTGTGTTCACATTGTTCTCCTGTTCACCTCGATCGTATCCTTATAGCAGGCTGAGAGTGCAGACTGGGCCAAGGTGACCCAGAGAATTTCCACAGAGGAGTGGGAAGTCAGACCTCCCCCAGGGGTCTGCAATCTGCAGCTCTCCAGATGTTCATGGATTACAATTCCCACTTGGCCATGCTGGCAGGGGCTGATGGGAATTGTAGTCCATGGTATCCTCGAGCATCTGAAGCCCCCTGCCTTCTTAACACTACCCTGTAAATCCAACACCCCACTCTTAGTCCAGTACCTCAGGAATCTGTAGGCAAGGAAAAGGAAAGTCTGAAGTCTCTCACTTTGTGCCCCATTAAACAGTGAGCTGTTTGCAAAGAAACAAGCCAAATGCTCTGGTTATTCCCTTCCCTGCGTGCGTTTCATGGTGGGAAAGAAAGAGAGAAGGCGTCATTGAGATGCGCCACGTCCTGCAGCAACTCTAACCTCCATGAATGTCAGGGCTCGGGCTGTCTTTATTGGAGTTCCTGCCAGGCGGAAATGGCTTGGTGGGACCATGAATCACAGCTTCCCATAACATTTGGGATCAAACCTCTTTTGAAAAGAAGCAGCCGCTGCTGGTTTCACAGGAGAGACCAAAATTACTTCAACAAATGTTGCTGCCTCTGTCTTTGTAGAATTCCAAACAGAGATTTTGAAGCAAGAGGACAGCCGACAGAACTGAAGCCACGAAGTTTTGCTTCACTCATCAGTGGTGCAGATTAGACTGGGATCAGATCCCGTGGTCCCATTCAGCTACTGTCATCGCCAGGAAAATAAACAAAATATTTTCCTGAGTCAGGTTGCCTGGCTACACTGGCTCCATGCCCGGACGCGGAGACTTGTGTGGTTCAGAAACCTCCAAAAGGCTCACAGAGAACGCTTATGTATGTTTGTGCCAATAATATATGGTTTCCCTCTTGTTTATGCCATTCTAGGATGTAATAAAAGCCCCTTTAGAGTTTATTTATTTATTTATTATTTAAATTTATAGACCACCCCATCCCCGAGTTGAGTTTATTATTTTCTTACTGTTTAGGATTTCAGTTTGAATAGGTTCTCCAGTTAAGTTTAAGGTTTTGTTCTTGTTAGGTTTCAGAAAGTTTTGCCTATAAGTATATGTGTTTATCCCTTTAAGGTTTCCCTAACGTTTGACGTTTTAGAAACGTTATTTTTGAAATTTGTGTCTGATGGCCAAAGCAGTGGCTGGAAAAGGTTTGATATTAAGGGACAAGAAAGTTGGCTCTGGAATGCAGCTTAGACCAACACCCAGCCGACTCCTTAACAAAGACAAAGACCCTCTTTGGACTTGCAGATCGAATCTGTTGCCAGCACCCAGAGATCCCCAGCCGTTGGAAGACGTGCAGGGACCACCATTGGACAGTTTGAACCTTTCTTTTTTGCAGTAATGTGGGGCAGGAGTGCTAGGGCATTGCTAAAGGAAACAACCATCAGATAAAGGACTCAACGGGGTGCAGCAGCGAGCCCACCTGGAATTTTAAGAATGGACGTTATCTGCTTTCCATTCAGCACCATTGCGAGATCTCGCGGGAAGACGCTTGACAGCGAGATTTGTAATCTCTTTCAGAAGTTGCAAATGTATCCTGTTTGCGTGTTGTTTGTTTTGATTGGTGTTTTGGTGAGGGACTTGCCCCCCCACCTCCCACTTCCCTGCCCCTTTGAAGTTTGGGAATAAAAGTTCTTGCACTGCGTTGCAAGGGCGCGATCCTCTTGATCGAGCTGTGATCATCACTTCCAAATAAAATCCTTTTGCTTTGAAGAACGTTGGCTTCCTGCGCCTCATTAAGTTGCTGAGCTGAAATCACTTATTGTTACCTGGCTAACAGCGGTAACACTACCAGAAGTGACCCCCTTGTGTTGAAGGAACCTTCAAGGTCTTTGGCTCAGAAGCAACGCCAACTCACGGTTTTCTGTAACATGACTGAGATCCCTCATTCTTTTTTTTTTTAAACTACAGCCTGTACCTGTAATTTGTATGCAAATTTAAGACAGCCCTTTAATGGCACTCCTGGAACACAGAAACATCAAATACCAACTCGCTTTCAGGTAAACAAAGTATTTTAAAAGCGGTTTACACACAGAACAGACTCAAATCTCACAAAAACAATAACCAAGAAAAGATCTAAAGCACTGCAAAAAGAACACTAATTATAGACCGGAGAAAACCTCTAAAATATCAGCTAATAACTTTCACACCCAAGGAGAGGGGCTACACGTTTTCAAGCTGTTCCTGGCAACCATGAAGATCCGAAGGCTGCTCTGAAAAGATGAGAAACAAGACACGTGCAGATTTGGGTTCTGGTGTTTGGATTTCCAGAACATGCACGCTGTTGTCATTCACGTTTCTATGGCTGTAATTAAAATAAGCGTACGCACAAAAATAGAAGACGAAGAGAAGAGTTTGGGTTTATATCCCCCCTTTCTCTCCTGTAGGAGACTCAAGGGGGCTTACAATCTCCTTGCCCTTCCCCCCTCACAACAAACACCCTGTGAGGTGCGTGAGGCTGAGAGAGCTCCGAGAAGCTGTGACTAGCCCAAGGTCACCCAGCTGGCGTGTGTGGGAGTGCACAGGCTAATCTGAATTCCCCAGATAAGCCTCCACAACTCAAGTGGCAGAGCTGGGAATCAAACCCGGTTCCTCCAGATCAGAATGCACTGCTGCTCTTTTACCTAAAATACACCATTTACCAAGGGCAGACTGAGGGTCATGTTGATTTGTACTGAACAAAGACATCTGAATGAATGAAAATACTAAACTTGTCGCCCTGAAAAAACTGAGTAAAACAAAAAGGCTTTGTATTGTCGAAGGCTTTCACGGCCGGATTCAACTGGCTGTTGTGGGATTTCTGGGCTGTATGGCCGTGATTTGGTAGATCTTGTTCCTGGACACCGTGTGTAACAGGCTTCTCTCTGTGATACACTCCTGAAGATGCCAGTCACAGAAGCAGGCGAAACGTTAGGAACAAGATCTACCAGACCACGGCCACACAGCCCGGGAAACCCACCACAACCCAAATGTTTTTGTTCTCTTCACTCCTCCATGCCCACTAAAACAACCAGCAATGAGGGAGGCACGCTAGAAAACCATTTTAAGTTTTAAAGGAGGAGTCTTCACTCTTACCCCCATCTTGGTCTGACTCTATGCAGAGTGATCCCGCGCACTCACAGAGGGGCTTTATTCTGAATCAAAGTCTCCCAAAATCCACACTGCTTGCTCTGAAAAGTAGCGGTGGTTCTCCAGGGGTCTACAGGAAGACGCCTTTCACACTGCCTGCTACTACATCCTATCTGGAGATGCTGGCCTTCCATATGCCATCTAGAGCAGGGGTCTGCAACCTGCGGCTCTCCAGATGTTCATGGCCTACAATCGGCCATGCTGGCAGGGGCTGATGGGATTTGTAGTCCATGAACATCTGGAGAGCCGCAGGTTGCAGACCCCTGCTCTAGAGCAGAAGTTCTCAACCTGGGGGTCGAACGACCCTTTCACAGGGGTCGCCTAAGACCATCGGAAAACGGTCTTTTTATATATTGTCGAAGGCTTTCACGGCCGGAATCACTGGGGTGCTGTGTGGTTTCCGGGCTGTGTGGCCGTGTTCTAGCAGCATTCTCTCCTGACGTTTCGCCTGCATCTGTGGCTGGCATCTTCAGAGGATCTGATAGTAGGAAAGGAATCCTATATACTCCACTTGCTTTCCTTTCCTACATCAGATCCTTTGAAGATGCCAGCCACAGATGCAGGCGAAACGTCAGGAGAGAATGCTGCTAGAACACGGCCATACAGCCCAGAAACCACACAGCACCCCCGTCTTTTTATATTTTATATATACCAATTTTATGGTTGGGGGTCACCACAACGTGAGGGACTGTATTAAAGGGTCGCGGCATTAGGAAGGTTGAGAACCAGTGATCTAGTGGTTCTGCCACTGAGCCACGGAAGCAGCCTCCAAAATCCCAGAGCATCAATGCAAATACCTTCCAGGCAGCCAAGACCCGACAACCCTCAGATACTGCTGAGTTATGGGCTAATGCATTGTCTGGCCACTGTAAGAAGAAGAAGAGAAGAAGAGTTTGGATTTTTATCCCCTCTTTCTCTCCTGCAGGAGACTCAAAGGAGCTTACAATCTCCTTACCCTTCCCCCCTCACAACCAACACCCTGTGAGGTAGGTGGGGCTGAGAGAGGTCCGAGAAGCTGTGACTAGCCCAAGGTCACCCAGCTGGCGTGTGTGGGAGTGCACAGGCTAATCTGAATTCCCCAGATAAGCCTCCACAGCTCAGGCGGCAGAGCTGGGAATCAAACCCGGTTCCTCCAGATTAGATACACAAGCTCTTAACCTCTTACGCCACTGCTGTTGTCATTCTGCAGTAGATTGCAGGTTCTGATGCTTGCCATAGTAGAGCTGGTGTATGGGCAGGAAGTCACTAACTAAATGCTGTCCTCGGGCATCATGGTGCCCGCTGAAACCTCTCCTGGTGAATGGGGCCAGGTGGAGCTCCTGTCCAGCAGGGTTTCCGACCAGAGACGTGCCTGGCTGTGCAAATTAAAATTATGCTGCATTGTTTGCATCTACCGCTGCAGTGTTGACTTTATTCTTTTTCTCACTGCTCTTTCCCAATGTCTTGTTTAAAACCACCCCTCTTGTCCCTGACCCTTGGGCTTTTAACTCTCACAATTTTTCCGCAGAAATAACACATCAGGGCCCCAGAGATGACCGCCATGAAAACACAGCTGAGTCACACTGAAGCCCGTGGCAGAATCTGTTTCTAAAATGCCAAGAGTCTTCTGTTTGGGGAAATGCGGGAAACCGAACGGCAAGCAGGTAAAGGTGCAGGAGCAGGTTCGTTTTAATCTAACAGATGTGCCAGGCAAAGAAGAAGAGGAAGAAGAGTTGGATTTCTATCCCCACTTTCTCTCCTTTAAGGAGACTCAAAGGGGCTAACAAACTCCTTGCCCTTCCCCCCTCACAACAAACACCCTGTGAGGTAAGTGGGGCTGAGAGAGCTCCGAAGAACTGTGACTAGCCCGAGGTCACCCAGCTGGCGTGTGTAAGAGTGCACAGTCTCTAATCTGAATTCTCCAGATAAGCCTCCACGGCTCAAGCGGCAGAGCGGGGAATCAAACCCGGTTCCTCCAGGTTAGAGTGGACCTGCTCTTAACCACTACGCCACTGCTGCTCTGGCCATCAGACTTCCCATCTATCAACAGCAGGCCAGACAGACGCAATGCATGATGGGAGCAGCTGCTCATCCTGGGCATATGATAGTTAGGGGACACTGCTGCATCTGAAAACAAAGGTGGTGCTCTTTGAACCTCATGGTGCATTCCACATGCAGGTGATTAGCGTAAAGAGAATCATAAGAACATAACAACAGAAGAACAAGCCAGCTGGATCAGACCAGAGTCCATCTAGTCCAGCTCTCTGCTACTCGCAGTGGCCCACCAGGTGCCTTTGGGAGCTCACATGCAGGAGGTAAAAGCAAGGGCCTTCTGCTGCTGCTGCTGCTCCCGAGCACACTTTGCAGGGCACGGAGCAACACACCCTGGCACAATACTCTCAGAAAAGCCAGCCAGCCAGCTAAACAGTCGATGAATCAGCCGACAGCCCTCTTTAACCAGCGGCCGTGAAAGTCTCTGGAGTCTAATATGAACGAGAGAAAACTCTGTGGTTTCAGGAGGGAGCGGGTTTGACGCCCTGTACTGGCTATTCCTTTCCTCCTGAATCAGCGCCTCCCGTCTCTCTTCTTCTTTACAGTTATTCACGGTGTCAACCGCTGCTGCCCCTTTCTGCCTTTCTCTCAGTTTTATGGTTTTGTTGCACTGAGGCAAAGTTGTTGAAGCCTCCTAAGCTTTAGCCAAGTTTCCCATGGCTTTATAAATGGCCACGACACACAGCGTCCTTGATCTTGAATACGTGTGTCGTACAGACATGTCTCCACGCTGGATTAATTTGCAGACAGGAGCAGCAGTGGCGTAGGAGGTTAAGAGCTGGTGTATCTCATCTGGAGGAACCGGGTTTGATTCCCAGCTCTACCTCCTGAGCTGTGGAGGCTTCTCTGGGGAATTCAGATTAGCCTGTACACTCCCACACATGCCAGCTGGGTGACCTTGGGCTAGTCACAGCTTCTCGGAGCTCTCTCAGCCCCACCCACCTCACAGGGTGTTTGTTGTGAGGGGGGAAGGGCAAGGAGATTGTCAGCCCTTTTGAGTCTCCTACAGGAGAGAAAGGGGGGATAGAAATCCAAACTCTTCTTCTTCTTCTTTATTTCTGAAGAGGTGGAATATTCTGCGCCTGAGGAGTGTCGGGGAGGATTGATTTGTTCCCCCTCTCTAACAGCCACAGCTCACAGATCTCGTCTCTGCAGCAATGAGGATGAGACAGCAGCTCTAGCCAGTGAAAGACACAGCCCCCCTTCCACTGGGGCTTGCAGACTTCAAGACCCTTAATGCAGACGATGCCTGACAGGAGTCATGCATGGCAAGGAACCGTCGCATTTGCTCCCTAATGTGGTGCAGTGGTTGAGAGCGGTGGACTTTAATCTGGAAAGCCAGGTTTGATTCTCCGCTTCTCCACATGAGCAGCCTACACTAATCTGGAGAACCAGGTTTGTTTTCCCTACTCCTCCGTATGAAGCCTGCAGGGTGTCCTTGGGACACTCATAGTTCTTTCAAAACTCTCTCAGCCCCACCTACCCCACAAGGTGTCTGTTATGGGGAGAGGAAGGGAAAGGAGAACCAGGGGGCGTCCATTGAAAATGCTGGGGGGAAGAATTAGGACTAATAAAAGGAAACACTTCTGCACGCAATGTGTGATTGGTGTTTGGAATATGCTGCCACAGGAGGTGGTGATGGCCACTAACCTGGATAGCTTTAAAAGGGGCTAAGACAGATTTATGGAGGAGAAGTCGATCTATGGCTACCAATCTTGATCCTCCTTGATCTGAGATTGCAAATTCCTTAGCAGACCAGGTGCTCGGGAGAAGCAGCAGCAGCAGAAGGCCCTTGCTTTCACCTCCTGCACGTGAGCTCCCAAAGGCACCTGGTGGACCACTGCGAGTAGCAGAGTGCTGGACTAGATGGACTCTGGTCTGATCCAGCAGGCTCCTTCTTATGTTCTTAAGGCCGTTGCTTTCACATCCTGCAGGTGAGCTCCCAAAGGCACCTGGTGGGCCACTGCGAGTAGCAGAGTGCTGGACTAGATGGACTCTGGTCTGATCCAGCAGGCTCCTTCTTATGTTCTTAAGGCCGTTGCTTTCACATCCTGCATGTGAGCTCCCAAAGGCACCTGGTGGGCCACTGCGAGTAGCAGAGAGCTGGACTAGATGGACTCTGCTCTGATCCAGCAGGCTCCTTCTTATGTTCTTATGGAGTTTATAAGCCGCTCTGAATCTCCTTATGGCTGAGACAAGCCGGGTATAAATCTCAACTCTTCTTCTTTTCTTCTGGAGCAGAAAGACTGCGGCATTGAAGACAGGGAGCCTCCCCAAATCTGACAGGGGTGAAACCTGCTCAGTTCTCCTTCCTGCCATCCACACCGGACACTCAGCAATCACCATGGTCTTTAGCGAGTTTGTTCCCTCTCAGAGCTTCCGTGCCCTGCCTGCTCACAAACCAAGAGCAGGATCACCCCACACTATCACCGCTGTCGTCAGAAAAACCTGTCCTTCCGTAAACCTGTCCTCCTGCAAACCTGTCCTCCTGCAAATCTGTCCTTCCGCAAATCTGTCCTTCCGCAAATCTGTCCTCCCGCAAACCTGTCCTCCCGCAAACCTGTCCTCCCGCAAACCTGTCCTTCTGCAAATCTGTCCTTCCGCAAATCTGTCCTTCCGCAAATCTGTCCTCCTGCAAATCTGTCCTTCCGCAAATCTGTCCTCCTGCAAATCTGTCCTCCTGCAAATCTGTCCTCCTGCAAATCTGCCCTTCCGCAACTCTGTCCTTCCGCAAATCTGCCCTTCCGCAAATCTGTCCTTCTGCAAATCTGTCCTTCCGCAAATCTGTCTTCCTGCAAATCTGTCCTTCCGCAAATCTGTCCTCCCGCAAATCTGCCCTTCTGCAAATCTGTCCTCCTGCAAATCTGTCCTTTCGCAAATCTGTCCTCCTGCAAATCTGTCCTTCCGCAAATCTGTCCTCCCGCAACTCTGTCCTTCCGCAACTCTGTCCTCCCGCAACTCTGTCCTCCCGCAACTCTGTCCTTCCGCAAATCTGTCCTCCCGCAAATCTGTCCTTCCGCAAATCTGCCCTTCTGCAAATCTGTCCTTCCGCAAATCTGTCCTTCTGCAAATCTGCCCTTCCATATTTAAGGCCAGAGGACAATAATGAAAGAACCTGTCGCAAGGAGTTCCACTGGTTCAGGGGTCTGCAACCTGCGGCTCTCCAGATGTTCCTGGACTATCAATCCCATCAGCCCCTGCCAGCATGGCCAATTGGCTGATGGGATTTGTAGTCCAGGAACATCTGGAGAGCCGCAGGTTGCAGACCCCTGTGACTGGTTGATTGTGCCGAATTAAGGACACCGGGACGAGCGCTGTGATTGGAGACCATTTCATGGGCTTGTCGTGATGGTTTTGAAAGTTGGCTCTGTATTGCTTTCCCCTCCACATCAGATTATCTATTTCTGGAGACAAAACTGGCCGTGTGTTTTCTTTTTTTTAGAAAGACCTACACAGCTCCTGCCTTCCGAAACCCGAAGTCTTCACCCCGCAGCCATTTTAACCACGCACGGTTCGGCTTCCTAGAAAGTTTAGCCAACCTAAGGCCAAGACGCGGCGCCTCTCTTCCATCCTGCCACGTGGCTCTCCCCGTTCTGCCGAGGCTCGACGCGGTGTAACGCTGAGTGACGTTTTAATAAACGCAAAACTAATAAAGTTACAGTGCTCGAAAATGGATAATGAGCAGCTCTGTGTCACATTATTCAGTATCTGCCTTCCTCTTCCCCAACGTGGCTCTCCTGCCCCCGCCCCCGCCCCCACCCCCATTTCAGGAAAAGCCTGAGGTGGCTGAGGTTTAGAATGAGGGCCCAGTACGGCCCTCAGATTCCCCCCCCAGCACAAAGCCAGCTGCTTGCCCCACACAAGGTGGGGCACAGATATGGCTGCCTCCCCCCCCCCCACCGTCTTTGCCACAAAACAGCCGTTCGGTAGAAATGATGGCAGCCATTCAGGAGTTAAGAGAGGCAGTGAACCCCCAGCTAACGAGCAAGTATACAGCAGGCGGTGTAAGATAAATGGAACGCTCTCCGCTTCTGCTGGAGTCAGCATGAACCGGGGCCCTGCGGCTTGTTTGTGGCAAATGGAGTGCGCGAAATATCAAAGGGCAGTGATCCAGAAGACGACCGGCTTTGACAAATTTTAAATTGGCCAGAAAGGAGAGAGAGAAAAAAATGGGGCGGGCGGTGGGGGGGGGGGGAGGAAGGAAGAAGGAGAGAAAATTATGCAATTCATTTGTGTCCTGCAATCTTGGCTCTTCCTCTCGTGGCACCAGCGATCGGGAGCTCGCGTGCGTATTGTGCGGGTGTGCATACCCCGCTACCAAACACCGAGAGCAATTAAGAACCATCTAAGCAAGACACTTATCAGCTACTGAAGCTTTTAGTGGTCTCTGCCGCCCCCCCCCCCCGCCCCCCCCGGCCCCATATGCATGGAACGGGCTGGCGAACAGAGGCCAACCTTTGTGTAAGGTTGCTGCTTGTACATGGTAAGCAGCAGGAAGTTTGTTCCGGATTCGTTCATTTATTTGGGGAACGTTCAGGGTTAACAGAATTAAAACCAAACCTTGAAACTGCCTTCCTCCGAATGCTTTCAATACACGTCACATTCCGGGGCAGATATATTAAAAAGTGTTCTTTCTGCCTTGGGTGAGAACGGTGCCTTTGGAAGGCTGCACCCAAAGACAGCCATTTAGGGATCATCTCAAAACAGCTAAATTAAACTAAGAGAACCCCGATGCAAATTCAGCAGATCTGGCAATGCTGCCAGCAGGAACCACAGAGGAATAAGGGGAAAGAATTAGGACTAATAAAAGGAAACACTTCTTCACACAACGTGTGATTGGTGTTTGGAATATGCTGCCACAGGAGGTGGTGATGGCCACTAACCTGGATAGCTTTAAAAAGGGCTTGGACAGATTTATGGAGGAGAAGTCAATTTATGGCTACCAATCTTGATCCTCCTTGATCTCAGATTGCAAATGCCTTAGCAGACCAGGTGCTCAGGAGCAGCAGCAGCAGCAGGCCGTTGCTTTCACATCCTGCATGTGAGCTCCCAAAGGCACCTGGTGGGCCACTGCGAGTAGCAGAGAGCTGGACTAGATGGACTCTGGTCTGATCCAGCTGGCTTGTTCTCATGTTCTTATGTTCTTAAGGGCTTCCACTGCAACCTCTCCCTAAAGGGCTGCAACACAGAAGATACAGGATAGTTCCTGTTTTGTACAAACTCACTGCTTACATGACAGAGAAGTTCTTTCTGACACAGTTGAGCCATACGTGGGTGCCAGGGGGCAATGGTGTAGCGCCAACAGGGCAGGAGGGACAACGCCCCATTTGTGTGCCTGTGAGGGGGCGTGGAGGGGCATTCCGGGGCAGGGTGTGGGCGTGGCAAGGGCGCGGGGCACGCACATACACCAGGCACAGTTCCCCCTTGTTCTGCCCCTGCCGGGGGGCAATCCCTTTGTGCCACAAACCTTTGGAAACTGAAAACTGTAGATTATTCTCCAGATAGACAGCTAAACACAATAAGCTGAGGAAGCCTGCCTTTTAGTACAAGATCTGCAGGGAGCAGCAAGAGAGGATGGCTACGGTGGACACATGTCATATAGAGGTTACAGTGTGGGACCCCAGTTCAAATTCCCTCCCGGCCCAGCAAGCTGGATGGGCTCAAGGTGCAGGAAAAGAGATTCCACCTAAACATTGGAAAGAACTTTCTGACTGTCAGGGCTGTTGAACAGTGGAATTCACTGCCTCGGAGGGTGGTGGAGTCTCTTTCTTCGGAGGTTTTTAAAGAGGCTGGATGAACATGTGCCGGGTGTAATTCAATTGTGTGTTCCTGCATAGCAGGGGGCTGGATTTGACAGCCGTCGTGGTCTCTTCCAACTCTATGGCCCCTTCCGCATGGAGGCGGAAGGGGTTGGGTCGGTGTAATGAACGTCGACCCAACGACACTGGGACGACGGCGCCGCGGAGTGCTGTTGCCCGGCCGACCCGCCTCTTCCCCGTCCTTCCCCACTCACCTTGTCGCCGTCGTCACCCTGCTGGCCTCCATAGACCCGCCCATGCTGCCCTCCGACCTCCAGGGGTCGGAGGACAGCGAGGGAGGGCCTTTGGAGGCCAGCAGGGCGATGACGGCGACGAGGTGAGTGGGGAAGGACGGGGACAACAGCGCATTCCCAGCGGTGCCGTTCGTGCACCGCTGGCCGCAGGGAGATGGGCGCTGTGGCCTCCAAAAAAAACCTCCCTCCAGGAGGGAGGTTTTTGAAGGCGGCCTGAGGCCGCCCTGGGGGAGGGGGAAGGGAGCCAGGTCGGCGCTGCTGCGTTTTGGCAGCACTGCCTGTGCGAATGGCTCCCTGGGGACGGGCGCTTTGCCGCCTCCCAGGGCGTCGCAGAGTTATTGGCCCGTCTTACGCGGAAAGCGGGCCCTAAGTGATTCTCATCGATCTTGGGCGAGTGAAAATTCCAACAGCAGCAGGCTGGTCTCTTGGGAAACAGGATGCTGGAACTAGACAAACCCTCAGCCTGATTCCAGCACAGCCGCTCATGAGGTCTTGTTCGAAAAGATGCAGATGGCTCCGTTCCACTAGCAGAGGAGTTTCTGCAGCAGAAACCTTCCCTGCCACAAAACATCTGGAAGGGTATCTTTATGCTGAAAGCTTTTGCTAACAGGCCTGATTAGAAGAAGAAGAGAAGAGTTTGGATTTATGTCCCCCCCCTTTCTCTCCTGCAGGAGGCTCAAAGGGGCTGACAATCTCCTTGCCCTTCCCCCCTCACAACAAACACCCTGTGAGGTAGGTGGGGCTGAGAGAGCTCCGAGAAGCTGTGACTAGCCCAAGGTCACTCAACTGGCGTGTGTGGGACGGTACAGGCTAATCTGAATTCCCCAGATAAGCCTCCACAGCTCAGGCGCCAGAGCTAGGAATCAAACCCGGTTCCTCCAGATTAGATACATGAGCTCTTAACCTCCTACGCCACTGCTGCTCCTACGCCCCTGCTGCTCTAATCTGCAAGAGCAGGCGGGTTCTAATCTGAAGAACCAGGTTTGATTCCCCACTCCTCCACCTGAGTGGCAGAGGCTTCTCTGGTGAACCAGATGCGTTTCCACACTCCTACATTCCTGCTGGGTGACCTTGGGCTAGTCACAGTTCTTTAGAACTCTCTCAGCCCCACCTACCTCACACAGTGTCTGTTGTGGGGAGAGGAAGGGAAAGGAGCTAAGAAGCCACCTTGAGTCTCCTCACAGGAGAGAAAGGCAGGGGATAAATCCAAACTCCTCCTCCTCCTCCTGCCACTGTTTATGATCTTTCTGTTAAACCTACAACGTGCCAAAGACTCTCTAAAGGACGTGGGTAACCAGGGGGAGGGGCGGGGGCTGGACAACAGAAGAGGATTCCTGAATGAACGAGTTTCTGAGAGGATAACGGGTCGTGGGGGTTTAGTTACTGTCTAGCTCAGGGGTTTGCAACCTGCGGCTCTCCAGATGTTCATGGACTACAATTCCCATCAGCCCCTGCCAGCATGGCCAATTGTAGTCCATGAACATCTGGAGAGCCGCAGGTTGCAGACCCCTGGCCTAGAAGACGATGCCTGGTGTCTTATGTGGAGCTGAGCCCTTGTGGCACATCGACACCCTCCTTAAGATGCCGCTCCAAACAGCTGCTTCAGCATCACGCTCCAGGGAGCAGCAGCGGAGCGGAGGCCGGTTCCTTGTTTTGGGAGGCCCTCAGCAAAGTCCTGCCAGGTGGGCTCTCTCCTGGGCAGGTACTTGATGGACTTTGAGGGGCCAAAGGTTTGATTCCATATAATGTCTGCGGTCTGGGGCCCTCGTACCTTCGGGACCGCATTACCCCATATGTCCCTTCACGGCCTCTGCGTTCAGAATGGGCCAATTTACTGGTGGTCCCTGGCCCCTCAATGATACGGCTGGCCTCCACCCGGGCCAGGGCCTTTACGGCCCTGGCCCCGGCCTGGTGGAACACTCTTCCTCCAACTGTCCGGGCTCTGCGGGATCTTGGAGAGTTCCGCAGGGCCTGTAAGACCGAGTTGTTCCACCGGGCCTTCGGGGAGGCCAGCCGCTGATGGTTTGCGCCCTTTCTGTCCCTCCTTTTAACATTCTGAGAGTTTGTGACATCTATACCGTCCCCCTCTCCAGGAGGGGTTTTTATTGATAGTTTTAATGCTGGACGCCAAGTGATTTATGTGGAACGCTGTAATTTTATATTTTAATGATATTAATTATATTAATGTTATTGTTATTGTTATTACTGTTTTGTAACACTTGTTGTTCACCGCCCAGAGCCCTTAGGGGATGGGGTGGTATATAAATACGATAATAAATAAATAAAAGTCAAAAGAAAGGGAGGGGAATGACAGCATTCAATCACGATACTTACATCGAAGTCAGCCTCAGCCAGGCGGTATGCAGTAGATGGGGTCCACGCTGCCTCATCAAGTTTCACTCAAGTCCCTTTCCCAAGGGTGAATTTGATTTCCACGGTCCCTTCAGGCTCCAGGACCCCTCCTCTAAAACGGGGAAGACGAAGACGCTTTTAGGTTGTGAGGCAGAGTGCACTGGAAAGAGAATGCTATTCTTGAGGAGTTAGAGCCCTGGAACTTCAACTCCATCTGCTGCAGACATGGAAAAGGAATTATAAGAACAGCGACTGAAAACTGTGGTAATAATCATGAGGGGGGAGTAACTCCTCCCCTATCATTCCTTTTTCTCCTCCCTCGTGCCAAATTTGAGGTCACAGGGTTCTTGGAGCAGGAACTTCTTATTTTAGAAACATTGATTGATTGCTCTACCAGACCATATCCCTGTACTGAAGTTGGTTAATTCTTTCACGCTTCAAACTACTTCTTCCTCAATTAGTTTGCTATATCGTACCCTTGCTGGTTTTGTGCTTGTGGGAAAACAGCTAGAACCTCTGATCTCTCTCATGCTTTGTTCTGTTTAACAAGAGAATCATGCCCAATTAAAAACCCTCCCTTTGCTCAACTCTTCCCCCTTTCCCCCTTCCCTTCTGCAACTTTCTTAAAATTAGATCGTAAGGTTGTGGTGTGTGTGTGTAGTCTGACCTTGGGAAGGTTCTCACCAGAGGTTTTTGGCTGAACTCCCGGGAAGGGGAATTTCACTGTTTTGGTTATCTTTCACTTGCTTGCTTGCCTGGTGTAAAACTCTGTGTGAAATCCTGCCTTGTTTAAACTCTTTTGGCGGGAGCCTGTCTGTTACCCTGTATAAGCGTTTGATCGAGATCTGGGTTTCAGTTCTCGCATTGCCTGTCTCTGACTAAGAATGCCAGCTCAATAAAGAACTTAACACGGTTGCTTTTGACTGGACTTTACTGGTTCGTTACAGAGAGGAATGATATTCATTCCAATCATATCTGAGGAAGTGAGTTCTGACTACACAAGAGCTCATAAGGGAATAAATGTTGCTAGTCTTTAAGGTGCAATTGAACTCCTGTTTTGTTTCTCTCCTTGTATCCACCAAGGGCCAAAGCACATTGATGGCGGGAATCACTGAAGAAGGATGGACTCTGCTCTTCTTGACCCTTTTGGCTTTAAAAAGTGGACCACCTCACTTTATCCATGGTCACAGCAGACCCTGGTTGAGACAGACAGGACCTTATGCTACTGAAGCTGGCGATGAAGCTAGCTACCAGCTTCACCAGTTCAGTGCTTGAATCCCAGAGATGCACATGATGGTACAAGGCAGAAGGCCTTACCTGCTCTCTCGGTCCGCGTACATCTCCATGTGTCGAGGGTTAATGGTGGGATCGATCACCACCCAGGAACCCCCTCTCAGTTCCGCTTGCGGAGGAATGTAGACGAGGACAGGCTGCCTGTACTCCCGTAAGCCGTCCACAATGTAGGCCCCAAACTTCAGCACCTGGTCGTACATGTCTGTGGAAAACACCACAAAAATTATTAAAACAAAAACAAACTGCAAAATACACCACCCTCTCCCACATGACGACCTTCACTTTCTACCTCTTTGGTATATCCTAACCTGAACCCTAACCCTAACCTTAACCCAAACCCAAACCCTGATTCATCTTCTGCTAACCATTCAATCCAATTCCCAGGCTACTCGCTTTTTGCTAAGTGACTGCAGTTCGCAAATGACTTTAGCAGTAGCCAAGACTCACAGCACCTGCTATCCAAATGCTTTGATGCTTCAACTTCCCTGTCCTGGACAGCCAAGGCCAGCCTGGTTTTGGCAGATCTCAAAAGCTAAGCATGGTTGGTATTTGAATGGGAGATCACCAAGGAAGTCCAGGGTCACTGGACAGAGGACAGCAATGGCAAACCACCTCTGAATGTCTGTAGCCTGCAGGGTCAGCGTAAGGCATCTGTGACTTGATTGCATTTTCCTCCTCTACCACCGCTGTCACAAGGTATGACAGACGGACAACAGAGATCAGATTATTTTTTGAACGGTTTGACAAATTCATGGAGGACATAAGAACATAAGAACATGCCAGCTGGATCAGACCAGAGTCCATCTAGTCCAGCACTCTGCTACTCGCAGTGGCCCACCAGGTGCCTTTAGGAGCTCACATGCAGGATGTGAAAGCAATGGCCTTAAGAACATAAGAGCCTGCTGGATCAGACCAGAGTCCATCTAGTCCAGCACTCTGCTACTTGCAGTGGCCCACCAGGTGCCTTTGGGAGCTCACCTGCAGGATGTGAAAGCAATGGCCTTCTGCTGCTGCCGCTGCTCCCGAGCACCTGGTCTGCTAAGGCATTTGCCATCTGAGATCAAGGAGGATCAAGATTGGTAGCCAGAGATCGACTTCTCCTCCATAAATCTGTCCAAACCTATTTTAAAGCTATCCAGGTTAGTGGCCATCACCACCTCCTGTGGCAGCATATTCCAAACACCAATCACACAGCCGTCTCCTCTCCAAAATAAAGAGTCCCAAACGCTGCAGCCTCTCCTCATAAGGAAGGTGCTCCAATCCTTCAATCTGATTCACATATGGAGGGTCTCGGTATCAATTTCGGCCATTTCCAGTGAAAGCAAGATCTCAGGGTTTGGAAAGATAAGATGTGACAAAATCAGCAAGGGCCAGTTTCAGAACATGGTAGGGAAACACAAAGCGTCTTGCGTATTAAATAAGTGCTAACGATTAGCAGCAATTGCAGAATCACATTGATTTACATCCAATCACAGAAAATAGAAAAGCATGTCTCTAAAAAGACACTTTAAAACTCTCAAAAAGACACCCAAGGATTGCTCCTATGCTGTCATCAGATAAATATAAGTAGGGCATCTACAAATGCTGGAAGAGAGAAGAGAAGAAACTTTTTTTTTAATTGCCCTCCCTGGATGAAAGCAAAGATTCTTATTTTTTTTTATAAGGGGAATGACAAATTTATTGCTAATTAAACAATCACTTTATTATGTAGAGCTAGCCATAAACCACTTGAAGCTCCTCTCAGTTAATTCCAGTGTTAAGAAAATAATTACTTGATTCAAATTATTTTAACCAAATTAATTCTTTAGGAGACGTTTTTGTAGTGAGTGCTCCATAATAAAATAATTGCGTAATTAGTGTGGCATTTTTCACTCCAGCTATGAGCAAATGTTTTACTCAGAAGAAGCAGGAGAGCAAGAAAGGAGAAAAAAGACGATATTCTTGAGGTTGCCACAAAAGAGAAGATTGTTTAAACCAGGGGTAGGGAACCTGCGGTTCGAGAGCCGCATGCGGCTCTTCTGCCCTTGCACTGGGACTCCACGAAATGTTGCAATCTGCCTCATCCTTGCTCCAATTCTGCAGGCAGCAGGGCTGGGCGCATTAACTGCTCCACGGCCGGGCTGGGCTGCCACAGGCTTCCCCACTTGCCTGCCCCGCTGGGAGCCGGGTGGGCGCCTGGGTGGTCGGCGGTGGTCGAGCCAAGACTGACCCCATCCTTGCCGCATCCATGCGCTTCTCAGAATGAGCGGAGTAAAAGGTAAAAGGATGAGCGGAGTAAAAGGAGCAGCAGTGGCGTAGGAGGTTAAGAGCTCGGGTATCTAATCTTGAGGAACCGGGTTTGATTCCCAGCTCTGCCGCCTGAGCTGTGGAGGCTTATCTGTGGAATTCAGATTAGCCTGTACACTCCCACACACACCAACTGGGTGACCTTGGGCTAGTCACAGCTTCTTGGAGCTCTCTCAGCCCCACCTACCTCACAGGGTGTTTGTTGTGAGGGGGAAGGGCAAGGAGATTGTCAGCCCCTTTGAGTCTCCTGCAGGAGAGAAAGGGGGGATATAAATCCAAACTCTTCTTCTTCTTCTCTAAATTAGAGTGTGCCACTCATATGGAGAAGTGGGGAAACAAACCCGGTTTTCCTGATATGAGTCCGCCACTCATATTGAGGAGAGCGGAATTAAAACCAGTTCTCTGTATTAGAGTCTGCAACTCGTGGAGGAGTGGGGAATCAAACCCGGTTCTTCTTCTTCTTCTTCTTCTTCTTCTTCTTCTTCTTCTTCTTCTTCTTCTTCTTCTTCTTCTTCTTCTTCTTCTTCTTCTTCTTCTTCTTCTTCTTCTTCTTCAGAGGATCGTGTTCTATTAGCATTTTCTCCTGACATCTTCTTCTTCTTCTTCTTCTTCTTCTTCTTCTTCTTCTTCTTCTTCTTCTTCTTCTTCTTCTTCTTCTTCTTCTTCTTCCTCTTCCTCTTCTCCTCTTCCTCCTCCTCTTCCTCTTCCTCCTCTTCTTCCTCTTCCTCCTCCTTTTCTTCTTCTTCCTCTTCTTCTTCCTCTTCCTCTTCCTCCTCTTCTTCCTCTTCCTCCTCTTCTCCTCCTCCTCCTCTTCTTCTTCTTCTTCTTCTTCTTCTTCTTCTTCCTCTTCCTCTTCTTCTTCCTCTTCCTCTTCTTCTTCCTCCTCCTCCTCTTCTTCTTCCTCTTCCTCCTCTTCCTCCTCTTCTTCCTCTTCCTCCTCTTCTTCCTCTTCTCCTCCTCCTCCTCCTCTTCTTCTTCTTCTTCTTCTTCTTCTTCTTCCTCTTCCTCTTCCTCTTCTTCCTCTTCTTCCTCCTCTTCCTCCTCTTCCTCCTCTTCTTCTTCTTCTTCTCTTCTTCTTTCTTTTCTTCTTCCTCTTCTTCTTCTTCTTCTTCTTCTTCTTCTTCTTCTTCTTCTTCTTCTTCTTCTTCTTCTTCTTCTTCTTCTTCTTCTTCTTCTTCTTCTTCTTCTTCTTCTTCTTCATGCTACATTCTCAATCCAAGTCCCCAGAACTTGGCTTGACCCTTCATTCTTGACCTTTCAGGGATCTGTAAAAACTACACTTTTCAGGAGACTGTTCTGGGGAGGTATGTCCCAATTGTGCCCCTTTGTGTATCTGCCCTCCCCATCCACAAACACTGATTTTTTCTTCTTCGTTTTATGGCCAGTTGCTGGTTTTAATCTTAATTTTATTCTCCCCTGTTTGATGGAGCCAGGTTTATAGTTTCGGATTATTTATTGCCACTTTGCAATGCTTACACTTTGTCACTTCTGTGCATTATGGATTTTAGGGTGTTGTTGGCTAATTAAAATATTTACATCCCATCTCTCTGTTTCTGGCCCAAGGTCGCTTACGCTCTGTATTTAAAACAAGGCCATGGTTCGTTTTACTCTTGCAGACTGCCTGGAGGTCAAACTCCTTTATATGCCTTCTAAAAATCTCTAAGGTTGGTCCCTTCCTCACCTCCTCGGACATTCATGGAAGGGGCCATGAATGAAAAGAAAACCCGTGGCTACTATACTGCTCTCATTGCTGTCTGCTCTTGTCTGACGTCTTGTTTTCTTTTTCGGTGAGCCACACAGAGCACTTGCTTTGGTAGAAGGGCGGGGTAGTGATTCCCAAAATAAACAACCCTTTGCATTATAAAGAGCAACAGTACAGTTTTAAGCCAAGTAAACACCCTTCCAAACGCCCTGAGTTCAGAGGCATCACTGAGTCTAGCATTCTGCAAGGAGCTGACCCTTGGAGAGGACTGACATGACTCTTGCAAGGTTTGCTCCGTGGCTGACTGGACTCCTCGGGGAGCGCCCTTGGGCTTCAACTGCGCAAAGCAGGAGTGCAGAAGGCTTAAAATGCTACTGACCTGCGTCACATCATCCTGAGTATCTGACACGTTGAAGAAGACAAAGAAGAAGAACAAGAAGAAGAAGAACAACAACAAGAAGAAGAGGAAGACAAAGAAAGCGAAGACAAAGAAGAAAATGATGAAGAAGACAAAGACAAAGGAGACAAGACAAAGGAGAAGACAAAGACGAAGAACAAGAACAAGAAAATGAAGAAGACGAAGACGAAGACAAAGAAGAAGACAAAGACAAAGAAGAACAAGAAGACGAAGAAGAACAAGAACAACAAGAAGATGAAGACAAAGACAACGAAGAAGAAGAAGAACAAGAACAACAAGAAGATGAAGACGAAGACAAAGAAGAAGAACAACAACAAGAAGAACAACAAGAAGAAAATTAAGAAGAACAAAGTGAAGATGAAGATGAAGATGAAGAACAAGAAGAAGAAGAAGACGAAGAAGGCGAAGACGAAGAAGAACATGAAGAAGATGAAGATGAGGACAAAGAAGAAGAAGAACAACAACAACAACAAGAAGGACAAAGAAGAAGAACAAGAAGACGAAGAAGAACAAGAACAAGAAGAACAACAAGAAGAAGAAGAACAAGATGAAGATGAAGATGGAGACGAAGAACAAGAGAAAGACGAAGAAGGCGAAGAAAAAGGCGAAGGCGAAGAAGATGAAGAAGAAGACGAAGAGGAGGAGGAGGAGGAGGAGGAGGAGGAGGAGGAGGAGGAGGAGGAGGAGGAGGTTGGATATATATATTCCCTTTCTCTCCAGTAAGGAGACTCAAAGGGGCTTACAAACTTCTTTCCCTTCCCCCCTCACAACAAACACCCTGTGAGGTAGGTGGGGCTGAGAGAGCTCAGAAGAGGAGGAGGAGGAGCTGGAGCAGCAGCAGTCTGGCTTTTTACCCCACCTTTCTCTACTGTAAAGAAAATCAAGCTCCTTTCCCTTCCTTTCCCCATAACAGACACCTTGTGAGGTGAGGCTGAGAGAGTTCTGAAGAACGGTGACTAGCCCAAGGTCACCCAGCAGGAATGTAGGAGTGGGGAAACACATCTGTTTCGCCAGATAATTGACAAAATCAACATCTGTCAAATTCAGAAGGCAGCCCTGCTGGGATCCCCACAAATACTACGCCAATACATTGCAACTTCCTAGGCCTCTGGGTGAGGCTCGAATTGTAATGAAGGCCAACCACCAGCTAAAGATCTGGCGGTGCCGAGAAATCTACCTTAACAACATAATAACAACAATATATAATAACCAGCAAAATAAAATTAACGTAATGTCCAAATTCAAGAAGGCGTACATAAGATCATACGAATCCTATTTGTTACATTCCACAACTTCCTAGGCCTCCTGGGTGAAGCTTGGTTATATCGAAGACTAGCTCAACAACCAGCTAAAGATCTGGCAGCTGTGAAATCTACAACAACAACAACAACAACAAAACAAAATTAACATCTGTCAAATTCAGAAGGGCGCCGTGCTGGGATCCGCACGAATCCTACGCCGATACATTACAACTTCCTAGGCTTCTGGGTGAGGCTCGAATTGTAATGAAGGCCAAAAACCAGCTAAAGATCTGGCAGTTGGGTGCTGTGTGGTTTCCGGGCTGTATGGCCGTGTTCTAGCAGCATTCTCTCCTGACGTTTCGCCTGCATCTGTGGCTGGCATCTTCAGAGGATCTGGCAGTTGTGAACTCTACAACCAGCTAAAGATCTGGCAGCTGTGAAATCTACAATAATAATAATAATGTCTACTCAGATTAGCAGTGGCACTCCATGGTCTGAGGCGGAGGTCTTTCGCATCACCTCCTGCCTGGTCCTCTTTAAACAGGAAGTTGGGGGTTGAACCTGGCACCTTCCGCAGGCAAAGGAGGTGCTCTACTCCTAAGCCACAGCCCCTCTGCACGTACAGTCTAACTTCCATTTTTGAACTTCTGAGACACCGCTTTAATCTCCATCCTCTCTGAAGCTCCGTAACTGAAATTAATGCGGATACTTCCTCAATGGCACCCCCTTTACCATCTCCCTAATCTCAAATTGCATATCGCAGGCTCCTGGGGGCAGAGACCTGCCATGTTTCACTCTGCAAAAGAAGGCCATTCACGCTGGCGGTGGCACGTGCATCAAATTAATATTGCCACCTCCTTGCCACTAGGTAGAATGTCCAAGGCACATGGAGGCACCTGGGGTTTCCCCACAGCCATTCTTTCAAGCAGCAGTGGCGTAGGAAGTTAAGAGCTCGTCTATCTAATCTGGAGGAACCGGGTTTGATTCCCAGCTCTGCCGCCTGAGCTGTGGAGGCTTATCTGGGGAATTCAGATTAGCCTGTGCACTCCCACACACGCCAGCTGGGTGACCTTGGGCTAGTCACAGTTCTTCTGAGCTCTCTCAGCCCCACCTACCTCACAGGGTGTTTGTTGTGAGGGGGAAGGGCAAGGAGATTGTCAGCCCCTTTGAGTCTCCTGCAGGAGAGAAAGGGGGGATATAAATCCAAACGCTTTTTCTTCTTCTTCAAGCTCCTTCTCTCTCGCCACATCCGATTCTAGACAAAACCTGAGCTTCGGTAGTTATATAAGTTACAACTACACGGGCTTACATGTGATTTAATAAAAGGACAATCGTGAGCCGTTCCCTAACGTAAACGGATTTCAATTGTCTGACGCTAAACAATATATCACATATTCGACGTTTTGTATATATAATATTTTATTACAACCCTGATATGAGACTATTTTTGTACTTATGCACAGAATTATTGTTTGTAGAGATTTTTAACTTGTGCCTAATAAAGGTTGCGCTGTGCCGTGCTGCAGCATTTAAAACTGGAATCAACCTCAGCCGCTCAGCCGAAGTCTGTAAGTTAAAAAAGGGAGAGCGAGAGAAAGTAACCACAGAAACGTTTGTGCCCGAACACAAAGCCACTACACTGCCATAAAAAGACACCCAAGTTCATTAAAACTGGCCTTTGCCATGATACAAACATGCAGGTAATCAGAGCCCCCCCCCCCCCAACCTTTTAAAAGGCCTTTTCATTCCGGCTACAGCCTCTCAGAACCATTCCTTTTTAATATTATTATTGTTATTTATAACCTGTCCCAGGGGGTGGGGGGAGAAATAATAAGTATAACATGAAAAACCAACCGAGAGCAACCCCATAGTGCTGCCAGCGAGGCGGTTTAATATCTTTGGGATTTGCATCCTATCAACCCTATTCACGCTGCGCTCGAGACCCCGGTGCTAATTTTGAGTAAATTTCACGCTTGATGTCTCGCTGTTGTGGGTCACTGGCGGTTCGTCTAAATAAACTGCTTCCCTCCATCTAAATATTCAAGGCGTTCTTTAAAAAAGAAAAAAAAGAAAATAATAATAATTTAATTTTTGCATTATGTCGAATAGCCTGGCGGCCAGAAGGAACTCGCTCGGCGGACGGCAGCGTTCGCTTCTCGGTGCGCCTTTTAAAAAAAAATCCATACGATAAATAAAGCGCGTGTATAAATATATACACACACGCCAGCCCTCGCGCAAGGAGACACTCACACGCTAGGACTTAAATTAGACCTCCTAGGCTGACTTGTAAAGAGTTTTTCCGCTCCCCACCCCCAGCGCTAATGTCAATTTCAAGAGCCGTCTCTAATCTTTTCCTACTCATTACACACAATTTTGGAGTCATTTTACCCACTGGGCAGCCGCTCCTTGGCGGGGCGTGTGCGTACATATGCATGTATTTGTGTTCTTAGGCACACTGAGGGGTGGTATAATTGTTTATTTTCACTCCCTGCTTAATCGCTCCCCCCCCCGCCTTCTGCCCCCCCAAAGTGCCCGACCAGCCAATACCAAAACCAGAATCGCCTCTCAAAGGAGCGTGGGAAGACTGATGATCTGTGGACTTCTTGACCGAAGTCCGACACCTGGAAATCTTGGACACAGACAGCAGCTTCTCCCATATTTACCTTTCCAAACACAACGTCAGATAACTCTGGGTTACCGGCTGGGGCCAGTGGTGGGATCCAAAAATTTTAGTGACAGGTTCCCTCGCCAGCCTCCCCTCAGCAAAGGGGGCAGAGGCGTACCTAGGCAAACCCGAGCCCTGGGCAAAACCTGAGTTGGATGCCCCCCCCCATGGGCAGCCACCCCACCACGACCCCCCCAAATTTTTTTGCACCAGGTCATTTCTAAATCATCATCACATTATAGAAAATGCCCCAACTCACAAATCTGAACACAGCAATGGTGAAACACACAGGTTCTTTGATAGAGACTGGTGAGATAAAAGGTACGAAAGGCTGAGAATCAATGAATTGCAGTACCTGAAAGGGATTAACCCAGTTCAGGGAGTTACATTATTAGTCACAATTACTATATGGATCCTTCACGTTCAAAGGCAGGATGCCTCTCAGGGAGGCGAGGGCATGGAGATGGGAAAGTGGACCCAATTAGTAACCCACTCTCAGCACACACAAATAATTAGTAACCCACTCTCGTGAACTGGTGAGAACCTGCTGGATCCCACCTCTGGCTGGGGCCCAGCATTTTTCTTTGGTAGCCACCATCCTGATGACAGAAGGGGGGCTTTTTTGGTGGACGCCCGCTTGCCAAACTCTCTCCTGAAAGATCTCCTAGATTAGGAGTGGCCAACCTATGATGCTCCAGACATTCATGGACTACAGTTCCCTTCAATCTCTCACAGGCAGCAGTGAGCCCATCAACTCCTTCCCTTCTATTACAACTACATTCTGACTTCTTTCAGAGGTGGGATCCAGCAGGTTCTCACAGGTTCCCAAGAGTAGGTTACTCATTATTTGTGTGTGCCAAGAGGGGGTTACTAATGGGTGATTTTGCCACGTGATTTTGGCCTTAGTTACGCCCCTCCTCTCAGTAGTAGCGCGCAGAACTGGAAGCAGTCTAGCAGGAGGTGCACCGGTGTGCGTGGCAGCCTGCGCCTGCGTGCATTCGTCTCCCGCCCAAGGACCGGCACAGCGGCTGCATCCTTGCCACAGCCCCGCCCAGGAATGCCCCGCCCAGTCCCATTGGCCCTACGCCACAGTTTGAATCCCACCACCATGGGAACCTGTTACTAAAATTTTTGGATCCCACCACTGGAATTGAGTGAGACTGAGTGAAAAAGCTGGCTGGATCCAGCTGGGTTTCTTCATTTGTTATCAGCCATGTCTGCCTTGCTAGATGTTGGCAAAGGAACAGGGCATGTTGATATTTAACGTGCCACTGGTCTTTTAAAAACATTTTCTGCAACAGACTAATCATATTTATTTCAACATTCAAATGTTATTAGTCTTTAAGGTGCCACTGGACTTTTGTTCTGTAAGCTGAATCTATTGGTTTTCTAGTGATATTAGCTACCTGTATTGCTTTATAAACCCCGTTCAAAGGAGAGCCATAATGCTCGCCAGGTTTAATGTTATGCCTTCTGCCTTGTTGCATGGCAGATTTAATAAGCAAGAAAAGGCTAAAAGATTGTGCCCATGTAACAACAGCTCAGTTGAATCGCTGGCCCACCAATTACTGCACTGTCTCAGATTCAAGGAAATCAGATCCAAGTATGTGAATCTTACTCCTTTACATTTACCCCATCTCCCCGATTTAATTAGATTACACTACTTGTTGGACAACCCCGATCCTTCTCTCTGTGTGATAGTGGCAGACTTTCTCCTGGAAATTACTGAACGCCAGTAGATTTCCTTCGACCTAACATTTATTTCCTGTTTTGTATATGCTTTTTAATCCGTTTTTATTATTGTTGTACTGTTGTCTATGCCAATAAAGGCTTGCTTAAATATAGTGATATTAGCTTAGCATTTTCCATCAAACCATCCACAATGCCTAGCAGGGCTTTGCCTATCATTCCCACCCAGGGCCGGAGCGAGGGAAAACTGTGCCCAGGGCACGCGTGCGCCCCGTGCCCCTGCCATGCCCCAGAATGCCCCCGCCACACCCCCACATAGGCATGCGCCCGGTGCATCGTGCGCCCCCCTGTCCCCATGGCGCTATGCCACTGTTCCCACCACCCTGTGCACACGCAGCCTCCAGTTGGGTTTTAATTGTCCATCCCTCCATTTTTAAGGTAACTTTGGTTTTGGAATAATCACCTTTCATGCCTCCAGAGAAGCCCCTCCAGTTTGCAAAGACCATGAGGGGAAGCCCTTCTCGGTTGAAGTCCTTGATGGCTTGAGCCGTCTTGAAGGCAGAATCAGGGAACCACACCTGGCCAGCCTGCTGGATGATCTGTTCCAAAGGAGAACAGAAGAAGAAGAAGAATATCGAAGAATATCAAAAAGGATATCGAAGAGATAGAAAAAGTGCAGAGAAGGGAAACGAGGATGATTGAAGGATTGGAGCACCTTCCTTATGAGGAGAGGCTGCAGCGTTTGGGACTCTTTAGTTTGGAGAGGAGACGTCTGAGGGGGGATATGATTGAAGTCTATAAAATTATGCATGGGGTAGAAAATGTTGACAGAGAGAAATTTTTCTCTCTTTCTCACAATACTAGAACCAGGGGGCAACCATTGAAAATGCTGGGGGGAAGAATTAGGACTAATAAAAGGAAACACTTCACGCAACGTGTGATTGGTGTTTGGAATATGCTGCCACAGGAGGTGGTGATGGCCGCTAACCTGGATAGCTTTAAAAGGGGCTTGGACAGATTTATGGAGGAGAAGTCGATTTATGGCTACCAATCTTGATCCTCCTTGATCTCAGATTGCAAATGCCTTAGCAGACCAGGTGCCCGGGAGCAGCAGCAGCAGAAGGCCGTTGCTTTCACATCCTGCATGTGAGCTCCCAAAGGCACCTGGTGGGCCACTGCGAGTAGCAGAGTGCTGGACTAGATGGACTCTGGTCTGATCCAGCAGGCTCGTTCTTAGGTTCTTCTGTTCTTAAGAAGAAGAGGAGGAGGAGGAGTAGTTTGGATTTATATCCCCCCTTTCTCTCCTGCAGGAGACTCAAAGGGGCTGACAATCTCCTTGCCCTTCCCCCCTCACAACAAACACCCTGCGAGGTAGGTGGGGCTGAGAGAGCTCCGAAAAGCTGTGACTAGCCCAAGGTCACCCAGCTGGCGTGTGTGGGAGTGTACAGGCTAATCTGAATTCCCCAGATAAGCCTCCACAGCTCAAGCGGCAGAGCTGGGAATCAAACCCAGTTCCTCCAGATTAGAGTGCACCTGCTCTTAACCACTGCGCCACCGCTGCTCTTAAGAAGAAGGGTTTGGATTTATACCCGGCTTTTCTCTGCCTTTAAGGAATCTCAAAGCAGCTTACAAACTCCTGGCCCTTCCTCTCCCCACCAGAGACATCTTGTGAGGTAGGTGGGGCTGAGAGAGTTCGGAGAGAACTGTAACTGGCCCCAGGTCATCCATGTGGAGGAGGAGTGGGGAAACAAACCCGGTTCACCAGATTAGAGTCCACCGCTCCTGCCAAGGAGTGGGGAATCAAACCCAGTTCTCCAGATTAGAGTCCACCGCACCACACTGGGTCTCAACTGTTTTAATGCAGATGAGACAATTTATATCCGTGGTTGCGAACCTTTGGCACTCCAGATGTTATGGACTACAATTCCCATCAGCCCCTGCCAGCATGGCCAATTGGTGGGGGGGGGGGGGGTGGGGGGGGGGGGGGGGGGGGGGGGGGGGGGGTGGGGGGGGGGGGGGGGGGGGGGGGGGGGGGGGGAGGGGGGGGGGGGGTGGGGGGGGGTGGGGGTATGGTTTGGGTGTGGGGGGGGTTGGGGGGGAGGGGGGTTTGGGGGGGGGGGGGGTGGGGGGGGGGGGGGGTGGGGGGGGGGGGGGGTGGGGGGGGGGGGGGGGGGGGGGGGGGGGGTGGGGGGGGGGGGGGGGGGGGGGGGGGGGGGGTTGGGGGGTTTGGGGGGGGGGGGGGGGAGGGGGGGGGGGGGGGGGGGGGTGTGGGGTTTTGGGGGGGGCGGGGGGGGAAATGGGGCTGGGGGGGGGTGGGTGGGCGGGGGGGGGGGTAGGCCCTCCAGATGTTCATGAACTACAATTCCCATCAGTCCCTCCCAACGTCAGCATTGGCTATGCTGGCAAGGGCTGATGGGAATTGTAGTTCATGAACATCTGGAGGGCTGCGAGTTTGACACCTGTGCTCTACAAAGACACTTGTGTTGGTTTATGAACCAAAAGGTACAGAGTGGTTCATTTAATTCAGTCTACTGTCCTGGTGACTCCCAAGAGGAGGCTGAGGTGGTTCCAGAGAAGACTGGGGAACAACTCTGAGCAAACAAACTCAGAAATTGATGTGATGCACATCTGACTGTTTTAATGCACAATCTACACTCTGGACAAGAGGCTACTATTATGAGCAGCAGTGGCGTAGGAGGTTAAGAGTTCATGTATCTAATCTGGAGGAACCGGGTTTGATTCCCCGCTCTGCCGCCTGAGCTGTGGAGGCTTATCTGGGGAATTCAGGCTAGCCTGTGCGCTCCCACACATGCCAGCTGGGTGACCTTGGGCTAGTCACAGCTTCTCGGAGCTCTCCCAGCCCCACCCACCTCACAGGGTGTTTGTTGTGAGAGAGGAAGGGAAAGGAGTTTGTAAGCCCCTTTGAGTCTCCTTGCAGGAGAGAAAGGGGGGATATAAATCCAAACTCTTCTTCTTCTTCTATGACAGAATATGGAGAAACAGAATGGTTTCCAACTGGGAAAGGCGCCAGACAAGGATATATCGTTTTGGGGCTGGAATGGAATGGATGAAAGAGAGTCATTTGAAGCTGAATCTGGCAAATACAAGGTCATGTGGCTGGGTTGGAGGGGTTTGATTGGGGAGTGTCGGTTGCCAATCTTGGACTGCGTGCAGCTGACAGCTGAGTCAACAGTCAGAAATCTGTGTGCTCCTGGATGCCTCTTTGTCAATGGAAGTTTGGGTCTTCAAATGTAGGACTAGCTGGAGTTTTCCATTTTTGTGCATATTCTTGCTGCTGTTGCCGTATGTATAAAAACAGAATTCCATGTTCTCTTTCCAATATAGGAATTTTAAAAAATACTCTGAAATCATTTCTCGCACCAATAAGTGAAATCACTGCCTTTTTGAAATGGTGTCTCAGGTCACCAGCTGCCACCTCCACACGTGACCGCAAAGCAAAATCTCCCAGATCTCTTTGCGGAGCCCGAACAAGATTGCCGACGAGCGCTACAAAGTTTGCGAGGGGCTCCCCCCTCCACCACTACACTCAAAGAATCCAGCTGGGAAAGATTTCCCCGCCAATTCCACCTTAAGTGGCAACAGCTATCCTCCGTGCCAGAGCTCATGTGAGCTCATAAAAGGACATCTTTATCCCACGTATTACTGTTATTTATTGAACTTAGAAACGTGTATGGTGGGAGGATGGAGAGAGAAAAACCGGCCCTGGCCAGCAACTTCTGTTTTCCATTAGACTTTGTATAAATTTTTTGTCAGGGGCAGCCCAGGAAGATGCTACATCTTGTTTTATGGTGCGTCCCCCGACAAGGTGTAATAAAAGAGAGACAATTTATGGTCAATGGCACGTACATTCCAAACATACATACATACAAAAAGATGAGTTTTGGCGGCAGCTGCCGCAGCAATCCCAAAAGAGTCTGCCCGCACGTGTGTGTCTTTTTCCTAGAGTGCCACCATGGTCGAAACAAATCAGTTCTGTTTGTGGTTTATCACCCCTTCCATCAGAACTGCCAATTGTCCTGAGACAATTGCAGAAGAAGAAAGGGGAAGAACACCCTAGCCTCTGTTATTGGCCAGAAGAATAACAGTCATTGGATAGCTCTAGTGTTCCCATCCAAGCAAGACTGCTGTTAAGGGAGATCAGCTTGCTTGTATAAAAATTGTACAGAACTGTATACAACTTCTAATTTCCAAACAATTTCCTTCCTTTCTCCCCTTTGATTTCTTGTCTTTTCAGATTAAAAACTTGACTAGGGTGATAGGGACTGTCTCTGTTGACTGACAACCTGCTTTGGAAGGCAATGATAAAAAAAGGGGGACGCTAACGTAAGTAATTGCCAGCAATCTGTAGAAAAGACAAACCTATCAATTCCAGAGACACGTCTACCACAGTTCCACTTTGCCATTCCTCCAAGGAACTAAAGGAGATCTCCCTTCCTTTGTTTTGTTCCCACAATAATCCTGCGAGGTAGGTTAAGCTGAGTGAGAGGACTACCCAAGGACTACCCAAGGTCAACAGTACATCAAGAGAGGAAAACGAAAGGCGAGGGATTTATGAATGAACTTGATTCCAGTGCTATTCTATTCATGTGTAAGAATGTATTTATAATACTATTAATGCGTTTAGACTTGTCATTCATGCTATAAATCAGTTTGTTGTACTTCCCTGTTTTGGGCAAGTGTTTTTCTGGAGGTAGCTAATCCAGTTTCCATGTTTTCCAACAGTACATCAAGACAGAATAGGGATTTCAACTTACATCTCCCAGGTCTTAGTCTAACACTGACCACTACAATGCAAGGGCTGGCATCCTGCCAGATTCCTCCAATGTTCTGGCTCAACCCAGCATGACCAAGAAATAAAATCTCTCTGGTTCCTCAGTTGTACATCCCATGTATCAATTCTGCTCTATGCAGACGACGCTGTCCTTCTCTCTCGATCCAGAGTTGGCCTCAGACGCTTAATAAAGCGCTGTGTGGATTACTGTGAATCCAACAGACTGACAATTAATTATGAGAAAACCAAGGTTTGGGTCTTCTCTAGGCGCTTTAAGAAGCTCACATGGGCAATGAATAGCACCCAAATTCAACAGGTTAAATGCTATAACCACCTCGGCCTCTCATTCTCCTATAACCTTTCATGGGCAACCCATAGGAAGACAGCTCTCTTAGCTATATCTAACAGTATGTCAGCATTACTACATTTCTTCTACAGCTGTGGCCATTCCTTTATCCCTCCTGCCCTCAAATTTTTCAATGCCAAAGTCGCCTCGAGATTGCTTTACTGAGTCCCAATTTGGATTCAAGCTATTAACCACTCCTTGAATTCTCTTCAATCCAATTTTCTTCATAAGATAACTGGACTCCCAAATTGCGTGCCCTATGCAGCCCTTTGTCTGGTCAAAACTCCTTGGAATCAGCCGCTTGGCTGAGGGCTTTTAGATTCTGGCTGCGAATCCATTTTCTCTCGGACTGTAATTCCCTGGTCCACCGTCTGCTCTCTGACACCCATTCCAACCCCGGTTTTCCATAATCGAAGAAAAAATGGCTTCTATTGGACTGTCATTGAATTTAATTTTGCCCTTTGTCCCATTCATAAGCCTATAGAAAATTAAAAGGTCAACTATTGAATAGAGAGTTCTCTACCCTAATGACCGCAGCCAAGAAAACGTACTTTTACTTACAACATTTTCTCTCCCATTTGAACAGGGCCACTTGGCACACTACCTGTATTGTTAAATAAACCCTGCTCAAAGGAGAGCCATAATGCTTGCCAGGTTTAATGTTATGCCTTCTGCCTTGTTGCATGGCAGATTTAACAAGCAAGAAAAGGCTAATAGATTGTGCCCGTGTAATGATGGCTCAGTTGAATCTCCGGCCCACCAATTACTTCACTGTCTCAGATTCAAGGAAATCAGATCCAAGTATGTGAATCTTACTCCTTTACATTTACCTGATCTCCCCGATTTATTTAGATTACACTACTTGCTGGACAATCCTGATCCTTCTCTCTGTATGATAGTGGCAGACTTTCTCCTGGAAATTACTAAATGCCAGTCGTTTTCCCTCCACTTAACATTTATTTCCTGTACTGTATATGTTTTTTTAATCAGTTTTTTACTATTGTTGTACTGTTGTCTATGCCAATAAAGGCTTGCTGCCGCTGGTTCCCAAGTTCTGTGATATCCCTGTACTTCCTTCCATATTCATGAATGAACATGCCGTCCTCTTGTGGAGGCGGAGGGAGGGGAACTTCACTTACATTTCTGCTATGTGTTTTACCTGGGAGAAGTGGAAGTTCCCTTTGAAGACCACCTAGAAGCAGCTTACAAATTCCTTCCTTTCCTCTCTCAGCAGCAGTGGCATAGTGGTTAAGAGTAGGTGTACTCTAATCTGGAGGAACCGGGTGCTTTTTATCTCACCAGTCTCTATCAAAGAACCTGTGTGTTTCACCATTGCTGTGCTCAGATTTGTGAGTTGGGGCCTTTTCTATAATGTGATGATGATTTAGAAATGACCTGGTGCAAAAAAAAATTGGGGGGTCATGGTGGGGTGGCTACCCACGGGGGGGGGGCATCCAACTCAAGTTTTGCCCAGGGCTCAGGTTTGCCTAGGCACGCCTCTGCCCCCTTTGCTGAGCGGGGCTGGAGAGGGAACCTGTTACTAAAATTTTTGGATCCCACCACTGGGTGTATGTATCAGGTCAGGAAAACCATGGTTCAAGGAACTCCTGAACAGATCACAGAACAAAAGCAAAAAGGATCTAGAAGTTCTGAATCAGATTCAGTTCCGAATCCTATCCACCCCATCAGCTTTCAGGAATTTAAAACCACAGTCTCTATACCCGTGGTGGTGAACCTATGGCACTCTAGATGTTCATGAACTACAATTCCCACCAGCCCCTGGCAGTCCATGAACATCTGGAGTGCCACAGGTTCGCCATCACTGCTCTATACTCAGCCTCAAGGACCGGGAGGACAAACTGGTCAGTCTCTTTTGAGGAGGACAGCTGCACTCTGCAAATACTCAGAGGCACCATTGCCAAGGCCTGCCCTGAAGTCTTGCTATGTTTCCCAGAAAATGCCAGCACCGTGTGGTTATGGGCCCAGCTCCAACTGGTTATGGGCCCAGCTCCAACGTGCTACTCATGAGTAACAGTGAGTGTACTGCGTGCTGTGTGACTCAGCTATTGCCATGGCTTCCACAATGTCCGGGTTGCTGTTTGAGAGGCTGAATGAGCACAATTATGTGACTTGGAGCCAGAAGATGCAGAGAGAAATTTCTCTCTCTTTCTCACAATACTAGAACCAGGGGGCATTCATTGAAAATGCTGGGGGGAAGAATTAGGACTAATCAAAGGAAACACTTCTTCACGCAACGTGTGATTGGTGTTTGGAATATGCTGCCACAGGAGGTGGTGATGGGCACTAACCTGGATAGCTTTAAAAAGGGATTGGACAGATTTATGGAGGAGAAGTCGATTTATGGCTACCAATCTTGATCCTCTTTGATCTGAGATTGCAAATGCCTTAACAGACCAGGTGCTCTGCTCGGGAGCAACAGCCGCAGAAGGCCCTTGCTTTCACATCCTGCATGTGAGCTCCCAATGGCACCTGGTGGGCCACTGCGAGTAGCATAGTGCTGGACTAGATGGACTCTGGTTTGATCCAGCTGGCTTGTTCTTATGTTCTTATGTTCTTAATCCTGCTTGGCATATGGTTGGCTTGTATTCTTTTGCTTGTGCACCTGAGAATGCAGTTATCTCATCCTCTGACCTCCAAGACTGGTGTGTGTTTCTGCTGCTTTTGCAGCACAGCAGCAAAACTGAGCTACAAGGCAGGAATTCTTCAGTTTGGACCCTGTGCCCATCATGGATTAAGCCCTCTGCTCCCCTTTGCTCCTGCAGGGATAACACTGCCAACATACGTTACAGGGAGAGTGTTCCAGCAAGGTGATAGATGCGTTTTTGTGTCACTGCTTGTTATCAAGACTCACCTGGCTCTGCCAACCACGACTGTCTGCGCCCAGGGTTGCATGATTTCCAGAAAAGAGCCGTAGTCAAAGAAACCGCTTTGCCACTGGCCTTTTTGACCTAGGCGGGGAAAAAGGAAACAGGAAATGTCAGGAGAGGCAAAATTATTTGGGCAAGGCCAGTGGGCAAGGCCAGTGGGTAACAGTTCTTTTTTGTGGGCTTCGCCACCCTGACTTGGATGGCTCAGGTTAGCCGGCTCTCGTCAGATCTCAGAAGCTAAGCCTAACTGGTACTTGACGGGAAAAATAGGCCAGGCCTGGAAACCCCTTCTGTTTGCTCTTGACTTGTCCCTAAGTCAGCTGCAACTTGATGGCAGGTCTCTCCACTACCAAAGGCTCAGTCACACTGCTCCACTGACTTCGCTAAAACCCAACACCAGTTTGGAGTAGTCTTCACTGACTTGGACGGGGCTGTGCCCAACCTGAACTTGATCTTTTCATTGAAGAAGAAGAGTTTGGATTTATATCCCCCCTTTCTCTCCTGCAGGAGACTCAAAGGGGCTAACAATATCCTTGCCCTTCCCCCCTCACAACAAACACCCTGTGAGGTGGGTGGGGCTGAGAGAGCTCAGAAGAACTGTGACTAGCCCAAGGTCACCCAGCTGGCATGTGTGGGAGTGTACAGGCGAATCTGAATTCCCCAGAGAAGCCTCCACAGCTCAGGCGGCAGAGCTGGGAATCAAACCCGGTTCCTCCCGATTAGATACACGAGCTCTTAACCTCCTACGAGCTCTTAACCTCCACGAGCTCTTAACCTTCCATTAGAGCTTCACAGTCTAATGGAAGACGTGCATCGCTGAGAACATTTGACCATCTGGGTGCATTCTATAGTAAGTCTTTACCGACATACACCATCTTGTTGTTCTTGTCCTATAGCAGTGATGGCGAACCTTTGGCACTCCAGATATTATGGACTACAATTCCCATCAGCCCCTGCCAGCATGGCCAATTGGACAGGGGCTGATGGGAATTGTAGTCCATAACATCTGGAGTGCGAAAGGTTCGCCACCACGGTCCTATAGTAAGTCTCCAACCCAGTGGCATAGCGCCAAAGGGGGGGGGCGCGATGCCCCGGGCAGGGGCATGGTGTAGCAGGGGCATGGTGCACACGTGTGCCCCGGGTGCAGTTCCGCCTCGCTCCACCCCTGCTCCAGTCTTTCTGCCCTTGTGTGCGTGTGCAAAACAGTGACCACAATCAAATTCGTTACACTATGACAGGGGTCTGCAACCTGCGGCTCTCCAGATGTTCATGGACTACAATTCCCATCAGCCCCTGCCAGCATGGCCAACAGTAGTCCATGGACATCTGGAGAGCCGCAGGTTGCAGACCTCTGCACTATGAGGTGCCCTGTCCAGACCCAGGCTAGAACGGTCTTGTCAAATCTTGGAAGCTAAGCAGGGTAAGCCTTGGTTAGCATTTGGATGGGAGATCTCCAAATAATCCAGGGTTGCTAAACAGAGGCAGACAAAAGGCAAAAGACCTCGGTTTGTGTCTTGTCTTGGAAACACCACAGTCCTGGGGTTGCCACAAGCCAACCGTGACTTGACGGCTCTTTCCACCGTCAGTCACCACAAGGCTCTGTGCTGTTCTGGAAACGGCCAAAGCATTTAGAGAGGCCGGCGGCTGCAGTCTGACATCCAATTTAACAGCAACTGAAATAAAAATGTGCACGAGTCCGGGCGGTCATACATATCTGGCCCCTCCCCCTTCCTTCTTGTGGAGGGATAAAAGAATGGTCTCTGAAGAAGGCTTCTTGTTACCTGAACACAGGAGTGATCATATGTGGTGAAGAAGAAGAAGAAGAAGAAGAAGAAGAAGAAGAAGAAGAAGAAGAAGAAGAAGAAGAAGAAGAAGAAGAAGAAGAAGAAGAAGAAGAAGAAGAAGAAGAAGAAGAAGAAGAAGAAGAAGAAGAAGAAGAAGAAGAAGAAGAAGAAGAAGAAGAAGAAGAAGAAGAAGAAGAAGAAGAAGAAGAAGAAGAAGAAGAAGAAGAAGAAGAAGAAGAAGAAGAGATACAGGAAATAAATGTTAGGTCGAAGGAAATCTAGAAGAAGAAGAAGAGTTTGGATTTATATCCCCCCTTTCTCTCCCGCAGGAGACTCAAAGGGGCTTATAATGTCCTTGCCCTTCCCCCCTCACAACAAACACCCTGTGAGGTGGGTGGGGCTGAGAGAGCTCCGAGAAGCTGTGACTAGCCCAAGGTCACCCAGCTGGCGTGTGTGGGAGTGCACAGGCTAATCTGAATTCCCCAGATAAGCCTCCACAGCTCAGGCGGCAGAGCTGGGAATCAAACCCAGTTCCTCCAGATTAGATACATGAGCCTCTTAACCTCCTACGCCACTGCTGCTTAACTGGACTTTGTGTTCACTATGCAAAGTGGGAACATTAGTTCGGGTTTTGTTCTGTCTTAGAATTCATGTTAGTATACGGAAAACTAGCTTTGGCGAAGCCTGTATTTGTACACGGTGGGAAACCAACAGTTAGGTTTAGCCCACCTTTTGTCCATACAAGACAGAAGACGGTAAGAGAGAAGAATTGAATTCATACACATTGAAATTTAACTGCAGGTTCTTGAGTGGGGAAATTTATGAGGATGACTGAGGGATTGGAGCACCTTCCTTATGAGGAGAGGCTGCAGCATTTGGGACTCTTCCATTTGGAGAGGAGACGTCTGAGGGGGGATCTGATTGAAGTCTATAAAATTATGCATGGGGTAGAAAATGTCAACAGAGAGAAATTTTTCTCACAATACTAAAACCAGGGGGCGTACATTGAAAATGCTGGGGGCAAGAATTAGGATTGTAAATTCCTATTGTGAATAGGAATTAGGATTATAAAATGTGTGATTGGTGTTTGGAATATGCTGCCACAGGAGGTGGTGATGGCCACTAACCTAGATAGCTTTAAAAGGGGCTTGGACAGATTTATGGAGGAGAAGTCGATCTATGGCTCCCAATCTTGATCCTCCTTGATCTGAGATGGCAAATGCCTTAGCAGACCAGGTGCTCAGGAGCAGCAGCAGCAGCAGAAGGCCATTGCTTTCACATCCTGCATGTGAGCTCCCAAAGGCCACTGCGAGTAGCAGAGTGCTGGACTAGATGGACTGTGGTCTGATCCAGCAGGCTCGTTCTTATGTTCTTATCCAAGATAGTTTTGGTTAGTGCTCCATCATTTCTACTTTTGTCAATGGCTGCAACAGCAGGGAAACAAACTTCCGTGCTCCAGCACGCCAGAGTGGGTCAGACGATCAGCTTTAGCAGGATTAAGAACATAAGAACATAAGAACAAGCCAGCTGGATCAGACCAGAGTCCATCTAGTCCAGCACTCTGCTACTCGCAGTGGCCCACCAGGTGCCTTTGGGAGATCACAGGCAGGATGTGAAAGCAATGGCCTTAAGAACATAAGAAAGAGCCTGCTAGATCAGACCAGAGTCCATCTAGTCCAGCTCTCTGCTACTCGCAGTGGCCCACCAGGTGCCTTTGGGAGCTCACATGCAGGATGTGAAAGCAATGGCCTTCTGCTGCTGCTGCTCCTGAGCACCTGGTCTGTTAAGGCATTTGCAACCTCAGTTCAAAGTGGATCAAGATTGGTAGCCATAAATCGGGAGGCTTGGTGAGATTACTCTATTTACAAGATGTTAGGAGGTTGTGTTTGTATCTGGCGTCTTGTATGGACCACATCTTTCTCACATACACAAACACAGAGCTGCAACTTTCTCACTATCTCCTTCTCTATCTCTCTGTTTCTCATGTGCGCGCGAGCGCGAGCACACACACACACACAAAAGGCCCGTCCTAGATTCGACACTAAGCTTCAAACAAATTGCATGAAGAGATGCTTATTAAGAAACGTCTGTCCGCCCTCAGCCATAACAGCCTCTTTAATTTGCTCGTCTACATAAAGAGAGCCATTTATCAGCAGAAGGCATAATTTATTGTTAAATGATGGGATTCAGGGAGCAAAAGGGAATTTGCCCACTTTTAAATAAATAACTCCACGAGGGCGGGTTTTTCTTCCTTTCAGCGCAAACATTTGTCAAAAGGCAGCCTTGGTCATTAAAGACATGTTAGTGGCATAGTGGCTAAGAGCAGGTGCATTCTGATCTGGAGGAACCGGGTTTGATTCCCAGCTCTGCCGCTTGAGTTGTGGAGGCTTATCTGGGGGATTCAGATTATCAGAGTGCCCCCTCCACCCTTGCTTTGGCAGGCAGGCAGGCAGGCAGGCGGGCGGGCGGATGGACGGACGGACGGACGGACGGATGAACACAAGCATGCACTGGTTCTTAACACTGGTCACAGTCACACTCCAGCATGGCCAAGAAAGAGAATCCAGGATTTTTATTTAACCCAATTATTTTTAAATCTGATTTCTTTTTCCAAATAAAAGCTAACCAAATAACTGGGAGTCAAACCCCTACTCTGCCATTGAAGTTTACTATGTGACCTGGGCTAGTTACTCTCCCGCAGACCAAGC
This sequence comes from Sphaerodactylus townsendi, assembly GCF_021028975.2. Taxonomy (NCBI): domain Eukaryota; kingdom Metazoa; phylum Chordata; class Lepidosauria; order Squamata; family Sphaerodactylidae; genus Sphaerodactylus; species Sphaerodactylus townsendi. The sequence continues at coordinate 1,236,073 of NW_025950385.1, forward strand.
TGTAGTAGTGCACTGCCGACCCAGCAGTGCCGTAGTAGAACGTTGGGACGCCAACGGACCTGCAGCCTTGCCGGTCGCATCGCACCCCCACTCCTCATCCCCCCATGAGTCACGGGTCATGAACTGTCTGGCTCAATCACCGGGCGCAGGGACAATGGTCTTGCCCCCAGGTGAGGATTAGGCTCAGACGCGTACGCTCCTCTCCGCACGGAGCCAGATGAGATCATGCATCACATGATGATCTCCCGACCTCCCGCTCTCCCGGAACTCCCCCCGGTCCTCCCTCCTACACGCCCCCAATAGGATAACAATAAAAGGTGCCAGGAACCAGCAGCGGGAGACTCGCTAGGAACACGGACCTCCGGTCTCCCGCTGCTGGCGATCTCCACCAGATGTTATCTCCGCGTCTCGTCTCGTTCTTACGCTGACCGCGTGGGTCGACTACACCAAGCTACCCTACAGGGTTGTCGTGATGAGAAAATGGAGGAAAGGAGAACGATGCACGACGCTTTGGGTCCCCAATGTGGGAGAAAGGCCAGTAGAAACGAAGCAAATAAATAAATAAGTAGGAACAATGAATTCAAACTTCTGTTTAAAATAACTTGGTGGTACAAACTAAAATTGCAAAACGCACACTCTCAACACAAAAGCCATTGGCCCGGGGGGGGGGGGGGGGGATAAATCAATCAGCCAAACATTTAATGGAATAAGAAATGGTCTTTGCCTGGCAAGTTAATGAGAGCACCTGAAGAACTTTTAAAGAACTAGGAGGGTAAATGTGCAGGTCTCCACCAACAGCTAGGGACCGGATTACGCCAGTCCTATACCAACTGCACTGGCTGCCAATAGAGTACTGGATCATGTTTAAAGTTTTGGCATTGACCTTCAAAGCCATTCGCGGCCTTGGCCCTGCTGATCTGAGGGACCGTCTCTCCCTATACCACCCTTCTAGGCCCCTCCGCTCGTCGGAGGCGGACCTACTGGTGATCCCTGGCCCCAAGGCAATCCGGCTGGCCTCTACAAGGGCCAGGGCTTTTACGGCTCTGGCCCCTACCTGGTGGAACAGGCTTCCAGGTGAGATCAGGGCCCTGCGGGACTTACAGAGTTTCCGCAGGGCCTGTAAAACGGACCTATTCCGCCAGGCGTTTGGCCAGCCGGGATGATGCCAACCCCGCCATAAGAACATCTGGCCTTCCGTGGGTACATAAAGGGGGAAGGAGGGGCTGAAGCCATCTGTAGTTTTAGTATTTTATATATTATTTTATTGTAAATTATGTATTTGATGTTTTAATTGTTTTAGTGTTGATGGACACCGCCCTGAGCCTTCGGGGAGGGCGGTATATAAATATAAATAATAAAAAATAATATTAAAAAATGAATGTGTCCCAAGACAGGTTTGGTTCTCAATAACCAGTGCTCCACCATCGTTGCCTTATCGATATGCGTGAAAACCAAAAACCAAAAAGCCTATTAATAAAACAGGTCAAATGTTGTATCAGGAGGCACGGCCCCATTGCTGGCTGGAGCCTTTGAATCTCCCTGCATGGATATTTGCTACGGCCTTTTGTAGTCTCCTGCAGGAGAGAAAGGGGGGATATAAATCCAAACTCTTCTTCTTCTTCTTCTTCTAACCAAATAACTCCAATATGGTATAAGAATAGACTACCAGACAAGGATCTGGGAGGCCTGGAGTCAAACCCCTACTCTGCCATTGAAGTTTACTATGTGACCTGGGCCAGTTACTCTCCCGCAGACCAAGCTACCCTACAGGGCAGAACGAGGGAAGTCGCAGGGAAACAGCCGAGCTCCCCTTCTTGCGTTATGCCAGCTCTCTATCCAGAAAAGAAAGCACGGGGGGGAAGAAAAAACAATTTGCTTTGGTGGCAGCCTCTTTTGCAATGCTATAATTTTGAATAAGCACTTCTGGCTCGGCAAAGCCAAGTGCAAAAGCAATTAAAAGTGGAGATCCGAGCAAGTCAACCTCTGCTGACTCCGACGGGATGGAAAGCGTTTTATCAAGCCCAAACTTGAAATTACTCTGTTCTAATGTTCCTTGCCTCCTTGGCCCCCCGCTGTAAAATGTGACCATCCATTTCAAAATTATCTCTTCATCGCCGAGTCGAGAGCTGATTGTTTCGATTCCGGGCCTCGTGTCGAGCGTCAGTTTGAAGAATATCGCAGCGCTATCTCGCCTAATAAACGGCTTTAACTTTTCACCTACGAGATCTCTCCTTTAACTTATCGCGGAGAATCATCTGCTTCCCCTTAACGCCTTCCACTAAATTAAAAAATGAAGTCACTCAATTTGGAACCTACACGCTCAAGACAAGCCAGATGAATTACTGGTGAGACAATGGGAGAATGGCTGGCCGGGGGAGAGAAATATTAGCCCCCCAAAAGTTGCCAGAAAATCTATATTTACCGTCAGTCTCATTCCCCCTCTGGTGTAGCAGCCAAGGGACTGAGAGCTTTAAATTAGGACGATCTTAGTGCAAATCCCACCTCTGCTGTGGACTTGCTAGATGGCCTGTGAGCCTTTCTTAGGCCGCTTCCACAAGAGCCAATAAACGTAGGCTAACCATGGTATAAAACCCATGTTGGAGGACAGATCCCGCTCCTAACGTGAGTCCGCTCCACATTTTCCTCCCCACCCGGGTTTTCAAGAATTGCACTATCTGCAATTCTTTTTTTTAATGTATATTGCAGCTGCAGCCGAGCAAACGGCTGCCACAGGAAGCATGTTATTTGGGCGTGCTTCCCTTATCCCCAGTCCCTGCCTCTCTGCTGTGTAGCTACAGAGGGCACAGGGGTGGCAGCACAGTCCGCTCCACATTTTCCTCCCCACCCGGGTTTTTCAAGAATCGCACTATCTGCAATTCTTTTTTTAAAACGTATATTGCAGCTGCAGCCGAGCAGCCACAGGAAGCATGTTATTTGGCCGCGCTTCCCTTTTCCCCAGTCCCTGCCGCTCTGCTGCGTAGCTACAGAGGGCACAGGGGTGGCAGCACAGTCCACTCCACATTTTCCTCCCCACCCGGGTTTTTCAAGAATCGCACCATCTGCAATTCTTTTTTTAAAACGTATATTGCAGCTGCAGCCGAGCAGCCACAGGAAGCATGTTATTTGGCCGCGCTTCCCTTTTCCCCAGTCCCTGCCTCTCTGCTGCGTAGCTACAGAGGGCACAGGGGTGGCAGCACAGCTGGGGAGGTCCACGCCTGCCAGACTTCGTAGCTATGCAGTGGAGGGAGGTGAGTAGAGGGGGAAAGTGCTGCTTCCGTGCGAAGGGGCACGACCCGGCCAATGTGCTTGCTGACCACGGGACACCCAGCCCTACAAACGGCCCGGGGCTACGATGGGTTCCTTTATCCCGCCTGCAACCCGCTTTACATTTACTGTCCGGAAAGGGCTTTAGACTCCGCTCTTCACCCGGAAAATGGGGGTAATAATATTAACATTCCACAAAGGGTTCTTGTAATTACAGCAAACGTAATGCATTTGAAGCTCCCTCAGTGTACTGTATAAATGCAAAATATTATTATTTAATAGCATATGCACAGTAGATAGAGCATTGCGCTCAAGGTAAGCAAATATTACACCAACAAAGGTCTCAATGTAAATAACACAATACGTCACATAACGATGTTTTCAGGACAGTGAACAAATATTGAGCTATATAACTTCTTTTTTTAAAGAACACCGCTGTTTTTGGCCCATGCGGAATGAGCCTTTGATTTTCAAGAAGATAACCATTAACTCATAAACCAAAGGAAAGGTACATACTTGGGTGAGGGCGTCCAGCAAGCATCCAGCGGGGATCGTAGGGCGTCTTGGTGGGGACAAACTCAATGACTCTGTCTATTGTGTCCTTTACTGTGAGCATGGGGACTGGGCTGCACACACTCTAAAGGGAAAAGGAGACACAGTTAGTGTTTCTGGCTCTTCAAGTTTGCACACATTTGGCTGGAGCAAGCGAGAGGCCAGAACAGGGGTCTGCAACCTATGGCTCCCCGGATGTTCATGGACTACAATTCCCATCAGATGTTCATGGACTACATGGACTGCGGCTCTCCAGATGTTCATGGACTACAATTTCCACCAGATGTTCATGGACTACATGGACTGCGGCTCTCCAGATGTTCATGGACTACAATTCCCATCAGATGTTCATGGACTACATGGACTGTGGCTCTCCAGATGTTCATGGACTACAATTTCCACCAGATGTTCATGGACTACATGGACTGCGGCTCTCCAGATGTTCATGGACTACAATTCCCATCAGATGTTCATGGACTGTGGCTCTCCAGATGTTCATGGACTACAATTCCCATCAGATGTGCATGGACTACATGGACTGTGGCTCTCCAGATGTTCATGGACTACAATTCCCATCAGATGTGCATGGACTACATGGACTGTGGCTCTCCAGATGTTCATGGACTACAATTCCCATCAGATGTTCATGGACTACATGGACTGTGGCTCTCCAGATGTTCATGGACTACAATTCCCATCAGATGTGCATGGACTACATGGACTGTGGCTCTCCAGATGTTCATGGACTACAATTCCCATCAGATGTGCATGGACTACATGGACTGTGGCTCTCCAGATGTTCATGGACTGCAATTCCCATCAGATATTCATGGACTATATGGACTGCGGCTCTCCAGATGTTCATGGACTACAATTCCCATCAGATGTTCATGGACTACATGGACTGCGGCTCTCCAGATGTTCATGGACTACAATTCCCATCAGATGTTCATGGACTACATGGACTGCGGCTCTCCAGATGTTCATGGACTACAATTCCCATCAGATGTTCATGGACTACATGGACTGTGGCTCTCCAGATGTTCATGGACTACAATTCCCCCAATTGACCATGCTGGCAGGGGTTGATGGGAATTATAGTCCATGAACATCTGGAGAGCCACAGGTTGCAGACCCCTGGGCCAGAGGCTTAGAGCACACAGCAGCTTTACAAAGTTATCATAAAAATCTCCACTTTCTTGGCATGATGATCAAACTATTAGGGCATGTTTACAATATGCCGCCCTAAAACCGTTTGCCAAAGGCAATCGAGGAAACGGGAGTTTCCAGCGGAGGGGTGCGGCTTTCGAGCAGAAGGTTCTTCAAGTATCTCACCCAACCTCAGCAGTTAGGCAAGGTCATAGGATAGGAGCCAGTGCATCAAATGACATTAAAAGCTCTCCCTGGACCTGCTGAAACCTCAGGGGGAAATAAACCCTCCAGTGAGTTTGTTACCAAGCAACGAACACTTCTCCATCCATCCAGATGGACAACTGTGGACGAGTTAACAACGCAGCTGGGGAAACCTGGAGTTAAAAGCATCTCTCCAGTTCTCCTACCTTGGGTGCCAACAAGATTTTAAGCACACCACTCCCAGTGCAACAAACCTATCGGAAATTCCTGGCTTTCAGCTTTTCAGAGCTGGAATTTCCACCAGGTCTAGTATCCAGTGGTGGGATCCAAAAATTTGAGTAACAGGTTCCCATGGTGGTGGGATTCAAACAGTGGCGTAGCGCCAATGGGGCTGGGCGGGGCACGACGGGGGCGTGGCCGGGCATTCCTGGGCGGGGCTGTGGCAAGGACGCAGCCGCTGCGCTGGTCCTTGGGCGGGAAACGAATGCACACAGGTGCGGGCTGCCACGCACACCGGTGCACCTCCTGCTACACTGCTTCAAGTTCTGCGCGCTACTGCTGAGAGGACAGGCATAACTAAGGCAAAAATCACGTGGCAAAATCACCAATTAGTAACCCCCTCTCAGCACACACAAATAATTAGTAACCTACTCTCGGGAACCTGTGAGAACCTGCTGGATCCCACCTCTGCTAGTATCCAGGTCATGTTCCGCAGCCGTGCCGTAGTTTCTGTGCAGTCTTTTGTGGCCTCCACAAATGATTCGGAGGCTTGACGCACAACCACAAAAAGGTGACAGCAGCCGTTGTTCTTGCGGCATCGGGACTAAAAGAAAGACTAACCTTTGGCAAATACGAAAGCCAGTGGAGAATCGTGTACACGCCTTCAAAGTCATCGCACACTGTGGTGTGGGTCACCCCATTGTTGAACATGATCTGGACCCCACCCAGTTGGTTGTTGGAGGTGTACACCTCTCTTCCAAGAACCTGTGCAAAGAGAGGAAACAGGTAGGCATCCCTTTAGCACATATCGTTCAAAGGAAGATCAGGTTTGATGGCACAAGCACATATATTTTTGATCCCACCTTTCTACTTAAGTAATGGAAGACAATTAACATAGTATTTTGGAAAAGCATACAGTATAGACAAGAAAAGCCATAAAACAGACAGTGAAATGAACTAGAACCGTGGGGGCGAACCTTTGGCACTCCAGATGTTATGGACTACAATTCCCATCAGCCCCTGCCAGCATGGTCAATTGGTCGTGCTGGCAGGGGCTGATGGGAATTGTAGTCCATGAACATCTGGAGTGCCAACGGTTCGCCACCACTGAACTAGAACTTTGAACTGCCGCAGTGAATAGAATAATACTACTTTGGCCAAACCCACGCTTAATTAAAACTGATTTCCAGAGGCGGAGCTACCAGGGGACCGGGGTGCGCGGGTTGCACTGGTCACATGCCGGGGGGATCACCCCCCTGGCGGCACCCCACTCCCCCGCCCCCCTGCGGCGCCCTCCTGCCCCCACACTTACCTTATTTAAACAGTGCAGTCTGGAGAAGTGGCCTGTTCCCTTCAGGCTGAAAGCGGCCTGGCGGGAACTACACTTCCCAGAAGACCTTGTGAGCCCCAAGGTCTCATGGGAAGTATAGTTCCCATTGTCAAGTGATTGTTGTGCAACTTGTGTATTGCGGTTTGTCCTTGGTTCCCAGTCAGGTTCGCGCCTAAAACTGCTGTTGGTGCGCTTGCCTGGAGTTCTGGCTGGGACATATCATCTAAGACTGTCTGCCATCTCTTATGAATTCTGTCTGTGAGAATATGTGAGAATATGCCAGTGATGGGATCCAAAGATTTTAGTAACAGGTTCCCATGGTGGTGGGATTCAAACAGTGGCGTAGCGCCAATGGGGCTGGGCGGGGAACGGCCGGGCATTCCGGGGGCGGGGCATTCATAATTTCTCTGTTACTGTAAAAAAACTCTTACTTAAAAAAAAGTTCCTAATTTCCAGCTGGTATCTTTCTGTCCATAATTTAAACTCATTATAGCAAGTCCTATCGTCTACTCCCAACAGAAACAACTACTTCTCCTCTGTCAAATACTTAATACTTTCAAATATTTAATTTTGTTTCTAGAAATCAAAAGAAGGGAGATTCTTTCCTTAAACCAGGAACTTTACCATATTTCTAACACATGTTTTTAAAACAGCCCAACAGGGAGAATGATCCCGTTTTCTACCTTCGCTAACCAGCCACATAGGAAACAACAGGACTTGATGATTTTTGGACCTAATGGAATTTCTAACAGAAAAGCAGACCCAATTAGTAACCCCCTCTTGGCACACACAAATAATTAGCAACCCACTCTCGGGATCTGGTGAGAACCTGCTGGATCCCACCTCTGGAATAGGCCTTGTTTCTGTTATCTGAGGAGGAGTGTTTCAGCTTTTATATTCTTGCTGTAACTCTGCGGAGCCAGAGTTATCCGGTCTTGCTTTCAAATCCTACTTAGCCAGTGATTAAAGAACTGTTTGAAGTTACTTTGCCTGGACTCAGTCTGTCCGTTACATCCATTTTTCACCATGAAGGGAACAGGCCGCTTTCACAGGATGAACTAAGGTAAGTGGGGAGAGAAACACTGAGCGCTCACCGGGCGCAGTATGACCCAGCTATACCTCTGCTGATTTCAGGCCAGTTCCAAAAATGGGGGGGGGGGGTGTCCTCAAACAAACCCCCGCACAAACTGATTGGATACCATTATTAGACTTTGCCGGCTGTCACCCGCATAACCACAGGAGGGAGGCCGTGTGGAGAGAATGGCCTACATAGGGGAAGAAGAAGAAGAGTTTTGGATTTATATCCCCCCTTTCTCTCCTGCAGGAGACTCAAAGGGGCTGACAATCTCCTTGCCCTTCCCCCCTCACAACAAACACCCTGTGAGGTGGGTGGGGCTGAGAGAGCTCAGAAGAACTGTGACTAGCCCAAGGTCACCCAGCTGGCACGTGTGGGAGTGCCCAGGCTAATCTGAATTCCCCAGAGAAGCCTCCACAGCTCAGGCGGCAAAGCTGGGAATCAAACCCGGTTCCTCCAGATTAGATATACGAGCTCTTAACCTCCTACGCCACTGCTGCTCCAGACTGCTATAGGAGAAACAGTCCTAAATACTGTCCTCAAGAAGAAGAGGAAGAGGAGGAGGAGGAGGAGGAGGAGTTTGGATTTATATCCCCCCTTCTCTCCTGCAGGAGACTCAAAGGGGCTGACAATCTCCTTGCCCTTCCCCCCTCACCACAAACACCCTGTGAGGTGGGTGGGGCTGGGAGCGCTCCGAGAAGCTGTGACTAGCCCAAGGTCACCCAGCTGGCGTGTGTGGGAGTGCACAGGCTAATCTGAATTCCCCAGATAAGCCCCCACAGCTCAGGCGGCAGAGCTGGGAATCAAACCCGGTTCCTCCAGATTAGATACACAAACTCTTAACCTCCTACGCCACTGCTGCTCTAGGATTTAACCCTAAACAAAAAGAAAAAAAACAGACAGCTGCTAGAATGCGAGGATGCAATTCCTCCAGGTAGTGATTTTGCAACAGGGAACGCAGGAGTTCGCTCTGTTCAGACAGCAAAATTACAGCTGGCATTCGGTTACCACAGCTCGGATTCTAAATCAAGCCTCCACACGGAGAATGGGCAAAGAGATAGCTGCTCATTTGTTTTCAGCATCTCCCACTTATTTGGCTCAGGAACATCTGAACACACCACAACAAACGCAAGCACGGCTGAGCAATTCAGACAACAGTCCATAGCTGGCAACAAGTGAGGGGTTGCAGGTCCACCTCAGACCAGAGTTTCTGAGCCAATCATAAACAATGCCAAATTATCACAAACCACAGTTTGCAAAGACTTTTCAACCCATGGTTTAGGATTCAGTTTGCTACCTGATCACAAGTTTCACATCAGTCCAGATATCTGGCCAAACCAAGGTTTAATCATGACAAAAAGAAGAAGAAGAAGAAGAAGAAGAAGAAGAAGAAGAAGAAGAAGAAGAAGAAGAAGAAGAAGAAGAAGAAGAAGAAGAAGAAGAAGAGAAGGAGAAGGAGAAGGAGAAGAGGAGGAGGAGTTTGGATATATATATTCCCTTTCTCTCCAGTAAGGAGACTCAAAGGGGCTTACAAACTCCTTGCCCTTCCCCCCTCACAACAAACACGCTGTGAGGTAGGTGGGGCTGAGAGAGCTCAGAAGATCTGTGACTAGCCCAAGGTCACCCAGCTGGCGTGTGTAGCGGTGCACAGGCTAATCTGAATTCCCCAGATAAGCCTCCACAGCTCAGGCGGCAGAGCTGGGAATCAAACCTGGTTCTTCAGATTAGAGTGCACCTGCTCTTAACCACTACGCCACTGCTGATGACTGAATGTAGTCAACATACAGTGTGAGATATGCCAAAAAAATGTATTGCTCCAATTTCAGGATTAGACTGGATTTCAGATTCTTTTCATTTCTCGAACTCCTCTTTCGCATCCAGTCTTTTGTAGGGATATTCACTGATTCCTTAAGATACTACATATCACCCACCCAATAAATATCAGAACCTTTTTATTAATAGCAACCCAAAATGGGAGAGGAGGAGCTGTCCTCTTCAAGACTTCACCCATGACACAGCAATTACTGCCCAGTTGGCATCAGTTCAGTCCATCACAACATTTTTTTTTCAGCAAGCCTTTATTGGCATAAAGCAGTACAACAATAATAAAAACAGATTAAAAAGCATATACAATACAGGATATACATGATAGGACGAAGGAAATCTACTGGCATTTAGTAATTTCCAGAAGAAAATCTGCCACTATCATACAGAGAGAAGGATCAGGGTTGTTCAACAAGTAGTGTAATCTAATTAAATCGGGGAGAAAGGGTAAATGTAAGGGAGTGAGATTCACATACTTGGATCTGATTTCCTTGAATCTGAGACAGTGAAGTAATTGGTGGGCCAGAGATTCAACTGGAGAGCCATCGTTACATGGGCACAACGCTTTTCTCCTTTTCTTGCTTATTAAATCTGCCATGTAACAAGGGAGAAGGCATTACATTAAAACCTGCATGCGAGCATTATGGCTCTCCTTTTGAACAGGGTTTATTAAGCAATACGAGGTAGTGTGCCAAGTGGCCCCGTTCAAATGGAATGAGAAAAGTACCACCTGGGAGGAGACCGCGTTTTCTTGGCTAGGTGAGTAGGTGTAGAGAACTCTATCCAATAGTTGACCTTTTAATTTCCTATAAGCTTCTGAATAGGACCAAAGGGGCAAAGGGAGTGAATCCACTGACAGTCCAATGGAGGCCATTTTTCTTCAATTATGGGGAAAACCAGGGGTTGGAATGTGGTGTCAGAGAGCAGACGGTTGGACCAGGGAATTACAGTCCGAGAGAAAATGAATTCAAGCAGCCAGAATCTACAAAAGTCCTCATGCCAAGCCGGGCTGATTCCAAGGAGGCTCTTTGACCTAACTCCAGACAAAGGAAGGGCTGCATAGGGCACACATACAATTTGGGAGTCCAGTTATCTTATGGTGAAAATTTGGATTGAAGAGAATTCAAGGAGTGGTTAATAGCTTGAATCCAAATTGGGACCTCCGTAAAGCAATCCTCGCCAGGCGCTTACTTTGACATTGAAAAATTTGAGGGGCAGGAGGTGATAAAGGATGGGCCACTTTGCTGTAAAAGAAATGCGTAGTAGTGCTTGACATACTATTAGATGTAGCTAGGAGAGCAGCCTTCCTCTGGGTTGCCCATGGAAAGGTTAAAGGAAAATGAGAGGCCAAAGGTATTTCATAGCACTTAACCTGTTCAATTTGGGTGCTTTTCATTGCCCATGTGAGCTTCTTAAAGCTGGGAGAAGACCAATACCTTGGTTTCTTTCTATAATTTGGAGTGCTGTGTGGTTTCCGGGCTGTATGGCCGTGTTCTAAGCAGCATTCTCTCCTTGACGCTTTCGCCTGCATCTGTGGCTGGCATCTTCAGCAGGAGGATCAGAAGGATTCTTTCATGTAATTAATTGTCAGTCTGTTGGATTCACAGTAATCCACACAGTGCTTCATTAAGCGACTGAGGCCAACTCTGGTTCGAGAGAGGGTGTGCGACAGCATCATCTGCATACAGCAGAATTGGATACGGGATGTACCCAGTTTTGGGGCATGGCTGTTCACTGCTGAGAGGGCAGAGGGGAGGTCACTTAAAGAAAAGGAATTGAAAAGAGTTGGGGCCAGGACCTTAGCCCTGTCTTTGACCTTTGGAAATTTAAATACTGTCTGTCAAAAGGCCTTCGTGGGAACACTTGATCCGAGAACGGGTATGTGTGTGCAGTTGCCTAATTAAGAACAAGAGTCTGGCATCAATATTGAGGGCAGCCAGTTCTTTGTCCAGAGAAGTTCTCTCGGCACAGAGTCAAAGGCAGCCTTTAAATCAACAAAGAGCAGCGATAGAGTTTGTTATCTGCATTGGATTGAATATTTACTGGTTAGATGTGTAATAGGCACCCAGTGGTCCAGAGGAGATTTCCCCTTGTGAAAGTTTCCATTTTGTTCAGCCTCCCACTGCACCAGAGTGGAAAAGCCACAGCTGAAGTTTCTTCAGTAGCAATTTGGCATAAATCTTCCTATCACTGAGAGGAGGCTGATGGGGCTGAAGTTGGCAGAGCTCTGAGTGACTTGCACTTATGGATGGGAAGCACAGTCGCAGACAGCCAAGTCTTGGGTAGGAAATAACACCTGAACTGTTTACTTGGGTAAAAAAATTGGCCATGGGGATAGGAGGCTCCACCAATTCCGTGTATTGAAATTTCAGAATCTCTGGAACCCAGATAGAATCAGGGCCAGGGGCTTTCTCTTCCTTTAAGAGGTCCTCTTAACAGCTCAACTACTTCTTGAGATGAGACAGGAGGCCAACTTTGGTAAAATCTAAAGGGATGAATTGAAGAGGAGATCCATTGCTTAAAAATATCGTTGGCATTAAAAAGTTTGCTTTGAAACAAGTCCATGCCACCAAATATCAGGGGTAATACAGGTGGGGTAGGAGGCTTGCATCGGTTAAAATTATTCAGGACAGCCCAGAGTAGCCTGGACTGTTGGAAGTTACGCAGAGTGGAGAGCACGTTCCCATTGGGTGTTGACATGTTCCATATGGTTCTTCCCACCATTAGCTGAAAGTTGTTTCTGCAATTCTATTAGTAGGACGAGGGAGGTCCCGGGTCTCCCCTGAAGCCCTAAAGTTCCGATATAAGGAAGCCGAATTTGACGCTCATTGTTGCTCCATGCACTCTCTATCAATCAAGGTGTTCTCTTTCTCTGTTTTTTGCTGGGATTCCCCACGATGGACGTGGAAAGACCGACCTCACAATTGTTGTTTAAGAAGCTCTGTCGAAACTGGTGATAGTCTCCTGGGGAATCTGCAGTGAGAACAGAGGATTTCAAGGGCTGTGGTTAAAGCTGGGGGAGATGAGTAAGTTTTCAGTGGCTAAGGCCAGTTTGGGGTGTCCAAAACTAGTCTGGGGATGTCTACCATTTTGGTGGTAAGGAATCTGCATGTCTGGCCTCCTTGATGTGTGATAAAAATGGGAAGTCTTGAGGGGAAGGTGATCACAACCAGCAGAAGATCTCCAATCTGGAAGGATAAAACAAATGATCTCAACTCTGGGAAATGGAGGAGACAGTCAATGACACTGCAGCCATGAGGAGAAACAAAAGGTATAATCTTGAGCATGGGTGTAGCACTCCTTAAAGCCATTTAGCCAAAGTTTGTTGTGCTTGATGGCCAAGTGAACAGATTTCCTACCAGCTTGGCGTTGGAGTGAGTATCCTTGGAGTCGCTAAGGTCAAGGACGTAAGAGTAGAGTGGTAGGGTTCACTTCATCAAAACCTTCCTGCTCAAGAAGGGAAGCTTAAGTTTGCACTCTACTCTTGTACGTAAAAGTCCCCATTAGAACAATCTGGGAGGAGGGGTGGCTACATTCAAGCTCCTCAATATAGATGGATAGGTTATCCCAAGAATTTCACACAAGGTAGCTTTTCTGAGAGACTCAGGAGGGACATAAATATTAACAAGGACTCAGGAGATCCTCCTTAAAGAATTTGAACAGCCTGAGCTGTCTGAGTGTTGAAGGAGAGTAGGGCCTGTGCCTGGATTGACGCTGTGGAACTAGGGATGCAAAGGCCACCCGGAATAGCAACCTCAGACTCTAGACAATTTGAAGTTTAGCTTGGAAGGTAGAGAAAGGACTTATAGAAGTCTATAAAAGCAAATATGATTATTGGCCACACGTGCTTCCCCTAGAAGGGAGGAATCTCCATCAGCCTCTCTGAGGTAGTCACAGAAGAGGGGGTTTCTGAGCTTGTTCCCCCAACCTGAAATATTCCATGATAGGATGGAGAGGCCAGCTGGAGGTTGGCGTCATTCGGTGTGCTCTAGGTCTGTGATTCCAGGAATATCAGAAAGGATGCAGCCATTTCTGGGAGGTAAGGTTGTTCTTGTGATGAGTGGCAGTGCCAAGGGTCTCGACTTCGGCATAGAGTTCTCGACTGAGTGGAAGAACTTGGAACTTGCAATAGAAAAAACTGCTGGATTCCAACACCTGGTTAAACCCCCCTTGAATGTTGTTTCTGATAATTTGCCAGCGACAGCCAATTTGGGAACTATTTCTCCATCCTCAACAACTCTACCCTCGAACCTGCACGGCCAAAGAAATTCGCTCCAGTCTATCTCTGGACCCTCCACTCAGTGTTATATGGACACTAGCTCCCCCCCACATGAAGATCTACTAGTTCCGCTGTCTCCTAATCCCATTCGCTCATCCAGCGCTACTAGCCCCACCAACACTCCTCACGCTGAGAGTGCTCCCCCACATGTGGCGTTGACTCATCTGGAAATGGACATAGATTTCCGCTTCTCAACAAGGGTGCTTAGTAGGAAGAATCCTTCGCCCTTCACCTCTCCAGGCAAATCCTGGGCTAAGGAGGCTTGAGGAAACAGAATCTTCCCAGCTCTCTTCTATAGCCTCCCATTCGACATATTATTTCACCCTAGATCCCTTGGGGTTCCTTTTGCCCTGTTGAGGGAGAATCAGGATGCTTCCCCCCAATACATGTCCAAATCCCCCCTCTTGGAAGAGGGAGGTCCTTACAGGGTTTCCTTGGTGGACCTCCTGCAAGCTGGTAGAACAAAAAAAAGCTGTCATTGCTAATCTAGGCTCTACCACCTCCAAACTCATTCAGCTAATGCAGTCTTCGTCTCAGGCTCTAGAGGGTCAGGCCTCAGCATCCTGCTCTGTGCCTGAGTGTCCTGCAGCACCAACAAATCCTTCTAATTCGTGCCCTCCAGAGATCCTCTCCATCACAACATAAGCATAAGCATTTTATTGTCATTGTGCACGCACAACGAAATTTACAGCAGCATTCCTCGATGCACACAATTCCAGACTCATGCCCCATCCTCATCTCTCTTTCCCCTCCCTCCACCTCCATCCCTACACAGCCCCAAACACATCAACACGAAGCCAGCTGAGGAGTTCTGAGCACAGCCACAGCCTCTAGAGTAGAAGCTGTCTCTAAGCCTCTTTGTCCTAGTTTTGATAGACCTGGTATCGGCTCCGCCGGATGGTAACAGGGTTCAAAAAAGAGAGCGTGCTGGATGAGACGGGCCAGTTCTCTCTCGAGAATATTTGGGGCTTTCTTTTTTTTTTTTTTTTTTTTTTTTTTTTTTTTTTTTTTTCTTTAGGCTTCGGGAATTATAGAGTTCTTCCAAGGAGGGGAGAGGGCAGCCGATAATCCTCTGGGCAGTAGTGATCACCCTTTGGAGCGCCTTCCTATCTGCCCCTGTGCAACTGGAGAACCATACGCAAATGCAGTAGGTTAAGACACTCTCTATAGCACAGCAGTAAAAGGACACCAGGAGTTTTCCATTCAGTTGTTGTTTCCTTAAAAGCCTCAGATAGTACAGTCTTTGCTGGGCCATCTTAACCACAGCGGCGTCTGTGCGCCCCAGGTCAACTCCTCTTTAATCATGATGCCCAGAAATTTAAAACCCACAAAACATTCTTTGGCCCCTTCCACACGTGCAAAATAATGCACTTTCAATCCACTTTCAATGCACTTTGCAGCTGGATTTTACTGTGAAGGATAGCAAAATCCACTTGCAAACAATTGTGAAAGTGGATTGAAAGTGCATTACTCTGCAGGTGCGGAAGGGGCCTTTGTCATTCCAGCCACCTTTAGCTATAAAGCACATTTCTGCCCACAACACCGCCCTGCCTTTCGTAGCTTGCAAAGCCATTGTTCGAGTTGCATGCTTTTTAATTCCAAAGTTCACAAACTCCCTCCACATCTGCCTGCGCCCCTCCCAGCTTTCCTTTAAAAAAATATAATTTCAGCCGTTGTAGGTTCAGGTGTTTGTGCAGTCTGGATTTTGCCAGGGTCAGTTGCTCACTTAAATATTCAACCATTTTGCAAAACAACAAGTTGTCACAGCCTTGTCAAGCCCATCAGCCTGCTTTTGAAACGGCAAGCTGCTATTAAGCCTCGCATTTTCAAAAGCCGCCTTCCGACGCCCGTGAACAATGGTGGAATTTCCAAGTATCAGGCCAGGAAAGGAGGACTCAGCGTAACGTCTACCCTCATAATGTTACCAGCAGAAAAATAGGAAAAATATTTTCCTGAGCCTGCCACCGAACTACACTGGCTAAGGATCACAGCAAAGAGACCAGTGTTGTCCAAAAGCCTCCACAAGTCCTGGAAAGAACATGTATATACAAATGTGCTGATATTTCACATGGTTTCCTTCTTGCCTTTGTCCCTTTTAAGGTTTAATGTAAGCCCCTCAGTGTGGGATTTATTATTTGCCAAATGTTTAGGATTATACTTTAGCTAGGTTCTCCAGTTGATTTAAAGGTTTCGATTACTGTTAATTTAGGATACTCTTGCTTATAAGTATGTTTATGAATGGGCTTGTACTCGTATTGGAGGTTCTTTTGTTTATAAGGTTAAGGGATTCTCTATAGGAGTTACTTTAAAGTGATAGACAAAGAAGAGGAAATGGATTAGAAATATTCTTCTTTACACTTTATTGTATGATAATAGCCTCTTAGGATTTTAGTAGATTTATTTTAGCTAAGGTAACAAGGAAGTAGATCCAGAAGAAATGCAAAAGTAAGGAACCAAGCTCCCTCACCTTACAATCTGATAAGTTTGTCAACCCTCAACAAAAGACCTTTTGGACTTACAAGGGAGGTGCCTTTGGCTGTTTGGAGGACATCACCCTAGTTCCCATTGGACTATTTTGAATTTTTCACTTCTAGGATCTCAAGACCCATTGGACTATTGAAGTTTCCACTTCTAGGATCTCTAAAGATTCATTGGCAGCAACACTTTTTCTTCTGGGACTTAATCCCATCAGCAAAAACAAAAGACTGTCTTCCTCCTCTTTGTTTTAGATTGTCTGTATTATGTGGCCGGGGACTGCCCCCTTCCTCCTCTGGTTGGGTGAAAAACTGTATAAAAAGGGCTGTGTTTCATTCTGTACTGGGCAGTCTGGCCTGGAAAGAGCTTGAAATCACAATAAAGAACCTCTGCTCTGAAGGCAGCCTGCCTTGCATCCACTCACTGCTGCCAAAGCTGAAATCACTCTGAAATCACTTTCTAGTTACCCCTGGCAGTGGGTAACAATAACTCAGAAAAGGACATGGATTCAGGACAAGCACATCTGCACAAATTAGTGTATGCTGCATAATCTACACAGGCTGGAACCATTTGGCTACCCTTGGCGCAGCGTGAGTTGCTGCACATCAGAGCATGATTTTATTTTCCCCCTGCCTTTGCTTTTGACCCTGTTTTGGAAGGAGCAAAACCTCCGTTTTCAAAACATTTTTACATATTTATTGCACAATCATCATCATCATCATCATCATCATCATCATCATCATCATCATCATCATCATCATCTTCTTCTTCTTCTTCTTCTTCTTCTTCTTCTTCTTCTTCTTCTTCTTCTTCTTCTTCTTCTTCTTCTTCTTCTTCTTCTTCTTCTTCTTCATTTACAGTCAGCAGACCCATAAAAACATACTAAAGGAACTAATAATTTAACAAGTTTCAAATACATTCTCGGGAAAAAACCCCAAAATTAAAAGTGTTAAAAGAGATAGAAAAAGTGCAGAGAAGGGCGACGAGAACGATTGAAGGATTGGAGCACCTTCCTTATGAGGAGAGGCTGCAGCGTTTGGGACTCTTTAGTTTGGAGAGGAGACGTCTGAGGAGGGATATGATTGAAGTCTATAAAATTACGCAAGGGGTAGAAAATGTTGACAGAGAGAAATTTTTCTCTCTTTCTCACAATACTAGAACCAGGGGGCATTCATTGAAAATGCTTGGGGAAGAAGGTTAGGACTAATAAAAGGAAACACTCCTTCACGCTATAGCGTGTGTGATTGGTGTTTGGAATATGCTGCCACAGGAGGTGGTGATGGCCACTCACCTGGATAGCTTTCAAAGGGGCTTGGACAGATTTATGGAGGAGAAGTCGATCTATGGCTCCCAATCTTGATCCTCCTTGATCTGAGATGGCAAATGCCTTGCTTGCAGAACCAGGTGCCTTGTGGAGCAGCAGCAGCAGCAGCAGCAGAAGGCCATTGCTTTCACCTCCTGCACGTGAGCTCCCAAAGGCACCTGGTGGGCCACTGCGAGTAGCAGAGTGCTGGACTAGATGGACTCTGGTCTGATCCAGCAGGCTAGTTCTTATGTTCCTATGTTTTCAAACCTAGTCAGTTTATATTTATTGCACAACATTTATCCTGCATCCCTTCGTCTCAAAGAGGGAGACAGAGCTCTGGCGGAGGGTGCACGGAATCCTTTCCCTTGTCTGCCAGAAATCCCATTTGCTCCCCACAGAGGTTTCCATGATTACTCATGTACCCATATTGAAAATCCTTGTAATCAGGAGATCAACAAAATACGGGCAGAAAGTGATGCGCACAACAGAAATAGCCTGGAGAAGCAAAGGAAGGCCCTAGTGCAGGCGTGGCCAACCTATGGCACTCCAGATGTTTGTGGACTACAATTCCCATCAGCCCCTGCCAGCATGGTCAATTGGCCATGCTGGTAAGGGCTGATGGGAATTGCAGTCCACGAACATCTAGAGCGCCAAAGGTTGGCCACCCCTATGTTCATGGACTACAATTCCCATCAGCCCCTGCCAGCATGGTCAATTGGCCATGCTGGTAGGGGCTGATGGGAATTGTAGTCCACAAACATCTAGAGCGCCAAAGGTTGGCCACCCCTATGTTCATGGACTACAATTCCCATCAGCCCCTGCTGATGTTCATGGACTATATGTTCATGGACTACAATTCCCATCAGCACCTGCCAGCGTGGTCAATTGGCCATGCTGGTAGGGGCTGATGGGGATTGTAGTCCACGAACATCTAGAGCGCCATAGGTTGGCCACCCCTATGTTCATGGACTACAATTCCCAACAGCCCCTGCTGATGTTCATGGACTATATGTTCATGGACTACAATTCCCATCAGCCCTTGCCAGCATGGTCAATTGGCCATGCTGGTAGGGGCTGATGGGAATTGTAGTCCACGAACATCTAGAGCGCCATAGGTGGGCCACCCCTACTCTAGCTGCTACACTACATGGGACTGACTGAGAATCCTTCACATATAGACGTGTTTGGTAGTTAAAATAATCACTGAACGTTCACTCCCAGGTTCCTCCCAGCTGGGTCACTACCAGGGGACTGAACGAAGGCCAATTGGCCATGCTGGCAGGGGCTGATAGGAATTGTAGTCCATGAACATCTGGAGCGCCATAGGTTGGCCACCCCTGCCCGGGCCTAGTGGAAATGACGTAGGAGGCGTAGGAGGTTAAGAGCTCGTGTATCTAATCTGGAGGAACCGGGTTTGATTCCCAGCTCTGCCGCCTGAGCTGTGGAGGCTTCTCTGGGGAATTCAGATTAGCCTGTGCACTCCCACACATGCCAGCTGGGTGACCTTGGGCTAGTCACAGCTTCTCGGAGCTCTCTCAGCCCCACCCACCTCACAGGGTGTTTGTTGTGAGGGGGGAAGGGCAAGGAGACTGTCAGCCCCTTTGAGTCTCCTGCCGGAGAGAAAGGGGGGATATAAATCCAAACTCTTCTTCTTCTTCTTCTTCCCCACATTTCACACCCGTGCAAACAGGTCGAGCCCCCCCCCCCCCCCCAGGGCTCCTTGGAACGAGTGAGCAAGCGAGCATCTGACCAAGCGCCTGACCGCCGGACTTTCAATTCTCTGGCGCCCGGCTCTCCCTCCTTCTAATCTCAGCCCGAGCGCCGCACGGCTCTTTTCTCATTCCCTCGCTGTCTCTTTCCATTTGCCCTCTCGCTGACTGATACACTGATCGCTCGGTCACCCGGCTTTCTGCTCCGCTGAGTCCATATTACTAATAACACCTCTGCCACGGCCAGTTTACCTCATGAAGGCAGGAGCACATCATTACAAAATAAACTCATAACTTTGACATTCGAGCAAATACACGCCATTTGTTATTTTTATGGCTTCAGCCTCGCGAACAGGCAGAGGGCATTATGTACCTGTTTCATTTAGATCTTAACACATGCACTCACACACACAAACACACACACACAAAACCCCACACACAATCTTTGCAAAAACAAATGCACACCAAATGATGTGACTGTCAAATGTTACGATGGTAGCTGTCCATTACCTACGGCATTTTTATCCTGACTGACTGTCCAGCAAGGAATCTCAGGGAATCATGCACGGCTTCTACAGTTTTGCTTCACAACAACCCGGCAAGGTTAACTAAGGCTGGGTGGGCATGACTGGCACAAAGTCATCTGACAAGCTTTGGGAGAGTGCAGATTTGAATCCAAGTTTCCCTCGTCTTGCTCTTCCCCTCTAACCACTGTACAATATCGCCTGCCCTTTGCTCTCAGTTAGTGCAGTGAAGTGAATAGACTAGTGCACAAGTGTCGAACTTGTGGCCCTCCAGATGCTATGGACTACAGTTCCCACCATCCTCTGCCAGCATGATGCTGGCAGGGGATGATGGGAACTGTAGTCCATAACATCTGGAGGGCCACAAGTTTGACACCTATGGACTAGTGGATGAGGACACTTGGAGAGTCTGGAGAGTCGGGTTCGAATCCCCACTTCCACCGTGGAAGCTCCCTGGGTGATCCTGGGGTCAGCCCAAAACGTCTGGCCTGGTCTACTTTACAGGGTGGTTGTTGTGAGAAAATTGAGGAGAGATCAGTGTTCTAAATGCCATTTTGAGTCCCAAATGTGGGGAGAAAAATAAATTTAAAAATAAAACTGTATGCTGCCCAATTGAGACTTTGTCCACAAAAAGCTTCAGACATTGTTGGGGTCTTTGTCCTTTGCATTGTGGAAAAGTCACCGCTATGCAGCTTTTACGTAACACCGTTTGCAAGGTGAGCACTGTGAGGTAAAACCAGACATTTTAATCCTCGCCTCTAGGTGATTCACTGCAAATTCCAAAGGATGTGGACATTCGACAATGTGGGGGAGCAGTCAGGGGGGAGCGATCTGGTGGGGAGGACAGGAGGTGTGTCCCACACAGAGCTTCCCCACAAATTCACCAGTTGGGGGTCACAATACTATGTCCCACCCCCCGTCCCACCCCCGCAACATCTGATGGCCTCCCAAGATCACCTTCCTCTCCTGATACGCTCGATAAGATGTAGACATGCTCTTATGATCGTGTGCATGTCGGCGGGGGGGGGGGGGGGGCGACGACACACACACACAGCTTAAGTAGCCCTCAATTTCCAAAGGAGCCTTTGCCATTTTAAAATGGCTGCCCTGAGTGGCGGAGCAGTGGCGGAGTGGCGGAGCAGTGGCGGAGTGGCGGAGCAGTGGCATAGTGGCTAAGAGCAGTGGCTAAGAGCAGGTGCACTCTGATCCGGAGGAACCGGGTTTGATTCCCCGCTCTGCCGCCTGAGCTGTGGAGGCTGATCTGGGGAATTCAGATTAGCCTGGGCACTCCCACACACGTCAGCTGGGTGACCTTGGGCTAGTCACAGCTTCTCGGAGCGCTCTCAGCTCCACCTACCTCACAGGGTGTTTGTTGTGAGGGGGGAAGGGCAAGGAGATTGTCAGCCCCTTTGAGTCTCCTGCAGGAGAGAAAGGGGGGATATCAATCCAAACTCTTCTTCTTCTTCTTCTTCTATACCCACACTCTATGTTTAAGAAATTAATTGCCCATGATTACGGAATATCTGTTCAAACAACCTGAAAAGGCAGAATACAGATGCTTTGCTTAAAAACTGAATTGCTGTAACTTTTTTTTTCTTCCCTCAAGTCACAGTTGGTTTATGGGGTTTTCGTGGCAAGAGCTATTCAGGGTGGCCTGCCCTTGGCAGTTCTTGGAGGCTCCCACACAATTACAATTCTAATCTGGAGAACAGGGTTTGATTCCCCACTCCTCCACCTGAGTGGCAGAGGCTTATCTGGTGAGCCAGATGTGTTTCCACACTCACACATTCCTGCTGGGTGACCTTGGGCTAGTCACAGCTCTTTGGAATTCTCTCAGCCCCACCTACCTCACAAGGTGTCTGTTGTGAGGAGAGGAAGGGAAAGGAGCTTGTAGGCCACCTTGAGACTCCTTACAGGAGAGAAAGGTTGGATATAAATCCAAACTCTTCTCCTACTACTTGCTAGGGTTGAGCCTGTGACCGGCCCAAGGTGGTGACCAAGTTTCCATGGCAAAGGAGATTTGGGCTTCCTAGATCCTACAGCAACACCTTAGCCACTACACCACATTAAGAACATAAGAACGAGCCTGCTGGATCAGACCAGAGTCCATCTAGTCCAGCTCTTTGCTACTCGCAGTGGCCCACCAGGTGCCTTTGGGAGCTCACGTTGGCATACCAAAAATAATTGGGACTCAGAGAACGGGGAGCTGATGCATCTAACTGGGCCTGACCAGCTCCCACCTACCATATAATGTAAACATGAAAACAGGTCCTCAGCACAGTATAATGCTATCCAGTCCGCCCTCATGAGGAACTGATGGCAGGGGATGATGGGAACCCCAGCAGCTGGCAGGGGATGATGGGAACTGTAGTCCATAACATCTGGAGGGCTGCGAGTTTGACATCTATGGCCTAAGCCAGTGGTGGTGAACCTTTGGCACTCCAGATGTTATGGACTACAATTCCCATCAGCCCTTGCCAGCATGGCCAATTGGCCATGCTGGCAGGGGCTGATGGGAATTGTAGTCCATAACATCTGGAGTGCCAAAGGTTCTCCAATTGGCCATGCTGGCAGGAGCTGATGGGAATTGTAGTCCATAACATCTGGAGTGCCAAAGGTTCTCCAATTGGCCATGCTGGCAGGGGTTGATGGGAATTGTAGTCCATAACATCTGGAGTGCCAAAGATTCACCACCACGGGCCTAAACCCTTCAGTTGGTCACCAATCTTGAAATTACATTCAAACTATTGAATAAATAGTTCTGTTGTTAGTTCACAATCCATTCCTGCAGCACGACAAACGGACAGGACAATGTGTCTGTCCACCCAGGATAGTCCACAATGCTGGAGAGAGTTTTGAAGTGAGCTCTCCCATGGGTTGAGAGAGAGCCGTTATTTATTGAGATATCGACAGCCCACTCTTCTCCCCAAAGACGGCTAGTTTAAAAGAAAGGCCATCCCGGGAGCTTTCAAGGAAGAGCGGGGATTCAAATCGGAGTTTCCCAGATCCCGGTCCAATCATAACATCACTGGAGCAGCAGTGGCCTAGGAGGTTAAGAGCTCGTGTATCTAATCTGGAGGAACCGGGTTTGATTCCCAGCTCTGCCGCCTGAGCTGCGGAGGCTTCTCTGGGGAATTCAGATTAGCCTGTGCACTCCCACACACGCCAGCTGGGTGCCCTTGGGCTAGTCACAGCTTCTCGGAGCTCTCTCAGCCCCACCCACCTCACAGGGGGTTTGTTGTGAGGGGGGAAGGGGAAGGAGATTGTCAGCCCCTTTGAGTCTCCTGCAGGAGAGAAAGGGGGGATATAAATCCAAAACTCTTCTTCTTCTTCTTGTTCCTTATCTTTTTGCTTATTGGGGTGCTGTGTGGCTTCCGGGCTGTACGGCCGTGTTCTAGCAGCATTCTCTCCTGACGTTTCGCCTGCATCTGTGGCTGCCATCTTCACAGGATCGCATATTTTTGCTTATTGCTTTCAGTCATTTAGACGCCGCATTTTTCCGAAGCGCCGCAAAAGCCAACATACCCTGTTTGACTGAAGGACAAGTGGGATCTCTCCGCCTTTCAACCACAAGCGGCAATCATGCTTTTAAAATCCCCTTTGCCTCTTGGGTGGGGGTGGGGGTGGGGGTGGGGGGGATGCTATCCTCCGTCTCTATCAAAATCAGGTGAACCAGTGTTCACGGGCTGGCCTTTAAATGCACACAGGATTCTCGGAGCCTCGGCTGTCAGAGACGGTGACAAGTAAATATGGCTAAGGGCTCGGCATCATGCGGCCATTTCATTTACACAACTGCTCTTGCTGCTGCACTCAAGAGCGCCTTGATGTGTTTGGAGGGGGGGGGAGGGAAGGGGGAACTGCCTATTTATCTTTATCTCCAAAACGAGATTTAAAAGGACAAGAGCAGGCTGTGTATATTACACCATTCTCTCTGCTTGGCGGCAGCAGTAAACCCGAGCAGTTTATACCATCTTCGGCTATATTGTGGCGTAGGCTCCCGTTTGTCTTTGGCAACAACAGGATTAACGGGAGGATGGGGGTACAAGATTAGCCTTTTCCCCACTCCCTACTCAATTCTATTTTTCTTACTCCAAGCTCCACGCGGGCCCATGAGCAGTCCCTCTCCGGATAATGTGTGAGGGACATCAAAGAGAACTGCTCATCACGTTGGCCTCCCAGTTGAATTCCGAATCATCTTCAAGGTGTGGGTTTTGACCTTTAAGGCCTTACGCGGCCTGGGACCCTCATACCTCCGGGACCGCATTACCCCATATAGTCCCAGCTCGTCCTCTGCGTTCGGCAGAGGCCAACTTACTGGAGATCCCTGGCCCCTCAATGATGCGACTGGCCTCCACTCAGGCCAGGGCCTTTACGGCTCTGGCCCCTGCCTGGTGGAACGCTCTCCCTCTAGCTGTCCGGGCCCTGCGGGACCTTGCCGATTTCCACCGGGCCTTTGGAGCGACCAGCCGCTGAATTGTGCCCCCCCCCCCTCCGGTCATGGGTCCCCAATATCATCGGGACCCATTACTGAGACCTATAGGTCCTAATACCATCAGGACCCATTACCTCTCCCTCCTCCCTCTAGGACCGTGGTGGCGAACCTTTGGCACTCCAGATGTTATGGACTACAATTCCCATCAGCCCCTACCAGCATGGCCAATTGGCCATGCTGGCAGGGACTGATGGGAATTGTAGTCCATAACATCTGGAGTGCCAAAGGTTCGCCATCACTGCTCTAGGAGGATTAGGTTTAGGTGGGATGCCATCTTGGGATACAACTGCTGTTTTTATTATATTTATGGATGTCTGATGACGATGATTTTATACACGGTTTTTATGTTGTACACCGCCGCGGTATATTAAATAAATAAATAAATAAATAAATAAATAAATAAATAAATAAATAAATAAATAAATAAATAAATAAATAAATAAATGGCACCCAGAACCTCTGCCCAGGGCAGCCAGATTAATGCCATTTATTTATGTCCTCTAAATTCCAGCTTTCTTCCCAACGGAGACCCCAAGCAGCTCACCCCATTCTCCTGCTCTTGATTTTATCCTCCTCACAGCAAGTCTGCGAGGCAGGTTCGGTTGGCGGTGCGCAAATGGTCCGAGCCGCCCCAGCACGCTTCCAAGGCAAAGTGGAGATTCCAGCCGGCTCTCCCAGCTCATAATTCAATTCCCAAACCACTACACCCCGCTGCCATTTAGAAATCTCCCTGGCGGTTAAAGTACTTCATGTCCTGCCTCTCAGCTGAAGAAACCTGGAAGGTAACCTAGTGTTGCTATCCTGTAGCAATCTGGTTGAGCTACCGTTCATCTCTGCAGGACTGATTTGCTCGCTGTGCACGAGTCATTCCAGGCTTTTAACAGAAGGAAGGGTGCTCACGTTGCAAACACGGAAATGAGATCTGTGAGGATCCACCACCAAGGTCATTAGCCTGGCCTGATGTCCCCAGGGTCAACGAGAGTCATGAACCCTTTCTGTGCGTCATGATTAAAGAGGACTTGACCTGGGGCGTTACACCAAGACTGCTGCGTGTGAGGTGAGGTTAAGAAGGCCCAGCAAAGAGACTGTACTATCTCTTGAGACGCTGTTAAGGAAATAATAACAACTGGAATGGAAAACTCACTGGTGTCGCTTACGTACCGCTGTGCTTTATAGAGAGTGTCTTAACCTACTGCATCTGTGTGTATGGTATTCTTCAGTTGCACAGTTATGGCCGGATGAGGAAGGCAGCTTCCAAAGAGGGGTGATCACTACTGCACAGAGGATTATCGGCTGCCCTCTCCCCTCCTTGGAAGAACTCTGTAATTCCCGAAGCCTAAAGAAAGCCCCAAATATTCGGAGAGACCCGTCTCATCCAGCACACTCTCTTTTTGAACTGTTACCATCCGGCAGACGATACAGGTCTATCAAAACTAGGACAAAGAGGCTTAGAGACCGCTTCTACTCTAGAGCTGTGGCTATGCTAAACTCCAGGGCTTCGTGTTGATGTGTTTGGGGCTGTGTAGGGATGGGTGGAGGAAGGGGAAAGTGAGGATGGGGTATGAGTCTGAAATTGTGTGCATCGAGGAATGCTGCTGTAAATTTCGTTGTGCGTGCACAATGACAATAAAAATGCTTATGCTTATGCTCAGACCCATCCTGCTGAATTTCAGTTGTTCACTCAAGATAAAATGTCGTGGCTTTGGTCTGGCTTTGGTCTGTACTTATCATATGCATGCAACCACTGCAGGTTGTCAACTGCCATATACTTGACTGCCACTCCCGTTTGGCACATGGCAGTGGCGTAGCGTCAGCGGGACAGGGGGGCATGACACCCCTGGCAGGAGCTATAAGGAAGATGCAAAGGCAACCGCAGCCTTTAGGCGCTGTGGGAAGAAGAAAGGAAGGCGCGGAGGGGTCGCGGCGTTCTGGGAGCGTTCCAGGGCAGGGACGGGTTAGGTAAAAGCGTCAGAAGCTGCCTATTTATTTTACTCATGCATATTTATTTATTTATAAAAATCTATACCCTGCCTCATACCCACATCTCTAGGCAGCTTCCACAGGTTAAGAACAAAACAACAAAACCCCACCCCCACACCACGATAAAACGTCATAAATAAAATATAGCAATTAAAATAATAAAAATTAGAGGGGGGTTCTGCCTTTTCCTAATCCTTGGTATGCACTTCCATTATCATTTTTAACACACACCCCCCGCAAGCGTTCAGATCTTACCCCATCCCCTCCCACCCCTACCTCTGCAGCTTCTGTCTCCATTTTTCTTATTATATAATCTCTTTTTGTAAGAAGTTTCCCCTTTTGAAATAAAACATGACTTGGTTGGATTTCCCAGGCAACATTCCTCTTCCATACATGTTGAGATGGGTAGAAGAACAGCAGCTGCTGTTCCTGAGCTGTTTCACAGCACTTGTATCTTGAGACAGACCCTGAGAAACATTCAGGATGTAGTCAAGGGACCCCTTCCCTCTAGCGTTGTTTCCGTGGTCTCCCAAAGGCAGGGCCGGAGCGAGGAGGAACTGGCCTGTGGCACACATGTGCCCTGAGCCCCTGCCACGCCACGCCCTGGAATGCCCCCACGATGCCCCCACCCCAGCTCGCGCCCGGTGCGTCACGCACCCCTTTTCCCCTTGGGGCTACGCCACTGCCCAAAGGCCTGCCCAGGGCCACCACTGCTGCCAAAGGGGTTTCTTTTGAAAACAGACTGGAGTCTTTGCACTCCTGATCGAAGACTACAAGAACTGTTCCCCTGCTTTTTAATTTACGATCCTTCAGTGGGGGACCTCTGTGACTTGGGAACATATTGGCTCAGTCTAATGCTCGGAGAGTATTACAGCTGGCACTATACCTCCGCTATCAGTTTCTGCAGATCTTTTATTTAGAAGATATGGGGCACTAAATGCACAAAGAGTTCCCGTCACCTCCACATTAAAACCCCAAGCGCCTGGTAAATGGAATTATATAGCTGTCATCTCCTTTCCCCAAAGTTTTAAGAGTACAATGAACTCGTTCCCCGCCCCCCCCCCTTCCCTCCCCAGCTCAGAACAGAGAGGTCTACTTTGTATTGATTTAAAGTCACGGAAATAAATAAAACTGCTTCGCCACCGTAGTTCACAAGAAATTCATGGTACACTATTGCATGATATATTTGAAGGGCTATTCGGAAGCTCTCTTTTCTCCTACAGTGAGTGATTGGGGCGGAGGGGGAGCAGTACAGTGTTCTGGGGATGCCCGTAGCCTGCAAATCCAGAGGAAAATGGCCCTACTAAATTATTTCCAAGCAGCGTCCAGGTTAACTTTTCAACTTTGCTCTCGGTTGTTCTGGAACAAATCTTTACACGTTCCCCGTACGGGCGCCGCCATTCCTTCTCGTCTATTTTTCCCTTGGCTGTGTTGTTTTGTAATTGATATTATTAATTATTACAGCCGCAACAGTTAATTTGTTCGATTAATTATTAAATGCTACACTACAGAGATGTCCCCAATTAAGTCAGGCAGCTTTTAAGTCATTATTTTTAATGGAAGCCGGCAGGGTTAGCATGTTGAGTAGGGTATGGAAGACCCACGTTTGAATCTCTGCTCCGCCACAGAAGCTTTCCGAGTGGCCTCGGGTCAGTTACTTTCTCTCAGGCTAACCTACCTGACATTGTTGCTGTGGAGATGAAATAGAATAGGGCAGAATGCTGTAAAGTAGGGTATAAATACCTACACAAATAAACAACAATATATGCAGATGACAAACAGCACCTTAGCAGAGGCATTTCCCCTCTCCGATAACGAAACCGGTGACCATACAGGCTGACTGAGCAAGCCATTATTGGCATAGACAACAGTACAACAATAATAAAAAACGGATTAAAAAGCATATACAATACAGGAAATAAATGTTAGGTCGAAGGAAATCTACGGGCGTTTAGTAATTTCCAGGAGAAGGTCTGCCACTATCATACAGAGAGAAGGATCAGGATTGTCCAACAAGTAGTGTAATCTAATTAAATCGGGGAGATGGGGTAAATGTAAAGGAGTAAGATTCACATACTTGGATCCGATTTCCTTGAATCTGAGACAGTGTAGTAATTGGTGGGCCAGAGATTCAACTGAGCCATCGTTACATGGGCACAATCTTTTAGCCTTTTCTTGCTAATTAAATCTGCCATGTAACAAGGCAGAAGGCATAACATTAAACCTGGCGAGCATTATGGCTCTCCTTTGAGCAGGGTTTATTAAGCAATACAGGTAGTGTGCCACGTGGCCCCATTCACGAAACCAGTGACTCTTCTAAGATTCAACAAGTGGATACAACATCTGTATATTCTGCTTCTGCGGTATTATTTCAAAGCATATACGTAAATATAAGTGATAAAAGGGACAATTAAGCATGCAAACTTCAGTATTTATTAATTCCACAGGTATATATACTCCACTTGATTTGCTGCCATCAGATCCTCTGAAGATGCCGGCCACAGATGCAGGCGAAACGTCTGGAGAAAATGTTACTGGAACACGGCCATACAGTCCGGAAACCACACAGCACCCCACTGTATTTATTTACTTTGCTAATGCCTGCCTTCCTTCCCAAAGGGAACCCAAACCAGCTTAGATCACTCTCCCTGTCCTCTATATATTCCTCACAGCAACCCTGTGAGGTAGACTAGGTTGAGTTGCCTGTGATTCACCCAAGATCACCCAGCAAACCTCCATGGCTGAGTGGGTGCTTGAGGCCAGGTCTTCCAGGTTCTACTCTGACAATCTAACCACTACAGAAGGGGTGGCCAACCTATGGTGCTCTGGATGTTCATGGACTACAATTTCCATCAGTCTGTGCCAGCCAATTGGGATGGAAATTGTAGTCCATGAACATCTGGAGCACCATAGGTTGGCCACCCTTACATTACAGTATACTTGCTCATTAATTATCCAACCAAGTACTAACCTAGTAACAGTCACATTTCTATTCCCAACTCGGGAATGGGCAGGTAAAAATCCAATCAATCAATCAATCAATCAATCAATCAATCAACTTCTGCCTTTTTCTAGTGGTGGCGAACCTTTGGCACTCCAGATGTTATGGACTACAATTCCCACCAGACCTTGCCAGCACGACCAATTGGCCATGCTGGCAGGGGCTGATGGGAATTGTAGTTCATAACATCTAGAGTGCCAAAGGTTCGCCACCATGGTTCTAGGGACTCGGGGCACCATTTCTGCTTTGGCAGCACTTCTCACATCACCTCCTGGCCCTTTTAACGGGAGATGGTGAAGACAGGACCTTCCGCATGTCAAGACAATGCTTTACCACTGAGCTTATTTATTTTATTTATTTATTTATCATATTTATATACCGCCCTCCCCCAAAGGCTCAGGGCAGTGTCCATCAGTCATAAAAACAATTTAAAACATATAATAATACATACGATACTAAAACTTGCAGATGGCTTCAACTCCTCCCTCCCCGCTCTGTGTACCCACGGAGGCCAGATGTTCTTTATGTCGAAGTTGAGATTATCCCGGCAGGCCAAACGCCTGGCGGAACAGGTCCGTCTTGCAGGCCCTGCGGAAACTCTGTAAGTCCCGCAGGGCCCTGATCTCACTCAGAAGCCTGTTCCACCAGGTAGAGGCCAGAGCCGTAAAAGCCCTAGCCCTTGTAGAGGCCAGGCGGATCGCCTTGGGGCCAGCTTGCATCTGTTTCCCCTACTTGTTTAAAACCTCCAGTCTCTTACCACAGAGTACAAGAGGGTGCATCTGTGCAGCAGCAAACAGCCCTTCCCTTATAAGCAAATCAAGTTCAATTTCTGCCCCACGGATGAAGTGCCCCGCATTTGTAAACACAAGATGAACAAGTTTTTTCCTAAATGGTTAGGCAAGCAATGGAGACGTTCATCCCTTTCCACCAGGAAAAAGTAACGGGAGCCAGTCTAGCGGCCCACGCACTCGCCAACGGGCTAAATTTCCATTCCTTCCACACATAGAGAGTTCTCTACCCTAATCACCGCAGCCAAGAAAACGTGCTCCCCCCTGTATTTTTCTCTCCCATTTGAACGGGGCCACTTGGCACACTACCTGTATTGCTTAATAAACCCTGCTTAAAGGAGAGCCATAATGCTCGCCAGGTTTAATGTTATGCCTTCTGCCTTGTGTTACATGGCGAGATTTAACAAGCAAGAAAAAGGCTAAAAGATTGTGTGCCCATGTAACGATGGGTCAGTGGAATCTCCTCGGCCTACCAATTACTACACTGTCTCAAGATTCCAAGGGAAATCAAGATCCAAGTATCAATGGAATCTCACTCCTTTACATTTACCCCATCTCCCCGATTTAATTAGATTACACTACTTGTTGGACAACCCTGATCCTTCTCTCTGTATGACAGTGGCAGACTTTCTCCTGGAAATTACTAAACGCCCGTAGATTTCCTTCGTCCTAACATGTATATCCTGTATTGTATATGCTTTTTAATCTGTTTTTATTATTGTTGTACTGCTGTCTATGCCAATAAAGGCTTGCTTCATTCCTTCCACACATGCAAACAGAAGCTATCAACACACAGGACTTCAATCAAGGACTAGAAAGATTTTACCCCAAAAAACTGGATCCACACGCACACCTGAGAAAATGATTCCCCGCAAAGATGAAACTCTGGGGAAGGAAAATAAATAAATAACAGGGATCTCCCCAAAGAGAGATAAAAGGGGATTAGTAACACCTTCATCTAGCATGCAAATTGCTTCCAACGGGAACAACGTACAGAAGTAACTACTCAAATTAAAAAGAGGAGGAAAACAGACTCGAAGGCATTCAGGCGGAAGAATCTGTCCTGTCCTGAATTGTGAGCGTAAAACCAACGGTCTGGCACTCCGGGCTGCTGGAATTGAGTTCAGTCAGTTTGTCCACGCAGCCCTTTGCTAAGGAAACAGGAAGAGGCAGCTGGAAGATATTTCCTGTCGGTTCTATCTTCAAGAAAGGCAGCTTTGCCTTTGCAATGCTTCCCAAGACATCACAACAACTCCCATGGAGGAGAATACCTCATAAGAACATAAGAACAAGCCTGCTGGATCAGACCAGAGTCCATCTAGTCCAGCTCTCTGCTACTCGCAGTGGCCCACCAGGTGCCTTTGGGAGCTCACGTGCAGGAGGTGAAAGCAAGGGCCATCTGCGGCTGTTGCTCCCGAGCACCTGGACTGTTAAGGCATTTGCAATCTCAGATCAAAGAGGATCAAGATTGGTAGCCATAGATCGACTTCTCCTCCATAAATCTGTCCAAGCCCGTTTCAAAGCTATCCAGGTTAGTGGCCATCACCACCTCCCTCATCTGGCAGCATATTCCAAACGCACCAATCACATATTAGCGTGAAAGAAGTGTTTCCTTTTATTGAGATTCCTAATTCTTCCCCCCAGCATTTTTCAATGGAATTGCCCCCTGGTTCTAGTATTGTGAGAAAGAGAGAAATATTTCTCTCTGTCAACATTTTCCACCCCATGCATAATTTTATAGACTTCAATCATATCCCCCCTCAGACGTCTCCTCTCCAAACTAAAGAGCCCCAAACGCTGCAGCCTCTCCTCATAAGGAAGGTGCTCCAGTCCCTCAATCATCCTCGTCGCCCTTCTCTGCACTTTTTCTATCTCTTCGATATCCTTTTTTTGAGGGACATCGCGGCGACCCAAGAACTGGACACAGTTACTCCAAAGTCGCTGTAATGCACCACTGCTTTATATAAGGGCATGACAATCCTTGCAGTTTTATTATCAACTCCTTTCCTAATTATCCCCAGCATTTATTAATTATCCCCAGCATACCTCATCGGAAAGGAAGAGATTCTTCCCGAAAGAAAGTGAGAGGACCACCCAAAAGGGGTTTCTGGCCCCCACCTCCTCCTCTTCCACCCCCACTTGAGATCCACGGCTTCAACACAAAAGGCTTTCTCAAGCTTGTTTCCAGCCATACTGATTAGCAACATTCTCTCGGGGGTTCAAGCCCTGGCCCGTTTAGCCAGCTCTTGCCATCTCTCTGGGACTGGAAAGGGCACCAAGACCTTCCGTCAAAGGCATAGATACCATGGGGACTCGTGGGGATAAATGTCCCGGGCGCCCACCATTTGATCACGTGGGGGGCACGTGGAACAATTTGGGTTCAATTGTTTTTCCCCCCGATATTTTTGATGTTTTTACTTTATTGGCTGGCAGGGGGCGCAGTTTGTAGTTTGTAAGGTGTATTTAAAAGGAGAATCTGAGCTCCCTAGTTTAAACAACATTGAAAGTGATGCTGTTTCAGGGTGGATTCCCCCCAAGCCAACCCCCAAACAGCATCACTTAGAATATTATTTAGACAAGGGAGCCCAGATTCTCCATTTAAATCCACCTTAAAGGGAGAATCTGGGCTCCCTAGTTTAAACAACATTGAAAGTGATGCTGTTTCAGGGTGGATTCCCCCCAACCCAACCCCCAAACAGCATCACTTACAATATTATTTAGACAAGGGAGCCCAGATTCTCCATTTAAATCCACCTTAAAGGGAGAATCTGGGCTCCCTAGTTTAAACAACACTGAAAGTGATGCTGTTTCAGGGTGGATCCCCCCCCCCCAAACAACATCACTTTCAATGTTGTTTAAACTAGAGAACCCTGGGTATGTTCAGATTTGTAAGCTGGGGCATGTTCTATAATGTGATGGTGATTTTGAGATGACCTGGTGCAAAAAAAATAATTCTTTAGCTGTGGGGAGCGGTGGCCACCCATACCGGGCAACTCAGATTTTCCCCGAGCTCCACTTTCCCTAGCTACGCCTCTGCCTCATGTGATGCATAGTGTGATTTAGATTGTCCCCTTCCTGCTCTTCCCTTCCCACTTTTTGCTTTAGAGGGGGTTTGCTTTGCTTGCAAGCTTTAGATGAGGAGTGGCCAACCTATGGGGCTCCAGATGTTCATGGACTGCAATGAATGAATGAATGAATGAATGAATGAATGAATGAATGAATGAATGAATGAAGGAAGGAAGGAAGGAAGGAAGGAAGGAAGGAAGGAAGGAAGGAAAAGAAGGGAAAAGAAGGGAAAAGAAAGACAGGAAGGAAGGAAGGAAGGAAGGAAGGAAGGAAGGAAGGAAGGAAGGAAGGAGGGAAGGAGGGAAGGAGGGAGGGAGGGAAGGAAGGAAGGAAGGAAGGAGGGAAGGAGGGAAGGAGGGAAGGAAGGAAGGAGGGAAGGAAGGAAGGAAGGAAGGAAGGAAGGAAGGAAGGAAGGAAGGAAGGAGGGAGGGAGGGAGGAGGGAGGGAGGAAGGAAGGAGGAAGGAAGGAGGAAGGAGGGGAAGGAGGGAAGGAGGGAAGGAGGGAAGGAAGGAAGGAAGGAAGGAAGGAAGGAAGGAAGGAAGGAAGGAAGGAAGGAAGGAAGGAAGGAGGGAAGGAAGGAAGGAAGGAAGGAAGGAAGGAAGGAAGGAAGGAAGGAAGGAAGGAAGGAAGGAAGGAAGGAAGGAAGGAAGGAATGGTCTGCATCTCTCACCCTCTAATCAGCATAGTGGCCAATTGGCCATGCTGGTAGGGGCTAATGGGATTTGTAGTCCATGAACATCTGGAGAGCCACAGGTTGCAGACCCCTGCCCCAGATCCTAGTCTGATACTACACCACATGTCAGGACCAAGCCTGTCAGTGCCTAGATGTCTTGCTGTGTGGGAATTTGCAAATGTTTTCCTGTAAATGCTTTCCTGTTTCCCTCTTCCCTTCCTGGCAACCTCCTGGCACCAGGTCATCTGCAAGAAGGTGTGAACGGTTCCCAGGTTCTTTGAAGCTCTGCAGTGCAAATGTTGTAGGAACTGTAAGGGAGGACAGCATTTGAATTGTTAAAAGAACCACAAAACTCAGGGGTGGGGGGGTTAGAGAGGAAAATGGCTATAGGTCCTGGATCTGAGCTCTGTAGCTTAGATCCAGCTTTCTATTGTTACTCTACGCGTTGCAAGAAATAAACTGCTTTAGGACTTTCCTACGGTCTCTGTTATTTCCACGTTCCACGTTCGAGAGTCTGACACCACACTGGCACCCCCTTGGCTTTTGATGAGCTGCTTGACGGAAACTGATTTGGCTGTTGATTTGGATTCCAGTCAGTAAAGTTTTCTACAATGGCTCTTTCAATTGTTTTTGGGGGACATCTGGAAATCTGGAAAGATAAACAGATGTGCACGCATCCACGGCCCGTCCAGCAAGAAACGGATCTGGAATCATTGGCAAGTTTCAGGAGATTGGCTTGGGGCAAGTTTCAGGAGATTGGCCTACTCACAAATTGGTCCCCAGCAATTGGCCATGCTGGCAGAGGCTGATGGGAATTGTAGTCCATAACATCTGGAGTGCCAAAGGTTCGCCACCACTGTCAACATGCAGAGTAACCTTGATTAGCAACACCACACTGCCATTCAGCAAATGTCATTCTGGTAGTGTCAGTTTCCTTTTCTGACATTCCTCCGCCTCCTTTCTGCTTGATTAGCGTTCTCAAACACTCTCAGTCCATCAAGATCCTTCCTAATAGTCTTGCTATGCCACTCTAGAAAAATTCACTCAGTGGCGTACCTGCCTAGGGATGGGGGGGGTACACTCTGTCCCCGGGCACCACTAATCTGGTCACGTGAGGGGCGCAAAATTGGCTCCCCACATGACCAGGAAGTTGGCAAGGCAGCAGGAAGTCCTGTTGCCTTGTTGTCTTTGGGCACCCTCGGCCCCGCCCATGTCATCATCTACATGGGCGGGGCCAAGGAAGCCCGAGGACATCGCCCCCAAGCCTCGCCCCCCCTCCTCCCGGCCCCCTGCCGGCAGTCCCTTCTGCCCTCCCCTCTGGGGAGAGCAGACGCAGCTGCAAGGCTCCGTCCTCGTCTCCTTTGCTTTTATAAGCACTGGGGCAGGGATCGGCCCCAAGTCCCGCCCCCGTGCTTATAAAAGAAAAGGAGATGAGGTCAGAGCCTTGCCTCTCCCCAGAGGGGAGGGAAGAAGGGACTGCCAGTTGCTGGCTGGGAGCCTGGGGGCGGGGCTCAGGGAAATAGGCCCCACCCCCCTGAGCCCCGCCCCCAGGAATAGCAGAAGGCACCCGGAGAACGGCTGTCTCTGGTAGCCATCCCCCCCCAATATGCTCTGGATTCACACAGTGCATTAATAATTACACCGCGTCTTCAAATGGTGGGGATGGAACTTGCTGTTCCAACTGGTGTGACCGCTCCCATGTGATTTCTTTATTTTCTGTGAGAAGAGGCTAGTGGTGTAGGCAACAAACCCCGCTTGACTCCAGCTTTGCACAGAGCCCTGGAGGATGACCACAGTCCCAACGAGGAGATTCCAAGTCTGGTCCTCCTTTATGGAAGTATTAAAGAAGAAGAAGAAGAAGAAGAAGAAGAAGAAGAAGAAGAAGAAGAAGAAGAAGAAGAAGAAGAAGAAGAAGAAGAAGAAGAAGAAGAGGAAGAGGAGGAGGAGGAGGAGGAGGAGGAGGAGGAGGAGGAGTTTGGATTTATATCCCCCCTTTCTCTCCTGCAGGAGACTCAAAGGGGCTGACAATCTCCTTGCCCTTCCCACTCCTCTAACTCTTTCTCCTGTGAGGTAGGTGGGGCTGAAGAGAGCTCCGAGAAGCTGTGACTTAGCCCAAGGTCATAGCTAGTGAGTGTGTGTGGGAGTGTACAGGCTAATCTGAATTCCCCAGATAAGCCTCCACAGCTCAGGCGGCAGAGCTGGGAATCAAACCCGGTTCCTCCAGATTAGATACACGAGCTCTTAACCTCCTACGCCACTGCTGCTCTAAAGGGGAGGCAGGATTCATTCAAGCAACTCAGAAAGAAGTAAACCTGCCTTTCCAGAGAACTGATCAATGAGTACAAAACCCTACAGGAAAACTGACGCGAAACTGGCAATTATACTGTTAAAAAAAAAGTTAACGAAATTTGAGAAATTAGATTTTAACTCACATTATACTTGCCTTTTTACAATTCTGCATTAATTCTCCCCGCTCCTACACTCGAGCATACTAATCTCTCCAATTCGTTTATCTGAAAAAACATATACGCCTCTCCAGGGACCTACCTGAAGTGGCTTATAACTAAAATATTAAAAAGCCATTTAAAAAACCCCAAAGACAAAACCATTAAAAACAAAGCAAGCGCATGAAAACAGTAGAATACACACATCAGGGAGCCCATGGATAAAAACTGACTTGATAAAACTAGCCAGAAGCACACTGTAGAACAGGATTTTTTTAAAAAAATTAAAAACTTTAGTTAAATGCACAGGTTAAAAGTTACGTCTTGGCGTAGTGCCCAAAGTTTACTAAGGTAGGCCACGGATGTGCCACAAAGGGGGGAGGAGCATATTCAAAAGATGAGGTGTGTGTGTGTGATTCACCTACTTTTGTCTGATACTCAGGCTAATCCATGGTTCTCTCTGATAGAAAGGAAGATTGAATGCTTAGGTATATCTCTAGGCTAAGCTTTTTTCCCAGCTCTCTAGTTCAGAATCATATAACATTGTTAAAACAAAAATTGTTAGAAAGCGAATGGATTAATTTGTTTGAAACACTATGAAGAAACTTGTTCACCCCTTCCCATCTTTCAATACCCTATGTATATCAAAACAGGGGGGCTGCCTATTTGTATTTTTTTGACGGATCGTAGGCAGAGAAGAGCCCTCACACTTGCTCGCTTCAATGTTTTCCCCTCCGCTTTATTGCGTGGTAGATTTAACAACTTGGAAATGAGCGAAAGGGTAGGCTCTTGTGGCGAACAACAAATTGAAACATTGGCACATCAACTGCTTTGCTGCCCTAAATTTGCTAATATCGGATCAAAATATTCCAATATTCTTTCTAGGATACCCTAGTGGAATGGGAGAATCAGGTAGACTCCCTTTCCTTCTGAACAATTCTGACAATGAAACTTGTGAGTTGGTAGCACGGTTTTTACTGGAGGGGATGCACAATCAATAATTTATATTCTATCCTAAACCTTTGTATTTGTGTACCTTTTATCTCAGGTTTTTTTATTGTGTTATGATGATTGTTATGCCAAGTAAAGGCTTATTATTATTATAATTTACAAAAGGATCTTTGCCATCGGGATCTTTGCCAGTGGCACAATAGCCCCCATGCCAGGATGGCTATGGTGTGCCCAGGCAATGCCACTTCTGATCCTGTAGTCCTGCCCCCCCCACACACACACACCCTGGCCTTCTCCTTTTAGCATCACTGAACTGCGTGGAGAAACAGCCACGGCATTCTTCTCCGGCCCGAGTGTGCGCAAGAGAGCGTGCCCGCGTGGGCGCACAGCGACGAGCCCGTTGACCCCTCCCCCCTGCAAACCGAAATAATGATAATGCACCTCTCCCAACTGCATCAAAGTATCAGCGCATCAAAAGCCAGGAGGCATGAAATGCAAATGGCGCCGGGAATGGCAGATGGATAGTGCATGATCGCCTGATGCCCAATGAATTTTAAAAGAGGCCGGCTGCACACATTGGGGGGGGGGGGAGCGGCCCCGAAATAAACACGTTATCCCGGCGATAGCGGCGTGCGGATGTTTTGCTGCTCATTCCCGACAATATTTTTTTTTCACACTCCAGCGATCTTCCTCGCTCTCTCTTTCCCCGCCCTCTTTCCTCTCTTTCTCTTTCTCTGCCTGCCACTCTCACGCGTCTCGGGTCACGTCGCTGCAGCTCGGGTGGATGTAATAAGATATAAACCACGAGGCTGTTATTTGCATAGAAATAGCATAGAGCCCCCGGGCAGGATCGCGGGGAGGGGAGGGTGGGGAAAAAGGACATGGAGGCAGCCTAAAAATTTCATAGAAACTTTGACGGAGCAGAAGAGCTTTTGTTTTATTTATTTTTTAAAAAAACCAAAACAACAAAAAACTTTCAGTCCAAATTTCTCCTGTGACCTCCCTTCCTTGTCTCTTCCCTCAACAGTCGGTTTACAAACATGCTGGTTGGAATAAGAAGAGTTGGATTTATATCCCTTCCATCTTGTGCTCCCTTCTCTTTTAGTATTCTTAACTGCAGGCTCACACCCAGTGGGGGGATCCAAAAATTTTAGTAACAGGTTCCCACGGTGGTGGGATTCAAACAGTGGCGTAGCGCCCATGGGACTGTGCGGGGCACAACGGGGGCGTGGCCGGGCATTCCGGGGGCGGGGCGTTAATAATTTCTCTGCTACTGGAAAGAACTCTTACTGTAAAAAAAAAAGTTCCTAATTTCCAGCTGGTATCTTTCTGTCCATAATTTAAACTCATTATAGCAAGTCCTATCGTCTGCTGCCAACAGAAACAACTACTTCTCCTCTCATTGACTGCCTGTCAATACTTTCAAATACTTAATTTTGTTTCTAGAAATCAAAGGAAGGAGACTTTCCTTAAACAAGGAACTTGACCATATTTCTAACACATGTTTTTCAAACAGCCCAACATGGAGAATTATCCCGTTTTCTACCTTCGCTAACCAGCCACATAGGAAACAACAGGACTTTATGATTTTTGGACCTAATGGGATTTCTAACGGAAAAGCGGTCCCAATTAGTAACCCCCTCTCGGCACACACAAATAATTAGTAGCCCACTCTCGGGAACTGGTGAGAACCTGCTGGATCCCACCACTGCTCACACCCAGTGAGAATGTGTGTCTGACTACACTTGGCATCCCACCTAAAGATACTACCACTTCCACCCTATTAATGCTGGTCCGGAATAGATCTCAACTAGCCGACCCCCCCCCCCCCCCCCGTTGCCTCTTCTTCTTTTTGACCATGAAATTGTCTGTGAGGCAAGTGAGGAACTTGTTGGACCTAACAGTATTGGCAGAGTTTGACTCCCAACAAATATCAGGATAATGGAAATCTCCCATTACTACTATTTCTCTCCTCTCTGGTAGAAGAGTTTGGAAGAGGAGTTTGGATTTATATCCCCCTTTTCTCTCCTGTAAGGAGACTCAAAGGGGCTTACAATCTCCTTGCCCTTCCCCACTCACAACAACCCTGTGAGGTAGGTGAGGCTGAGAGAGTTCCAAAGAACTGTGACTAGCCCAAGGTCACCCAGCTGGCGTGTCGTATTGGGTGTCAATACAGGCTAATCTGAATTCCCCAGATAAGCCTCCACAGCTCAGGCGGCAGAGCTGGGAATCAAACCCGGTTCCTCCAGATTAGATACACGAGCTCTTAACCTCCTACGCCACTGCTGTTCCAGGAAGGCATCATCCAACTCTTAGTCTGAATTGGGGGTTTGTAATAGACACCCACAATGAGATCACTGTTTTCCCCCCTTAATTTTTACCCAGATACTCTCAACCTAGCTTCCAGGATTTAAGTCATGGACCTGCTTACAGGTACAATCATCCCTGACGTATAATGCTACTCTTCCTTCTTTCCTAGTTGGTCTATATCTCTGAAATATTTATACCCATCAATTTTTAAATCCCAATGATGAAAATCATCCCACCAAGTTGCAGTGACGCCTATTATATCATATTTGTTATGCCGTGTTTAAAGCTCGAGTTCATCTTGTTCATTCCCCATGCTCTGTGCATTAGTGTAGAGACACCTACGGCCATGGTTCATTCCTAGTGGCTGCATATTTAAGAGTTTTTCCCTCCCACTGTTGGGTTCTTGAACCATTCGCTCAGTTCTCCCTACAAACTTGGGCTGCTATTATTATTATTATTATTATTATTATTATTATTATTATTATTATTATTATTATTATTATTATTATTATTATTATTATTATTATTTATTCGATTTGATAAACCGCCCTACCCCCGAAGGGCTCAGGGCGGTGTACAGCAAACAACAAACATAATAAAACAAATAGAATAACCCCAGTTAAAATAAAAACCTTAAAACTATAGCAGCAGCATCCATCAATAAATAGTTAATAATTAATTTAAATAAGAGGCGTCTGGCATCACACCCCAGTGTGATGGATGAACTCCTGCCGTCTCCCTCCCCCACATAACCCAGTTTAAAGTCCTCCTTTAATTATTAATTATTTGAGGTGGCAGTTCCACAGGGAACCTCCACGTGGGCACAAAGATTTCACGGCACAAAGATTCCATCCAGAGGTCTGCAACTCGCGGCTCTCCAAATGTTCATGGACTACAATTCCCATCAGCCCCTGCCAGCAGGAGCTGATGGGATCTGTAGTCCATGAACATCTGGAGAGCCGCAGGTTGCAGACCCCTTAAGCCTCAGGAGTCGATTCTGCTTTATGCTGGTGTGAGTCTAGGACCCGGGGGCCTCGTTGCATTAACTGAGCCCTTCTCTTGCCTTGTTCCCTCCGCTGCCTTGGCTTTCGGATTTCACCATGGCACTGCCTTTGCACGTGCCCAAAACAAAGCTGGTTCTACCCAACATTTTAAACTGTTTGGATATTAGAGACTCACTGGCTCATTCCGCACACGCAGAATAATGCACTTTCCAACTGCTTTCAGTGCTCTTTGAAGCTGTGCGGAATAGCAAAATCCACTTGCAAACAGTTGTGAAAGTGGTTTGAAAACGCATTATTTTGCGTGTGCGGAAGGGGCCACTGTCTGGCAGCTAGATCATTAAAAAGTTTGCTAAAATAGTCATGCCAAATATCAGGGGTAATACAGGTAGGGGTAGGGGACTTGCGTCGGTTAAAATGATTCAGGACAGCCCAGAGTAGCTTGGAGTTGTTAGAAGTCACTGCAGAGTGGAGATGTTCCCATTGAGTGTTGACATGTTCCATATGGTTCTTCCCAATTAACTGGAGAAAGTTGTTTCTACAATTTATTAGAAGGACGAGGAGGTCATGGTCTCCTGAAGTCCTAAAGTTCCGATATAAGGAGCGGATTCGACTATTGTGCTCCATGCACTCTCTATCAAACCAAGGTGTTCTCTTTCTGGTTTTGCTGGGACTTGCAGCTAGATGAGTGAGTTACCACAGACTGCATATTCTCAGGACCAAGACTTCACCAGTTTTATGCAGCTGCCCCCATTGCTACCTGGGAGGACGGGCTCCTGAATGGAGAACACACATTCTTGCCTAGGCCTCCAAAGCATCTCAGTGCCTGCTGACACCACACACACACACACACACACACACACACAAACACACACACACACACACACACACACACACACACACACACACCACATACACAAGAAAGCACTGACAGTTGGAAGGTCAAAACAGCAGGGGTGGAGTGAGGGAGAACTGCGTCCGGGGCATGCGTGTGTCCTGCACCCCGGCCACACCGTTGTCTATCCCGTCACACCCCCGCAGGGGCGTACCCCCTTTCCCCATGGCGCTACGCCACTGCAAAACGGTGCCCTGCCCTTAGCCAAAAAGAAGGAAAAGGGAGACAGGAAAACTGCCTTTTTCTTTCGCTATTTGTTCAATAACCTCCTCTTTATTTCTTAGCAGCTAGTTTCCTTACAGACACAAATACACACAGAATATTACCCTGTTTCCCCGAATATAAGACATCCCCGGAAAATAAGAGGTAGTAGAAGTTTTGCTGAAGTGCGAAATATAAGGCATCCCCCGAAAGTAAGACGTAGCAAAGTTTTTGTTTGGAAGCGTGCCCGACAAACAGAACACAGGAAAAATAAGACATCCCCTGAAAATAAGACATAGCGCATCTTTGGGAGCAAAAATTAATATAAGACTCTGTCTTATTTTCGGGGAAACACGGTAACAGCTAGTGATAATGCACCCCTGGATTTCAGACTTCCGCAGCTCTCTCTTACACGAGCGCGCACTCACACTTTTCGGGTTTTATGCAAGGGCACCGAAGGGCAGGCTCACCTCTCCTGCCCCACGTAGGATACCTGAAGAATAATGTCGAACCTCACCGACCTCAGCCTCTTTGCAGCGTGGCAGCCTTCAGGATTAGATTGCCACCCAAAGCAAGGAAATAAATGTGAAGTTCCCCCCTCCGCCCTCTCTCCCCGCTCTCTGTCCGTAATTCAAGGGCAAACTGTTTCTCTCTTCTGCACACAAGCCGGGCTGGAGCATAAATCTCAAACAGATGCTGCCTGGGTGGTGGAGTGATTTAATAGCCTTGGCCTTTGACTCCTGCTTCCAACCCTGTTTAAAACCTAAAGTGGGATGGGTTTGGGGTTGGGGCAATTTCTTCCCCAGAGGACAATTCATTCACATACAGAATGCAAGCCTCCGAACAAGGCGCCCCCCCCCCCCGCCCGTTCTTTGCGCAAGGAAGGGCCATTTGCCAGAGAAACAGAGCCTGGAGAATTAGCAGGCACGGGCAGAGAGAAGGGATTCAAATAAACTCGATATGGATCCAGATCAGGCAATGCCCTGATCTCACCCAAGCCAGCCATAAAAAACCCCAACAACAGCAATAACAATGCAGCTGCTAAAGCAGGGCCTACCTCCAGCCCATTCATCTATCTATCCAGGCCCATTCAGCCCATTCGCCCATTCATCTATCTATCTATCTGCCCGCCCGCCCGCCTGCCCGCCCGCTTGCCTGCCTGCCCAGCCTGCCTGCCCGCCTGCCTCGCCTGCCCGCCTGCCTGCCTGCCTGCCTGCCTGCCTGCCTGCCTGCCTGCTCAAGCCTGCCATCTCTCTCTCTCTATATATAGATAGATAGATAGATAGATAGATAGATAGATAGATAGATAGATAGATAGATAGATAGATAGATAGACAGATAGACAGATAGACAGATAGATAGATAGATAGATAGATAGATAGATAGATAGATAGATAGATAGATAGATAGATAGATAGATAGACAGATGATGGATGGATGGACGGATGGATGGATGGATGGATGGATGGATGGATGGACGGATGGATGGATGGATGGATGGATGGATGGATGGATGGATGGATGGATGGATGGATGGATGGATGGATGGATGGATGGATGGATGGATGGATGGATGGATGGATGGATGGATGGATGGATGGATGGATGGATGGATGGATGGATGGATGGATGGATGGATGGAGGATGGATGGATGGATGGATGGATGGAGGGAGGGAGGGAGGGAGGGAGGGAGGGAGGGAGGGAGGGATGGATGGATGGATAGATAGATAGATAGATAGATAGATAGATAGATAGATAGATAGATAGATAGATAGATAGATAGATAGATAGATAGATAGATAGATAGATAGAGAGAGAGAGAGAGAGAGAGAGAGAGAGAGAGAGAGAGAGAGAGAGAGAAACCTTTATTAGGCATAGAATCCATATAACAGCCAACATTGTCCAAACAGGTATCCCATACATGAGAACCATCGCAGGTAATCATTTCAAAGTTTCTATAAGGAACCTAGCTACAAAAGTTAAAATCTCGGAGGCGGAATTGTTTAGTAGAAATGTAATCTTCCCCACAGCAGAGTATTCATTAAAGATTACAGGACAAAGAGCAAAGAGTCTGGTCCTAGATCCCTCGTATTTGGGGCAGTCGAGCAATATGTGTTCCATGTATTGTCGAAGGCTTTCACGGCTGGAATCACTGGGGTGCTGTGTGGTTTCTGGGCTGTATGGCCATGTTCTAGCAGCATTCTCTCCTGCATCTGTGGCTGGCATCTTCAGATCCATCTTCAGATCCTTCAGATCCTCTGAAGATGCCAGCCACAGATGCAGGCGAAACGTCAGGAGAGAATGCTGCTAGAACACGGCCATACAGCCCGGAAACCACACAGCACCCCAATATATGTTCCATGGTTTGAATCGCTGTGATACAATGAGGACATTTCCGCTCTTGCAGGTCGATTTTTCGGAACCTTTCTTGTAGCATAGAGCAAGGGAAGGAGTTACAACGAGCCCTAGTGATTCTCCATCTATGCTTGGGCTCCTGAAGTAAACTCAAATAATCTGCCATGGGATTGATTTTAAATTTGATGTTAAAAAAGAGGGGGGAGCAATTGCTTCTTGCCTTGTCCTGCAGAACTTGAAACTCTTGATCTACCGTGTTTCCCCGAAAATAAGACAGTGCCTTATATTAATTTTTGCTCCCCAAGATGCGCTACGGCTTATTTTCAGGGGATGTCTTATTTTTCTGTGTTCTGTTCGTCGGGCGTGCTTCTAATAAAAAACTTTGCTACGTCTTACTTTCGGGGGATGCCTTATATTTCACACTTCAGCAAAACCCCTACTACGTCTTGTTTTCTGGGGATGTCTTATATTCGGGGAAACAGGGTAGCAGTCGCCTTTTTAATTGAGAGAAGATTTCAGAAGCAGGCAGCATTTGCAGGAATATTAGAACCTAGGAAAAGCCCTGCTAGATGGGACCAATGGTCCACCAAGTCCAGCTTCCTGACTCACACAGTGGCAACATAGTGACGCTGGAAGGCTAACAACATGGCATAGAGGTCATGGCCTTCATAAGGACACCAGAAGAGCCCGGCTGGATCAGATCAGTGGTCTGTATAGTTCAGCATCCTGTCTCACACAGTGGCCAACGAGTTATTCTGGACAGCCAGCAACCAGGGCGCAGAGGCCACGGTCTTCCTCTGAGGTTG
Source organism: Sphaerodactylus townsendi (assembly GCF_021028975.2). Classification (NCBI taxonomy): domain Eukaryota; kingdom Metazoa; phylum Chordata; class Lepidosauria; order Squamata; family Sphaerodactylidae; genus Sphaerodactylus; species Sphaerodactylus townsendi. Next base: position 1,280,948 of record NW_025950385.1, read on the forward strand.
CCCCCTGGCGCTGGGATTCGGAGGTTTGCTGCCTCTCAATATGGGACGCAGCACAAGCCCCGTGCTCGTGCTCTTCCTGCTCCCCTCCTGTGCTCAGCTCAGTACTTCCTGTTTGGCACAGAACTCTCACATCTCTCCTGGCAACCTCATAAAAGCCTTCGGTATTTATTCATTAACTTCAGTCCTACCCTGCTGCCTTTCTCCTCAATGGGAACCCACAGCGCTTTACATCATTCCCCTCTCCTCCATTTTATCCTCACAACAACCCCTTGAGGTAGGTTAAGCCAACCCAAGGTTATTTATTCAGCTGCCACGGCAGAGTGGGCATTCGCACCTGGGTCTTCCAGATCTTGGTCGGAAACTCTAGCCCAGGGGTGGCCAACCTATGGCACTCCAGATGTTCATGGACTAGAATTCCCAATTGGCCCTGCTGGCAGGGGCTGATGGGATTTGTAGTCCATGAACATCTGGAGAGCTGCAGGTTGCAGACCCCTGGACTAGAGTAGGGGTGGCCAACCTCTGGTGCTCCAGATGTTCGTGGACTAGAATTCCCAATTGGTGTGTGCTGGCAGGGGCTGATGGGAATTGTAGTCCATGAACATCTGGAGCACCATAGGTTGGCCACCCCTACTCTAGTCCAGGGGTCTGCAACCTGCAGCTCTCCAGATGTTCATGGACTACAAATCCCATCAGCCCCTGCCAGCATAGCCAATTGGTCATGCTGGCAGGGGCTGATGGGATTTGTAGTCCATGAACATCTGGAGAGCCGCAGGTTGCAGACCCCTGCTCTAGTCACTAAACTATGCTGCATTAGCTATGAGAATCGAAGACAGAGGCCTTCAGAATGAAATGCCCCAAACAAGTTATCCACATTTCTTCTAAAAGCTAGATACACAAAAAGAGGGCGCTCAGTACAAATGACCATCCTGAAAATAAACATAATTTAAAAAAAATCCTTCTCAGTTTTTGACAATTACTCTCCATGCTGAAAACACGCCGACAAAACCAAACACCACGAGCCTGTCAGAACCACGTCAGGACTTGACAAGATAACCAGCAAGAGCACTCCAGCTTTTAACAAACAACAAAAATATTGTTTCCACCCAGAGGAATTTGCAACAGGGCTTTGGAAGATGACCTTAAAAGACAAGTGGTCCAAAACGCAGCTGCCAGACTCCCAGGGCTGGAGTGAGAGGGAACTGCGCTCGGGGCACACACGTGGCCCCTGCCACGCCCCGTAATGCCACACCCTTGCCCCAGCGTGCACCCAAGGCGTCGTGCACCCTCCCTTCCCCTTGGTGCTACGCCACTGCAGACTCCTCACTGGAGCATCGGCGAGACAACATACGTGCTCTGACAGCTGCAGGGGTTACCAGTGGAATACTGAATCAGTTCACGGGTTTGGTTACAACACAGATGTCAAACTGACGGCCCTCCAGATGTCATGGACTACAATTCCCATCATCCCCTGGCAGGGGATGCCGGCAGGGGATGATGGGAACTGTTGTCCATAACATCTGGAGGGCCGCGAGTTTGACACCTATGGGTTACAACCCCTCGAGGCCCTGAGCGGTCCGGGCCCTTCATATCTGTGGAACCGCCTTGCTCCATACTGCCCCCAGAGGACACTCAGATCCTCCAATAAAAATCTGCTGGGGATCCCTGGCCCCAGGGACGTGGGTTTGGCCCCAACCAGAGTCAGGACTTTTCCTGCCCTGGCTCCAGCCTGGTGGAACTCTCTCTCAGCTCCATGGGACCTTAAATAGTTCTGCAGGGCCTGTCAGATGGTGATGTTCCACCAGGTCTTTGGTCGATGCCATCCATACCTCCCATGTTTATTCCATCTGATTTCCTTATCGGCCCCCCTAAACTACATTAAATTAAATTAACATCGCCATCTACAGCAGTGGCGTAGGAGGTTAAGAGCTCATGTACCTAATCTGGAGGAACCGGGTTTGATTCCCCGCTCTGCCGCCTGAGCTGTGGAGGCTTATCTGGGGAATTCAGATTACCTGCGCACTCCCACACACGCCAGCTGGGTGACCTTGGGCTAGTCACAGCTTCTCGGAGCTCTCTCAGCCCCACCCACCTCACAGGGTGTTTGTTGTGAGGGGTGAAGGGCAAGGAGATTGTCAGCCCCTTTGAGTCTCCTGCAGGAGAGAAAGGGGGGATATAAATCCAAACTCTTCTTCTTCTTCTTCTGCTTCTACCTATGGCTGCTCTGTGTGCTCCCTGCAAACTCTGCCCATGCTCAGGCAGGATTGGTAATAGGGCTGTGCGTCAAAGCTGAGCTAGGATTGGTTTTGTATGCGTTAAGCTAGACTGCCATCTTGGGGTTTTAAATATAACTGTCTTGGGGTTGCATTTTAACTGGACTGTTTTAAGTGCGTTTGTACGCTGCCCTGAGTCCAGTCCCGACCAGGGAGAGCAAAATATAAATATACGCAAATAAAATTTAAAATTTAAAAGGAAAAGGTGCTCCTCCAGAAATAGTAATGCACCTGAGGCTAATTCAACTGCCTTTTTTAACAGCCAATTTGTTTATTTGGCACGTCTATGTAATGCTCTCTGATGCATATTCTATGCTCTTCCATGCATATTCAATGCACCTTACAACTATTAATAAGGATCAAGATTAAAAAAGAACACACAGTGCAGAATACAGAATACCTTTTGGGGGGGACAGGGGGGGGGAGCTGAACAAATCACAGCAATCCTGCAAGGTAGGCTGGGCCAAGATCACCCATCTGGTTTCCTTGGAAGACAGGGGATTTGAATCTGTGTCCCTAGATCTTAGTTTGAACCTTAAGCCCAGGGGTGGACAACCTATGGCCATGGAGGATTTGGGCGTCTTAGTTGATAGTTCCATGGGAATGTCAACTCAATTCACGGCAGCTTTGAAAAAGGCAAACTCTATCCTGGGGATAATTAGGAAAGGAGTTGATAATAAAACTGCAAGGATTGTCATGCCCTTATATAAAGCAGTGGTGCGACCGCACTTGGAGTACTGTGTTCAGTTCTGGTCGCCACCTCTCAAAAAGGATATTGAAGAGAAAGAAAAAGTGCAGAGAAGGGCAACGAGGACGATTGAGGGACTGAAGCACCTTCCCTATGAGGAGAGGCTGCAGCGTTTGGGACTCTTCAGTTTGGAGAGGAGACGGCTGAGGGGGGATACGATTGAAGTCTATAAAATTATGCATGGGATCGAAAATGTCGACAGAGAGAAATTTTTCTCTCTTTCTCACAATGCTAGAGCCAGGGGGCATCCATTGAAAATGCTGGGGGGAAGAATTAGGACTAATAAAAGGAAACACTTCTTCAAGCAACGTGTGATTGGTGTTTGGAATATGCTGCCACAGGAGGTGGTGATGGCCACTCACCTGGATAGCTTTAAAAAGGGCTTGGACAGATTTATGGAGGAGAAGTCGATCAATGGCTACCAATCTTGATCCTCCTTGATCTCAGATTGCAAATGCCTTAGCAGACCAGGTGCTCAGGAGCAGCAGCCGCAGAAGGCCATTGCTTTCACCTCCTGCACGTGAGCTCCCAAAGGCACCTGGTGGGCCGCTGCGAGTAGCAGAGTGCTGGACTAGATGGACTCTGGTCTGATCCAGCAGGCTAGTTCTTATGTTCTTATGCTGGCAGGGGCTGATGGGAATTGTAGTCCACAAACATCTAGAGCACCTTAGGTTGGCCACCCCTACTCTAGCCACTACACTACATGGGACTGACATATAGACGTGTTTGGTAGTTAAAATCATCACTGAACGTTCACTCTCAGGTTCCTCCCAGCTGGGTCACTACCAGGGGACTGAATGAAGGCGCCATCTTTGTGGAACTCCTTTTCCCATTGGACAGGTGTTCAGGTGAAAATAGGTATGATTTAGCCAGACATTCGACATAATTTAGTTGCGAATCCACTGTTAAAATTCAGTCTGCTGATGGAGTCACTTATTTAAAAGATTTATAACCTGCTGGGTTACAAGGGATTTATCATGATTCCGTTTCGTATTAATTTCTTGCTTTTTTAAAAAAGCCGTCCTCACACACGTCACCACTTGTTAGGTAGGGTAGAAATACTTTTAATAAATAAATACTTTAGCAATTAAAAATAAAATAGCTGGAATAAACAAATCAACATTAAATAAGATGTGTAAAATCTTATTATTATTAAAATCACCTTTAAAAAACTCAACATCTGATGGAATAAAAACAACAACAAAGTCCAGGAATGCTCAAAGTCCAGGAATGCTCATTTAAATAGCTGTATTATGCAGTTCTCACAAGGAAAATAAAAAGAGGGCACTTTGCCATGTAATTACAGCCCTACAGTATTATCCCTGGGCAGTCTTAGGTTGTCTAAATTGTTTTTATATTTTGTAATCCATCCGGAGTCACAATGAGAAAGGCAATATATACAGGAAACCACAAAAGCCAACAAACTAAATAAACTTCCTCTGCCAGTAGGTTATTTACGGCCAATACGAAAAAGGCCCAACTGCTACCCACCCCGACCTTCCATCTAAACGCAAAGTGATTCCAGACAGATACTTCCACTAAATCTGAACCAGAGGGGTTCTCCGTGTCAGCTGGGATTTCTGAACCTCATCCTTCAAGAAATGTGACAATCCAAATGCTTTTTTTTCAACACAGGGAAGGCAATTATGACAACACCCGGCGACCTAATTAATGTCTCTACCTCCAGTGACCCGTATTTTTGCGGGTCACCCTTCACCAACTAAGTTGGGCAAGGCTTGGAATCGCAAAGCGTTGCGTCCACCAGCCCAGTTCAATTTGGCCACTCAGACCAAAAAACTAGGCCAACTTCTGCCAATAAGCACTGAAAGGAAAAAAAACAGATTCAAAAACATAGGAGGGTGAACTGACTTTGTTGAGGGCTCCGGCTCCGGTCAAGATGATATGTGAATTTTCCACTTGGATTGTCCTCTGTCCCAGCCGCACAAGGTACGCCCCGATACCAATCGCCCGACACGTCACCTGAAAGAAAAAAAAATGGCGTCCATTTCATTCCAACAGCGCCCTATTTTGGCAGGAGCTGAGAGGACTGAGACAGGGTTCTAGGGTTCAGGTGAAGATCAAAGTATAACCGACAGGAGGATGCCTCCCGGTTACATCTCTGCAATATGTATTGACCTGATCTCGCTTCTAAGCAGTTTTTTCATTTGGGGCGTTGTGGGTGTCAGAATCCCAAAAACACACGCAAACTCTTGTTGAAGAACAGTAGTTTTTAACGGTGTTGGATCTTCCCTGGTCAAAGCCAGTACTGAGAATTGCCCGCGCAAAACCCAATAGTTAAAACAACTTGCACCTCCCAGCCTGGGAAAGCGCACCTAAAAGTTACCATAAGAACGATAACAATAGGTGGTCAGGCAGTGACCTTGGGCACCACCTGGTACTGCATAACATCCTACAGAAACAGTGGAAAGACAGTTAGAAACGCATTTAACCCATTCCTCCACCCCCCTGTGCATTTAGGAAGCAGCAAAAGCAAAACCCATAATAACAGGCCTCCTGACAGTGTGGTTTCCGAGCTGTCTGGCTGTGTTCTAGTAGCATTTTCTCCTGACGTTTTGCCTGCATCCGTGGCTGGCATCTTCAGAGGGTCTTCTTCTGAAGATGCCAGTCACAGATGCAGCCAAAAAAGTCAGGAGAAAATGCTACTAGATAGGGCCATACAGCCCGGAAACCACACAACGCCTTCGACAATACCATTTTTCATTTTATTAAGCTGGGAACAGTGCACAGCGTATGTGAGTGGTTCATTCGGTTACTTCTAAATTCAGACAACTCAACAGAGTTGTTCCTCCTCAAAGGAAGCCTCCTGCCTGCATTTCTGTATGACTCGCTGCTCTGACCAAATGTCCGTGAGGTTGAACAGCTGGACAGCATCTCAGCATTGGATGTGACTGGACAATACAATACAATACAACAACCTTGATTAGGCATATTAAAATAGGCTCCAGAGCATTACAGACATTTCTGAAGTACAAATCAAAAGTACGTTCAAAACACAGACAGATAAACTGTATCTAGCATTGGACGTTACTTAGAAAATTCTGTCACTTGTAAAAGAAATTTTGCTACTTTTTCCAAGAGCACGGCCTCTGTGTTATTTAGCAAAAGCTCCACAACAGAGTTGTCAGAGTCTCTTTCAGATTTGTCTGAGACCCGCCCAGGAGAGAAATTCCGAATACCCACATATCTCGGACAGTCAAGTATAATGTGAGCAAGAGTCTCCACTTGGTTTTTACAGTGTGGACAGACCCGATCCTGGAGAGGGATAGATAGGTAGCAACCCTTTGTAATGGCCGATGGAAAAGTATTGCATCTGGCCCTTGTAATGATCCATCTCTGTTGGGGTTCAGTTAATAGTTCAAGATATTTGGCTATGTGCCCCTGTTCTGGTACTATTCTGACAGAAAGGGGTGAGCATGATTTATTTGCTGTTCTAGAAGTCTGCTTTTTAAGGTTTGCAGAATCTCTCTGGGTGACAGCATACAGAGATCTTCAAGTATTAAACCTAGAGTGTAGATTTTTGATTTAAGAAGTTGATACCATTCGGAGGCAAATAGGTCTGGGCGCACAATATATGTTAAACTGAGCTCATCAGAGTTAAGACATAGTATTTGATCCAATACTTGAATGGACCACAAGTATTTGATCCAATACTTGAATGGACCACAATTCCCATCAGACCCTGCCACCATGACCAATTGGCCATGCTGGCAGGGGCTGATGGGAATTGTAGTCCATGAACATCTAGAGAGCCGCAGGTTGCAGACCCCTGGCATAGACAGAAGCCAGTGGCCTGACCCAAAGTGACATGGTCAAAAACATAGATTACCAGATTGATAGTGATAATTTCTTCATATGCTAGCGACGATTCTCCTGCAATCATGCCAGATCCCCGCAGGTTCTCGGTTCCGAGGCCTTCTTCCTTCCCGATAATATCTGTAATTTTGTATCTGAGAAAAAGAGGGGACATGAGTTTCCAGCTCTTCCTCGGGGAAAGCGCATGCTGCAGAGCTAGGACGTTGGCTACGGCAGGCAAAGCGTTGACATAACTTCGTATTGCAATGCGATCCAACGGTCACAAGCCGTTCTCAAGAGGGCTGTGAGTGGCAGACAAGTGAGTGGATTCTGACTGGGAGAGAGTCATTTTCGGTTCTGGAGCACATGAGCAGGCACACACAAAGACACTCAGTGGTGCTCCCATCTCCAGACAAGTAGCTGCCAGGGGGCGGGGCGGGTGTCTTGCCCCGGGCACGCGCCGGTGTGGGGACGTGGCGGGGGAGTGCATGGCAGGGACACATGGCACGCATGTGCCCTGGGTGCAGTTCCCCCTTGCTGCAACTCTGCCCATCTCTGTTGCGGGCATGTGAGCAGAGCCACCCCTTATTGTGGCCAGTCTTGGGTTCTCAGCAGAGTTTATGTTCCCAGTCTATTTTCCAGGCTAAATCTACCCACGAATGACATTTTTATCCCTGCTATGATCTCAGGTTCTGTAACTACCACCCTGTCAATTAGGTAAGGCTGAGAAACAGACTACTGGCATACACGAGCTTTCACAGAACCAAAAAAGGGGGATACAAGCAAACATATACAATGTGCCCCAAAAGGTTGAGGAACAGATTATACCATCTGGCTATTGTGGGTTTTCCAGGCTGTGGTCTGGTAGTTTTTGCTTTGTCTTTGCTAAGGAGATGGGGGCTACCCTTTTGAGGGTCCATAACTTTGGACTCCCTGAACCAAACTGCACCAAACTTGGGGGGTTCCATCAGGACAGTTTCCAGATGATACCCTGAAATTTTGGTGCCGATACATCCAAAAATGCACCCCCTGCAGGAACATCCCTGACATTTGCCCAAGAATCTTTGTTCTGCATTGAGTTTTCTGTATTGCTGTCAATGGGGGTTGCAGGCTGGGGGGACACATTTCTGAAGGCACAGTCTCAAAACTTTCAGGATCTCATCAGGAGACCTCCCTGATGATACCCCCCCAGGTTTGGTGCAGTTTGGTTCAGGGGGGCCAAAGTTGTGGACCCTCAAAACCGTAGCCCCCATCTCCTATTAGCTCCCATTGGAAACAATGGGGGATGGGGCACCCCTTTTGGGAGTCCATAACTTTGGACTCCTTGAACCAAACCTCACCAAACTTGGGGGGTAGCATAAGGACAGTCCCCTGATGATACACTGAAATTTTGGTGCTGATATGTCTATAACTGCAACCCCTACAGGCACCAATGTCCTGGTGCAAAAAAAAAATTTGGTCGTGGTGGGGTGGCCGCCCATTGGGTGGGGGGGGGGGCATCCAACTCAGGTTTTGCCCAGGGCTTTTGCCTCGTTATGCCCCTGGCCCCTGTGGTCTTTTCCAACTCTATGATTGTATGATTCAGTTGTAGTTATATCTAGAACCCACTAATGGTGTGTTTTGGGCAGTTCAAGGTATCTGTAAAACTGTACTCCAACACCACATTTCAAATTAATCATCTTCTTGCTCAACCTCTGTGTCTTCATTGCAACAGCAGAAATGATTGCTACCTATTTATTAGCGGTGCTTATATGCATCCTTTCTTGTGACTCAAAAGTCTAGCAGGGGGGCTAAGGAGGTCTCCTCTCCTGGCTTGGACCATACCTAGCCTTGCTTAGCTGCAGCACATCGGCTGTATCGTGAAGCCTCCAGCCACACTTGGGAAATCTATTCGCCATGTGTTATTTGGGGCAAGGTTAAATTAGCCTAACCACTAGCAGAACATCTGGAAGAGTTTCGCCAAACTTACCTGGATTCTCCTTCATCTTCCACGTGCTCACAGTGTACTGAGTTCAAGGCACTGACTTTCTTATAATCCTGAGGAGTCAGGTACAAATACTTGAACCCCTGAGAGAGACAACGAGATAAAAAGTTAACCTCTGGAATAAGGATGATCAGAAGAAAATGAGCACTACATAGAATACTCACAGCACTGGAGGAAGAATGCAAACACTTTACATTTCCATCTCCACTATGGGGATCAAATAATCCACACAACGGGGCGATCTGAGACTAGGTTAAATGTTTGGGCAAACCCTAGGGCCGTGGTACCCAAAAGCATATGACGCCTACAGGTGCGCTTACTGACACCCAACGCATCTCTTCTCCAGAGCAAATATGATTCCTCCACCTCACTGGAAGGGGAGATGCTCTGAAAAACCCCAAGAGAGGTCACTTTGGGGTCTACGGGGAGTGACTGTTTGGAAACAGCAGCCTCTTCATAGGAGGACAACTGGCTCAAGATCTTCAAACATTTTCTGATTGTCCCGCAATCCCAGCGCAGCTATTTTGTGGCATTTCCTTATACCCCTCCCCCTGTCTCCATGGCACCCCCCATGCCCCCCACTTACCTTAGTTCTTCTCTCCTGCCTCTTAGTTCCTCTCTCTTCCCCCTTGGTTTCTCTCTCCTGCAGCATGGTGGGAACTACACTTCCCAGGAGACCTTGCTCCTGGGAAGTGTAGTTCCCACCAGGTTGCAGGATAGAGGAACTAAGGGGCAGGAGAGAGGAACTAAGGTAAGTGGGGGGCACAGGGTCGGGGCCAGGGGCCATGTTGCCCCCCTACACCTCTGGCCACATGATACAATAGTCCGCATGCCAGAAGGCCCAAATTCACATCTCCAGAACAAAATCTCAAGTAACAGAGACTCTCTTTCTGAGGACGTGTGGAGCCATTGCCAGTTACAGTGAACCACACAGAGCTGGAGGGAGTAATGGCTAAATACAGCCATTGGAGCAGAGGTGGGATCCAGCAGGTTCTCCCCAGTTCCCGAGAGCGGGTTACTAATTATTTGTGTGTGCCGAGAGGGGGTTACTAATTGGGTCTGCTTTTCCGTTAGAAATTCCAAGCTTTAGCTAGAGCCGGGGCAAGGACCATGGACAGGGCCCAATCTCGTGGGAAGGGATAAGAGGGGTAAAAGGCTGGATGGCCGAGGAGGATGGACCCAGTTAGCTTTTGCGTAGCACTGGGCTAGTCAGCAACTGGGGAGGTCCCCTCTGGAGGTCAGAGGCAGCTGAGCTTTGTCTGAGGTTAGAGGACGGGTACTTCAGCACCCTGCAAGGGCTGTGCTTGGATACCAAGCCCGAGGGTGTATATATTAAAAAACCTTATTAGATGGCAGGAAAAGAGACCCTGTGTAGAAAAGAATCATGCTGGATCAGGTCAAAGATCCTTTGAGTTCACCATTGTGTGTCCAATAAGATCTAGATAGATACATCTGGATATACCTGGGAGGTCTTGTGAGGAACTGGACATCTGTATTTTCCCCAGTCTGGCTTTTACTTGGCTGGTTCTGGCTCCTTTCTCCCTTCCCATGTGTCGCTTACCCTACCTTTGTTGGCTTCCTTCCCCCCCATCCTGAGCTTTAAGCCTTCCTCTGTCCTACAGACTCCAGCTTTTCTCCTGATATCCTTCTGATGCTAACCACCTCTGTCAGCATCCCCTTGTTCCTCTTTCCAAACGTTTTCATGCGCCCAAACTCCAGACTTATGCAAAGGCAGGCAATGCAAACCACTCTTGTTGAAAATCCTACGGATCGCCGAAGTTGGCAGACTTGATCGCTTTCTACCACCTCCAAAAAAAGTATTCATAGCTAAACTTATTCCAGGTGCTCCAAAGGCCTCCCAAAGGGGGATCACTGCACAGAGGATTATCGGCTGCCCTCTCCTCCTTGGAAGAACTCTATAGTCTCAAGCCTAAAGAAAGCCCAAAATATTCTGAGAGACCCGTCTCAACCAGCACACTCTTTTTGAACTGCTACCATCCCGCAGACGATACAGGTCTATAAAAAATCCAGGACAAAGAGGCTTAGAGACAGCTTCTACTCTAGAGCTGTGGCTATGCTGAACTCCGGACTTCGTGTTGATGCGGGTTTGGGGCTGTGTAGGGATGGTGGAGGAAGGAAAGTGAGATGGGGTATGAGTCTAAAATTGTGTGCATCGAGGAATGCTGCTGTAAATTTCATTGTATGCACAATTTATTTTTTATTTATTTATACTTTGTTTAGATCACTTCCCATCTCCTCGAAGGCTCTGGGCGTACAGCAGATAATAAATACAATTTTAAAACATCATAAATAGGCTAAAACTTATAAAAGCAGCTTAAAACTAGCTAAACATTACATTTAAACGAAAAATAAATATAGGCATATGCGTAGGTGGCTCGCCTAATATTAAATTCTTCCACCCCAGGAGAACGGTAGGTCTAGATAGATGTTATAGGCCCAGATGGGGCCAGCTGGAAGGCCAGCAAAAGGGCCAGCGGAAGGAGGCTAGCCGGAAGGGAGTACCACCAGCTGCTGACTCTCCAAAGGCCCGCTGAACAGCTCCGCCTTGCAGGCCTCCATGAACTCACCAAGGTCCCGCGAGGGCCCTAACAGCTGGTGGGAGAGCGTTTCCATTCAGGCCGGGCCAGGGCTGTAAAGGCCTGCCCGCGGTGCAGGCTTTTCAGCCGCATCATCAAGGCCGGGACCAGTAGATTGGCCTCTACCGTAACGAAGAGGCCGTGGTGGGAACATATGGGGTGATGCGGCCCTCGAAGATACGAGGGTCCCAGGCCAAGGTCTAGCGTCAACATCACTAACACCTGTTCATCCGAACTCTACTAAGCCAATGTAGTCGGGCGCGAGCACAGGCTGAATATAGTCCCAACTGCCGCCGCATGTTGACCAGTTTCAATTTCCAGATCGGCTAAGCGGGAAGGCCAGCGAGAGCTTAATTACAATAGTCTAGCCTGGAGGTGACCAAGGCGCGGGGATCAAGGCGGCTGGTGGGTCCAATAAATGTTTATGCTATAAGCCATTCCACAGATTTACCTATCTGCACATGGGCTACTTGGCTATTGTGTCGGGTAACACTGCCTCTGAACATGGAAGTTCCATTCACCATCATGGCAAAAGTTTTGGATTTTAGAATGTAACTTTTATGTTTCTTTCAAAAAACCCCCCACTGCAAATAACAGAATTTTAAAATTCGAGGCCCTTCCGCACATGGCAATATATAATGCCAACCACTTTCACCACTGCTTCTGTAAGTGGATTTTGCCGTTCTGCACAGCTTCAAAGTGCACTGAAAAGCAGTTTGAAAGTGCATTATTCTCAGATAAAGGAATGAGCCTGAGTTTCTGTAAGGTTGTAAACCTAACCAGGCTCATTTTTATGTATGCTTATTGGGTTTTAATTATTTTAGCATGGTCCAATGCAAGTCCTTCAGACTGGCTTCCACGGTTGATTTGTAATGACTGTCTTGACCATGGTCTATCCATCATTTTAGGTGTTCTAAAGCAATTGCAATTGAACTAAACATTGATTTTAAGCAATCAATTGTAAAGTTGCTAAGCTTAACAAGCAACAACAACAAAAGAAACAGTTGGTTTTGCTAAAATACAGAGGTGGTACCACTTCGAACTTTAAACTAGCTGTGGTTGATACCGAATGACTACGCTTTGCCCAGAGCTGCTTCTGGGCAAGTGAAATGTGGTTATCAAAATGGCTGTATGCAGTAACGTTTAAAAGTGCTGAGATTGGCCCAACTAGATCTCAGTCTTTGGAATAGAGTGCCGCTGCTGCAGCTTTTAAAAAAATCAATTATATTGTTCAAAAAAACCTCTTTGATTCTCTGTCACAAATAATCCACGCCTTTCAGATATGTATGGTGCCGGGCCGTGGCCCCTTCCGCATAACAAGCTGCTCATCTCAAGAGTAAAACCCACCTTCATTGCTTTGGTCGAGACAGAGCTGGGAGAAACAACTTTCAGGCTCTTGCAAAGCCAGTACCTGCCCAGCCTTTTAAAACCCCCTATTGATTTTTTTTTCTTTTAAGATTAAGAAAAAATGTATGTCTGTTTTCTAAAGATTACAGCAATTCTTGAACTGACATTCCAAGGAGCCCTCCATTCACAAGAGCTCCAGAGATGAGAGAGCATCTAAACTACGTCCGGGTTGTCGCTCTTCCACACATCTTGTTACAGTTCTTTCAAGCTTCGGGAATATTTCGCTTCACTACCCTGTTTCTAATATAAGACATCCTGAAAAAAAATAAGACGAGTAGAGGTTTGCCAGCGCTAAATATAAGGCATCCCCCCCGAAGTAAGACGTGAGTAAAGTTTTTTGTTGGAAGACTAATTTAACAGAATGAAAAGGGAAAAATAAGACATCCCCTGAAAATAAAGACATGGCAATAATCTTTGGGAGTTGTAAAATTAATATAAGACATTAATTGTCTTTATATTCGGGAAACACGGTATACACCTTTGATTTCAAGCAAATAGAGTGCACACACACAGAAAAAATCCCAATGAATATTTGAAGGACCCCAGATGTTTCAATGAATTAATTTTCAACTTCAGACCATGAAATCTCCCTTAAATTGACTGGCCCTTGAATTTGTGAAATCAGAAAGTTAAAAAGAAATCAGTAAGGGTCAGTGCTTCCTCTCCACAGACTGTCACAGCTGTCCTAGAACTCTGACTCCATTTTTTATGGATTACATTTTGTTTGTCACGGGTGACACTCTTGGGTTTGCATATCGCCTAAATATTTCTTTTTGGTGCCTCCTTGAGCTGTTTCTGATATCCTGCAAAATACCTTCGCCGAGAGCTTCCAGGCAGCTTAAATCGTGTTCAAATTCTGCCAGCCATGAAAACTGTGGTGTGGGCAGTTGGAGAAAGTTGCCTTTCTGGGCTTCAGGTAAGGTGCTATAAAGTCACAGCTGCTTTACAATTCCCAGCAAAGCAAGGAGAAGCAGAGATGATGTACATTGTTTTCCTCTTTAGCAGTTTTTCTTTATTGGCATAGACAAATAGTACAAATAATAATAAATAAAAAACGGATTAGAAAGCATATACAATACAGGAAATAAATGTTAGTCGAAGGAAATCTACTGCCGCTTAGTAATTTCCAGGAGAAAGTCTACACTATCATATTGCAGAGAGAAGGATCAGGATTGTCCAACAAGTAGTGTAATCTAATTAAACGGGAGATGGGGTAAAATGTAAAGAGTAAGATTCACATACTTGGATCTGATTTTGAATCTGAGACAGTGTAGTAATCAGGCCAGAGATTCAACTGAGCAATCTTTATATGGGCACTATCTTTAGCCTTTTCAAGCTTATTGAATCTGCCATGTAACAAGGCAGAAGGCATAACATTAAACCTGGCGAGCATTATGGCTCTCCCTTGAGCAGGGCTTATTAAGCAATACAGGTAGTATGCCAAGGGTCCCGCTCCAATGGGAGAGAAAAAATACATGGGGAGCACGTTTTCTTGGCTGCGTGTGATTGATGTGCCATTGGCTTCCTCTGCAAATCTTTTCTTGGTGGTCTCCCCTTCCAACTTGTGGTCACTGTGAGCATGGGGCTTCAAGGAAAGTGAGAAGCAGAGGGGTTACCTATTGCATTCCAATGCACGGACTTCATTATGGTCTCTTCCAAGTTCCAACCCTGCTTAGCTCCCAAATTTGACATGATTGAGGTTATACCACACCCTTTCTGTCCCCATTCCTTTCTTTCCTAACCATAATGCATCAACAAAATGGGAGGCATTTTTTGCATATCTAGAGTCAGCATTCTTGTAACATTTACAGGATCTGACACAAATAGGGTTACAGCCACTGTGGTGTTTTTTTTGTTACTATGCTGTTTGTTATTTGATCCCAACTACATGACTCCACTGTAAGACCTTTCTGATTTAGCCCTGCTGATGGTGTTGACTGGCTTTTAACATTACAGCTATGCAGTAGGATGAACATGACTTTTCTGCTGTTGTAACATTTATTTTACTTATTCATTTGTCTTGTTCTTTATATAATCGGCCCCTCCCCAAAGGCTCAGGACGGTTCACATCAATAATAAATACATTAAAACAATAACAACTACCAGAGTCACTAAAACATTCCACCCAAGACAAAAAATTAAAATATATTTCATTACGGCACTGTAACCGTCTGTTTTGTTCCCCTTCCTCTCTTCCCTGTGCCCACGGGAGGCCAGGATATTATTTATAGCGAATATCCCATGTTACCCCGGCTACAAATTCCTGGGGGGTCCATTTTGCAGGCTCTGCAGAACTCTGTAATGTTCAGCAGGGAACAGATCTCACCTGGGAGCCTGTTCCACCAAGTAGGGCCAGGGATAAAAAGTCCTGGCCTCTTGTTGGAGCCAGCTGGATCATTAGCAGGGATCTAAAAACATGTCCAGCATCTGAAAGGAAGCCACTCTGAGGTGTTATTTGAGGACAAGAGGAGAATACCCCGTATACATCACCTTGCGTTTATTTGTTTGTTTGTTTGTTTATTGCATTTATACCCCGCCCTTCCCCTAGGGGCTCATGGTGGCAACAAGATCAGAATCATACACTAAAATCAGATAATAATTAAAACAGTTTAAAAGACTATCAAAACCAAAATCCAGATGGCTTAACTTACATTACTTCCATTGTGATCCTCCCCCCAGGAGGCCAGGAAAGATGTTAGCCTGGCTGGCTATCAGGGAAAGCCCAGTGGAATAGCTCCATTTTTTACAGGCTCCTGTGGAAACTATTCCTAAGTCCCACAGGCCCCAGATCCTTGGCTACAGGAGCATATTCCACCAGGTAGGGGCCAGGATCAAAGTCCCTGGCCCTCGTTGGAGGCCAGCTGATAGATTTTGGGCCAGGGATTTCCCAGAACTCCCGAGGAGCAGGAGGGACCTTCAGGGCAGTATGGGGAGGGCAGTCCCCTGAGGTATGCATATTATATTATAATGCATATACTGTATTCATATAAGACTACTCATAGTCACAATGTAAATACTTTCGAGAAACACTGTGATACAAATAAAGACTAGTGTGGCAGTCACAAGACTATCTCTCTGCAGGGGTCACCAATGTTGTTGCTAAGTCCTTGCTCCTCAGTTTATATTATTTGATTACTTAATTTTCTTCTATTTTCATTAAGCTATGCATTTTTTATTCTAATGCTGAATGAGTAGAAGACCTCTCTAGATGTCAGGAGGTTGATAGGGTCTGCATACATTTCTTCTGAAGGTAATTCCAGTGGATCTCTTTTCCTGGTGACCCCGAGGCATTTGAACTTTTCCGATGACTAGAAGCCAAGCACTGCTATTTATAACCAGACAGTGACAAACTCTTTTAAAAATCTAAACAGATGAAAATCCCTCTTAAAATTTAAGGGCCAGGATTCTTTGGAGAGAAAATACAATAGATGCTAGGTGAATACATCCTTCAGATGTCTAGGTCTGTAGTAAAATGGCATTACGGTTTAGGATTTTGTAGTTCGACAAACTGATTTTAAGAAAGGCCATTACTGCTCAAAATTTGTGAAACCATAAGTATTTTGCTTTTTTTTTTTCTGGTCAAGAGGGTCACACCCAGGAATGCCACAGGGCACAGCTCCCATCTTGGGCAAAGCTTTTGCTTCCAGAGAAGCAAGTTCAGTACCTTGGACAGCAGCTGAGCTCAGGCTACGAAAGGCCAAGTTCCCACGGAGAGCGCAGCCACGTAACGAACAATATGAAGTGATGTCGTTTGTAGTGGGCAGAACCATTTCGGATTATAGTGTCACTTTCCTGCTCCCCCCGTATGTAAGAACAGAAGGACACCCCCCAGCACAGACCAAAATTGCCCATTAGAAGCATTCTGTTTGCCTCTTCTTTGGTGTGTTAGTTTCCTAGGTGAAAGGGAGCTTTAAGGGGGGAAAAACCGGGGGAACAGTCAAAGACGCAGCCTTCTCTCTTCCGCCGTTTTGGTGCAGAGTGGCGAGTGCCGTACCAGGCAATTTTGACAAGTGAGATGAGCCATTAGTCCATTTACAGCGCAATCCTACGCAGAATTATACCCCTCTGAGCACAGAAGATTGGAGCAGCCTAACCTCACTCAGACTTGTACTATTTTTTAATAAATTTTTTATCGTATAGAATATTGTTATATTTGTTACATTCAATATGTTTGTTCCAACTATACATTTTTCCTTTTTCGCCCCCCTCCCCCCCTTTTCCATTGATTATTTCAATCAAGCAGCGGAAGGTTCATTCTTCTTATTCTCTTGTTCCACGGTTCTTCGTTAAATCCGGCTTCTTCCATCCATTTTCATCCAATGTCCATCGCTTTGTAATATCTTCTAGTTTCTCTTGCCATCGTGTATTTTTTGCCAGTCTCTCAAAAATCTCTAACTGAATTTGTTCCCAAATGTATTCCAACCGTTTTGAGACTGTCCATTTCTCGTTATCTTTCCAGCCCAACGCCAACACTGCGTGTGCTGCTCAAATCATTATTTTATACATTGGTTCCAAATTTCTGTTCATTCTTATATCATCTATTATCCCCACAATTAATAAATCATTGTTTACATCAATTTTTACTTTTACTAACTGCTCTACATATTTCAAAATATTCTCCCAAAACTTTTTTACCGCTTTACATTCTATCCACATATGAGTATAATATGCTCCTTTTTCTCCACAGTGCCAACATTTTGGGCTTAGTCCTTTGATCATGTAGGCTAGTTGTATTGGGGTTCTATAAGACTTGTACTATTAACCCTGTATAGGCCAGCGGCCTCTTTTAAAGGACTCAGAAAGTGGGCTTCCGTTGCCCTGGATTGAGAAATGGTAGACATGCCATCCCGCACTTTGTAAATGCCAACTATGAACGAAGAAGAAGAAGAAGAAGAAGAAGAAGAAGAAGAAGAAGAAGAAGAAGAAGAAGAAGAAGAAGAAGAAGAAGAAGAAGAAGAAGAAGAAGAAGAAGAAGAAGAAGAAGAGTTTGGATTTATATCCCCCTTTCTCTCCTGCAGGAGACTCAAAGGGGCTGACAATCTCCTTGCCCTTCCCCCCTCACAACAAACACCCTGTGAGGTAGGTGGGGCTGAGAGAGCTCCGAAAAGCTGTGACTAGCCCAAGGTCACCCAGCTGGCGTGTGTGGGAGTGCAAGGGCTAATCTGAATTCATTAGATAAGCCTCCACAGCTCAGGCGGCAGAGCGGGGAATCAAACCCGGTTCCTCCAGATTAGATACACGAGCTCTTAACCTCCTACGCCACTGCTGCTCCTGAAGGATCACACCACAGTGGCAAAGTTGGCCGATCCAAGTTTAGGCGAAACGCTACAGTCGCACATTGGCCTGGCATGCACTGAATTGGTTGGCAAAAAGTAGGGGCCCACATTACATTTGTAACAAGAACAGCAGAATAAAATGAGTATACTGGGGTGCTCTGTGGTTTCTGGGCTGAATGGCCGTGTTCCAGTAGCATCCTCGCCTGACGTTTCGCCTGCATCTGGGGCTGGCATCTTCAGAGGATCTGATGGTAGTAAAGCAGTGATGGCGAACCTTTTTGAGACCGAGTGTGCAAACTGAAACCCAAAACCCACTTATTTATCGCAAAGTGCCAACATGGCAATTTAACCTGAATGCTGAGTTTTAGTATAGAAAAAGCGGTTGGCTCCAAGGTGCGCGTTACTCGAGAGTAAGCTTGGTGGTAGTCGGTGGCTTTGCTTTGAAGCAACTGTGCAACGCTTCAAACAGGTGAACCACGACCCTAGGAGGGTTTACTCAGAAGCAAGCCCCATTGCCAGCAACCGAGCTTACTCCCAGGTAAAGGATCACACTTTCGTTCTTCAGTAAGATTTAATAGCGCTTAACAGAACACCTACACTGCTTCCCCAAAAGTAGGCTTTAGGTTTAATGCTAATAATCTCCCTGAAATAATTACACTATTATCACATGACAAACTCTGTGCACATGTGCCCACTCAGAGGGGTCTGAGTGCCACCTCTGGCACCCATGCCATAGGTTCGCCACCACTGTAGTAAAGCAAGTGGAGTATATATAGCTGTGGAATGTCCAGGGTGGGAGAAAGAACCATTTGCCTGTCAACAAATGTAAAGGGTGCCATTAGCAAGCTGGATTTGCATGCGTTGGGTGGATCAACCCATTTAGCACGTGAGTAACCATGAAGGTAGCATAATCAATTAGTGAGGGCATCTGCATTGTAGTAGCTCGGCCTTTTGATCCCTTTGATTGTTAACTGCCTAGAGTGGTGAGTGGTGTTCACTAGGAGCAGCAGTGGCGTAGGAGGTTAAGAGTTCGTGTATCTAATCTGGAGGAACCGGGTTTGATTCCCAGCTCTGCCGCCTGAGCTGTGGAGGCTTATCTGGGGAATTCAGATTAGCCTGTGCACTCCCACACATGCCAGCTGGGTGACCTTGGGCTCGTCACAGCTTCTCGGAGCTCTCTCAGCCCCACCCACCTCACAGGGTGTTTGTTGTGAGGGGGGAAGGGCAAGGAGATTGTCAGCCCCTTTGAGTCTCCTACAGGAGAGAAAGGGGGATATAAATCCAAACTCTTCTTCTTCTTCTTCTTCTTCTTCTTTGACTGCTTACTGCCTGGAGACATCCTTTGTCTGGGTGGTGTTCATTAGTCACTGTCTTCATTCTAGTGTTTTCTCCCACCCTGGACATTCCTCAGGTATATATACTCCACTTGCTTCACTACCGTCAGATCCTCTGAAGATGCCAGCCACAGATGCAGGCAAAACGTCAAGAGAGAATGCTACTAGAACATAGGTGTCAAACCCGCGGCCCTCCAGATGTTATGGACTACAGTTCCCATCATCCCCTGCCAGCATCATGAGCCAGCAGAAAGCTGAGCGCGACTTCTGTTTTCAGTGGCAGCTTTGCATTGGCTGTAACATCTATTTCCAGACCCAGAGGCAGTTCTGAACAGACAACCGGCTGTGTTTTCCAAACAATGTATTGGCTGCCTCTCTACAGCCACCAGGACGGAAAAGGCGAACAGCAAAGAGCAGGGACGAGGGTGAAAATATATCTTGAAGATGCAAAGAGTCTCATTTAACTGTTTTTTTGTGTTGGCGAAATGATGTGTGCCACAGTATTACCATAAGAAGTGAGGCCATTATTCTCCTGTAGAAACCCATTTGGCCTGAAAGGTATCACTGGCTGGGATGGGAAAATCAAACCGGATGAATTATTCATCGCCTCTGATCAGAAGCAATCATTATTTCTGAGGTTCCAAACTGTGATTAGGGTTCTGTGCGGGGCTGTCATTTGCTCCCTGGGTAACAACTGCAATACAGAATAGCAACACACACACACACACACACACACACAGAGAGAGAGAGAGAGAGAGAGAGATGCACAATATCTTGCAAATATTGCTGGGTGTATGTAATTTTTCACATATGTTCCCACTCTACAGAAACACACACACACAAACAAGAGATCACATGTTAAAGGTGTCGTTACAAATGCATAAACTCATGCTTGCTATAAGAAGAAGAAGAAGAGTTTGAATTTATATCCCCCCTTTCCCTCCTGCAGGAGACTCAAAGGGGCTGACAATCTCCTTGCCCTTCCCCCCTCACAACAAACACCCTGTGAGGTGGGTGGGGCTGAGAGAGCTCCGAGAAGCTGTGACAAGCCCAAGGTCACCCAGCTGGCATGTGTGGGAGTGCACAGGCTAATCTGAATTCCCCAGATAAGCCTCCACAGCTCAGGCGGCAGAGCTGGGAATCAAACCCGGTTCCTCCAGATTAGATACCCGTGCTCTTAACCTCCTACGCGACTGCTGCTCCTCTGTAGTGCTGGCATACATGGGAATTTATTGTCAAAGGCTTTCGTGGCCAGAATCAATGTGATGTGGGTTTTCCAGACTGTGTGGCGGTGGCCAGCGTGGTGTAACGGTTAAGGGCAGGTGCACTCTAATCTGGAGAACCAGGGTTGATTCCCCGCTCTGCCACTCGAGCCGTGGAGGTTTATCTGGTGAACTGGATTAGCTTGTGACCTCCAACACACGCCAGCTGGGCTAGTCACAGCTCTTCAGAGCTCTCTCAGCCCCACCCACCTCACAGGGTGTTTGTCGTGAGGGGGGAAGGGAAAGGAGACTGTGAGCCCCTCTGAGGGTCCTTGCAGGAGAGAAAGGGGGGATATATACCCAACTCTTTTCTTTTTGCTGCTAACGTTTTGCCCGCACTTGAAAGACAGACAGACAGACAGACAGACAGACAGACAGACAGACAGACAGACAGACAGACAGACAGACAGACAGACAGACAGACAGACAGACAGACAGACAGACAGACAGACAGACAGACAGACAGACAGACAGAAAGAAAGAAAGAAAGAAAGAAAGAAAGAAAGAAAGAAAGAAAGAAAGAAAGAAAGAAAGAAAGAAAGAAAGAAAGAAAGAAAGAAAGAAAGAAAGAAAGAAAGAAAGAGGGAAAACATGGCCCGGTTCAAAATTTGAGTTTTCCGCCTCCCCCGCCCTCTTTAGGCGGCCACCCTCCCCCACCACGACCAAACACTTTTTTTTTGCATGGAGGCAGCTCAGTAGACCCTCTAAGACCGCTCAGACATTACCACCGGCTCCCTCCCTCCCACACACACACTGCCTAAAAGTGCGGACCACCGTTTGCTTCCCCTTTGGGGCCTTGAGCAGTCAACAGCTTGCCCAGCAGCAGCTCCGGAGCTGCCCCCTCTGGTTCCCTTGGGTGGCCGGGGAGGGGGGGTGCTCAGAAGGGTTGCTCGGCAACACATGCCCCCCCTTCCCCAGGCCTGCCTGCGGAATGCCATTGCATTAATCCCAGTGGCATATCTGCCTAGGGACGGTGGGGTACCCTTTGTCCCCAGGCCCCACTAATCTAGTCATGAGGGGGTGCAGAATTGGCACCCCACATGACCAAGAAGACTCATCGTCATCGACGTGGGTGGGGCCAAGGAAGCCCGAGGACACCGCCCCCCCAAGCCTTGCCCCCCCCCCCCGGCAGCCAACAGTCCCTTCTGCCCTCCTCTCTGGGCACGGGGGCGGGACCTCCTTGAACCCTGCCCCCAGACGTTTGCAGGGGGGCGCCTGGAAAACAGCTGTCTTCAGGTGCTATTTGCCCCCCATACGCCTCTGATTAATCCTCTGGGTCAACATGAAAACCAAAAACAGAGTGCTGATCACCATTTGCAACTCTGCCAACAACCCTTCAGGTAACTCTGTCCACCAACGCTGAGACACACGGGGAAGGGGACGGTGTAAATCGAACAAGTGCAATTAGACACATTTTTCTCTCCACTTGGAACTGAAAAGTACTGTGAAAGAAGAACGTTGACACCTAGTGTCAAAAGGGGAAAATGACACCGGACTTTGTGTACGCACACAGGTACGCAAACGCATGTTGTCTTTTGCATTGCTTGAAAGGACAAGGAAAATACTTCGAGGAGAAATCAGGAAAGGAAAAAGGAGCTCCCATGGAGACACCCCTCTCCATACCTAGGTAGACAGTCAGCACATGTTAAACCAGAAGTCCCTAACCCAGTGGTGGCAAACCTTTGGCACTCCAGATGTTATGGACTACAATTCCCATCAGCCAGCATGGCCAATTGCCACCAATTGGCCATGCTGGCAGAAACTGATGGGAATTAGCCAGTCCACCTGTATCTGGAGATATGGTTCGATGTCGCGACCTCTTCCACTTTGACTCTGTGGGCATATTTGGCATTCTGACACATCATGGTGGGTGCAGCAACAAAATGGCTTCCACAGAAGGAGAAGTCAGCCACAAAATGATTGCCACAGCTTAACTTCAGCTACACAGTGCAGATCAATGGGTTGTGATAGTAGTTGTAGCCAAAGCAACATTTTAAAACATCTGAACAGCCAATCAAATCTCCAATAGTCAATCCAAATCCTTGCAGGGTAAAAGCCCTACAGGGTCCCATCTACTTTCTGAAAACATTTGGCAAGCAATAGAAAGGGTGTTTGCGGGCATCACTGCACTCACAAGATGCACCCTGGGGACCCATGTGCAGAGGTGGGATCCAGCAGGTTCTCACCAGTTCCCGAGAGTGGGTTACTAATTATTTGTGTGTGCCGAGAGGGGGTTACTAATTGGGTCCGCTTTCCCACCTCCACGCCCTCGCCTCCCCGAGAGGCATCCTGCCTTTGAACGTGAAGGTTCCATATAGCAATTGCGACTAATAATGTAACTCCCTGAACTGGGTTAATCCCTTCCAGGTACTGCAATTCCTTGATTCTCAGCCTTTCGCACCTTTTATCTCACCAGTCTCTATCAAAGAACCTGTGTGTTTCACCATTGCTGTGCTCAGATTTGTGAGTTAGGGCATTTTCTATAATGTGATGATGATGACCTGGTGCAAAAAAAAATGGGGGGGGGGTCATGGTGGGGTGGCTGCCCATGGGGGGGGCATCCAACTCAGGTTTTGCCCAGGGCTCAGGTTTGCCTAGGTACGCCTCTGCCCCCTTTGCTAAGGGGGGGCTGGCGAGGGAACCTGTTACTAAAATTTTTGGATCCCACCACTACCCATGTGTTGAACCATAATGTGGACTACAATTCCCAATTGGCCATGCTGGCAGGGGCTGATGGTAATTGTAGTCCATGAACACCTGGAGCACCATAGGTTGCCACCCTTGCCATAAAAGGTCGCAGGCAAATAGAACATAGAGTAAGGTAGCAAGTGGTTAAGAGTGTCAGACTAGACTGGAAAGACACCACTTCAAAGCCCCGCTCAGCCCTGCAGGGTTGGCCTTTGGCCATCTCTCAGCCTCATCTACCTCACAAGATTGTTGTGAGGATAAAATTGCTGGACCACTTTGACCTCTTTGGAGGACAGGTGCGATAATAAATAAACAGACTAAAGTGACACGCCATGACTCATCTTGATACAACAAGAAGAGAGAACAGGTGTCAAATAAAAAATGTCAAAGAAAAACATACCCGGTTTTCCCATCTCAGAGTTCAAGGAAGACATTTTATTTATTTAACATACTCCCTCTCATTCTAATCACTGTCTTCAAAGAAGACAACGCATTATAGTGTGGGTCTACATCTTTTCTCCTCCACAAGGAGGGGAGTGTTTTCAGCTTTCAAAACCTGAAACACAGATTTGTGCCTTGAGCTGAAAATACTTTCATTCCAATTCTACAGGCTGCAAAACACATTATAATTTACTTTGCAATTTCCTTCCTCCTTGAGAAATAGGGGATGGAGCTTGAAATGTAGAATCGTTCCTATATGTGTACACAATTTCATTCCAAGATCTCAGGGTTTAAGGGAGGCATTGTGTTGCAAGAAGGTACCAAGCATGCAAGAAGGCAAATCTTAGGGCACTTTCGCACATGCAGAATAATGCACTTTCAATCCACTTTCAATGCACTTTGCAGCTGGATTTTATTGTGCGGAACAGCAAAATCCACTTGCAAACAATTGTGAAAGTGGATTGAAAGTGAATTACTCTGCATGTCTCTCCCTTTTTAACATTCTGGGAGCTGTGACATCCAGATCTACCGTCCCCCTCTTTGGGAGGGTTTTATTGATAGTTTTAATACTGGACACCAAGTGGTTTATGTGGAACGCTGTAATTTCATGTTTTAATTATGTTTTATATTAATTATTTGCTGTTATTACTGTCTATGTAATATTATTTGTTGTTCACCGCCCAGAGCCCTCAGGGGATGGGGCGGTATATAAATATGATAATAAATAAATAAAAATAAATAAATGTGTGAAAGTGCCCTCTGTTTCCTTGACCAACAATGTTGGCTACAACATAATCAAAAACATTTGTCCTAAAGTCAGGAGGGGCAGTCCCACACGCACCGCATTTATGGTAGCCGGTCCTCCAGTTTGAGAAGGCACCTTCTGAGGAAGAAGGTTTCCAAGAGACTGGTTTCCAAAGCACTTTCAAGATGGTGTCCAGGTGTTGAGAGGTATAAACGCTGAGCTCTCTGACTTTCATTTATTAAGCTACTAGCAGGGCACCCGGGCTTCGCTATGCATACTTCATCACAAGCTCTTTATTATTTTCGGGGTGACATTCAACATACTTCTTTACAGCCTGTTTGTGAACTTTGGGGTGACATGCAGCATATTTCCTCACAGTCTGTGGACTGATGGGTTTGATTTCGCATATTTTGCAGCAGGTTCCTGTAGTTGTCTTTTTCTAATGCAATGTGTTACTCCTCTCTTTCACCTGGTGGGCTCCAAAAGACATCATGTGGAAGCAGCCATTGTATTTTCGGGATGCAGAAAGGAAGTGTTCTGCCATTGGATGCTGATGAGTGAGAAGGCTGTGAAGAGGTTCAGGGTAGGGTTGAAGGGCAGGGAGCTGGACTGCACCACCACTGCAGCACATTCCTGGGGACTCATCCCACAACTTCAGAGCATGACACCAAGCACAGAGTGATCGGAGGCCGAGAGCAATAAACATCTCCACAGTAATCAATCTGTCCATATGCAAAACCCGACAAATGTTTAGTAATCCAAGGTGAAAGTGTGGTTTGTAATCTATTTTGATAGTATTTGGCTGTAGCGGTGTTGTTAACGTCTGGGTGGGTGGAGGAGTACTTTTTCACTGCCTGTTAACTTCGGGGTGACATTCAGCATACTTTTTTGCAGCCTGTTTGTGAACTTTGGGGTGACATGCACCATATTTCCTCACAGCCTGTCTGTGGACTGATGGGTTTGTTTTCAAATAGGTTCACGTGCGTTGTGGAGGGCAGTGGTAGAGTGCAGTTGGTGAAGGACATGAAGCAGGTGGTGTGTAACTGTCACCCTTAGAATGTTTGTGCAGCATGTCTGCGGACTGAGCAGTTGGTTTGCCCTTAGAATGTTCACGCAGATGGCCAGAGATGAGCAGTGAAAACAGTAAATACGTAATAAATCGAGGGAAAGTGAATATTTGGGGAAATCCTTTCTTAGTGAGCACCTGGAGTGCGTAAGGAACAGGTGTGCCAAATTTCATGTGTGTGGCTTTGGCGGTTTTTGAGTTCTGTTGATGAGTCAGTCAGTCAGTGAGTGGTATTTCGCATTTATAGATATAGATTTTAAATTTTAGTTACTTGCATTGCAAGCTTCCTCCTCCAACTGTCTAATAAGGACTAACTGTCTA
This sequence comes from Sphaerodactylus townsendi, assembly GCF_021028975.2. Lineage (NCBI taxonomy): Eukaryota > Metazoa > Chordata > Lepidosauria > Squamata > Sphaerodactylidae > Sphaerodactylus > Sphaerodactylus townsendi. Next base: position 1,306,900 of record NW_025950385.1, read on the forward strand.
ATAAGGATTTTGTGGCTGGAGACAACGGGGAAACAATCTAACCGGCTCATTTGCTGTTTATAGTTTTACAGCTTCATTGCTTTACTTAGGAGGGGAGAGCTTTTGTCCCTGAGTTGTTTGCAACTTGATCCATTGCTTTCCCTCAAGTTCCTTCGGCTGTGGATTCGGTTTGGAGTGAGACTTGTTTGGGTTTATGGTGGAAAACTGTTAAAAATGGGAAATAGAAGATACTCTAGAAAACGTTGTCTTTCCTCCCTTACTTCTCCACAGAGCCAGAAAAACTCTAAACTAGGGGTGGCTAACCTATGGTGCTCCAAATGTTAATGGACTACAATTCCCATCAGCCCCTGCCAGCATGGCCAAGGTTATAGTGTAATTGCTTATGTATTGAGCTCACCTTCTTTATTAAGATCAGTTGATACATTTTATATTGGGGACGTTCCTTTGTGTGATCATCTACCTCTGTGTTTAGTTCTTGAAACTTATATTAAGGAAAGGTTAAATGAAGAGTCTCAGGCCAAATCCCCACTGGGAAATTCAATCTAGATCAAACCAAGTTTGAAAATAAACTGCACCTTTTCATAGAGGTTTCAACCTCCCCACCGCAACATGTTTCCAGTGAAGACATCTAGGCCTATCTCGGATTCAAGAAATGTAACAATCCCCACTACCATGCGAGCAGCTGGGCGGGTCTCTCCTGATTGGCTGTTGTGCCGTGTTGGGGTGGGACCTTTCTTTTTCTCCCCACAAAAACGTGCTCAAATGACATCAGAGCATGAGTACGTCTCCCCCGCCCAAGTGTCTGGTTGGTTATCGTGCTCCCTTGCTCTAGCGAGGACCACACCGCGAGAGACCACCACGCACTGATGGGTTGTAAGGCATTTGCGTCATGCTCCACGGTGGGAAATTTGAACCAAGATTAGACCCCCAATCCTCCCCTCCAAACTGGATCAAAGACATGCTTTTTTAAAAGTAGTACTTTCAAGCAGGTTCGGCAAAGATGCGGGATAAGGGGAGAATGAGCGCCGGAACCGGGATGAATCCTTGTTCCTCGATCAGGCAGTAGGAAGTTCTTCCTGAATCCTTGATATTTCGTGTGCGTATCACGCAATTAATTGACTATGGGGAATCGACCTGAAAATTCTTATAATCATATATTCCATCCAATTTTAACTCTTCATCTTGAGGCAAGTTTCAATCCCTTACTAGATGTCCTTTCTGTTGTAGAAACAGGGAACATAATTTTAAATACTGAGGACTCTGAAATGGCAGTCACCAAATATAAGAACCTTATAGATAGTTTATCAGATTTTGGAAAAATGGTAAGGGTTCAAATAGTAGTAATAATATTAGGAAAGCATGGTTTGACAAAGAATATATCGAAGGCAACAAATATATATGACCTCTTTATAAGTTTTATTGGCAATCTGGATCTAAAGATATATTGCCCTGCTTATCTGAAGCTAAACAGAACCTTTGATTGTTAATTGCATTAAACTTTAAGAAATATACTAATTGTCAATGGCATTCAGGCTTCCATTACTAATAATATTAAGCAATTCTGGGCTTTGATTAATAGGTTAGCATTTGCACACAGTACTTTTCTTACCTCTGCGCCTCCGAACAAATTTTTAAATGATTTTTCTAATCTTTTAGGCATGGGCCAATTGGCCATGCTGGCAGGGGCTGATGGGAATTGTGGTCCATAACATCTGGAGTGCCAAAGGTTCACCACCACTGTGTTAAGCCAAAATGTAAATGAGATATAGAATCTTAAAATAGACCTTACAGAGTGGCCTAAATGGCCACCAGTTGATCCTGCAGAAATTGCTACCATTGTTAATGATCTGAAAACAGGCAAGGCACCTGGTCTAGATATTAAAACAGCTAAAATTATTAAGGCCAAGATAGAGTCGTGAGGTCCACTTTTGGCAGCTCCATATACATCAATTAATGAGTCTGGTATAATTCCAGAATTATGGCACTCCTCCAGAGTCATGCCAGTGTACAAGAAAGGTGATGTTAACGATCCGGCAAATTATCGTCCGATTAGTCTCCTTGCAGTTGTAAGATTTATGCTAAATTGCTCCTTATCAAATTACAAACATGGCCAGATCAGGAAAAGATTTTAGGAATTGAGCAAATTGGATTCTGTAAGGGTAAGACAGCATTAGATCATGTCCTGTATTATTACATTTAATTAACAAATATTTCACTCAGGGTTCAAGGAAACTGTTTGTGGCCTTTCTTGACTTGAGGGGAGCCTTTGACTCGGTGCCAAAAAACCTTTTATGGAAGATAGCACTGGGGATAGACTTCTGTCAGGTTAAATGCTCGAGTGTGAGCATAACTAAGAATATTTCCACTTTCAAAGGAGTCAAGCAGGACTATGTTTTGGCATCTACTTTATTTAATATCTTTATGAATGACCTTGCTCCGGTTCTTTCTAAGGTAAATGGTCCAATTCATCTTCCAGTCATGTTGTATGCAGATGATACTATACTGCTCTCTTGAACACAAGTGGGATTTATGAGATTATTAAGGAGCTGCATGGAGTGTTGTGATACTAACAAACTTGAAATTAATTATTCTAAATCAAAAACGCTTGTATTTTCTAAATGGTTGAAAATATATAACTGGAAAATCAACAACTATTTTGAGCAAGTTAAACAATTCAAGTTATTCAGGTATCGCCTTTAGCTACAATCTGACTTGGAGGGTGCATTGTAACTCTGCTCTTACTATTGCTGTTCAATGGATGTGGATGGATTTATTTTATTTATTTATTTTATTTATTATTGAGCTTATATAATAAATTCTCATGTTGGAGTAATCTGATTGAAGAGAAAAGCAAAACAATGGGGTCTCAATGGATTCCTTATATGAACTGTCTCGTGATGAAGCATATAAATATCCAAAAATGAGTGAGAGGGAACTGAGTGCGCATGCGCCCCACGCCCATGCCACACCCGGTGCGTCGTGCATCCCCCTTGGCGCTACGGCACTGCTTTCATTGCTACAATTCGTTTATCAGTAACACCATCAGAGACAAATACCCCAATCCCATCCCTAATTATTCATTTTGGCACACAATAGAAATTCATCCTGCTGATACCTGGCAAAGATAGCTTTGACCCTTGAAAGCTTATACCCCCAAGATCTTGCTGGTTTCTAGGGTGACACTGAGCTCCAACTAATCCTGCTGGGAAACAGATCATCCAATTCTCCTCTGCAAGTTTCTCTCATTGCCAGTCACAAACCACAAAGATTTGGGGGGGTTGAATGTGAAATATTCCAAAATTCCAATATTGCAGAATGCCAATACAAACATACATATGCACATGTCTGTCTGTCTGTCTGTCTGTCTGTCTGTCTGTCTGTCTGTCTGTCTGTCTTTCTTTCTTTTGGAGACATCCGTAGATCTAATTCTCTATGAATACTTATGAATAGTTCTCCAGAGACAAATGGACATGGACAAATAAATCACATCGTTCTAAAAATCTGAGAAAAGTCTTGGATTTACAGAAACATCTGATACTTTTTTTAAAAATTGGGGGTTAATCCCTCCCCAAAATTACAGAAGAAGTACTTGTAGCTTTAAGAACTTAATGTCCTCAGTGATTGTTGCTAAGTATCAACACATGGTACTTGCCAGACTTCAAGCATTGGTTTCTGGCAATAAAAGGCGAGCAGGGAGAGTTCTGGCAATAAAAGGCAGGCAGGGATTGTTTTGGCCTTTGTTGAAAGACTCATCAGGACCAGGGCCAGAAGAAACCACAGCTGACTTGCTAAAATACAACTTGCATGATTTCACCTACTCCCCAGAAGTGGAGCTCTCCACAGGGGCGTCTAGGACAAATGCCCTAGGCGGCAGCCGTTCAGTTACATGGGCAGGGCAGAAAATGCGGCTCCCACACCCTCCTCCTCCCTCCCCTAGCGGCCCCCTCCTCGGCAGGGCAAGTGCTCAGGAACAACCTGGTCCGGCTTGGCAGTAGGCACCAAGTAAGCAAAGAGGAAAGAGGTAAGGCTCAGTTCCCCATGCCCCCTCTGCCAGGCCCCTGCTCTCCGCGCCGCACTTCGGCCACCGCTGCGTCTGGAGGGGCCGCCACTGTGCCAGGCAAGCCCTCCGGCCTGCCCCCCCACCCCCCCACAAGTCCCTCCCTGCTCCTCCTCCCACCCCCCCCAACTCCATGAACCGAGATGTTCATGGTTCTGAATTCCCAATTATTACCATGCTGGCAGGGAGCTGGGATGGGATGTGTAGTCCATGGTATCTGGCCGAGCCACAGGTTGCAGACCCCTGGTTTAACCATTCCATTTCCCCAGTTGTTCTCCCTCACTGTCCTAAGAGTTTCCAAAAGTCAGATTTCACCACTGTTAGGGCTAATGGGATAAGACTTTGCTCACTGTTGAGCTTTGCGTGACCAGCTTTGAGCTGGCAAACACAATCCCAGCTATTAGGAGATTTTAGCACCCTCTCCTGCTTGGTGCTTTAGAGGCTAAAACAAGAAACACAGGAGCACTTCCCAACAAAGAGAGAGACAACCCGGGTCCCACCAGTTTGCTACCTGGATTTAATGAGGCCAACAGCCACTTTCTGTGATTTAACGCTGGCCTCCTCGAGCTCACAAACCACTGGATCGAGGTAGCTAAATTTTACTGGAGCTGCAGTCCCTAATCATAGAATCATAGAGTTGGAAGAGACCCCAGGGCCATCAGAGTCCAACCCCTGCCATGCCCATGGGAACACGCAGTCAGTCCAGTCGACGGCAACTTACAGCTACCACAAAAGAAGGCCAAATTGTAGCAAGCCAGTGGGGTTGAAAACTGAGCAAACACATCTTTTCGTTTTAGAGGCTGATATATATTTATGATACTTCTATTACAGTGAGGGCTGACAAAAAAAAATTCCAGACGATTTTGCTTTCTGGTCACCAGTAAGTGGCCTCTCTTCCACATTTATTCAAACCAAAAACTTCTCCCAAACTTACGTTCAGCGTTTCCAAAAGACACTTTCTATGTTGGATGACACGCGGGCTTAACATACAGCCAATCCAACCCCTGGATGGTTAAGCAAGACAAGAAGAGGTGAAAAGAACTAATTAGTTACGATCAGCCAGCCGAGACATTGGAAATGTTCACCTTCCTTTTACTGATTAATCATTCCACTGGATACATTAAAAAAGCAGGGGTGAATCAATGAAAAAAATCCCTTGAATCTAACCCTACTTGCATTTCCCCATCTCTTGCTGTACAGCCTCCTCACATAAAAAAAAAAAATAATTTTCAGCACCATCTTTATTACCAGGAGAGTTTGCGCACGTTACATGGTAGCAGAGCGCAGACTTTATGTGCATTTGTTTCATTATTTCTCCCATCACAGAGTCCAAGGTCTCCTATGTGGGTATTCCCGTCCAGGCGGCTCAGCTGACCTCCAGAGGCAGGGAATACCAGGGGGGCGGGGGGGGGGCGTGTTGGCTGGGCAGCACCGCCCCCCCCCAAATCCCCTCCACTTACCTTAGTGTCATGGTAGCAAACCTTTGGCACTCCAGATGTTATGGACTACAATTCCCATCAGCCCCTGCCAGCATGGCCAATTGAACATGTTGGCAGGGGCTGATGGGAATTGTAGTCCATAACATCTGGAGTGCCAAAGGTTCGCCACCACTGCCTTAGTGAAACAGTGCAGGCTGGAGAAGCGGCCTATTCCCTTCAGGCTGAAAATGGCCTGGTGGGAACTACACTTCCCAGGACACCTTGCGAACCCAAGAGTCTCATGGGGAGTGAAGTTCTCACCAGGCCGTTTTCAGCCTGAAACAGGGAACAGGCTGCTTTTCCAGGCTGAACTAAGGTAAGAAGAGGCAGGAGAGTGGGGAGCGCGGAGGGGGAGGGAGAAAACACAGAGTGCGTGCCGGGAGAACTCTGGCCCAGCTACGCCTCTGGCTGACCTTCACTTGCTTAGCGGCATGCAAGGTATCTTTATCCCGTACCCTTCCACGATACTCCTTATGCTCACAAAGGTGGAAGCCTTCAGACTAGTTCAGAATAGGCTCTTGGATCTTGATTTTCATTATTTGACTCTTGCAGCCAAGACAACCTGCTCCCCGACTACCTTATTAATCCCATGCGAGCGTGGAATTATGGCAGCATATCTTCGTCTGCTGATTAATCCCACCCAGAGGAGAGCCTTGGCTACTGCAAGATGTAATGTGCTGCCATCAGCTCTCCTGGAGGGAAGATTTAAGAATATAGAACGTTCTAAAAGGGTTTGTTCTTGTGATCTGGTTACAGTTGAAACACTTGACCATTCTCTGTTTGTATGCCCTAAATATGATAAGATACGCATGAAATATATGAATTCTATTTTCCTGCAATGTTCTCAGTGGCATGAGTGTTACAAGATACCCAACCTCCTGAACAGCTCTGATGTGCTCTTTTGCGAGACTGTTGCAAATTTTATACTGGAAATTAGTAATTTTAACTGTGTTTTTTAATCTTGTTTTGCTTTAAAATATTGTCCTGTTTTGTATGCCAATGAAGGCTTGTTGTTACTCTGGTTCCAGTAAGTGGAATTCTGGCTTCTGAAATTTCACCAAGCCTTGGCCACTGTTCACACGCAACCTCATCTTTGCACCAGCAGCGCTAAAAACAAACTTTAAAAAAAAATATTGGCATCCTAGGATTGTGATGATGCCTTGCCTTTCTTCCATCATGGAACAATGTAGCAAGCCTTTATTGGCATAGACAACAGTACAACAGTAATAAAAAACAGATTAAAAAGCATATACAATACAGATCGAAGGAAATCTACTGGCGTTTAGTAATTTCCAGGAGAAAGTCTGCCACTATCATACAGACAGAAGGATCAGGGTTGTCTAACAAGTAGTGTAATCTAATTAAATCGGGGAGATGGGGTAAATGTCAAGGAGTAAGATTCACATACTTGGATCTGATTTCCTTGAATCTGAGACAGTGAAGTAATTGGTGGACCAGAGATTCAACTGAGCCATCGTTACATGGGCACAATCTTTTAGCCTTTTCTTGCTTATTAAATCTGCCATGTAACAAGGCAGAAGGCATAACATTAAACCTGGCGAGCATTACGGCTCTCCTTTGAGCAGGGTTTATTAAGCAATACAGGTAGTGTGCCAAGTGGCCCCGTTCAAATGGGAGAGAAAAATACAGGGGGGAAGCATGTTTTCTTGGCATCATGGAACAAAGGAGTTTCACAGCACTGACAAAACCCATTCTGGCCTAGCTTCAGTAATATGGGACAGCCTCCCCAGGCAGTCTCTTCTGCTCTCCCCAGAAATCATAAATAAAACCACCGATCAGTAAGCCACAATCAAATCTCTCTCAAAGAGTCACTGCTCCTTCTCTGTAAAATGGATGCATTTCACTTGTCTTTGAATTTTGATGCTTGAATCCTTGATGATGCATTATTGTTACTAATACGTAACTTTGCACTTTATGGGTGTCTGGGGGGAAATACCTCACCATATAGTGGGGGGGGGGGGGCAGGAGGATCCCATTCTGCAACTGGTTCCAGTTGGCAGGACCCAGAGTTTTGGCCAACAAGCCAAACAAAAACCCAAACGGATCACTCCAGCACAAAACTGCCCACCTCTCCTTTTAATGTCCTGCTGGTAGAGGGTTTAAGCATAAGCATAAGCATTTATTGTCATTGTGCGCACACAATGAAAATTTACAGCAGCATTCCTCGATGCACACAATTTCAGACTCATGCCCCACCCTCCCTTTACCCTTCCTCCACCCATCACTACACAGCCCCAAACACATCAACACGAAGCTGGGGAGTTCCTGTGCAACTGGAGAACCATACACAGATGCAGACACGCTCTACAGCACAGCGGTAAAAGGACACCAGGAGTCTGAGACACGGAGAAAGTCCTCCGAGGGTTAAAAGAAGTGTGCGCATGTGACAGGCCGGTCTTTGGGTCCAGGGTTCCACATAATAAGACTATTTGTATTCATGCTGGCAGAGTAAACACTACACGTCCATGCCCAGGCAGCTCGGCGGTAGTAATTTCAGCCACAACACAGCTCTCTCCCTTGGGAATCTCTGCTACTCCCCTGGTCTCCAGCCGCTCCAAATGCAGAACTGGAGCAGAGAGAAGGGCCTGGGGGGGAGACACGGGGAGAAAGAAAATAATACAGGGGGGGGGGAGAGAAACCTTCTGATGTCACTAGAGCCTGATGTTACTTTAGAGGACAATTTTTTGGCAAGGTCTCTCAACAGAGGGATGGAGAGGACACCGATTAAAAATAGATGAACTTTTGAAATGATCCTCCCCGCAATTTCAGGCTGGAAATCCTCATTTTAATCTCCTTTCTGCCAAGAAGAAGAAGAAGAAGAAGAAGAAGAAGAAGAAGAAGAAGAAGAAGAAGAAGAAGAAGAAGAAGAAGAAGAAGAAGAAGAAGAAGAAGAAGAAGAAGAAGAAGAAGAAGAAGAAGAAGAAGACGAGGAAGAGGAGGAGGAGGAGGAGGAGGAGGAGTTTGGATTTATATCCCCCCTTTCTCTCCTGCAGGAGACTCAAAGGGGCTGACAATCTCCTTGCCCTTCCCCCCTCACAACAAACACCCTGTGAGGTAGGTGCGGCTGAGAGCTCCGAGAAGCTGTGACTAGCCCAAGGTCACCCAGCTAGTGTGTGTGGGAGTGTACAGGCTAATCTGAATTCCCCAGATAAGCCTCCACAGCTCAGGCGGCAGAGCGGGGAATCAAACCCGGTTCCTCCAGATCAGAATGCACCTGCTCTTAGCCACTATGCCACTGCTGCTCTTGTACAGACTGAACCTGCCAGCTCTACCTTTTTCAGATCCCTCATACCAATTTTTTCCTGGTAAACGTGGAAAGTTTTAAGACCATGGTGGCGAACCTTTGGCACTCCAGATGTTATGGACTACAATTCCCATCAGCCCCTGCCAGCATGGCCATGCTGGCAGGGGGCTGATGAGAATTGTAGTCCATAACATCTGGAGTGCCAAAGGTTCGCCACCACTGTTTTAAGAGTTAGTTTTGAGTCAAGTGCGCATAGGCGGTGTAAAAGAAGCCGACGCATCCGGCAGACCAGCGAAGGAAATAGGCAACACGACAACAAACAGAACAATATAAGAAAGGGCATGCACAAGTACAGACACACAGCCCTCCCAAATGAAAGCTGGCCTTCCCTCAGATTTAACATGAATCAGATTTAACATGTGCCTTAAATTGCTGAAACAGAACGACGGTTCAAGTTTCCCTGGGCAAAACACACCCAATCAATCCATTTGCAGAGTTGGGTCTCCCTAGTGTTGATTGGGCGTTCAGGGTATTTTCCCCTCTTCCCTCTTGGGCAGTGTTAATAGGTTAGCATTTACACAAAGTAACTCACATACTCAGTATGCACAAACAGAAGAGAATCCCATCGTTCCTCCAAAGCTCAACAAATTATGTTGCAGTGCGAGCTTTCAGACTAACGTGGCTAAAGTGGAATATCATATACACTTTCATCTATAACAGGAGTGGCCAACCAATGGTGATCCAGATGTTGGACTATAATTCCCATCAGCCCCTGCCAGGATGGCCAATTGGTCATGCTGGCAGAAACTGATGGGAACTGTAGTCCATAATCATCTTGTGCACCATAGGTTGGCCACCCCTAATCTATAATGTACTTATTTTGTTTGCTTTCTCCCCAGTGGGGAGCCAAAAGGTCCTAAGATCAATCTCCTCGCCTCGCCTCCCCTGGATTCTCACAACCACCCTGTAAGGTAGGTTAAGCAGAGAGCATGTGGCTGGCCCCAGGTCATGCAGCAAATTTCCACAGCAAAGCAGGGATTCATATCCGGGTCTCCAAGATCCTGGTCTGATAGGCTAACCACTAAACCATGTAGTTGCTCCAGGAAATCAACAACAGTGCTGTAGGGTAGATCAGTAGTACTGTTTCTGTACTGTAAACGACAAGACTAGGGGCTGAGAGGCAGCAGCTTGATCAAGGCTAACTAGAGGGGTTCAGGGCCAAGGGAGACCTGGACTGAACCTCCATGAACAGGCTAACTACTAAACCATGTAGTTGCTCCAGGAAATCAACAACAGTGCTGTAAGGTAGGTCAGTAGTACTGTTTCTGCACTGTAAACAACAAGACTAGGGGCTGAGAGGCAGCAGCTTGATCAAGGCTAACTAGAGGGGTTCAGGGCCAAGGGAGATCTGGACTGAACCTCCATGAACAGAGGCAGGACTCCTCCCACCAGAAGATGATGAGTCAGTGGCATAGCGCCAAGGGAGCGGGGGGGGGGACATGGTGGGGGTGCTGGATGCACGCATACCCCAGGCGCAGTTCCCCCTCACTATGGCTCTGTGCTGAGTGTACAGCAAGGAGCAGCTGATGCATCAGGTGCTTCTTGAAAGCATCAGGTGGGGCCCTGGGGGAAACCAAATGCTGGACTTCTGGTTCTGAGCTAGCAGGTCTCTTTGAGCACTTCCATCAAAAACAGTCACGTCATGCTTTTCCACCTATGCCCTGAGTGTCTCTAAACATGAAACACGCAAAAATACACCCAGTGCAATTGTAAAAGAAACAAAAACAGTTTAAAGGAACAAAAACAAAACCAATAACGACAGAGGGCCTCAGACTCCTTAGAACAGTGATGGCAAACCTTTTCGAGACCGAGTGCCCAAATTTCAACCCAAAACCCACTTATTTATCGCAAAGTGCCAACACGGCAATTTAACCTGAATACTGAGGTTTTAGTTTAGAAGTGGCTTTGCTTTGAAGCAACCGTGCAACGGGTGAATCACAACCCTAGGAGGGTTTACTCAGAAGCAAGCCCCATTGCCAGCAACCGAGCTTACTCCCAGGTAAAGGATCGCGCTTTAGTTCTTTGCATGAAAATCAGTGGGGTTTAACAGCGCTTAACAGGGTTGCCTACACTGCTTCCCCAAAACTAGGTCTTAGGTTTAATGCTAATAATTGAGCCCAGCGGCCCAGGCCAGCCTAGATGTGTGTGTGGGGGGGACTCTGCGTGTGCCCACAGAGAGGGCTCTGAGTGCCACCTCTGGCACCCGTGCCATAGGTTCGCCACCACTGCCTTAGAAGGTCACAGTGTGCTTGCGCAGGGCCATCTCTCTCACAACCCCAAGAGCATTCTACCTGCGCACAAGCAGCAGTGTTTGCAGGTCTGTCTTTCACGCAACTTCCACAGCTCTCAGTATAAGGAAAACCACGATAGAAGCCGCCCCAACCATCTTGCGGGCTTGCAATCCAGGTCTAATACAATCCCAATCACATCCAGAAATAATTAAACCTTTTCCATTCCAGGATCCACCTCATAACCTCACAGCACGACGTGGAACCCAGCCTTTGCTCCCTTGCTCCTTTCTTCTCACGTTCGTTTCCCATCTTCTCCTTCACTGCCTCCACAAGACGCCGCTGTGGCAGCTGCACATACGGGGCCCAGCCACTATTACCCTAATTCAGTGATGGCAAACCTTTTCGAAACCGAGGGCGCAAATTGAGCGACAAGGAGAAAGTGAACAGCAAAATGGCGGAACTCACCTCATTTCCTCCCGGCAGCCTATTCATGTGTACCAGCTGGCCTTGGTCGTCCAGCACCAGTTCAGTATACGTCAGCATATCAGAAGGCAGAGGAGGGGCTGGCAGGACTGCGAGGTCATTCATGAAAGCCCAGAGTTTAATCAAAGACTAGAGAGAGGGGGGGGGGGGAGAAAACATGCTGGTTACAAAAGAAGAAGAAGAAGAAGAAGAAGAAGAAGAAGAAGAAGAAGAAGAAGAAGAAGAAGAAGAAGAAGAAGAAGAAGAGGAGGAGGAGGAGGAGGAGGAGGAGGAGGAGGAGGAGGAGGAGCTTGGATTTATATCCCCCCTTTCTCTCCTGCAGGAGACTCAAAAGGGCTGACAATCTCCTTGCCCTTCCCCCCTCACAACAAACGCCCTGTGAGGTGGGTGGGGCTGAGAGAGCTCCGAGAAGCTGTGACTAGCCCAAGGTCACCCAGCTGGCGTGTGTGGGAGTGCCCAGGCTAATCTGAATTCCCCAGATAAGCCTCCACAGATCAGGCAGCAGAGCTGGGAATCAAACCCGGTTCCTCCAGATTAGATACACGGGCTCTTAACCTCCTACGCCACTGCTGCTCAGTCTTAGACTGGGATCAGTCTTAGCACTCAGGTGGAGGAGCGGGAAGTCAAACCCAGTTCTCCAGATTAGAGTCCACCACTCATATAGAGAAGTGGGGAATTGAACCCGGTTCTCTGGATTAGAGTGTGCCACTCATATAGAGGAATGGGGAATAAAACCTGGTTCTCACATTACAGCCCGTTGCTCATGATAGGGAATCCTGCTCTTGTGGAGGTATGGTAAATCAAACTTGGTTCACCAGATTTACAGTCTGCTGATTTAAACCGCTACACCAAGATAGGTTACACACTTAGTCAGTGCAGTCAATAAAACAGAGACGTCTAATAAACAAAACAATAGGACTACGATTACAGCAATTTGGAATAAATTATAGAATGTGGGCGTGAAGCTGGGAGGATAGAGCTATGCCAAGGGGACAGAGTACCTGCAGATACAAGGCACTAGGAATTAAGCTATCTATCGCACACCTCACACCTAAGTCTCCCCAAAAGAATCTGGGACTAGCCCTTCTTTGGGTCAATGGCACCAGGCAAAATGGACACTTTGTCAGATAACATTTCGAGTAGGCAGCCCTTACCTGTCGAAACATTTCAGGGATATCATAGACATATGTTGTTCCCAATGACTGAGCCTGGAATCTCTTGGATTGGAGCAGGTCTTTGGTCACGTACGGCGTGTTGATCAGCATTCCGTGAAGCGGCCCTTGCTTATCTCCGTAAGCTTGGAACATAATCTAAAGAAGGAAACACACCCGATATTAACATGATAATCGTGGGCGAGGACAATTACGGCCGTTTCATTCCACTACCTTGCTTTGGCTTTCTCTATATCACTGAATAGAGACAAAGTAGAGCCCCCCTCCTCATTCTCAGTGGTCCCTGCTTCAGACAGTGATCTAGGGACCAGAAATGCGTGTTGCTGTGCAAGAGGACGCCACCACCCACAGGTGTTTAATCAAGGCGGTGTAAGGGTCTGGTACTCCAGTCAACAAACTAAGGCGCTTTCCGCACGGGCCAAATACAGCACCTTGGGGATGGCAAAAACAGCGTCCCCAGGGAGCTGTTCGCATGGGGGTCTATACCAGGGGTCCTCCCCAGCGGCGCGAAGCCGCCATTTTCCCACCTCGCTCCCCGAGTGAGGTTTTTGGAAAACGGTGGCTACCAGCCGCTGCCGTGCGAAAGGCAGCAGCTGGAAGGCGCCATCCCTCCCCCCTTTGCCCGATTGACCTACCTTCTCTGCGACTGTCCAGCGCATCACCAAGGCCTGGGGACACGCTCCCCCTGCCCTGCAACTCCAGAGCGGTCGCGCAGGGAGGGGGGCGTGTCCTCTGGCCTTGACAACGCGCCAGACGGTTGCAGAGAAGATAGGTTGTTCGTGCGAACGGTCCCAGGGGTACGCCGACCCAACCCCCAGCGTGGCCGTGCGGAAACGGCCAAAGACTCAGGAACGTTTCAAGAGCTTTATTGGAACTGTGTCAGTCCGTGGCTCAGAGAGCTGAAACTAAAGTTTGGCTCTCTGACCCCTGGTATAGACCTATAATTTACAACACAGCTCAATCCCTAGCCCCCCCCCCCCCTCGCATTCCCATAACAGCAGCATAATAAAGGCTGGTGTGAACAGAAGCATTGTTTTGGGACAGGCGGTTCCCTCCTTTGGAGGAAGCCAGACAAGACAGAACGGTTAAGCTCTACTGACTAGTTACATCGCAAGCGAAGGAGACTTCCTTGGCCTCGAGCGATGATAATGGCCCGGCCTTCTTGTGCATAATATAGCAACCAAGCAACGACCTCTTCAAGATTTGAGTCCCGCTTACAAGGAGAACATTTATCTCAGTCGGGAGACATCATGACCATCTGTACCTGGGCAGTTCTGGAGTCTGTCACTTCCTTGTATAGGCTGATGTCCAAGTAATAGCCCGATTCATTGGTCAGGAAGAGTCGGATGGGAATGGCCTTGCCGGTCGGTGTCAGCCGAATGTTGATCTTTAGCTCTGCTTGAAGCACTCGGAGTTTCCACAAGCGGCTGCCGTAGCGCATCACCATACTCCGCACGGACTCCTCGATCTGAACAACATGCAGGGAAAAAAGGGAATCTGAGCATATGATCAGCTACAGAGTAAAAACCAAGCCAAATTATTGGCAGGCAGAACTAGAGGGTGCAGAGAACGAATGACTGATGTGATCAAGCAGATTCTCGACATCTCCTCCCTACCTTTTCCAAAACTCCTGGTCAATTTTTATGTTTGAAGTGGCCCGGCAGTGTAGGCACAGATCAAGCAAAAACGCTGACCCCAGGGAGCCGTTCGCATGGGGGGCGCAGCTGCTTCACAGCCACGCCGCCCTCGCTCCTCCCGAGTGGCGCAAAGCCGCCGTTTTCCCACCTCGCTTCCCGAGTGAGGTTTATGGAAAACAGCGGCTGGAAGGCGTCTTCCCTTCCCCCTGTGCCCGGTCGACCTACCTGCTCTGCGACCGTCCAGCGCGTCGCCGAGGCCTGGGGACACGAGGATGATTGAAGGATTGGAGCACCTTCCCTATGAGGAGAGGCTGCAGCGTTTGGGACTCTTTAGTTTGGAGAGGAGACGTCTGAGGGGGGATAGGATTGAAGTCTATAAAATTATGCCTGGGGTAGAAAATGTGGACAGAGAGAAATTTTTCTCTCTTTCTCACAATACTAGAACCAGGGGGCATTCATTGAAAATGCTGGGGGGAAGAATTAGGACTAATAAAAGGAAACACTTCTTCACGCAACGTGTGATTGGTGTTTGGAATATGCTGCCACAGGAGGTGGTGATGGCCACCAACCTGGATAGCTTTAAAAGGGGCTTGGATAGATTTATGGAGGAGAAGTCAATTTATGGCTACCAATGTTGATCCTCTTTGATCTGAGACTGCAAATGCCTTAACAGTCCAGGTGCTCGGGAGCAACAGCCGCAGAAGGCCATTGCTTTCACATCCTGCATGTGAGCTCCCATAGGCACCTGGTGGGCCACTGCGAGTAGCAGAGAGCTGGACTAGATGGACTCTGGTCTGATCCAGCTGGCTTGTTCTTATGTTCTTATGTTTTTATGGGAGCCAATAATACTCGGGGGGCATTGGCGGGGAGGGGAGTGAAACGGCACAACATTTGGGGACCATATGATCTGCATTACTCACCCTACCCTATTAGTATTCTAAGAAAGAAGAAAGCAGTGTTAAGAGCAAAATTCTCTGCAAACATTTAAAACAGCATTTACGCCCCGCGTTTCACGGTGGTTACAACGCCTTAAATCAACAAGGCAATTACCGCTTGGAGGCCTGTGCCGCTGCCGTTTTATTAAAGTTCCTAATATACTGCTGTTTGGTAAATAGTGCATATTAGAAGCAAGGCAAACACCAGGTGGGTCTTAAAATGTTTTCTTGAAAACGACCTGAGGCCCTTCTGGAGCGCACTTTTGAGCAACCTCTGAAATGACAGTGTTCAAAAGCTTGGGAAACGGGAAGGCTACACGGTGGGCCGTGTTCACTTCTGACTTCACAAAAGCCCCCGTCTTTGGCCATTTTCTGGGGGAGCTCAGACAGCGACACAAGTATCCCTGAAGGCACAGGCGGCGGCAGAATCTTCTACAACTCCATAACCAATGTATTCTGCCTCCACAATGCAGTTAATTGCCTTCTGGTTTTACGTGCTTGTGCCCATTTGTATTTTTTTTTTAATTGCATAGTATACTCTGATGGTATTAGGGACTCTTTCATCCCAACTGCAAAGGTTGAGACCAGCAAAATAAGGAATGATATTGAAGAAATGTTCTGATTTTCTTAGAAGAAGAAGAAGAAGAAGAAGAAGAAGAAGAAGAAGAAGAAGAAGAAGAAGAAGAAGAAGAAGAAGACGAAGACGAAGACGAAGACGAAGACGAAGACGAAGACGAAGACGAAGACGAAGACAAAGAGGAGGAGGAGGAGGAGGAGGAGGAGGAGGAGGAGTTTGGATTTATATCCCCCCTTTCTCTCCTGTAGGAGACTCAAAGGGGCTTACAATCTCCTTGCCCTTCCCCCCTCACAACAAACACCCTGTGAGATTGGTGGGGCTGAGAGAGCTCCGAGAAGCTGCGACTAGCCCAAGGTCACCCAGCTGGCGTGTGTGGGAGTGCACAGGCTAATCTAGTTCCCCAGATAAGCCTCCACAACTCAAGCGGCAGAGCTGGGAATCAAACCCGGTTCCTCCAGATCAGAGTGCACCTGCTCTTAGCCACTGCTCTTAGCCACTACACCACTGCTGCTCTGAGAGAGCTCTTACAGTACAGTAAACCTTTAGAAGAGTTTGGATTTATATCCCCCCTTTCTCTCCTATAGGAGACTCTTTATTAGGCATTTTTTCATACATTCTCCCCCAAATTTCTTCTGCTATTCTATTCCCTGTGCTCTGAAATGCAAACATTTAAAGGGGTGATTTTCTTTCTTGATAGCTAGCAGTGTGAAGAAGAAGAGGAGTTTGGATTTATATCCCCCCTTTATTTTCTGTAAGGAGACTCAAAGGGGCTGACAATCTCCTTTCCCTTCCCCCCTCACAACAAACACCGTGTGAGGTAGGTGGGGCTGAGAGAGCTCTGAAGAACTGTGACTAGCCCAAGGTCACCCAGCTGGCGTGTGTGGGAGTGTACAGGCTGAATTGCCCAGATAAGCCTCCACAGCTCAGGTGGCAGAGCGGGGAATCAAACCCGGTTCCTCCAGATTAGAGTGCACCTGCTCTTAACCACTATGCCACTGCTGCTCCTGTGTGCGGCCAACGCAATCCCCAAGGGTTTTTCATTTCTATAAATACAATTCTGCACCTTTGTACATATTCCAGCATTCAGGAGCAGCAGTGGCATAGGAGGTTAAGAGCTCGTGTATCTAATCTGGAGGAACCGGGTTTGGTTCTCCGCTCTGCCGCCTGAGCTGTGGAGGCTTATCTGGGGAATTCAGATTAGCCTGTACACTCCCACACATGCCAGCTGGGTGACCTTGGGCTAGTCACAGCTTCTCGGAGCTCTCTCAGCCCCACCTACCTCACAGGGTGTTTGTTGTGAGGGGGGAAGGGCAAGGAGATTGTCAGCCCCTTTGAGTCTCCTGCAGGAGAGAAAGGGGGGACATAAATCCAAAACTACTACTCCTCTTCCTCCTCCTCCTCTTCTTCTTCATTGGAGACATAAAGTTTTAGGTTCACTCTGATATCTGATTCTCAAAGCTGCCTTTCCACGCTGCCGTAAGTGGAATGATTTCCATTTATGCTGATCTTCATTTAGTTTTTCCCTCACAGCAGGAGATTAAACAACCTACCTTAGATGGGTCCATAATAACGGTGGGGACAAAGTTGAGGAAGATGTGGTTGCAGTCGGTGCGCACGTTCGTGTTGTTGAAGGCCACCTCCAGCTCATCCATGGCTTCTAGAAGCAGCCGTTCCCCCTCGTTCTGTAGGTACTCAAAAGACGCCTCCTGCAGAAAGATTCCCCACCCATTATTTTGGTCCCATTTGGCTGACAAGGGGGCATCAGATTGTTTATCTATCTATATATATAAAAATCTACCAGTGCGTTTTTCTGCTGACAGGTAATCTCCCAAACGACTGGACCGATTGCTTTGAAATTTTCACACAACGTCGCATTCGCGTGTGGCCAGGTTTTCATACTGTTTCCACACCTCCTGTTGTGTACATGTCACAACTGTGCCGGTTATTGTGTACATGCCACCCCTGTGACAGTTG
The DNA here is from genome assembly GCF_021028975.2 of Sphaerodactylus townsendi. Classification (NCBI taxonomy): domain Eukaryota; kingdom Metazoa; phylum Chordata; class Lepidosauria; order Squamata; family Sphaerodactylidae; genus Sphaerodactylus; species Sphaerodactylus townsendi. The sequence goes on from NW_025950385.1 coordinate 1,324,769, forward strand.
GAACCACAGTTCTGTTCCGCAACAGCGCCATCTGCTGGCAGTCAAACCAACGCCCTCTGATACAAGGGAACAAACCATGCCTTCCTTGAAAACCACTGCCTCATGGAGTGAAAGGGATGGGGCGGGCTATCTTCACATGGCCCACCCACCCTAGCAGAGGAAGGGGAAGGTGAGGGAGGATCCAGGGGTTTGCCGAACCAAACGCTCTGAAATTTGAACACAACGTAGCTCATGCCTCCCAGCGTGTTTTACGCTAGATAATTCACCTGCAAGGGAAGAGAGTGAAAGGGACAGGACCAGCCCACCTGGACATGGCCCACCCACCCTAGCAGAGGAAGGGGAACATTAGGGAGAGACCTGCAGGGTTGCCATGCAAGGGAACGGGAGAGAGGGAGGGGAGCGAGGGGCCCCTTGCCTCTCCCCTCCCTTGCAATCATTGTGCAATGACACATGTCCGAACTGTTCGCTTCCCCTTTTCTTCCTCTTCCACTTCACCAGACTCAGCCACAGCAACGCGTGGCCGGGCATGCTAGTACTTTATAGGAACAATCTGCAGCCTCTAATCTCATAGGCTTTCCCTGACTGCCTAGTCACCCAATGTCTCAAGGGAGGCCTCACTGCGACACACAGACTTGCTACTTTGGCCACTGTGGGCCTTGGGGCTGTTCTCAAGAATGGAGCCTCAAGAAACAGCACAATAAAGTGGGACTCAGTGAAGAGGGTTCAATGACGTTCCCAGTTTTCTGAGCATAAACCTCTGGTCTGGGGTTAAACCTCACCCCAGACTCACCTGGGGTAGGAACAGTTTTACCTCATCTGCACAGGGGCTTTGAAATGCTCTGTCTTCCATTTTGGTAAATGGTTGCCTCTTATTCCTACAGGAAAGCTCACCGATACCATTACCCTGAGAACAAAATCTAAGAGCAGCCTCCACCAACAGGAGTGCCATAGATGCCGGGGAGAATTGGCTTAGTGCCCAGGGGGCGTGTGTGCGTGTGTGACGCAATGCATCGGGCGCGTGCCGGTGCGGGGCTGTGGAAGGAGTGTGGAGGGGCAAGAAGGGGTGTGGAATGAGCGCAGGGCGCACACGTGCCCCAGGCGCAATTCCCCCTCACCCCAGCCCTGCCTGGGAGAGTTGCAGAAAACACCGAAGAGTATTCACAATACATTCCTAAACATCTTAATGAAATGCCAGCCCTCTCTTCTGACGCTGCATCAACCTGGTCCAAGGCCAAACAGTTTGCTAGCAAAACCCACCTTAGTAACCAAGTCAGAGTGTCTGATGATTGCCCGCACGAAGAACCTGTAATCTGTAACCTCAGCTCCCGCCTCGACTTTTGCTGCACCGAGGTAGAGATGCATTTTGTGATTGGCGCACGGAATGGCGGTGAGGTCAAAGTTGCGCATTCGATTGAGCTCCAGCTGGAAAGCCAAGGCGGGCTCCAAGTGGCGGTAGATCCTGTCCTCCTCAAACTGGAGAGAAGCCAACCATTGAATTGTATAAAATAGAAACAGATTGCAATAGTGTACATGGAGAAGCAATTGCTAATCAGAGGGAAAAGAAAAAAAATCTGTATATGCACATGAAAGTTTGTGCATACGAGAGCATTAAAAAAATGCTCCCTTAAAAAATAGTTTAATATATATATATATACAGCATGCGTCAAATAAAGTATAACAGAGACAAAAAAACCAACCCATAACAAAATCATATTTAATAAAATTAAATACAATAGGAAACAAACTAGCAAACTATTGGAAGTAGTATTTCATACCCTGACGAATCAAATTACCCAGTTCACCAAGAAGCTTTCTCTTATGGGGGGAGGGAACTTTAAATAATAGAATGCTGGACGCCGTTCTTATTATTAGCATTAGTTCTTATGGTTTTTATCGCTGCTTTTAAATGTTTTAGTTATTTTATATTGTTATTTCTATACGTTGTACACCGCCCGGAGCCCTTCGGTGATAGGGCGGTATAAAAGTTTAGGAAATAAATAAAAATAAATAAATAAATTATCTCCGTCTGATCTTCTTTGCTAGCTCACACTTTCTTCTTTTTCTTCTTCTCTACCCACACCTGCTTAATTTCCTTCTTATATTTTCGCATATACGATAATTATTTATGTCGCACAAATTTGATGGGTTATCCACTCTTTATATAACGGCTGATATTATGTAATCGATGAAGCGCTCCAGATATGTACAATTAGATATTGTGAATGTAAAGCCCTGGCAATTTTCTTGTAAGAGAAACAGTGAGACAATTGTAAATCTTATCCTTACTGTACAAATATGAATCTAATCTCCAATAAAATATATATTTATTAAGAAAAAAGAAGCTTTTAATAAAAACCTTCATGAGGATAGAGGCCTCCAGGTGACAGAAATAGTTTTCACTCCTGACAGCTGCTACAACCACTACCTTGAGTCAGGCTTGCCATTCACAGCAAAAGATTATGATGCTCATTAAAGAAAATACTGAGTTCATTATTGCTTCCACATGGGGGGGCACCACAGACGCTACCTAAAACAGCAAAAATGCCTTCGATTGGCCCTGTGTTCCATTCTATCTATTCCATTCTATCTTCTCTGCCTCTCTCAATACCAACTGGCTCAGCTGCTGTGATGTCACAGAGGGTCAGCCCGTTCCTCCTTTTAGAATCCCAAGGCCTGCGGGCTGCCTTTAGTTTAATGAAAGCAACAAAGTCTTTTAACAGGACTTTCAAACGACATGTGCTTGAAGCAAAACCGCTGAGCTATTCTGGCCCAGACCAACTGCACGAGCTGCTCAGAGAATTCACAGAATCCACTCATTATCCGAAGACAAGAACGGCAACAACTTTACCGCTTACCTTATCTCTCGCACGGAATGTGAAAAATTTGGGGAATTCCCTCTGTTTGGAAGAGAGGAACAAGGTTAGTATCCTAAAATGGAAGGGGCAAAAGACATAGAAGAAGAAGAAGAGTTTGGATTTATATCCCCCCTTTCTCTCCTGCAGGAGACTCAAAGGGGCTGACAATCTCCTTGCCCTTCCCCCCTCACAACAAACACCCTGTGAGGTAGGTGGGGCTGAGAGAGCTCCGAGAAGCTGTGACTAGCCCAAGGTCACCCAGCTGGCGTGTGTGGGAGCGCACAGGCTAATCTGAATTCCCCAGATAAGCCTCCACAACTCCAGCGGCAGAGCGGGGAATCAAACCTGGTTCCTCCAGATCAGAGTGCACCTGCTCTAAGCCACTGCTCTTAGCCACTACGCCCCTGCTGCATACAAAATTAAGGCTGCTGCTTACTTAATCCCTGTGATCCCAGATAATATTTATGAGGGATTTACCCTCCGTCACCCTTGCAAGTCAGTTCCGGATACGGACAAACTTGACACGACCGAATTCAGATACCATAAACCCCCCAGCTCACTTGTGATGTGACCAAGACTGAAATACTCGCACTTTCATGCGCTGCCCTCCATGCACACAGCAAGATTGATGGCCTCCTAATTTGGGAGATCTTCAGTTTAACTCCAATGTATTGTGATGTCTGAATTGCAACACCTAACAAATTGTGGGGAGCCACACCTACATTTTCTATCCAGTTTCCCAAAGGAACACTGGCTCATGACACGATACAGATTTGTGGGTTCAGTGGATGCAAGGAACTTAAAAATGGTCCGATGTGCAGTTTCCGTGTTATTCCCCTGATGTAACAAACACACATAGTCCATATGTGTGTCCATATTTATTTGAAGCATGGTATTTTACTGCTTGTTCCTTGTCTGTGTCAGCATGCACAGCACGCAGTACATTGTTGTTGTTGTTGTTGTTGTGCTTGTACTGTGAACTTTTGCTTTAGCGGAGTTGTTCCTCTGAGGCAAACACACCTCTTCCCAATTTGTATTCCCTACGGCCAGAGTTTCACCCGCGGCCATTACGAACGGTGAATTTTTTTAGTTTAGGATAAACCAAACCATGTTCACCACCGTTTCTAGTGATCAGTTAGAGAACACTTTGTAAACAGAAAGAGTTCATATCTCACTCTATTTAGCAATACGCGCCAATGAGCAAATACAACAAGCTGTTAATTTATGTGACCTGAAGTCATAGCTTACAGACAGTGGTGGGATCCAAAAATTTTAGTAACAGGTTCCCATGGTGGTGGGATTCAAACTGTGGCGTAGCGCCAATGGGAGCTAGCAGTGCGGGGCACTGACAGAGGCCGAGTGGTGCAGGGCATCTCTGGGGAAGGGGCATTCCTGGGCAGGGCTGTGGAAAGGACGCAGCCGCTGCGCCGGTCCTTGGGCGGGAAACGAATGCACGCAGGCGCAGGCTGCCACGCATGCCGGTGCACCTCCTGCTAGACTGCTTCAAGTTCTGCACGCTACTGCTGAGAGGAGGGGCGTAACTAAGGCCAAAATCACATGGCAAAATCACCAATTAGTAACCCCCTCTCGGCACACACAAATAATTGCTAACCTACACTTGGTAACCTGTGAGAACCTGCTGGATCCCACCTCTGCTTACAGACCTAAACTATTTTAATCACTAATCTTTCTTTCCATGAAATCTTGAAGGGGTAGTTCTTTGGGAGGGAAGGAGAGGTGGGTAGGAGAGACACAATTGGCCATGCTGGCAGGGGCTGATGGGATTTGTAGCCCATGAACATCTGGAGAGCTGCAGGTTGCAGACCCCTGCAGGGACTCTTAGAAACTCTAACTAGAACTCACTAGTTCATCATCATCATCAACCTTTTTATTGGCATAAGTTTAAAATACAACAGGGAGGTTGAGGAGAATCAAGTTAAAATAGTGAGTTCTAGTTCATAAAAGCTTCCACAACCACACATCTGTTAGCTCTTAAGGTCCCCACGCTCAACTGTTAACATTGCCTACAAATCCTAGGATTCTTTGAAGGAAGCCATGACAGTTTGGGACGGGGACATGGCTGAGTGGTGGACCACTTGCTTTGGACACAGAAGTCCCCGGCTTCAATTTCAAGCATCTTCAGCCTAAAACGAAGAGGATCAGGTAGCAACTGACGCAGAATATTTTCACCTGAAACTCTGGGGGAGGTGCTGCTGTTTGCATATGTGTTCCACTAAACTGGTATCAAGTGGTAACAAGTCTATAGCCAGAGGTGGGATCCAGCAGGTTCTCACCAGTTCCCGAGAGTGGGTTGCTAATTATTTGTGTGTGCCGAGAGGGGGTTACTAATCGGGTCTGCTTTTCCGTTAAAAATTCCATTAGGTCCAAAAATCATAAAGCCCTGTTGTTTCCTATGTGGCTGGTTAGCGAAGGTAGAAAACGGGATCATTCTCCCTGTTGGGCTGTTTTAAAAACATGTTTTAGAAAGATGGTCAAGTTCCTGGTTTAAGGAAAGTCTCCTTCTTTTGATTTCTAGAAACAAAATTAAATATTTGAAAGTATTAAGTATTTGACAGGCAGTCCATTAGAGGAGAAGTAGTTGTTTCCGTTGGCAGTAGACGATAGGACTTGCTATAATGAGTTTAAATTATGGACAGAAAGATACCAGCTGGAAATTAGGAACTTTTTTTTTTACAGTAAGAGTTTTTTACAGTAACAGAGAAATTATTAACGCCCCGCCCCCGGAATGCCCGTCCACGCCCCCGTTGTGCCCCGCCCAGCCCCATTGGCGCTACGCCACTGTTTGAATCCCACCACCATGGGAACCTGTTACTAAACTGTTTGGATCCCACCACTGTCTGTAGCGTAGATGTGGTCTGGGCTAAAAAAAATCTTGATTATGACAAAACAAAAAACAGACTATGATCAAAATCCTTTTAATCCTTTGAGTATCCGTTCGATCTCCTTTCCTCTTTTCCTGCCTTCACCTCCGTGTGCCACTCAGCATTTGGGGCACATATGATTTAATGTGTGCATGTACAACGCACACACACAAAGCCAAAAAAATCCGAAAAGAGGATTTCTGCCGTCCTAGATGGAGGAATTATGCCCCTGCTGTGTTCTAATCAACCAACCATCATCAAGACAATCAGAATAATTCGCCTAAATTAGCCAATCAAGACACCCTGCAAATTGGAGAATGCAAAAAGCTACATGGGAAAATCATCACAGGCCGTTATTATACTAATAATCGCGTTAAAAACCTAATGAGATGAAGAAATTGGAAGCTTGCTGGAGCAGTTCTCTATTACCTTAACATGCTGGGAACTAATTATATAGACTGTAATTAAAACACAAAACAAACCCAAGCCAAAGCCCCTGAGCTAAGTTGACAGGCAGTCCGGCGACGGGGCCCAAGAAGAAACAGAGATTCAGAAGCAAGCCCAAGGGAAGGCCTTTCTAAGCATAGGAGGAGAATCTCCCAGTCTACCAGAGAGCACAAGGACTTTCCCCACATGAGCATGATTTAAATAAATCATGCTCACTCCTCTCTGTCGGAATAATACCGGAACAGGGGCACATAGCCAAATATCTTGAATTATTAACTGAACCCCAACAGAGATGGATTATCACAAGGGCCAGATCCAATACCTTCCCATCGGCCATTACAAAGGGTTGTTACTTATCCATCCCTCTCCAGGATCGGGTTTGTCCACGCTGTAAAAATCAAGTGGAGACTCTTGCTCACATTATTCTTGACTGTCTGAGATATGTGGGCATTAGGAATTTCTCTCCCAGGCTGGCCCTAGAGCAGTGGTGGTGAACCTTTGGCACTCCAGATGTTATGGACTACAATTCCCACCAGCCACTGCCAGCATGGCCAATTGGCAGGGGCTGATGGGAATTGTAGTCCATAACATCTGGAGTGCCAAAGGTTCGCCACCACGGCCCTAGACAAATCTGAAAGAGACTCTGACAGTTCTGTTGTGGGGCTTCGGTTAAACAACACAGATGTCGTGCTCTTGGAAAAAGTAGCAAAATTTCTTTTACAAGTGACAGAACTTTCTAAGTAATGTATGCTGCTATATACAGTCTTCCTGTCTGCGTTTTGAATATACTCTTGATTTGTATTTCAAAAATGTCTGGCAATGCTCTAGAACCTATTTTTAAATGCCAAATAAAGCTTGTTGTTGTTGTTGTTGTTGTTGTTGTTGTTGACTTTCCCCACATCACATGGAGTCTCTCTGGAGACAGAGAAATAAAAACATGCAGCTCTTCCGATTTTCACTCCCAACCCTTACTCTCCTACAGGATTATTTCTTTATCATTCCCTACTTTTCTGCCATGGCACTCAAGTGGGGTTCGCAGAAGGACTCTCTTCCAGACACTCACACACACACACACCCCGCCCAGCCCTGCTTAGCATCAGGATGACCTACCACTGTGGGGGACACGAGCGAGGGAGGACTCTTCACCCCTCAACTGCGGCAAGTGACCAGGGAGGGCAAATCCACCAGTGTGACTGCACGCACTCCCACGAGTGGATTCACCTCCCTCCTTTCTTTGAATGGGGCTATTAGTATATTTTAAGCGGAGGGAACTGGGGGTGAAGAGGAGAGAGAGAGAGAGGGAGAGATGGGTGGAAAGATCACATGGAGTCTCTCTGGAGACAGAGAAATAAAAACATGCAGCTCTTCCGATTTTCACTCCCAACCCTTACTCTCCTACAGGATTATTTCTTTATCATTCCCTACTTTTCTGCCATGGCACTCAAGTGGGGTTCGCAGAAGGACTCTCTTCCAGACACTCACACACACACACACCCCGCCCAGCCCTGCTTAGCATCAGGATGACCTACCACTGTGGGGGACACGAGCGAGGGAGGACTCTTCACCCCTCAACTGCGGCAAGTGACCAGGGAGGGCAAATCCACCAGTGTGACTGCACGCACTCCCACGAGTGGATTCACCTCCCTCCTTTCTTTGAATGGGGCTATTAGTATATTTTAAGCGGAGGGAACTGGGGGTGAAGAGGAGAGAGAGAGAGAGGGAGAGATGGGTGGAAAGATCACATGGAGTCTCTCTGGAGACAGAGAAATAAAATATTTAGCTCTTCCACGATTTTCACTCCTAACCCTATAATTTGGTTATAGGATTATTTCTTTTATCATTCCCTACTTTTCTGCCATGGCACTCAAGTGGGGTTCGCAGAAGGACTCTCTTCCAGACACTCACACACACACACACGGCCTGTTTCTGCTTAGGCATCATAGGGATGACCTACCACTGTGGGGATACCGAGTTTAGGAGGACTCTTCAATCTTCAACTGTTGGTAGAACAGTGACCAGGGAGGGCAAATCCACCAGTGTGACTGCACGCACTCCCACGAGTGGATTCACCTCCCTCCTTTCTTTGAATGGGGCTATTAGTATATTTTAAGCGGAGGGAACTGGGGGTGAAGAGGAGAGAGAGAGAGAGAGAGAGATGGGTGGAAAGATCACAAAAGCGTGCAGACGCTGTGGAAGCACAATCCATTCAAAATCAGCTGAAAAGCCCCACTCCCTGTTCAATAAGAAAGTGGACACAGAAACTGGCAGATAAATGGCAAATGCATGCATTTGGGCTGCCTCAAAATTGAGGAGGATGCTATTCATTTTATAACCGGGGACATCAAAAACATCAACAACGTGAGGGCATTTTATTTGGAAGGCAGGGTCCGAACCATGAGTCTCGGAGGTCCTAGCAATGCCCTTGGAATCAGCAATGTGCAAGGAGGCAAGGTATGTGGCATTCCTATCTTTGCCGCCCCCCCGACTCACGCAGCCACCAGCCCGATCTCAAGGTGCTGGGGCTCAGTTTGCTCTTCCTGTGTGGGGCCAAGTGTGACCCTCCTTCTCCACCAGTTTGCCTGCGCATCGATATTGTCACAGGTGGGCAGTGCATTTATTTTTGTATTTAGGCCAAAAAGACTGCCCATTTCCCAATCTAACCAAAAGTTCGATTTCGATTTCGAATACCTTTAATGGCATATAAATAGTTTAACATTAACATTGCAAGGTAATAACAGCCTTTACAACTTCTGACGAGTTAAAATAACACCATTCAAAAATTTAGCCACCACTTCCAGCAGCTCATAGTGGTGGCTGTTTAAAAGATATATAACCTTCTGTTTATTTGCAATGCCTTCACTTCCATGCAGGAAGGGGATTATGTGCTTCTTCCTACCTATCTCATAAAAAGGACAATCCAACAGCATATGAGATACTGTTTCCACAGAACTCATGCCACATGGGCATTTCCTTTCTTTATGTGGGATTCCAAGGTGGCATCCAAGGCTAAAGGAAGAAGGCAGGGCATTACACCTAGCTCAGGTGATTGCTCTACGCCACCGGGCTTCAACCAGGAGATAAAGGTACCGGGGCTACAATTAATCTATCCACAGGTATTCCCAGAGAGATCGGGGAACAGGTTTTATTAGCTCGAACCAAAAGTTCTATACTCTGGTTGGCAAAAGCTTTCCAGAGGTTTGGGCAGCGGAGTTTCCCAATCCTGCCGCCAGAGAGCCACGGAACAGGAAGCGCCAGGGAGGCAAAGTCACTGACCACAGAGGTTTCCTCAAAGCAGAATCATTGCTGACCATTTAGTCACATGACCAAGCCGCTGAATGGAGATTGGTCCAGCTCAGACAATGTACAAAATATACCAGGTGCATGTGGGGTATGTCAGGTTTTGAACTGCATTAGCAAGTTTTGGAAAAGGTGAAAGGTGATCTGGAGTCTTTTCGAGCCTCCTCCCAAGAGAGGCCTTTGTACTTACGTGAAATCTTTGATCCACCTCATAGTAGACCTGTTTCCTGAAATCCTTGTAAGTGGAAAAATAAGACGGGGCGGGAGGTAGAGAGAGCACGGAAAGGAGGGATTGTCCAAAGAGATAAAAGGAGGAGAGAGAAGGTAGGAGAAAGCTGGTAATTAGTACACAAATTAAAAACAAATTAAGACAAAAATCACAGCAGCTCGATATTACCATTATCTTCAATTCTCAATTAAATTTCCTTAACAGAACTTATTGCTACACCATCTCACAGTTGGAGATGAGCAAGTAACATTTTTTTAAAAAAAGCAATTGCAAATGTGATTCTTCCTCCCATTAAAAATAAAATAAGATTTGCAATTTCGAGAAACCTATAAAACACTACATATTTAAATATATAAAGGCACCCTCTTAGAGGAAGCAAGAAATGTCAAAATACCTTTTGCGCCACGAGGAAAGTCAGCCGACGGATGCCGTGGTCAATCAGAACAGATTTCTAGTTGGGAGGGGGGAAAGAGAGAGAGAGAGAGAAGGGGAATCAAATGGGAGCGATCCTGGTGAGCACAAAGAAAATAACATGAAAATTCATCAGAGGCTCAAGAAGGCAAAATATGCCCCATTTTACACTTTATTTATTGTGTTTTCATCCCTTCCTCTAAGGCAGGGGTGTCAAACTCGCGGCCCTCCAGATGTTCATGGACTACAATTCCCATCAGTCCCTCCCAACATGAGCATTGGCAAGGGCTGATGGGAATTGTAGTTCTTGAACATCTGGAGGGCCGTGAGTTTGACACCTGTGCTCTAAGGAGTTCTGGGAGGTGTACTTTGTTCTCCCTTCCGTTTTACCTTTACAACAACACTCTGAGGTAGGCTCAGAAGATGCGAGTAGCCCAAGGTCACCCAGCAATTTCGTAGCAGAGTGGCGATTTGAATTTGGGCTCTCCCAGATTGGTCTGTTACTCTAACCACTACACCAGACAGCCTCTGTACATGGTGGTTTCTTCAGTGGGTTTACTAGCCACTCAGGACTAGTAAGCACTGCTGGAGCGGTCGTCCTCCCAGTATGCATTTTTTCCCATAAGTGGAAAGACAAAAGGTGAGTAACAGTGAAAACTTTCCTTCATTGGAAATGAACCGCAGTTTCCAAGACCTGAGCAAGGTTGTTAACGATAGGGCATTTTGGATGTCATTCATTCATAGGGTTACCATAAGTTGGAAGTGACTTGAAGGTACTTAACACACACACACAACAGTCCTTGGCCTAGAAACAGACCGGAAACACACTTTTAAAAGTTCAAACCCCCTCATTAAAAACCGTGCGTTAGCCTGGTGTCTCAACAAGTGCAGGGCAGGAGTCAGGCAAGCCTCAAGAGGAAAGGTATTGTGGATGAGGTGCCGCCACCAAAAAGGCCCCATTCCAGCTGCCACCTGTGCCTCACCTTTGACGGTAGGGACACTAATAGCTAGGCTTGTCGGGAGGCCCTTGATGGTTGGTCGGTTCGTCAGAGGCTTTTCCTCGTAGCGAGAGCCTCCCAGGATGCTATCACCAATCTGATTTGGAAGGGAGAATTTTTTCCTAGCCTCCTTATCGTGGCAACTGATTACACCTCAATGGCAAAACAAGCTCAATGTGCTTGTTGAAGAAGCGAATAAGATTCAAACAGCGACAGGGGGGGAAGAAAAGCCTCAAAGCTGCCGGTAAATCTGCCACAAGGCCAAATTCCACTTGAAATGCTTCCCACTGTCTGTTTCCTTACTTACGAACGGTTGTTATTTGGCTTCTGGTTTAGACACGCTCCCTCGCTCAAACCCTCTCTCTCTCTCTCTCTCTCTCTCTCTCTCTCTCTCTCTCTCTCTCTCTCAAAATCAGACATGAAAATAAAAAGGTATTAAATAGAGAGGGAGGGAGAGAGAGAGAGCTTGCACGGAACATGGTATCAGGAGGAAAGCCGTCTCCCTTCCAGCACAGACTGCAATGTTTTCGCTAAGGTTAAAGCCCTTTAAAAATGAGCATCCAACCAGCAACGGGGGAATGGAAGAAAATAATAACTTTGATAATAATGCTGTAATTTTAAGAAAAACGTTCTTGCTTTTAAAATTCCACAAGTGTCAGACAATAAGTATATAGCAACGGGATTCTGATTACATTGTCATAATGTGGACCTCCCAGCGACTCAGCAGCTATTATAGCGCTATTAGGTACCGGTGGCACCTGGAGAAACTCCATTTCCGCTGCCTGCTTCAATCTCTTCCCCAAGTCATTTACAAGTATACGATCCTAATTTCTGACAAAAAGGGGGAGGGGGGGCGAACCGTGTGCACAACACGCTGGGACTTGAAAATTATTTGGACAAACCTATTTGACGAGTTTAATGCCACACGCCTCCTCTTCTCCCCTCACACACACACATGTTTAAAAACACAAACACACACACACGATCCCTCAAGCATTTTTAGGAAAACGCAAAATAAAAAGCAGGTCAGTTAGGGTTAGGGTTATCATGTAAATCATGTTGATTGGGACGAAGAATGTGTTCAGAAAGGATGTAAAGTCTTTATTTAAAATCCAGATTTGCATTTCCCACGTTTTAAAAAAGCTGCAGATCAACTCGTTTATCTATAAATAATAAATATCGGGAAAAAGTGAAACAAAATAGGCAGCAACTGTACAAAAGCCACAAATAAATCAAACAACTGATCAACTAAATGGTTTAACGCCTAGGTGTCAAACTCGCGCCCCTCCAGATGTTATGGACTACAGTACCCATCATCCCCTGCCAGCATCATGCTGGCAGGGGGGATGTTATGAAACCCATATTCATAACATGTTCTGAGGAAAGCGAGTTTGACACCTGTGGTTTAAAGTATGAATGTATTCAAGCATGTATTCAAACAGAGAAAAGAGAGCTAAGCTAGTTACAAAAAACATGGCTCTCTCCTGGACTCTCTAGAGTCCCAAAAACTTTGATACCAGGGCCCTTCCTCACATGCAGAATAATGCACTTTCAATCCACTTTCACAATGGTTTGATTTTGCTATTCCACACAGTAAAATCCAGCTGCAAAGTGGATTGAAAGTGGATTGAAAGTGCATTACTCTGCATGTGTATAGTTATGTTGTGAACCGCCTGTCATGTTGTGAACCGCCCTGAGCCCTTCGGGGGAGGGCGGTATACAAGTTGAATGAATGAATGAATGAATGAATGAATGAATGAATGAATGAATGAATGAATGAATGAATGAATGAATGAATGAATGAATGGAGGGGCCCAGATCTCAAAGAGGCGGTTTCTTCTCCACAACAAACACACACCTGAGCACTGCCAGGCCTCCAGTTTTAGATCCTCAGTTGAAGGCACAAATCCTGAAATCTCTTGACAAAGTATGGATCGGAAGCCTTCGCTTTGAAGAAAACTTCTCCAGCTCACCCGGAGAGTCAGGATTCCCTGCCGGTGTGGTGAAAGTTTTCAATTTGATGTAGTGAGAGTCAGACCAGGAAGGCAAGTATAAATCCGTACCTGCTGTCAAACTTACTGGGTGACCGTGGGCCAGTCATTCTCTCTCAGAATAATCTGCCTCACAGGTGTGCTGTGAGATAAAACAGTGGAGGACAAAACTACTTTTGCTCTCCTCAACTCCTTGGAGGAAATGTGGGGTAAAAATGTGCCAAAACAAAATGGATAAATTCAGGCAATACATTCTCTTGGGTCTGGCTTGTTTTATGAAGTCTTAGCAACACTGAGGGTCTTTCCTGCTCCTTGCTAGCCAGACGTTGGTTTCTTCTTCATCTCGCTTTCCTCCATCTCTCTGCTGTTTTACCCAGGGGTGTAACGAGGCAACCTGGAGCCCTGGGCAAAACCTGGAGTTGAATGCCCCATGGTGACCCACCCCACCAATTTGACCAAAAAAAATTTTTTTTTGCAGCAGGTCATTGGTGTCTGCAGGGGGTGCATTTTTAGACATATCGCCATCAAAATTTCAGCATATCATCAGGAGACTGTCCTTATGCTACCGCCCCCAAGTTTGGTGCAGTTTGGTTCAGGGGGGACAAAGTTATGGACTCCCAAAGGGGGTGCCCCCATCCCCCATTGTTTCCAATGGGAGCTTTTAATGTGTAATAGGAGATAGAGTGCTACACCTTTGAGAGGGTCCATAACTACCTCCCTGGAACTCTAACTTCGCCTAAGCTAAGGAGTATCATCATAGGGCAGTCTCCTGATCGAGTATCCTGAAAGTTTGAGACTGTGCCTTCAGAAATGTGCCCCCGCCCGCAGCCTGCAAACCCCATTGACAGCAATGCAGAAAACTCAATGCAGAACAAAGATTCTTGGGCAAATTTCTGGGATGTTCCTGCAGGGGGCGCATTTTTGGACGTATCGGCACCAAAATTTCTGGGTATCATGTTATTAGCCTGTATAGTCCAACACACACCAGCTCGGTGACCTTGGACGAGTCACAGTTCTTCTGGGATGGGGCACCCCCTTTGGGAGTCTATAACTTTGGACTCTTTGAACCAAACTGCACCAAACTTGGGGGGTAGCATAAGGACAGTCTCCCTGGATGACACGCTTCGAAATTCTTTGAAGTGCCGCTGAATCTAAAATCAACTGCACCCCCTGCGGGCCAAAAAACGGAAAAAAACCACTAAAAATACCCAAAAACGAACCCTGCATTTTTGGTGCCCCCCACAAGGTGATGCCCTGTGGCCCAATGGGCCTTACGCCCCTGGTTTTACCCCATCCAGCTTTCTAAAGAGGACCTGCATAGGACACTTTGCCCTCAAATCCTATCAGGGATCAGCACAGCTGAGCCAATGGCAGCTGGAGGTCCTTCTGCAAATGGCAGGCAGCTCCACCAACCACCACCGGAAGACTCATGATCACCAACGCCTGCAAAAAGCCCCTTTCAGATCTTTCAGACATGAAATTTAATGATTTATTTGCTTTTTACCCCACCCTTTGCCAACAAGTCAGGTTCAGGAAGTGATATAGCAGTGGTGGCGAACCTTTGGCACTCCTGATGTTATGGACTACGATTCCCATCAGCCCCTGCCAGCATGGCCAATTGGCTGAACCTTTGGCACTCCGGATGTTATGGACTACGATTCCCATCAGCCCCTGCCAGCATGGCCAATTGGCTGAACCTTTGGCACTCTGGATGTTATGGACTACAATTCCCATCAGCCCCTGCCAACATGGCCAATTGGCTGAACCTTTGGCACTCCAGATGTTATGGACTACGATTCCCATCAGCCCCTGCCAGCATGGCCAATTGGCGAACCTTTGGCACTCCAGATGTTATGGACTACGATTCCCATCAGCCCCTGCCAGCATGACCAATTGGCTGAACCTTTGGCACTCTGGATGTTATGGACTACGATTCCCATCAGCCCCTGCCAGCATGGCCAATTGGCGAGCCTTTGGCACTCCAGATGTTATGGACTACAATTCCCATCAGCCCCTGCCAGCATGACCAATTGGCTGAACCTTTGGCACTCTGGATGTTATGGACTACAATTCCCATCAGCCCCTGCCAACATGGCCAATTGGCAAACCTTAATACGGCACTCCAGATGTTATGGACTACGATTCCCATCAGCCCCTGCCAGCATGGCCAATTGGCGAACCTTTGGCACTTCTGATGTTATGGACTACGATTCCCATCAGCCCCTGCCAGCATGACCAATTGGCTGAACCTTTGGCACTCTGGATGTTATGGACTACGATTCCCATCAGCCCCTGCCAGCATGGCCAATTAGCGAGTGCTTTGGCACTCTGATGTTATGGACTTCGCATTCTATCAGCCCCTCGCCAGCATGGCCACCATTGGCTGGCCTTTGCGCGCACCTCCTGATGTTATGGACTCACGATTCCCTATCAGCCCCTGCCAGCATGGCCACGCATTGGCTGAACCTTTGGCACTCCTGATGTTATGGACTAACGCATTCCCCATCGAAATTTTGCCAGCCTGCCAGCGCCATGGCCAGTGGCTGGAACCTTTGGCACTCGGATGTTATGGATACGATTCCCATCAGCCCCAAAGCCAGCATGTGCCAATTGGCTTAATTAGTATTGGAACCTTTGGCACCTCCTGGATGTTATGGACTACGAATTCCCATCAGCCCCTGCCAACATGGCTACAGTTGGTAAAACCTTTGGCACTCTTATAGATGTTATGGACTCACGATTCCCCATCGGCCCTGCCAGCACTTATTGTAGCCAATTGGCCGAACCTTTGGCACTTCTGCATGTTATGGACTCACGATTCCCATCAGCCCCTGACAGCATTTAGACCAATTGGCTGAACCTTTGGCACTCTGGATGTTATGGACCCTACGATTCCCCATCAGCCCCTTGCCAGCATGGCCAATTGGCTGAACTCTTTGGCGCACTCCGGATGTTATGGACTACTGATTCCCATCAGCCCCTGCCAGCATATGACCAATTGGCTGAACCTTTGGCACTCCAGATGTTATGTGGACTTCACGGCATTCCCCATCAGCCCCTGCCAGCATGGCCAATTGGCTGAACCTTTGGCGCATCCGGATGTTTATGGACTGACTATTCCCCATCAGCTCCCCCTGCCAGCACATGGCCAGTGGTTTGAACTCTTTGGCACTCTGGATGTTATGGATCCTACGAATTCCCATGTATCAGCCCCTGCCAACATGGCCAATTGGCAAACTCTTTGGCACTCCAGATGTTATGGACTCTACGATTCCATATCCAGCTCCCCTGCCAGCATGGCCAATTAGGCCGAACCTTTGGCACTCCAGATGTTAGTGGACTCACGATTCCCATCCAGCCCCTGCCAGCATGACTAATTGGCAATATTGAACCTTTTAGCACTCTGGATGTTATGGACTCTACGATTCCCATCAGCGCAATGCCAGCATGGCCAATTGGTGCAGCCTTTTTGGCACTCCAGATGTTATGGACTACAATTCCCATCAGCCCCTGCCAGCATGACCAATTGGCTGAACCTTTGGCACTCTGGATGTTATGGACTACGATTCCCATCAGCCCCTGCCAGCATGACCAATTGGCTGAACCTTTGGCACTCTGGATGTTATGGACTACGATTTATCCCATCAGCCCCTGCGCAGCATGGCCAATTGGCTGAACCTTTGGCACTCCAGATGTTATGGATACTGATATCTCTGCATCAGCCCTGCCAGCATGATGACCAGTGAAACTGAACCTTTTGGCAACTCTGGATGTTATGGACTACAATTCCCGTCAGCCCCTGCCAACATGGCCAATGGTGGCAAACCTTTAACACTCCAGATGTTATGGACTATGATTCCCATCAGCCCCTGCCAGCATGACCAATTGGCTGAACCTTTGGCACTTCTGATGTTATGGACTATGATTCCCATCAGCCCCTGCCAGCATGACCAATTGGCTGAACCTTTGGCACTCTGGATGTTATGGACTACGATTCCCATCTCTATCAGCCCCTCGCCAGCATGGCCAATGGTGAAGCTGAACGCTTTGGCACTCGGATGTTATGTGACTGCTATCGCATCAGCCCCTGCCAGCATGACCAATTGGCTGAACCTTTGGCACTCCTGATGTTATGGACTACGATTCCCATCAGCCCCTGCCAGCATGACCAATTGGCTGAACCTTTGGCACTCTGGATGTTATGGACTACGATTCCCATCAGCCCCTGCCAGCATGACCAATTGGCTGAACCTTTGGCACTCTGGATGTTATGGACTACGATTCCCATCAGCCCCTGCCAACATGGCCAATTGGCAAACCTTTGGCACTCCAGATGTTATGGACTACGATTCCCATCAGCCCCTGCCAGCATGGCCAATTGGCGAACCTTTGGCACTCCAGATGTTATGGACTACGATTCCCATCAGCCCCTGCCAGCATGACCAATTGGCTGAACCTTTGGCACTCTGGATGTTATGGACTACGATTCCCATCAGCCCCTGCCAGCATGGCCAATTGGCGAGCCTTTGGCACTCCAGATGTTATGGACTACAATTCCCATCAGCCCCTGCCAGCATGACCAATTGGCTGAACCTTTGGCACTCTGGATGTTATGGACTACAATTCCCATCAGCCCCTGCCAACATGGCCAATTGGCAAACCTTTGGCACTCCAGATGTTATGGACTACGATTCCCATCAGCCCCTGCCAGCATGGCCAATTGGCGAACCTTTGGCACTTCTGATGTTATGGACTACGATTCCCATCAGCCCCTGCCAGCATGACCAATTGGCTGAACCTTTGGCACTCTGGATGTTATGGACTACAATTCCCATCAGCCCCTGCCAACATGGCCAATTGGCAAACCTTTGGCACTCCAGATGTTATGGACTACGATTCCCATCAGCCCCTGCCAGCATGGCCAATTGGCGAACCTTTGGCACTTCTGATGTTATGGACTACGATTCCCATCAGCCCCTGCCAGCATGGCCAATTGGCGAACCTTTGGCACTTCTGATGTTATGGACTACGATTCCCATCAGCCCCTGCCAGCATGACCAATTGGCTGAACCTTTGGCACTCTGGATGTTATGGACTACAATTCCCATCAGCCCCTGCCAACATGGCCAATTGGCAAACCTTTGGCACTCCAGATGTTATGGACTACGATTCCCATCAGCCCCTGCCAGCATGACCAATTGGCTGAACCTTTGGCACTCTGGATGTTATGGACTACGATTCCCATCAGCCCCTGCCAGCATGACCAATTGGCTGAACCTTTGGCACTCTGGATGTTATGGACTACGATTCCCATCAGCCCCTGCCAGCATGACCAATTGGCTGAACCTTTGGCACTCTGGATGTTATGGACTACGATTCCCATCAGCCCCTGCCAGCATGACCAATTGGCTGAACCTTTGGCACTCCTGATGTTATGGACTACGATTCCCATCAGCCCCTGCCAGCATGACCAATTGGCTGAACCTTTGGCACTCCTGATGTTATGGACTACGATTCCCATCAGCCCCTGCCAGCATGGCCAATTGGCGAACCTTTGGCACTTCTGATGTTATGGACTACGATTCCCATCAGCCCCTGCCAGCATGGCCAATTGGCGAACCTTTGGCACTTCTGATGTTATGGACTACGATTCCCATCAGCCCCTGCCAGCATAGCCGAATTGGCTGAATCCTTTACGGCACTCACGGATGTTATGGACTCGATTCCCATTTCATCAGCCCTGCGTTAGCATGACCAATTGGCTGAACCTTTGGCACTGAGCCAATTGGCCATGCTGGCAGGGGCTGACGGGAATCATAGTGCATAACATCTGGAGTGCCAAAGGTTCAGCCAATTGGCCATGCTGGCAGGGGCTGATGGGAATCATAGTGCATAACATCTGGAGATGTAAAGAGTTCAACCAATTGGCCACCATGCTGGCGAGAGCTGATGAAATCATAGTGCATAACATCTGAGTGCCAAAGAGTTCAACCAGTCAGCGCCATGCTGGCAGGGGCTGATGGGAATCATAGTGCATAACATCTGGAGTGCCATAGGTTCGCCACCACTGTGAAATAGCAAGTTCTCCTCAGACAAAAGCACCTCTACAAGAAGCCATCATTTTGGGGTTCCACAGCCGAGGAGAAGCATCGTTCAGCAACTCCTGCCACAGGAGGGATACATGAACATGGCTCAAATCAGGAAGCAGCTATCCCCGGCAGCCCCCAGGTATGAAGTCTAACGTACCTTGCTTTGTGTAAACTCTCTGAACATGGACGCCAAGCCTTCATCATCGATGTCACAATCCGTCTTAATGGCAACATTCAAGATGTGAATTGGCTCCTCTCTAGCACTCTGAGGTTCAAAACAGAGCAATGGGAACAGTCAAAACATATTACCGGGCAGAGAGCACGAAGAAGGAACAGGCATGTCATCCTTTAACTGATTCAAACTCTCACTTATTGGAATAATTATCATGGCTATGTGCCAGGGGAGTGGAAAGAGAGAGAGGGTTTTTTTAAAAAATTTATATCCCCCCTTTCTCTCCTGCAGGAGACTCAAAGGGGCTGACAATCTCCTTGCCCTTCCCCCCTCACAACAAACACCCTGTGTGAAGTGGGTGGGGCTTCGAGAGAGCTCCGAGAAGCTGTGACTAGCCCAAGGTCACCCAGCTGGTGCGTGTGGGAGTGCACGAGGTGAATCCTGAATTCCCCAGATAAGCCTCCCACAGCCTCAGGCTGACAGGCGGGGAATCAAACCCGGTTCCTCCAGATGAGATACACGAGCTCTTAAGCTCCTACGCCACTGCTGCTCCTTTGGTAAGTTATGCAGACAGTTTTCAAGACTGTTTCTAAAATAAATTATTATTTTATTCGATTTAATATCCCACCCCTTCCCAGTTTACAGCCAGGCCAAGCAGCGAACAATATTTTTTTAAAAACACAACATCTATAGTATAAATAACAATAAAACAATCTACAAGCAACGTTTAAAAACATATCATAACGAAAGTTCAATAGCGATCAACTGAAGTGGTTACCAATTTCTACGGCGCCAGTAAATATTCCATTAAATTTTAATTGCCAATTTTAAAAAATGTTAATGTTTAATTTATAATCTAAAGACCCCTCCCTCCCATCCGACGACCCATTTGAGTCATATTAAGAGGAGGGGAGGAGATGGGTGGTTATGGGAGGCCAGCCAATGGGAAAGCCATTGCTGTCTGCCTCTTCCCCACCACCTCGGTGCCCCAAACAGCCCCAGAAGTTATGACAAAAAGGAAGACACTATCATACCTTATCTTCATCAAACAAGGAAGGGTGGCCGGCCTCAGGGAAGGTGGGGCTCTGCGGAGGAGAGTCACAGAAACAACCCATCACTTCATCAAACAGCCTAGGAACAGGAGAGAGAGGAGAAACAGAAGCAGAAGTTAGCAGGATGTGGTCAATTTATTTCATTTGTATCCTTCCCCAGCAGTGGCGTAGCGGCTAAGAGCAGTGGCTAGGAGCAGGTGCATTCTGATCTGGAGGAACCGGGTTTGATTCCCAGCTCTGCGGCTTGAGCTGTGGAGGCTTATCTGGGGAATTCAGATTAGCCTGTACACTCCCACACATGCCAGCTGGGTGGCCTTGGGCTAGTCACAGCTTCTCGTAGCTCTCTCAGCCCCACCTACCTCACAGGGTGTTTGTTGTGAGGGGGGAAGGGCAAGGAGATTGTCAGCCCCTTTGAGTCTCCTGCAGGAGAGAAAGGGGGGATATAAATCCAAACTCTTCTTCTTCTTCTTCTTCTTCTTCTTCTTCTTCTTCTTCTTCTTCTTCTTCTTCTTCTTCTTCTTCTTCTTCTTCTTCTTCTTCTTCTTCTTCTTCTTCTTCTTCTTCCTCCTCCTTTTATAGATTCTCCTTTTTTGGAGACCAAAGGGACATCGCAAATATTAAACAAACAATGGAAACCGTAAGTACAGTAGAAAGACATACAATAAGAACCGTCTTGAAAATATCCACAGACATAAAAACTTACCAAAAAACATGACTTCTAAAAATGCCACTGGACAGTTCCGTCATGCAAGTTCCAAAGAAGAAGAAGAAGAAGAAGAAGAGGAGGAGGAGGAGGAGGAGGAGGAGGAGGAGGAGGAGGAAGAGTTTGGATTTATATCCTCCCTTTCTCTCCTGCAGGAGACACAAAGGGGCTTACAATCTCCTTGCCCTTCCCCCTCACAACAAACACCCTGTGAGGTAGGTGGGGCTGAGAGAGCTCCGAAGAACTGTGACTAGCCCAAGGTCACCCAGCTGGCGTGTGTGGGAGTGCACAGGCTAATCTGAATTCCCCAGATAAGCCTCCACAGCTCAGGCGGCAGAGCTGGGAATCAAACCCGGTTCCTCCAGATTAGATACACGAGCTCTTAACCTCCTACGCCACTGCTGCTGGACAGCAGTGCGGAATTCCAACTTGCTGGAACGGCCACAAAATACGCCCCCCCGTGTCTGTTTCCATCCTTTGCGCAAAACTTCCACAGGAACCCATTCCAGCATCTCCAGAACAAGAATTCATGGATGCATAAGGGAAGAAATTACTAATGGGGGACAGCCATTAAGCTGTTCACTGCTCTATAATTTGTTTCCAGGTACACACAACTGGTTCACCGGGCACTTTGGCATTAGGAGGAAGGAGAACAGAACCTTTTAAAAAGCCTTATTTATTTCAGAATTTTTTTAGCACACCGTGTCCTTTGGAACTGTTGCCTCTCGGGCAGAGGTGGGATCCAGCAGGTTCTCACCAGTTCCCGAGAGTGGGTTACTAATTATTTGTGTGTGCCAAGAGGGGGTTACTAATTGGGTCCGCTTTTCGTCTCCGCGCCCTCGCATTGCTCCCGAGAGGTATCCTGCCTTTGAACGTGAAGGTTCCATATAGCAATTGCGACTAATAATGTAACTCCCTGAACTGGGTTAATCCCTTTCAGGTACTGCAATTCATGGATTCTCAGCCTTTCATACCTTTTATCTCACCAGTCTCTATCAAAGAACCTGTGTGTTTCACCATTGCTATGTTCAGATTTGTGAGTTGGGGCATTTTCTATAATGTGATGATGATTTAGAAATGACCTGGTGCAAAAAAATTTGGGGGGGTCGTGGTGGGGTGGCTGCCCATGGGGGGGGGGCATCCAACTCAGGTTTTGCCCAGGGCTCAGGTTTGCCTCTGCCCCCTTTGCTGAGGGGAGACTTGCGAGGGAACCTGTTGCTAAAATTTTTGGATCCCACCACTGCCTCGGGTGTTTGTCAGCTCCATCCGAACTTGGACATGTGTTCCCCCACTTCAGTTTTGTTGAGTATTGCCCCTTACAACTAGGCAGGCCACTTATTGGAATAATTATTTTGGCTATGTGCCAAAGGAGTGGAAAGAGAGAGAGGGGGGTTTTTTTGGATTGATATCCCCCCTTTCTCTCCCGCAGGAGACTCAAAGGGGCTTACAATCGCCTTGCCCTTCCCCCCTCACAACAGACACCCTGTGAGGTAGGTGGGGCTGAGAGAGCTCCGAGAAGCTGTGACTAGCCCAAGGTCACCCAGCTGGCATGTGTGGGAGTGCACAGAAGCGAATCTGAATTCCCAAGATAAGCCTCCACAGCTTAGAAGCTGACAGGCGGGAATCAAACCTGGTTCCTCCAGATGAGATACACGAGTTCTTAACCTCCTACGCCACTACTGCTCCTTTGGTAAGTTCTGCAGACAGTTCTCAAGACTGTTTATAAAATATATTATTATTTTATTCGATTTAATATCCCACCCTTTCCCAGCTTACGGCCAGGCCAAGCAGTGAACAATATTTTTTTAAAAAAAATCTATAATATAAATAACAATAAAATAATCTATAAGAAACGTTTAAAAACATATCATAACGAAAGTTCAAGAGCGATCAACTGAAGTGGTTCCCAATTTCTACGGCGCCAATAAATATTCAATTATATTTTAATTGCCAATTTAAAAAATGTTAATGTTTAATTTATAATCTAAAGACCCCTCCCTCCCATCCGACGACCCATTTGAGCCATATTAAGAGGAGGGGAGGAGATGGGTGCTTATGGGAGGCCAGCCAATGGGTTGACTAATGATGTCAAGAAATGGCCAGAAACAAAGAAACTGACCATAAGAGAAAGGGGAGGACCTCAAAGGTGTGGTGATTAGTGCTTCTCATTCCCAAAACAAATGCTTCCTTCACCCCCCTCGTCCCCTGCTTACCTGACAAAGTCTTCAAAGGTCCGGAAAGAGACCATCCCGCCCATTCGTTGGCACGGTGGGGTGAAAGAGTTGTCCAAGAGAACGTCGCTCACACTGGCTACGTGGACCATCCCGTAATGGTTGAGATTGGAGGAGAAGGACATCCTATACAACAGCCCAAGTTAGAAGGCATGTTAGCAGAGAAACCATTACAAAGGCTGCCATGTTTAGGGCTTAGAAAAGGGTCTGCAACCTGCGGCTCTCCATATATTCATGAACTACAATTCCCATCAGCCCGTCAGCATGGCCAATTGTAGAAACCTACATCTACACCAGTGGTTCTCCTCAACCTGGGTCCCGAGAAACGACCCACTACAGAGAATTAAGCCTAAGACTCTCTGCATCAGTGTTCTCCATCTGTAAAATGGATAAATGTTAGGGTTGGGGGCAGTGGTGGGATCCAAAAATTTTAGTAACAGGTTCCCATGGTGGTGGGATTCAAACTGTGGTGTAGCGCCAATGGGGCTGGGCGGGGCATGATGGGGGCGTGGCCAGGCATTCCGGGGCGGGGTTGTGGCAAGGACATAGCCGCTGCGCCGGTCCTTGGGCGGGAAACGAATGCACGCAGGCGCAGGCTGCCACGCACGCTGGTGCACCTCCTGCTAGACTGCTTCAAGTCGCACGCTACTGCTGAGAGGAGGGGCGTAACTAAGGCGAAAATCACATGGCAAAATCACCAATTAGTAACCCCCTCTCGGCACACACAAATCATTAGTAACCTACTCTCGGGAACCTGTGAGAACCTGCTGGATCTCACCTCTGGTTGGGGGTCACCGCAGCATGAGGAACTGTACTAAAGGGTCGTGGCATTAGCAAGGTTGAGAACCACTGGTCTACACAGAGTGCGAACTCCACAGCCAACTCACCATCTCGGTTTCAAACAGCGCAGACGGGGATGCGCTTCTTCAAAGTTACAATAAGAGGTTTCTGAGATGAGCCTGGCTAAACTTCAAGTCACATGTGGCTATCCCAAGGATGGCTTGTATACCCCTGACACTATTTGGGGCTGAACAATAGCTCTGCAAGATCAAGTATACTAGAGGGTTATATCTTTTAGAATCGTTCAGTTAATTACTGAACACTTGCAACGAAGCCCCAGTAGATGATTTAGGAATCTGCCATCAAGGCATCCAACGACTCCAGAAGGAGTTAAAAATGATTCCAGTGGCTCCTGAGAGTTATAGAAGAGCCAGGATTAATTGTGGATCACTAGAACGAATTTTCTCCTCTGCAGACCCGTTTCAGTGGGAGGGAAAATGGCAGATGTTTTATCAGTTTGGTGCTTCTGAAGAGCTCACGGACTTGGGAACCTTTCACACCTCTTTGAAGAGGTAGACCGGTGCCCGGAGGTTGTTGAGAGGAAGTAAGAGAGGGACATTGCAATAGCAATAACATTTGCATTTCACTCACAGAAAACATCAAACACAGTCAGCATAATCCTGACACACGCAACCATCCGGATGGACTTTGGGCAACACACAGCCGGGAACCGCGACCCAACCCCTCTCACCTAGCTGCTGCCTGCTAGCACAGACTCAGTCCCAAGATGTCCATTCAACAGGTCACCCCCAGCTATGTGAATCTCTGCCATGGTTGGATTTTGTTTCAGAGCATAGCCGTGTTCTGGTTGTGGTGGGTTTTCCGGGCTGTGTGGCCGTGGTCTGGAAGGTCTTGTTCCTAACATTTCGCCTGCATCTGTGGCTGGCATCTTCAGAGGTGTGTCACAGAGGGAAGTCGACAGTGTACAGCATAGGTGTCAAACTCGCAGCCCTCCAGATGTTATGGACTACAGTTTCCATAATCCCCTGCCAGCATGATGCTGGCAGGGGATTCTGTAGTCCTGCTTTATCTGGAGAACTCTGGTTATTTATGTTGCCTACTAATGGAAACTATTATTACAGTGTGCAGCAAACTTAAGAACATAAGAACATAAGAACTAGCCTGCTGGATCAGACCAGAGTCCATCTAGTCCAGCACTCTGCTACTCGCAGTGGCCCACCAGGTGCCTTTGGGAGCTCACATGCAGGAGGTGAAAGCAAGGGCCTTCTGCTGCTGCTGCTGCTCCCGAGCACCTGGTCTGCTAAGGCATTTGCAATCTGAGATCAAGGAGGATCAAGATTGGTAGCCATAGAAACTTCTCTCTGTGATATACCTCTGAAGATGCCAGTCACAGATGCAGGCAAAACGTCAGGAACAGGATCTACCAGATCACGACCACACAGCCTGGAAAACCCACCACAACCAGTTAGATCTGGCCGTGACAGTCTTCAACAATACGTCGCTGTGTTCGTCTGCAGCAGAACAGCTGGATTCAAATCCTGACAAAGGGAGTTTTGACTCTCAAGTTTACATCTCAAAAATCCTGTTCGTCTCCAAGGCGCTACCGGACTCAAATCTAATTTGCTTTTGGAAACCTGCGGAAATGGCTCGTACGGGCCTATCCAAGGCAGACAATATATGGTTGCTGGGATCCAGTTTGTGCATGTAGATACTGAGGAGTCTGCGGAGCTTCAAGCAGGCAGAGGATTTTCTTTGTCCTCAGTGTTATGTACAGAGCTCCAGTGTATACGCTAAAATCACATGGAGCTACGAAGCAGATCCCGTTGCTGTCATCTTTTTCACGAATGCTTGGGTAGCACAGTCTATTCTTGTTTCTTATCCAAACACGGCTGATTTGCTCTGCATTGAGATCTCTCTCTCTCTCTCTCTCTCTCTCTCTCTCTTTTTAAATTAAAGGCAGATAAACACTGTAGGAATTTCTTTTTGAAAAAGAACTGAAAACACCCTGTCGTTTTATGAAAAAAAATGACACTGTGTGACAGACTTCTCAAATTAAAATACCAGTTGTTCAGAGACATAAATATGTACACATTTCAAGATTCCACATTTTGCTCATGCCTTCAGAATCCAATTTGAGGCTTTGGGGTTGAAACATATTGATAAATAAATATACGCGCTGCTTTTCTACAAAGCCACATTTAACGCAATTCATTCGCATATATGCAGATATAAATAGATACCTGCCTTGGTAGGTTTTTCACTTCTGCAGAATTTGAACATGGAATGGATAATTTAAGGATCTTCTCCTTAACAGCCGTAAGCCTGAGAGCCAACCGTGCGTATGGTTAAGACTGCTTACATTCCTACTGGCCCCAATCCACACAAAATCAGACGTGACTAACTAGCATTGAAGCCAATGGAATAGGTCAACTGCACGGGACTCGAGGTGCACAACTTTCCACGACCCTTTGCCATGGTTAACTTGAGCCAAGTTCCAGAGAGGTCGCTGCGGCAGCCTCTTGCAGCCAGAACAGCAAAAGGGCACTGAGGCCCCTTCCGCACATGCAGAATAACGCGACTTGCAATCCACTTTCAGAACTGTTTGCAAGTAGAGTTTGCTATTCCGCACAGTAAAATCCAGCTGCAAAGTGCATTGAAAGTGGATTGAAAGTGCATTATTCTGCCTGTGCGGAAGGGGCCTGATGAGTCATCTCAAAGATTTGATTCCATGCTTAGGCTAAATCAGGGGTCTGCAACCTGTGGCTCTCCAGATGTTTATGGACTACAATTCCCATCAGCCCCTGCCAGCATGGCCATGTCCCTGCCAGCATGGGTGATGGGGTTTGTAGTCCACGAACATCTGGAGAGCCACAGGTTGCAGACCCCTGTACTAGAAGCAAGGCTGACATTTTCGGTGTGAGATGGTATTTTGAAGCCCTTGCTTGGGAATGTAACTTAATTCGTTCCATAAACAGAGAGGGCTCATTTTCACTTGCTGGTGCAGAAAGACAGAACGGATACACGAAGGCGGCCCACAAATCCCATTTAGCATCCCAAGCACAGGGCAGAACGAAAGGATTCGCATAGTTTTAAACCAACAGCCATGCTTCCACTGGCTTTAAACGATGGCGTTTAAGAAACACAGAAGGTTATGTCAGGCCAAAGACAAACAGTCCTTTGTCTTAAGACCGTGGTGGCGAACCTTTGGCACTCCAGATGTTATGGACTACAATTCCCATCAGCCCCTTCCAGCATGGCCAATTGGCCATGCTGGAAGGGGCTGATGGGAATTGTAGTCCATAACATCTGGAGTGCCAAAGGTTTGCCACCACTGTCTTAAGATATGTTGGGAAGTAATGAAGAATGGAAACAGAAGAACGCAGCCCAGGAGATCTAAGGAAGCTAGTCAGACTCAGCAGTGAGAATTGATTCCATGCTCATTATGGCGAACTGGCGATGGTCTTCAACTTCAAGTTCCGATCAGAAGGGCAGCGACAAAGGATAGGAGGAGGGACTCAGCCCAACAGCAGGGGTCACAGAGGCGTACCGGGGCCAAATGGCGGCCGGAGACAAAAACCTCTCTGGCGCCCCCCCCCCCACCCGGGAGCCCCGCTTACTCGCAAGTAAGTGTGGCTTGCTTGCGAGTTGGGCTCCAGCCCCTCTTCACTGCCTAGAAGCCAGGCGCATGGGAAACTCAGGACACCGTCATATAATTTAATGAGGGCTTGGGTCCTTGGACTGAGGCACAACACTGCAGTCGGACTCAAACAAAACGTGGCTACATGATTCATAAAGGTCCACGAATTGCCATGTTAAAGACTTCAAAAACCTGCAAATGCTTGTCTTGCCCTAGTCAAGTTTACAACATTGCAATGTAAAATTCGCACAGGTGAAAAAAAAGGAGCAAATATTCCACCCTCTTTAAAAGACCATCAGGATTTGTGGGCATTTATAATATGGTGACCAGACGTCCCGCTTTTGGCGGGACAGTCCCGCCTTAAAACAATTTGTCCCGCGGGTTTTTTGAACTGTCCCGATTTTTGGAAGGCTGCCGCACAGCCTCCCACGCACACGGCCACAAGAGCGCACTGCCTTCTGGGGTGCTCCCGTTTCCTGCCCTGTGACAGGGCGGGAAATGGGAGCGCCCCAGAAGGCAGTGCGCTCCTGCAGCTGCGCGCGCAGCCGCCCACCCGTCCGCCCGGGTCCCGGCTTACAAAGGTGACAATCTGGTCACCTTAATTTATAAAGCAGGAGGGATGGAAGGGAGAAGAGAAAAAGGAGAAAAGGAGGCCTTTGCTAATGCAGGTAATTTCAAACACCCACTCCATCAGCTGCTTGAACAGGAGGGTTAAAACACCGGCAAAATCAGAAGTATCACTTACAGATGTCAGAACAGCAGCCGACTGTCCCTGCTTAGCACACCCAAGGTCACTTTCACAGGTGAGGCTATAAATATCTCCTTGCCCATAAACACTGGGGCCCCTTGAGCCTGTGAATGTGGTTGGCGTGGCCTTGAGTCAACCCAAGCTCCTCCCATTTCTCTCTTGCCTGCGTCTACCTCAAGCAGGGGAAACAACTCAAGCGGGAATAGTTTCAGAGCGTAGCCGAGTTGGTCCGCTGTAAAACAGCCAGATTTGAGTCCAACAGCACCTTACAGACAAACATGATTTGGGGGGGAGTAAGCTTATACCACCACCACCACCCCAAATTTTGTTGGTCTCCGGGATGCAACTGAATTTGAATCCAGCTAAAGATATAATGTGGCTCACAGATAGAACGCATATTCCAGTACACAACCACGTTCGATCCTTTGTGGGTCTCCGATTGAAAACTTTAAGGTGGGGGGGGAGTTGCGGGTGACCCCCCCCTCTCTGCTTCAGGCCTTAAAGAGCTGCTTCTCAAGCATCAGAGCAACTGCCCGAGAGAAGGAGAACGTCCAGTAGTTAGAGCAGACAGTTATGAAGCGCTAGATCAGGGGTCCCCAAACTTTTTAAACAGGGGGCCAGTTCACGCATGGCCAGAGCCCAGCCGGGGGCCGGACCAAGTGCCGCCCGCGGGGGGGGGGGGCGCCATCCATCCGCCCTCGACCCGCCCCTGGCCGAGTCCCCCACCCCCGCGGTCCCCTTCCAATCCCGCCCTGAAGCTCCGCCGCCTTTCTCTCTCCCCCCTTTGCCGCATTGGTACGGTCCCCTCCGGCCGCTTGGAATGAGCAGCGAGTCGTCCGCGCTTAATGCTGTTTTTAACCTGGGGAAAAGGAGATAGAGAAGGGGGAGATCCGCTTCTGCCCAGCGGGCCGGATAATTGTCTTCCGGGGGCCTGATTTGGCCCCCGGGCCGTAGTTTGGGGACCCCTGCGCTAGATGGACCAATAGCATCACTGGCTGTAAAGCAACTTTGAGTGATTACCCGCAGATGCATGACTCAAAACAAAATCCTTACTCCTCTGGGAATCTTGAAAGGGGAAGATGTCAAAAACCAATGAGCGAAAGGGAACAGATCCGCTCTTCAATTCTTTTAGTTTCAAGAACCCCTTCCAGTCATTACATTTTTCACACACGGGGCAAATGCCCTGCGCAAAAGTCTCCCAATAAGTGTGATCGCCGTTCTGTGTAAAAGAGGCGATTTCCCTTTTCATCTTTGGGGTCGCACATCCCAGCTGCCCGGTTTTGACATGCAATAAAAGGTAATGACTCAAAAGGATTATTTAGCAAAGCCAGGAAGCCAAGTCCGTGAGCACGTTAGGTTAGTTTGGTAGCTTCTCGGGTGTAAACGCGTGCACATGGAAGGCGAGGGAAGCAGGAAACAGAGTAAAGGAGAAAAAAAAATTAAAAACCAACACTTAACGAGAGGAGAAAGAAAGGCACACAGTACAGTTCCAGATGAGAAAAAGGATTTTTTCCCCAAACACAAAATATACGTTAAATGGTTAAACCAAACTAGGAAGAGCAAAGAGTTAAATCTACATCTGTCTAAAGAACTAACTTTTTTTATTTTTCAGATCTAAAAATTGGATAGTTTACTGTACCTGTTGAGCGTGGGTATGTTCCCTCTGTAATTAAACAACCACAGTTTTAGATTGGTTAGCAAAAGCCATCATTAAAACAATTTTTTTAAACAAGCATCAAAATCACAAATGATATTCAAGCCAGAGCAGGTTATGTTGATGGAAGCCAAAAAAAATTGTATCTGCGTTAGCCTCGCGGTTCCAAGACATAATTTAAGGCGGCATCACTGCTATTTCAGGAACGAAAGCTCTTCGCCTACTTAATACCGAAAAGAAGAGGGAGCAGATCCCCAAAAGGTGTTATAGAAAGATGTTTAACTTCTTTAAAATGACCCATGACATTTGGAACCCTAAAGGTCTTCTCCAAGGATACAAGAACCTCAGCCAGAGAAAGTCACGCTGAAGTCCCGTTGATATCAACGAGATAACGTGACTGCAATTTGCTCACATTTTACTATACCAGTGATGGCGAACCTTTTCGAGGCCGAGTGCCCAAATTGCAACCCAAAACCCACTTATTAATCACAAAGCACCAACCTGGCAATTTAACCTGAATACTGAGGTTTTCGTTTAGGAAAAAACGGTTGGCTCAGAGGCATGTGTTACTCAGGAGTAAGCTTGGTGGTAGTCGGTGGCTTTGCTTTGAAGCAACTGTGTAACTCTTCCAATGGGTGAATCATGACCCTAGGAGGGTTTACTCAGAAGCAAGCCCCATTGCCAGCAACCAAGTTAACTCCCAGGTAAAGGATCGCGCTTTAGTTCTTCGCATGAAAATCAGAGGGGTTTAACAGCACTTAATTGGGTGACCTACACTGCTTCCCGAAAACTAGGTCTTAGGTTTAATGCTAATAATCGAGCCCAGCGGCTCAGGCTAGCCTAGATGTGGGGGGGGGGGGGGGTTGCGCGTGCCCACAGAGAGGGCTCTGAGTGCCACCTCCGGCACCCGTGCCATAGGTTCGCCACCACTGTACTATACTAAAACAGATCTTCAGTATGACTATAATCTGGATCAGGACCACAGGACAAGAATGGAGCTGGCGATTCTGTAACATAAAACACACTGAATACATTTTGAAGAGATGTGGTTACTGCCCTCACATACATATTGCCCGTTACATTTCTCTTAAGCTTTTCTCAAAAGAACAAAATTTGAATCACAAAATAGTTTTTTGGTTTTTTTTTAATGACTTTTATGGATACTCAATATAAAAGATTCCTGGCTGTGTGTACATTCTGAAATGCATTATGTAAAATAACAGGAATCAGGAAGTTGGATCCCACAATTTTGTTCCGCAAAGAGTTAACACAAGAGAACTCTGGGATTGGGGACGAAGTCACCATTTTCAGAACAGATCCAGAGGATCCAGCCCAGCAACTCCATTATGATGTACATGTTCTCTTATAATCTCATAGGACCATTAAGGAAGACCTCCAACATCAAAACATGGTACGGGGTCTTTTCAAACAAACAGTGGGTAGGTTTCCCTCGTATTTGTGCCCGTGATCCACAAAAAGCAAGTGGACAAGTCTAAATTTCTGAAAAGCAGTTTCTTTCATTAAACAAGTCAAAAGGTTTTGTTTTTGCCTTACATTCCCTCCCCCCAAAAAAGCTCTCAAGCATCAGCAAAAAGAAAACAGAACAAGAGAAATCAAAGGTATTCTGTAAATAAGGGGTGGCCAAGCTATGATGCTCCAGATGTTCATGGACTACAATTCACATCAGCCCCTGCCAGCATGGCCCATTGGCCATGCTGGCAGGGGCTGATGGGAATTGAAGTCCATGAACATCTGGAGCACCATAGCCTGGCCACCCCTACCATAACCGATGGACTGTGACCTCCCTCCTCCTCATTGCCATCCAAAGCAGTTCACACAAACTCACATGTATGAATGCATAAGAGAGAGAACAGCCTTTGCAGCCATTGGGCTGGTGCTATGCCCATTTTACAGCTGGGGAATCCAGAAGCAGAGACAGAATTTAAGAGACAGGATAATGTGACATCATACAGTGAATGAGTGGCAGGGCAAGATTTCTCCCCGTCCCCACAGATGTCAGAAATGATTCAGGGTTTAACTGAGGGAAAGGCACGGCAATTGGGATAGTTCAAAAGGTTTGTTTTCTGAAGGGATTCTCTTGCGATTTTTTATTGTATGCATCACTTTGTGTCCATAACACTGTCTTCTAGATTTGTGGAAGGCTTTCACGGCCAGATTCAACTGGTTCTGGTGGGTTTTCCGGGCTGTGTGGCCATGGTCTAGTAGATCTTGTTCCTGGACACAGTGTGTAACAGACTTCCCTCTGCGATACACCTCTGAAGATGCCGGCCACAGATGCAGGTGAAACATTAGGAACAAGATCCAACCGACCACGGCCACACAGCCCGGGAAACCCCCCAGAACCAAAGTGTTGTGGGTTTTCCAGGCTGTGTGGCCATGGTCTGGTAGATCTTGTTCCTGGACACAGTGTGTAACAGACTTCCCTCTGCGATACACCTCTGAAGATGCAGGCCACAGATGCAGGTGAAACGTTAGGAACAAGATCCACCAGACCACGGCCACACAGCCCGGAAAACCCACAGCAACCAGTTGAATCTGGCCGCGAAAGCCTTCGACAATACATTAAACAAGGTGTTTTCCTTCCCAACTGGCCAAGCACCGGCCACCATACTTCCACACCAAAAGGGAAGGCAAGACACAGCAAAGAACTGTTGACAACACGCCGAGCCTGACAGCAACGTCACAAACACAGCCAACTTTTGGCCCCTTTCATCTGCAACATGCTTTAGTCGCCGAGCACAAGAGGGCTTGATATTCCAGCTACTATCCCTTTTGAGAGAGATAGTTTTGGGTAAATTGCCATTCCTCCTCTTTTGTGCAATTTCGTACGGATGAGCCCTCAACCCGTCAGGAACGGCATTTTGGGGATCATACGCAACACACCAAGACGGCAAATGGAGGATCTTTTCAGAATAACCAGCCGCGTGGAAAGCCAGAACGGCGATAAGGAAGCCACTCCCAGGGCTTACGGCACAGGGTGTCTCCTGAGTGCGGCTGGCTGTAATTGACCCTCTGAGTCGCACCGGCTGCAACAAAGGCCTCTAGCTTTGCTCCCCGGCCCCGAGCAAGCAGATGTGCAGGCGGAGCTGGTGACGGGGAACAGGGTGCAAAAAAATAAACAAACAAAAACCCTGCGGGGGTCATTTTCAAGTTTGACCTGGGGAAGATGGTGGGATTCAAATAATTTAACAACTGTATTGTCGAAGGCTTTCACGGCCGGAATCACTTGGGTGCTGTGTGGTTTCCGGGCTGTATGGCCGTGTTCTAGCAGCATTCTCTCCTGACGTTTCGCCTGCATCAAGCTTGCTTTCCCAACATCAGATCCTCTGAAGATGCCAGCCACAGATGCAGGCGAAACGTCAGGAGAGAATGCTGCTAGAACACGGCCATTCAGCCCGGAAACCACACAGCACCCAAGTGATTCCGGCCGTGAAAGCCTTCGACAATGCAAGACATGTATTGATTCAATCATTCCATACCCATCTTTCCCCGGCAACGGGCAGTTAGAGGGAGAGACGAGAGCTTAGTTGGGCATGCACAAAGTTCTTATGCAACAAGAAAACCAAGAGAACCTATCTGGGAATCCCTGAAAACTGACCACACCCCCTAAAACATGCCCCGGAACCTTCTACAACACATAGGGCTCCTCAGAATGCAAATGTTTGTGGGAAAAGTGATGGGGGGAGGCAGTGGTGGGATCCAAAAATTTTAGTAACAGGTTCCCATGGTGATGGAATTCAAACTTTGGTGTAGCGCCAATGGGGCTGGGCGGGGCACGACGGGGGCGTGGCCGGGCGTTCCGGGGGTGGGGCATTCCTGGGCGGGGCTGTGGCAAGGACGCAGCCGCTGCGCCGGTCCTTGGGCGGGAAACGAATGCACGCAGGCGCAGGCTGCCACGCACGCCAGTTCACCTCCTGCTAGACTGCTTCAAGTTCTGCACGCTACTCCTGAGAGGAGGGGCGTAACTAAGGCAAAAATCACGTGGCAAAATCACCCATTAGTAACCCCCTCTCGGCACACACAAATAATTAGTAACCTACTCTCGGGAACCTGTGAGAACTTGCTGGATCCCACCTCTGGGGGGAGTGAGTTTGAAAACAACCCACCTACCTTCCTTGCCAGGCTTAATATTAAAGTGTAGGGCGTCTATCTGTCAGGGCCCCTAAGGAGGGCCAGCATGCTGCATTTTCCATCACAAGATCATCCACCACACTGATCTAGAGTGGAAATTAATCTCCCAATTCTCAAAAAGCAGACAGGAAAGCGAGGAGGCAGCGTTTTCTGTGCAAATTTAGAATTTCACATTTAGCAGTGCATTTCTGCCCCCCAGTGGTCAAAGACAGCGCTGGAAGACTCAGAACCCGAGGTGGGGGTGGGGGTGTGTGGAGAGATTGAATTCCAGGGCTATTCATTTATTTACAGTCCGCCTTTCCCACTGAGAATCAAACCAGATGACACAGCATAAGTCAGTGTAATCAACAGGATGAGACACCATTAAGCAATGCACTTGGATTAAAGAAGAAGAAGAACAAGAACAAGAAGAACAAGAAAAACAAGAAGAACAAGAACAAGAAGAACAAGAAGAGGAGGAGGAGGAGGAGGAGGAGGAGGAGGAGGAGTTTGGATTTATATCCCCCCTTTCTCTCCTGCAGGAGACCTCCAAAGGCTGACAATTAGTCCCCTGTGAGGTAGGTGGTGGGCTGAAACAGAGAGCTCCGAGAAGCTGTGGGACTAGCCCAAGGTCACCCAGCTGGCATGTGTTGGGAGTGCCCAGGCTAATCCGAGAAGTCCCTCAGATAAGTTTTCCCTCCCCCCCCCCCCACAGCTCAGGCTGCGAAGAGCGAGGGAAATCAAACACGGTTCTCCTCCAGATTAGGATACATGAGTTTCCTTAACCTCCTACTAAGCACTGCTGCTCTTAAAAGACATTTTTTTCCTTAATAGAAGATCCCATTACCGTGGTGGTGGAATCCTTTGACTACCTTCCAGATGTAACTGAACACCAATTTCCCATCAGCTTCAGTCTGCACAGCAATGGCCAATTGGCCATGTGGCAGGGGCTGATGGGAATTGTAGTCCATAACATCTGGAGTGCCAAAGGTTCGCCACCACTTTATAGCATATTTTTCTGCCATAAATATATTAGTTGCCCATTTGCAACTAGAATCGATCTGGGGTTTTTTTTTGCGGCGGGGGGGGGGGTTAGACCTTGAGTTATGGGGGTGGGGTGGGGGAGTGCAGCTCAGCAATACATTACGGGCTCTGCATGCACAAGGTCGCAGGGTCAAAACCCCACATCTGCAATTTAAAAACTCTCAAGTAACCGGACGCTGGGGAAAATCTTTGCCCAAGATCCTGGAGAGTCCTTTCCAGTGAGGCGAGGCAGTCCTGGGTTGGATGGCCTCATATGTTGTAAAGCAGGGGTCTGCAACCTGCGGCTCTCCAGATGTGGAAGACCTTTCTAGTGACAGCCACTAGGTTCAATGGCAGTCTCTATCAAAGAACCTGCATGTTTCACCATTGCTGTGTTCAGATTTGTGAGTTGGGGCATTTTCTATAATGTGATGATGATTTAGAAATGACCTGGTGCAAGAAAAATATTTGGGGTCATGGTGGGGTGGCTGTCCATGGGGGGGGGGGATCCAACTCAGGTTTTGCCCAGGGCTCAGGTTTTCCTAGGTACGCCTCTGCCCCCTTTGCTGAGGGGGGGCTGGCGAGGGAACCTGTCACTAAAATTTTTGGATCCCACCACTGGGCAGGGGTACAGTGGTGGCATGGGGAGGGGGCAGCTGCCATTTTGCCCCGGGCACTGTTTTCCCTTTCTATGGCACTGCAGATTACACAGTACAAACCAATATACAGCTTAAATTAATAAATTAAAGTAATTAAAGTAGCGAAGGGCAAACAGACGTAACACTTAGAAACTGCAAGTTCATCCCCCAACAGGTATCTCTACCCATTTTCCAGTTTTCCATCCCAGTTATTCACATTAGCTATTTGCCTTTTAGGGGAAAGAGAGAGAAAGAGAGATGTTTGCCAATTAATGTGCCCCCTAGCTGTGGAAGACCTTTCTAGTGACAGCCACTAGGTTCAATGGCTCACAGCAAAATGGAAATAATCTACAATGGCATAATCTGCCATCTGGTGGTCACATTTCTTATTGCATCACTAGAACTCAGCGTAACAAATTCCAATAATAAAACCCCGATTAAGGGGCAATACCAGTCTAGGGCCCAGGGATTCGTGTGCAAACTACAGAGTGGGTCCATCTCTCAACCAAAATACTTCAGGAAACCAGGGGCATTCGCTTTGAAATATATACTCCACCCCACTAACTAAACTAAGTTGGTCTGAAACACCTTAGCAAATATCCACCTTCCACGAGGACGAAAATTCAAATGCTGAACGGCATGGGACCCACCTTGTTGGAACTGAGTTTCCACCTTCAGGTACTGCCGGAGCAAATCCATGACCACAGCTTTCATATGCCCTCGGATGCCACTCCGATATCTGTAACAACAACACCCCTTGGTGAAACTGGAGGAACTACCAGTCCTCAATGCTAGACTCTTTTGCTGTAGTGCACAGGTGTCAAACTATCGGCCCTCCAGAAGTTATGGACTACAGTTCCCATCATCCCCTGCCAGCATCATGCTGGCAGGGGATGATGGGAACTGTAGTCCATAACATCTGGAGGGCCGCAAGTTTGACATCTATGCATTAGTGCATGTGCACACAAGCAAGCGCACACACAGAGATATATACACCCCTGCCAAATTCTCTACCCCCAAAATGCAAGTACTATGACAGTAAGTTGAGCAAAACATGAATAACCCCAGGTCTAATTCCTGTGACTGATCCTTGAGCAGTGGCATAGCGCCAAGGGGACAGGGGGTGCGTGATGCACCAAGCACGTGCCGATGTGGGGGCGAGGCGGGGTGCAGGGCACATGAGTGCTCCGGGCGAATCCTCACTACGGCTCTGCCCCTGAGAACAGTCATGACAAGGCAGGGATAGAAGGGATCAAAGTAACCCCACCCAGATCTTCATTTTCCAGATTTTACGAAGAGCAAAAATAGCCAACTTATATTCCACCCTCTTGGGTGCCACAGAAGAAGAAGAAGAAGAAGAAGAAGAAGAAGAAGAAGAAGAAGAAGAAGAAGAAGAAGAAGAAGAAGAAGAAGAAGAAGAAGAAGAAGAAGAAGAAGAAGAAGAAGAAGAAGAAGAAGAAGAAGAAGAAGAAGAAGAAGAAGAAGAAGAAGAAGAAGAAGAAGAAGAAGAAGAAGAAGAAGAAGAAGAAGAAGAAGTAGTAGTAGTAGTAGTAGAGGAAGAGGAAGAAGAGGAAGAGGAAGAAGAGGAAGAGGAAGAGGAAGAGGAAGAAGCATAGTAGGAGTAGGAGGAGGAGGAGGAGGAGGAGGAGGAGGAGGAGGAGGAGGAGGTTGGATTTATATCCCCCCTTTCTCTCCTGCAGGAGACTCAAAGGGGCTTTACAATCTTCCCTTGCCCCTTCCCCCCCCCTCACAACAAACACCCTGTGAGGTGGGTGGGGCTGAGAGAGCTCCGAGAAGCTGTGACTAGCCCAAGGTCACCCAGCTGGCGTGTGTGGGAGTGTACAGGCTAATCTGAATTCCCCAGAGAAGCCTCCACAGCTCAGGCGGCAGAGCTGGGAATCAAAGCCGGTTCCTCCAGATTAGATACACGAGCTCTTAACCTCCTACGCCACTGCTGCTCCTACACCACTGCAGGAAACCCTCAGTTTTCCATAAAAGCAACGATTCCTGAAAAGCCTAAATAATGCGCCTAGATTTTGTGGTTATGTCCGAATTCTGTTCTGCAGATGTATTGACCAATGTTCCCTTGTGAAGGTGCACTTTGGGGGGTCGAGCTTATGACTCGAAACAATTATTCAGTCCTCCAACTCTAGTTTTCACAATACCACAAGCTGGGCAAAACACGTTCTCAGCCTCACTGCAGATGAGAGACTAACTCGTGCCATTTGGACAGTGGCCCCTCCTGCCCACTGCTGAACCTGAACCCACCTCTGCACTAGCTGCACAATGCTCTGCGTGTTCATGAAGAAGACCTCGCGTTCTGACTTCCGGTTCAGGGTAGCTGCATGACTGTCCAGGATGTTGGCAATCTAGAAAGAAAAGGAAAGTGTAAGCTCGCTGTTTAACCTTGAGCAGGAATTCTCTGCAAAGGTTGGCAGTACGCCCGATTGGGCAGCTTATCTTGTTGCTATAGTTTGTCTGTGTGAACTGAGCTCCAAACTGTCTCAAGGAGGAGGGGATGAGAACCTGCATTTGTTATCGTTAGCTTTGGCGGGAACTGGGATAGAGCCCGTAAAAGCGGACATTGGTTCTGGGGGGCTCAGTTCCCGCATTGCCTGTGATTGACTAAGAATGCCAGCTCAATAAAGAACTTCAATGGTTACTTTGGGTCTGGGCTTTACTGGTTCGTTACAGAAAGAGGACCAGCACTCAGGAGAAGGGTCCAGAGAACAGCAGTTCATGACAAACGGTGAGCTCTGCATCTAAGAACAGAAGAACATAAGAACAAGCCTGCTGGATCAGACCAGAGTCCATCTAGTCCAGGGGTCTCCAATTGGCCAGGGGGGCAGGGGCTGATGGGAATTGTAGTCCATGAACATCTGGAGAGCCATAGGTTGCAGACCCCTGATCTAGTCCAGCTTTCTGCTACTCACAGTGGCCCACCAGGTGCCTTTGGGAGCTCACGTGCAGGATGTGAAGGCAATGGCCTTCTGCTGCTGCTGCTGCTGCTCCTGAGTACCTGGTCTGCTAAGGCATTTGCCATCTCAGATCAAGGAGGATCAAGATTGGACATCTGCACAGAGAAAGAATCTAAACAGGTAGATTCCACGGTTGTATACAGAGACTGATGCTGAGACGTTCACCGTCCTTTAGATCTTTTTTAATGTATATTTTTATACAAAATATACCAAATAAAACATTTAAAAGTTTACCTCCAATTAGATATTAGGGAAAGTCATGGTTATTTTTTTTTCACCTTTCCAACAAGAGGACAGACCCTTGGATACTCAGCGTGAAGGTTTGTCTGTTCGTTTGTTTATGGGTTTCAAGGCCATCCGTTCCCAAAAGGGCTCAGGATGGTTCATTCTTCCCTGAGGAAAGGAGGGCATCTTCAGAGTACGGATTTCCCCGCCCATTCCTCGGGGAGGCAGGACTAAAACTTCTACTTACTGGCCCTCTGTGTTTCTGCGCCATGAGAGAAATGCATCTTACCATCTTACCTTCAGTTGTTATATTGTCTTATGTGGTAGTGGGGTAATTTGTTCAGTGCTAGCTTAAAGATGGAATTAGCTTAGCTTAGTATATAGGATTTAGTATTAGTTACTGAGTTAGGTTTGTATTGTGTTATATTGTTTTTAGGTTATTGGCTAGTTAGTGGGTTTTGGATTTATTAGTGATTGTATTGTGTGGAAGCACACTAGTCACAAGAAAGCCATCTTTTAAGAACTAATGTTCCTAAATTTAACATATTGGTCTTCCTTTAAAAGAGGGATAAGATGCAGGAATAGTATTGTGGTGTTATGTCTTGCTGTTATGTGTAAGATGTGTATGATGCAGTTATATTTTATGCTAAGTGCTAATATGCTTTTGCTGTTTGTTATTCCGTTAAGAAATGTTAATATTGTTGACATGCTGTTTAGTGATGTCTGATAAGCTGGGGTTATGGTTTTGGAGTACTTGTTGTTGTTCATATTTATTTATTGCTCATATTTGATTCTGTTATGTTGGTTGTTAGCCACTCTGAGCCCTATGGGGGAGAGTGGGGTACAAGTCCAATAAATGAATGAAATGAAATGTACCATGCCATTCCTCTGAAGATGCCAGCCAGAGATGTGGGTAAAACATTAGCAGCAAAAACTACCTGGCCACAGCCACACAGACTAGAAAACCCACGACAGCCAATTTCTGTTTCAGTTGTTACCATGTTTCCCCAAAAATAAGACAGTGTCTTATATTAATTTTTGCTCCCAAAGATGTGCTATGTCTTATTTTCAGGGGATGACTTATTTTTCTGTGTTCTGTTCGTCGGGCGTGCTTCTAATAAAAAACTTTGCTACATCTTACTTTCGGGGGATGCCTTATATTTCGCACTTCAGCAAAACCTCTACTACATCTTATTTTCAGGGGATGTCTTATATTCGGGGAAACAGGGTAGTAGAGATTTGGACCCCTTCTTTGACCCCAGCTAAAATGTGCCATTTCCCCATCACTCTCTTTCATACCTGCTGGCTAGGAAACTGGCAGAGGACAGAAGTGATGTTGCTGGCGTACTGGGCCATCTCCTTCTTGATGGACTTCTCCACGTTAGGCGGGATCCGCCCAGAGACGCTGGTCATGATGTCCTGAAGCTCTAGGAGAGGCAAAGAAGGGTCTCGCAGGGTCTTCATTAACCTTTCCACCCAGTCCTTCACCTGGATTGCAGAAAAAGGAGGGTACGTCACGAAACACCGGCGCTGCGATTTCCACAGCCTCCTCTACACCATCCATTCAAACCCATTTCAAAACCTATTTTAACAATCATTATTCCCTTACAAAAGAAATAATACATCTGTTGCGAAAATCTACATGTCCGGCGGTGTTGCCGATTTGAACTTTAAATTACTGTTGCAGTCATTTTGACAGGAAAGCCTGAGAGTTTGCTTTTGGGTTCTTGTGTAAATCTGCCAGGGGGGTTTTTTTCACTGTTCCAGCTGACTTACAGTTTAGCCTTGAAGAACAATTTAATGGCTTTATGCTTAGAATAAATCCAAGAACAAATGGCACAGAGATATTCTTCTGGATGCTCAGAGCTGCCCGGCCTCATGGCTGTGGCAGATGGTTTAGCAAAGCCACATGTAGGCCTACATATTAGCAGCAGCAGTGGCATAGGAGGTTAAGAGCTCGTGTCTAATCTGGAGGAACCGGGTTTGATTCCCAGCTCTGCCGCCTGAGCTGTGCAGGCTTCTCTGGGGAATTCAGATTAGCCTGTACACTCCCACACACGCCAGCTGGGTGACCTTGGGCTAGTCACAGCTTCTCGGAGCTCTCTCAGCCCCACCCGCCTCACAGGGTGTTTGTTGTGAGGGGGGAAGGGCAAGGAGATTGTAAGCCCCTTTGAGTCTCCTGCAGGAGAGAAAGGGGGGATATAAATCCAAACTCTTCTTCTTCTTCTTCTGTATACAAACTGGCCACACTCCGCAACCCCTGAATTTCTCAGATCCGGCATTTGGTGAGACCTGCTTTCCCTTTTTTTTTTTTGGCAAAGCTTTGAATGTTAACTTTCTTCTTAAAGTCAGCTTATGTAGAATAGGAACAAACTATACATTTACGTGAGGGTCTCTATAGAGTATGCCCGTGTTCTGTGCATCTGTTTAACATTTTGTTGAATCAGATCTAGAGTGAACATATGATTTATAAATAAAAGTCTGAATAAATACGCTGACGGTTTCTTGGATGTGAAATACAGGGTTCCCCTTTGAACAGTGTTATTAGCCACCTTGGATCCTAAGGTCCTCAGGAGAAAGGCAGGCATATAAACTTTTTAAAATAAATTACTTGGCATGCACGAAGCAGGCCTCCGAGAAGGCTGCCAACATACTCCCCAGACTGCCCCACGTAACTCAAAATGTTGCTCCCCACTCCAGCACTTGAGCTACGCAAAATGCATTCCAAGAGGAACGCTCTTCTGCAAAGACACAAGGACATGTCAGCCCGACGTCGTCCAAGAGAAAGAGGAAGGCAGTAGTCAGTCATACCTTGTTGTTGAAGAAAGGCTCCGGCAGGCAGTAGCCATTCATCACATTCACCAGGTTGTCGAGGACGTAATGGAAGACGCGGTGCAGCTTCTCACCCCGGAGAGCTGTGCTCTGAATCAGCGGCAACGTGCCAGTGTTGAGTTCAGCCTTCAAGACCAATCAAAGCATAATTATGCCCCTGCTATATACCTGGAACAACTTGTTAATTACAATTGCAGACGGGTCATGACTAGAGCAAGGTGTAACTCTTTTCCGTCAGTACATCTTCAAGGTCGCTTCTCTAGTATTCCACAAAATGAGCATTGCTGTCAATTTTGTCCTGATACAACTGATACACTTTCTCATATTCTGCTTCACTGTTCAAAATACAACAACATCAGAACTGATTTGAGAACTGTATTAACCAACAGGATTTATGCTCCTTTCTGATAAGATAAAAATGGCTAAGCTTCTAAATAACTCTAATGTTGAAATCTCTGAAGCTGTTGCTATATTTTTACTCTTCTTATTGTATTTGGGATTTACTCTTCTTATTGTATTTGGGATTCTTGACACACACCGGTTTTATGCCTAACAAAGGTTTTGGATTTGGATTTGGCATAATTATGCCATGACAGAGGGATGGAAGAGCCATTAAGATTCACTCGTAGCCCTGCACTGTGAGACGCATCTGCACGGTATGTATCAGCTGTGCCAAACTGTTTCAATAGTAAATGTCAAGATCGCCAACTCCAGAAGGTCTCAAACAAAAGAGCCTTCTCTAGAACTGCCAGCTCCATATTGGGAAATTCCTACAGATTTTTTAGTTGGGGAGGGGGAGGGAAGGGGTCTCGGCTCTTTGCGTGGCTGAATAACTTTCTCCAAGTAATTTTTGAATACCATAGCCATATGTCAACGATGGGGAACCTTTTTGAGACCGAGTGCCCAAATTGCAACCGAAAATCGTGCGTTACTCGGGAGTAAGTTTGGTGGTAGTCAGTGGCTCTGCTTTGAAGCAACTGTGCAACTCTTCCAACGGGTGATTCAATACCCTAGGAAGGCTTACTCAGAAGCAAGCCCCATTGCCAGCAACCGAGCTTACTCCCAGGTAAAGGATCACGCTTTAGTCCTTTGCATGAAAATCAGTGGGGTTTAACAGCACTTATCAGGGTTACCTACACTGCCTCCCCAAAACTAGGTCTTAGGTTTAATGCTAATAATTGAGCCCAGTGGCCCAGGCCAATCTAGATGTGTGGGGGAGGGTGGGGGGACTCTGCGCGTGCCCACAGAGAGGGCTCTGAGATCCACCTCTGGCACCCGTGCCATAGGTTCGCCACCACTGCCGATAGAATGTCAGAAGTAAAAAAAAATTTGGACAATTGTATTGTTATATATCGAGAAACTGGTGAAGATAAATATTCATTGAAATAATGGCTTAATGTTCATGGGTGTAATGGAAGACAGAAGGGTGGACAAACAATATAGTTATATGCATAAAATAATGATCAAAGCAGCCCATGCAACAATAGCCTTGGGCTGGAAAGAAAAGAAAAAAATGGACACTTCAGAGATGGTTAGAAGATATC
The DNA here is from genome assembly GCF_021028975.2 of Sphaerodactylus townsendi. NCBI lineage: Eukaryota > Metazoa > Chordata > Lepidosauria > Squamata > Sphaerodactylidae > Sphaerodactylus > Sphaerodactylus townsendi. The sequence continues at coordinate 1,368,337 of NW_025950385.1, forward strand.
TGGGAACAAGGGACACTTGATATTTTCGATATATTAATCAAAAAATAAGACGTGGCAAGATAAACAGAATTAAATTTTGAAGATATGGATAATATACGTGGACTGGATGAAAGAAGCTCGAGGCAACGAAGAAATATGGGAGAAGAGGCTACAGAGAATGAACTTACTGCTGGGGTGCTGTGTGGTTTCCGGGCTGTCTGGCCGTGTTCTAGCAGCATCCTCTCCTGACGTTTCGCCTGCATCTGTGGCTGGCATCTTCAGAGGATCTGATACTAGGAATGGAAAGCAAGTGGAGTATATATACTGTGAGGTCCACTTGCTTTCCATTTCCATATACTCCACTTGCTTTCCATTCCTACCATCAGATCCTCTGAAGATGCCAGCCACAGATGCAGGCGAAACGTCAGGAGAGGATGCTGCTAGAACACGGCCACACAGCCCGGAAACCACACAGCACCCCAGTGATTCCGGCCGTGAAAGCCTTCGACAATACACTGAACTTACTGCTGTTTGTGTGACAAAACTATGAAGAAGAAGCAATGGGGTGGGGGGAGGGAGAAAAGGGGGGGGAAGTATTGTTTGAAAATGTATGAAGAAAAGAATTACTATAAACTGTAACATTCAAATGATACATTAAAAAAATTAAATTAAAAAAAAGTAATTTTTGAATGGACCCAGCTAAAATAGCCGCAGTAATTGAATGGCCTGCCCCCACCAACAGGAAGGAACTGCAATCCTGCCTAGGCTTTGCCAATTTCTATCGTGACTTTATTCCCCGATTTGCTGAAATTGCCTTACCGCTCACCGATCTCTTACGTACCAAAGGCAAAGACTCGCAGGCTTCTAAACCCGGAGCTCCCCTTCTCTGGTCTCAAGAATGCCAGTCAGCATTCCAGCAGCTAAAAACAGCTTTTACTACAGAACCTACAGAACAAAGGTAATTCCCTCAGGAATGGTCACATGTGATCTGTGACGCTGGGAGAAGCAAACACCCCTACAATACCAACACTCAGGTATCTACCTACATCAGCAGGTGGTCTTTGTCTGGTCCCTTGGGGAACTGAGCTAGGTCTCCTCACCTGCAGTATTACCTTGACCTCTTGTTAACAGACTTTTCTATTTAAGGCCCTTTACGGCCTGGGGTCCTCATACCTGCGGGACCGCCTTACCCCATATGTCCCAAGTCGACCTCTCCGTTCGGCAGAGGCAAATTTACTGGTGGTCCCTTGTCCCTCCACGATGCGGCTGGCCTCTACCCAGGCCAGGGCTTTTACGGCCCTGGCCCCTGCCTGGTGGAACGCTCTTCCTCCATCTGTTAGGGCCCTGCGGGACCTTGGGGGGTTCCGCAGGGCCTGTAAAACCGAGCTGTTCCACCGGGCGTTAGGTGAGGCTAGCTGCTGAGTCCACCCTTCTTTATTGCTCCTTACAGCTTTGTCATCTGCTGACTGAATATTGGCCAGTCCCCTCCCGGGGGGTTAATGCTGGACATCATCTACTTATTTTAATTGTGGAAGATCACTGCTGCTAGTGTTTTAATGTTTAATTTATTTATTGTTTTAATTGAAACTATTTGCTATATTCAAATGTTGATTGTTTTGTAAACCGCCCTGAGCCCTTTGGGGGTAGGGCGGTCTATTAAATTTAAACAACAACAACAACAATAATGGTCAAGCCCCTCACAACCAGGGCTGGCCGTCGTAATTCCTTCCATAAGAGAGGATGGGGCCTAGATGCCTTGCCTATTTGTGACTCCTGTCAAACAAGCCACTACAATGCTCTCCTAGCTGACTCGGCTGCTCAGAGATCCTATTTCTGGATGTCCCGAGGCAAAAATAAATAAAATTCCGTTATTACTCATAATGGGGAAAATAGAGGAGCCTTTCCCCCACAAACCGGCAAAGGTCAAAAGTCTTAACGAGGCCTCCAATGTAAACAGAGAACTTAAAGGAGCAGCAGTGGCGTAGGAGGTTAAGAGCCCGTGTATCTAATCTGGAGGAACCGGGTTTGATTCCCAGCTCTGCCGCCTGAGCTGTGCAGGCTTATCTGGGGGATTCAGATTAGCCTGTGCACTCCCACACACGCCAGCCGGGTGACCTTGGGCGAGTCACAGCTTCTCGGAGCTCTCTCAGCCCCACCTACCTCGCAGGGTGTTTGTTGTGAGGGGGGAAGGGCAAGGAGATTGTAAGTCCCTTTGAGTCTCCTGCAGGAGAGAAAGGGGGGATATAAATCCAAACTCTTCTTCTTCTTCTTCTTCTAAAATGCACAGCCTACTACGGCCAGAGGAGGTTTGTTTTAAGGAAGTCATCCTTTTCCAGGGGGCAGAGTGGGGGCTGTTCTCCTTCCTCCTGGGAACAGAAGATTTCAAGCCTGGACTTCTGGCACAGGAGCGCGAGACCAACTGTCTCCACCAGTCAAGAGACAACACGTTCTCTTGACCCCTCGACACCTTACCTGCTGAACCCGGCTGGGGTCATCCAGCTGCAGTTTGGCAATCACACAGCCAGGGTCTAGCGCTGCCCCAGGACGTTTCACGTAGTGGATGCAGCCCGATTCCACTGCAGTGAGAGTCATCACCATCTTCATCACCTGCCAGGGGTAAAAACAAGGCCGGGCTTACTTGGCGTCCCCAAGTTTGAATATATTCTGCAGAAATTCAATCCACTGGAAGTTCCCTGCTTGTATTTGAAGGGGGAGAATCATTCAATAGATCTGATCCCTACAACTACATAAGAACATAAGAACAAGCCAGCTGGATCAGACCAGAGTCCATCTAGTCCAGCTCTCTGCTACTCGCAGTGGCCCACCAGGTGCCTTTGGGAGCTCACATGCAGGATGTGAACGCAATGGCCTTCTGCTGCTGCTGCTGCTGCTGCTCCTCAGCACCTGGTCTGCTAAGGCATTTAAGAACATAAGAACATAAGAAAGAGCCTGCTGGATCAGACCAGAGTCCATCTAGTCCAGCTCTCTGCTACTCGCAGTGGCCCACCAGGTGCCTTTGGGAGCTCACAGGCAGGATGTGAACGCAATGGCCTTCTGCTGCTGCTGCTGCTGCTGCTGCTCCTGAGCACCTGGTCTGCTAAGGCATTTAAGAACATAAGAAAGAGCCTGCTGGATCAGACCAGAGTCCATCTAGTCCAGCACTCTGCTACTCGCAGTGGCCCACCAGGTGCCTTTGGGAGCTCACATGCAGGATGTGAACGCAATGGCCTTCTGCTGCTGCTGCTGCTCCTGAGCACCTGGTCTGCTAAGGCATTTAAGAACATAAGAACATAAGAACAAGCCAGCTGGATCAGACCAGAGTCCATCTAGTCCAGCTCTCTGCTACTCGCAGTGGCCCACAAGGTGCCTTTGGGAGCTCACAGGCAGGATGTGAACGCAATGGCCTTCTGCTGCTGCTGCTCCTGCTCCTGAGCACCTGGTCTGCTAAGGCATTTGCAATCTGAGATCAAGGAGGATCAAGATTGGTAGCCATAGATCGACTTCTCCTCCATAAATCTGTCCAAGCCCCTTTTACAGCTATCCAGGTGAGTGGCCATCACCACCTCCTGTGGCAGCATATTCCAAACACCAATCACACGTTGTGTGAAGAAGTGTTTCCTTTTATTAGTCCTAATTCTTCCCCCCAGCATTTTCAATGGATGCCCCCTGGTTCTAGTATTGGGAGAAAGAGAGAGAAAGAGAGAAAAATGTTGTGAGAAAGAGAGAAAAATTTCCCCCTTCAACCACAGTTCATATTCAGCCCGATACAGATGGATATCGCTGCATTCATACGTGAAGGACACGAGCAACTCTGCTTGACAGTGCTGTGCTTTCAAAGGTTTTGACATAAGGTGGAAAAATGTGGGCAATGCAACTGTTAGATGGATTTGTAACTGGTCGACGGGCCGAACACAAAGAGTGCTCATCAATGGTTCATTTTCATCCTGGAAAGAAGTGACTCATAGTGGGGATAGGTTGAACTGAGTGCTCTCAAACTGGTTACTGTTCATCCCCTCGCCAGCATGTTATGGACTGGCCCCTAGGGGCATGATGGGAACTGTAGTCCATAACATCTGGAGGGCCGCCAGTTTGACACCTGTGGATGTGGACTAGTGGGGTGCCACAGGGTTCTGTCCGGGGCCCGGTGCTATTCAATATTTTTATCAATAACTTGGATAATGAAATAGAGGGCACGTTAATCAAAACTGCAAATGATACCAAATTAGAAAGGGATAGCTAATACCCTGGAGGACGGGGGCAGCATTCAGAATGACCTGGACAGATTAGAGAGCTGGGCCAAAACCAACACAATAAATTTCAACAGAGATAAGTGTAAAATTCTACACTTAGGTAGGAAAAAATGTAACGCACAGGTGTAGGATGGGCGACACCTGGCTTGACAACAGTACGTGTGAAAGGGATCTGGGAGTCTTAGTAGACCACAAATTGAACATGAGTCAGCAGTGTGATGCGGCAGCCAAGAAAGCCAATGTGATTCTGGGATGCACCAATAAGAGCATAGTGTCTAAATCGGGGGAAGTAATTGTACCACCCTACTCTGCATTGCTCAGACCTCACCTAGAGAGTACTGTGTTCAGTTCTGGGCACCATAATTCAAGAAGGATATTGACAAGCTGGAACGGGTCCAGAGGAGGGCAACAAAAATGGCAAAAGGTCTGGAGTCCATGCCCTACAAAGAGAGACTTAGAGAGCTGGGAATGTTTAGTCTAGAGAAGCGAAGGTTAAGGGGGGACATGATAGCTATGTTTAAATATTTGAAGGGATGCCATGTCGAAGAGGGAGCAAGCTTGTTTTCTGCTGCCTCACAGACTAGGACACGGAGTAATGGATTCAAGGTGCAGGAAAAGAGATTCCACCTAAACATTAGGAAGAACTTCCTGACCGTTCAGGGCTGCTCGACAGCGGAATTCACCGCCTCGGGGGGTGGTGGAGTCTCCTTCTTTGGAGGTTTTTAAAGAGAAGTTGGATGAGCATATGTCGGGAGTGCTTTGATTGTGTGTTCCTGCATGGCAGGTGGATTGGACTTGATGGCCCTTCCTTGGGGTCTCTTCCAACTTCTATGATTCGATTCCCTATACAGCTAACTCCTCCTCCTGAACAGTTTCTCAGAGAGGGTAGCCCTCCGTGATATCAAAGCTGGGAGACAGTGAAAAGGATGGCTGCCCGGTTGCTCCTAGAGAGTCCATGACGGGGGTGAACATAGTGATTTCCCTCAGACTGCAACTCAGCCTCTCAGCCAGCAGCCACACCTCACCCTTAGCTCCTACGCGTAGGCTGGTCTACTTTAATTCTATGGATTTTTTTTAACCCGACTGGCTAGATTTAGTTTTGCATGAGTCAATTCTGAAGAAAAAAGCTAACATATGTTGAGATGATGCAATCCAAGTTAGCAGCTGTGGGAGCAGCAGAGTGCATAGGAGGCTAAAGAGCCTTCGCGCATCTAATCCTGGAGGGAACTGCTTTGGATGCCCAGCTCTGCTGCCTGAGCTGTGGAGGGCTTATCTGGGGAATTCAGAGTAGCCTGTGCACTCCCCACACACGCCACAGCTGGGTGACCTTGAGCTAGTCACAGCTTCTTGGAGTTCCCTCCTCAGCTCCCACCCACCTCACAGGGTGTTTGTTGTGTGAGGGGAAGGGCAAGGAGATTGTAAGCCCCTTTGAGTCTCCTGCAGGAGAGAAAGGGGATATAAATCCAAATTCTTCTTATTCTTCTTATTCTTCTTCTGAAGAGGAATTCCTCCTGGGTGACTAAAGAGAATGCTTTAAGCCATTTCCCACCTTCAGATTTTCCTTTTAAATTATTAAAAAATATTTGTACATGTTCCTTTTTTTAAATCAGTTGGGTGACTTTTTTAAGCCCCCCCCTTTAAAACTGTTAATTAAATCAATTAAGCACTGCAGCCCAAAGGGGAACATTTGGTTCCACTGGTTCCAAAGAAACTACACAGTCAAAAAATTGTTTTAAAAACCATATATAACAGCAGCAGAATCAAGGTAAATTCTATTTGTTTTTTTTCAGAGCAGCACAGCTAAATGTCTTTCCCCAGTGTCACCATCTTGGATTCCAATTAACTAATCAGGTATAAAGTTAGTAAGAAATTCTCAAAGAAACTACTGCTGAGGTGGATTGGCCTCTGCCTTGTGGAAATAACCTTTTACCTCAATCTCAGCAAAGCACTGGCCTGAGAAACATGGCCACGTAATACCATCTTTCCACCATCGCATTGGATGAGCTTTCCTGGCCGGCTTAACGCAGAATGGACGGAATCGCTTTTCCTTCTCAAGAGCGCAGGTCTTGTTGCCAATGGTGATGTGTACCTGGAAGGGGAAGCAGTTGAGGTAGACTGTCGAGGAGCCGTGAATAAGAAATAACCTTCTCAACTCATAATCTCATCCGAGGGAGGTAGAAGAGCTCATGCAGATTCTAATCTGGAGGGAAATGGGTTTCATTCCCTCTGCTCTGCCGCCTGAGCTGTGGGAGGCATTATCTGGGGGAATTCAGATTAGCCAGTGCACTCCCACACACGCCAGCTGGGTGACCTTGGCTAGTCACAGCTTCTAGAGCTCTTCTACAGCCCCAAAACCTACCTCACAAGCTGCTACTTTTGTTGTGAGAGGGGAAGGGCAAAGGAGATTGTCAGCCCCTTTGAGTCTCCTCACTTGCAGGGGGGGGAGAAAGGGGGGCTGGGATATAAATCCAAACTCTTTCTTTCTTCTTCTAAAAGCAGCAAGGAGAGGTGGAGTTAGAACTCCAACAGAATTCCTTTGAGGGAAGGGGCCTACAGCTCAGTGCTAAACACATGCACCTTCTTTTCCCTATCAGACCTATTTGCATTTTGCATTCAGGAAGAATCTTCTGGACTGTTAGGATCAGCTCACTCCCTAGAGCCTCCTATTGGGATGGGATCCTCCTATCAGAGAATGACACCAGCATAGGATCCCAATATAATCCTGGAGTCAGAATACTGTTAAATATTAAAAAAACACAGGATGGCAAACCCTAAACATATGCAAACTTCGTTGCATGCCAGCTTTTCTCCCGTAGTTCAGGACTCAAGTGCTTAGAACAATGTGCCATTCTGAACCCTAAAAGGGTGCCGTGAGCATGTCCCAGGGTATTTCCGGGCAACACTACTGCCCCCCCCTCATTTTTTGTGGTGTTCACTGGTGCCAGCACGGTGAGCATGGAGCTGGCCTCATGGGGAGGCCCAAGCCATGCCAGGTCAGTGAAGTAGCCACCCCAATTCCTCAGTGTGCAAGTTTCCCTTCCCACCCTGGGAGTGTGGGAAGGTGGGGGAGTGTGGCAAGCAGGCAGGCAATGGGAACAGTAGGTGAGGTGCATGCAGGTAGGTGCACGCGTGGAAGATATGAAGAGTAAGGTCAAGGGTACCTAGACTCTGACCTCGAAAAGTTTATAAAACACTGGCTTAGAATATTGTTTTCTCCCATCCCTCCATTTTCTCACAACAACCCCTGGTTAGCAGTCAGGCCAGCTGAAAGTTAGCTTTTACAGGCCAAGGTCACCCGGAAGAAGCAAGGGATCCAAAACCTGGGTCGCTTCCAGGCAGCTAAGCCGCTCACTCACCAACAATACCCACATGAAGCTGCTCTTGGACCTGAATCAGAATTCCCTTGGTCCCTCAAAGTGAAGGTCAGTATTGTCTACTCAGACTGGCAGCTGCTCTGCAGCCCCTAGGTACCTACCGCCAGGACACGGAGAGACTCTTGAACTCCAAGGACAGTGCAGCGCCAGAGGAGGCTGCTCCAGAGGGAAGCACCTGCAGCAGGAGCCAACTCCCAGCCCTTCCTCTGATTGATGATGTTCCTGGGGTGGGAGGAGCCTGCAGATCCTTCTGTGCACAGGCTGCAGCAAGCAGGAGGCAGCTGCCTTCAGAAGCTAAAGAAGGAGTGCTTGCCTGGCAGCAAGAGGTGATGAGGTGAGTGTAGAGATGCTTTAGAGAGTGTTCTCCCCACCTGATTCTTTTTTCTTCCTGGCCTGTCTCTAGGTGTCATGAGTCAGCCCTGGGTGCCTACTTTCAGGACATGGAGTGACTTCTGAGGCAGAACTCAAGGGACAGTGCAGTCAGGAGGAGGAGCTTGCCCCAGAGGAAGACCTGGCAGCAGAGCCAACTCCCAGCCCTTCCCTGGATTGATGACGTTTCAGAGTGGAGTGAGCCTCGTAGATCCTTCTAGGGAACCCAGGGATGAGCCAGCTGTGCACAGGAGGCGGAAGCAGAGGCAGCTGCTTCCAGAAGCTAGCAAGAACGAAAGTGCTTGTCTGGCAGCAAGAGGTGATGAGGTGAGTGTAGGAGGGGATGCTGGAGAGGTGCCCCGGCACCCCGGATTCTTTTCTTCCCTGGCTCTGCCCCTAGGTAGTCATAAGTCAGGACCCTGGGTACCTACTACAGGACATGGGAGGACTCTCTTGAGGCAGAACTCAAGGAGCAGTGCAGCCAGAGGAGGCTGCTCCAGAGTGAAGACCTGGCAGCAGAGCCAACTCCTGTGCCTGATGATGTGCAGATGCAGGAGCCTGCAGGATTCCTTCTAGGCAGCTTGGGGTGGCCAATGTGGCGCACCCCAAATGCTTGGTGAGTATTACTCCAATCCCATGGCACCCTAGATGTTTATGGAGGCAATAATTCCCACCCACCTGGCCATGCTGGCAGGGGACTGAAGGGGATTCGTAGTCCATGAACATCTGAGTGCTATAGGTTGGCCACCCCTGTTTTAGGAAAACCAGTGATAAGCCAGCTGTGCACAGGAGGCAGAAGCAGAGGCAAGAAGGAGTGCTTGTCTGGCAACAAGATATGGGAGAATAGAAGTCTCTGCTGCCTGATGGGGATTAACTCCTCACAGAATCCCAGCCCCCTGGACAAGGCTCCTTGAGAGACCCCGTGACTGGCTCCAAGGTCACCCAGCAGGCTTTTATGTGGAGGAGCAGGAGTCAAACCCAGTTCTCCAGACAGAGAGTCCACTGGTCTTAACCACTACACTAACCTGGATAGCTTTAAAAGGGACTTGGACAGATTTATGGAGGAGAAGTCGCATTTATGGCGGCTACCAATCTTGATCCTCTTTGATCTTGAGCCATTGGAATGCCTCTTAACAGTCCAGGCGCTTGGTGCTCGAGCAGCAGCAGCAGTTGCAGGCCATTGCTTTCACATCCTGCACATGAGCTCCCCAAAGGCACCTGCGGGCCATTACCGCGCAGTAGCAGAGAGCTGGACTAGAGGGACTCCTGGTCTGGATCCAGCAGGCCTTTTTTTATGTTCTTAAGGCCATAAGCTTTCACATCCTGCAGGTGAGCTCCCCAAAGGCACCTGGTGGCCACCGCTTGAGTAGCAGAGAGAGCTGGACTAGATGGACTCTGGTCTGATCCAGCTGGCTTGTCCTGATGTTCTTATGTTCTTACACCACACTGGAGAAAGGAGGGATTTTTTTTCTAGAAATTGCAGCTCTGAGGACTGCTAGGGAGGCTACCTGTCCACTTCCTCCTTTCCATATAAGTGGTGTAGCTGCTTCAACGGCGTATGATAAAAAGAAGCCTCCCCATCGCTGAGCAGCCGGTGAACAATGACTTACCCTCACGCAGGAGCCGTTCCATAATTTAATTCGACCACGAGGGAGTTTGGAGCACTAACGGGTCACCTGCAAGAGTGAAGGAATATACGGCAGAAGAGAATGTCCCAGGTTAGCTTACCGGAACACAAGGCCTGATTCTTGCAGCACCCTGAACTATATAGGTTAATCCATAGGGCAGGGGGGTCACTATGTGAGCTACTCAGGAGCTAATGCAGCAAGTGAGTGGTGAACTTTCACCATTAATCACTTAACAGCCTTTCTGCTGGCTGTTTCTTAATATCAATATCAATAAAACCAGAGTGGAGCTGGTTTCAGTGCAGATTATAACATATCGTTTTATCACTGATTTTGACTTTCTGGAACCTGCCTCGGATTTGGATTTCTTTCGGAGAGTGCAACGGAGAACGGGTGTCGAATAAAAGAAAGGAAGTAGAGACTGGGACTACATATCGCTTTCAAGAGAAACACAATACCTTCTCATAACGCTACCTCTTCCCTTCAGTAAATCAGTTCCTGACATCCACAGTGTTCAGAAGTGTATGAGCAGGGCAGGACTTGGCCCTCCTGAAAGATGGCAGGGAAGCTGCTTAAGTTGAACAAGAACAGTCATAAGCATAAGCTATTTTATTGTCATTGTGCACGACAACAGAATTTACAGCAGCATTCCTCGATGCGTACACTTATTTCAGACTCTCATGCCCCATCCCCTCTCACTTTCCCCTTCTTCCACTCCATCCCTGCACAGCCCCGAACACATCAAACACGAAGCCGCCGGAGTTCAGCATGGCCACAGCTCTAGAGTAGAAGCTGTCTCCTAAGCTTCCTTTTGTCCTAGTTTCTTGATAGACCTGTATCAGCTCTGGGCCGGATGGTAACAGCTCAAAAGAAAGAGAGTGTGCTGTGAGAGCGGGTCTCTCAGAATATATTTGGGCTTTTTTTTAGGCTTCGGGAGATGGCTATAGGAAAGTTCTTCCAAGGAGGAGGAGAGGGCAGCCGATAATTCTCTGTGGCAGTCGTGATCACCCTTTGGAGCGCCTTCCTATCTCAAGCCACTGTGCAACTGGGAGAACCATACACAGTTGCAGTAGGTTAAGACACTCTCTACAGCAATGTCGGTTTCCAGTCAGCTAATGATTAAGAGAGTGACCAAACACACGGGATCTAAGCTTTTGGCTGTTGAGGTTTTCCCCAGGCTGTGATCTCCAGGCACAGAAAGAGTTCAACAGGACACTGGTCTTTCAATTCACCCTGTTTTTTTTTATACATTTTTATATGCATTTAAGTTTTGGATGGGGATTATGGATATCAGTGGATCTTTATAAAAAAGCTATTTCAAACCCTGCCTATGAGAAATGCTTTACCTGTTATTCACAAGCAGCATCTCCATGCCACCTCTGTCTTCACCTGTAAGCCAGAAGGCCACTGTAGGAGGGAAGCGGACAAATCTCCCTGGGTAGGGAGTTCCAAAGTTTGGGGGCCATGATGGAAAGAAGGCCCTTCCTGAGCAGCTTCCTTGGGATCAGAGACGTCTGGGAGGTATATAGCCCCTCCAGATGTTCCAGGAACTATGCCAATTCCCATCAGCCTTCTGCCATCATGGCCAAGTAGCTTGAGGGCTGATGGGGAATTGTAGTTCCTGAACATCTGGAGGGCCATAGTTTGAAGACGCTTCGCTGTCAGACTCACAGATTGGGGAGGGGCACCCAAAGCAAAGGCTGAGCCACCAAAGAGTGGATGAGAGAGGCTCATATGGAAGAAGGTAGTCCTCTCAGTTAAGCTGGCTCCCTCAAGCTGTATGTGGTTTTAAAGGTCAATACTCAGAACCTTGAATTGAGCCTGGGAAGCAAACAGGCCGTCAGTTTGCTTCCAACTGGACTGAATGATCTACTCCAGAAAGGGTACGGTCCAACTCCTGGCTACTCTAGGATGTTCATGGGCTATAATCAGAGGTGGGATCCAGCAGGTTCTCACAGGTTCCCTCGGCGAGTAGGTTACTCATTATTTGTGTGTGTCGGTAGGGGTTACTAATTGGGGATGTTAGCCACGTGCAGATTTTTTGCCTTTAGTTAATGCCCTCTCTCTCAGCAGTATGCACGCAGGCAACTTCTGAAGCAGTTCCTAGCAGGAGGTGCAATCAAGCGCATGTGGCAGCCTAGCTTCGTGTGTGCATTCGCTTCCCCTCGCCTCAAGGACCGACGAAAGTGGCTGCGTCCTTGCCACAGCCCCGCCCCAGGAATGCCCCTTCCTCGAAATGCCCGGGCCCCTGCCGCGTCTCCTCGCCCACCACAGTTTGAATCCCTGCACCACCATGGGAACCTGTTACTAAATTTTGGATCCCCGCCACTGACTATAATTCTAATCAGCCCTCGCTGGCATGCCATGCCAGCAGGGGCTGATGGGAATTGTAGTCCATGAACATCTGAAGCTGCCCAGAGTTGGACACTCACAACCCACTCAACCTCCGGCTGAAGCATCCTCTACTAACTGTAGCCTTAGACCATTTTATGGGCACCGCGATAGACAGCATTGCTACATGATCTAATCTACGCGTCGCCAGGAGACGCACCCACAGTGGTCGGATCCTCTCAACCTGGGAGGAGTTGTAATTGGCACCCCGCCACCGCTGACCCTTCTGGTTATCCAACAGGAGTGGGCTGGGACCAGCAGCAACAAAGCTATGATGGAATTACCCTCCAGGACAGGAGGTCTCTCGATTCCTGGATCAAACCCACCTGCAGAACCTCTGCTTTGTTGGGACTGTTTCAGTTGGGGGGCGTGGGTCCTATGAATGAGTGATCTCCAAATGTCCTATTATGAACAGCCTTGTTCAGGTCTATGAAAACGGATGATGGCGTGCTCTGGACTGAGTCAATCCATCTCCTGCTGGGTCTTCCTCCTTCCTCTTTCCTATTTCGCCTGCAATGTCATCCAGTGGCATTAGGAGGTTAAGAGCTCGCGGTATCTAATCTACGGTTTGATTCCCAGCTCTGCCGCCTGAGCTGTGGAGGCTTCTCTGGGGAATTCAGATTAGCCTGTGCACTCCCACACACGCCAGCTGGGTGACCTTGGGCTACTCGCCAGCCGATTTCTCAGCCCCACCCAACTTCTCACAGGGTGTTTCTTGTGAGGGGAAGGGCAAGGAGGATTGTCAGCCCCTTTGAGTCTCCTGCAGGAGAGAAAGGGGATATAAACCCAAACTCTTCATCCCTGGCCTAACTGCCTTTTCCAGCAACTCTTGTCTTTTTTTCTCTCATAACATGAGGAAGATACAATAGCCTCAGTTTTGTCATTTTAGCTTCTAGGTCGGGATCTAACTCCAGGAAATTAGATAGCCTCATTATGGACTACAATTCCCATCAGCATGGCCAGTTGGGGCTGATGGGAATTGTGGTGAACATCTGGAGCTACATAGGCTGGCCACCCCTGCCCTACAGGGTGGCTAAGAATCGATGCACCCAAAACAGCACTTCTCAACCACCACAAACCACGCTAAGCCCAAAAGGACACAGCCAAGAGGGAAGGTTTGTGGGCCACCAATCAGGAAGTGTGCTTTTAAATACCCAATGTCCAGTCCTACCCTCCAGGAGTGCAGGAAGTTGGAGACGCTTATTCCTCGAAGCTCACGCCCAAGTAACGGAAGAGCCCCACACACGACTGAAAGCATGGTGTCCGCCTCTGCCTGGGGAGAAAAGGAGAAAGATGTTTAATGTTACTTGAGAGTTCAGGATCGCTTTTGGCTCAGATCCACCGCTTCTGGCTTGTCACTCACGGACCCCTGTTCAGCCCCCCAACATCTCCAATGAAAGGGAGCCAAGGCAGGTCAAAACTTCTCCCTGTCCAAATCCTGGACAGCCCCAGAGCACTTCTCAGTCTGGGGGGTGGGAGGGAGAAGGAGTGCACATGAGTGCAGTCCTAAGAGGTGCAGAGGGGAAGGATGAGGGGCAGTCCTAAGAGGTGCAGAGGGGAAGGGTGAGGCAGTCCTAAGCGTGCAGAGGGAAGGATGAGGGCAGTCCTAGAGGTGCAGAGGGAAGGATGAGGGCAGTCCTAAGAGGTGCAGAGGGAAGGATGAGGGCAGCCTCTAAGAGGTGCAGAGGGAAGGATGAGGGCAGTCCTAAGAGGTGCAGAGAGGAAGGATGAGGGCAGTCCTAAGAGAGGTGCAGAGGAAAGGATGAGGGCAGTCCGCAAGAGGTGCAGAGTGAAAGGATGAGGGCAGTCCTAAGAGGTGCAGAGGAAGGATGCAGAGGGCAGTCCTAAGAGGTGCAGAGGAAGGATGAGGGCAGTCCTAAGAGGTGCAGAGGGAAGGATGAGGGCAGTCCTAAGAGGCAGAGGGAAGGATGAAGGCAGAGGCCAGACAGACAGCAGTAAGCCAGGAGAGTGGTGAACTAGACATGGCACACGGACGGTAGGTAAAAGGACCGGAAAGCAGGAGGAAGTGGAGGAGGAAGAGTCAGCTCCTGAGGTCTCGGCTCTGCCATCCCCGGGACAAGGCAGGAGGCATTCCCAGTCAGAAGTAAGGTGGGCTGCAACACCTTGGACAGCAGAGGTCTACTCTCACACTGCCTAACCTTGCAGGAACGGCAGCAAGCTAGAAGCGGCAGCTGAGGAACGCCGCCAAGAAACCGGCTCGAACCTGAGCCGAGCCCGAGTTGCCAGCAGGCCTGGAGAGAACGAAAAGGCCTTGTCCCTCTAACAGAGAATTAATAAGACGCTGCTGTTTTATCAGGTAGTGGTAGAGTCAAGTTTGGATTTTATACCTCCCGCTGTCAGGACTTCAATTCCCAGCAACTCTGTGTTCCCCGCTTTTGCATTGGAGGCGGGAAACAGGGCTGCTGGGGAGCTACCAGCAAAGTTTAAACTATAGTAGCTCCGTCAAAGCACCAATGAGAGACCGGAAAGCTGATTGGTTGCTGCCTGTTTTGCACATAGAATAAATAATGGAACTGAGGACAAGAATCCTCGTTCCAGCACCCTGCAAAGCAGGGCAGTGGTGGCTGAACCTTTGGCACTCCAGATGTTATGCACTACAATTCCAGCTGGCTTGTTCTTATGTTCTATGTTCCATCACTTTTATGTCATAGGGCATTCATGTTTGTTAGCAATAACTTGCTCCCTCACCCCCCCCCACCTCTTAAGTATTTTAATCTAATAAAGGAACCCCGATCTCACCTGCACTTTCTCTGCAATGAGCCGATCCAACCAGCCAGTATACGCCGCGTTCTGTTGGAAGCTCTCAGTCTCCAGTGAAGCTTGATCAGGGTGTACTCCACTGTAGTCCGAAGTCTCCACGATGGACAGCTCCTTCAGAGCTAATGACCATATTTCTGGGGCAGAAGGGAGCACAATATCTGAGAAGAACGACGGGTAGGGTCACCGGATCCTGGTTCGGGAACCCTGAGGACAGCCTGAAGTAGCCGGAGGGAAGAGAGATTTTATAAGGAATTCCCCTGGCGCATTATATCCATAGAAGCAGAAATAAAAGGCTTTTGGGGTGTAAAAGACCGCTTATTCAGACATCTTAGAAAGCTCACATAACGAAAGTGGCAGGAATAAGATCTCCTCCGCCAGAAACACAGGTTATAACTTAATCCATCCCATTCCTCCCCGATTCCTATGGGAATAGAGGTCTCATCTCCCTCAAGAGAGATAAGGTCTCCGGCCATAGCTGGCCCACGCCCGGCTGTGGAATGTAGTTGGCACAGGCGGCTGCCCTACCATCAACACTCATTGAATCCTTTACACTCTGCCTCCTTAAAAAAGACCCTCCCCAGGTTTTGTGCGGAAAGGCTGTGGTGGAGCAGAAATGAGGGCGGGGCTGCCAATATTTTCGAATAAACCCATTGATTATACCCAGAGGAATAATTCCCACCCAAGAGACTAAATATTGTAAGCCGCCATGCATTAAAGCGAGAGTCCAGGATGGCCAATTTCGTAATGCTTGTGGCCATCAATAATAGTCGGTGGGGGGTCTCCGGGTGGGTCGCCAGGCACGAAACGGAGCCTCCTTGGAGTAAACTGGAATGGAAGACAGGATGAATATTACTAAGAGAGTTAGGCAAACTAATCGGGCAGTGACATCATTAATCACTTTAGTAATCTGGAAAAGGTCCTACCTAATCTTTTGCCTAGTTTTGAAAAATTTATGCACGCCTCTGAGATTTTGGCAGACAAATACAACCAGGCTTCCACACGCTAAGAGGGAATCCTGCCGTGCTTTATCTGCTTTGCAGCTTTGGGGAAGTCTTTAGCCTGCTGTAAGGCAAAGTCTGGACCATTTCCACCCCTCAGCCAGATGAAATCCACTGCTGAAACCGAGGATCCAGTGCTTCCAAGAGGCAGTTGCGCAACGGCGTGGAAGGAGCCAATTTTATCAATACCGGCGGGTTTTTTTTGTACTCGCTATGAACCGCATTATTATAGGGCGATTTCGCAAACGAATTAGCTCGCACCAATTCGAAAGCCCGGTGGTAGTTAAAATAACGTAGTCATTTCGCTCTAGGGTTCTGTTCGTTTCTCCGACTTCACCGCTTTGAACGTGGTAGGGCGGTAACCGCCGGGCGCCCTAACAACCCTAGAAAAGCTTTCCAGAACTTTGAAATGAATTAGCCGGGTCGACCACCTTAACGGGCGAGGTAGGACGTAAACATGCTGAATGAACAGACGCGCTCAACTTAGGAGCGGAGGGGATGGAAGCACATGGGATGAAATGGGCTTTGTTTAGAAATAAATAAGTCCACCACCACCCACAAGACCGCGGTTGCTGACTTTCTGGCAAATCTGTAATAAAATCCATGGAGATGACTTCCAGGGCGGAGGCCACCGAGGTTTCAACAGACCATGGGTTTTCCCCGAATGTTCTTGGCTTCTGCACAAACAGAGCAACCTTTAATATACGCCTCAATGTCTCTTGAAAGACGCTACCACCAGAACTGACGCTGGCCAAATGCAGAGTTTTAGAAAGCCAAAATGTCCAGCCGAGCGGCATCATGGCAGGCCTCGAACTCCGCTACGAGGGGAGGCACGTTCAACACTTCCCCGCCGCCAAACGCCATTCTCCAAACGCTAATTGAGTCACCGGAGGCTCGCTGCAGCCCCGGCCCTCGAAGTTCCCGTAGGGAAAGGAGAGACCAGGCTGGGAATACGGAGAAAGGAGGAGCTGATGTCTGAGATCGGGTGACAGCCAGCCCTAATTGAGGGGAGAGAACAGTGCGCTGGATGTCCCGGTGAAGGCAGCTCCATGGCACCTCTCCTCGGTAGGCGCTGAGAGCCGCATCAGCCAGTTTATTGGTTTTTTCCGAAAAAAATGGACTGTGAAAGAGAAACGAGAAAAGAACGCCTCCAACGGTTGCTTCATGACATCTTGAGGGGTGGAGAGGGCGCCGTTCTTGTGATCCGACCAAACCTGAAAGGTGTTTAGCCTCCAGCCAGTGGCCAAGCAGAGAGTGTCACTTTGATGGTCGCAGTCTCTTTATCGCCTACAGTCCAGTTGAGTTCAGCAATCGAGAATTTTGATAAATAAGACAGTCGAACCAGCCTATCATCTTTTATTTCTGCAACAGGTTGCCCCCAAGCGCTTTGTCCGAGGCATCCACGCGAACCACAAACGGAGATCTGGGTCAGGTGCTTTAGGATAGGTTCGTGGTAAAGCAGATTTTAAAAAGCTGAAAGGTCAGCCTGACATTCTTCAGACCAGGAAAGGGGCCTCCGGCTTACGTCAGTGGATCTTTACCCTTAGTGCTTAAGAGGTCTGTGAGAGGGAGATCAGTTCAGCCTAATTGGGTAAGTATAAAGTCACGATAGAAATTAGCAAACCTAGAAAAGATTGAGTTCTTTCGTTGGTAGGGCAGGCCATTGGAGGACTGCATCAATCTTAGCAGGGATCCATTTTAGGCCCCTCGGCGAGATCCGCAACCCAAATAGTCAATAGAGGTTTGGTGGAAACAGCACTGAAAGTTTGGCAAGAGGGAGTTGTTGAGCAACGTCATCATTCTAACCAATGCTTCATGCTCCTCCATGGTTTGTGAATAAATTAACATCACTTCTAAGTACACCACTACTCCCTTGTACAATAAATCATGGAGAACTTCAAGCGATAAGGGCCATAAAAGCCCGGGCCCCACTTAACCCGGTAATTTGGCATTATTAAGTATTCAAACTGTCCAAACTTTGTGTTAAATGCGTAGTCAAGGTTCATAGCCTTCAGCAATTCTGACCCTGTAGTAAGCTCTCAAGTCCAATTTAGTAAAGATGATTCCTGCCCACGCGCCTAAAAGGTCCTTGATTAATGGCAAAAGGGTATTTATTGGATAGGAGACTGCATTGAGCTCCTACGGTAATCTGTGCAGAGCCGTGAAAGACCCATCTTTTACGAACAATACAGGAGCAGCATGTGTGTTTGGTAGTTCGCCGTGATGAACCCGCTGTAGCTGGTGGTGTTCTCAAAGTGACCAGTTCCTCCTCATTGGGACTCATGTGTAGATTCTACTTGGCAGTTGCTCTTGGCTGTATTAATGCATTTTGCAGTCAGGGTCTCTTATGGGGTGGCAACTCGACTGGTTCTTGTTCCTGAAATACTCTGGCTAGATCTTGGTACTGCATTGCCGAATCGAGCACCGCTGATGAAGCCAGGGTGTACCAAGAGAAGCCGAAGTTTTCCCCCCCAATTCATGTTCACCGTGAGGGAGGGTCAGTGAATTCTAAGATCCTTTCTTCCAAAGGAATTTTGGTTCATGCAACAACCATGGCATGCCCAGAACTATAGAGCCGAATAACCGCCAAAATAAAACCACTTTCTCCCCAAACGTCGCCACGGTGAGGAGAACCGCTGCTTTTGAACTGGGCTGGTCCTTCGCCCCGAGAGGACTGTCATTCATTTGGGTGTGAATGGTATGGGCTTAGCCAGGGGACTTGGTCTAGACCTAGCTCCTCCGCTTCACCTGGGGCCGCGAGATTAAGCAATGGGAGCAAGCTTCGTGAATCCACAAGCGGCTGAGGCTATAATACGGTATGCCATAGCGGGCTGGCCAGAAACTTTGGATTGTAATGGGGAGCTGCCTTCACTCAATCGCTGCCTGAGTCGAACCCATGTCCATGGGGGCTGAAGAAAGGCAAACAGCTGCTTCCTCCTCTGGGTCACTGATGACTGCCTTAGATGAGCCTGGGGCGGCCCGGATTTATGCCGGCTTGGCAGATGGGTGCGCGCGTCGGAGCGTTGGCTTTGCTTTTCGCAGTTAAGGCCAGATGACCTGGTCCTCCGCGAGCATTACACACAATCCCAGTCGGGCGACGCTGAGGTGGTCTCGTGGGCGGCTGGGCTTGGCTTGGTGGGCGAAAGTGGCAGGTTTTACATGGGCGGCCCGCACGGTATATTCCAAACGACGCCACCTGGGATCCCAGTTCAATCCAATCAGCAATAGCGGGAACCCGCTAATTAAAAAACACCGGGCTCACGAGCTTGCCGCCAACAGCATCCGAGAAGTATTCAAGATTTCATGCGCCAGGCCACTCAGGGAGTCGGCAGCCGCCGCATCTAAATTAATGGGGCAAATCCTGCAAACGAAGCCGTTGCCTTGCTGAATAGTTTTGATGGCGGATGGCTTCATTTTCAGCACCGATCTTGGAAGCCGCAGCCCTTAAGGCTTGGAGGAATGCGGCACCGCAGCATCTTCATCTTGCAGGTTCAAAAGAGTCACAACCAGTTGCCGTCACTTCCCCATCCAGGACTGAGCCGATGTCCCGTGATTTTTTTTCGGCCAGACCGCATAAATCGCCATAGTCTTCCATGTGGGCATCGAAAGGTAAAGATGAAGTAGGAAGCTTGGAAGCCGTCCCATCAAACGTGGCAGGTATTGGAGGTCTGTAGTATCCCCTTCCACGCTCCCCATACTGCGGGCGGGTTGCGCAGGTTGAGCAGGTTGAGGCAGCTGCTTTAGGGGCCGGAATTCATAGAAGCAGAAATAAAAGGCTTTTGGGGTGTAAAGACCGCTTATTCAGACATCTAGAAAGCTCACGACACGCGAGTGCAGGAATAAGATCTCCGCCAGAAACACAGGTTATAACTCTGTCCATCCCAATCCCTCCCGATTCTATGCGGGAACGGAGGTCTCATCTCCTCGCAGAGATACGTCTCCACCGGAGAAGCCCCATCAGCCCGGGCTGTGGAATGTAGTCATGCCAGGCGTTGCCCGGCCATCAACAATTTATTGAACTTTTACACTTTAGCAGACGCTTAGGTGGGTTTCGCAACCTATGGTGCTCCAGATGTTCATGGGCTACAATTCTCATCATCCCCTGGCCAATTGGAGCACCATAGATTGGCCACCCCTACAGTAGACTCTGCTTAGAGCAGCTGTTTTCTCCAGGAGAACTGATCTCTGTTGTCAAGAAGAAGAAGAAGAAGAAGAAGAAGAAGAAGAAGAAGAAGAAGAAGAAGAAGAAGAAGAAGAAGAAGAAGAAGAAGAAGAAGAAGAAGAAGAAGAAGAAGAAGAAGAAGAAGAAGAAGAAGAAGAAGAAGAAGAAGAAGAAGAAGAAGAAGAGGAGGAGGAGGAGGAGGAGGAGGAGGAGAAGGAGAAGGAGAAGGAGAAGGAGAAGGAGAAGGAGAAGGAGAAGGAGAAGGAGAAGGAGAAGGAGAAGGAGAAGGAGAAGGAGAAGGAAGAGAAGGAAAAGAAGGAAAAGAAAAGAAAAAGAAAAGAAAAAGAAGAAGAAGAAGAGGAGGAGGAGGAGGAGGAGGAGGAGGAGGAGGAGGAGGAGGAGGAGGAGGAGGAGGAGGAGTTTGGATTTATATCCCCCCTTTCTCCTCCTGCAGGAGGAGAAGGCGAGTTGCTGGTTGCCTGCTGTAAGGCCAGTCAGCAACTACCCGGGGCAAGCCAAGGCTCCTTGGGGAGGCAGGAACAACGTGGCTGGGACAGCAGGAAGCCACGGTCACAATAAGCAAAGGTTAGCTGTGGCGGCCATTTCATGGCTGGCTCTGCTTCCTGCGGCCACTATTTTGTGGCAGTCTTCCCGTGGCTGTGCCCACCAGCCTGTGTCAAAATTTCAAAGGTGCCCACAGGCACGAAAAAGTCGGGGACCCCGCTGCTGCCTGCCATCTGTGACAGCTGCGTACGCAGAGATTCTCCCCACGTGTAATCAACCGCTGCTTCCTAGCCCATGTAACATACAAATAATTACCCTACATATCCCACAAAATGAGCGTTGCTGTCGTTTTTGTCCTGATACAACTGATTCACTTTCTCATATTCTGCTTCACTGTTCGAAACACAACAACATCAGAACTGATTGGAGAACTGTATGACCAGCAGGATTTATGCTCCTTTCTGATGAGATAAAAATGGCTAAGCTTCTAAATAACTCTAATGCTGAAATCTCTGAAGCTGTTGCTACATTTTTACTCTGTGCACTGCAAGTTGTGCAATAATGATCTTTTTATTGCATTTGGAATTCATGACACACTCCGGTTTTATGCCTAATAAAGGTTTTGGGTTTGGATTTGGAACCACAAGCCGCACATTCACACCTAGGTGGAAAAGAGGGTGTAAACGGAACATCGAGTTTCATTGGTTCTACAGCTTAACCCTTCAGGAATGTACCACCAAAAGTAGGTCTCTAAGACTTTCTTCACATCCCATCGATTACTGACTCTTTGATCTGGAAGGCCTTCCAGGTCAAGCACTACACAATCCCCCAAATTCATCACCCACACCCTAGTGACTCAGACATTTCAGTAACCCGGTGGCAACCACAGACCTTGATCGCACGAGATTAAAGTAGACACGGATCAGTTTCGGCCAAAATCCTGCCCCGGACTAAGTGGCGCTTCTCGATCCGGACTATTTCCCCCTAGTTCGCTTAAGGCAGGGGTCCCCAAACTTTTTAAACAGGGGGCCAGTTCACTGTCCCTCAGACTGTTGGAGGGCCGGACTAAAAAAAACTATGAACAATGCACAAATGATTGTAAAATGTTTGATTTCACCTTTCAGCCTTTCTGTCATGGTCTATTTTTAGAACAGTGACCAAAGTATGTCAAGTACAGGGTGGGCTCCAAATATTGTTGGGGAGGCTGTGGAATACCTTCCCCTGTAAAAAAAAGCAGAACTTTCCCAATGAAGCATTCCATCTAACCCAGGATCAGGTATCTTCCTGGGTTCTTCCTCCCTAGCAGCCAGCAAGCGATTCGCCAGCCTGGCTGATGCCAATGGGAGTGAGGCGGAACAGAAAGCCTGAGAGCAACACATGGAGTAGCCGAGAGGGAAGGGCGGAGCAGGCGTTGCCACATGTAAGGTTTCCAACTCTGGGTCAGAAAATGCATGGAGATTTGTGGGTGCCATCATGTAATTGCAATCAACAGCTGTTGGGGCCGGTTCCTCCTCTCCCTCGAGCCCCCACTGCACATGAATGGAGCCATCACCGCCATGCCTGGCGGGCCGGATAAATGCCTTCAGGGGGCCACATTTGGCCCCCGGGCCGTAGTTTGGGGACCCCTGGCTTAAGGCTTTCCCCGTAGTTCATTCCCTCGACTTACGAGATGGCTTCCTCTCGGTTTTCTCCCCACGAGAAGCAGTGACCGAACTGAGAGTCAGCAAATTCGTGAAGGCCCCCGGCGGCAGCCACGCTGAAATAGCCCCAGACGTTCTTATTGCTGCGGAAATTCAGTTCCTGGACTGTTCCAGAGCTGGGTTTGAATCCCTGCAGAGCGAGAGGTGACATTATGAAGACCTGCACAGTCCACAGGTAGGGCTGGATTTTCATGTTTAATCACCCCCCAAAAATGTTCTTTACCAGTTTTTCAGGTGAATTCGTGTGATGCAGTCTTTTTTAATGTACAAAATGCAGATTGCCCTAAAACTCACTGAGGGTCAAGTAGGAAGATGGGTGTGAAATATTTGCTAACTCGTATATTTATGCCCCTTCTTTTCGGCCAGAGTGGCTCTCCCAAAGACAAATGAACTTAAAATCCCGCTAGTACAAATGCACGCGCTGGGCTAGGAGAAGGGATCCTTGCCGTTTACTCTGAGAGTTATATTCCTCCTCCTCTTCTCTTGCATTCTGGCTCTTACTATAGGCCACGCAGCAATGTGTTTTTAATTAAAGTTGGTTACTGAAATGCCAATTTCCCCCTTTACCTAGTGACAAAAGTTTCGCTGTGCTATAGAGAGTGTCTTAACCTACTGCATCTGTGTATGGTTCTCCAGTTGCACAGTGGCAGATAGAATGGGACCGCGTTACCCCATATGTCCCCACTAGACCTCTGCGCTCAGCAGAGGCCAATTTACTGGTAGTCCCTGGCCCCTCAATGATGCGGCTGGCCTCCACTCGGGCCAGGACCTTTACAGCCCTGGCCCCTGCCTGGTGGAACACTCTTCCTCCAGCTTTCCGGGCCCTGCGGGATCTTGGTGATTTCCGCAGGGCCTGTAAGACGGAGTTGTTCCGCCGGGCCTTTGGAGTGCCCAGCCGCTGAAGGTGCCCCCCCCCCCCTCTTTCATCCCCATGGAAATTTGGGTTCATTATCATCTACAGAACCCACCCTTTCTTCTCTCCTCTTGGGAGGGTTTAAGAAGGATTTTAACGGGCATTCTTACATATTAATTGCTGCATCTTAATTTATATTATTGAGAGATTATTGTATTTGATTTTATGTTTATTTGTATTTGAATTTTATGTTGTTCACCGCCCAGAGCCCTTCGGGGATTGGGCGGTATATAAGTTTGAAAAATAAATAAATAAATAAATAAAAAGGCGCTCCAAAGGGTGATCACTACGGCACAGAGGATTATCGGCTGCCCTCTCCCCTCCTTGGAAGAACTCTATAATTCCCGAAGCCGAAAGAAAGCCCAAAATATTCTGGGAGACCTGTCTCATCCAGCACACTCTCTTTTTGAACCGTGATAAACTCTGCGGCTTCGTGTTGATGTGTTTGGGGCTGTGTAGGGATGGGTGGAGGAAGGGGCAAGTGAGGATGGGGCATGAGTCTGGAATTGTGGGCATCGAGGAATGCCGCTGTAAATTTCGTTGTGCGTGCGCAATGACAATAAATGCTTATGCTTATGCTGCGGCATCCAGAAGAAGTAGGGTCTCGTTAGCTTCTAAAGGGGCTGTGGAGGTGGATTCCCAGTCCCCTGCTCTAAAGTGCCTCCTTCAAGTTGCTGCAGGCATCCAACAATCGGGGCCTAAATACATCTCTAACCTGATAAGGGCTTCCTCTCTGGAAAACAAACCGAGCAACGCAGATTATCTTCCTCAGGACAGACCTAACAGCTGTGTTTTTCTAATCGCTGGGATATAAACAACCCTGTCTGAAGAGTATTCTCTCAATTCCCCATCACCACCAAGATCTAGGTTTCCCAGGCTAGAGTATCTTCCTCCTCACCCACTAGGACAGAGGGGAGGTTAGGCAAACCTCCACCGCAGGCAAAGTTTCAACCTCTCAGATATTAATGCAACTTCTCAGATAGAAGGACTTATTGGTGCAACATGTAACGATGGCTCAGTTGAATCTCTGGCCCACCAATTACTACACCGTCTCAGAGTCAAGGAAATCAGATCCAAGGATGTGAATCTTACTCCTTTACATTTACCCCATCTCCCCGATTTAATTAGATTACACTACTTGATGGACAACCCTGATCCTTCTCTCTGTATGACAGTGGCAGACTTTCTCCTGGAAATTACTGAACGCCAGTAGATTTCCTTCAACCTAACATTTATTTCCTGTATTGTATATGCCAGTGATGACGAACCTTTTCGAGACCAAGTGCCCAAACTGCAACCCAAAACCCACTTATTTATCGCAAAGTGCCAACACGGCAATTTAACCTGAATACTGAGGTTTTAGTATAGAAAAAAAGGTTGGCTCCAAGGCATGCGTTACTCAGGAGTAAGCTTGGTGGTAGTCAGTGGCTTTACGTTGAAGCAACTGTGCAACGCTTCGAACGGGTGAATCACGACCCTAGGAGGGTTTACTCAGAAGCAAACCCCATTGTCAGCAACCGAGCTTACTCCCAGGTAAGGGATCATGTTTTCGTTCTTCCCATGAAAATCAGTGGGGTTTAACAGTGCTTAACAGGGTTCCCTACACTGCTTCCCCAAAACTAGGTCTTAGGTTTAATGCTAATAATCTCCATGAAATTATTACACTATTATCACATGACGAACTCTGTGCACGCGTGCCCACAGAGAGGGCTCTGAGTGCCACCTCTGGCACCCGTGCCATAGGTTCGCCATCACTGGTATATGCTTTTTAATCCGTTTTTTATTATTGTTGTACTGTTGTCTATGCCAAATAAAGGCTTGCTTCTCAACTTCTCAGACATGAATGCACGGAGACTGGCAACTTTATTGCAGATTTTACAGGTGAATATTTACAGAATTTCCAGGTTGCTTATAAAAACATGCCCTTTGTGGATTCTAGTAAAGCCACCAGCATGAAATGTTTGCTGTTTTTTAAACGAGACCAAGAGATAACCAGGAAAGAAAGGCTGACCTCATCTGGATTTTCGCTGGTGATGCGGGCAGCAATCACGTGGCCCCTGGGACAAGGCACGTGGGCGGAGTTATCAAAATCAATGGCTGTGTCTCCCCAGGGGGAGACCCCATACATCATCCGGATATCCTTGATCCTGTGGAGAGGAATCCCCATGGCGATCTAAAGAAGAGAAATAAAGATACTTGTTTGTTTATTCACGAAGGAAAATCAAGGCTGGGTCTGCCTTTCTGGCACAGTCCAAAGGGACACAGGATGGAGAAGAGGCGGCGGAGAGGGGACATCATTGCTCTCTTTAACTCTTTGAAATGCTGTCACAGAAGAAGTAGAAGAAGAAGAGGAGGAGGAGCAGGAGGGGGAGGAGCAGGAGGGGGAGGAGGAGGGGAGGAGGAGGAGGAGTTGTTTGGATTTATATCCCCCCTTTCTCTCCTGCAGGAGACTCAAAGGGACTCCTTGCCCTTCTCCCCTCACAACAAACACCCTGTGAGGTTGGTGGGGCTGAGAGAGCTCCGAGAAGCTGTGACTAGCCTAAGGTCACCCAGCTGGCGTGTGTGGGAGTGCACAGTTGGTGAGTCAGGGTTTCAACCACTTTAAGTTTGCAACTGCATAACCTTGCGGATTTATCTAAATTGCTGAACCTACCCTTTAATAGGGCAGAGGCCAACTCTATGATTCTATGTGCAATGGGTCCTGCCAGCTTTCTGGGCTTTAGTCAGCCCCACCTACCTCACTTTAAGGTGTCTGTTGTGGGGGGGGGAAGGAGCTTGTAAGTCACCTTGAGTCTCCTGCCAGGAGAGAAAGGTGGGATACAAATCCAAACTCCTCTTCTTCTTCTTACTTGGGGCCAAGAAGAAGAGTTTGGATTTATATCCCCCCTTTCTCTCCTGCAGGAGACTCAAAGGGGCTGACAATCTCCTTGCCCTCCCCCACTCACAACAAACACCCTGTGAGGTAGGTGGGGCTGAGAGAGCTCCGAGAAGCTCTGACTAGCCCAAGGTCACCCAGCTGGCATGTGTGGGAGTGTACAGGCTAATCTGAATTCCCCAGAGAAGCCTCCACAGCTCAGGCGGCAGAGTGGGGAATCAAACCCGGTTCCTCCAGATTAGATACACGAGCTCTTAACCTCCTACGCCACTGCTGCCCCTCTGTTGCAAAAGAACTGGGAGTGGCCCATAAAGCAAACTAAGTTTCATGTTTGCCAAGGGAAAAATTTCTCAATTCCCCGGCCTTTATCCACAGATCAATCTCGCTCGGGTGCTGCCATGGCTTGCGATTCCCTTGCGCCAACTCAAGGATTAAACCCCTGAAGAAGCTCTCCCTGGCCTCCCGCTTACGGAGACGGATCTGGAAAAACCGGTTCATTCGGCAGAACCGGTTTACCTGCTTGCATCTCCTTCTGCAGAGGCTTCCGACTCACCTGCAGCTGAGCCGCGGGCAAGTTCACATCCGCCACCATCTCCGTGCAAGGGTGCTCCACTTGCAGCCGAGGGTTGAGCTCCAAGAAGTAGAAGCTGCCGTCCTGGCTGTAAAGGTACTCCACCGTCCCCGCGCTGACGTAGCCCACCATCTTGGCAAGCTTCACAGCACACTAAAGACACAAAACAGGATCAATCCGGTCAACCGTTAAAGTGACAGCTAAGAAAGACAGCAGCGAACTTCCCTGTGCGGCTGTAGTTCGTCGAGTGGATTTCTGTGGAGACACCCAATGGAAACTGCGCGTGCCGAGTACACGTGATGTGACTTGACCCCATGGATCAATCAGTTCTGGTCGCCACATCTCAAAAAGGATATCAAAGAGATCGAAAAAGTGCAGAGAAGGGCAACGAGGATGATTGAGGGACTGGAGCACCTTCCCTATGAGGAGAGGCTGCAGCGTTTGGGACTCTTTAGTTTGGAGAGGAGACGTCTGAGGGGCAATATGATTGAAGACTATAAAATTATGCATGGGGTAGAAAATGTTGACAGAGAGAATTTTTTCTCTCTTTCTCACAATACTAGAACCAGGGGGCATCCATTGAAAATGCTGGGGGGAAGAATTAGGACTAATAAAAGGAAACACTTCTTCACGCAACGTGTGATTGATGTTTGGAATATGCTGCCACAGGAGGTGGTGATGGCCACTCACTTGAATAGCTTTAAAAGAGGCTTGCATAGATTGATGGAGGAGAAGTCGATCTATGGCTACCAATCTTGATCCTCTTTGATCTGAGATTGCAAATGCCTTAACCAGTCCAGGTGCTCGGGAGCAACAGCCGCAGAAGGCCATTGCTTTCACATCCTGCCTGTGAGCTCCCAAAGGCACCTGGTGGGCCACTGCGAGTAGCAGAGTGCTGGACTAGATGGACTCTGCTCTGATCCAGCTGGCTTGTTCTTATGTTCTTATGTTAATAAGGGTCTGGTGCTTTGTGGGGAACAACCTTTACTTTTAAATATAGAGATGCCTATAGACTTGGAAACTTCTGAATATCAGAGCCGGGCGGCAGCATCAGGGAAAGGGGAAGGCCTTGGTCTCTATACCCTCTGCCCTGCCAGAGGAACTACCGTGTGAGACAGGATGCGACCATGACTACCAATTGGCCATGCTGGCAGGGGCAGGTGGGAATTGTAGTCCATGAACATCTGGAGTGCCATAGGTTCGCCACCACAGCCTATGCCCTGCCAGTTGACTACCATGTGAGACAGGATGCTGGGCTAGGTGGACCACTGGTCTGAACCAGCAGGGCTCTTCGGATGTTCACCAGTGCATAGATGAGCTGCAGGACATTCAAACAAGGATCTCCTTCAGCCGTGAATCCAAACCACCTCAGCAGTGGTGGGATCCAAACATTTTAGTAACAGGTTCCCATGGTGGTGGGATTCAAACTGTGGCGTAGCGCCAATGGAGCTGGACATGATGGGGGCGTGGCCAGGCATCCCAGGGGCGGGGCATTCCTGGGCAGGGCTGTGGCATGGACGCCGGTCCTTGGGTGGGAAACGAATGCACACAGGCGCAGGGTGCCACGCACGCCGGTGCACCTCCTGCTAGACTGCTTCAAGTTCTGCGCGCTACTGCTGAGAGGAGGGCCGTTACTAAGGCCAAAATCACGTGGCAAAATCACCCATTAGTAACCCCCTCTCGGCACACACAAATAATTAGTAACCTACTCTCGGGAGCCTGTGAGAAGCTGCTGGGTCCCACCTCTGCACCTCAGCTAGGCAGACTAGAGATTACATCTGTGTCTTTCTGACCAAGAAGCAACAGTTCTACCAACCACCTCTGAGCTATTCCTGTCGTATACAAATGATGACAAACCCGCCTATGATGTATTGATCTAGTTTGCCACCTTAAAAAACAACAACAACAACTATCTGGGGTCAGTCTTCTCCCATGTGAAGTTTCCAGACCCATTCCCACCTACCTGTTCCATGTGTTCGAACACCGCCAACGTGGCGATGGAGGCCGGAGCTTCCTCAATGATCTTCTGGTGCCGGCGCTGCACTGAACAGTCACGGCCAAAGAGAGAGATGGCGTTGCCGTACTGGTCGGCGAGGATCTGGACCTCCAGGTGCCGAGACTGTTTTGCAAGGCGCATCACAAAGATAGGGGACCCTGGCACTTCCGCCTGCACCTGGGAAACAAACGGGCCACAAGATATCAGCCCATCGTTGCTGACAGGATGGGTGCTCACGTCCAGCTTAGATGTGGCTCAAGACCAGGTGGTTTGTCAGCTACCAATAGCTCTCACTGCTGCTCAGCGGTTCATGTCACCATTAGAAGACTCAGGAGAAGATGCAGTGGTGGGATCCAAAAATTTTAGTAACAGGTTCCCATGGTGGTGGGATTCAAACTATGGCGTAATGCCAATAAGGCTTGGCCGGGCATTCCAGGGGCGGGGCATTCCTGGGTGGGGCTGTGGCAAGGACGCAGCCGCTGCGCCGGTCCTTGGGCGGGAAACGAATGCACGCAGGCGCAGGCTGCCGCGCACGCCGGTGCACCTCCTGCTAGACTGCTTCAAGTTCTGCGCGCTACTGCTGAGAGGAGGAGTGTAACTAAGGCAAAATCACCAATTAGTAACCCCCTCTCGGCACACGCAAATAATTAGTAACCTACTCTCGGGAACCTGTGAGAACCTGCTGGATCCCACCTCTGAGAAGATGGCACAAAGATCTGCTCTAGGCTTTTTTAAAAAAGCCTTTCGCTCATTTAATATCTTTTTTACCAGTCAGAATCAGGTAACCCGTTGGGATGGCAGGGGGGACCGGCTCTGGATTATTTTTCATTGTTCAGAAATCAGAAAGGTTGGAAGCCTCTGAGTTAAAACTGCCAGGCGATGATTTTAACCCCATCACCTTCACACAGCAGGTATCTCTCCCAAACAAGATCAAAGCGGAAAGGTCTAGCGCAGTCCTGAAGAACAGCCGGTCATTCCTCCAAAGCCCCCGTCTGCCGCCGCTCCAATTGTGAGCAGCATGTTCTGTCCATGGGCCGACCCGATACCATGAGACGCTCCTTTGTCGTATGGGAAGCACCCCAAATGAAAACCCTTCCCCATCCCAGTACTGCCCCCAGCTGGTGATCATCTCAACTGCATGGTGGGCTTCTTCCACCCATTCTAGTTAGCCACGATAGTCTATTGTAACAAAACTTTACAGCCCTGGCCCCTACCTGGTGGAACAGGCTCCCAGGTGAGATCAGAGCCCTGCAGGATACACAGAGTTCCCACAGGACTTGCAAAATGGACCTGTTCCGCCAGGCATTTGGCCAGCCGGGGTAACATCTAATTGAGAGCTATATCGCTATAATAACACCTGGCCTCCTGTGGGCACAGCGAAAGGGGGAGAGAAGAAATCTGACGCCATCAAAAGTAAATGGTTCTTAGCCTGTGGGAAGGGTTGATTGTTTTAATTATTTATTATGTTTTAACGACTTGTTGTTAACCGCCCTGAGCCCCTTGGGGGAGGGCGGGAAAGAAAGAAAGAAAGAAAGAAAGAAAGAAAGAAAGAAAGAAAGAAAGAAAGAAAGAAAGAAAGAAAGAAAGAAAGAAAGAAAGAAAGAAAGAAAGAAAGAAAGAAAGAAAGAAAGAAAGAAAGAAAGAAAGAAAGAACGAGAGGGAGGGAGGGAGGGAGAGAAAGAAAGAGAGAAAGAGAGAAAGAGAGAAAGAGAGAAAGAGAGAAAGAAAGAAAGAAAGAAAGAAAGAAAGAAAGAAAGAAAGAAAGAAAGAAAGAAAGAAAGAAAGAAAGAAAGAAAGAAAGAAAGAAAGAAAGAAAGAAAGAAAGAAAGAAAGAAAGAAAGAAAGAAAGAAAGAAAGGCAAAGAGCAGTGGCACCTTAAAAAGTAACATTTATCTCCGCATAAAACTCTTGTGAGTCAAACCTCCCTCCTTCAGATGCGATAAAGAGCTCCTTACGCAGGAAACAATCCCTGAAAGATTTTTGACGGGATTCACATCAGGCTCCACTCTCTCTGGCCCCAACTCCTCCAGCCCGCTCTCCCTAGCTAGGATTTTTCCTACATAAATGTATAATATGATTTTCCCTTCATGGCATCTGAAGACGTGAGCTCTGACTCAGGAAAGTTCATGCTGGAATAAATGTTATCCATCTGCAAGATGCCATCAGACTCCTCTGTTATTCTTCCATAAGACCTAGAGTTCTTGACAGTATGAGTGGCTGAGAGGTACATGGGTCACAAACTTTATGCTTTTAAAAAGAAAATAGACAAATAAAAAGGTTGAGCTTTTGACCATTTCAGATTGAATGTTAAAATGAAAACAGTACAGTACAGTAAACCTTTATTAGGCATAAATAATTCTGAATACAGTATGTTCATATCATAAGCAACAATACAACGAGGAATCCAATACACTAAGTTAGGATAAATTATACACAAACTTTCTGGAGACCTATTGTGATATTCATATGTTAATTAAATCCGATTTGAACGACTTCTCACGTTTATTACAATGACTTGAGCCTCAGACATTAAATCAATGTAATTTAGATGATTTGGTACATCGAGGGACACATTTTAGTACCATCTTTGAGATATTACTTCCGCTAGATATGTAGCGACCCTAAAGGTTATCTCAGAAGATGCATCACTAAGTAAATACTTCACTACGTAAGCTGAAGGCAAATTTGTTTTAGGCTCATTCCGCACATGCAGAATAATGCACTTCCAAACTGCTTTCAGTGCTCTTTGACGCTGTGCGGAATAGCAAAATCCACTTGCAAACAGTTGTGAAAGTGGTTTGAAAACGCATTATTTTGCGTGTGCGGAAGGGGCCTCTGCTTTAATAATCGGGGTTATATAGTGACTACGTAACGCAGAGTGTAGCTGACATTCTAGGAGGATATGCTGTATTGGATCCACGGCATTTACAGAGCATGGGCATCGTCTGTCAGCGAATAAAACACCTTGAAATCTCCCAGCTCTTGCAATCGTGGTCGAATTCCAGAAGCCAAAGAGGTGAAAATAGCTTCTCAAAAAATCTCACGGGGCCTCAGGTATGAGATTTTTTTTTCCAACTAGAAATCGATCACATTCAAGTATGTAATCTACGTCTGAGTGATGGCCCACTAGAAGTAGTAATAAGGTTGCCTTCCTGTTTACTGGAAGCTACTCTCTTCAACAAAAGATGTGCCTTTCCGACTCCTGCTAGCCAGGAGCCTTTTAACTGGGAATGCCAGCGACTGAATTTTGGACCGCCTGCATAGCACTGATGCTTTATTTCTGGGCATTAGCCCCTTCGGCCTGCACTTTTACAGTTAGAGGATGGGGAGGGGGCTGACCTCTCTCCTAGACTAGAGAGCACAGAATAAATTATGCAAAAAATAGTGTGCCCTCTTTGCATTATTTGTATACACCAGTGCAGATGATTTATTAAGAGTTTCAACATCCAATGCTGAACTCCGAGACTGGGTGTACAGAGAAGATGCCAGAATAAACAGACAATTAATAGTCCAGACAAAAACTGCTCCATGGTATAAACTATTTAAAAGAGATCATGTTAGAGCTACATATCTGACCACTAACTAACAAGAAACCTAAGAACAGCTTACACTTCTATTAGATTACAATCAATGCCTTCAGCAGTGCTTAGTGGTAGATACACACGAGTACCATTTTCTCAGTGCTTTTGTATCTGTGGAAAACAAGAGCCTGAGGATCTCTTTCATTACATACTCTCCTGTCCTTTATATTCTGAAATAAGGAAAAGGTTTTTGGAGCCAATACTACCTAGGACAGCTTTTTTGTCCGATGATGAGAAACTGATTTTCTTATTATCTGATATTGATTCCTATGTTTCTTACAAGATGGCTCTCTTTGCCCCGGCGGCTAGGAAATTACGAGCAAAGTATTTAAAGCGCTGTTTGATGTTCCAAAGTACTGGAGGTTAACTTAGACTAGCTGAAGAAGCTGCAGAAACATCTGACGTATTCGATGGGGCATTTTAATCTAGAGATTGCGAATACTAGTAATTTATATTTTAATGTAAAACTAAGTTATCGTTTTAATTTAAATTATTGTTTTAATTAAGTTACTGTTTTAACTGCATGTATCTCTGTATTGTTATAGCCAATGGCTCAAACAATAAATCGTTGACTGACTGACTATACACCAGTGATAGCGAACCTTTTCGAGACCGAGTGCCCAAATTGGAACCCCAAACCCACTTATTTATCACAAAGTGACAACACGGCAATGTAACCAGAATGCTGAGGTTTTAGTTTAGGAAAAAACGGTTGGCTCCGAGGCGTGCGTTACTTGGGAGTAAGCTTGGTGGTAGTCGGTGGCTTTGAAGCAACTGTGCAACTCTTCCGACGAGTGAATCATGACCCTAGGAGGGCTTACTCAGAAGCAAGCCCCATTGCCAGCAACCGAGCTTACTCCCAGATAAAGGATTGTGCTTTAGTTCTTCGCATGAAAATCAGTGGGGTTTAACAGTGCTTAACAGGGTTACCTACACTGCTTCCCCAAAACTAGGTCTTAGGTTTAATGCTAATAATCGAGCCCAGTGGTCCAGGCCAGCCTAGATGTGTGTGGGGGGGGGGACTCTGTTTGTGCCCACAGAGAGAGCTCTGAGTGCCACCTCTGGCACCCGTGCCATAGGTTCGCCACCACTGGTATACACAAAGACCCCAACCTCTTTTGGTCCTGCTGTCACAAAAAATAATTTTGAGAGGGACAGGAGAGTACCGATCCAAAATGGCTGCCGCAGGCATCAAAGCCTCTACTAAAATGGCCACTGCAGAGGGCGGAGTCAAATGCAATGCCTTCCCGTCCCACTTCGCAAGGCACGGGAAACCCTTCCGTTTGAATGAGAGGAGCCAATAACAATGCTTGCTTTACAATGGCTCCACCCACTTTCTGAAAAGCTTGGAGGGCTCCAAGGGAAGTAGTGGTGGGCGCCACAGCCTCCTCCCCCCCCCCCAGGCGCCATATTGGGGAACCCTAGTACATACACATGCTGACGTTTCATTGGCTTTCAGTAGAAGAAGAGGATGACATACCTGTCGGAAGAGGTTGGGGAAGTCATCAGGGTTGTTCACTTTCCTGATTCCTTTTCCTCCTCCTCCTTCAGAGGCTTTGATCATGATTGGGTAGCCAATTTCTTCAGCTGCCTAAGGAAGTAGGGAGAGAATCAAGAGTTAAAATGATAAGTAAGACAAGATAAGTAACAAGAAGATCTAGAGAGGAGACTCTCATGAAAAGAAGCTTGGAACTAACCCTTTTTGTTTCAGAGGTAAGTTGGGGACACCCGTTAGGGAACGCTGGGAGGGAGAAGAGGGGAATTCTCCCCCTCAATATGATTTTTTTCCCTCTCCAATACACTTAGGATAAATTATACACAAACTTTCTGGAGACCTATTGTGATATCCATATGTTAATTAAAAACGATTTGAACGACTTCTCATGTTTATTACAATGACTTGAGCCTCAGACATTAAATCAATGTAATTTAGATGATTTGATACATCGAGGGACACATTTTAGTACTGTCTTTGAGATATTACTTTCTAAAGGTTATCTCATAAGATGCATCACTAAGTAAATACTTCACTACGTAAGCCGAAGGCAAATTTGTTTTAGGCTCATTCCGCACATGCAGAATAATGCACTTTCAAACTGCTTTCAGTGCTCTTCGAAGCTGTGCGGAATGGCAAAATCCACTTGCAAACAGTTGTGAAAGTGTGCTGGTGTCTTGGAACAATTTCTCCCCGTAGAGATGTTCAATGTATTGTCGAAGGCTTTCACGGCCGGAATCACTTGGGTGCTAACACCCAAGTGATTCCGGCCGTGAAAGCCTTCGACAATAGTTGTGAAAGTGGTTTGAAAATGCATTATTTTGCGTGTGCGGAAAGGGCCTATCAGTACTGCCAAATTTGGTTGATGAACATGTGACACGAACCAGTTAAAGACCTACTGGTTAACTAGAAAGGGACTACCAATTAACCGGGAAAGCCGTTTTTAAAGAATCCAATTAATTCTACCGCTAGTGCTCATAAACACGGCAGAGCGACAGAAACCATATCAGAAGATTCCTTTCCCTTCATTCAGAGAGAAGGCAAGACCTCTCTTTGAGATGCTGCTGCTGTGATGATACTTGAGCCAGCTGCCCCCCATCCCCCCCAACTTAGAAGAAGCATGACCCTCACTCTCGCCAGGACAGGGATGCCTCTTCCAAGATGGCACCCACTGCAACACGTCCTCCGATCAGCGGAGGCGAATCTGTTGGTGGTCTCCGGCCCCTCCATGATGCGGCTGACCTCCACGCCATTTACTGCCCTGGCCCTTGCCTGGTGGAACGCTCTTCCTCCAGCAGTTAGGGCCCCGCGGGACCTCGGAGAGTTCCGCAGGGCCTGCAAAACTGTGTTGTTCCACCGGGCTTTTGGGGGGGACGGCCGCTGAGCCCGCCCCTCTTTTGTTGCCCGCGCATTGGCTATATATCTGACCATCTGGCTACCCCCTCCCGCCCAGGGTTTGTCCACTGGGGGTTTGATCCCAGACGCCTTTTATTATTATTCATTTTCTGTAGGTTACTGCTGCTATAGTTTTAATAGTTTTAAGGTTTTGTATTGTTTTAATTGGGGCTATTCGATTTGTTTTATTGTCTTGTTATTTGCTGTTGTACGCCGCCCTGCGCCCTTCGGGGGTAGGGCGGTTTATCTTCATCATCATCATCATCATCATCATCATCATCATCATCATCATCATCATCATCATCATCATCATCATCATCATCATCTAGCCATTCTATTTCTTCAAAACTACCCCTTGATTTACAGGCGGGTTGAAAATACTGTCATGAATCCATTATTCACCGACCCAGATTTCTTCAACCCGATGAGCCCTAACTTCTACAAATGATGGCCCACTGGATGTTTCTCATCCCACAGAATATGTGCATGCTTTGCAGTTCGGACAACAGAAGTAACCTGACAAACTTCCACTACTGAGACATCTACTTTAACAAAGATGTATCCCCAAATGTTATCTGAAGCAAAGTTTCCAAAACTTTACAGTACAAACTTCCCCATCTTCCTAATGTTACTGTCTTCACCACCACCGCAGCCACTTAGAACTGGAGATACAGAGATCCTTACAGAATCATGTGCGCACACTGGAGCTCTCGAATTAGGAAGGGAAAGACAGCGATACATTTGGGATGCTCTCCCAAAACCCAAATCAGCACAGGAACAAAATAGCTGCTCGTGACAGCTCTGTTTGGGATGGCGGTGACAATCCCAGTGGGAATTGATAAGGTCACATTTATGTCATATCCGGCCCTCATAACAAATGAGTTCAAAACCCCTAGTTTAGAGAGACATGTGAATTTTGATGTCAAAAGTTAAAGCTCTGCAACACAAGGGTGTCCTGGAAGCAAGGCCTACCCTGAGCCCGTGGTCCACGTCTGTCACGCAGCCCTTCTCGTACAATTCCTGGGGGACATTCAGGAGGCGCTTCTGAAAGTCGCCTTCTTGCCAAGGCACCCGGAGACCTGAAATCCAAAATGACATCTGCGTGATCTCAGTTCTGCGTGTCCATCAGCAATAAAGGTTGAAGGTCATCATCGTCATTAATTGATTTATTCACTGCTCTCTCAACAGAGACCCTGAGCTGATTTGCAAATTATAGAAAAAGAAGAGTAGTAGTAGTAGTAGTAGTAGTAGTAGTAGTAGTAGTAGTAGTAGTAGTAGTAGTAGTAGTAGTAGTAGTAGTAGTAGTAGTTCTGGATTTATATCCCCCCTTTCTCTCCTGCAGGAGACTCAAAGGGGCTTACAATCTCCTAGCCCCGTGGTGGCGAACCTTTGGCACTCCAGATGTTATGGACTACAATTCCCATCAGCCCTTGCCAGCATGGTCAAATGGCCATTCTGGCAGGGGCTGATGGGAATTGTAGTCCATAACATATGGAGTGCCAAAAGTTCACCACCACTGTCCTAGCCCTTCCCCCCTCACAAAAAACACCCTGTGAGGTAGGTGGAGCTGAGAGAGCTCCAAAGAACTGTGACTAGCCCAAGGTCACCCAGCTGGCATGTGTGGGAGTGCACAGGCTAATCTGAATTCCCCAGATAAGCCTCCACAGCTCAGGCGGCAGAGCTGGGAATCAAACCCGGTTCCTCCAGATTAGATACACGAGCTCTTAACCTCCTACGCCACTGCTGCTTGCAACCAAGAAATCACAATAAAACAAACTCAGTAACACTGAGCACAGAACTGAGCGGGGCAACGGCCTCCCCCAATACATTCCCAATACACTGTGTTCTGCAAACAGCAACCTACTGGTGGTCCCTGGACCAAAAAATGTCTGGCTATCATCAGAGTCAGGGCCTTTTCAACTCTGGCCCTGGCCTGGTGGAATGTAGGGCCCGTAAGATGGAGCTGTTCTGCCAGACCTGTGGATCATAAGCCAGTTCAAGCAGGGTTTATGTGACAAAGCCCAGATTCCAATGGTGAAATCAGATTTGAATTTTGACATCTACTTACACACACCTGAGATTTTGAAATCTGGGATGTTAATTTTGCCATGCAATAGGGCTGAGCGCAAATGTGATGATGGGGGATTTTGAAAAATGCTGCCCTCTCCTATCAATGAATCACTGTCTTGATAGATCTGGGGCGGGGTAGGGGAGTGGATTGTTGAATGGTGCAAAACCATCTGAGCAGTGGCGGGATCCAAAAATGTTAGTAACAGGTTAAGAACATAAGAACATAAGAACAAGCCAGCTGGATCAGACCAAAGTCCATCTAGTCCAGCTCTCTGCTACTCGCAGTGGCTTACCAGGTGCCTTTGGGAGCTCACATGTAGGATGTGAACGCAATGGCCTTCTGCGGCTGTTGCTCCCGATCACCTGGTCTGTTAAGGCATTTGCAATCTCAGATCAAAGAGGATCAAGATTGGTAGCCATAAATCGACTTCTCCTCCATAAATCTGTCCAAGCCCCTTTTAAAGCTATCCAGGTTCCCATGGTGGTGGGATTCAAACTGTGGCGTAGTGCCAATGGGGCTGGGCGGGGCACGACGGGGGCATGACTGGGCATTCTGGGGGTGGGGCATTCCTGGGCGGGGCTGTGGTAAGGATGCAACCGCTGCACCGGTCCTTGGGCGGGAGACGAATGCACGCAGGCACAGGCTGCCACGCACGCCGGTGCACCTCCTGCTAGACTGCTCCAAGTTCTGCGCGCTTTTGTTGAGAGGAGGGGCATAACTAAGGCCAAAATCACCCATTAGTAACCCCCTCTCGGCACACACAAATAATTAGTAACCTACTCTGCGTGCATTCGTTTCCCGCCCAAGGATCGGTGCAGCGGCTGCGCCCTTGCCACAGCCCCGCCCTGGAATGCCCCGCCCCCGGAATGCCCAGCCACGCCCCCGTCGTGCCCCTCCCAGCCCCACTGGCGCTACGCCACAGTTTGAATCCCACCACCATGGGAACCTGTTACTAAAATTTTTGGATCCCACCACTGCTTTTATCGCATTTAAAAACCTCAAAATGGCGAATCAGCCATTTCCCTCACGCTCTCACTTCCAGAGCCGCTGCAGTTAACAACAGGCTGGGGGTTGGGGAGGGGTCTGTAGAATGAACTGGAAATGGTGGGCTAACAATTTAATAACAAGCCTCTTTCTTCTCCTGCAGCTGCAGCAACAACAGGAAGTGTGTGGGTGTTGGTGAGAGAATATCAGTTCTAGGACATGATCCCCTTCTTCAGCAAAGTGTGGTCCAGGGAACTGCTCTGCCTATTTCTTTCTTTCTTTCTTCTTTTTTTTTGGGGGGGGGGGGTATTTTTAGGTATATCACTATAACTGCAATTTAAAGGGCTTTAACAAAATCGCAACGACTGGGTATTATGAGATCTGTGCCTTCAAGAGGGAGTTGATGGGCAGAGTTAAGAGAACCAGGAAAAGCAGAGGCCCGTTGAGACCAGCAAGCAAGCTGTGGAGCAGGCAGTGAGTGCCTCAAAGATGCAAGGAGACCACACTATAGCCCAGTGGGGGCAAACCTATGGCATGTGTGCCAGAGGCGGCACTCAAAACCCTCTTTGTGGGCATGCGCGCCGTCGCCCCAGTTTGGGCACTTGGCAGTGGCATAGTGCCAAAGGGGTGAGGGGTGTACAAAGAACTGGTTGTGCGGCCATGTGGGGGCGTGGCAAGGGCATTCCAGGGATGTTCCAGGGGTGTTTCGGGGCATTCCAGGGCAGGGCAGGGGTGGACAGGGGCATGGCAGGAGCACAAAGCGCACGCATGCCCTGGGCGCAGTTTCCCCTTGCTCCGCCCCTGGCACTCAGTCTCTACGAGGTTCGCCATCACTGCTATAGCCCAGCTGAGCAGCTAACAGCCCCGAGGTAAGCATTCCATGCATAATAGCCCCTCTTTCAAATCTTGCTTTAGCCGTGAAGAAGAAGAAGAAGAAGAAGAGTTTGGATTTATATCCCCCCTTTCTCTCCTGCAGGAGACTCAAAGGGGCTGACAATCTCCTTGCCCTTCCCCCCTCATAACAAACACCCTGTGAGGTGGGTGGGGCTGAGAGAGCTCCCAGAAGCTGTGACTAGCCCAAGGTCACCCAGCTGGCGTGTGTGGGAGTGCACAGGCTAATCCGAATTCCCCAGATAAGCCTCCACAGCTCAGGCGGCAGAGCTGGGAATCAAACCCGGTTCCTCCAGATTAGATACACGAGCTCTTAACCTCCTATGCCACAGGACATCCCCCAGCTGGCAGGGGATGATGGGAACTGTAGTCCATAACATCTGGAGGGCCGCGAGTTTGACACCTGTGCCTTCGACAATGGCAGTAGAACCAGGGCCACAAAAAGCAGCCAGCTTACCGTTGCCGCTCCACGGAAGAGTGGGGATGCCTGCAGTTTGAGCCACTATCGATGAAGCAATTTTGTCTCCTAAAGCCCACATCGCTTGGCTTGGGGGACCTGCAGAGAGGGGCGGGAAAAAGGCACAAAAGGCTGAGGCCCGATCCAGGGCAGGGAAAGTCAAGTGCATCAAAACTATCAGCCAGTGTCTACTCTCAACATCACTTCTGATGGTTGCACCCCTACTTCACCACGTGGGGGGCAAGTATAAGGAGCCCTAAGCAGGAATCTCTTGTTTGCTGGTGAGGTTCTCCTCCCCCCCCCCACAAAAAACCCCCACTGTGCTTCCTGCTACTACTTGGATGACTAACCTACAAGACATCTATCATACTTTTTAGGAGGATTCGGTTTAGGTGGGATGCCATCTTAGGATAACTGCTGTTTTTATTATATTTATGGAAGCTCTGTATGATGATTTTATGTATGGTTTTATTTTGTACACCACCCAGAGCCCTTCGGGGATGGGGCTGTATATTAAGTTAAACAAACAAACAAACAAACAAACAAACAACAACAACACTACTACTACTAATAATAATAGTAGTAGTAGTAATAGTAATAGTAATAGTAATAATAAAATAATAAAATAATAAAATAATAATAATAATAATAATAATAATAATAATAATAATAATAATAATAATAATAATAATAATAATAATAATAATAATAATAATAATAATAATAATAATAATAATACGCAGCAGGAGTTCTGGCATACCTGGACAGCAGTAACTAGAACTTTTACATTTAAAATTTTAAAATTTTAAACTAGGAAAATTCAAAAAGTTCTAAAATTACAGCCATCGTTTAAATTCTCAATAAGACCACATTTGTACACCAAAAGAAGAAAATTAAGTGCTAAAATTAAAACCGTAATTAACATTCTCCATAAAACTATTTTTATAACCCAGGGAGTTCAATCAGTCGCCTGAGCCGGGCAGAGCAAAAAGCGTCGCTTTAGAAGAAACAACGGAATCCACATCTGATTTTAAAAAAGGTTAATTTGCCAGTCAGATAAGAAACACAGTTTGTATATTAGCCAGAAACTTATTCCTAAACTCAAGAGCATAAAGGATGGGTCACAACACAGTGGATGGGATCTTCCACTGAATTGTTGCATTTGCAAATGTGTCGTTTATTTCATTTGTTTTTCATTAGTGGCTCTAAACTACTTATGATGGCTCGAACTTTCCCGAAGTCCTCTCATACCCGGTAAAATTTCCCTTCCTTACCCATAAAGGCAATTCCATTTTTGTGTAGAAGATCAGGTAATTTGGGGTTCTCGGAGGCATGGCCCCACCCGGCCCATACTGCCTAAAAAAAAGAAGAGAAACACAAGGCGATTTCATTTTTCGGCATGCTTTTGTTTTTTGTTTTTTAGCGGCA
Organism: Sphaerodactylus townsendi; assembly: GCF_021028975.2. Taxonomy (NCBI): domain Eukaryota; kingdom Metazoa; phylum Chordata; class Lepidosauria; order Squamata; family Sphaerodactylidae; genus Sphaerodactylus; species Sphaerodactylus townsendi. The sequence goes on from NW_025950385.1 coordinate 1,409,127, forward strand.
GGTCTGTTTAAAAACCAAGAAAAGCAAACCCCGGGCTGCAATTCGTTGCAGCTTCCGTCAGCTTCATGCTTACTTCGCCAGAACGAAAATGCCACAAGAAGCACAGAAACCACAGACTTTCCCTTCGTAGTTCATGCTCCACAGACTGTGTGGTGCGGGGGTTGCTATGGGGCTGGGGAAAGGGGAGGGGCCAGAGAGGCAATTACTTCTTATATAAGCCCCAGGCGTGCACCCGGTGCACAACGCACCCCCTTGGTGCTCCGCCACTGGTTAGTATCAATTAGAAGAAGAAGAGTTGGATTTATATCTCCCTTTTCTCTCCTGTAAGGAGACTCAAAGGGCCTTACAATCTCCTCTCCCTTCCCCCCTCACAACAAACACCCTGTGAGGTGGGTGGGGCTGAGAGAACTGTGACTAGCCCAAGGTCATCCAGCTGGCATGCGTCAGAGTGCACAAGCTAATCTGGTTCTCCAGATAAGCCTCCGCAGCTCAAGCGGCAGACCAAGGAATCAAACCCTGTTCTCCAGATTAGAGTGCACCTGCTCTTAACCACCTCAGTCACGCTGAAGTGCTAGCTTTTAGGTAACGGTGTTGAAATTTGGAAAGGCTTTAGGGGAATATGCCGGAAGAGGAAAGAAGTAGCCCGATAGAAGGAAGGAAGTAGCTGCAAAACAAACATCATGTTAAATATTCATGTCGCTCTTAAAATATGATCTCTGTAATAAACAGTTTTCTGTAATAAACAGGAGCAGAAGTGGCATAGGAGGTTAAGAGCTCGTGTATCTAATCTGGAGGAACCGGGTTTGATTCCCAGCTCTGCCGTTTGAGTTGTGGAGGCTTATCAGGAGAATTCAGATTAGCCTGTGCACTCCCACACACGCCAGCTGGGTGACCTTGGGCTAGTCACAGCTTCCTGGAGCTCTCTCAGCCCCACCTACCTCACAGGGTGTTTGTTGTGAGGGGGGAAGGGCAAGGAGATTGTAAACCCCTTTGAGTCTCCTGCAGGAGAGAAAGGGGGGATATAAATCCAAACTCTTCTTCTTCTCTTCTATTTGGTTCTGATATGTATTGGTCCTAATGTCTTAGTGCAGGGGTCTGCAACCTGCGGCTCTCCAGATGCTCATGGCCAATTGGCCATGGCGGCAGGGGCTGATGGGAATTGTAGTCCATGAACATCTGGAAAGTCGCAGGGTTGCAGACCCCTGTCTTAGTGTCTGCATATTCTATACACAGTATAAACCAAGCTACCTCTATGTAAATAAATAATGTTTTATCTTTAAGGCTTAGCAGAGGTTTCCAAAAACAAAATTATATATTAAAATGTGGAGGAGGCAGAGGAATTTGGATTTATACCCTCGCCCCTTTCTCTCCTGTAAGGAGACTCAAGGTGGCTTGCAAGCTCCTTTCCCCTTCTCTCTCCACAACAACCTTGTGAGGTAGGTGGGGCTGAGGGAGTTCAGAGAGAACTGTGACTAGCCCAAGATCACCCAACAGGTTTCACGTATAGGAATGGGGCAAGATTCAGTTGTGAATCCCAACATAGAATATATACCTTTAAAAAAGGAGGATGAAACACAGCGGTGAGGAATAAGTGCAATGACTATTAAATGCTAGGTTGAAAGATAACAGCAACGTAGATGGGAAAATGAATGGATGTGAGAATATCACCTTGAATGACTGTAAGTATGTAAAGATTTTTTAAAAAAATATTTAATATTTATATAAAAAGTACTTTTTGTAAAAGTAATTTATTAATGGATAAAAATGCTAAAATGTTCTAACATTGTGAATTAATATGTTAATATTTGCAAATATGGATATTGCACAGATCCCAATGACGGCTGACGGAATTAAAGTCTGATCTGAAGAAGATTGTTTCGAAAATGGCTAAAATAGCGCAATCCGTTCATTCTCAGTATTCGGATTTGGCACAGACCGGTCCGTTCACAATTCAGATGTAAAGTTATTCAGCGTAACAGAATATGGGTTTGACATATTGAAAATACAGCACACTGAAGCCTATGTACAGTCTCTAAGAACAATTTTTTTTGTCCCTTTGGAAAATTATGGATACGGAGTTTCGTTACAATTAATAGAAGGACATTATTGAGACATTAGTGAAAAAGGCAAACTCTATGCTGGGGATAATTAGGAAAGGAATTGTGAATAAAACTGCAAGGATTGTCATGCCCTTATATAAAGCAGTGGTGCGACCGCACTTGGAGTACTGTGTTCAGTTCTGGTCGCCCCATCTCAAAAAAGATACTGAAGAGATAGAAAAAGTGCAGAGAAGGGCAACGAGGATGATTGAGGGACTGGAGCACCTTCCTTATCAGAAGAGGATGCAGCGTTTGGGACTCTTTAGTTTGGAGAGGAGACGTCTGAGGGGGGATATGATTGAAGTCTATAAAATTATGCATGGGGTAGAAAATGTTGACAGAGAAATTTTTCTCTCTTTCTCACAGTACTAGAACCAGGGGGGGGGCATCCATTGAAAATGCTGGGGGGAAGAATTAGGACTAATAAAAGGGAAACTTACTTCTTCAGCTTAAATGTGTGATTGGTGTTTGGAATATGCTGCCACAGGAGGTGGTGATGACCACTAACCTGGATAGCTTTAAAAGGGGCTTGGACAGATTTATGGAGGAGAAGTCGATCTATGGCTACCAATCTTGATCCTCTTTGATCTGAGATTGCAAATGCCTTAACAGTCCAGGTGCTCGGGAGCAGCAGCAGCAGAAGGCCATTGCTTTCACATCCTGCACGTGAGCTCCCAATGGCACCTGGTGGGCCACTGCGAGTAGCAGAGAGCTGGACTAGATGGACTCTGGTCTGATCCAGCTGGCTTGTTCTCATGTTCTTATGTTCTTATGAGACATATCAGAGGCACGATAAGTGAATGCTGGGATTACAATCATTGTAAGCTGTATCATGAGAATTGTCAAGAAGTGTTTTGTACGGTTTGTTTTGCACTGAATTTCACTGTTTATTCACTTTATTGTTGTTTGTTATGCACAATATACAAAGCGGTTGATGCAACGCGTCTTTGTATGATAGCAAGATTCAGTTCACCAGATAAGAGTCTGCCACGAACGTGAAGAATCAAACCTGGTTTTCCAAATGAGGGTCTACCACTCTTAACTGCTACGCCACACTGGTTCTCAGAGACATTCCACATCCCCATTACCCCACAATTAAAAAACAAGGTCTTCCTTTTCTCTACCCACCGGGGCTTCATTATCACCACAAAATCCATGTCCACACACACAGTACAGACAAATTATGTAACCCCTTATTCTTCAATCTCTGAACGTCTGTTTTCATATCAGCCTCACCTGAACTGGGATCCGTTTTGCAATATCCAGGATCAGTTCCACGTTTGCATAGTTGTTGTTATTTGGGCCTCCTGGCACCGGAACATAATGATCTGCCATTTTGATGTACTCTGCAAATAAAGAGAAGAAATAAGGCATCCGATGTTTTGCTGAAGGCTCTCCTGGCCAGAATCAATTGGGGATCGCGTGTTTTCCAGGCTGTGCAGTTTCTGCTCCTAACGTTTCGCCTGTGCTTATGCTCGGCATCTTCACACAGTGCCCAATCAAACATGGCCTCAACTGCACATCTAAAGACCAACCGTCAAAAGCATTGTCTGGGCTAGATCAACGGCTGTTCCCATTGCTGTATTCAGACCATCAGAGCTTCTCTGGGGTTTCTGATCTCTCTCTGCACCTACTTTCTCCGGAGATGTCCAAGACTGAGCCAGGGACCACTTGCACGAAAAACAGGTGCTCAACCATCAGGCCCTGGCCCCAAGACATCATGCTTAGGATCTAGCTATGCCCCAGGAGTCCTCGATATACTTTTTGCATAGAGTTGGGCAGAGGTGGGATCCAGCAGATTCTCACCAGTTCCCGAGAGTGGGACTAATTATTTGTGTGTGCCGAGAGGGGGTTACTAATTGGGTCCGCTTTTCCATCTCCATGCCCTCGCCTCCCCGAGAGGTTTCCATATAGCAGTTGCGACTAATAATGTAACTCCCTGAACTGGGTTAATCCCTTTCAGGTACCGCAATTCATTGATTCTCAGAATTTCGTACCTTTTATCTCACCAGTCTCTATCAAAGAACCTGTGTGTTTCACCATTGCTGTGTTCAGATTTGTGAGTTGGGGCATTTTCTATAATGTGATGATGATTTGGAAATGACCTGATGCAAAAAAATTGGGGGGGGGTGGTCGTGGTGGGGTGGCTGCCCATGGGGGGGCATCCAACTCAGGTTTTGCCCAGGGCTCAGGTTTGCCCCCTTTGCTGAGGGGGCGCTGGTGAGGGAACCTGTTGCTAAAATTTTTGGATCCCACCACTGGAGTCGGGCTCTGCATGTCCAGGATGCTGACGTTTCTCTCTGCCACTTCCACATTAGTTTACTGCGAGCTTTTGTCTTCTCCTTCTAGCCTGACCTCACACAGCTAGTCTCTTCTAGCAGTTGGGAGGAGAAGGGAAGATTGGCTACAGGAGATAAAGACAGAGGAAACCCACTCAGCGGTGAGCCAGCCCTTCAAACGCCAGCCCTGCCTGCCCGCTGGGCCAGAATGTTGGAAGCGTTCTGCAATTTGCTGTAATTGCCCTTTCCAGCAGTAGTGCTGGGACTGCGAAACTCCTTTCCACAGGGAAATTTACTTTGCTTGTACCCTGTGGGCAATAAGGCACCAAGTCAGAAATGGTTCTTTAGGAGACCCTAGGGAGAAGTCAGAGGTGGGATCCAGCAGGTTCTCACCAGTTCCCGAGAGTGGGATTAACAATTTTTTGAGTGTGCCGAGAGGGGGTTACTAATTGGGTCCGCTTTTCCGTCTCCACTCCCTCACCTCCCCGAGAGGCATCCTGCCTTTGAACGTGAAGGTTCCATATACCCTGTTTCCCCGAAACATCCCCTAAAAATAAGACATAGTAGAGGTTTTGCTGAAGTGCGAAATATAAGGCATCCCCCGAAAGTAAGACGTAGCAAAGATTTTGTTTGGAAGCAGGCCCGACGAACAGAACACAGACAAATAATACATCCCCTGAAAATAAGACATAGAGCATCTTTGGGAGCAAAAATTAATATAAGACACTGTCTTATATTTGGGGAAACACGGTAGCAATTGCGACTAATAATGTAACTCCCTGAACTGGGTTAATCCCTTTCAGGTACTGCAATTCATTGATTCTCAGCCTTTCGTACCTTTTATCTCACCAGTCTCTATCAAAGAACCTGTGTGTTTCACCATTGCTGTGCTCAGACTTGTGAGTTGAGGCATCTCTATAATGTGATGATGATTTAGAAATGACCTGGTGCAAAAAAAAATTGGGGGGTCGTGGTGGGGTGGCTGCCCATGGGGGGGGGGGGGCATCCAACTCAGGTTCTGCCCAGGGCTCAGGTTTGCCTAGGTACGCCTCTGCCCCCTTTGCTGATGGGGGGCTGGCGAGGGGACCTGTTACTAAAAATTTTGGATCCCACCACTGGGAGAAGTATTTGTTTTAGATCTCTGCTTTTTGGCTTTCTCTGATGCTTTGCCGGCATTTGTTTTCCTCTGCATTTTAATGGTAAGAGACAAACATTTCTAAAAATGTAGCACTGCTAGGATTAGAATCACTTTTTAAAAAATCTCAACGTTCCTTCAAGGAGTTTACGATAGAGGTCACAGTTCCGACCACACTCGTATTCTCCTCACAACCACCCTGCAAGGTAGGTTAGACTAAAAGAGTAACCGGGCAACCCATCGGCCAAAGAGCTTCAAAGAAAAGGGGGGATTTAGATGCAATTTTCTCCAGTCCGACACTCTGGTTCCACCTATTTAGGCCCAAGGGCTGAAAAAAAAACAGGTCCACTGACTAAGAAGTGCCAGCAAATAAAATGGGGTGGGTGGGAGAGACGACTTGTGCGACTGGCCAGATGCACTTAGAGGAGGGGTCTCCAAGCTTTTTGAGCCTGCAGGAACTTTTTGGAACAGTTGTGGGCACAGCCACAAAATGGCCGCCATGGGCGGTAGAGGCAGCTACAGAATTGCCCCCACAGCTTCAGTGACCTCCAGTCACACAGCGAAGATTTTTATGCCGCGGTGAAGGAAGTTTTGCCCAGCAAGGCTGTCGACCGGGCCTTTTAGATTCCTTAAAGGTTGCTGCGATGGTTTTCAGGCAAGGATCTGCACGGTTTTACGGTGTCGGGCACCGCCTCCGATGGCAGCCATTTTGTAATAGCCATTTTATTGCTCTGTGCCAGTGATGGCGAACCTTTTCCAGACCAAGTGCCCAAATTGCAATCCAAAACCCACTTATTTATCGCAAAGTGCCAACACGGCAATTTAACCTGAATACTGAGGTTTTAGTTTAGAAAAAACGGTTGGCTCTGAGGCGTGTGTTACTCAGGAGTAAGCTTGGTGAAGCAACCGTGCAACGCTTCGAATGAGTGAATCATGACCCTAGGAGGGTTGACTCAGAAGCAAGCCCCATTGCCAGCAACCGAGCTCACTCCGAGGTAAAGGATTGTGCTTTAGTTCTTCGCATGAAAATCAGTGGGGTTTAGCAGCGCTTAACAGGGTTACCTACACTGCTTCCCCAAAACTAGATCTCAGGTTTAATGCTAATAATCGTGTCCAGGCTAGCCTAGACATGTGGGGGGGGGGGGTGCGCAATTTTCCGCCCCTCCCCCCACATGATCAACTCCGTGCACACGTGCCCACAGAAAGGGCTCTGAGTGCCACCTCTGGCACCCGTGCCATAGGTTCGCCACCGCTGCTCTATGCCATGTCAAATTTCCAAATGTGCCCGCAGACTCAGAAATGTAGGGACCCCTGGGATAGTGGGCCACTGCCAGCCAGCAGACCAGGCTTGCTTACCCCTGCTGTAGCCACTGCACAACACTACCTGACTACTGTCATTTTAACTGGGAAGGGAAATTCTGGTCTCATTGGCCACCAGCTCCCAAGGAAAGAAGTCCAGGGAGGGACTGCCTTCCCTTGAAGGGCCCAGCCCAAGTCCCTCAGCAGAAGAGAGCCACGGGATGCGGCCTCCGCAGTTCTAACGTCCCTTCGGCCCCTTCCGCACACGCAAAATAATGCGTTTTCAAACCGCTTTCACAACTGTTTGCAAGTGGGTTTTCCAATCCCGCACAGGTTCAAAGAACACCGAAAGCAGTTTGAAAGTGCCTTATTCTGCATGTGCGGAAGGAGCCTTAATGTCTGATATTGATTCCTATGTTTCTTACAAGATGGCTCTCTTTGCCCTGGCGGCTAGGAAATTACGAGCAAAGTACTTAAAGCGCTGTTCCAAAGTACTGGAGGTTAACTTAGACTAGCTGAAGAAGCTGCAAAAACTTCTGACGTGGAAAGTATTCGATGGGGCATTTTAATTTAGAGATTGTGAATACAAATAATTTATATTTTAATGTAAAACTAAGTTATTGTTTTAATTTAAATGTTTTAACTGCATGTATCTCTGTATTGTTATAGCCAATGGCTCAAACAATAAATACTTGACTTAATGTCTCCCACCACAAAAATGCAAGATGTCCCCACAGGCCACAGGACGGCTTGAGAGGGACTTGAAGGTACAAGTGGGAAAGCAAACAGAAAGCCAAGACCTGCCCAGAAGCAAACTGAACTGTGAAGGTGGGTGTGTCACACACCACACAGAACAGCGAGGCAAAGGGACTGGCTGACGAAAGGGTTTGTTTACAGAGATAAGGGCAAGATCTTTCCAAACCGGTGTGCCACGCACTTGATGAGCAACTGTTTCACAGTACATTCTCGTTTGTGCAGGGGGACAGAAATAACAGAATTGCAACTGTCACCCCAACGCCCTTCAGGGTTATATCATTTCAGGAGGCAGGCGGAGAATTGCATGACGAATTCTACCAGGAGGAATGAAGTGTCCACTCCAGCACGCTACCCCCGAAAATAAGACAGCATCTTATATTAATTTTTGCTCCCAAAGATGCGCTATGTCTCATTTTCAGGGGATGTCTTATTTTTCTGTGTTCTGTTCGTCGGGCATGCTGCCAAACAAAAACTTGGCTACGTCTTACTTTCGGGGGATGCCTTATATTTCGCACTTCAGCAAAACCTCGACTACGTCTTATTTTCAGGGGATGTCTTATTTTTCTGTGTTCTGTTCGTCAGGCATGCTGCCAAACAAAAACTTGGCTACGTCTTACTTTCGGGGGATGCCTTATATTTTGCACTTCAGCAAAACCTCGACTACGTCTTATTTTCAGGGGATGTCTTATTTTTCTGTGTTCTGTTCGTCGGGCATGCTGCCAAACAAAAACTTGGCTAGGTCTTACTTTCGGGGGATGCCTTATATTTCGCACTTCAGCAAAACCTCGACTACGTCTTATTTTCAGGGGATGTCTTATATTCGGGAAAACAGGGTAGTATGCTGTGTGCTAAACCCTGTAGTGCTAGCTTTTAACCAACGAATGTCTGAAAAGCATTCAGCTACTGCTCTCCATCCCGAGCATCATTTGCATTCTGAAATGGCACGATCCAGAAAGGACAGTCTCCCATTTTTGCTGAATACGTGAATACCCTATACACAGGAGAGCCTATATCCCTAAACACAGGAGAGCCAATATGCTGGCTAGATTTAACATCATGCCATCTCCGCTACATAGAGGAAGACTTAAAGGTCTTCCAAGCGACAAGAGGTTTTGTCCCTGTAGCATAGGACAGCTGGATTCCATCCCACACATTCTCCTGAACTGCTTATTATACCAAGAACTCCGATCCAGTCTGTTATCCCAAGTTATAGACTCCATGATTGATTACACTGAATCAGATAAAGTAGTTATGCTTTTAAATTGTCAGGATTTTCATTGTTGCCTTATAGGGGCAAAGTTTTTGTCAGAAGTTTGTAAGCTGAATGTATGACAAACGCGAAGTCTTTTACTTTTTACCTTTTAACTGGAATTGTATTTTTTATTATCGTGTTATATGCCAATAAAGGCTTATTGAAATTGAATTGAATACGTGTATAATCTCTGAACAAATTATCATTCCGTATAGCTCCTCTGGCTTTGGTACAAATGGGTGATGGGTGCTTCCCTTTGCCCACACCTCTCTTGTGTACACAATCTCAAACCCAGGAAGGATTTTATATTGTTCCAGAAGTAACATAAAGTTTATCACAATAGTTTGCAGAAAGGTCCCCCCCCCCCCCACTGTCCCCAAGAATTCCTGGCCAAATGAAGTATACTTAGTTGATCATGAAGGTGGCCCAAACTTATCTGTGCCAAATGGCAGCTGACCTTTTACAGCATCTGGTGTGGACAACCAGGAATAAATGGCATCACAGAGACAGAAAGGTACTAAATACTAAAACCAGGGGGCACCCATTGAAAATGCTGGGGGAAAGAATTAGGACTAATAAAAGGAAACACTTCTTCACGCAACGCGTGATTGGTGTTTGGAATGTGATGCCACAGGAGGTGGGGATGGCCACTAACCTGGATAGCTTTAAAAGGGGCTTGGATAGATTTATGGAGGAGATGTCGATCTGTGGCTACCAATCTTGATCCTCTTTGATCTGAGATTGCAAATGCCTTAACAGTCCAGGTGCTCAGGAGCAGCAGCAGCAGCAGAAGGCCATTGCTTTCACATCCTGCATGTGAGCTCCCAAAGGCACCTGGTGGGCCACTGTGAGTAGCAGAGAGCTGGACTAGATGGACTCTGGTCTGATCCAGCTGGCTTGTTCTTATGTTCTTATGAGGCAGCCGGGTAGGGTCAGTAGCCGCATTATAACGGCCATTGCCAGCATTATAACGGCGTTATAACGGCATTGTAACGGCGTTATAATGTGGGGGAATGGGGTAAAAGCGGCACAGGAGGTGGTGATGGCCACTAACCTGGATAGATGTAAAAGGGGCTTGGACAGATTTATGGAGGAGAAGTCGATCTATGGCTACCAATCTTGATCTGAGGTTGCAAATGCCTTCGCAGACTAGGTGCTTGGGAGCAGCAGCAGCAGCAGCAGGCCATTGCTTTCACATCCTGCAGGTGAGCTCCCAAAGGCACCTGGTGGGCCACTGCGAGTAGCAGAGTGCTGGACTAGATGAACTCTGGTCTGTTCCAGCAGGCTCTTTCTTATGTTTTTATGTTCTTACTATGCAGTGGTGGGATCCAAAAATTTTAGTAACAGGTTCCCATGGTGGTGGGATTCAAACTGTGGCGTAGCACCAATAGGGCTGGGCAGGGCACGACGAAGGCGTGGCTGGCATTCCGGGGCAGGGCATTCCTGGGCGGGGCTATGGCAAGGAGGCAGCCGCTGCGCCGGTCCTTGGGCGGGAAACGAATGCACGCAGGCGCAGGCTGCCACGCACGCTGGTGCACCTCCTGCTAGACTGCTTCAAGTTCTGCGCGCTACTGCTGAGAGGAGGGGCGTAACTAAGGCAAAAGTCACGTGGCAAAATCACCAATTAGTAACCCCCTCTCAGCACTGTTACGGCCTTAACAGGGGCAAGGATTTTATTAAAGGGATTCTCCACCAGCTGCTAAACATATAACAGCACACATAGGATTTTAAAAGTAGCAAAGGGGAATGAGCTCTCACGTTGGCAGCGAGAGGGGCCGAGAGGGGATCTTTTAGACTGTATAATACGAGGAAGGAATTCTAGCAATGGATATTCCACAGAGTAGCAAGAGTCCAAATTGAGTTTAAACATTTTATATAAATTTGTTCAAAAATACACACGCACAGTAAGACATAAGGGCACATACATTCAAGTTCCTGGTATATAAAAAAGGTTTGAAACATAGATTGGATGATAGAGAAGGGAATGGGGGTTGTTGTGGGGTAATACTTTACCTAACAATTCTTAGAAGGGTAGAAGTAGAAGGCAGGGATTACATGCCAGCACAGAAACCCAATGAAGGACGAATCCATGTCTCAACACCACAGCAAGAGAACATGTGGCAATGAGCCAAATGTTGCAGGTAAACTGAACTTTTATAAGGTGGGTCGTTCCTTGATGGGAAAGGAACCAATCACACTACGTTTCACATCTGTGCTGGGTCTGGGGGTGCTGAGGTCATTAGTCAGCTCGTCTACTGCTAAACCCAAGACAATGGGGCCAATTGCTCTTAGATTAAGTCAGGAAGCACAGAATGGCTTTATGCAGAGTAACTCTTATTTGGCTTGAGACATTAGATCAGGATAAGGTTAAGTGGTTTTAGGAGAGTCATGACAAAGGGAAGGAAATGCAGAGAAGCAACCCTTTGTTGCTAACTTGGTTTCCAGAAGAGATAGGAAGTGCAGTATTTGATAGCAAGTTGGCTTTCCATATTCTTTGTCTTTAACAGTATCTTTTCAAGGTGAGGTAATCAAGCTCATGCCCACAAACAAAATGAGACCTCCAGGTTATGCAGGAGTTACTCATCCATTGATTAGATTTTGTAAAGCAGACCTGTGACCTTTGGACATGCTGCTACCTGCATAGAGAAGTGTATGACAACTGGCTTCTGCCAATATGGTTTTTGAAGCAGAAATATATATAAATAATATTCTGGGGGTCCTTTGGGTCGTTACAGCACACACAAATAATTAGTAACCTACTCTCGGGAACCTGTGAGAACTTGCTGGATCCCACCTCTGTTACTATGTGTTCAGATAAGCTAAAGGAAAGAGTGCATCTCTACATGGGAAAAATCCCTCCCCTCTCCACTAGCACAGGTAGTCTGGCTTCCAAGTCAGCAGAAAACGTGACAGGCCTACATTATTAGTGGAGAAGCTCATGGGTCGAACAGAATAAGACATGGATCTGGATTGGGTAGACTTGGGTTCAAATCCAACCACTGCTTACAGGCTCAGGGCCAACCCTAACACAGGGGAAACCAAGGAGCAGGGAGACGAAGTGGTAGAATGAACTGAACCACAGATGTATGAAGGTGATGGAGCCCACTTCTGAAAAGCGTCTTTGTAATTAAAGAAAAACTGCCTGCAAACAGAAAAGTAACATGTAGGTAAAAGATTCCACCCATCCCTGATTCTGCGTCCCACCCAGGAATGTTCCGCCCAGGAATGCCTGGCCACGCCCCCGCCCAGCCCCACTGGCGCTACGCCACAGTTTGAATCCCACCACCATGGTACTAAACCTGTTACTAAAATTGTTGGGTCCCACCACTGATAACACCTCAATTACATGGCCCTTCTCTCTTCCTGCTGAATCTTCCACTGTCCATTCCACACTGCAAAGAGTTTGGGTGCTAGGATCTATTCAGGATCTATCCACCAAGGGCACCCACTGCTACGTCTGCTACCTCCCTGTTATATGGGAAGCAACACTGAGATCAGACACGCTGTGGGAGGTCACAGAGGAAGCCCTCGCCTGCCACAGTCCCTGAGCGACGAGGAAGGGGCTCCCTCCGTCATCTAGATTGGCGTGGATAACGTGCCAACAAGTCACAGCTGATTTATGGCACCCGAGTAGGGTTTTCAAGGCAGGAAACTAACATAGGTGCCTCCTCTGCGTAACAACAGTGGTATTCCTTGGAGGCCTCTCATCCAAATATGAACAAGGGTAGAATCTGCTTAGTTTCTGAGAGCTGACAAGATCAGCCTACCCTGTTTCCCCGAATATAAGACATCCCCAGAAAATAAGACATAGTAGAGGTTTTGCTGAAGTGCGACATATAAGGCATCCCCCAAAAGTAAGACGTAGCAAAGTTTTTGTTTGGAAGCATGCCCGACGAACAGAATACAGAAAAATAAGACATCCCCTGAAAATAAGACATAGCGCATCTTTGGCAGCAAAAATTAATATAAGACACTGTCATATATTCGGGGAAACACGGTAGCTGGGGCAATTCAGGTCAGCTACCCACAACATGATCTTCGACAGGGAGCAAGTGTACTTGGACACTCTTGGGCATACCTTAAGCTGGCCAGAAAGACAGTATTTAAGCTAGGGTAGCCAACCTATGGCACTCCAGATGTTCAAGGACTACAATTCCCATCAGCCCCTTGCCAAGTAAGTACCGCATCTACGTGGCCGCACTCTCTGGGGCTCTGATGTAGCCCTTCATTCCCAATTTCACAGCGAAGGCAATCCAGGTCAGCTACCCACAGCATGATCTTCGGCAGAGAACAAATGTACTTGGCCACTCTTGGGCATACCCAAAGGTGGGATGCAGCCTATTCGCACCTATTCGGTAGAACCGGTTATTAAAATTTTCTGTTTGGAGAACCGGTTGTTAATGATTAACTCCACGAGGGACAAGGGGGTAATCTCTGTCCCTGGGTACAACAAATCTCGTCAAGTGGGAAATGCAAAATTGCCCCCCAGGGCCCCCTGCGGCCTCCCTTCCCCCCATGGCACCCCTCATGGCACCCCCCACCCCACGGCGCCCACCCCCACCCACTTACCTTCATTTCGTAGCGAGATGGGAATTGGCAGACAATCCCTAACTTGTCTCTTTTCTGCAGCCATAGCTTTTGCCCTTAACAAAATGGCTACAGTAATAGCCAAGCAAAGAGAACTGCACCTGGGGCGCACGTGCCCTGCGTCCTTGCCACAGCCCCCGACGTGCCCCGCCCAGCCCATTGGCCTAACGCCACTGTTTGAATCCCACCACCATCGGAACCTGTTATTAAAATTTTTGAATCCCACCACTGGGCATACCTTAAGCTGACCAGAGAGACATAGTAATTAAGCTATGCTTTGGGGAAGGTTTATGAACCCATATTTCCAGTGGTCTTCGGGGCACTTCAACAACAGCAAGCTGCCCCATTGCTTTCCAGGAGTTTTCACCACAGTACCTGATCCAGATTGGCAGAAACTTGGGGGCCCACATCACGGTTGCGCTGAGCCTTAGCTTCTCGACAATGTTGCCACACAGATGGCGATCCCCACTCAAAAGAGGCATTATGTCCAATATGGAAAATGGTGGAGGGGAATGCTTCTACTGTATTGTCGAAGGCTTTCACGGCCGGAATCACTGGGGTGCTGTATGGCCGTGTTCTAGCAGCTTTCTCTCCTGACTTTTCGCCTGCATCTGTGGCTGGCATCTTCAGATACTAACCCTAACCCTATCAGATCCTCTGAAGATGCCAGCCACAGATGCAGGCAAAACGTCAGGAGAGAATGCTGCTAGAACACGGCCATACAGCCCAGAAACCACACAGTACCCCAATGCTTCTGCTGTCTGTCTTCCACAGTTTTCAGGGAAAATGTGATTAAATAATACCGCTTAGATTTTAGAATATATTTAAATCTGCTGACCAATTATTAGTATATGTTCAAGTGGAGCTGTTTTTTTTTAAATCCCTAATGTATGAAGCCCTAGACACATTAGAACCCAACTAGTGTGACTACAAAGACAAGATTTGTCCTCTCTCCAACTAGGATCTCCAACTAAAGCAAATTTTGGAAGGCAACTAAAGCCATACAAAATCTATGAATTCCCTCCCCATCTACGTAATTTGGGAATAGTAACCTATATCACACAGCTACTGCAAACAGCAAACCCACAACACTGGCTGTACCGACAAGAGCAAATGCTGAAAATGTCCGTGGCTAATTATCATCCTTTTATCAAAAAGAATGACATTCCGCTGCCACAAAATTATAGGTAGAAGTGGGTATAAAAGTTGGTCTTTCAAAACTCACCAGCATTTGCTTTCAAGTCTTCAGGTGTTACCATAACAACAAAGCGGATCGCTCGCTCATTCCGAAACATCTCGTAGGACCAGCGCCGGATGGACCGCATGCATTTCACCGCCGCAATCCCATTATTGGCAATAAGCACCTGGATGGCAGACAATCAGCACAGTGTGACCTTTCACGTATTCAATCTAAGCCAGGGTTTGAACTCAGCTGTCTCCACTGAGTTTCAAAGCTTAGTCCAACCTTCAAACTGTGCCCCCCACAACCAAAACTTGGCAGCTCTCTTGACATCAGGCAGGCATGAATGTTGCTTCCTCTGCCGCAAGTGTGAGGGCCTGTGGATTGAGGCACTAATGTGTGATTCACTGTGAGGGGAATGAGTACCCTAGTGCTATACATTTGTAATTGCGTTCCTCATGCATTTGCAATTGTGTTCCTCACTTCCAAAACTTGATCAAGAAAAGAAGCTTTCTTTAAACCCAGTCTGGTTTTTTTTAAAAAAAAGGTTCCCAACTCACCTTCTCAATTACTTTGTTCCCCCCAAAACGGGTGACGAACTCTGCCGGAGATGCAACGGTGAAGTCTCTCTGGACGTCAACCTTCTTCCTGTCTCGGCCTTGCTTCATGAGGTGGAGACCCGACATACTTGGCCTGAGGGGGAAAGGAACAGCAATTCCAGTGAGCTGCTGAATGATTTTCTCTGAGGGATCAATAAGCATGAAAGAAAGAGGGGTGTGAGGTGATCTCTTTCTTGTAACTGAGGCCCTTTCCCCACTTACCCTTGTCGGAGGGTTGCTGCGCGCAATTCACAGCGCGCGCAATTCCTGGCGCGTGCCCCGGCTTCCCCACGACCCCGAGCTCTGCGCGGGGTCATCAAAAGGCGCCATTTGAAAAGGCGCCACGAATTACGTGCACTGAGGGGGCGCGAGAGAGGCAGTGTCGGGGCAGCTGCGTTCTCGCCGCCCCTGAAGTGGGGAGTGCAGCTGGACCCCACGCTACTTGAGGAGAGTAGCGCGGGGCTTAAGGTAAGTGGGGAAAGGGCCTGAGAGAACAGGGTTCAAATCCAGATACTCTGAAACCGCTGGCTTTTTCAAGGTTTTATTTAAAAGAAATAGAATAAAGGAAAAGATTACAGGAAAATAACTCCAGGTCCAAGATAATGCTCTAGCATGTTTCTTTGTAGTCTGAAGGCTGGATCTCCTCCCAATCCCTGTGATCTCTGGTCTCCTTTTGGCCCCTTAGATCAAGGGTCTGCAACCTGCGGCTCTCCAGATGTTCATGGACTACAAATCCCATCAGCCCCTGCCAGTGGTGGGGGGGGGGGGGGGTGGGGGGGGGGGGGGGTGGGGGGGGGGGGGGGTGGGGGGGGGGGGGGGTGGGGGGGGGGGGGGGTGGGGGGGGGGGGGGGTGGGGGGGGGGGGGGGTGGGGGGGGGGGGGGGTGGGGGGGGGGGGGGGTGGGGGGGGGGGGGGGTGGGGGGGGGGGGGGGTGGGGGGGGGGGGGGGTGGGGGGGGGGGGGGGTGGGGGGGGGGGGGGGTGGGGGGGGGGGGGGGTGGGGGGGGGGGGGGGTGGGGGGGGGGGGGGGTGGGGGGGGGGGGGGGTGGGGGGGGGGGGGGGTGGGGGGGGGGGGGGGTGGGGGGGGGGGGGGGTGGGGGGGGGGGGGGGTGGGGGGGGGGGGGGGTGGGGGGGGGGGGGGGTGGGGGGGGGGGGGGGTGGGGGGGGGGGGGGGTGGGGGGGGGGGGGGGTGGGGGGGGGGGGGGGTGGGGGGGGGGGGGGGTGGGGGGGGGGGGGGGTGGGGGGGGGGGGGGGTGGGGGGGGGGGGGGGTGGGGGGGGGGGGGGGTGGGGGGGGGGGGGGGTGGGGGGGGGGGGGGGTGGGGGGGGGGGGGGGTGGGGGGGGGGGGGGGTGGGGGGGGGGGGGGGTGGGGGGGGGGGGGGGTGGGGGGGGGGGGGGGTGGGGGGGGGGGGGGGTGGGGGGGGGGGGGGGTGGGGGGGGGGGGGGGTGGGGGGGGGGGGGGGTGGGGGGGGGGGGGGGTGGGGGGGGGGGGGGGTGGGGGGGGGGGGGGGTGGGGGGGGGGGGGGGTGGGGGGGGGGGGGGGTGGGGGGGGGGGGGGGTGGGGGGGGGGGGGGGTGGGGGGGGGGGGGGGTGGGGGGGGGGGGGGGTGGGGGGGGGGGGGGGTGGGGGGGGGGGGGGGTGGGGGGGGGGGGGGGTGGGGGGGGGGGGGGGTGGGGGGGGGGGGGGGTGGGGGGGGGGGGGGGTGGGGGGGGGGGGGGGTGGGGGGGGGGGGGGGTGGGGGGGGGGGGGGGTGGGGGGGGGGGGGGGTGGGGGGGGGGGGGGGTGGGGGGGGGGGGGGGTGGGGGGGGGGGGGGGTGGGGGGGGGGGGGGGTGGGGGGGGGGGGGGGTGGGGGGGGGGGGGGGTGGGGGGGGGGGGGGGTGGGGGGGGGGGGGGGTGGGGGGGGGGGGGGGTGGGGGGGGGGGGGGGTGGGGGGGGGGGGGGGTGGGGGGGGGGGGGGGTGGGGGGGGGGGGGGGTGGGGGGGGGGGGGGGTGGGGGGGGGGGGGGGTGGGGGGGGGGGGGGGTGGGGGGGGGGGGGGGTGGGGGGGGGGGGGGGTGGGGGGGGGGGGGGGTGGGGGGGGGGGGGGGTGGGGGGGGGGGGGGGTGGGGGGGGGGGGGGGTGGGGGGGGGGGGGGGTGGGGGGGGGGGGGGGTGGGGGGGGGGGGGGGTGGGGGGGGGGGGGGGTGGGGGGGGGGGGGGGTGGGGGGGGGGGGGGGTGGGGGGGGGGGGGGGTGGGGGGGGGGGGGGGTGGGGGGGGGGGGGGGTGGGGGGGGGGGGGGGTGGGGGGGGGGGGGGGTGGGGGGGGGGGGGGGTGGGGGGGGGGGGGGGTGGGGGGGGGGGGGGGTGGGGGGGGGGGGGGGTGGGGGGGGGGGGGGGTGGGGGGGGGGGGGGGTGGGGGGGGGGGGGGGTGGGGGGGGGGGGGGGTGGGGGGGGGGGGGGGTGGGGGGGGGGGGGGGTGGGGGGGGGGGGGGGTGGGGGGGGGGGGGGGTGGGGGGGGGGGGGGGTGGGGGGGGGGGGGGGTGGGGGGGGGGGGGGGTGGGGGGGGGGGGGGGTGGGGGGGGGGGGGGGTGGGGGGGGGGGGGGGTGGGGGGGGGGGGGGGTGGGGGGGGGGGGGGGTGGGGGGGGGGGGGGGTGGGGGGGGGGGGGGGTGGGGGGGGGGGGGGGTGGGGGGGGGGGGGGGTGGGGGGGGGGGGGGGTGGGGGGGGGGGGGGGTGGGGGGGGGGGGGGGTGGGGGGGGGGGGGGGTGGGGGGGGGGGGGGGTGGGGGGGGGGGGGGGTGGGGGGGGGGGGGGGTGGGGGGGGGGGGGGGTGGGGGGGGGGGGGGGTGGGGGGGGGGGGGGGTGGGGGGGGGGGGGGGTGGGGGGGGGGGGGGGTGGGGGGGGGGGGGGGTGGGGGGGGGGGGGGGTGGGGGGGGGGGGGGGTGGGGGGGGGGGGGGGTGGGGGGGGGGGGGGGTGGGGGGGGGGGGGGGTGGGGGGGGGGGGGGGTGGGGGGGGGGGGGGGTGGGGGGGGGGGGGGGTGGGGGGGGGGGGGGGTGGGGGGGGGGGGGGGTGGGGGGGGGGGGGGGTGGGGGGGGGGGGGGGTGGGGGGGGGGGGGGGTGGGGGGGGGGGGGGGTGGGGGGGGGGGGGGGTGGGGGGGGGGGGGGGTGGGGGGGGGGGGGGGTGGGGGGGGGGGGGGGTGGGGGGGGGGGGGGGTGGGGGGGGGGGGGGGTGGGGGGGGGGGGGGGTGGGGGGGGGGGGGGGTGGGGGGGGGGGGGGGTGGGGGGGGGGGGGGGTGGGGGGGGGGGGGGGTGGGGGGGGGGGGGGGTGGGGGGGGGGGGGGGTGGGGGGGGGGGGGGGTGGGGGGGGGGGGGGGTGGGGGGGGGGGGGGGTGGGGGGGGGGGGGGGTGGGGGGGGGGGGGGGTGGGGGGGGGGGGGGGTGGGGGGGGGGGGGGGTGGGGGGGGGGGGGGGTGGGGGGGGGGGGGGGTGGGGGGGGGGGGGGGTGGGGGGGGGGGGGGGTGGGGGGGGGGGGGGGTGGGGGGGGGGGGGGGTGGGGGGGGGGGGGGGTGGGGGGGGGGGGGGGTGGGGGGGGGGGGGGGTGGGGGGGGGGGGGGGTGGGGGGGGGGGGGGGTGGGGGGGGGGGGGGGTGGGGGGGGGGGGGGGTGGGGGGGGGGGGGGGTGGGGGGGGGGGGGGGTGGGGGGGGGGGGGGGTGGGGGGGGGGGGGGGTGGGGGGGGGGGGGGGTGGGGGGGGGGGGGGGTGGGGGGGGGGGGGGGTGGGGGGGGGGGGGGGTGGGGGGGGGGGGGGGTGGGGGGGGGGGGGGGTGGGGGGGGGGGGGGGTGGGGGGGGGGGGGGGTGGGGGGGGGGGGGGGTGGGGGGGGGGGGGGGTGGGGGGGGGGGGGGGTGGGGGGGGGGGGGGGTGGGGGGGGGGGGGGGTGGGGGGGGGGGGGGGTGGGGGGGGGGGGGGGTGGGGGGGGGGGGGGGTGGGGGGGGGGGGGGGTGGGGGGGGGGGGGGGTGGGGGGGGGGGGGGGTGGGGGGGGGGGGGGGTGGGGGGGGGGGGGGGTGGGGGGGGGGGGGGGTGGGGGGGGGGGGGGGTGGGGGGGGGGGGGGGTGGGGGGGGGGGGGGGTGGGGGGGGGGGGGGGTGGGGGGGGGGGGGGGTGGGGGGGGGGGGGGGTGGGGGGGGGGGGGGGTGGGGGGGGGGGGGGGTGGGGGGGGGGGGGGGTGGGGGGGGGGGGGGGTGGGGGGGGGGGGGGGTGGGGGGGGGGGGGGGTGGGGGGGGGGGGGGGTGGGGGGGGGGGGGGGTGGGGGGGGGGGGGGGTGGGGGGGGGGGGGGGTGGGGGGGGGGGGGGGTGGGGGGGGGGGGGGGTGGGGGGGGGGGGGGGTGGGGGGGGGGGGGGGTGGGGGGGGGGGGGGGTGGGGGGGGGGGGGGGTGGGGGGGGGGGGGGGTGGGGGGGGGGGGGGGTGGGGGGGGGGGGGGGTGGGGGGGGGGGGGGGTGGGGGGGGGGGGGGGTGGGGGGGGGGGGGGGTGGGGGGGGGGGGGGGTGGGGGGGGGGGGGGGTGGGGGGGGGGGGGGGTGGGGGGGGGGGGGGGTGGGGGGGGGGGGGGGTGGGGGGGGGGGGGGGTGGGGGGGGGGGGGGGTGGGGGGGGGGGGGGGTGGGGGGGGGGGGGGGTGGGGGGGGGGGGGGGTGGGGGGGGGGGGGGGTGGGGGGGGGGGGGGGTGGGGGGGGGGGGGGGTGGGGGGGGGGGGGGGTGGGGGGGGGGGGGGGTGGGGGGGGGGGGGGGTGGGGGGGGGGGGGGGTGGGGGGGGGGGGGGGTGGGGGGGGGGGGGGGTGGGGGGGGGGGGGGGTGGGGGGGGGGGGGGGTGGGGGGGGGGGGGGGTGGGGGGGGGGGGGGGTGGGGGGGGGGGGGGGTGGGGGGGGGGGGGGGTGGGGGGGGGGGGGGGTGGGGGGGGGGGGGGGTGGGGGGGGGGGGGGGTGGGGGGGGGGGGGGGTGGGGGGGGGGGGGGGTGGGGGGGGGGGGGGGTGGGGGGGGGGGGGGGTGGGGGGGGGGGGGGGTGGGGGGGGGGGGGGGTGGGGGGGGGGGGGGGTGGGGGGGGGGGGGGGTGGGGGGGGGGGGGGGTGGGGGGGGGGGGGGGTGGGGGGGGGGGGGGGTGGGGGGGGGGGGGGGTGGGGGGGGGGGGGGGTGGGGGGGGGGGGGGGTGGGGGGGGGGGGGGGTGGGGGGGGGGGGGGGTGGGGGGGGGGGGGGGTGGGGGGGGGGGGGGGTGGGGGGGGGGGGGGGTGGGGGGGGGGGGGGGTGGGGGGGGGGGGGGGTGGGGGGGGGGGGGGGTGGGGGGGGGGGGGGGTGGGGGGGGGGGGGGGTGGGGGGGGGGGGGGGTGGGGGGGGGGGGGGGTGGGGGGGGGGGGGGGTGGGGGGGGGGGGGGGTGGGGGGGGGGGGGGGTGGGGGGGGGGGGGGGTGGGGGGGGGGGGGGGTGGGGGGGGGGGGGGGTGGGGGGGGGGGGGGGTGGGGGGGGGGGGGGGTGGGGGGGGGGGGGGGTGGGGGGGGGGGGGGGTGGGGGGGGGGGGGGGTGGGGGGGGGGGGGGGTGGGGGGGGGGGGGGGTGGGGGGGGGGGGGGGTGGGGGGGGGGGGGGGTGGGGGGGGGGGGGGGTGGGGGGGGGGGGGGGTGGGGGGGGGGGGGGGTGGGGGGGGGGGGGGGTGGGGGGGGGGGGGGGTGGGGGGGGGGGGGGGTGGGGGGGGGGGGGGGTGGGGGGGGGGGGGGGTGGGGGGGGGGGGGGGTGGGGGGGGGGGGGGGTGGGGGGGGGGGGGGGTGGGGGGGGGGGGGGGTGGGGGGGGGGGGGGGTGGGGGGGGGGGGGGGTGGGGGGGGGGGGGGGTGGGGGGGGGGGGGGGTGGGGGGGGGGGGGGGTGGGGGGGGGGGGGGGTGGGGGGGGGGGGGGGTGGGGGGGGGGGGGGGTGGGGGGGGGGGGGGGTGGGGGGGGGGGGGGGTGGGGGGGGGGGGGGGTGGGGGGGGGGGGGGGTGGGGGGGGGGGGGGGTGGGGGGGGGGGGGGGTGGGGGGGGGGGGGGGTGGGGGGGGGGGGGGGTGGGGGGGGGGGGGGGTGGGGGGGGGGGGGGGTGGGGGGGGGGGGGGGTGGGGGGGGGGGGGGGTGGGGGGGGGGGGGGGTGGGGGGGGGGGGGGGTGGGGGGGGGGGGGGGTGGGGGGGGGGGGGGGTGGGGGGGGGGGGGGGTGGGGGGGGGGGGGGGTGGGGGGGGGGGGGGGTGGGGGGGGGGGGGGGTGGGGGGGGGGGGGGGTGGGGGGGGGGGGGGGTGGGGGGGGGGGGGGGTGGGGGGGGGGGGGGGTGGGGGGGGGGGGGGGTGGGGGGGGGGGGGGGTGGGGGGGGGGGGGGGTGGGGGGGGGGGGGGGTGGGGGGGGGGGGGGGTGGGGGGGGGGGGGGGTGGGGGGGGGGGGGGGTGGGGGGGGGGGGGGGTGGGGGGGGGGGGGGGTGGGGGGGGGGGGGGGTGGGGGGGGGGGGGGGTGGGGGGGGGGGGGGGTGGGGGGGGGGGGGGGTGGGGGGGGGGGGGGGTGGGGGGGGGGGGGGGTGGGGGGGGGGGGGGGTGGGGGGGGGGGGGGGTGGGGGGGGGGGGGGGTGGGGGGGGGGGGGGGTGGGGGGGGGGGGGGGTGGGGGGGGGGGGGGGTGGGGGGGGGGGGGGGTGGGGGGGGGGGGGGGTGGGGGGGGGGGGGGGTGGGGGGGGGGGGGGGTGGGGGGGGGGGGGGGTGGGGGGGGGGGGGGGTGGGGGGGGGGGGGGGTGGGGGGGGGGGGGGGTGGGGGGGGGGGGGGGTGGGGGGGGGGGGGGGTGGGGGGGGGGGGGGGTGGGGGGGGGGGGGGGTGGGGGGGGGGGGGGGTGGGGGGGGGGGGGGGTGGGGGGGGGGGGGGGTGGGGGGGGGGGGGGGTGGGGGGGGGGGGGGGTGGGGGGGGGGGGGGGTGGGGGGGGGGGGGGGTGGGGGGGGGGGGGGGTGGGGGGGGGGGGGGGTGGGGGGGGGGGGGGGTGGGGGGGGGGGGGGGTGGGGGGGGGGGGGGGTGGGGGGGGGGGGGGGTGGGGGGGGGGGGGGGTGGGGGGGGGGGGGGGTGGGGGGGGGGGGGGGTGGGGGGGGGGGGGGGTGGGGGGGGGGGGGGGTGGGGGGGGGGGGGGGTGGGGGGGGGGGGGGGTGGGGGGGGGGGGGGGTGGGGGGGGGGGGGGGTGGGGGGGGGGGGGGGTGGGGGGGGGGGGGGGTGGGGGGGGGGGGGGGTGGGGGGGGGGGGGGGTGGGGGGGGGGGGGGGTGGGGGGGGGGGGGGGTGGGGGGGGGGGGGGGTGGGGGGGGGGGGGGGTGGGGGGGGGGGGGGGTGGGGGGGGGGGGGGGTGGGGGGGGGGGGGGGTGGGGGGGGGGGGGGGTGGGGGGGGGGGGGGGTGGGGGGGGGGGGGGGTGGGGGGGGGGGGGGGTGGGGGGGGGGGGGGGTGGGGGGGGGGGGGGGTGGGGGGGGGGGGGGGTGGGGGGGGGGGGGGGTGGGGGGGGGGGGGGGTGGGGGGGGGGGGGGGTGGGGGGGGGGGGGGGTGGGGGGGGGGGGGGGTGGGGGGGGGGGGGGGTGGGGGGGGGGGGGGGTGGGGGGGGGGGGGGGTGGGGGGGGGGGGGGGTGGGGGGGGGGGGGGGTGGGGGGGGGGGGGGGTGGGGGGGGGGGGGGGTGGGGGGGGGGGGGGGTGGGGGGGGGGGGGGGTGGGGGGGGGGGGGGGTGGGGGGGGGGGGGGGTGGGGGGGGGGGGGGGTGGGGGGGGGGGGGGGTGGGGGGGGGGGGGGGTGGGGGGGGGGGGGGGTGGGGGGGGGGGGGGGTGGGGGGGGGGGGGGGTGGGGGGGGGGGGGGGTGGGGGGGGGGGGGGGTGGGGGGGGGGGGGGGTGGGGGGGGGGGGGGGTGGGGGGGGGGGGGGGTGGGGGGGGGGGGGGGTGGGGGGGGGGGGGGGTGGGGGGGGGGGGGGGTGGGGGGGGGGGGGGGTGGGGGGGGGGGGGGGTGGGGGGGGGGGGGGGTGGGGGGGGGGGGGGGTGGGGGGGGGGGGGGGTGGGGGGGGGGGGGGGTGGGGGGGGGGGGGGGTGGGGGGGGGGGGGGGTGGGGGGGGGGGGGGGTGGGGGGGGGGGGGGGTGGGGGGGGGGGGGGGTGGGGGGGGGGGGGGGTGGGGGGGGGGGGGGGTGGGGGGGGGGGGGGGTGGGGGGGGGGGGGGGTGGGGGGGGGGGGGGGTGGGGGGGGGGGGGGGTGGGGGGGGGGGGGGGTGGGGGGGGGGGGGGGTGGGGGGGGGGGGGGGTGGGGGGGGGGGGGGGTGGGGGGGGGGGGGGGTGGGGGGGGGGGGGGGTGGGGGGGGGGGGGGGTGGGGGGGGGGGGGGGTGGGGGGGGGGGGGGGTGGGGGGGGGGGGGGGTGGGGGGGGGGGGGGGTGGGGGGGGGGGGGGGTGGGGGGGGGGGGGGGTGGGGGGGGGGGGGGGTGGGGGGGGGGGGGGGTGGGGGGGGGGGGGGGTGGGGGGGGGGGGGGGTGGGGGGGGGGGGGGGTGGGGGGGGGGGGGGGTGGGGGGGGGGGGGGGTGGGGGGGGGGGGGGGTGGGGGGGGGGGGGGGTGGGGGGGGGGGGGGGTGGGGGGGGGGGGGGGTGGGGGGGGGGGGGGGTGGGGGGGGGGGGGGGTGGGGGGGGGGGGGGGTGGGGGGGGGGGGGGGTGGGGGGGGGGGGGGGTGGGGGGGGGGGGGGGTGGGGGGGGGGGGGGGTGGGGGGGGGGGGGGGTGGGGGGGGGGGGGGGTGGGGGGGGGGGGGGGTGGGGGGGGGGGGGGGTGGGGGGGGGGGGGGGTGGGGGGGGGGGGGGGTGGGGGGGGGGGGGGGTGGGGGGGGGGGGGGGTGGGGGGGGGGGGGGGTGGGGGGGGGGGGGGGTGGGGGGGGGGGGGGGTGGGGGGGGGGGGGGGTGGGGGGGGGGGGGGGTGGGGGGGGGGGGGGGTGGGGGGGGGGGGGGGTGGGGGGGGGGGGGGGTGGGGGGGGGGGGGGGTGGGGGGGGGGGGGGGTGGGGGGGGGGGGGGGTGGGGGGGGGGGGGGGTGGGGGGGGGGGGGGGTGGGGGGGGGGGGGGGTGGGGGGGGGGGGGGGTGGGGGGGGGGGGGGGTGGGGGGGGGGGGGGGTGGGGGGGGGGGGGGGTGGGGGGGGGGGGGGGTGGGGGGGGGGGGGGGTGGGGGGGGGGGGGGGTGGGGGGGGGGGGGGGTGGGGGGGGGGGGGGGTGGGGGGGGGGGGGGGTGGGGGGGGGGGGGGGTGGGGGGGGGGGGGGGTGGGGGGGGGGGGGGGTGGGGGGGGGGGGGGGTGGGGGGGGGGGGGGGTGGGGGGGGGGGGGGGTGGGGGGGGGGGGGGGTGGGGGGGGGGGGGGGTGGGGGGGGGGGGGGGTGGGGGGGGGGGGGGGTGGGGGGGGGGGGGGGTGGGGGGGGGGGGGGGTGGGGGGGGGGGGGGGTGGGGGGGGGGGGGGGTGGGGGGGGGGGGGGGTGGGGGGGGGGGGGGGTGGGGGGGGGGGGGGGTGGGGGGGGGGGGGGGTGGGGGGGGGGGGGGGTGGGGGGGGGGGGGGGTGGGGGGGGGGGGGGGTGGGGGGGGGGGGGGGTGGGGGGGGGGGGGGGTGGGGGGGGGGGGGGGTGGGGGGGGGGGGGGGTGGGGGGGGGGGGGGGTGGGGGGGGGGGGGGGTGGGGGGGGGGGGGGGTGGGGGGGGGGGGGGGTGGGGGGGGGGGGGGGTGGGGGGGGGGGGGGGTGGGGGGGGGGGGGGGTGGGGGGGGGGGGGGGTGGGGGGGGGGGGGGGTGGGGGGGGGGGGGGGTGGGGGGGGGGGGGGGTGGGGGGGGGGGGGGGTGGGGGGGGGGGGGGGTGGGGGGGGGGGGGGGTGGGGGGGGGGGGGGGTGGGGGGGGGGGGGGGTGGGGGGGGGGGGGGGTGGGGGGGGGGGGGGGTGGGGGGGGGGGGGGGTGGGGGGGGGGGGGGGTGGGGGGGGGGGGGGGTGGGGGGGGGGGGGGGTGGGGGGGGGGGGGGGTGGGGGGGGGGGGGGGTGGGGGGGGGGGGGGGTGGGGGGGGGGGGGGGTGGGGGGGGGGGGGGGTGGGGGGGGGGGGGGGTGGGGGGGGGGGGGGGTGGGGGGGGGGGGGGGTGGGGGGGGGGGGGGGTGGGGGGGGGGGGGGGTGGGGGGGGGGGGGGGTGGGGGGGGGGGGGGGTGGGGGGGGGGGGGGGTGGGGGGGGGGGGGGGTGGGGGGGGGGGGGGGTGGGGGGGGGGGGGGGTGGGGGGGGGGGGGGGTGGGGGGGGGGGGGGGTGGGGGGGGGGGGGGGTGGGGGGGGGGGGGGGTGGGGGGGGGGGGGGGTGGGGGGGGGGGGGGGTGGGGGGGGGGGGGGGTGGGGGGGGGGGGGGGTGGGGGGGGGGGGGGGTGGGGGGGGGGGGGGGTGGGGGGGGGGGGGGGTGGGGGGGGGGGGGGGTGGGGGGGGGGGGGGGTGGGGGGGGGGGGGGGTGGGGGGGGGGGGGGGTGGGGGGGGGGGGGGGTGGGGGGGGGGGGGGGTGGGGGGGGGGGGGGGTGGGGGGGGGGGGGGGTGGGGGGGGGGGGGGGTGGGGGGGGGGGGGGGTGGGGGGGGGGGGGGGTGGGGGGGGGGGGGGGTGGGGGGGGGGGGGGGTGGGGGGGGGGGGGGGTGGGGGGGGGGGGGGGTGGGGGGGGGGGGGGGTGGGGGGGGGGGGGGGTGGGGGGGGGGGGGGGTGGGGGGGGGGGGGGGTGGGGGGGGGGGGGGGTGGGGGGGGGGGGGGGTGGGGGGGGGGGGGGGTGGGGGGGGGGGGGGGTGGGGGGGGGGGGGGGTGGGGGGGGGGGGGGGTGGGGGGGGGGGGGGGTGGGGGGGGGGGGGGGTGGGGGGGGGGGGGGGTGGGGGGGGGGGGGGGTGGGGGGGGGGGGGGGTGGGGGGGGGGGGGGGTGGGGGGGGGGGGGGGTGGGGGGGGGGGGGGGTGGGGGGGGGGGGGGGTGGGGGGGGGGGGGGGTGGGGGGGGGGGGGGGTGGGGGGGGGGGGGGGTGGGGGGGGGGGGGGGTGGGGGGGGGGGGGGGTGGGGGGGGGGGGGGGTGGGGGGGGGGGGGGGTGGGGGGGGGGGGGGGTGGGGGGGGGGGGGGGTGGGGGGGGGGGGGGGTGGGGGGGGGGGGGGGTGGGGGGGGGGGGGGGTGGGGGGGGGGGGGGGTGGGGGGGGGGGGGGGTGGGGGGGGGGGGGGGTGGGGGGGGGGGGGGGTGGGGGGGGGGGGGGGTGGGGGGGGGGGGGGGTGGGGGGGGGGGGGGGTGGGGGGGGGGGGGGGTGGGGGGGGGGGGGGGTGGGGGGGGGGGGGGGTGGGGGGGGGGGGGGGTGGGGGGGGGGGGGGGTGGGGGGGGGGGGGGGTGGGGGGGGGGGGGGGTGGGGGGGGGGGGGGGTGGGGGGGGGGGGGGGTGGGGGGGGGGGGGGGTGGGGGGGGGGGGGGGTGGGGGGGGGGGGGGGTGGGGGGGGGGGGGGGTGGGGGGGGGGGGGGGTGGGGGGGGGGGGGGGTGGGGGGGGGGGGGGGTGGGGGGGGGGGGGGGTGGGGGGGGGGGGGGGTGGGGGGGGGGGGGGGTGGGGGGGGGGGGGGGTGGGGGGGGGGGGGGGTGGGGGGGGGGGGGGGTGGGGGGGGGGGGGGGTGGGGGGGGGGGGGGGTGGGGGGGGGGGGGGGTGGGGGGGGGGGGGGGTGGGGGGGGGGGGGGGTGGGGGGGGGGGGGGGTGGGGGGGGGGGGGGGTGGGGGGGGGGGGGGGTGGGGGGGGGGGGGGGTGGGGGGGGGGGGGGGTGGGGGGGGGGGGGGGTGGGGGGGGGGGGGGGTGGGGGGGGGGGGGGGTGGGGGGGGGGGGGGGTGGGGGGGGGGGGGGGTGGGGGGGGGGGGGGGTGGGGGGGGGGGGGGGTGGGGGGGGGGGGGGGTGGGGGGGGGGGGGGGTGGGGGGGGGGGGGGGTGGGGGGGGGGGGGGGTGGGGGGGGGGGGGGGTGGGGGGGGGGGGGGGTGGGGGGGGGGGGGGGTGGGGGGGGGGGGGGGTGGGGGGGGGGGGGGGTGGGGGGGGGGGGGGGTGGGGGGGGGGGGGGGTGGGGGGGGGGGGGGGTGGGGGGGGGGGGGGGTGGGGGGGGGGGGGGGTGGGGGGGGGGGGGGGTGGGGGGGGGGGGGGGTGGGGGGGGGGGGGGGTGGGGGGGGGGGGGGGTGGGGGGGGGGGGGGGTGGGGGGGGGGGGGGGTGGGGGGGGGGGGGGGTGGGGGGGGGGGGGGGTGGGGGGGGGGGGGGGTGGGGGGGGGGGGGGGTGGGGGGGGGGGGGGGTGGGGGGGGGGGGGGGTGGGGGGGGGGGGGGGTGGGGGGGGGGGGGGGTGGGGGGGGGGGGGGGTGGGGGGGGGGGGGGGTGGGGGGGGGGGGGGGTGGGGGGGGGGGGGGGTGGGGGGGGGGGGGGGTGGGGGGGGGGGGGGGTGGGGGGGGGGGGGGGTGGGGGGGGGGGGGGGTGGGGGGGGGGGGGGGTGGGGGGGGGGGGGGGTGGGGGGGGGGGGGGGTGGGGGGGGGGGGGGGTGGGGGGGGGGGGGGGTGGGGGGGGGGGGGGGTGGGGGGGGGGGGGGGTGGGGGGGGGGGGGGGTGGGGGGGGGGGGGGGTGGGGGGGGGGGGGGGTGGGGGGGGGGGGGGGTGGGGGGGGGGGGGGGTGGGGGGGGGGGGGGGTGGGGGGGGGGGGGGGTGGGGGGGGGGGGGGGTGGGGGGGGGGGGGGGTGGGGGGGGGGGGGGGTGGGGGGGGGGGGGGGTGGGGGGGGGGGGGGGTGGGGGGGGGGGGGGGTGGGGGGGGGGGGGGGTGGGGGGGGGGGGGGGTGGGGGGGGGGGGGGGTGGGGGGGGGGGGGGGTGGGGGGGGGGGGGGGTGGGGGGGGGGGGGGGTGGGGGGGGGGGGGGGTGGGGGGGGGGGGGGGTGGGGGGGGGGGGGGGTGGGGGGGGGGGGGGGTGGGGGGGGGGGGGGGTGGGGGGGGGGGGGGGTGGGGGGGGGGGGGGGTGGGGGGGGGGGGGGGTGGGGGGGGGGGGGGGTGGGGGGGGGGGGGGGTGGGGGGGGGGGGGGGTGGGGGGGGGGGGGGGTGGGGGGGGGGGGGGGTGGGGGGGGGGGGGGGTGGGGGGGGGGGGGGGTGGGGGGGGGGGGGGGTGGGGGGGGGGGGGGGTGGGGGGGGGGGGGGGTGGGGGGGGGGGGGGGTGGGGGGGGGGGGGGGTGGGGGGGGGGGGGGGTGGGGGGGGGGGGGGGTGGGGGGGGGGGGGGGTGGGGGGGGGGGGGGGTGGGGGGGGGGGGGGGTGGGGGGGGGGGGGGGTGGGGGGGGGGGGGGGTGGGGGGGGGGGGGGGTGGGGGGGGGGGGGGGTGGGGGGGGGGGGGGGTGGGGGGGGGGGGGGGTGGGGGGGGGGGGGGGTGGGGGGGGGGGGGGGTGGGGGGGGGGGGGGGTGGGGGGGGGGGGGGGTGGGGGGGGGGGGGGGTGGGGGGGGGGGGGGGTGGGGGGGGGGGGGGGTGGGGGGGGGGGGGGGTGGGGGGGGGGGGGGGTGGGGGGGGGGGGGGGTGGGGGGGGGGGGGGGTGGGGGGGGGGGGGGGTGGGGGGGGGGGGGGGTGGGGGGGGGGGGGGGTGGGGGGGGGGGGGGGTGGGGGGGGGGGGGGGTGGGGGGGGGGGGGGGTGGGGGGGGGGGGGGGTGGGGGGGGGGGGGGGTGGGGGGGGGGGGGGGTGGGGGGGGGGGGGGGTGGGGGGGGGGGGGGGTGGGGGGGGGGGGGGGTGGGGGGGGGGGGGGGTGGGGGGGGGGGGGGGTGGGGGGGGGGGGGGGTGGGGGGGGGGGGGGGTGGGGGGGGGGGGGGGTGGGGGGGGGGGGGGGTGGGGGGGGGGGGGGGTGGGGGGGGGGGGGGGTGGGGGGGGGGGGGGGTGGGGGGGGGGGGGGGTGGGGGGGGGGGGGGGTGGGGGGGGGGGGGGGTGGGGGGGGGGGGGGGTGGGGGGGGGGGGGGGTGGGGGGGGGGGGGGGTGGGGGGGGGGGGGGGTGGGGGGGGGGGGGGGTGGGGGGGGGGGGGGGTGGGGGGGGGGGGGGGTGGGGGGGGGGGGGGGTGGGGGGGGGGGGGGGTGGGGGGGGGGGGGGGTGGGGGGGGGGGGGGGTGGGGGGGGGGGGGGGTGGGGGGGGGGGGGGGTGGGGGGGGGGGGGGGTGGGGGGGGGGGGGGGTGGGGGGGGGGGGGGGTGGGGGGGGGGGGGGGTGGGGGGGGGGGGGGGTGGGGGGGGGGGGGGGTGGGGGGGGGGGGGGGTGGGGGGGGGGGGGGGTGGGGGGGGGGGGGGGTGGGGGGGGGGGGGGGTGGGGGGGGGGGGGGGTGGGGGGGGGGGGGGGTGGGGGGGGGGGGGGGTGGGGGGGGGGGGGGGTGGGGGGGGGGGGGGGTGGGGGGGGGGGGGGGTGGGGGGGGGGGGGGGTGGGGGGGGGGGGGGGTGGGGGGGGGGGGGGGTGGGGGGGGGGGGGGGTGGGGGGGGGGGGGGGTGGGGGGGGGGGGGGGTGGGGGGGGGGGGGGGTGGGGGGGGGGGGGGGTGGGGGGGGGGGGGGGTGGGGGGGGGGGGGGGTGGGGGGGGGGGGGGGTGGGGGGGGGGGGGGGTGGGGGGGGGGGGGGGTGGGGGGGGGGGGGGGTGGGGGGGGGGGGGGGTGGGGGGGGGGGGGGGTGGGGGGGGGGGGGGGTGGGGGGGGGGGGGGGTGGGGGGGGGGGGGGGTGGGGGGGGGGGGGGGTGGGGGGGGGGGGGGGTGGGGGGGGGGGGGGGTGGGGGGGGGGGGGGGTGGGGGGGGGGGGGGGTGGGGGGGGGGGGGGGTGGGGGGGGGGGGGGGTGGGGGGGGGGGGGGGTGGGGGGGGGGGGGGGTGGGGGGGGGGGGGGGTGGGGGGGGGGGGGGGTGGGGGGGGGGGGGGGTGGGGGGGGGGGGGGGTGGGGGGGGGGGGGGGTGGGGGGGGGGGGGGGTGGGGGGGGGGGGGGGTGGGGGGGGGGGGGGGTGGGGGGGGGGGGGGGTGGGGGGGGGGGGGGGTGGGGGGGGGGGGGGGTGGGGGGGGGGGGGGGTGGGGGGGGGGGGGGGTGGGGGGGGGGGGGGGTGGGGGGGGGGGGGGGTGGGGGGGGGGGGGGGTGGGGGGGGGGGGGGGTGGGGGGGGGGGGGGGTGGGGGGGGGGGGGGGTGGGGGGGGGGGGGGGTGGGGGGGGGGGGGGGTGGGGGGGGGGGGGGGTGGGGGGGGGGGGGGGTGGGGGGGGGGGGGGGTGGGGGGGGGGGGGGGTGGGGGGGGGGGGGGGTGGGGGGGGGGGGGGGTGGGGGGGGGGGGGGGTGGGGGGGGGGGGGGGTGGGGGGGGGGGGGGGTGGGGGGGGGGGGGGGTGGGGGGGGGGGGGGGTGGGGGGGGGGGGGGGTGGGGGGGGGGGGGGGTGGGGGGGGGGGGGGGTGGGGGGGGGGGGGGGTGGGGGGGGGGGGGGGTGGGGGGGGGGGGGGGTGGGGGGGGGGGGGGGTGGGGGGGGGGGGGGGTGGGGGGGGGGGGGGGTGGGGGGGGGGGGGGGTGGGGGGGGGGGGGGGTGGGGGGGGGGGGGGGTGGGGGGGGGGGGGGGTGGGGGGGGGGGGGGGTGGGGGGGGGGGGGGGTGGGGGGGGGGGGGGGTGGGGGGGGGGGGGGGTGGGGGGGGGGGGGGGTGGGGGGGGGGGGGGGTGGGGGGGGGGGGGGGTGGGGGGGGGGGGGGGTGGGGGGGGGGGGGGGTGGGGGGGGGGGGGGGTGGGGGGGGGGGGGGGTGGGGGGGGGGGGGGGTGGGGGGGGGGGGGGGTGGGGGGGGGGGGGGGTGGGGGGGGGGGGGGGTGGGGGGGGGGGGGGGTGGGGGGGGGGGGGGGTGGGGGGGGGGGGGGGTGGGGGGGGGGGGGGGTGGGGGGGGGGGGGGGTGGGGGGGGGGGGGGGTGGGGGGGGGGGGGGGTGGGGGGGGGGGGGGGTGGGGGGGGGGGGGGGTGGGGGGGGGGGGGGGTGGGGGGGGGGGGGGGTGGGGGGGGGGGGGGGTGGGGGGGGGGGGGGGTGGGGGGGGGGGGGGGTGGGGGGGGGGGGGGGTGGGGGGGGGGGGGGGTGGGGGGGGGGGGGGGTGGGGGGGGGGGGGGGTGGGGGGGGGGGGGGGTGGGGGGGGGGGGGGGTGGGGGGGGGGGGGGGTGGGGGGGGGGGGGGGTGGGGGGGGGGGGGGGTGGGGGGGGGGGGGGGTGGGGGGGGGGGGGGGTGGGGGGGGGGGGGGGTGGGGGGGGGGGGGGGTGGGGGGGGGGGGGGGTGGGGGGGGGGGGGGGTGGGGGGGGGGGGGGGTGGGGGGGGGGGGGGGTGGGGGGGGGGGGGGGTGGGGGGGGGGGGGGGTGGGGGGGGGGGGGGGTGGGGGGGGGGGGGGGTGGGGGGGGGGGGGGGTGGGGGGGGGGGGGGGTGGGGGGGGGGGGGGGTGGGGGGGGGGGGGGGTGGGGGGGGGGGGGGGTGGGGGGGGGGGGGGGTGGGGGGGGGGGGGGGTGGGGGGGGGGGGGGGTGGGGGGGGGGGGGGGTGGGGGGGGGGGGGGGTGGGGGGGGGGGGGGGTGGGGGGGGGGGGGGGTGGGGGGGGGGGGGGGTGGGGGGGGGGGGGGGTGGGGGGGGGGGGGGGTGGGGGGGGGGGGGGGTGGGGGGGGGGGGGGGTGGGGGGGGGGGGGGGTGGGGGGGGGGGGGGGTGGGGGGGGGGGGGGGTGGGGGGGGGGGGGGGTGGGGGGGGGGGGGGGTGGGGGGGGGGGGGGGTGGGGGGGGGGGGGGGTGGGGGGGGGGGGGGGTGGGGGGGGGGGGGGGTGGGGGGGGGGGGGGGTGGGGGGGGGGGGGGGTGGGGGGGGGGGGGGGTGGGGGGGGGGGGGGGTGGGGGGGGGGGGGGGTGGGGGGGGGGGGGGGTGGGGGGGGGGGGGGGTGGGGGGGGGGGGGGGTGGGGGGGGGGGGGGGTGGGGGGGGGGGGGGGTGGGGGGGGGGGGGGGTGGGGGGGGGGGGGGGTGGGGGGGGGGGGGGGTGGGGGGGGGGGGGGGTGGGGGGGGGGGGGGGTGGGGGGGGGGGGGGGTGGGGGGGGGGGGGGGTGGGGGGGGGGGGGGGTGGGGGGGGGGGGGGGTGGGGGGGGGGGGGGGTGGGGGGGGGGGGGGGTGGGGGGGGGGGGGGGTGGGGGGGGGGGGGGGTGGGGGGGGGGGGGGGTGGGGGGGGGGGGGGGTGGGGGGGGGGGGGGGTGGGGGGGGGGGGGGGTGGGGGGGGGGGGGGGTGGGGGGGGGGGGGGGTGGGGGGGGGGGGGGGTGGGGGGGGGGGGGGGTGGGGGGGGGGGGGGGTGGGGGGGGGGGGGGGTGGGGGGGGGGGGGGGTGGGGGGGGGGGGGGGTGGGGGGGGGGGGGGGTGGGGGGGGGGGGGGGTGGGGGGGGGGGGGGGTGGGGGGGGGGGGGGGTGGGGGGGGGGGGGGGTGGGGGGGGGGGGGGGTGGGGGGGGGGGGGGGTGGGGGGGGGGGGGGGTGGGGGGGGGGGGGGGTGGGGGGGGGGGGGGGTGGGGGGGGGGGGGGGTGGGGGGGGGGGGGGGTGGGGGGGGGGGGGGGTGGGGGGGGGGGGGGGTGGGGGGGGGGGGGGGTGGGGGGGGGGGGGGGTGGGGGGGGGGGGGGGTGGGGGGGGGGGGGGGTGGGGGGGGGGGGGGGTGGGGGGGGGGGGGGGTGGGGGGGGGGGGGGGTGGGGGGGGGGGGGGGTGGGGGGGGGGGGGGGTGGGGGGGGGGGGGGGTGGGGGGGGGGGGGGGTGGGGGGGGGGGGGGGTGGGGGGGGGGGGGGGTGGGGGGGGGGGGGGGTGGGGGGGGGGGGGGGTGGGGGGGGGGGGGGGTGGGGGGGGGGGGGGGTGGGGGGGGGGGGGGGTGGGGGGGGGGGGGGGTGGGGGGGGGGGGGGGTGGGGGGGGGGGGGGGTGGGGGGGGGGGGGGGTGGGGGGGGGGGGGGGTGGGGGGGGGGGGGGGTGGGGGGGGGGGGGGGTGGGGGGGGGGGGGGGTGGGGGGGGGGGGGGGTGGGGGGGGGGGGGGGTGGGGGGGGGGGGGGGTGGGGGGGGGGGGGGGTGGGGGGGGGGGGGGGTGGGGGGGGGGGGGGGTGGGGGGGGGGGGGGGTGGGGGGGGGGGGGGGTGGGGGGGGGGGGGGGTGGGGGGGGGGGGGGGTGGGGGGGGGGGGGGGTGGGGGGGGGGGGGGGTGGGGGGGGGGGGGGGTGGGGGGGGGGGGGGGTGGGGGGGGGGGGGGGTGGGGGGGGGGGGGGGTGGGGGGGGGGGGGGGTGGGGGGGGGGGGGGGTGGGGGGGGGGGGGGGTGGGGGGGGGGGGGGGTGGGGGGGGGGGGGGGTGGGGGGGGGGGGGGGTGGGGGGGGGGGGGGGTGGGGGGGGGGGGGGGTGGGGGGGGGGGGGGGTGGGGGGGGGGGGGGGTGGGGGGGGGGGGGGGTGGGGGGGGGGGGGGGTGGGGGGGGGGGGGGGTGGGGGGGGGGGGGGGTGGGGGGGGGGGGGGGTGGGGGGGGGGGGGGGTGGGGGGGGGGGGGGGTGGGGGGGGGGGGGGGTGGGGGGGGGGGGGGGTGGGGGGGGGGGGGGGTGGGGGGGGGGGGGGGTGGGGGGGGGGGGGGGTGGGGGGGGGGGGGGGTGGGGGGGGGGGGGGGTGGGGGGGGGGGGGGGTGGGGGGGGGGGGGGGTGGGGGGGGGGGGGGGTGGGGGGGGGGGGGGGTGGGGGGGGGGGGGGGTGGGGGGGGGGGGGGGTGGGGGGGGGGGGGGGTGGGGGGGGGGGGGGGTGGGGGGGGGGGGGGGTGGGGGGGGGGGGGGGTGGGGGGGGGGGGGGGTGGGGGGGGGGGGGGGTGGGGGGGGGGGGGGGTGGGGGGGGGGGGGGGTGGGGGGGGGGGGGGGTGGGGGGGGGGGGGGGTGGGGGGGGGGGGGGGTGGGGGGGGGGGGGGGTGGGGGGGGGGGGGGGTGGGGGGGGGGGGGGGTGGGGGGGGGGGGGGGTGGGGGGGGGGGGGGGTGGGGGGGGGGGGGGGTGGGGGGGGGGGGGGGTGGGGGGGGGGGGGGGTGGGGGGGGGGGGGGGTGGGGGGGGGGGGGGGTGGGGGGGGGGGGGGGTGGGGGGGGGGGGGGGTGGGGGGGGGGGGGGGTGGGGGGGGGGGGGGGTGGGGGGGGGGGGGGGTGGGGGGGGGGGGGGGTGGGGGGGGGGGGGGGTGGGGGGGGGGGGGGGTGGGGGGGGGGGGGGGTGGGGGGGGGGGGGGGTGGGGGGGGGGGGGGGTGGGGGGGGGGGGGGGTGGGGGGGGGGGGGGGTGGGGGGGGGGGGGGGTGGGGGGGGGGGGGGGTGGGGGGGGGGGGGGGTGGGGGGGGGGGGGGGTGGGGGGGGGGGGGGGTGGGGGGGGGGGGGGGTGGGGGGGGGGGGGGGTGGGGGGGGGGGGGGGTGGGGGGGGGGGGGGGTGGGGGGGGGGGGGGGTGGGGGGGGGGGGGGGTGGGGGGGGGGGGGGGTGGGGGGGGGGGGGGGTGGGGGGGGGGGGGGGTGGGGGGGGGGGGGGGTGGGGGGGGGGGGGGGTGGGGGGGGGGGGGGGTGGGGGGGGGGGGGGGTGGGGGGGGGGGGGGGTGGGGGGGGGGGGGGGTGGGGGGGGGGGGGGGTGGGGGGGGGGGGGGGTGGGGGGGGGGGGGGGTGGGGGGGGGGGGGGGTGGGGGGGGGGGGGGGTGGGGGGGGGGGGGGGTGGGGGGGGGGGGGGGTGGGGGGGGGGGGGGGTGGGGGGGGGGGGGGGTGGGGGGGGGGGGGGGTGGGGGGGGGGGGGGGTGGGGGGGGGGGGGGGTGGGGGGGGGGGGGGGTGGGGGGGGGGGGGGGTGGGGGGGGGGGGGGGTGGGGGGGGGGGGGGGTGGGGGGGGGGGGGGGTGGGGGGGGGGGGGGGTGGGGGGGGGGGGGGGTGGGGGGGGGGGGGGGTGGGGGGGGGGGGGGGTGGGGGGGGGGGGGGGTGGGGGGGGGGGGGGGTGGGGGGGGGGGGGGGTGGGGGGGGGGGGGGGTGGGGGGGGGGGGGGGTGGGGGGGGGGGGGGGTGGGGGGGGGGGGGGGTGGGGGGGGGGGGGGGTGGGGGGGGGGGGGGGTGGGGGGGGGGGGGGGTGGGGGGGGGGGGGGGTGGGGGGGGGGGGGGGTGGGGGGGGGGGGGGGTGGGGGGGGGGGGGGGTGGGGGGGGGGGGGGGTGGGGGGGGGGGGGGGTGGGGGGGGGGGGGGGTGGGGGGGGGGGGGGGTGGGGGGGGGGGGGGGTGGGGGGGGGGGGGGGTGGGGGGGGGGGGGGGTGGGGGGGGGGGGGGGTGGGGGGGGGGGGGGGTGGGGGGGGGGGGGGGTGGGGGGGGGGGGGGGTGGGGGGGGGGGGGGGTGGGGGGGGGGGGGGGTGGGGGGGGGGGGGGGTGGGGGGGGGGGGGGGTGGGGGGGGGGGGGGGTGGGGGGGGGGGGGGGTGGGGGGGGGGGGGGGTGGGGGGGGGGGGGGGTGGGGGGGGGGGGGGGTGGGGGGGGGGGGGGGTGGGGGGGGGGGGGGGTGGGGGGGGGGGGGGGTGGGGGGGGGGGGGGGTGGGGGGGGGGGGGGGTGGGGGGGGGGGGGGGTGGGGGGGGGGGGGGGTGGGGGGGGGGGGGGGTGGGGGGGGGGGGGGGTGGGGGGGGGGGGGGGTGGGGGGGGGGGGGGGTGGGGGGGGGGGGGGGTGGGGGGGGGGGGGGGTGGGGGGGGGGGGGGGTGGGGGGGGGGGGGGGTGGGGGGGGGGGGGGGTGGGGGGGGGGGGGGGTGGGGGGGGGGGGGGGTGGGGGGGGGGGGGGGTGGGGGGGGGGGGGGGTGGGGGGGGGGGGGGGTGGGGGGGGGGGGGGGTGGGGGGGGGGGGGGGTGGGGGGGGGGGGGGGTGGGGGGGGGGGGGGGTGGGGGGGGGGGGGGGTGGGGGGGGGGGGGGGTGGGGGGGGGGGGGGGTGGGGGGGGGGGGGGGTGGGGGGGGGGGGGGGTGGGGGGGGGGGGGGGTGGGGGGGGGGGGGGGTGGGGGGGGGGGGGGGTGGGGGGGGGGGGGGGTGGGGGGGGGGGGGGGTGGGGGGGGGGGGGGGTGGGGGGGGGGGGGGGTGGGGGGGGGGGGGGGTGGGGGGGGGGGGGGGTGGGGGGGGGGGGGGGTGGGGGGGGGGGGGGGTGGGGGGGGGGGGGGGTGGGGGGGGGGGGGGGTGGGGGGGGGGGGGGGTGGGGGGGGGGGGGGGTGGGGGGGGGGGGGGGTGGGGGGGGGGGGGGGTGGGGGGGGGGGGGGGTGGGGGGGGGGGGGGGTGGGGGGGGGGGGGGGTGGGGGGGGGGGGGGGTGGGGGGGGGGGGGGGTGGGGGGGGGGGGGGGTGGGGGGGGGGGGGGGTGGGGGGGGGGGGGGGTGGGGGGGGGGGGGGGTGGGGGGGGGGGGGGGTGGGGGGGGGGGGGGGTGGGGGGGGGGGGGGGTGGGGGGGGGGGGGGGTGGGGGGGGGGGGGGGTGGGGGGGGGGGGGGGTGGGGGGGGGGGGGGGTGGGGGGGGGGGGGGGTGGGGGGGGGGGGGGGTGGGGGGGGGGGGGGGTGGGGGGGGGGGGGGGTGGGGGGGGGGGGGGGTGGGGGGGGGGGGGGGTGGGGGGGGGGGGGGGTGGGGGGGGGGGGGGGTGGGGGGGGGGGGGGGTGGGGGGGGGGGGGGGTGGGGGGGGGGGGGGGTGGGGGGGGGGGGGGGTGGGGGGGGGGGGGGGTGGGGGGGGGGGGGGGTGGGGGGGGGGGGGGGTGGGGGGGGGGGGGGGTGGGGGGGGGGGGGGGTGGGGGGGGGGGGGGGTGGGGGGGGGGGGGGGTGGGGGGGGGGGGGGGTGGGGGGGGGGGGGGGTGGGGGGGGGGGGGGGTGGGGGGGGGGGGGGGTGGGGGGGGGGGGGGGTGGGGGGGGGGGGGGGTGGGGGGGGGGGGGGGTGGGGGGGGGGGGGGGTGGGGGGGGGGGGGGGTGGGGGGGGGGGGGGGTGGGGGGGGGGGGGGGTGGGGGGGGGGGGGGGTGGGGGGGGGGGGGGGTGGGGGGGGGGGGGGGTGGGGGGGGGGGGGGGTGGGGGGGGGGGGGGGTGGGGGGGGGGGGGGGTGGGGGGGGGGGGGGGTGGGGGGGGGGGGGGGTGGGGGGGGGGGGGGGTGGGGGGGGGGGGGGGTGGGGGGGGGGGGGGGTGGGGGGGGGGGGGGGTGGGGGGGGGGGGGGGTGGGGGGGGGGGGGGGTGGGGGGGGGGGGGGGTGGGGGGGGGGGGGGGTGGGGGGGGGGGGGGGTGGGGGGGGGGGGGGGTGGGGGGGGGGGGGGGTGGGGGGGGGGGGGGGTGGGGGGGGGGGGGGGTGGGGGGGGGGGGGGGTGGGGGGGGGGGGGGGTGGGGGGGGGGGGGGGTGGGGGGGGGGGGGGGTGGGGGGGGGGGGGGGTGGGGGGGGGGGGGGGTGGGGGGGGGGGGGGGTGGGGGGGGGGGGGGGTGGGGGGGGGGGGGGGTGGGGGGGGGGGGGGGTGGGGGGGGGGGGGGGTGGGGGGGGGGGGGGGTGGGGGGGGGGGGGGGTGGGGGGGGGGGGGGGTGGGGGGGGGGGGGGGTGGGGGGGGGGGGGGGTGGGGGGGGGGGGGGGTGGGGGGGGGGGGGGGTGGGGGGGGGGGGGGGTGGGGGGGGGGGGGGGTGGGGGGGGGGGGGGGTGGGGGGGGGGGGGGGTGGGGGGGGGGGGGGGTGGGGGGGGGGGGGGGTGGGGGGGGGGGGGGGTGGGGGGGGGGGGGGGTGGGGGGGGGGGGGGGTGGGGGGGGGGGGGGGTGGGGGGGGGGGGGGGTGGGGGGGGGGGGGGGTGGGGGGGGGGGGGGGTGGGGGGGGGGGGGGGTGGGGGGGGGGGGGGGTGGGGGGGGGGGGGGGTGGGGGGGGGGGGGGGTGGGGGGGGGGGGGGGTGGGGGGGGGGGGGGGTGGGGGGGGGGGGGGGTGGGGGGGGGGGGGGGTGGGGGGGGGGGGGGGTGGGGGGGGGGGGGGGTGGGGGGGGGGGGGGGTGGGGGGGGGGGGGGGTGGGGGGGGGGGGGGGTGGGGGGGGGGGGGGGTGGGGGGGGGGGGGGGTGGGGGGGGGGGGGGGTGGGGGGGGGGGGGGGTGGGGGGGGGGGGGGGTGGGGGGGGGGGGGGGTGGGGGGGGGGGGGGGTGGGGGGGGGGGGGGGTGGGGGGGGGGGGGGGTGGGGGGGGGGGGGGGTGGGGGGGGGGGGGGGTGGGGGGGGGGGGGGGTGGGGGGGGGGGGGGGTGGGGGGGGGGGGGGGTGGGGGGGGGGGGGGGTGGGGGGGGGGGGGGGTGGGGGGGGGGGGGGGTGGGGGGGGGGGGGGGTGGGGGGGGGGGGGGGTGGGGGGGGGGGGGGGTGGGGGGGGGGGGGGGTGGGGGGGGGGGGGGGTGGGGGGGGGGGGGGGTGGGGGGGGGGGGGGGTGGGGGGGGGGGGGGGTGGGGGGGGGGGGGGGTGGGGGGGGGGGGGGGTGGGGGGGGGGGGGGGTGGGGGGGGGGGGGGGTGGGGGGGGGGGGGGGTGGGGGGGGGGGGGGGTGGGGGGGGGGGGGGGTGGGGGGGGGGGGGGGTGGGGGGGGGGGGGGGTGGGGGGGGGGGGGGGTGGGGGGGGGGGGGGGTGGGGGGGGGGGGGGGTGGGGGGGGGGGGGGGTGGGGGGGGGGGGGGGTGGGGGGGGGGGGGGGTGGGGGGGGGGGGGGGTGGGGGGGGGGGGGGGTGGGGGGGGGGGGGGGTGGGGGGGGGGGGGGGTGGGGGGGGGGGGGGGTGGGGGGGGGGGGGGGTGGGGGGGGGGGGGGGTGGGGGGGGGGGGGGGTGGGGGGGGGGGGGGGTGGGGGGGGGGGGGGGTGGGGGGGGGGGGGGGTGGGGGGGGGGGGGGGTGGGGGGGGGGGGGGGTGGGGGGGGGGGGGGGTGGGGGGGGGGGGGGGTGGGGGGGGGGGGGGGTGGGGGGGGGGGGGGGTGGGGGGGGGGGGGGGTGGGGGGGGGGGGGGGTGGGGGGGGGGGGGGGTGGGGGGGGGGGGGGGTGGGGGGGGGGGGGGGTGGGGGGGGGGGGGGGTGGGGGGGGGGGGGGGTGGGGGGGGGGGGGGGTGGGGGGGGGGGGGGGTGGGGGGGGGGGGGGGTGGGGGGGGGGGGGGGTGGGGGGGGGGGGGGGTGGGGGGGGGGGGGGGTGGGGGGGGGGGGGGGTGGGGGGGGGGGGGGGTGGGGGGGGGGGGGGGTGGGGGGGGGGGGGGGTGGGGGGGGGGGGGGGTGGGGGGGGGGGGGGGTGGGGGGGGGGGGGGGTGGGGGGGGGGGGGGGTGGGGGGGGGGGGGGGTGGGGGGGGGGGGGGGTGGGGGGGGGGGGGGGTGGGGGGGGGGGGGGGTGGGGGGGGGGGGGGGTGGGGGGGGGGGGGGGTGGGGGGGGGGGGGGGTGGGGGGGGGGGGGGGTGGGGGGGGGGGGGGGTGGGGGGGGGGGGGGGTGGGGGGGGGGGGGGGTGGGGGGGGGGGGGGGTGGGGGGGGGGGGGGGTGGGGGGGGGGGGGGGTGGGGGGGGGGGGGGGTGGGGGGGGGGGGGGGTGGGGGGGGGGGGGGGTGGGGGGGGGGGGGGGTGGGGGGGGGGGGGGGTGGGGGGGGGGGGGGGTGGGGGGGGGGGGGGGTGGGGGGGGGGGGGGGTGGGGGGGGGGGGGGGTGGGGGGGGGGGGGGGTGGGGGGGGGGGGGGGTGGGGGGGGGGGGGGGTGGGGGGGGGGGGGGGTGGGGGGGGGGGGGGGTGGGGGGGGGGGGGGGTGGGGGGGGGGGGGGGTGGGGGGGGGGGGGGGTGGGGGGGGGGGGGGGTGGGGGGGGGGGGGGGTGGGGGGGGGGGGGGGTGGGGGGGGGGGGGGGTGGGGGGGGGGGGGGGTGGGGGGGGGGGGGGGTGGGGGGGGGGGGGGGTGGGGGGGGGGGGGGGTGGGGGGGGGGGGGGGTGGGGGGGGGGGGGGGTGGGGGGGGGGGGGGGTGGGGGGGGGGGGGGGTGGGGGGGGGGGGGGGTGGGGGGGGGGGGGGGTGGGGGGGGGGGGGGGTGGGGGGGGGGGGGGGTGGGGGGGGGGGGGGGTGGGGGGGGGGGGGGGTGGGGGGGGGGGGGGGTGGGGGGGGGGGGGGGTGGGGGGGGGGGGGGGTGGGGGGGGGGGGGGGTGGGGGGGGGGGGGGGTGGGGGGGGGGGGGGGTGGGGGGGGGGGGGGGTGGGGGGGGGGGGGGGTGGGGGGGGGGGGGGGTGGGGGGGGGGGGGGGTGGGGGGGGGGGGGGGTGGGGGGGGGGGGGGGTGGGGGGGGGGGGGGGTGGGGGGGGGGGGGGGTGGGGGGGGGGGGGGGTGGGGGGGGGGGGGGGTGGGGGGGGGGGGGGGTGGGGGGGGGGGGGGGTGGGGGGGGGGGGGGGTGGGGGGGGGGGGGGGTGGGGGGGGGGGGGGGTGGGGGGGGGGGGGGGTGGGGGGGGGGGGGGGTGGGGGGGGGGGGGGGTGGGGGGGGGGGGGGGTGGGGGGGGGGGGGGGTGGGGGGGGGGGGGGGTGGGGGGGGGGGGGGGTGGGGGGGGGGGGGGGTGGGGGGGGGGGGGGGTGGGGGGGGGGGGGGGTGGGGGGGGGGGGGGGT
The DNA here is from genome assembly GCF_021028975.2 of Sphaerodactylus townsendi. Lineage (NCBI taxonomy): Eukaryota > Metazoa > Chordata > Lepidosauria > Squamata > Sphaerodactylidae > Sphaerodactylus > Sphaerodactylus townsendi. The sequence goes on from NW_025950385.1 coordinate 1,449,853, forward strand.
GGGGGGGGGGGGGGGTGGGGGGGGGGGGGGGTGGGGGGGGGGGGGGGTGGGGGGGGGGGGGGGTGGGGGGGGGGGGGGGTGGGGGGGGGGGGGGGTGGGGGGGGGGGGGGGTGGGGGGGGGGGGGGGTGGGGGGGGGGGGGGGTGGGGGGGGGGGGGGGTGGGGGGGGGGGGGGGTGGGGGGGGGGGGGGGTGGGGGGGGGGGGGGGTGGGGGGGGGGGGGGGTGGGGGGGGGGGGGGGTGGGGGGGGGGGGGGGTGGGGGGGGGGGGGGGTGGGGGGGGGGGGGGGTGGGGGGGGGGGGGGGTGGGGGGGGGGGGGGGTGGGGGGGGGGGGGGGTGGGGGGGGGGGGGGGTGGGGGGGGGGGGGGGTGGGGGGGGGGGGGGGTGGGGGGGGGGGGGGGTGGGGGGGGGGGGGGGTGGGGGGGGGGGGGGGTGGGGGGGGGGGGGGGTGGGGGGGGGGGGGGGTGGGGGGGGGGGGGGGTGGGGGGGGGGGGGGGTGGGGGGGGGGGGGGGTGGGGGGGGGGGGGGGTGGGGGGGGGGGGGGGTGGGGGGGGGGGGGGGTGGGGGGGGGGGGGGGTGGGGGGGGGGGGGGGTGGGGGGGGGGGGGGGTGGGGGGGGGGGGGGGTGGGGGGGGGGGGGGGTGGGGGGGGGGGGGGGTGGGGGGGGGGGGGGGTGGGGGGGGGGGGGGGTGGGGGGGGGGGGGGGTGGGGGGGGGGGGGGGTGGGGGGGGGGGGGGGTGGGGGGGGGGGGGGGTGGGGGGGGGGGGGGGTGGGGGGGGGGGGGGGTGGGGGGGGGGGGGGGTGGGGGGGGGGGGGGGTGGGGGGGGGGGGGGGTGGGGGGGGGGGGGGGTGGGGGGGGGGGGGGGTGGGGGGGGGGGGGGGTGGGGGGGGGGGGGGGTGGGGGGGGGGGGGGGTGGGGGGGGGGGGGGGTGGGGGGGGGGGGGGGTGGGGGGGGGGGGGGGTGGGGGGGGGGGGGGGTGGGGGGGGGGGGGGGTGGGGGGGGGGGGGGGTGGGGGGGGGGGGGGGTGGGGGGGGGGGGGGGTGGGGGGGGGGGGGGGTGGGGGGGGGGGGGGGTGGGGGGGGGGGGGGGTGGGGGGGGGGGGGGGTGGGGGGGGGGGGGGGTGGGGGGGGGGGGGGGTGGGGGGGGGGGGGGGTGGGGGGGGGGGGGGGTGGGGGGGGGGGGGGGTGGGGGGGGGGGGGGGTGGGGGGGGGGGGGGGTGGGGGGGGGGGGGGGTGGGGGGGGGGGGGGGTGGGGGGGGGGGGGGGTGGGGGGGGGGGGGGGTGGGGGGGGGGGGGGGTGGGGGGGGGGGGGGGTGGGGGGGGGGGGGGGTGGGGGGGGGGGGGGGTGGGGGGGGGGGGGGGTGGGGGGGGGGGGGGGTGGGGGGGGGGGGGGGTGGGGGGGGGGGGGGGTGGGGGGGGGGGGGGGTGGGGGGGGGGGGGGGTGGGGGGGGGGGGGGGTGGGGGGGGGGGGGGGTGGGGGGGGGGGGGGGTGGGGGGGGGGGGGGGTGGGGGGGGGGGGGGGTGGGGGGGGGGGGGGGTGGGGGGGGGGGGGGGTGGGGGGGGGGGGGGGTGGGGGGGGGGGGGGGTGGGGGGGGGGGGGGGTGGGGGGGGGGGGGGGTGGGGGGGGGGGGGGGTGGGGGGGGGGGGGGGTGGGGGGGGGGGGGGGTGGGGGGGGGGGGGGGTGGGGGGGGGGGGGGGTGGGGGGGGGGGGGGGTGGGGGGGGGGGGGGGTGGGGGGGGGGGGGGGTGGGGGGGGGGGGGGGTGGGGGGGGGGGGGGGTGGGGGGGGGGGGGGGTGGGGGGGGGGGGGGGTGGGGGGGGGGGGGGGTGGGGGGGGGGGGGGGTGGGGGGGGGGGGGGGTGGGGGGGGGGGGGGGTGGGGGGGGGGGGGGGTGGGGGGGGGGGGGGGTGGGGGGGGGGGGGGGTGGGGGGGGGGGGGGGTGGGGGGGGGGGGGGGTGGGGGGGGGGGGGGGTGGGGGGGGGGGGGGGTGGGGGGGGGGGGGGGTGGGGGGGGGGGGGGGTGGGGGGGGGGGGGGGTGGGGGGGGGGGGGGGTGGGGGGGGGGGGGGGTGGGGGGGGGGGGGGGTGGGGGGGGGGGGGGGTGGGGGGGGGGGGGGGTGGGGGGGGGGGGGGGTGGGGGGGGGGGGGGGTGGGGGGGGGGGGGGGTGGGGGGGGGGGGGGGTGGGGGGGGGGGGGGGTGGGGGGGGGGGGGGGTGGGGGGGGGGGGGGGTGGGGGGGGGGGGGGGTGGGGGGGGGGGGGGGTGGGGGGGGGGGGGGGTGGGGGGGGGGGGGGGTGGGGGGGGGGGGGGGTGGGGGGGGGGGGGGGTGGGGGGGGGGGGGGGTGGGGGGGGGGGGGGGTGGGGGGGGGGGGGGGTGGGGGGGGGGGGGGGTGGGGGGGGGGGGGGGTGGGGGGGGGGGGGGGTGGGGGGGGGGGGGGGTGGGGGGGGGGGGGGGTGGGGGGGGGGGGGGGTGGGGGGGGGGGGGGGTGGGGGGGGGGGGGGGTGGGGGGGGGGGGGGGTGGGGGGGGGGGGGGGTGGGGGGGGGGGGGGGTGGGGGGGGGGGGGGGTGGGGGGGGGGGGGGGTGGGGGGGGGGGGGGGTGGGGGGGGGGGGGGGTGGGGGGGGGGGGGGGTGGGGGGGGGGGGGGGTGGGGGGGGGGGGGGGTGGGGGGGGGGGGGGGTGGGGGGGGGGGGGGGTGGGGGGGGGGGGGGGTGGGGGGGGGGGGGGGTGGGGGGGGGGGGGGGTGGGGGGGGGGGGGGGTGGGGGGGGGGGGGGGTGGGGGGGGGGGGGGGTGGGGGGGGGGGGGGGTGGGGGGGGGGGGGGGTGGGGGGGGGGGGGGGTGGGGGGGGGGGGGGGTGGGGGGGGGGGGGGGTGGGGGGGGGGGGGGGTGGGGGGGGGGGGGGGTGGGGGGGGGGGGGGGTGGGGGGGGGGGGGGGTGGGGGGGGGGGGGGGTGGGGGGGGGGGGGGGTGGGGGGGGGGGGGGGTGGGGGGGGGGGGGGGTGGGGGGGGGGGGGGGTGGGGGGGGGGGGGGGTGGGGGGGGGGGGGGGTGGGGGGGGGGGGGGGTGGGGGGGGGGGGGGGTGGGGGGGGGGGGGGGTGGGGGGGGGGGGGGGTGGGGGGGGGGGGGGGTGGGGGGGGGGGGGGGTGGGGGGGGGGGGGGGTGGGGGGGGGGGGGGGTGGGGGGGGGGGGGGGTGGGGGGGGGGGGGGGTGGGGGGGGGGGGGGGTGGGGGGGGGGGGGGGTGGGGGGGGGGGGGGGTGGGGGGGGGGGGGGGTGGGGGGGGGGGGGGGTGGGGGGGGGGGGGGGTGGGGGGGGGGGGGGGTGGGGGGGGGGGGGGGTGGGGGGGGGGGGGGGTGGGGGGGGGGGGGGGTGGGGGGGGGGGGGGGTGGGGGGGGGGGGGGGTGGGGGGGGGGGGGGGTGGGGGGGGGGGGGGGTGGGGGGGGGGGGGGGTGGGGGGGGGGGGGGGTGGGGGGGGGGGGGGGTGGGGGGGGGGGGGGGTGGGGGGGGGGGGGGGTGGGGGGGGGGGGGGGTGGGGGGGGGGGGGGGTGGGGGGGGGGGGGGGTGGGGGGGGGGGGGGGTGGGGGGGGGGGGGGGTGGGGGGGGGGGGGGGTGGGGGGGGGGGGGGGTGGGGGGGGGGGGGGGTGGGGGGGGGGGGGGGTGGGGGGGGGGGGGGGTGGGGGGGGGGGGGGGTGGGGGGGGGGGGGGGTGGGGGGGGGGGGGGGTGGGGGGGGGGGGGGGTGGGGGGGGGGGGGGGTGGGGGGGGGGGGGGGTGGGGGGGGGGGGGGGTGGGGGGGGGGGGGGGTGGGGGGGGGGGGGGGTGGGGGGGGGGGGGGGTGGGGGGGGGGGGGGGTGGGGGGGGGGGGGGGTGGGGGGGGGGGGGGGTGGGGGGGGGGGGGGGTGGGGGGGGGGGGGGGTGGGGGGGGGGGGGGGTGGGGGGGGGGGGGGGTGGGGGGGGGGGGGGGTGGGGGGGGGGGGGGGTGGGGGGGGGGGGGGGTGGGGGGGGGGGGGGGTGGGGGGGGGGGGGGGTGGGGGGGGGGGGGGGTGGGGGGGGGGGGGGGTGGGGGGGGGGGGGGGTGGGGGGGGGGGGGGGTGGGGGGGGGGGGGGGTGGGGGGGGGGGGGGGTGGGGGGGGGGGGGGGTGGGGGGGGGGGGGGGTGGGGGGGGGGGGGGGTGGGGGGGGGGGGGGGTGGGGGGGGGGGGGGGTGGGGGGGGGGGGGGGTGGGGGGGGGGGGGGGTGGGGGGGGGGGGGGGTGGGGGGGGGGGGGGGTGGGGGGGGGGGGGGGTGGGGGGGGGGGGGGGTGGGGGGGGGGGGGGGTGGGGGGGGGGGGGGGTGGGGGGGGGGGGGGGTGGGGGGGGGGGGGGGTGGGGGGGGGGGGGGGTGGGGGGGGGGGGGGGTGGGGGGGGGGGGGGGTGGGGGGGGGGGGGGGTGGGGGGGGGGGGGGGTGGGGGGGGGGGGGGGTGGGGGGGGGGGGGGGTGGGGGGGGGGGGGGGTGGGGGGGGGGGGGGGTGGGGGGGGGGGGGGGTGGGGGGGGGGGGGGGTGGGGGGGGGGGGGGGTGGGGGGGGGGGGGGGTGGGGGGGGGGGGGGGTGGGGGGGGGGGGGGGTGGGGGGGGGGGGGGGTGGGGGGGGGGGGGGGTGGGGGGGGGGGGGGGTGGGGGGGGGGGGGGGTGGGGGGGGGGGGGGGTGGGGGGGGGGGGGGGTGGGGGGGGGGGGGGGTGGGGGGGGGGGGGGGTGGGGGGGGGGGGGGGTGGGGGGGGGGGGGGGTGGGGGGGGGGGGGGGTGGGGGGGGGGGGGGGTGGGGGGGGGGGGGGGTGGGGGGGGGGGGGGGTGGGGGGGGGGGGGGGTGGGGGGGGGGGGGGGTGGGGGGGGGGGGGGGTGGGGGGGGGGGGGGGTGGGGGGGGGGGGGGGTGGGGGGGGGGGGGGGTGGGGGGGGGGGGGGGTGGGGGGGGGGGGGGGTGGGGGGGGGGGGGGGTGGGGGGGGGGGGGGGTGGGGGGGGGGGGGGGTGGGGGGGGGGGGGGGTGGGGGGGGGGGGGGGTGGGGGGGGGGGGGGGTGGGGGGGGGGGGGGGTGGGGGGGGGGGGGGGTGGGGGGGGGGGGGGGTGGGGGGGGGGGGGGGTGGGGGGGGGGGGGGGTGGGGGGGGGGGGGGGTGGGGGGGGGGGGGGGTGGGGGGGGGGGGGGGTGGGGGGGGGGGGGGGTGGGGGGGGGGGGGGGTGGGGGGGGGGGGGGGTGGGGGGGGGGGGGGGTGGGGGGGGGGGGGGGTGGGGGGGGGGGGGGGTGGGGGGGGGGGGGGGTGGGGGGGGGGGGGGGTGGGGGGGGGGGGGGGTGGGGGGGGGGGGGGGTGGGGGGGGGGGGGGGTGGGGGGGGGGGGGGGTGGGGGGGGGGGGGGGTGGGGGGGGGGGGGGGTGGGGGGGGGGGGGGGTGGGGGGGGGGGGGGGTGGGGGGGGGGGGGGGTGGGGGGGGGGGGGGGTGGGGGGGGGGGGGGGTGGGGGGGGGGGGGGGTGGGGGGGGGGGGGGGTGGGGGGGGGGGGGGGTGGGGGGGGGGGGGGGTGGGGGGGGGGGGGGGTGGGGGGGGGGGGGGGTGGGGGGGGGGGGGGGTGGGGGGGGGGGGGGGTGGGGGGGGGGGGGGGTGGGGGGGGGGGGGGGTGGGGGGGGGGGGGGGTGGGGGGGGGGGGGGGTGGGGGGGGGGGGGGGTGGGGGGGGGGGGGGGTGGGGGGGGGGGGGGGTGGGGGGGGGGGGGGGTGGGGGGGGGGGGGGGTGGGGGGGGGGGGGGGTGGGGGGGGGGGGGGGTGGGGGGGGGGGGGGGTGGGGGGGGGGGGGGGTGGGGGGGGGGGGGGGTGGGGGGGGGGGGGGGTGGGGGGGGGGGGGGGTGGGGGGGGGGGGGGGTGGGGGGGGGGGGGGGTGGGGGGGGGGGGGGGTGGGGGGGGGGGGGGGTGGGGGGGGGGGGGGGTGGGGGGGGGGGGGGGTGGGGGGGGGGGGGGGTGGGGGGGGGGGGGGGTGGGGGGGGGGGGGGGTGGGGGGGGGGGGGGGTGGGGGGGGGGGGGGGTGGGGGGGGGGGGGGGTGGGGGGGGGGGGGGGTGGGGGGGGGGGGGGGTGGGGGGGGGGGGGGGTGGGGGGGGGGGGGGGTGGGGGGGGGGGGGGGTGGGGGGGGGGGGGGGTGGGGGGGGGGGGGGGTGGGGGGGGGGGGGGGTGGGGGGGGGGGGGGGTGGGGGGGGGGGGGGGTGGGGGGGGGGGGGGGTGGGGGGGGGGGGGGGTGGGGGGGGGGGGGGGTGGGGGGGGGGGGGGGTGGGGGGGGGGGGGGGTGGGGGGGGGGGGGGGTGGGGGGGGGGGGGGGTGGGGGGGGGGGGGGGTGGGGGGGGGGGGGGGTGGGGGGGGGGGGGGGTGGGGGGGGGGGGGGGTGGGGGGGGGGGGGGGTGGGGGGGGGGGGGGGTGGGGGGGGGGGGGGGTGGGGGGGGGGGGGGGTGGGGGGGGGGGGGGGTGGGGGGGGGGGGGGGTGGGGGGGGGGGGGGGTGGGGGGGGGGGGGGGTGGGGGGGGGGGGGGGTGGGGGGGGGGGGGGGTGGGGGGGGGGGGGGGTGGGGGGGGGGGGGGGTGGGGGGGGGGGGGGGTGGGGGGGGGGGGGGGTGGGGGGGGGGGGGGGTGGGGGGGGGGGGGGGTGGGGGGGGGGGGGGGTGGGGGGGGGGGGGGGTGGGGGGGGGGGGGGGTGGGGGGGGGGGGGGGTGGGGGGGGGGGGGGGTGGGGGGGGGGGGGGGTGGGGGGGGGGGGGGGTGGGGGGGGGGGGGGGTGGGGGGGGGGGGGGGTGGGGGGGGGGGGGGGTGGGGGGGGGGGGGGGTGGGGGGGGGGGGGGGTGGGGGGGGGGGGGGGTGGGGGGGGGGGGGGGTGGGGGGGGGGGGGGGTGGGGGGGGGGGGGGGTGGGGGGGGGGGGGGGTGGGGGGGGGGGGGGGTGGGGGGGGGGGGGGGTGGGGGGGGGGGGGGGTGGGGGGGGGGGGGGGTGGGGGGGGGGGGGGGTGGGGGGGGGGGGGGGTGGGGGGGGGGGGGGGTGGGGGGGGGGGGGGGTGGGGGGGGGGGGGGGTGGGGGGGGGGGGGGGTGGGGGGGGGGGGGGGTGGGGGGGGGGGGGGGTGGGGGGGGGGGGGGGTGGGGGGGGGGGGGGGTGGGGGGGGGGGGGGGTGGGGGGGGGGGGGGGTGGGGGGGGGGGGGGGTGGGGGGGGGGGGGGGTGGGGGGGGGGGGGGGTGGGGGGGGGGGGGGGTGGGGGGGGGGGGGGGTGGGGGGGGGGGGGGGTGGGGGGGGGGGGGGGTGGGGGGGGGGGGGGGTGGGGGGGGGGGGGGGTGGGGGGGGGGGGGGGTGGGGGGGGGGGGGGGTGGGGGGGGGGGGGGGTGGGGGGGGGGGGGGGTGGGGGGGGGGGGGGGTGGGGGGGGGGGGGGGTGGGGGGGGGGGGGGGTGGGGGGGGGGGGGGGTGGGGGGGGGGGGGGGTGGGGGGGGGGGGGGGTGGGGGGGGGGGGGGGTGGGGGGGGGGGGGGGTGGGGGGGGGGGGGGGTGGGGGGGGGGGGGGGTGGGGGGGGGGGGGGGTGGGGGGGGGGGGGGGTGGGGGGGGGGGGGGGTGGGGGGGGGGGGGGGTGGGGGGGGGGGGGGGTGGGGGGGGGGGGGGGTGGGGGGGGGGGGGGGTGGGGGGGGGGGGGGGTGGGGGGGGGGGGGGGTGGGGGGGGGGGGGGGTGGGGGGGGGGGGGGGTGGGGGGGGGGGGGGGTGGGGGGGGGGGGGGGTGGGGGGGGGGGGGGGTGGGGGGGGGGGGGGGTGGGGGGGGGGGGGGGTGGGGGGGGGGGGGGGTGGGGGGGGGGGGGGGTGGGGGGGGGGGGGGGTGGGGGGGGGGGGGGGTGGGGGGGGGGGGGGGTGGGGGGGGGGGGGGGTGGGGGGGGGGGGGGGTGGGGGGGGGGGGGGGTGGGGGGGGGGGGGGGTGGGGGGGGGGGGGGGTGGGGGGGGGGGGGGGTGGGGGGGGGGGGGGGTGGGGGGGGGGGGGGGTGGGGGGGGGGGGGGGTGGGGGGGGGGGGGGGTGGGGGGGGGGGGGGGTGGGGGGGGGGGGGGGTGGGGGGGGGGGGGGGTGGGGGGGGGGGGGGGTGGGGGGGGGGGGGGGTGGGGGGGGGGGGGGGTGGGGGGGGGGGGGGGTGGGGGGGGGGGGGGGTGGGGGGGGGGGGGGGTGGGGGGGGGGGGGGGTGGGGGGGGGGGGGGGTGGGGGGGGGGGGGGGTGGGGGGGGGGGGGGGTGGGGGGGGGGGGGGGTGGGGGGGGGGGGGGGTGGGGGGGGGGGGGGGTGGGGGGGGGGGGGGGTGGGGGGGGGGGGGGGTGGGGGGGGGGGGGGGTGGGGGGGGGGGGGGGTGGGGGGGGGGGGGGGTGGGGGGGGGGGGGGGTGGGGGGGGGGGGGGGTGGGGGGGGGGGGGGGTGGGGGGGGGGGGGGGTGGGGGGGGGGGGGGGTGGGGGGGGGGGGGGGTGGGGGGGGGGGGGGGTGGGGGGGGGGGGGGGTGGGGGGGGGGGGGGGTGGGGGGGGGGGGGGGTGGGGGGGGGGGGGGGTGGGGGGGGGGGGGGGTGGGGGGGGGGGGGGGTGGGGGGGGGGGGGGGTGGGGGGGGGGGGGGGTGGGGGGGGGGGGGGGTGGGGGGGGGGGGGGGTGGGGGGGGGGGGGGGTGGGGGGGGGGGGGGGTGGGGGGGGGGGGGGGTGGGGGGGGGGGGGGGTGGGGGGGGGGGGGGGTGGGGGGGGGGGGGGGTGGGGGGGGGGGGGGGTGGGGGGGGGGGGGGGTGGGGGGGGGGGGGGGTGGGGGGGGGGGGGGGTGGGGGGGGGGGGGGGTGGGGGGGGGGGGGGGTGGGGGGGGGGGGGGGTGGGGGGGGGGGGGGGTGGGGGGGGGGGGGGGTGGGGGGGGGGGGGGGTGGGGGGGGGGGGGGGTGGGGGGGGGGGGGGGTGGGGGGGGGGGGGGGTGGGGGGGGGGGGGGGTGGGGGGGGGGGGGGGTGGGGGGGGGGGGGGGTGGGGGGGGGGGGGGGTGGGGGGGGGGGGGGGTGGGGGGGGGGGGGGGTGGGGGGGGGGGGGGGTGGGGGGGGGGGGGGGTGGGGGGGGGGGGGGGTGGGGGGGGGGGGGGGTGGGGGGGGGGGGGGGTGGGGGGGGGGGGGGGTGGGGGGGGGGGGGGGTGGGGGGGGGGGGGGGTGGGGGGGGGGGGGGGTGGGGGGGGGGGGGGGTGGGGGGGGGGGGGGGTGGGGGGGGGGGGGGGTGGGGGGGGGGGGGGGTGGGGGGGGGGGGGGGTGGGGGGGGGGGGGGGTGGGGGGGGGGGGGGGTGGGGGGGGGGGGGGGTGGGGGGGGGGGGGGGTGGGGGGGGGGGGGGGTGGGGGGGGGGGGGGGTGGGGGGGGGGGGGGGTGGGGGGGGGGGGGGGTGGGGGGGGGGGGGGGTGGGGGGGGGGGGGGGTGGGGGGGGGGGGGGGTGGGGGGGGGGGGGGGTGGGGGGGGGGGGGGGTGGGGGGGGGGGGGGGTGGGGGGGGGGGGGGGTGGGGGGGGGGGGGGGTGGGGGGGGGGGGGGGTGGGGGGGGGGGGGGGTGGGGGGGGGGGGGGGTGGGGGGGGGGGGGGGTGGGGGGGGGGGGGGGTGGGGGGGGGGGGGGGTGGGGGGGGGGGGGGGTGGGGGGGGGGGGGGGTGGGGGGGGGGGGGGGTGGGGGGGGGGGGGGGTGGGGGGGGGGGGGGGTGGGGGGGGGGGGGGGTGGGGGGGGGGGGGGGTGGGGGGGGGGGGGGGTGGGGGGGGGGGGGGGTGGGGGGGGGGGGGGGTGGGGGGGGGGGGGGGTGGGGGGGGGGGGGGGTGGGGGGGGGGGGGGGTGGGGGGGGGGGGGGGTGGGGGGGGGGGGGGGTGGGGGGGGGGGGGGGTGGGGGGGGGGGGGGGTGGGGGGGGGGGGGGGTGGGGGGGGGGGGGGGTGGGGGGGGGGGGGGGTGGGGGGGGGGGGGGGTGGGGGGGGGGGGGGGTGGGGGGGGCGGGCCGTGGGGGGGGGGGGGGGAGGGGGGGGGGGGGCGGTGGTGGGGGGGGGGGGGGGGGGGGGGGGGGGGCGGGGGGGGGGGGGGGGGGGGGGTGGGGGTGGGGGGGGGGGGGCGCGGGGGGGGGGGGGGGGGGGGGGGGGGGGGGGGGGGGGGGGGGGGGGGGGGGGGGGGGGGGGGGGGGGGGGGGGGGGGGGGGGGGGGGGGGGGGGGGGGGGGGGGGGGGGGGGGGGGACCGGCATCTGGACATGGCCCACCCACCCTAGGAGAGGGAGGGGGAGGGGTGGCATGCAAGGGAGGGGAGGGAGGGGTACTAAAATAGACAAAATTAGTACTAATATAAATATCCCTATCAAATAATACAACACAACATCATTACGCCACCCTTAATCTGATTCTTCTTGCAGCACGGGCAAAAAGGGCTACTCGATTGGCAACGTATGGATCACCATCAGATAACAGACAAATAAATTCCCCAGTGTTATCCGTATCCAGTGGTGGGATCCAAAAATTTTAGTAACAGGTTCCCATGGTGGTGGGATTAAAACAGTGGCGTAGCGCCCATGGGGCAGGGTGGGGCATTCCGGGGGCGTGGCCAGGCATTCCGGAGGTGGGGCATTAATAATTTCTCTGTTACTGTAAAAAACTCTTACTGTAAAAAAAAGTTCCTAATTTCCAGCTGGTATCTTTCTGTCCCTAATTTAAACTCATTCTAGCAAGTCCTATCGTCTACTGCCAACAGAAACAACTACTTCTCCTCTAATTGGCTGCCTGTCAAATACTTAATATTTTCAAATACTTTACCATATTTCTAAAACATGTTTTTAAAAGAAGCCCAACAGGGAGAATTATCCCGTTTTCTACCTTCGCTAACCTGCCACATAGGAAACAACAGGACTTGATGATTTTTGGACCTAATGGAATTTCTAACGGAAAAGCAGACCCAATTAGTCACCCCCTCTCGGCACACACAAATAATTAGTAACCCACTCTCGGGAACTGGTGAGAACCTGCTGGATCCCACCTCTGTCTGTATCCCCCGCAATTGGGAAAAGTCCTTTAATGTATCTGGTCCTTAAGTCATCATAAAGAGGACACTCCTCATCTGCGTCACTACCACAGATACATCTGTTGTTAGGTACCAGCCCATTCCTACATCGGGCACTGTGCACTGCCTTTGGTATGGCCTGGAATCTCAGGTTAGGCCATTTTGAGGAGACAACACTGACCTTGAGAGACCAGCAGTCTGATGCAGGATAAGTGGTCTGATCAGTGTAAGGCAGGCGAATGCGACTGTATGAGATGTTAAGTTTGCTGAGACAGCATGGCAGAAAAGTCAATCCGTACCAGCCTCATGGCACTCTCGAACAGCAGGCAGACACATCTACCAAAACACACCTGTTCGGGCAGACCTGTTTCAGGAAACACCTGTAGGCACTAGCTCCCGCACTTGACTCACCGACAGATTTTGTCTGCAGGATTAGGAAAGGAAAGAGCAGCAGAGGTCAGACACTGGCTGCCAAGTCACCACCATTGGTCCAAAGAAAACTCCCGAAACAAAAGCTGTGTAATGTATTGTTGAAGGCTTTCACGGCCAGATTCAACCGGTTGATGTGGGTTTTCCAGGCTGCGCAGCCGTGGCCTGGTAGATTTTGTTCCTAACGTTTCGCCTGCATCTTCCCTCTGTGATACACCTCTGAAGATGCCAGCCACAGATGCAGGCGAAACGTTAGGAACAAGATCTACCAGGCCACGGCCACACAGCCCGGAAAACCCACCACAACCAAAAGCTGTGTACTCCCTCATTAACAACAATATCCGTTCTAGTTCTGAAAATACAAAAAATCTGTTGGGCTCTGGATCTCGTACAGGTGCCAACACCTCAAGATTAATGTATTGTCAAAGGCTTTCACGGCCGGAATCACTGGGGTGCTGTGTGGTTTCCGGGCTGTATGGCCGTGTTCTAGCAGCATTCTCTCCTGACGTCTCGCCTGCATCTGTGGCTGGCATCTGCAGAGGATCTGATAGTAGGGATGGAAAGCAAGTGGAGTATATGGAAATGGAAAGCAAGTGGACCTCACAGTATATATACTCCACTTGCTTTCCATTCCTACTATCAGATCCTCTGAAGATGCCAGCCACAGATGCAGGCATAACGTCAGGAGAGAATGCTTCTAGAACACGGACATACAGCCCCGAAACCACACAGCACCTCCAGATTATTTCATTGGAGAGTTGAGTCACCTCCAGATTTCATGCAAGACCTGAGGCTGCAATTATCCCCCGTACAAAATGATTCAAAGGCAACCCAGGTTTCCAAGCCCCAACACATCGCTATTAACAATTAAAATGTTCAAAGAATTCACCCAACCTGTTCACTCCACTTGCTTAAGAAAAAGACTGAATATGACAAATGGGAATCACATCACTTCAGAGGTAGCTGAGTTAATCTGCAGTGAAAGAGTTACCGGTAGATTGAAGTCCAGTAGCTCCCTGGACACCAACAAGAATGGGGTCAAAAGCTCATACTCCTAAAAAATCTTGTTGCTACTGAACTCAAATCTAGCCACATCACATATATGGTATAGTTGGTACTCAGTGGTGGGATCCAACAATTTTAGTAACAGGTTCCCATGGTGGTGGGATTCAAACTGTGGCGTAGCGCCAATGGGACTGAGCGGGGTACGATGGGGGCGTGGTTGGGCATTCCGGGGTGGGGCATTCCTGGGCGAGGCGATAGCAAGGACGCAGCCGCTCTGCGCCAGTCCTTGGGCGGGAAACGAATGCACGCAGGCGCAGGCTGCCACGCACGCCGGTGCACCTCCTGCTAGACTGCTCCAAGTTCTCCGCGCGACTGCTGAGAGGAGGGGCGTAACTAAGGCAAAAGTCACGTGGCAAAATCACCCATTAGTCACCCCCTCTCGGTACACACAAATAATTAGTCACCTACTCTCGGGAACCGGTGAGAACCTGCTGGATCCCACCTCTGTTGGTACTGTAAACTCCCCCATTGGGACTTTAGCAAAGACTTTAAGGATTGAGACCCACCCAAAGTGTATGGGGCATCAGCAACTAATAAAAAAGAACGGAGTTGTGTTTTACATAAATGACAGGAAAAATATTTAAATAATTTTGTATTTTTTAACAAAGCAAGAAGAAGATATTAGTAACACTACAGCTTAAATCAAGTTGAATGTTTCCGAATAAACAGGAGAAAATGAAACATTATTTAAAGACTAGCATTAACGCCCATTTCAAACTGCAATGAAATGGGCTCTAGGCAGGGGGAGAGTGTGCATGGGAGACTGGGTAGTCCTGGCTGCCATGTTGTCCGCCCCCCACCCCCCATCGCTGTGGTGGCATGGCCCTTGAAGTCTCGCAGGTGGGTTGCCGGGAGGCCAGGGGCCTGAACAAAAGGGCGGGATTTGTGCACGAGGCAGGGGAAGCGTAGTTGGGGAATGGGAAGGTAGGCAGGAGGCCTGGCAGCAGAGGTGGGATCCAGCAGGTTCTCACCAGTTCCCGAGAGTGGGGTGCTAATTATTTGCGTGTGCCGAGAGGGGGCTACTAATCGGGTCTGCTTTTCCGTTAGAAATCCCATTAGGTCCAAAAATCATAAAGTCCCGTTGTTTCCTATGTGGCTGGTTAGCGAAGGTAGAAAACGGGATCATTCTCCTTGTCGGGCTGTTTTAAAAACATGCCTAGAGCCCATTTCATTGCAGTTTGAAATGGGCTTTAATGCTAGTCTTTAATGCTAGTCTTTAGAAAGATGGTAAAGTTCCTGGTTTAAGGAAAGTATCCTCCTTTTGATTTCTAGAAACAAAATTAAGTATTTGAAAGTATTAAGTATTTGACAGAGGAGATGTAGTTGTTTCTGTTGACAGTAGACGATAGGACTTGCTATGATGAGTTTAAATTATGGACAGAAAGATACCAGCTGGAAATTAGGAACTTTTTTTTTTTACAGTAAGAGTTTTTTACAGTAACAGAGAAATTATTAATGCCCTGCCCCCGGAATGCCCGCCCACGCCCCCATCGTACCCCCCCAGCCCCATTGGCACTATGCCACTGTTTTAATCCCACCACCATGGGAACCTGTTACTAAAATTTTTGGATCCCGCCACTGCCTGGCAGGAGTGTGGCCTGGTGCTGCTTCTCCGCCAGGACCTTTTGAGCATGACCACACACCCTCAGCCAATGGGTGCACAAGAGAGTCTCACTGGCTGAGGATTCACAATCACAACATTAGCTGATTATATAGGGGGAAATAATTATAAAAGGACATGGAGGAACACACAGAAGGATATGCAAATATGGTTCACTCTAAAAATGTCCTTGTTAGAAAGAATTTCTACCGTAAAAATGAACATATTGCCAAAATTGAATTTCTTCTTTCAAATGTTACTGATTCAAATACAAGAAAAAAACCTTGAAGAAATGGCCGAAGGAGTGATATTTATATGGAATGGCAAGAAAACAAGAATCAGGTTCAAAGTTTTATGAAAAAAGAGACTAGGGCTCATTCCGCACGTGCACTTTCAAACTGCTTTCAGTGCTCTTCGAAGCTGTGCGGAATAGCAAAATCCACTTGCAAACAGTTGTGAAAGTGGTTTGAAAACGCAATATTTTGCTTGTGCGGAAGGGGCCAAGGATTAGCAGAATCTAATATTAAATTTTATTATCAAGCAGCTTGTTTTGTTTTGGATTTCAGAGTGGATTAGAAACCCGGGCCAGAAAATAATACAATTAGAAACAGCAGATTTAGAGGGAAGAATTATATCGTCGTATATGAACAGAAAAAATGAGGGGGGAAAATATAGTGTGGAACAGAAATCACGCAGAGATGGACGGTTTAAAATTTGAGAAGCTGCATGAAGAATTAGCCCTCCAATATCTGTTTTAATGTCACTTGTAATACGAATGCCTATTGTAATACGAATGTGGTGAAATATACTGAGTTTATAACATATGGAGATACATTCAAGGAGAAATTAACCTCTGGCAAAAAATTAAGGCTGAAGGCAAGAAAATACAACCGTTATTATACTTTCAAATGGCTTTAAGATTACGGAAATCAAAACAGTATCAGGAATAATAAGAGGATTGATGGCGGCTGTGGAGTACAATACAATACAAATACAAAAAGAAGACTACAAAGCAAAAAGGTAATTCATTAGGATGTAGTCATAAACAAATATTTCTTCAATTTGATACAGACATGGAACAAGTGAACACATATATGGCCAGACCAAAACTTAAGAAGAAATATCCTTTCAATCATGGGAAGCTTCGTGGGCAACAGGTATTAAAATGTACAGCCAGCCAAACATGTGGAATTGATCTTGGTTTGTATTGTCGAAGGTTTTCATGGACTGATTCAACTGGTTCTGGTGGGTTTTCCGGGCTGTGTGGCTGTGGTTTGGTGGCCACCAGACTATGGCCACACAGCCCGGAAAACCCGCCAGAAACAGCTGATCTTGGGCTCATTCCGCACATGCAGAATAATGCACTTTCAAACTGCTTTCAGTGCTCTTTTAAGCTGTGCGGAATGGCAAAACCCACTTGCAAACAGTTGTGAAAGTGGTTTGAAAACGCATTATTTTGCGTGTGCGGAAGGGGCCAAGGTTTCTTTTTGCATACAAAGAATGAACTTACTGCTGTTTGTTTCATAAAACTATGAAGAAAATACAGGGGGGAGGGGGAAAAGGGGGAAATGTATTGTTTGAAGACGAATGAAGAAGAGTATTAATATAAAATGGAATATTCAAATGATACAATAAAAATTATATTTTTTAAAAAAGGTTTCTTTTTGCACTGCTAATTTCCATTTGTGAAATTGTAAAAAATATTTCTAAAAGGTTGAGACTCACAGTCTTTCTAGTTTTCATTCGCAACAAATGGTGAACTAGCATTCCCTTTGTCTGCTTACCTCCTTCAAAAGTTTAAAATCTGTGGCTACACATTCATTACATGGCTCTTACTTAGAGCTCTCACAACGCTCTGCCCAAATAACAGCTCCCAGAAATGCCTCGATTGCAGGCAAGCATTCATGCAAATACTTCTAAAGTCAATTATGCCGGCCTTCAACTGACGGGACTGATAAAAAATCACTAATGGCAACATTCCGACCTGAAGACAGAAATCTTCTGGCAAACAATCCTCAATAGCAAATGTGGATATCATCTTGTAGATTCCTAGAAAGAGTAGCCAAGACACGGGGACTGTCCAGAATGTGTATGTATCAAAGGCAAGATAAAATAGAAGAGGATGCAACGTGTGGTTGGTGTTTGGAATATGCTGCCACAGGAGGTGGTGATGGCCACTAACCTGGATAGCTTTAAAAAGGGCTTGGACAGATTTATGGAGGAGAAGTCGATCTATGGCTACCAATCTTGATCCTCCTTGATCTCAGATTGCAAATGCCTTAGCGGGTGCTCAGGAGGAGCAGCAGCAGAAGGCCCTTGCTTTCACCTCCTGCCTGTGAGCTCCGAAAGGCACCTGGTGGGCCACTGCGAGTAGCAGAGTGCTGGACTAGATGGACTCTGGTCTGATCCAGCTGGCTTGTTCTTATATTCTTAAGCCATATGTTGATGCGCTCCCAGGAGCTTACATCACTAATCATAAGACATATGCAATACCTCCTTCACAAATTCTTGCCGCCAGGGGAGGCAGACAATAATCCCACGCACGGCTATTGGCTAAACGGAACCCAACATTTTGGCTCTGGTTTTGGCAATAATCTCTCAACGCCAGAATGTTGGGTTCAGTGGGACATGGAGATATGCCAAGTAGAGCAAGATGTGCATCTTTTAATCGGATGACAGATAAGAAACGTGGAGTTCAGATGTGCAAGACCGAAACCCAAATCCTCTCTCTTGTTGTCCACCTGGCAGGAGAGATCCAGTTCATGAAACCTGAAGGTCGAAAGGAAGGACGCACCCAGGGGTAGCATTCAAATAATTTAACAACCAGTTCCGAAAGGATTCAGTGGGGGGATTACAACCATTCTCTGAACTAGGCAAAAAATTAGCTACCGGTTCTACCGAATAGGTGCGAATAGGCTGAATCCCACCACTGGACGCACTCAAGATCCTTTACAGTTACAGAGATTCTACCATCCCAAGACCATGCTTCCTGTCCAGTAAAAGCACGGTCAATATGGAGATGCAGTCAAATGGATGGGAAGATGCACTCTTCTGAACCACGACATCAATACCCTTTTTGCCATGTTACTCTCCCACACCACTTGAGGACTTTCTGGCTATTGTTTTTTAAAATCAGTACTTGCTATGGAAGAAGAAGAAGAAGAAGAAGAAGAAGAAGAAGAAGAAGAAGAAGAAGAAGAAAGAAGAAGAAGAAAGAAGAAGAAGAAAGAAGAAAGAAGAAGAAGAAGAAAAAGAAGAAGAAGAAGAAGAAGCAGCAGCAGCAGCAGCAGGAGTTTGGATTTACATCCCCCCTTTCTCTCCTGTAGGAGACTCAAAGAGGTGGGATCCAGCAGGTTCTCACCAGTTCCCGAGAGTGGGTTACTAATTATTTGTGCGTGCCGAGAGGGGGTTACTAATTGGGTCCGCTAATGAGAAAATTAAAGTGCATAATATATATAAAGTGCCAGTGTCAATAAATCATATCAAAATACAATTTCATCATTTCGTTCAAGATATAATGACAAGGTCCCTATGTGACTTTAAACTAATGAGTTCCAAAATTTTCTTAGTATGTCCATATTTTGTATGGTTTCAAAATGGAACTACACAAATTTTCACCAATTGTATTGACAAAGTCATTCACAAGTCCATATGAGACCACACTGTTCAATTCCAACAGAAATTTTATATCTCCATTTTTTTGTAATTCCCAAATTGAACTTCACAACAGAGCTGATATCTCCTGTGCCTTGAGTCCAT